>NC_080683.1:102195674-103445674 GCF_030445035.2 Dasypus novemcinctus | reverse complement strand
AGATTGGAAATAAAGAGGTAAAACTATCTGATTACATCATCTTGTGTACAGAAAATACTAAAAATGTACTAAAAAACTATTAGAACTAATAAATGCAGACAGCAAATTTGTATAATGCAAAGTCAATAAATTTATCCTAAATTCATAGAGAAATCCAAGGAACCCAAATTAGCCTGAAGAAAAATAAAGTTGGAGGACTAACACTTCCTGGTTTCAACAAATTGTGCTGGGACAACTGTAAATTCACATGAGAAATGATTAAATTGGACTCTTACCTCATACCAGATATAAAAATTCATTCAAAATAGATCAAAGACCCAAGTGTAAGCGCTAAAACAAATTCTTACAAGAAAATTACAGTTTCCTGGGCTGCTCAAGAAAATATAACAATGGGTTGGGTTAAACAATAGGAATTTATCTGCTCATTGTTTTGAAGCTAAAAGAAAGTCCAATTCGAGGTGTCACCAAGGCGATGCTTTCATCTGAAGGATCTGGAACTGCTGTTGGCCATCTTCTGTCCTTCGCTTGTCATATGGCAAGGCACGCGGTGGCTTCTCCTGGTCTCTCCTGGATTCTATTGATGTTCAACTTCTTGCTTCCTGTGGCTTTCTCGCTGTCTGAATTTCATTCTGCTTATAAAGGACTCCAGTATGAGGACGAAGACCATCCTGATTAGGCTGGCTCACACCTGAACAGAAGTAACCTCATCAATAGATCCTACTTGCAAGGTAATCACACTCACTGGAATGGATTAGATTTAAGAATGTTTTCCTGGGGTATTTACAGCTTCAAATCATCACAAAAATATAGGCATAAATCTTCATTACCTTGTATTAGGCAATGATTTCTTAGATGTGACCCCAAAGCAAACACAACAGATGCAATAAATAGGTAAGTTAGACTCCATCAAAATTAAACCTTTTGTGTTTCAAAGTAAACTACCAAGAAAGTGAAAAGACAACCCGCAGAATGAGGGAAAATATTTGTAAACCACATGTACAATAAGTGACTTGTATCTAGAATACATAAGGAATAAGTACAACTCAGGAACAAAAAAGACAACCCAATTGAAAAATGGGCAAAGGAGCTGAACAGAATTTTTCCAAAGATATATAAAAGGCCAATAAACCCATGAAAAGATGCTCAATAGTATTAGCCATTAAGGAAACATAAATCAAAACCTTAATGAGATACCACTTCATGCCTACTAGAATGGTTATAATAAAAAAAGACAAATAATAACAAATGTTGGCAAGAATGTGGAGAAATTGGAACCCTCATACACTGCTGGTGGGGCTGTAAAATGGTGCAGCCACTCTGAAATGCATTCTAACTGTCTCTCCAATGGTTAGGCAGAGTTATCACTTGACCAAACAATTCCACGCCAGAGAAATGGGAACATTTGTCCACAAAAACTGGAACATGAATGTTCATGGTAGCATTATTTGTGATAGCCAAAATATGGAAACAACTCAAATACCCATCTATTAGTGAAAGGATAAATAAAATGTGGCTTATCCATACAATGGAATATTATTTGGAAATAAAAATAGTGTTGATTCATATTAAAACATGGATTTGCCTAGAAAACGTAATGCTAAATGACAGAAACTCATGTTGAAGTACCATATATTTTATGATTCTATTTATATGAAATGTCCAGAATAAGGAAATCTAAATAGATAGAAAGTAAATTAGTAGATGCCTAGGGCTGGGCAGGAGGGGGATGAGGGAAAGTGGGGAGGGACTGTTCATGGGTAGGGAGTTTTTTGTTGGGGTATTGAAAATGTACTAAAATCGATTAAAAAAAAATTTTTTTTTAATTGATTTTGTAAAAATATTATATTAAAAAAAAAAATGAGGTCCCATTCAACCCCACCACCCCCACCCCACCACTCCACCCCCCAGCCACATTCACTCCCATCATCATGACACATCCATTGCACTTGGTAAGTACATCTCTGTGCATCTCTGCACCTCATGGTCAATGGTCCACATCATGGCCCATACTCTCCCCCATTCCATCCAGTGGGCCCTGGGTGGACTTTCAATGTCCGGTGATTGCCCCTGAAGCACCGTCCAGGGCAACTCCAAGTCCCAAAGGCACCTCCACATCTCATCTCTTCCTGCCATTCCCCATACCCATATCAGCCACCATGTCCACTTTTCCCACTCCAATGCCACCTTTTCTCTGTGGACCTTGGATTGGTTGTGTCCGTTGCACCTCTATATCAAGAGGAGGCTCAGATTCCACATGGATACTGGATGCAATACTCCTGCTTTCAGTTGTAGGCTCTCTAGGCTCCATGGTGTGGTGGTTGTCCTTCTTCAACTCCATCTTAGCTGAGTGAGGTGAGTCCAATAAATCCGATTGTAGGAGCTGGAGTCTGTTGAGGCTCAGGGCCTGGCTATCATATTGTCAGTCCAGAGATTCAAATCCCCTAATTATATCTTAAACCCCAACACCAACTACAATTCCAGTAAAGTAGCATGAAAGTCTTATGAAAAGAGATCCCATCTGAGTCCAGTTTCATCACGCAGAAACACCAGCTCCAAAGAAGGGCCATCTGACATGGCAGTGAACCCCTTCTGCCATGACCATAGAACCCGTGGGTCTCTTTAGCCCTCCAAGGAACCAATACCTGGGGATTGTATCTACTTTATCTGTCTCTTAGACTCTGCTCAGTTGTGCATAAGGGCAATCCTTCTGACAGCCAGACTCTTTTTTAGAGACTCGTAGCCATATAAACTCATTTCTCCTTTCCTTTTCCCCCTTACATTAGGTCAAACAGCATTTTAAAGCCATGTTATTATATGTAGACAGGGATATTCTGCTGATCCGCATCGAACCTTCAATTCAAGGTCATTTTCCAGTTGCATCATCAGTTGGTAGTTGATAGTGATCCCTCGGTGCCAGGGAGGCTCATCCCCAGGTGTCATGTCCCACGCTGGGGGGAAGGCATTGCATTTATATGCTGAGTTTGGCTTCGAGACTGGCCACATTTGAGTAACATGAAGGCTGTCAGGAGGAAATTCCCAGGCATCGATTTTGATGATAGTTGCACAGCTCTGTGCTTATACGAAAACCTTTGAATGGTACATTTTAAAGGGGTGAATTGTATGATATATGAACTATATCTCAATAAAACTTTTATAAAAATATATTTTAGGGGAGTAGATGTAGCTTAAGCAGTTGGGCACCTGCCTCCCAGATTGGAGGTCCCAGGCTCAGTTCCTGGTGCCACCTAAAGAAGACGAGCAGACCAGTTCATTGGTCTCACCCAGAACAACTAACAAGTAGATGATAATGGACAACGGCCATCCCAAGGAATGGAGAGAGTCTGAAACTGCAAACAAGACAGTCCCATCCATTGGGCTAAATGGATCGCAGTTCCCTCTCAACTACAGGTGGAGTGGACAGCACCATCCCAGAACTGTCAGGATTGCAGAATGAACTATGGACTAAAGTAGACTTACTGGTATTCTACTATAGACTTACTGTGATTCTAGCAATGGAAGAACTTATATCATTGGTATGGAGGTAGTGTCCACCAGAGGTTCTGAGGGCAGGGACAGGGAAAAAGAGGTGTAATATGGGGACATTTTCAGGACTTGGGAATTGTCCTGAATGACATTGCAAAAGACAGATATAGGTCATTATCTATCTTGCCATAATCCACAGAATTGGGGGAGAAAGTGTAAACTATAATGTAAACTTTAATCATCACTTCGTGGCAATGCTCCAAAATGTGTTCATCAATTGCAATGACTGTACCACACCGATGAAGGATGTTGTTAATGTGGAAAAATGTGGGAGGTGTGGGGAGCAGGGCATATAGGAATCTCCTATAATTTTTATGTAACATTTTTGTAACCTAAATATCTTTTTAAAAAATAAGTATAATATGGCTGCATTTTCAGGACATTGGAATTGTTCTGAATGATGTTGCTGGATGGATACAGGCTATTATATATCTTGTCATAACTTACAAAAATGTGTGGGAGAAAGTTTAAACTATAATGTAAATGATAATCCACATTTAGTGGCAATGCTCCAATATGTATTCATCAATTGTAACAAATGTACCACACTAATGAATGATGTTGTTAATGTGGGAAAGAGTGGGAGGGGTAGGGAATGGGGCATATGGGAATTCCCTACATTTTTTATGTAACATTTATGTAATCTGAGTATCTTTTTAAAAATGAAAAAAATAAAATAAAAAAAGATGACCAGACACAATGAGTAGACACAAAAGCAGACACAACAAACAGACACAATGAGCAGAGACAATGAGCAGACACAATGAGGGGAAGAGAACTATTTGAAATGGCTTTAAAACCATACATTTAATGGGATACACTGAAAGGGAAAAAAAGGTACAGTAAAAAATCTCAAATGGTCTTCAAGAAGTTTTTGGATAATGCAAATGGGTAATTATATTTTTGAGGTTGAAAACCAGATTTTTGGTGTAGGAGAAATGAGATACAGTGGTCATGTCAACAAGTTTAAGTAAAAACGCTGTAACTTTAAATTTGAATCAGAATTTTCACTATGACCTCCTGATGCATTTATCTTTTTTAAAAATACGTATTTCTTAATTCTGTCTACTTGAAAATGTCCACATAAAACATTTTTAAACTAATGTCAATGAGCACTCCTAGAGCTTTAACTTTGATTTCTAAATACTATTTTTCACTGAAAGGAATCAGAACTACTTGGACAAATGGTTAAATCCATGTCTGGGACAGAAAAAAATACAAGACAAGCCTGGAACATCTTGTCATCCCAGAAATAAGATAGCTATCAAAGGGTCATGTCAAAAGAACTCCAAACTCAATTTAAGTAGGATCCCTCTGGTCAAAGATGAAACTGTTTGAGCATCAGTTACTATTAATATACATCAAATATGTTTAAATTCATGAATACATGATGTGTTAAAAGAACACTCATTGCCAACTTTGGAGGATGTTAGCTACTTATTGTGGATTGAATCATTTCCCCACGAAAGAAATATTCAGGTCCCAACTCCTGGTCCTGTGAGTGTGAACCCATTTGTAAAAAGGACTTTTGACAATTAGCCAAATAGTTGATGAGAGGATGTTTCCCTTTATATATTTATATAAATATATATATTATATATTCTTTTTATATATTATATATTCTCTTTATATATTCAACTAACAAAAGAAAAAGGAATGGTAGAATCAGAATACAACCATATATTATAATAAATTAATGATCATCAGTGGCTGCTAGCATGGGATTGGGGAGGGAGAGTTGGAAAGAGAGACTGAATGAAAGAGGAAGAGAGAAAGAACTAAACATAAGTAACATGGATGTACTTATGAAGTAATCTTGCCAAAAAAGGAAACCTAAATTTGAACAAGCCTCTAGATTTCATTACCAATTTACAAAGAATATAGGGATAACAGAGACAAGTTGAACAACATTTCACAGATACAATCAGCAATATCCAGACCATGGGACAAACTACAGGGCTAATGACCCAATGTTCAACAGAAAATAGCAAGGGAAAAAAATCAAAGAAAGAAATGGAGGATGAATCCAGAGATCAAAGGAGACTTAAAAGACCTATTAAACATTCCCAGTGTATAGAAAAACTATTTTATATATTTAAAGACAATTTGCAAAATGTAAACACTGATGAGATATTTGTTGGTAAGAAATTACTATTTTTAGGCATGAAAATATTTTGGTTATATTTTTATTTTTAAAGTGTTTATTTTAGAGAAATGTTTTTAATATTTACAAGTCCTATGATGTCTAGAATTTGTTTTTCAGTAATTTGGGGTAGGGAGTGGAGTAGAGAATGGGAGTGATAGATGAAACAATATTGGTCATGTGTTGATAACAGTTGAAGCTGGGTGATTGGTACATGGGACCTCATTATACTATTCTCTCTCTCTTTTGGATATGTTTTAAGCTTTGTGTACTAAAATAGTTAAAAATAAACATAATCATAAAAGTCCTAGAAAAATAAAGAAATATGTAAAATGGCTGTGTCTTCATTTGTCAAAGACTGCCAATACAGAAATACCAGAAATGGGTTGGCTTTTACAATAGGAATTTATTAGATTTATTAGAATCTTATAGTTTTGAGGCTGTGAAATGTCCAAATCAAGGTACCATCAGAGGTAATTTCTCACCAAGGTTGTCTGCTGGTAGATCCTGTAGTCCCACCATGTGGCAAAGAAAGATGGCAGTCAATCTCTGCTGAGACCCCTGCCTTCCCCTCAAGGCTCACCATCTCCCAGAGCTCAGATATGGGTGATTAGGCATATGGCTTGTCTGTTTCCAAGCATGCTCTCTCAGCCTTGGCTGCTCTAGTCTGTCCCCGAGTTCAGCTGTGGGCAATCAGGCATAACAGGGTTTGTCTCCTGAGCCTTGAATGGCTCCATGGGCCCAGCCACTTGGGGACCTCTTTCCATGACTCACTCTGTGCTCTGCTGATTCCAGACTCTGAGATCCCTCTTAGCCTCTTGGGACTTCTCCGTCTTGTTGCAGTCCTTTCTCACACATTGCAGGATCAAAATGGCTGCTTCCTTTCTCTCTGTCCTTCTTTGTGTTTTCAGTTTATATAAGACTCCAGTAAGAGGGCAGAGACACAACCTCACTGATATAGTCCAATCAAAAGTGATCTAATCACACAAAAGAACATTCTAAGTGAAGAAATCCAGACACAGAGTACTACATATTGTATGATTCCATTTATAGAAAATGTAAATATAAATCAATTTATAAATATGAAAGGAGATTAGTGGTTATGTAGGTCTAAGAAAGGAATGCTAAGGGGTCTGGAGTCTTTTTGGAGTAATGAAATTGTTCTAAAATTTTTGAGATGATGAATGTACAACATTGTGATTGTAGTAAAAGCCATTGATTATATAATTTGGACAGAATAGCCAGAAACAGCAGCTATATACAGTGGGGGTAGCAAAAGGGATTGAGAGGTGAGGAATTTTCTTGTTTGTTTGTCTGTTTTTTATTATTATTATTGCTGAAATAATGAAAATGCTCTAATAATGATTGTGATTGAAGTGCTGAATGCACAACTATGTGATTATAACAAATACCATCAATTGTACACACGTTGGATGAATTGTATGTTTATTAATATGTATCAATAAAATTCATTTGTTAAAAAAAGCAATCTAATCAAGTGATCAAGGTCCCTTAACAGAATCAGTGCAATCAAAGGGCTGTGCCACACTCACCTGAATGGAATAGTTCAAGAACAATCTTTTCTGGGATTCACAAAATTCAAACTGTCGCAATGGAAAAAAGATGTTTACAAGGATATATAAAAAGAAGAGAGAGCATGAGAAAGGCTAGACAAACAAATGAGGAAAAATAAAGGTGAAACAAGGTACAATTAGGAACAAAGCTAAAAATGCATATCATGAAGATCTACGTACACAGGCTACTGGCAGTCAGAAATATGCTTAGAACTTTCCAGTAGTTAATGTAAAAAGTGAAATCATTTGAGTACAAAGTTCATAATGCCCATTAGCTAATGCCAATTGCTTAGGAAAAGCCACTTGCTTCTCACATCTAATGAATCCAAAACCCATTCCAATTTTGTCTCAAAACTTGCTCCTCTTCCAGTCTTTCCAGGTCAATAATGGCCACTCTGTCCTTTTTGGTACTCAGACCAAAAACTGTAGGGACATTTTTGGCACCTCTTTCTCTCACAATCCAATCTGTCAGCAAAATTTTAAGCATAACAGGACTCTGGCCCCTTCTCACCACCCACTGCCACTGCCATTATATCTTGCCTGGATTATTTTACAGCCTCTTCCCACCTGATCTTCCTGATTTTATCCTCAGTCTCCCACAATGCGCAAGACTAGTGGCTGGAGGAATGTTTGTTTTTTTTTTTAATATAAGTCAGATGAAAGCATTCCTTTACTCAAACCTCAATGACTTCCTCACTTACTTAGAATAAAATTCAAAGTCCCTATAATCATCCACAGTTCCTACATATTCTGGTCTTAGTCTATCTCTCTGACTTCATTTCTTACAACTCTACCCTAGTCCATTAGCAACCTCCTTGCTTTTCTTCAAATATGCCAAGCACATTTAGTTATTAGATACAGAATTTGTTCTTACTGATACCTCTGTTTTCAATACTCTTACATCAGATACCCCCATGGTTCTCTCTTACTTTGTTCAGGTCTTTGCTTATATCTTACCTAAATATCATCTTGTGAGTGAGGTTTTCCCTAGTCATACTACATGAAATAGTGATGCTTCTCTCCCAGGTTTCCCCATTTCCTTATCTCAATGTTTTTTTCTACATAGCACTCATGACTTACTGTACACTTTCTGCTAATAAAATAACCCCCAGATTTCAGTAGCTAATGCAATAAGCACATTTATTTTTCATGCAACATGTGCCTGACTAGCAGTTTGATATTATTGATGAATTCCAAAAAGAAATATTGGATTGTTTGTAGATGGCCTTTTCCTCTGGGCATAGTAGAGTGTATTGGATTCAGAGGTTTTACTTTACTTGATTAAATAATGATTAGGGCTTTGATTGGACCATGTGAGATAAAAGGTATGTCAAAGGGCAGAGTTGGAGTTTTTGCTGCTGAAGGTTTGAGCTGGGTCCAAGAAGTGAACACACAGGAGAAGAATTCAGAGGAATAGAGATGGCTCTTTAGACACAGCAGAAGCCCCAGGGAGAGAGACAAAGCCAGTCTCCCGATAGCCTACGGCTGGCCTTGTGGAGAGAGGCAAAGCCTAGAGAGCCTCATAGTCTACAGCTAACCTTGTGGAGAAACAGAAGCGCCGAACCGAGAGAGAAATGAACCCTGGGATGAGAGGAACCTAGGAAGCCTGAACCATGGTAGACATTGGCAGCCATCTTGCTCCAACACGTGGCAAAAGACTTTGGTGAGGGAAATAACTTATGCTTTATGGCCTTGTAACTGTATGCTTCTACCCCCAAATAAATACTCTTTATAAAAACCAACTGATTACTGGTGTTTTACATCAGCACATTTTTGGCTGACTATACACTGACCAAGCATCATTTCAAGGTGACTCACCTCTTAGCAGTAATTCAGGAGTCAAGCTCCATTGATCTGTGACATCTCCATCAACTCAGACCTCTGAATCCACTGCTATTACTTGCTGCACTTTCCCTAAAATGGGTGCAGTAGGAGCAATGGAAGATAACACTGGAGTTCATTTTATGGGTTAAACCTAGGAACAGCACACATCACCTCTACCCATATTCCAGTGGCTGGAATAACATGGCTACACTCAACTACAAGGGAATATGGGAAATATAGTCTAGTTCTGTGCCCAGGGGAAAAAACAGCATGGTGAGCTCTTAGCCAATCTTTACCATACTCTGCCATTTATGGACACCAAAAATCTGCTTCACTCTTCTACCCGTATGTAGAGTACCTCACTTTTTCCCCATGAGAAGAGTCCTAGTTCCATTCAGTCAGTGCATTCACCTTAAAAAGTCCAAGATTTCTGGGTGATGTACAGTCCCATCTTCATATGGTCTGTGATCCATGATCTAAAGGATGAGTTATTGGCCCTCGTATCCAATATTCAAGAGTGGACAGGAAAATTCCCTGTTCAGAAAAGGGAAAAATAAGAAATACTGAACAGTCACTGCTGGAAACAGTTCTTAAATCTTGCCAGGACTGGGAAGTTTTTGCACTCCTGTACAGTGATTCTGCTCTCTAGAAAGAACTTTTTATCCATTGTTCTCTGTAATTCCTTGCTCCTCCTTCTGATAAATTCCTTCTTGTCCATTATCCCCCATAACCACTTCTGAGTTGGGGAATATGACCTCCTTGAAGAGAGTAAAGGTTTTAGTGCCTCCTTCCTGTTGGTGCAAATATGAGGCCCAAAGGATGTTTTAAGCTATAAACAGTTAAAAGTTTTGTTTTTTTCTTTTTTCTTTTTTTCTGGATCATGGTTTATTTGGCTATTTAATTTTCTCAAAAATTTAGTAGGTTTTCAGTCTGTTTGTTTAGAATCAGTTTCATGTGCCAACAATCAAACTCCAAGTTCATTCTTAGGCATAGTTCTCAAGCCTGTTTTCATTACTGTGCTTTCTTGCCCCATGTCTTGGTATTTCAATATATTGCCAGTTTTTCAAGGTCATCTGAAACAATAGGCAGGAAAGCCACAACTTAATTTGATCTTATTCTAAGCCTAATTAATTTTGTCTGAGAAATTTTACTGGGCTCTTATCGCTCAGTCTTTTTTATTCCTATGTCTTACTGTTATGTATTTAGCTGCAATGGATTTTCCCAGCCCTGCAATACACCCAATTTTATAACTAGTTTTTTCTTTTTCTTTTCTCTCACAAAGAGGTCAATTTCCAATTTCATTTCTTAAATACAATAATTTGGCAAAATAGCCCATAGTAGTTCACACAATCCAACATCTGATTTCTCCTGACCACCTCCATTAGAGCTATCAGTTCAGTAGGCACTTAACTCTGTCTTCCAAGTGATTGTAGGCAATAGGTTTAAAAAATATTTTACCAATGTATAACATTGATGATCATATTTCCTGCCTCAAATGTTGTTTTTATCATTGCCTCATATAGCATTTGACTGCTAAGATACTACTCCATATTCTAGGTTCTTTGTAATAGCAGCCCTTCATTCCTGGTGACTAGCTGTTCTCCACTTATATGAGGACAGTGCAAGGAAATCAGCCCTGTGCCTGGCACACCGCAGACAGGGTAAATGTCTTGGTAAGTTATCTATTCCTTAAAGTCTTTAAAGACCAAGTATTTAGAATAGTTTAGATTTAGGGGTGATATTTCTTGGAAGCGGACAAAGGACTTGAAACCCAGATTAGACATTCCTTACGCAGCATAGGACTAGTGCTTTCTCTTAGTTCACTCCCCATTAACCAAACTTCTCAAAGCAGAGCCCATTATGCTCAGCCGTTCCTTGGGCCCTAAACTGCTATTCCCTCAGGAAAATGTGCCACTAATACTTAGCCAATCCCACCCATTCCACACTCTGTGATCTCAAGAGATGAATCTCACATTCCTAAGTCAATCACTGAATCAGAATTTTAGAGGTAAATGGTATTGAACCAAGAAAGGGAGAAAAAAAGGATAGTGACTTTTAAACAAGCCTGAACATTGAGGATTGTTAAATCATATCTCTTAATTATTCAGGATGATGTACAACACTTGCAAGCCATTCCATGAATGCCCAGGCCTTCTTGCACTGGCATTAAAAGTCAAAGTAAGGACTTGCTTGGGGCAATGCAATGATGTAGAGTTAAGTTCAATAGCTTAGACCTGCTTAGTCCTAACTCAAATAATGCTTTACAAAAATTGTCTCATATTAACTCATCTGAAGAATATATCATGTAATAATGTTCCATATAAGAGACAATCTGTTATGGTTTGAATTGTGTTTCCCACAAAGATATGCTCAAGTCCTAACCTCTAGTCCTGTGAAGGTGAACTTATTTGTAAGTAGGATCTTTGATGGTATTAGTGGAGAGGAGGCTAAAGTGAATTAGGGTGGGTCCTAATCCAAAATGGCTGGTGTCTTTGTCTGGAGAAGAAATTTGGACACAGTATGAGAAAGAGAGAGAGACAGAGACAGAGACAGAGACAGAGCTCCATGTGATGGAGACAGAGATTGAGTTATGGTGCAAGCTGAGGGGCACCATGATTGCTGGCCACCCACCAGAACCCTACATCCGTCAGAGGAAGCATGGCCCTGCCAACACCTTGAGTAGGACTTCTAGCCTACTTCTACCCTCTGGAACCAATAGACAATACATTTATGTTGCTTAAGCCAACTAGTCTGTGGTACTTTGTTACAGCAGCACTGGGAAACCAAGACACTATCTTTATTCAGAATCATCAAGCTAATTCACATCCCACTGGAATAAATCCCAATGCAGCCCTCAAATTAGACAGAGAAGTACACTATGTATTGAAATGCAACCATTTTTATGCATGTGTGGTAGAACACAGAAGCTATTTTGTTTCACAAGTATAACATGATGGTTTTTATGGGGGAAGCGAAGAATAATTTATCCAGTGGGGGAGGAATGTAATTAGCCTGAATACAGAGTATTGGAATTTGGCCAGCACAATGGCCCAGTTATTGAGGGAAAAAAAATATTCTGTTTTAGATTATACCAAAAATTAAAATTAAAACTGTGTCTCCTGGTAGAACCTTGTATCTCATGGTTATTTTTCTCTCTCTTTCAAAGGAGAAAATATCATCCAGCAAAATATGAAGGGAACATATCAGAATGAACATTTGTTGAGCACCCACTGCTTGTTGGTTACTCTGCTAAGCATTCTCAGTCTTCAGGATACCTCTGAGCCAGGCTGCCCAGACAAACTCTGTCCATACCTCCTGAACACTTGCCCCATGGCCCCAGCTAGATCTAGGTGTGAAGTCACAGCAGTGCAAAGTACCTTCACAAAAATGAACCTCGGAAGGTGCTTGAGAAGGTAGGGTCCTTTGGGCAGGAAATTCCAGGGCCCCTGGTACCTGCACTGTCACCTAGAAGGCGGAGTAGTGCTGGGAGCACAGGTTCCAGGAGAGTGTACATCTTTACTTAGGCCCATAACAGGCTAGTGTTTGAGAGGCCAGAACAGGGCTCTTTAGAATGGGGGCTCAGTGCCTGTCTCCTGCTTGGGTCTAAGGCTAATCCTGCCAAACTGTGTCGAACTCCAAAGATTAGGCTCTTCACCACTGGGCTAAATAGCTTCATAGAACACAAGAGGTGTCCAATGAATACTGTTACAGTTGAATGAGAGACTGCACGACTGACAGTTCTTTTCCTCTAGGAGTTTAGCAGAAAAAGACGTGAACTATTAATAAGATGTCAAAGGCTGCTGAGCTAAGGGAGCAAGCAGTCTGCATGGGAGGCAGAAGTCCTGATGATGCACCACCGCCAGTGTCAAGACTCCACAGAGATGGGCTTTCAGACACTGAGTCAGCTCCTTAAAGCTCTAAGAGATTCCTTCCTTCTTGCTGCATCAAATCAAAAGGAGCACTCATCACTCCATGTAAGGTAAACAGAAAAATGATGTCAAGCAAGGGATTTTTCTCCTTTGGATTTTCCTATGTTTCAATGATAAATATCTGTGTGTGAAAAATCCAGGTTGGGAAAAATCAATGCCCAAAGCATTCACTTATGGAGTTTTCATGTCGATGACATTTGTTTGGACTTTCCACGAGGAACACTTTGTGGCTTAGCTGTCAATAAAGATACTTATTTCCCAGTGCACAGGCTTCAGCATGAGGATTTTCCACCATAGTTCAGGACCCAGCATTCTATCCATTGGGATTCAATGAAAACAAACCCAAAATATAATACTGGGGTAACAACGTGTACACAAGGTAAGTCCAGGTTATGTTGCTTAGCCTGTTGTATCCTCTTAGGGGTTGATCAAGAAGAAAATAAAGGAACTGAAAATACTCTAAGAAATCAGCATCAAACTATGTTCTCAGCAAACTGATAGTCTCAGCAGGGTCTCATGGTAGTAGATTAAGTTTGGATTGAACTCAAAAATAATAATCCCTAAGAGTAATGGAGGTGGGGACATGGAATCTTTTAAATTCTTACAACAAACAATTTTTTAAAATAAAGGTTTTCTTTTATGATTACGAAAAGTGATATATGCTATAAGGGAATAATTTTGAAAATGTGGAAATGTACAATGAAAAATGAACCATCATCCCACCACCCAAGACAATCACTACCAGCACTTTATTTCACTTATGCATACTACGATCATTACCAGCCACTCAATTATAGCTTCTCTTTTCACCTAACATTTAAATAATTATTCTCCTATATTATTAAAAATCTTTGGAAGCATCAATTTTAGTAGCTACATAAGATCCCATTTATGTAGAATTATTTAGGATTAACAATTTACCTAAACAATTACTCTATTGTTCTCATTTTGGTTGGGGCTTTGTTTTTTCATGTTGTTTGTTTTGGCTTTGATGAACACTATTGTATTTATTTTTACTTTAATATAATATAATAGGCACATAATATATACACATAAAATATATTTCAGGAAGCTGGGATAGCTGGATCAAAGGGCAAGACGATTATCAAGGTTCTGCTAAATTGCTTTCTAAAACTGTGGATCCAGTTTAAACACAATAGTCTCATTCCACTTTCCCCCACACTATCATCTGTTTAGTAAACATAGTATCATATTTTTGTAATTTAAAGAAATTAAAATTTAAAGAAATGAAATCACAATATACTCTCATTGAAATGTATTAAAAGATCATTTTATCTGATTATTAATAATATTTCCTAACTTTCAATCAAAGAGAAACACATGATAAATACTGCTGAATTTACTTGTTTTTAATGTTTTATTTTACTTACTGCTCTTTCAAAAATCAGAGTTGGAGGTGTCATTGGCTTGGTCTACAGAAAGTATAGACTTCTGGCTGCATATCCAGAATTGGAAATTGAGTTAAAAATGATTCCATTTTACATCTGGAAACTGTTTTTAACTCCCCAAATTCAATTCCTTAAGATCCACATTATTGCTTCTTGTCTTAGAAACTTACCTTAGTTTATCTTCTCATATTTGTGACATTTCATTTTTATCACACCTCCAATTCTCTAAAGAACTCAGATTTAATTTTCTGTAGGTCTTTATGAGGATTATGCATTCTTATTCCAGCTAACTGTTCTTAAAAACAAACAAACAAAAAGAAACCAGGTGTAGGGATAGCGGCTGGAAGGAAGACACACTCACTAGGAAAGCATCCTCACCAACTTCAGCAGGATGTGGGATTTTTGCCACTGACTTTTTTTCCATTCATGGTCTCCCTTGTGAAAAGTATAAGCAAAACGAGCTGGTTGGTGGTCTGCGCCTGTCCAGTCATTGCTGGGAACTGTCGGGATTACAATGCTCCTTTGTTGGCTGACTTGGCAGCGATGCCCAGGGCTGAATGGGCCACAGAGACTGAACCAATCGTGACGACTACTCGGTCCCCTTGAACGACCAGAAACCCCCCACGTCACAGCCCGGCCACCCTGAGATGACAGCAGAGACCGGCAGATATTCTGATTCCTCCCACCAGAATGCTGCACCGATTTGACTAATGGGAAATTTTGCCTTCCTAAGGAGCCAGACTTAAATTCCGGAGGAGCGCCATTCTCACTTGAAACCTGCAAGAAGAAAGCAAATAAACAAGACAGAAAGTAAATCACAAAATACTAGAGGGTGATGATGTGCTAATCTATTCCACCAATTGCACTGGGTAAATAGCAGAGGGGTTGGAGGGTAAAAGACTAAAAAATAAAATCAGAACTACACAGAAAAAGAAGGCACCCTATGATGTATCTGTGGGGCAAGGCTGGAGGAAAAGCTGGAGGTAGGCAGCTCCAAAGTCTGATCCAACTAATTTATGTCATAATGAACTTTTGTTTGTTTTTGTCCTATCAGATCTCCCAAGGCCCCAATTTTCAGATTTAAATCCAGCCTCTAATGACAGAGAGAAGGAAACTGATGATTATGAAGCAGGTAGGACAAAAAGATCATGAAACAAACAAAATAAATGAGTTGTTTTCTCTTCTAATAGCTTTCTCCTAACCCAGATTCCTGGTTCCATTTAAGAAGCCCACTGCCTTTGAAAATACACAGGGTCTTTTCAATAGCAAAAGATCAAATGATGTTAATCAGGCAGTGGGGCCTAATCCTTTAATGCAGCTGTCTCTTTATATTATAAACATTCCAGCTTTATAAGCTGGAATGATTTTTATCTTAGCTTGTCTTTTCTTCTGTCTCTCTCTCTCTTTAAATCTTAAGTTTTGACAATCAGTACAGAATTTGCTTTCTTCCACCTCCTTTCTAAGTGGCATCAAAGAACAATCTATTGTTGTGCCTTTGAAGAAAGGAAGACAAGAAGACGGAACAATATGGCCATCTCTTCCTTCTCTTCTCCACATTCCTCATACTTTTGGTTGACCATCTTAGACTATGTTCCATTGGGAAAACTTCATCCAGGGGTCACGAGCTGTAGCTCTGGTTTCTCCCTGCTCGCCATCTCTGCTCTTCCTCAGCTGTTGGTTCTACCAGGTGGATTAAGTTCCACTTAACACAGAGGTAAAAGCATTTGCAGCTGTCACCAACAGTTTCTGTGGAACCAATCTTTTCTTCAAGCACACAATACTTGTAGTTTGAATTTGTTGGCATTTTGAACCTGAATATGCCAACCTGAAGAAGAGACTGAGGTGACAGAGTCAGCTATAGGACAGTTGTCTTCAGATATTTGATCTGTCATCCTATGAGGTGGAATTGGACTTCTGCGGGTACATAGGGCCATGGAAGAAGTGATTCTTAAATGGTGGTATCATGGTTATTGGAGTCCATCGGGACTTTCTTCAGTTTACAATCCTTTTCTGTTATTGATGTGTGTGTGATCTATTTCTTAGTAGCAGTAGGACAGGAAAAAGTTGAGAAAGATCTATTGAATTGGGCTATAAATTCTCCATGATCACTTAAACTGAATATAATTTCTTCATTCTTTTATTCCTAATGCCTAACAGAAGCCAGCAAGTGGCAGAAGCTCAAAATGCTTTTTGAACAATGGTTTTTGTTGATGTTTAATTTAAAAAAACAAAACAAAACTTCAGGGAAGCAAATTTCATTTTGATATAAAGTAGAATGATCTAATAGGAAATACTGTCCAAGGTGGCTGCCATGACAGACAATGAGCTCCCCATCTTTGCAGCAGTTCAAGAATAAGCTGGGGATACTAGTACATAAGTTGGAGCATTGACCAAACCTGTAAGACTGACAGAGTAGCTGTCAATATGGCCTCAGGCCAAGAGAAAATTCCATCTCTTTCTATTTCATGACCATGAAGAGATTAGTTACTAGACGTGTATGAAAAGTACATACTGTTATCAGTTTAAATCAAGGGAAATACTTTTGCTTTTCTTTTCGGCTTTTCTGTGTTAAATTTGAAGCACAGTTTATTACATCCTCAGTTTTAAATTTCTTTTTATAAAACTTTGGATTTTGTTCCCAAGAACAATACTTGTACCTTTGAAAGATTCCAAGGACAAGATCTTTTTCTCTAGAGCACTGTATGAATGCTGAAACATCCTAGCACAGAGCTATGTCTCACAGGTCCGAAAACCTGATTCCTTCTCACTACAGAGACATCAAAGGTCCCTAATCTTACCTCTTTGTCACCATAATTTAGAAGTCAAATTTTCAAATAACCTTAAGAGTGGCCCACAAGAGAATTCCAACATTTCTCGATGTATTGGAAGTCTTTAAAGGCTTATTTTTCTCTTCCTCCTTCCCCTTAATTCTGAGTAAAGTTTTTCATCCAAGGGAATGTGGTACTTTGATAATCCCTTTTTAAATATCCATGCATGTCCAATTCATTTATGCTGAATGTCTGTGGCCCCTTAAAAGGCAGGAATAAAGTGCCAAGTCTCAGTGCCCACCAGGTCTGGCTGGCAGTTTTGCTGTGATGATCCTTTGGTCAAGAGCGCCACCTCTCATCAGCAAACCAAGGTGGCATCTCTGTGGACCAAGTCAGTGGAACCATTTGCCTATGGGTTGTTTCCAACATGCCTGACTTCAATGAAGACTTTTGAAGCTGTTCACTCCGAGTGCCAATGGAGGAAATTTTATCTCTGATAACATTATTTTCTGTCAAGGATGGTTCTGTGCAAGAGAAAGATAATGGACTAAAGGTGAGAACATTTGGCTTCAGATCCACTGTCTGCTACTTACAATTCTGTGACTTAATGCAAGCCACCTTAACTTTTCTTGGTGGAGGTCTAGGGGAAGGAGGGGCAGTGATAAGAACATCTAAATTGCCTTTCTCATTCAGCTGTTGTGAGGATTAAATCCAATAATGTACTAGAAACTTCTTTGAAAATTATAAATCAAATTCAACTTTATGCTAGTATTACAATGGCTCTGGCCATTGTAGGGGCAGGGTGTTCAAAGGCTGAGGTGGCCTCTTTAATCTACCAATTTGGATGGGATCCCAGCATCACCACTTACTAGCTGTGTGGTCTCTGGTGGGTCATAACCAGCCTAACCTTGTTATCTTGAAGGAATACTAATATAGCTCATATCTTTTGGGGTTGTGTTAAGACTAAATACGATGATGCATGCAAAGCATCAATGAATGTCCAGCCCATAGCAAATAAATGTTAGTTTATCTCAGTATTATGAAATTCTCAGCTCTTGTTTTCCATATGGAGCTCTGGGGTAAATAATCTGGGAGAGTTCAGCCTCTTAGCCCTCAAAATATTTTACTTATATAGAGCTCTGATAGAGACAGTACCTCAAAGAATATAGAATAAATTAATGGTCCATGAAATAAAATAATCAGCAATAAGGGTTAATAAGTTTGGGTGCTAAACCCAAGAATATCTGCTTTTAATTCTGCCACTCTTGTCTAGAAGTCCAGAAAAATTTTGCTCCAAGATAAGAGACTACATCAGGTGTCTTCTTTACCCTGAACCTAGCAAGTGTCCCTAATAATCTCAGGTCCTTTATCAACTTTATGACTTATTCATAAAATCATTATCTATTTTTTCATTTGTATTACACATAATTTGGTTCGTTTACTCTATTTCTCATTCCAGTTGTGAACTTCACAAGGGTTAGTCTCTTTCTATATTTCCCCACAATACTCAATATCTAAGGTACGAGTAAACCAAACATCACCAGTGCTTTGTGTTAGATAAACTTGGATTCATAATTTCCCTCTATTTATTTGTTGGATATTCTTGGGAAAGTTGATTCAATTCTCTGAAGTTCCATTGCTTTGCCTGTAAAATCCAAGCAACCTTGCAGGCTTCCTGTAAGGCTTGGAAGTGATACCTGGAAAGCTATTAACTCAACACGAGCGCTCAAAACAAGCTCACTATGATGATTTCTCTCTTTAAAGTTTTCAGTTCTATCATGACCATCACAGCCAGCTTTTCTCTGTCCACCCATAGACATTGGCCCAGATTCCCAAGAATGAAAGGAAAATGCAGGAAAAAGAAAAGATAGAGAAAGCCAGGGAAGTGAGGTGGGGGCAGAAGCCTCTACGCCATAGTCAGCAAACACGGCACAGTTAACTGTATTAGATGGTCCAGAAGGGCAGGGCAAGCAGGTTGCCGCGCACGGAAAGACAACACTAATGAGAGGGTGCCACTTAGTGGCCCTCTCCTAATACTACAGGTGGCTGCCGGAGAAGAAATGGGTATCATGGCCCAGGGAGCCTCAAATTCAGTCACTTCTTATCTTCATTGAATAGATGGAAGGACAAAAGCCACATTTTTAGGTGCACTGCTTGTTACACAGCCTTTGCTCTCACCCATCCCACAGGCTGTGCACAGCATAGGCTGTTCAGCAGTACTTCACTGCTTTGCTTGTAGCTCCTACGTTAATAATTAGATTCCTTCTGTCCATACAAACCAGCTTCTAGGCCATAACTAGCTAACATTTTAATGACAAAGTAACAAAGGATTACGAGATCCTTCTTGACATTTGCAAGTTAAACTGTGGTCTTGGTCTTCATTCACAATTCTTTTTCCCCATCTGAAAAGAGGAAAGAAAATACTCATCATTAATAATAAAAGATTAAGGAAGAATATTTTATCCGACAGTACATTCTTCCCATTGTTAGTAACAGTGATTATCTTTTAAACACAGGGAGGGGTCCCAATGTGCTCTGCAGACATTATCTCTGGGAAAGAATAAATGAGGAGATTCAGTTATCCTTATATTATTCAATCACTTGTTTATATTTGGATCTGAATCAAATTGCCAAGTAGAAAATATATCTTTCAATGATGAGGCAGTCCTGTTTTGAAGCTTTAAAATCAGAAGACACTTTAAAGATTAGATGATCCAGACCCTTCTTTTATAGATGACAGAGAGTTCTATGTTTAACTTGCTTATGTTTGTGCAGTTTTGCGCTTTAACCTGAATCGCCATGTTTGGTTTCACTGCAGAACCATCTGACTCTATTAACAAGCCAGTCTGTCAAACACCTTCTACAATGTGTCATTTATTGGGAGACAGTGGGCCAGGGAGAGAATTAGAAACAGCTGAACATGCACACAAGCCCATGGCTGCTTGTATTTTAAACGCAGGTTTAAAACTCAAATGAAGAGAGAATGGGAAGAAGCAGAAAACTAAAAGCAGAAGAGACATTGCTGCCGCTCCAGCTCTGGCAATCAAAAGCTTTTGGCCTTGGAGAGGTGGAAAGGCGACCCCTGGTTTTCAAAGAGCTTCCTCCGCAATGCCCTGCCAGCCCAGCCTCTTCCAGGAACAGCGAAGAGAAGAACAGGTGTATCCCGATCCTGAATGCCCTTGCTTTAGCGCAATGCCGTGGCCCTTGGACCAACAGCAGCTGTCCTGGTAGAAGCTGGGAAACATCTCCCAAGTAGACAGGTTTTTGTCCATTTAATTAGCCTTTTTGAGCTCCTGGTTCATGCCACTCTGCAAACATCCTGATCATTCACCCTCCTTGCTTTGGGGCAAAGTGATTCTGGCCCTTTCTATATTTCACAGTCCCCACCCCCCAACATCACTCCCACCCCCACCACCATTTTGGTGTTACCATATCTAGGGGATACCATGCCAGGTTCTTGCTTTGGGAGATAAAAGATGGATCAGACACAATGTTTACCCCGAAGAATCTTTCTGAAAAACATTCTAGGAACTTAGAAATGCAATTCCAAAAAGTTAGAGAATTCTGTCACTTCCTGGTTTGCTATTTGGTTTAAACACCTTCTAAGGTCAGGTCCCACATTGATATGAACAGGGCAGCCATCAGAATGGAAAATTGACCAAACTTACAAGCTAAAACACTTGCCTTTCCTGTTAGGGTTCAGATGAACCAGAAAAACCGAATGTATCCATAGAGAAAGCTTGAAATGCACTTTATATAGAAGGTTTTTACCCTACATTCCCTTCTGCACTCTAAAATATGATTCCCTGGCAATGCTGCCACCTTGGGTTTACTCAGTATTTACTTGGTAGAACCATATTTGACATAGCCTCTCACCACCTGAGGTGGTCTCCCCATCCAGAAGACCGGGGTGGTTGCCAGGCTTCCCACATTGCAATTCTGGAAAGTCCTCAGGGATAGTGTGGGTACTAGAAAATGCAAAAGCCCTGGCACTGCCAGTTTGAATCTTGACACAGCAATTTATTAGGCATCCTGCCGGGGCAAAGTATTTGACCTTTCTGAGCCTGTTCCCTCACCTGCAGAAAGGAGGCAATCATATTCTGAAGGTTTGCATGAATTTGGATAATATGGTAGAGTTCCAAAAAAGATGCCTGGCACTAATTAGATATTCTTTAAAGAAAGATGTTATCATTGCCATCTAAATACTCCTTGTACTCTCTCCCTGATGCCCTCTTTCCCTCTTTCCCCACCACCTGCCTCCCACCTGTCCTGTGAGGCAAAGCACTGGAGCTTTGGTATCTGCACTTTTATCAAATGCTCCCCCGGTGTCAATGTCTGCGGCCACCACTTGTGATACTCACCACTTGCTGCCTTTGGTATTTGTCACTTCCCTCTCTTGAAGTGTTTCTTGTTTTCTTCTCCCTTCCATCTTGTTTCCTCTTACGGGTTGACTTGTGTCCCTTAAAAAGACATGTTCAAGTTCTAACTCGCATCCCGTTCATGTGACCTTATTTGGAAATAGAGTCATTCAGATGGATTAAAGGAAGGTCAGACTAGAGTAGGGTGGGCCCTGGTTCAATATAACTAGTGGCCTTATAAGAAGCAGAGAATTGGACACAGTCAGAGAGGAGAAGGCCAAGTGATGACTGAGGCAGAGATGGAAGCTCAAGGAAGGCCAGCAACCCCCCAGTAGACAGGAGAGAGGCCCAGGACTGATTCTTCCTAGGGACCTTGAGGGAGCATAGCCTGCCAACACCTTGATTTTGGACTTCTGGTGTCCAGAACTGTGAGACAATAATGGTTTTAAGCCATGCAGTTTCTGGTACTCTGTTTTGGCAGCTCTCAGAAATGGGGATACTTCCTGTACACTTCTTGGCTTGCATGCTAAAGTTGTTTGCCTTTTATGACTATTTATAAGACAGTTCCATGGCACTGTTCCTTCTGGACATCAATCCAAGAGACCACTAAGTGCAAAGAGTCATCTTGGGCCAGATCCATATTAGTATTTTGGTTTCATGGCTTTCAGGCTGGATGCTTTAGATCTGCTTCTTCTCTGTTAGGTACACTTACAAGTTTTTTTCCCCTTTTAAGCTTCTGGGTTCTATGCCATTCCAGATGCATTAGGTTACTGGAATTTTGGCCTTTGGAGTAACAGAAGTATTGCTGCAAAACTTAAAGATCTGCTCTTTAGCAGGAAGAAATGCACTGGAACAACAATAGAATTTCCTTTACTTATAAATAAAGAAAAATATTCCAAATGATTGGAAACAATATTATCAAAAATTTTTTAACTTTCTTTTAATGTAACTTATTCTACATGTAACTTAATTTGCCACTGTTTTATATGAGTAACTGTATTTCTTTATTTAAAAAGAAAAACACCACTGGTCAGCAATATGCCATAGTTTTATCTCTTTCCCCTCTCTGGAGGACTGTGCTGCCAAGTATAAATTACCTGATAGCAGCTCCCAAAGGCACTGGCTGCAGCCAAGATCCTCTGGGAAATTCACCCAGAACCCTTGCTGTGTATCTGCTAATGATCAGAGTCCAGTCATAACTTTGGTCATGCTTAAGAGATAAAAAGGGCAAGTCTATCCCATATGAGAAGGATGGGGGCTATTGGACAGACAACTATTCTTGTACAGTTTTGAAAATCTTCAGTCACTGAAGAGAGTCATCTATGGGGTAGGTTTGAGGGTTTACCAGACGACTGGTATAAGGGATTATTTACTTCTCATAATTTAATTATTATTTAAAAAGTAAAACAATGATCAGGTCTTCATACACACAAACCCTCTCTACTCTGTAACCCAGATTGTCCAGAGTTGACTCTAAGACATATATTAATGGCAACTGGCTTGGGGACTAGAGACCAGACTAAATTTGTTTTGCTTATGGTTACCTGGAAAAGATGCACTTTTTCTCTGGCAATGTCTTCACAGTCCTTCCCAGCACCATAGGCTTAATTTGCTCGGCCACTGCTCATGGAGCAGAGAGCTGTCCCTTAGCTCTCCAGTTCATGGCTGGTTGGATGGGGGAAATGGTGGGCACCCACTGACTCTTTTTTTGTATGGCACTGCAATACCATGCCATGGGCAAGACAGTGGCAAAAAGCAACAAAGCCCAATTCCTTTACCTTGAATGAACATTCCTTTTTTTATTTAATTGTTTCTTTGCTCTCAGACTTAACATTCTCACATTTATCTTCTTTGAGCTGAGTTGCTGTACTTTAACCCAGTTACATAAATGATCAAAGCCATTCTCTAAGCTCCCTCATCTTATCATTGTCTCTGCCAAGGGCAAGCTTAGGAGCCTTGCTCTGCTAATTTAAAAAGAGACAGAATAATGTAAAATGTGTTTATTTTCTTTCCCTCACTCATTTTAGCCAATGCCTTGGCTTATACTTTTGGCCTCCAAAAGTAATAAATTTGTGTTGTTTAAGCCAGCCCATTGTGTGATAATTTGTCATAGCCTGGAAAATGAAAACATAGCCCAAATGAAGAATTTCTCTAATTAGAGCCATCTAATTTCAAACATCTTTTCTTCCAACTGACTTAATCGAATTGGTGCCAAATTGCTCCTTGCCTCTTGCTTTAAATCAGCATTCTCTTTTGTGGAAATAAATTAACTCCTGTTTCCTTTGATGCTTGGGGGGAGATGGTTGGCAAACATGTCCTTTAAATAAGTGATTGGTTTGATGGAATGGAAATACACTTGTCAATTTCCCTTCTTCAGGAAAAAGGTAAAGAAGGGTCACTGGTGAAAAGGAATGAAGGTCACCTAGTATGACTAGTATTGTATTAATTTCTTGTTACTGCTGTGACAAATTACCACAAACGTAGTGACTTAGAATGACACAAACTTATTATCTTACAGTTCTGAAGATCAGACGCCCAAAATGGGTCCAACTGGACTAAAACCAAGTTGTTGTCAGGGTTGCCTTCTATTCTGGAGGCTTTAAGAAATAATACATTTTCTTGCTTTTCCCAGCCTCTAGAAGCTGCCCACATTTTTTTTTTTTTTTTTGGTTCATGGCACCTTCCATCTTCAATGCCAGCAATAGCTAGCCAAGTCTTTTATATCACTCTGACACTCACTCTTCTGCCTCCTTCTTCCACCTTTAAGGATCATTATGTTTACAATGGATAATACACAATATTCTATGTTAAGGTCAGCTGATTTGCAACCTTAATTCCTTAATTCCATATGCTATCATTCCCCTTTGCCATGTAACTTAACATTAGCACATGGACATCTTTGGGAAGTAATTATTCATCCTACTACAGTCACTTTCTTCTTGGTATTTTTGATGACAAGGTAAGAATAAACACTGTTACAAGTTCTGGTGAACATATGCAGTTTAGAAAAGCAAGAAGTTGACAGTATGTTTTGAATTTTTACAATAACAATTGGTTGTGGGACAATAACATTCCCTTAAAAGATCCATATCATCTTTAAAATATGGCCCCTCAAAAGCTACATATACCCAATTCATAGTTTTAAGTTTCTCAGCAACTTAATGTCTTCTAATTCCTGGATGACTTGGACAACTGGAGAAATTTCTTACAACTCACTACAGAAAGTTAAAAGAAGCATGTATTCTGTTAAGAAAGTTTGCAATACTGATGTGGGCTATGGGTGGAAGGCTCTGTGTCTCTTCAGAGATAACTAAGTTGTTTGACTTGTGGGTGTGGAACGGTAAGAGGCTGCAGTCCTGCCCTTAGGGACAGTGACAGCGGCTCCAGTCCCAGGAAATGTTTAACAATGCAAGGGCTATAAACTTTAAGTATTTAGGGGAAATGCAAAAACCAAGGCTTATCTAGAATGTCTGGAGTCCATGCTAAAAGCTTACCTAAGATGTGGAAGAGATATATGCTAATTGAAGCCTATTGAGAACTGAAACAAAGGGACCATTTGGCCTTTCCTCTCTGTATAAAAGACGTTTGAAAATCTTGTTCGGGGCTCGGGATTCAAACTGAAAGCTCCCGAGTCCGGCCAGCCGTCAATAAACCATTTTTCCTTCTCAAAATCATTCCTGAGTCCTGGCCTCTCTATACTCAAATAATTGAACTTCTCTTAAATTCCACAACATTTTTGGCGACCCAGATGGGACAATAAATGAAGGCCAGAGACGGTAGCATTTTGCTGCCCCTTCCAAATCCCCGAGGAAGCCGGGAGGACTCGGGTGAACCCCAAATCTGGGCGCCCCTGGATTAAAATTTAATCCAGAAAAGATGTGGGCTCCACCAGAATCTTCCCGACAAAATCGAGGGCAATGGAAGGTCTGAAGAGAAAGATTCTGGGAACGAAAAAGAACTCCGAACATGGAAGAAGGTAAGACTCCCCAGGTGAGCACAGTCTGGAAGGCCCTAGCTTTAATTGCTAGGAAGGGGAGGCTGATCACCTCCCGAGAGAACCCTAGTAGCCCCAGAAGGCTGGGGGGAAGCCGTTCTCTCTAGGCTTGGGAAAAGGAGGAAAACCGGGGAAAAGCCCTGGTGTTTTGGGTTTGTCTAACTGCATGTTAGAATCTGGTACTGGTCTTATATCCACTAAAGGAGTGGAGTCTCGATTTTAATAGGAAGGGCTATTTATAGGTTCAAGTCCTAATGTCCTGGAAATTGGTCTAGATTAAGGGAAACAAAACTTGGTTACAGGAAAATGGATCGGCTTTTCTGGTGGAGCTTGGTCTAGGTGTAAAGTTTAAACAGTGGAAAAGTCTAGCTGAAATCTTTTGTTATGGTGCTAATTTGTGAATGAATTCGCTTTATACCAAATGTTAAGTGTTCTGAGGTTTGTGATGGCTGTGGGGGCAGCCATGGTGAAAATAAATATATAACTTGTGGGTCAGATTAGTGACCTTTGTGCTTCTGTCTGTGTCAGCTCAATGCTAGTGTTGGAGTTGTGTCCTTATGTAAAGTGGAATTACAGCTGAGCTGGAGCCCTCCCTTGCCATTGGCAAGGGAGTGAGATGATTCTGGGGCAAAAGCTGAGGAGTCTGGATGTTTGCGGAGTCTAGATGTTTGTGCATGCTCTGCTGTCTTGTCTCTGGTCTGGCCCTTTGCCGGGGCTTGGAGGCCATCTGTGTCCGCGCCACGCACCCAAGTTTGTTGGGGATGTCCCAGTCAGGGTGGCTGGGTCCCTGGGAGAGTTGCCAAATTTGAGTAGGTTCTGTCTGCCCATTTTGGCTGAAAGCTGGAAAGGGGGGAGAGGCTTGCCCCTTTCCAGTGAGTCCACCCTTCTATTCATAAGCCGCATTCCTGTTTGTTGTGCACCCGACTGCCTGGAAGGGGGGGAAGTGAAGGGGGTGAAAAGCAGAATCAGAATAAATGCAGTAAAGTTCCCCCCTTAGGGTGTCAAAGCCAAAATACCTTTGCATTCTGCCCAGGTTCTTAGAAGGTATTGTAGTAACTTTAAGTAAGAGAATGTGTTCTGTGAAGGTAAAATTTGCCTTAAGGGTATAAATAATTATAAAAGTTTTACAAAGCATTGTTTAAATTAAGGTATTTAAATGGCTAATTGCAGAAGGTCATTATTTTTAAAAAAAACTGTTTCTGGTATTACATGCTACTAAGTATTTAAAGTGAAGAAAAGTTCATTATTTTAACAAGCTTGTTTAGTATTAATGGCAATTATATGTTGTAAGAAGTTTGCCTGGTAACTTAGTATGTGGGATATATGGAGTGTGTTTTTATTGTTAAGGAAACAGAAGATGATTTTGTCCTAAGATAAAATGATTGATTATTGGAAAGAGTAGAGTGTGGGACAGAACCTGAATGAATACTGAAAGTGTAGAAGGTTTGTGGAAGGAAAATTTTTATGATTAAAATTGAATAAGATCAATATACAAAGAAAATCTTTTATCAATAGCTTCTTGTGCTTTAACCTCATCATTTCCTCAGTGTTTAAAGAAGAGTCTTACCTCTTTTAAAAGAACATTTATGTTCTAGAAATCAAATCCTGAAAAGTAGTTTTTTATTTCAAACTAACTGCAAGAGATTCATTCTTTTACTTTAAAGGAAAAATTAAGGTAATAAGTTCATTTAATATGTTATAAGTCGAATGAAAGGTATTTAAAGGTGTTATAAAATTAATAGGTTTTCAAAAAAATTAATAAAACTGTAACTAAGAGTTAAAATCATTTATAAATGCATTTATGTTATAAAATAGTGGAAAGGTAATAACTGAAATTATAGCTGGGTGAATTTAGCCTGAAATTATTAAGTGTAAACTCTAAACTAACCTTTCCTTTGTTTATGGTTACTTCAAGGCTAACCTCACCCTTTGCCTTTGCCTATGGTTATTTCATAACTGAGAAGAGCTGGGACATCACTGTCTCCTCTCCTGGTATTAGTAACCCTTTCTCTCATAAACTCAAGTGTAACTAAATAAACTGCTGCCTGATAGAATAAGGTTAAATGACCACTGGAGTTTTATTATCTCCAAAATCAAAAAGGGGGGTGGAGGGGGAGAAGTCTCCTGCCTTGACGGTCAGTGTTACTAAGAGTGGCAATTCATGAGAGAAAGCAGTCTGTCTCCCTGAGGCTTCAAATAGCCTCAGTAAATATATATATAAAATTAATCTTGTTGCTTATCCAAAATTCTGCTAATTTCAAAGTAAAATATAAAGTTCTAAAACAAAATGGTGCTAAGGCATTGAGAACATTTTGGTTATTACAATCCATTAAGTAAGAAGAAAAATTCTTGTGGTAAACTGCATGGTCATAGTGCAAATTAAGAAGAGTTTCAAAAGTCTTTGAAATGTTTTGCAGTCACACTTGTTTTGTAAGAATTAGAAGTTTAAAGTAACTAAAGTCATGTTGTTGTGTCAAACTATTCATGTCTGCCTATTTGCTCAAATTGTTGAGGTTAAATATGCAGTTATATAAGTAATATATATTTCGGGACCCCAAATTAAGCTAAACAGTATATAAAATAATGCAAATTATAAATAATATCAATAAGTTTTGTTTCTGTGTCTTAACTCTTTGTGTCTGCCCATTTGCTCAGTGTATGTCTTCATACATCAGGATAATAATATCAAATTAACAAATGAAAATTCTTAAAAGAGCTCTATTCAAATTGTTAATTGAATATGCAGTTATATATGTAAATAAATATTCTTAAAGCCCAAATTAAACTAAGCAGGATGAAAAAGTCATAGAAATCTGATTACAGAAACAATTGGGAAAGGGCCTCCTCTTTGCAAGAGCTTTAAAGGCAACACTAGGTGTAGCAGATCAAATCTATCTACTAGGCTAGGGAATTAAGAATCAGTTTGCCTAGTAATTTCCCAGTTTAAACCTTTTGTCAGCCATAAAATGCAAAAAAACAAAGATTAGGTTAATTTTCACATAAGAAAATGTTGATGTAACCTGGCGGCCTGCTGCCTCAGTCTCCCACTCCCGGGTTGGACAGCAGTGGAGGAGACCAGTTTAGGCCAGTCCTATGGGCAGTGGAAGGATGCCCAAGAAGGAGCTAACTAAGTCGGTGCCATTTCAGCACTAAATTCTATTCCTTATTTGACAAAGAGGGGAGCAGGTAAAAACTAAAATGGTTGAAATGTGATAGAGGAAGCAGTTAAATCAAACTTTTGCGTGGGAAAGTTAAATCTCAGATAAGCTGTAACTTCTGAAGTATCCAATCTATGGAAAAACAGAGAAAGAGCTTGCATGCTAGGCTTAGAGGTATAAATTGTGTCATTTTCCTTTGTTTGTGGCACCAGCCATATCTGGCTCTGTACCCCTTCTTGCAAGGTTGAGAATAAATTATTTTCTTCTCCACAATCTGGTGAGCCTTATTTTCTTCCAGAAGATTTCTTTCCAACAAAATAAAGGTAATTAGTGGCTCTATTAACAAATTTCAGTAAGTAAAGTCCATAAAAACCATGGAGAAATCTTTCCTGGGTTATGATTTTAAAAAATTAAGTAATTGTGTAATGTGTTTTAAAACCTGGTAGTCAGTATGCATGTATTTTAAAACCTGGTAGTCAGTTATGCTTTTAAATTAATAATTTTCATAACTTAAAGAAAAGAAGTTTTTAGCTTCCTGTAAGGGATAAAGAGAACATTCCTTGCATAAACTATTATGGTTTCAATTTTATTTAACTTAAGTGTAATCTCCAATAGTTAATTTATAAACTAAATTAACATTATGTATGAAATCTTTAATGAGTGAAATTAGGCTAAAGGAAAAAGATTGTAGATATGCTCTCAAATAAATAGTAAATTTCTTTGGTAATTGTAATTTAATAAGTTTATTTAAACATGAGGTGTCTAGTCAATGCGGTTATAGTCAATTATAAAGAGTTTGTAAAACATCCTCCAACTGAAAATGTTTAAATAGTTCTAGTTCTAGAAAAGTCATTGTTAACTAAAACTTAGATTGGTTACTGGTAGCAGAAATAACTTCATGATAATAAACCTGTCTGAAGGCCACTGCAAAGTACACATTTAAGTAAATGGTAATAAAAGGTTATCTTGATTATATTGGAAGTCTTCTGTTTTCATTTTAACAAGGAAAAATAATATTTTTCTTCTTACTAAAGTAAAGTACCTACTGTTATCTCCATAATAAAATTGTGTAAGTAGACAGTCATTTAATATATGATGTGTTGCATTAAATTGTTTAAAAGATATATATAAACAAGGAATAAACGTTAACATTATCAAACTCTTGTGCATTCGAACCAGGCCTTGTATACATTACAGGTGGCCTCTCCATGTGAGTTATTGGCTAGGCTGGTCACTGACCCCTCAATTAAAAATATGTGCTATATCAGTTTCTGGTTCTGCTCCTGAAGTCGATGGAAACTATATTGCAGTTTCAAGCTCCTGCAGCAGCCAATAATGACTCGGTACAGCCAAGTGTACAATGGATATCGCCTCCAGACTGGCACTGTTTCATGGTGCCAGAGAGCACTATGCACCAGGCTAGTAGAATACTGGAAAATCTCTCTAAGATGAAGGATGCTGCAACTTGCTCACTGCGTTGAAGAACATGCTAAGTGGAGCCATGATACCAGGATACTGTAAGTAAAACTTAAACACAATTGGCATTATGGCCTGCTCTCATGGAGAGATAACATGTAAGGTATTACAAACCTGAAACTCAAAACTAATAATTGCAACTCTGAATCCTTATGCATTAAGTAATACATTAGTTAATATTAAGTGCTGTACTTTTATCCTGTACTAAATATATGCCTAATAATTGTAATGTTATCTTTTCTATTTTGGATCAAGTGCAGAAGTATATTAGACATGTTAAATTCCTGGCAAAATCATTTTCTAAACAGTTAATAACATGTCTATAGAATAAGGTGGCAGTCTCAGCCAGTCTCAGTCAACTTCTATATTCTGCTGTACTCTGCTGTGTAGCAAAAGTGAGGCTTGCTTGCTGATGGTGAGTCACCTATTGAACAAGTCAAAATTGCTAGAAATTGTACAATGAAAACCAAGGTGTAAAAATCTTTATTCTGTAGTTCTGATCACTCCCACAGGTGAAAACTAAGAGTATTTCCAAATTAGTGTTCTAATCCTGAGTGAAGCCAGTTGCCCAAGGAGTGCCAGTTCACCAGGAGCATCTGACAGAGCGAATGAGTGTCAATCATTGAACAGCTTGGAATGTGTCTTCAGACAAAGCTAAGTGTCTGTTGCAATTTCTCTCTAAAGATGGATAACTTAAAAAAGAATATATGCTGTTCCCACCAGCTTTTAAGGAATGCCATCTTTATAGGCACCTAAGCTTGTCTACCTCTGTAATCCAATGTGTCCTCTTTTAAAAACAGGTATTCCAAATTTTTAATTAAGTTTGTTTCTTTCAGAGTGAACATCTTATTAACCATATGAAAACTTCATCCAACTTCGTACAGAATGCCACATCCATCTTCCTCCAGTTAGAATAAATTAAAGAGTTTTATACCTTATTAGGCAATGACTACAGCCCATGGCCAGCAGGAAGCAGTTACAGAAAAGAGATCGTCTCCCTTCAGCACCCCTTTTAAATTAAAGGTGTAAACTCTTTAAGAGTAAAATAAAAGTAATAGATGGATCTGGAACCTGACTGGAAATCCACGTGAGTGCCAGTGGCAGCAGAATAACTGCAGGAGGCCCCTGCCCAAGATTCTGCTGTCCAGAATGAAAAGTTCTAAACTTCTAAAAACAGTCCTGGATGCTGTACTAAAGACTGATAAATAATCAATCAAGACAACAAACAGCCATCCACCTCATAGCTCCAACAATAATTATGCCAAAGCTTAGCAAGTAAACTTTGGCAAAAGGGGGGGAATGATGTGGGCTATGGGTGGAAGGCTGTTTGTCTCTTCAGAGATAACTAAGTTGTTTGACTTGTGGGTGTGGAATGGTAAGAGGCTGCAGTCCTGCCTTTAGGGACAGTGGCAGCGGCTCCAGTCCCAGGAAATGTTTAACAATGCAAGGGCTATAAACTTTAAGTATTTAGGGGAAATGCAAAAACCAAATACGCTAAAGGCTTATCTAGAATGTCTGGAGTCCATGCTAAAAGCTTACCTAAGATGTGGAAGATATATGCTAATTGAAGCCTATTGAGAACTGAAACAAAGGGACTATTTGGCCTTTCCTCTCTGTATAAAAGACGTTTGAAAATCTTATTCAGGGCTCAGGATTCAAACAGAAAGCTCCCGAGTCTGGCCGGCCGTCAATAAACCATTTTTCCTTCTCAAAATCATTCCTGAGTCCTGGCCTCTCTATACTCAAATAATTGAACTTCTCTCTAATTCCACAACATCGGGAGGTGATCAGCCTCCCCTTCCTAGCAATTAAAGCTAGGGCCTTCCAGACTGTGCTCACCCGGGGAGTCTTACCTTCTTCCAAGTTCGGAGTTCTTTTTCGTTCCCAGAATCTTTCTCTTCAGACCTTCCATTGCCCTCGATTTTTGTCGGGAAGATTCTGGTGTAGCCCACATCTTTTCTGGATTAAATTTAATCCAGGGGCGCCCAGATTTGGGGTTCGCCCTAGTCCTCCCGGCTTCCTCGGGGATTTGGAAGGGGCAGCAAAATGCTACCGTCTCTGGCCTTCCTTTGTTGTCCCACCAGAGTCGCCAAAAATGTTGTAGAATTTAAGAGAAGTTCAATTATTTGAGTATAGAGAGGCCAGGACTCAGGAATGATTTTGAGAAGGAAAAATGATTTATTGATGGCCGGCCGGACTTGGGAACTTCTGTTTGAATCCCGAGCCCCGAACAAGATTTTCAAACGTCTTTTATACAGAGAGGAAAGGCCAAATGGTCCCTTTGTTTCAGTTCTCAATAGGCTTCAATTAGCATATATCTCTTCCACATCTTAGGTAAGCTTTTAGCATGGACTCCAGATATTCTAGATAAGCTTTTAGCATATTTACTTTTTGCATTTCCCCTAAATACTTAAAGTTTATAGCCCTTGCATTGTTAAACATTTCCTGGGACTGGAGCCGCTTCCACTGTCCCTAAGCGCAGGACTGCAGCCTCTTACCGTTCCACACCCACAAGTCAAACAACTTAGTTATCTCTGAAGAGACAAAGAGCCTTCCACCCATAGCCCACATCACCAGTACATCACCCAAACCATTTTTAACACAGGTCCCCTGTTCATGACATTCAGTTGGCTCTTAATTATATTTAGTACTAGTTCTGTCTCACTCTCCAGACTGCTATATTATGCCTTTCCTCTCTCTTTAAACTTCCAGTGTCTCCTCTTCCATTCCCAAATATTTTGGTTCTCCTCTTTTTCCAGGAACATGGTAAGACTGCACTTTACAGCGCCCTTTCAAGTTAGGTATGCCCATGTGGCTTACTTTGGCCAATGACATGTGAGCAGAAAGGTCATATATCCCTCAGTGACAAGCTTTAACAGGCAAGTAACACTTTTCCTCTTTCCAGTCTCTGCAGCAGAGAAGTACAGAGATGCTTAGCCGCATGAGTGGGGTTAAAGCAGTGTTTTAATTTGCTAAATTAATATATATATTGTTCTAAATTATATATATATATATTATATATATAATATTCTGATATATAGAAATATATCAGAAATGGATAGGCTTCTATAGTGAGATTTTATTATTATTAGGTTAAAAGTTTACAGTTCTGAGACTGTGAAAATGTCCAAATTAAGGCATCATCGGAGATGCTGTCTCACGAAATCAGCTGTGGATGATCAGGCACATGGCAATTTATCTAAAGATGCTTTCTCTCCTAGCCCAGATATGGGTGATCAGGCATATGGTTTGTCTCTCCCATCTTCTCCAGGTCTCTCTTTCAGACTCTTGGGGTCCTCTTTCTGTGCCTCTGTGCTCCGTTGATCCCAGCCTCCACTCTCTGGGACCTCTATCTAAGCCTTTAGTTTAGAAAGGACCAAGACCCACCCTGGGTCATACCTAACTGAAGTTAGCCCATCAAACTACCCCCCACCACCACCATTGACTCCAATCCAATCAAAAGGTCCCATACCCCCAGGAATGGATTAGTTTGAAGAACATGAGCTTTTCTTGGATCCACAGAAAGCTTCAAACTGTCACAAGCAGTATCTAGCTCACTTGCAATAGGTGGGGGCATGAAAGAGGAAGAATCCTCTGGTGGATCAACTGCTGAGAAACGAGGTTGGTTGTTACTACAATATAATGTGTGACTGAGACCCACCCTCACTCTCAGCTGATGATTTTGCTTTCTGTTTCAATGAGGAAACAGAAGCAAACAGAAAAGAATATCATCAACCTCCCACTACTACATCTACCATTGATTTGCCACCAAATATTTTGTCACCCTTCTGTTATTATGAGTGAATTCTCCATGCTCCTATCTAAGGCCAACCCTTCATTCTGTACACTGGCTCACACCCTCTTTTACCTACTCGAGGCCATTATCCAAGCATTTCTCTATTCTGTCTCTTACATCATCAATATTTCCTTCCCTAACTATATCATGCCCATCAGTAAATAAACACTCTCTCCTCTAGTTACTCTGACCTCCATCTCCATTTTGAGTTAGTTGTAATAACTCACTCCATTCTCTCCAGAATCATACCCAGATATGATTCTGCTCCATGCCATGACACTAAGACTGCCCTTGTCAAGGTCATCAATGACATCAAATTTGCTAAATCTGGAAGTCAAATCTTAGTCCTTATCTGACATCATATTGACTTGGTTGCCTATACTTTCTTCTGAAATATATATTTTTTAATTTGGCTTCCAGGATACAACTGTCTCTTAGCCTCCCATCGCACTCAGAATAAAAGCCAAAGTCCTTATACTGGCCTCCGAGGTTCTCCGTGAACCAGCCACTCGCATTCTTCTCACCTCATCCTCTGCTACTCTTTCATTCATTCTCTTGGCAACAGCCACACCAATCCCCTTGTGCTCCTGCAAATTTCTAAGTGTGTTTCTGCCTCTGGACTTTACATTGTGTTCTTTCCACCTAGAATCCTCTTTCCCAGTTAGACTCATGACTCACTCATTTTCTTCTAGTCTTTGCTCAAATCTCACCTTATCAGTGAGATCTTCTCTAACTACCTTATGTAAAACCATATCCCCACATCTCTAGTCTCCTTACTCTGCTTAGTTTTTTCCAAAGTACTCCTCACTATTTGACATACCTATTTGTTTTCTTCTTATTATGTTTTCCTCCAACTAGAATACAAGCTCCATGAAGGTAGGACCTTTTCCTGTTTTGTTCATGGATACATGCTCAGTGCCTAGATAGTGCTTGGAATAAGAGAAAACAGGGATAGGGATGGGCAACTTGTTGTTACTGCAAATTTTGTGAATAGTGGTGTCAGAAACTTGTACCCTTCTGTGCTTTTATTTTGGTGGAGAATTCCAAAAGTGTTTAACTACTTCTTTAGAGCTGCCCTTCCAGTTCTGGGGAGCCCTTAAAATATTGGAGTCCTTTCACCACATGTGGTTGTCTCAGGTAGGGATTCACAGAAGCTAGTCTGTGGTTTTCTGAACCATCAACTTATTGTTGCGAAGAATAAATAAAACCGCGTAGGTAAAAATTTTTAGTAGTTTCCACTGCAGAAGAGGCCCTGTTTAGACAGACTGTGGAACTGTAAGCAACCCAAGAAGCAAGGACCACCCTTGCGTAGTTCATCACAGTATCACCAGCACTTAGTACCAGGCACATAATAGGCATTCATCAATCATTTGTGGAAAGAACGAAAGAATTCCAATTCTTTTTCATGCTCTCCTCACAATCCTTGTCCATTACCCTTTCTCCCTGCATCCCTCAGTATGCTTGACCATTAACTGCCTTTATTTATTCAATTTATTTGTTCCTTACCCCCCGCCCCCCTACCATTGTCTGCTGTGTCCATTCGCTGTGTACTTTCTGCGTCCGCTTGCATTATGCTGTGGCACTGGAAAACTGCATCTTTTTTTATTGCATCATCTTGCTGCTTCAGCTCTCCGTGTGGGCGGGCCACTCCTGGGTGGGCTGCACTTTTTTCACACGGGGCGGCTCTCCTTGAGGGGTGCACTCCATGTGCGTGGGGGACCCCTACGTGGGGTCACCCCTCCATGACAGGGCACTCCTTGTGCGCAACAGCAGCACTGAGTATGGAACAGCTCACCACCACATGGGTCAGGAGGCCCTGGGGATCGAACCCTGGACCCTCCATATGGTACACGGACGCTCTATCAGTTGAGCCACGTCCGCTTCCCAAAACTTGGTACCATGGGTTGTTGATTGCATCAGGACAGAAGATCCTAACCATTGTTTTGGTGTAGGGCATTCTTCAGCATCTCAGGTGATAGCACAGAGGGACCACTTTGCCTTTCTAGCCCCTTTACCACTGCCTTTGAAGTCTCCCAGCATTCTGCCACTGCTCGTGAATTTCTCCCTTCCAAAGTACTTTCTTTGTGCCTTTATGAAAATGATTATCAGCCGCCTGCTTTTAATCAGTTACTTATTTCTCTGCCTATTATGGACCGAATTGTCCCCCTCCCGCCTTTAAAAAATACACTGAAGTCCTAACCCCCAGGGCTCCTGAATGTGAGCTTATTTGGAAATAGGATGATAGCACATGGAATTGGTTAGCTTAAAATGAAATCATACAGGAGTAGAGTGGGCCCTTAATCCAGTATGACTGAGGTCCTTGTAAAAAGGGGAGGCCACATGAAGAGTGAGACGATTAGAGTTATTCTGCCACAAGACAAGGCACGCCTGGCTCCATCAGAAACTGGAAGATGCAAGGAAAGATTCTTCCCTAGAGCCTTGAGCCACAGCATGCATGTCCCTGCCCACAGATTGATTTCCAACTGGTAGCCTCCAGAGCTGTGAGAGAATAAATTCCTCCTGTTTTAAACCACCTAGCTTATAGGTGCTGAGTTCCTAGAAGGCCAGATTTGGGGGGGGGGGGGGGGGGGGAGAGGGGAGACATTTCACAGCTTCCCCCCTCCCCAACACATTTGCTACTTCAAGTTGCCTCCGCCTGCCTTCAAATGGAATTCCTTCAGAAATTTTTTGGAGTTCAGCTGGGTGGAGTCGAGCAAACAGGTACTGAGTGCCTCCCGTGCCAAGCACGGCCAATGCCCGGGGCTGCTCACCGCCTAAGCAGCCGCCGCCAGGGCCAGGAGGAAGGGGGGAGGCGAGGGAGGGAGGGGGAGGAGCCACGAGCCGCGGCCTCGCTGCCGGCTCCGCCGCCTTTAGAATCCAGAAGCCACATGGCTGCGGCCCCGGCCGCAACCTCGGGCCCCGGGGCGCGGAGCCTGCTGCAGTTCCTGCGGCTCGTGGGGCAGCTCAAGGTGAGGGGGCGCCGCCATGCGCCCGGGAGGCCTGGACGGCGGCCGCAGGAAGGAGCTGGGCCTGCGCGGCGGCTCCCCACCTGTCTCGGCCCCGGCAGGCTGCGGTTGCATCCTGCCTGCTTGTCCTGGCCTCACCCCGCTCCCCGCGACCTTCCTCCACCCCCTTCCCCAGGCGCGCTCCCCACCCCACCTCCCCAGGCGCGCTCTCCCCAGCCTCCCTCCAGCCCTCTCCCCCCAGGCGCGCTCCCCGCGGCCTCCCTCCACCCCCCTTCCCCAGGCGCGCTCCCCGCGGCTTCCCTCCAGCCCCTCTCCCCCAGGCGCGCTCCCGCGACCTCCCTCCACCCCCCTCCCCCAGGCGCGCTCCCCGCGGCCTCCCTCCAGCCCCTCTCCCCCAGGCGCTCTCCCCGCGGCCTCCCTCCAGCCGCTCTCCCCCAGGCGCGCTCCCCGCGGCCTCCCTCCAGCCGCTCTCCCCCAGGCGCGCTCCCCGCGGCCTCCTTCCAGCCGCTCTCCCCCAGGCGCGCTCCCCACGGCCTCTCTCCAGCCCCTCTCCCCCAGGCGCTCTCCCCGCGGCCTCCCTCCAGCCGCTCTCCCCTAGGCGCTCTCCCCGCGGCCTCCCTCCAGCCGCTCTCCCCCAGGCGCTCTCCCCGTCGGCCGCGGCCTCCCTCCAGCCGCTCTCCCCCAGGCGCGCTCCCCGCGGCCTCCCTCCAGCCGCTCTCCCCCAGGCGCGCTCCCCGCGGCCTCCTTCCAGCCGCTCTCCCCCAGGCGCGCTCCCCACGGCCTCTCCAGCCCCTCTCCCCCAGGCGCTCTCCCCGCGGCCTCCCTCCAGCCGCTCTCCCCTAGGCGCTCTCCCCGCGGCCTCCCTCCAGCCGCTCTCCCCCAGGCGCTCTCCCCGTCGGCCGCGGCCTCCCTCCAGCCGCTCTCCCCCAGGCGCGCTCCCCGCGGCCTCCCTCCAGCCGCTCTCCCCCAGGCGCGCTCCCCGCGGCCTCCCTCCAGCCGTTCTCCCCCAGGCGCGCTCCCCGTCGGCCGCGGCCTTCCGCTGCCCCTTCCTTCCCTCCCACTCCCTCCTCTCCCCTTCCTCTGCTTCCACACGGCCCCTCCCCGGCCTTCCCCCTCGCCCTCAGCTCCCGGTTCCCCGCACCCTGCCCGGCGTGCCCCAGCACACCTCTCCGGCGGCCGCCTTCCGCCCCCCTCCTCCGCCCTTCCACCTCCCTCCTCTTTCCTGCCTGCCTCGCGGGGTGGGGGCACAGAGAGCACCCTCTAGTTGCGGCCGAGTCTTGCGTTGCGGATGGCAGAGGAGGACGAGGGTCGGGCTGGGGGGTGGGCGGGACACGGGTGGCAGATGCCCGGGCAGCCGGCTCGGAGAGGCGCGGGACCCTCCACCCAGGGCCGACCTGTGTCTGCAGTGAGTACCTTCCCGGGCCCTGACCCCAGAACTGGAGCGCGGGCTGGTGCTTGGGGGGCAGCAGGCGGAGGAACGGCATCCCTCGTGCAGATGTGAGGGGGGTGCTTTAAGTCTGTCTCGCAGTTACTTCCAGAAATAGCAAGACTTTGGGCTGAGGCTTTTATATAATACACACGTACCTCGACCCTTTTCAGTTAGTGGTTTTGTAGCCCTTCTCCAAATGCAAAGAGGATTATCCGATTCCTGCCACTGTTAGCACTGTTGATAAAATTCCTTAGAGATGTGGAATTCTTTAGAGAAAACGCATTCTCCTAAAGCTACATCATGGTCTGTATAAGAGGAAGAGTCAGGACTTGTGGAAGCACGAAGCAATTAGAAATCCTTCATCAGGCGTCAGAATTTAGGAGTCTGCTTCGTTCAGAACTTTAACCACCATGAACTGGAGTTGTTTGAAGGCAAAGAGCCCCGACTCTTGTAGTTGTGAAAAAATAGATTCTCTATAGTTTTGTGTATACATACCTACACACATGCATATATATACACAAGCATACATATATATGTACGTACATATATATATACAAAGGACTTGTACAAGTCTGTAATTATGCATCACCAATACAGAGTAGCTTGACTTTTATATTGCATACTTTAAAAAAAATCTTTTAATTTTGAAATGCTTTCAAACTTACAGGACAGTTACAAAAATAATACAGCCCCATACAGAGAACTCCAACATACTTCTACCCCCAGATACCCATATTCACCAATTTTAATATTTTGACACATTTGCCATATCATTCTATCTATATCTTTCTATTTGTCATTCCATGTTCTGAACATTTGAGTGTAGGTTGTATACATCATGCTACTTGAATACTTAATATTGCCATGTACATTTCCTGTTCATGTATACCACCACTTTAAATGCAGTTATTCAGTTCAAGAAATTTAACATTGATATAAAGCTTACAGTCTATATTCCAATTTTTTCATATATCCTAATGATACCCGTTTGAGCTTTTTCTCTTTTGTTAGATCCCATCCAGGATTATGTATGGCATGTAATTATCATTGTTTTTTCAGTTGTTCTTTTTTTTAAATTTTAAAATGAGGGAACATGTAAACAACATAAACTTTTCCATTCACTCACAACCAAGCCTACCATTCAAAGGGTGTTATCCCATTCACAATATTGCAGTACCCTCACCACCAAAACTTTCCCAGCACAACCTCAACAGCCCCCACCCCCTGACAATATGTAGTCTAATTTCTTTCCATGAGCTTACAAATACATTCTCCAATATTTTCTTGTAGTTACCATGGGGCTTGAACATACCATCCTAAATCTGTAATAATCTCATTTGCTCTGATACTAAATTGATAATTTGTTGTATACACAAATTAGGTTCCTATACCCCTGCAACCCCCTTGTCACAAATACATGTTTATACATTGTGAGTCTAAAAACACTGATTTATCATTACATTTCATGCATTTGCTTTTTAGATCTGTTGGGAAGTAAAAGTGGAGTTAGAAACTGAATATACAACTGGCATTAATATTTACCTATGTTTGCCCTTATAGAAGATCTTTATTTTTTCATGTGGCTTCCATCTATTGTCTCTTGTCCTTTGCTTTCAAGAGGGCTAAGACTAGTGGTGGCAAATTCCCTAAACTTTCTTTATCTGGGAATTTCTTAATCTCTCCCTCATTTTTGAAACACAGTTTTGCTGGATATATAACTCTTGATTGGCGATTTTTTGTTTTCAGTATTTTAAATATTTCAACTCACTCACTGACTTTATGCCTCCTTGTTTCATATAAGAAATAAGTACTGAATCTTACTGAGGCTCCCTTCAGTGTGACACGTTGCTTCTCTTATGGCTTCCAGAATTCTCTCTTTATCTTTGGCATTCAGCAATTTGATTATATTATGGCGTGGTGTGGGACTATTTGGGTTTATAACTGGAGTTCTTATTTATATTCATGTCTTTTGTTAAATCTGGCAAGTTTTCAGCCATTATTTCCTTGAATATCCTTTCTGCCCCTTTCTTTCTTCTGAGGCTTCCATGATGCATATATTGGTATGCTTGATGGTTCCCGAGGATTCCTTAGGCCCTGCTCATTTTTCTTCATTCTTTCTGTTCCTCAGACTGATGATTTCAATTATCTTATCTGCTGGCTCTCTGATTCTTTCTTCTGCCAGCTCCAATCTTCTGTTGAACCCCTCTAGAAAAAAAATTTAAATTTCTGTTACTGCGGTCATCAGCTCTGTTTGGTTCCTTTTCATAATGTCCATCTTTCTATTTATAGTCTATTTATGCTCACCTAATATTTTCCTGATATTCCTTAGTTCTGTGTCCATGTTTTCCTTTAGCTCTTCGAGCATATTTAGAACCATTTTTTAAAAGTGTTTGTCTGGTATATTCCCAGGTCTGGTCTTCCTCATTGATTTCTAATGCTTTAATCTTCTCCTTTGCCTGGTCCATAACTTCCTATTTCTTTGTATATTTTGTAACCTTTTGTTGAAACCTCAACATTTTGATATTTAAATGTGCTGTTGCTGAAATTTAGACTCTGAGGTGTCTGTTCCTTTTAGATTGTATCAGGCTAGTATTATGACAGCTTTCCTTGATTGCTCCAAGTTAAAAAAAGGAAAAAAAGAAAACACCTTTGTAGACTGACCTTTGTAGATTGACCTGCACAAGTGCTGTCCTTCAAGGCTTATCCATATAGTGCGTAGATACAGCTCCAGGCCAAAGGGGCCCCCCTGGACTTTCCTGGGCATGCCCTAGTAATATACAACTTACAAAATTCTAAATGCCTCCTCTTCCTTAGGAAATAGTCTCCTTACTGTCCCAGGCACTGTACCGTATGTCCTACAGCCAACAGTTCCTTGCCCCAGGCAGCACAACTTGACTGCTCTCCCATGGTGTTCTGTAGGAGAGTTTATTAGTCAGCCAGAAGGGGTGCTGATATAAAATAACAGAAATTGGTTGGTTTTTATAAAGGATATTTATTTGGGTTAGGAGTTTACAGATACCAGGCCATAAAGCATAAGTTACTTCCCTCATCAAAGTCTCTTTTCACGTATTGGAGCACAATGGCTGCCAAAGTCTACGAGGGCTCAAGCTTCCTGGGTTCCTCTCTTCCCGGAGCTTGCTTCTCTTTCCTCTGTGGGCTTACTTCCCAGGGCTCCAGCTTAAGACTTCAGCATCAAACTCCAACATCAAAACTCTAACATCAAAAACCCTCAACTCTGTCCTATGCCATGCCTTTTATCTGTAAGTCCCTACCCACCAAGGGGTAGGGACTCAATGCCCTAATGACATGGCCCAATCAAAGCTCTCATCATAACTTAATCATGCCCAGGTACAGACCAGATTACAAACATAATCCAATGTTTTTGGAATTCATAACAGTATGAAACTGCTGCAGAGAGCTCTCTGAACTGCCTTCTACACAAAGGGCAAGTTCTAGAATGGTGAAGCCCTTAGGCCATCACTCGACAGATTGGGCCATGCATACATGTTCCCTGTATTTGCATGAGGGCTGCTCTGCTTCCCGTGAAACCGGTGAGAGCTCTGTACTGAGTGTGTGGCTGGCTCCATGATGGGCTGGCAAGGGGGGGAGGGAGGTTTGGGGCCAGCCAGGGTACCAGGAGATCCTATGACTTTTAAGTAGCTTCTCTTCTTGACTCAGTGCTTGCCATTTACTGTAGTCCATTAACTGTTTTCTGGAGTTTTGAGAAAGATGTTTCTTCTAGTTCTTGCTAGTTGTTCAAAGCCTCTGTGTGTGGACAGAGCCTTGAAGCATCTCACTCTGCCATCTTGGATGGGATGGGGCCCTATGTTGTCTACTTTTCATTACTTTTGTAACCAGTGAGCACCTGAATCAGTCCATCTTAATTTTCTTTCTTTTTCTCTTTGGGCTCATTGGCTTATTTGAATGATTTGAATGAGAATATTGATCATTCTGATTAAAGTCAAGCATTGTTAAATTTGTTTTTGAAGCTATGGCATGACCTTGCTTCACCTAGTCCCTGGACATCTCTGAGAACAGTGCAGTGCAGATGGTTAATATGATAATTATTGTTTAAGCTTCTTTTTCTTTTTTATTATCAATAGAGGACCCCACGGACTGGCTGGGTATACAGAAATGTAGAGAAGCCAGAGAGTGTTTCGGATCACATGTACAGGATGGCAGTTATGGCTCTGGTGACCAGGGATGACCATCTTAACAAAGACCGGTAAGCAGACATGACCTTTGATGCTTGTAGGTCTCTAGGTTCGTACAACTTTCATGACTGGTACCTGGGTCAAATGCTTGATGGTTTATATATAAAAATTATTTAAGGCAAATCATACACATTCTGGGTGTGGAGAAGAGGAAGTATGTGTTGATTGTTGTAGCTGCAATCTGGATTTTCTGTTGGCAAGTTGCAGAGCCTGGTTTGGTTTCAGAGCAAACTAAAGGGTCATTAGGGTTTCCCAGGCCTCAGTTTCAAAGGAGTGTTAGTCTAAAGTCCCATCACTATATTAGTAAACTGTATGCTTTTATCTAGCACCTCCTGAGAATATTAGCATTTATAAAGTGAATTTTAGGAATTATATATGCAAGCTATGGCTGAGAAAGAGGTATCTTCTCTCCCTTCTCCTTCAGTCAATCAGCAAGTATTTAAAACACTTTTTTTTAAAAGCAGAACAAAAGTTTATTAACAATGTAAGGTATTAGATCAATCCCAAATGAATTACACAGACCAAATGTGGCTTCTATAAAAATTGCAAAATACGTTGTTAGAAATTTAGCTCAGCATGGATTATAATGGTAGGGGAAATCAACTGTTGTTGGTGGTCTTAATGGAGGGGGTGGAATCTGAGTTGAGCAGTAGGGTGTACATAGGTAGGGAAGCATAGCACACAGAGAGAAGGACATAGAAACCAAGCCCTGGTGGGGGAAGTAAAGGTATTGTATTGTTTAGGACTCTCCAGGGAAATAGAAGTAACAGGTTATGTGTATATATATGTATATGTCTTTATATGTTTTAACATATATACACACGTATATATATGTGCATGAATATACTTGTACACATACATATACTTACACATAGACAAAGAGATTTATTTTAAGGACCTGCTTCATACAATTGTGGGAGCTGGCAAATCTGAATTTTGTAGGGCAGGCTGCAGGTTGGAAATTCCAGTAAGGGTGATGAAGTTGAAGTTTTGAGTCCAAAAGAGTAGAGGGTGTAGTCTTGGCAGAATTTCTTCTGATTCCTGGAATTCTTACTTCTTTGTTCTTAAGACCTCCAGCTGATTGGATGACACCCACCCACATATAAAAGTCCTCTACTTTATTTAAAGCCAACCGATTGAAGATGCTAATCCTATCTACAAAATACCTCCGCAGTAATAACTCTAAATCAGTGTTTGACCCAACAACTCAGCATAACCTAGCCAAGTTGACACATTAAAGTCACCACTACAGCTATATTTTGGAAATGACAAGTAAATCAATTTTGACTGTGGCAGAGGGTTTATTTAGTGAGTTTGAGGAGTCCTATGACTGTAGAAGGTATGGAACTGAGGAGATTTTAGGGAAAGGGTACAAGATGAAAGTGGTGTCATGGAGATGAACCTCGGGAAGTCTGCAGAGATTTGAAATGGGTAAGAGACTGAGGCAGGTAAACCCAAGAGGAGGCTGCTAGGTCTCGCACTGCCTTGGTAATTGGGGAACATAAAACAGACTGGCCCTCAGGGGCCTTTGTATCAGGACCTACTTTTGTTATTTTGATGATGATTATCATAATTACTAATTATTTTCACTAATAATTGTAGCCATTTGTGGAATGATTAACATGTGCCAGGAACATAAATTAACACATTTTAATGTTCACATCAACCTTATGAAGTATTATTATCCCTTTTTTACAGATGATAAAATGAAGCTTGAAAAAATTGAGAACTTAAAGAAGTTTAGTAACTTGGCAAAGGTCACACAGCTAATAAATGGTGGTTGCTTGGTTCAAATGCGGATCTGTCCCACTGTAACCATTACTTTATAAACTGCCTCTTTTGGCATCTAACACTTGCCCAGAAGCAGGATGTTAAATACAGATGGGATAATGATTGTTTCTGACTTTTGTATCATTAAGTAAATGCTATAACCAGATCATCTCCTGGCTTTGTGATCTGAAGTGATCAGGTGAGATTTGAGAAACCAGCTATTTTTAAAAGAATTCATGTTAACTCTAATTATTTTTCCCTTGTTCACTCATGTATTGTGTTGAATATTAATTAGCAGTTTTGACTCAGACCTGTCCTAGGCTGGAAAGATAAACTTTAGAAAATTTTCCATTAAAATACTCTGTGAGGTTTGAGAAAGAAAAATATTTTATGTAACTTTACAACAGTATAAGAAGGTGCATGTAGTACATGTGATTCTGTGTAATTATTCAACATTTCTCACTTGGTCAGATGTGTACGCCTAGCCCTGGTTCATGATATGGCAGAGTCCATCGTTGGGGACATAGCTCCAGCAGATAACATCCCCAAAGAAGAAAAACACAGGCGAGAAGAGGTCAGTATTGACAATTGACTCTGCAAAAGGCCACTAGAACAACCTGTGGCTAAAGCAAGGCCAAGTTCATGCAACCTTCTGCTGTAGGGAGGACACCATCTTGACAGTCTTGGTAGTGTCTCAGGAAGAGGAAGGCTGGTGGAAAATTTTTATGGGGTTTTAGGGCCAGGGCTGGGAAATATTAAGATGGAACTTGCAAGGTGGATGAGTAGTTGGGATTGAATGGTTTTGAGGACATAATAGCTTTGGATTTGATGGGAGCAATGAGGGAAGGGTATTGAAGAGTCTAGAGTAGGCTGTTAGTTTTATTGAGGAAGCTATTTTAGGTGACTTACAGTCTCTCTTTCCAAAGGCGGAGATTTCCTGGATTAAGCAGCTAATTTATTTTTGCTTGTTCTCAGTCTTTTTTAGCACAGCAACAGGTAAGTATGCCTGCTCCCTCCTTTATTTAATACAGGGACAGAAAACTGTGGGTTTCAGTTCTCATTAGCTTTGGACACAGAGCATATGGCTTACCTTAGAACAATGGAAACAGATGGGACCTTAGTGAATTTTTGGAAATTTCCCATGCTAGTAAAGCACTTTGGTGAGAAGTTCTATAAATCACAAGCGCAATTGCTATTGTAATTATTATTTAGTAAATTTAAAGTTAGTCCTTTAACTTAGTGGATAGAAGTAAAGTAAGGAAAAATATTTGTATTAGGAAAAAATGAACAGCACCAATGAGGTATCCAGATTTGGGCTCCAAACACAGAGTCCGGGGCCAAAGTGAGAGACATCTGTGAAGCAGAGACTGGGAAATCCAGCAAGGGTTTTTTTTTCAGTGCCAGATGGCTGGTTCCCAATTCAGGGCTTATCATAAGCTGCATTTATTTTAAGCCAGAGAGATTGGTCCTAAGTGCTGAGTGGTTCAACAAGGGTGGACTGAAATGGCTGTCTCAGAGCTGGGGGAGACAAACTAAGTGGCCAATAGGTTTTTTGCTTCTCTAAGAACATTCATAAGGAATTGAATATCAATTTCAGAGTTTCAATCTACCCTGAAAACAGGAACAAGGGGAATGGTGTAAGGAATATGTTGTTCTTCCTGCCAAAATAAACCAAGGCTGCCCACCATGGCAAGAGAAGGGAAGAAAGGAGAAGGAATGTTTCACTATATGAGTCTAGACCATCTTGAATAAAGAATTCCTAGGTTGATTGGCAGTTTTAATATCTGTGTTTTTTTTTTTTTAAACCCAGTTAAATATAGAAAAGGACTTATCTACTGAATCAGGCTGATTAATAGCGGTTAATGGTATATGGCATTAGAAAGGTGAAAAAAAATCCACCCTCATTCTACAGCTCATATCAGGCTGGATGATTGCTCATTCAGAAAGAAAATCTGGGGAAACGGACTTTGGCCCAGTGGTTAGGGCGTCCGTCTACCATATGGGAGGTCCGCGGTTCAAACCCCGGGCCTCCTTGACCCGTGTGGAGCTGGCCATGCGCAGCGCTGATGCGCGCAAGGAGTGCCGTGCCATGCAAGGGCGTCCCCCGCGTGGGGGAGCCCCACGCACAAGGAGTGCGCCCGTGAGGAAAAAGCCGCCCAGCGTGAAAAGAAAGTGCAGCCTGCCCAGGAATGGCACCGCCCACACTTCCCGTGCCCGTGGACGACAACAGAAGCGGACAAAGAAACAAGACGCAGCAAATAGACACCAAGAACAGACAACCAGGGGAGGGGGGGAAATTAAATAAATAAATAAATCTTAAAAAAAAAAAAAAAAAAAAGAAAGAAAGAAAATCTGGACATTGTGGAGGAAAAGTAATGGCCTCTGTATCTGGGCTATAAAGAAAAACCTTTCTGCCTCATTGAGCCTCCTGATTGTTGCCCACTTCTGATTCATAGGGGAATAAATGTCACAATCAAAAGATGTCACCATCAAAAGGGACCAGGAAACATCTTAAAGAACCACAAGTTCTTGGACAAGAAACCAAAGGCTTAGAGAGGGCTGATATTCCATTGCTTCTTCCTGCTCTTGGTTTTGGAACAGAGGGGGATCTGGGAGGTGAACGACTCTATGCAGATGGTGTTTACGAATGAGATTTGGCTGTCTGCACCATGCATTAAGATAATTTAACGAGGGCTTCTTGGCTCGAGGTGGACCACACATAATGAGAACCGGGAAGCACTGTTTGCCCAGAGGCTGGCTGACTGGATCAGCAGGGCTTGAAACTGAAGGAGGAGGGAGGAAAAACACTTGATAAATCTGGAAGGTTTTTATTAAGATGAAAAAGGAGCAGAGGAACAAATTTAGGAAGGGGGCCAAAATCAACATTTATAGCCTGACCCTTTTCCTAAACATGCTAGAATAAACCTGCTCTTGTAACCCAAGTCGATCGATGCTGCCTAGTGCAGCATCAAGGGTTAGTAGGATGGGACTTGGGACAGTCATACAGAAATGGCAAGTTATATTCCCAAGTGAAGAGAAAAATCTCTCAAGATGGAGGGCATACTCGTGGTATGTATGTATCTTTTCAAGTTAAAGGTGCTGAAGAATACAAGGAAGGGTAAAAGAAGGGAATGAGCTTTTAACCTGGTTGTGAATGTGGCAAGATGGAGAAAAATGAAAAATAAAGTGCACCTTTATGGAATACTTATTATGTACCAGGTAACAAGCGATTTGTACATATTAGTCTATTAATGAGTACTCTGTAGCCATCCCATTCCATAGTACTATTGTTAATCCCATTTTATAGATGAGAAATTTGAAGCACAGAGAGACTAGGTAACTTTCTCAGCGTTCCTTGGCTAGTAAATGGCCAAGCTGGGTTTTGGATCTAGAATTTGAGTTTAACTACTATACCTTTTGGCCTCATCAGGGATGTGTGAATGATAATTAACGCTTCCCAGATACTTGTCACAAAATTGGCACAAGACATCTGCTGGAAACATTCAGCTGAGAACGTTTGGCAAATATTTGACATGCTATGTTAACAGAGGAAGGCACTCAGGAAATTGCCCCTCTAAACCTTTGAACAACAAGGTGAAACTCAGTGTGCAAGTGGAAGTGTCAGGACCCAGATCAGGGAGAGAAGGGCTGGCCTCTTCAGCCATGTGCCCTGGACCTTAGGGAAGTCAGAGTGCATTTGAGAAGGTAGGCGTGATTCCATGGTGGCATATGCTGCTAAACTAGGAAAGTGCACTTTCTAAGAGGTCTCAAAAATATGATTCTGATTGAATAATATCAGTCCTCCAGTAAGCTTACTCAAAATAATTTTTAGTTTTTCTGATTATGAAAGTAACAGATGTTGATTGTATAGATTTTAGAAAATATTAAAAAGCATATTGCAGACCATTCATAACACCATAGTTCTTCAAGTCCCTTTTTTATATGCTTGCGTGTTATTTATTTTGCATACTGGGGTCATGTTACTTTTAAAGTATTTTACTTTATCTTGGACTGATGAAATTGCTACTTTTGTAGGCCAAAGAAAGGCCATATTGGCCTCTCAAATGGCTCAACCTATTATACTGTAAACATTTTTCATGTCATTAAAAATCTTTATAGGGAAGTGGATGTGGCTCAAGCAATTGGGCTCCTGCCTATCATATAGGAGGTCCAGGGTTTGATGCCCAGGGCCTCTTGGTGAAGGCAAGCTGGCCTACGTGGAGTGCTGGTCTGTGTGGAATGCGGCCTGTGCAGAGTACTGCCCCATGCAGAAGTGCTGCCCCGCACTGGAGTGCTGGCTCACACAGAGAGCTGGCACAGCAAGATGATACAACAAAAGGAGACACAGAGGAGAGATAAAGATGCAGCAGATCAGGGAGCTGAGGTGGCGCAAGAGAATGATTACCTCTCTCCCACTCCAGAAGGTCCCCGGGTTGGTTCCCAGAGCCATCTAATGAGAATACAAGCAGACACAGAGTAACACACAGCAAATGGACATAGAGAGCCAGCAATGGGTGGGGTGGGGAGGAATAAAAAAAAGAAATGTTTGTAAATACAGATTTTTCATTAGCCATATCATATGTATGTACCATCATTTGTTTGAACTCTTATTGTTGAGTTTTTCCACATTTTTTTTTTTCTGCATACAAATCGTTCGTGTTTCTGATTTATTTCTTAGGACAGATTTCTAGAAGCAAAATGACTGAAATGACATATTTAAGGCCAGTGATACATTTTGGCAGATGGCTTTCTGGAACATTTAGACCGATACAACAGTATACGAGAATGCTCTTGATCTTGAGTCTTCACTAACATTAAGCGTTATTATCTTAAAAGTCTTTGCTAACTTGATAAGGATAGGATCTTCTCTCTAGTGAGAATAAAATTAGCATATTCAATTTCCTCTGTTAACTCTCTACTTCTGTGATTTGCTTGTTTTTCTATCAGGTTATTTATTTTCACCAGAGTAGGCAGTTAGGTTAGGTTGTGGCTTATTTATTACTGATTCTCTCCCTTGTATTCTGATATGATTTCTTGACTGGGAGATTAAGATGCATGTCATAAAGGACTGGAAATTGCCATGGCCCTGGCTACTTATCTGAGCATGCCCGTAGTATATGTTACATGTGTGGCTGTCCTGGGAAGAAGGGTTTGAATTGCTGGTCTGAGGGTCACATGCAGCTATGTGGATGGAATCTGGATGGACTGAATGTATCAGAAATTGGACAGAAATGTAAGATCTTGATCCTAGATCCAGAAAATACTGCTCAGTTTCAGGAAGGAAGCAACAGCATTTTGGTTGGTTGGTTGGTTAGTCTTGATCATTTAAAGGACATAGTAGTTTTAGTCAACAGGAAGTTGATTAATAAATCAGTTAATTGGATGTGATCTCCAAAAAGCCACTTTGGTTTTAGGCTGCATTTGTAGAAACATAACTCTAGCATGTGGGAGGTGGTGAATGGTTCCATTCTATTCCTCCTTAGCCAGATCGTATATGAATCAGTAAGTACTGTCTTATATGAATCATATTAAGGGAGAAAAATAATCCTGTAATCTCTTGTTGCTTCAGGAGCTTTATGTTTGTACTCTAAAAATTTAGATTTGATATACCTGTATAAAAGTGTTAAACAAAAGAAATGAGCAAACCTGTTTCTGGGACAGTGTAGGAAAAGGTGATCTCTATTAAAAAGTCTTTAATTTGTGAAAATGCGAAGTATTTGCACAAGCATTTTGCTAAAATTTCTGGAAAAGAAATGAGAGATTGCAAACAAAATTCACTAAGTTTCCTATCATTAATAGGTTTGAAAACTTAGTACTTAAAATGCTACTCGATGCTAGTCACTGTTCTAAGTAATTTGTACATGTTAACTCATTTAATCCTCAGAAAACCTTCAGAGGTTGATAGTAGAAATCTCTACATTGTACCTGAAGGAACTGAGGCACAGAGAAAACTTAAGTACTTGCTCAGGATCACCTAGGTACTGGTAGGTTCCAGAGATGGGATTTGAACTAGGGGTTGGGCTCAAGCAAACACTCTGTTATCTGTGTTGTACCCACACCCTGTGTGTATCCTCAGCAGACTGATACTAAAGCTCTGTTTGAACAAAACATTCATGATAGCAGTGATACCTAGAAGAACAGATTATTACCACTGCCAAATGTGGTTTCTGCTGGGTAATGAATACACACACGCAAATATCCATTTTTATTTTCATTGCTGTTCCCTAACTCTCTATGTTGCCCAAAATGGTTCTTATAACCTTAATTCTTTTCAAGGAACCTAGTCATTGCAGTAGGATACAGACCACATGCACAAAAGGTGATATTTTAGAGAGATACTGTAGTAACTCAGAAATGAGTCATGGGAACAAGAGTAGCCTTGGGACCTAGAGACTAGAAGTAAGTTGGGAACACCTTCAGCTCTCTCATTCTCTCATACTGGGTTTTGGTGAACTCTCAGGCCTCTCCTTGTTGGGGGGATGTAGCTTCTTTCAGCCTCTGCTAAACAAATCATGTAGGTGGTTCCCGATTGGCCTGGTCTGAGTTACGTGGCTGTCCCTCGGGCCAGTCGCTGACCAGCGAGATTGTGGCTCCACTGAGTCACTGCCCATGTGATTGACACAGGATTTGTACATGAGGGAAGGAACCGAGGGAGGGGGTTAGGCGTGGTAGAAGAACTACAGGGGCCTTTTTCAGTTGCATGTAAGAAAATCCTTTCTGCCAACACTGCTTAAAGCCCATGTGGGCAGCCTATGGAGGTGTTGCACTCCCTGCTACATGTTTATGGAGGGAGGACAAGAAATGGTCAGCCTTGTGTTTGAAGGGTTCAGATATTGCATAGACGGTCTAAGTGACTTTTTACTGTTATTGTTTTTACTGAACTCTTTGTCAGTAACCTAATTTCTAAGTGCCTTTCATTATCTCTTTTAAGCCCTTGAGTCTGTATATATACAAAATTCTATCATGTAATTTCCTTTATATTACTAATAATAATTTCCCATTTGTATAGTTTAAATTTTGCAATTAAAACATAACAATAGAAAATGAATATAGTATTATATAAAAACAATTCTTTGAGCTGTGTAATCCAGTCTCACTTTCTCATTCTCCCCATTCTTAGGTTTGTTTTGAACTCTTTTTTGTTTATGAATGAAATTTATGTGGGTAGTTGCGATTCATCCACATGATGTACAGTCATTATCCTTTCTTCTGGTTCTTCCATTGTCATCTCATAGATTAGTCATTGTCTTTTTTGGGGTCAGATGTGCTGCAGACCACAAAATAAGTGCTAAATGAAACCCATATGCATAAATACAGTTATTTATTTAAAACATGCAACTGCCCTCCCAGTAAGGTGTAATACCATTCAATACAGACTTCTACATTCTGCTGCCCCTCTAGGAGTTTATACGAATCTGAGCCCTTTAAATGACTTTTGTTGACTAATTGTTAACTTAGATAAATATAAACATAATTTTAACAATGGTTTGATATTTCAGAAAGCTATGAAACAACTAACCCAGCTCTTACCAGAGGACCTCAAGAAGGAGCTCTATGAACTTTGGGAGGTAAGTATATATAATGGATTACTTTTTATTTATCATAACTGACTTAATGTTACCCTTCACTGTTTTAGTTAGCTTATCTTAGGCTGTTTCTAACTTACTGCTTCTTGGTTTCTGCTTCAGAAATCTCTTTTGGCTGGTAGAAATTTCCTTTCCCTCCAAATTCTCCATTTTCCTTGCCACCACAATGCCTGGTACAGATCCTGACTCATGGACCCTGGATTTTCTGCTTTCCCCCACACGCCCCCACCCACCCACCCCGTTCTCATCCATGAAAGGAATATGGGCTTTGGGGGGGGGGGTTGGAACTGGGTTTGAATCCCATGCCTCCAGTTCCTGAGCCTGTGACCTTGGGCCTGTTCCTCTGGCCAAGCCTCTCCCACCCATTTAAAGAAAGCCTTGCAGGGCCGTTAGGGCTGAGCGAGACCAGGCAGGAAAGTGCTACTGTTACGCCTGGCATAGAACCGGCTCCATCAGCGCGCCTCCTCCCAGTGCTGCTGATAGCAAGGGCTGCGGGTGACCCCTGGGGCTGGAAGGAAAGGGCAGAGGAGTGGAGAGGGCCAGGAGTGGTGCTCCCACTGCTTCCGTCACCTAGAGCTGTTTTCGTTGGTGAAGGAAAAAACCCTGCCAGCCGCAGTTTCTCACCCTCCTTCTGGCCCTTCCTCGCTTGAGTCTCTCACCCACTCTTATTCCTTATTCTATGCCTTCCTTCCTTCTGTCTTCAGAGCCTGAAGGTCAGTCCTCTGTTGACCAGTACCCAAGCCCCCACTCTGCCTTGACCGCACCCGGGAACCTTACAGCTGGCAGTTTCCCTCCCAGTGCCTGGTGTGCTGAGTGAGTTCCTCCCCTGTCTAGGACAGACGGGAGCGAGATGGGAAGGGCCTGCACAGCGTGCACAGAGGTCTCCTAGAGGTGCCGTGTGACCCAGTGGTTAGGGTCAGTGGTGCACTGTCGTTTCCAAGGCTTGGCTGCATTATGGATAAACTGACCATTTTTAGGCAGATGGGAGTGGTGCAGAGACCAGGGGCTTGTGGCCTGAGACCTGGGTTCAGATCTCAACTCCTCAGCTTACTGGGTGTCCTTGGGTAAGTTAATCAATTTTTGAAAATCTCACTTTCCTTCTCTGCAAAATGAGAACAATATAGGTCCACATACTTACCACAATTAGGAAATTTAAAAAGCTCAAGAGCCAGTTTTTAAAGAATTTATTGGTGGTAAAACCTGACCTAACCTGAATTCATTTGACAGCAAATCTGAGCTGGACCAACATGAGGCTACTTTAGAGGCTCCATTTTTTCCCCCTTGGTGTGAAATTAATACACCTCGAAGTAGGATATCCATGTGTTTGGTAACTAAGTGCTGCCCCAGACCCTGCTAGAGGCATTCTGTAGTCTATACAGTATGTTTTATTATTTTTATAAAATAAAAAATGCTGACATCCGAAATAGTTCTGGCCTAGGGTTTCAGGAAGAGATGTTTGGCCTTTAAGACCTACCTTGTCAAATTTTAACTTGGCGAAGTAGGGGCAGGATCGTGGTCAGAACCTGCTGTAGGGTGGTATCTGTTACCAGGGAAAGTGTTCCTCTTTCATAGGAAAAAGTGTTCCTCTTTCCAAAGCTTGTACTTTTAAGTGATCTTTTGGAAGACTTTTTGTAAGTAGGGGGCTAGCAGAGAGGAATTAGATTGCACCTCATATATAAGAAGAAAAAACAAACACCTGTTTTGTCTCCTAAAGGGTAAACACTCATAATACTACCTTGTAAACATCGTTGGTTGGATCTGTTAAAGAAGATCTCAGGACAGGCACCCAGGGGTAGTATGCTAATTATCTTGTAGAATTGTTGCTGCTTGATCAACCAACAGTTTAAAAGATGAAGACAATGGGTTAACTTTTTTTAGGGGTAATAATGTGGGATGCCAGTGATTGACAGGGAGGAGAATAATCGTGAGCTTTTTAACTTTCTGATATGACCCCTCATCTTTGCGTGTTGTGAAAGGTTTGGGAAACCTTTTTTAATTCTATTAATGACCAGAGGGGGAAAATGGGGACATCATAAGTAAGCAGCAGCACATTGTTAAAATTGTAGCTGTGGATAGTAAATATTATTCATGGCTTTTAAACTCTCCTTAATACTTTGCAGAGCCTCTGTATGAAGTAGCTGCTGCACATCAGTAGGGTGAGATCCCAGGGGTACAGACTGGTAAACAATTTAAGCCTCCATTTTAATTCTCAAATGGACTTTGTGTGTGTAACACATGTGAGGATACGTGGTTATTTAAGCTTACCCGGAAATCATTAAACAGAAGGGAAGGAAGTATACACCCCTAATACCTAATGTTATACTATAGAGAGGGTTTGGGGCATTAGAATTTTCCCTAATTTCTTTGACCATTTCTCCCCATGCCTCTTAACCCTGCTATTTCAAGGACAAGAGGATTGTTCTCTTTTGTCCACAAAATGTGTTTTCATAGTCTTCCAGAATCTCCTGAGAAAAAAATCTAGCTCCGGGTGGTACCGGAAAAGGAGATATTGATGTCTTTCACCCTCTTGGATACTTTTGGTACTACACAGTGGCTACTTTACTATCTTCTTAACTATTCTCTAATTACCTGTACATTCTCTATTTTTGACTCTTTACTCTCCTAGAATTTTGTAAAGTTAAAACCAGAGGAAAAACTAGTTCCAGCTCCCCTAATTTATGTATAAGAAAACTAAGGGCCAAACCACAACCCTGACTCCTAGGTCACTTGTTTTCTTTGTGTCATCATGCTGTATGTTGATTAACTGAACAAGCATTTATGGTTCTCCTATTGTGTGCATGGCACTATGTCAAGTTACTTAAAAGTAGGGGACTATAATATTAATTTATGCATTTTTATAATTCCTCCTCCAATATTAGTTAAATGAGCTTTGATATCAGACTTCATGGTTCAAATACCAGCTCCCTTATTTACTAGCTGTGTCATCTTGGGCAATTTACTTTACCTAACTTCTGTGCCTTTATTTCCTTACTCGTAAAATGGCCACGAAAATTTCTGTCTGCCTACATACTTAAATCTATTTTATGAGTTGTTGTAGAAATTGAATTAATAAATGTAAAGCACTTAGAATGCTACTTGGTACATAGTAAGCTTTCGTTTTCCTGTCTCCAGTCCATATATCCTGATTTTGGTTTAAGAAAATATGGTTATTCTCTGCCCATGAAACTTAGAAAAGTACTGGTTACATAGAAAATGCCAGTTGATTGATTCTGAAATGTTAATCACAGCTATTCACTACTATAAATAGCTGTCAGTCCAGGGGGTCACATAAATTTAAAGCATTTAAATATCCTTGATTGTAATTTCTCTTTCACTGTAGACGTGTGAAATCAGATTTCAGCAAGCCAAGAGAAAACATTTCCACTTTTTCCCTTAAAGTTTCATAGAAAAACATTTGCCCCACCACCTGTATTTAGCTTTAAAGAAATATCTTTGTGAGCCCCAAGGCATAGCAGGGAGCTGCCTGCCCCGGGACTATTCCCCTCCTAAGACTGCTTCTCTACAGTGTCAGAAGTTCAATTGGAGATAGAGTTGGGCTAACAAGTACCCTTTTAAAAATAATGTCTTCTATTCCTCAAAATACCGTGCTGAGTTTTGTTGATGGTTTGATGGTCGTTTGATGTAGAGCAAGCATAGAGGAAGAGTCACTAGGATGTAGAAGATGCAAAAGGTGAACTTCCTGTAGATCAGAACTTTAGTTAGGGCCAATCTTTCCCCAGGGAAGAGGGAGGAAATGGATTATCCTCTTCCTTTCTCTTCCCTATTTAGCTCTCTATTATCAATTCTGATTCCTGAGAAGTTTTTTAAAAAATTGTTTACCGGTGTTATCTCCATTCTTGCCCTATTTTTGTGTCTGGCTTATACTCAACCTGATGTAGTCAAGGTTCATCCTTGTTGTCTCATGTATCAGAACTTCATTCCTTTTTAGGGCTGAGTAATATTCCATTTAATGTGTACACCACATTTTGTTTATTCATCTGTTGTTGGATACTTGGTTCGCTTCTACCTTTGGGCTGTTGTGAATAATGCTTCTGTGAACATTGGTGTGCAAATATCTCTTCCAGTCCCTGCTTTCAAGTCTTTTGGTTTTTACCTAGCAGGTTGCTGGGTCAAATGGTAATTCTATTTTTAGTTTTTTGAGGAACTGCCAGACTTTTCTGTAGCACCTGAACCATTTTACATTCCCACCATCAGTGTACGGAATTCCTATTTCTCTGTATGCTCACTAGCATTTGTTATTTTCTGTCTTGTTAATAATAGCCATACCAGTGACTGTGAGGTGGTATCTCATAGTGGTTTTGATTTGCATTTCCCTAATGGCTAATGATGTTGAACATCTTTTCATATGCTAATTGGCCACTTGTATATCTTTGGAGAAATGTCTATTCAAGTCCTTTGCCCATTTTTTAATTGGGTTGTTTTTGCCTTTTTGTTACTGAGTTGTAGGAGTTCATATATTTTAGATATTGAACCCTTATTAGACATTTGCTTTCCAAATATTTTCGCTTATTCTGTAGGATGTCTTTTCACTTTCTTGGTAATGTCCTTTGATGCACAGATGTTTTTAATTTTGATGAAGTCCCATTTATCTGTCTTTTCTTTTGTTGCTTGTGCTTTGGGCACAAAGTCCCCACCTATGTCTATTTTGGGATGTGTGAGGTCATCATGTCCCCTAGTTTGTTGTAAATGTTATCCATGAGGTTTTGGTTTTCTCTGACTTGACAAGTTTTTTTTCCATTCTCTTTTCATTCTCTATTTTACCCGAGCCAGAAACTAGGGAGTCCTTTTTGACTCTCCTTCTCATTCACTTTCATATTTCAGTCCATCATCCTTACCATTTCTCAAATCTGCCCACCTCTCCCCATCTTCAGTGCCACGATCTGAGGCCAGATTCTCATAAATTCTCAGCTAGGGCCACTAAGGCTCAGAACCTGATTTCTCTACTCCAGTCTAGCCATTATCTACTCTGCAGTAGAGTGGTTTTTCTAAAATGACCCTTCCTGCTCGAAACCCTCCAGTAATATCTAGTAGCTGCAGGATGAAGCTGAGACACTTTAGCTTCACCACAGACCTTGCAAGACCTGTCTTTTGCCTTCATCTCTAGCTTCTTCCTCCCTTAGCACTCTGTCCCATCATTTGAACCACTTGCTTCCCAAAGATGCCTTGGCTCCTTCTCAGCCCTAGAGCTTCATCTGCCTGCTATACTCTTCTCCCTGCGCTGCCTCCTTGGTGGAAAGTGAAACTGGGAAATGTCTGTGCCGTTATTTTTTGAGGGAAAAATCAAATAATTTCTATTTTTAAAAGAAATCTGTAAGATTATGTTATAAAATGTGTTGTACTTCCTACTGGTCCTTTTTTTTCCCTCACTTTAAACAGAAAAATCCTAGACTACTATGCTTGGAATGTTCCATATTTTTCATTAAATAATGAATTTGAATACATTAAATCTAAATCTATAATTATGAATGAGAATAAACGCTTAAATAAAATGTGATTATCTCTGTGCCACCGAAATAAAACACAGTGTATTTAAATGCTTCCCCTATACAATTTTGAGTTCTGTCAAAATCCAAAAAGCTGCCTTTTTAAGAATAAGGCATTCAATAAAAGACAAGAAACCTTTCAGCGATTCATATCACACCACCCTGCCAAGAAAGCATGACAGGTTCGTTGTCCAGACACGTCTGGGTGGAATTACAAGGGAGAGCTTGGCAGCGAAGCCCTTTGGGAACACTTGGGTCTTAATAGAAGGACGGTTCTACCTAGAGTCACCTGGGGCTGGTGGCCGTGGCCTGCGTGGTGCTGCAAGAAGGGGCCTCCCTCAGCCCTGGGTTCAGGCATGCCCTGGAGAGGTGGGGCCAGTGGGGCAGGGGAGGGAAGGAAGCCACATCCCTCCAGCTTCTCCCCTCCTTTCCCCAACACATGCCGACCTCACAGATCCTGGATATGCCTGCAGGCTCCCCGGAACTCAGAGCAACTTGATTAAATCATCAGTGGAAAGAAAGGAAAAACAGGTTGCCAGCACAAAGCAGTAATGGAAAGTAAGAGTGAAACTAGAAATTCACTGACGAAGGAAAGGAACCCGGCATTAAATGGAGAAGAAAGTAAAAGTTTGAGACGCTTAGAAATCTGTTGGAAGTTGAAAGGTTTAAGATCTAAGCGGCTCAGGTGGATTAAAGAATACTGATTTTGAGATGAAGTCAGGATATAAAGAGGGAGAAAAGAGCTTGAAGTATCAGGAGGCAGAAATGAGTCTTCCGAAGCAAAGGGCAGAATCTGTGAACACGTCCTTCCGGCAGGAGTCCTAGGGTCAAACTGGGAAACTACAGCTGAAGCCGCTCTGTGAAGAGTTGTTAGACAGAAATGTGGCCAGAATGTGGTTCAGAAATGTGGCCACTGCTGCATGTGCTTTTGGCTCTGGCTCTGATTTCAGGTACGGGAAATCAGGATTCCCCTGGAGTCCCCCGTCTTGCCAGCCCTAACACGCTGCTTTAATTGTCCCTTCACAGGAGTATGAGACCCAATCTAGTGCAGAAGCCAGGTTTGTGAAGCAGCTGGACCAGTGTGAGATGATTCTGCAGGCATCTGAATATGAAGACCTTGAAAACAAACCAGGGAGACTGCAGGACTTCTACAACTCCACAGCAGGTACTCCCCACTATTTTCAGCCAGAATCCACTTTGGTTTGGCTTACTTTTGGTGCTGTGCCTGAAGTCATGTTTCCAGAACCCACTGGTGGCACCCTCTGGCTGGCCCTTTTTTGTTGGAGCATACAAAAAGGAAACGGTGGGATTCCTGGCAAAAGGCGGGTTGACATAGGAGTTGCTGACTTGCAGGGTGAGTGTGGTGCCCACACTCTGGCTCTGTGGCCTCCTGGCTGTGCGCCCTGGGGCAGTCTCCTGCCCTCTGTGACCCAATGTCCTGATCTGAAAAATGGGAATCATAACATTCACCTTACGTCAGAGGTTGTTTTTGAGATTCAAGAGAGAGAATGTATTTGAGAGCACTGTCATTTGGAAGTATGACAAAGAAGATGGTGTAAGGCGTAGATGGTGTAAGGTGTAGACGTCAAGATTTGAAAAAGAGCCCAAGCAGCAGCTTTGCCTTCTTCACACGGGCACTTTGTAGCACAACCCTGGAGTTGCACCGCTTTGCTTTGAATCCTGGTTCTGCTGCCTACAAGTTGCGTAACCTTTGATAAATCGCTTAACCTCCCTGGGCCGTGAAATGAGGATAATAATGGGATCTACTTTCTAGGGTTGTTTGAGGATCTAGCAGGCTAATTCAGGGACATGCTTAGGACGTCGTAAACCTTTCATTCAACATCGCCTGTCTTTGTTTTGCAACAGTTCAGAGTGTGGCGCTAAGGAGGTTGTATTAGTGATGACTCTTTCATGTTGCTCTCTGGAACAAAATGCCGTCTGTCCCCCCTGGGATTTTTTCAGGCTTGGTGCCATCTCTGCACCCCTAGTGATAGATTTTCCCTGAACTCGCAGGGCCCTCCCGTGGCCTCACCGCGTGTGCCACAGCTCCCAGACCATGTTGCAAAATGTGATTTGCTTTATCGTGTGTCGATGCATTTCTCTTCTCTCCTTTCCAACCCCACTTCCTGTGCCCTGGAGCGGGCCCTTGTCATTTCTGAAGTGCGCTGCTACAGTCACTGCTTAATGCTTGACATCACCTGCCCGCAGGCTTGCAAATGCACCCTGCTGCTGGTCTCAGTGATTTCCTCCTTTGCAGGTAGAGGTATCATGCCATGTGTATTAAAGAATCTCCCATGGCTTTTCTCTTGTTAAACAACAAAACCCTGACAGTTTCTAGTGTCCTCAACGACCCTGCAGTCGAATGCCACCCATCCCTCTGGCCTCCTTTGTTGAGCCTCCTGGGCAGAAGTAATTGTTCCCTTCTTGCGCAGTCTGCCTTGGTCTACAGCTTGCCACAGTGTCCCAGTCTGCCTTGCATCTACTTCATGATGTTCCTCTCTGGTTCTTTCTCCCAACCCTCCACCTTTCTCCCTCTGAATGATGAGCTTTCTGAGGGCCAAGACTATGTCTTGTCTGTCCTTGATATGAGGGTGCTCAAAAACGTTTGACTACAGTTAAGGAGAATAACGCTCTAAACCAGTAGTCAGCAAACAATGGCCCATGGGCCAAATTGGCTTGTCACCTGTTTAGTAAAAATAAGGTTTTATTGGAACACAGCCACACCTATTTACATATTGTCTGTTCTGCTATTTGAATTATGATAACAGAGCTGAGTAGTTGCCCCAGAGACCATATTTCCCACAAAAATCTAAAATATTTGGCTATTTGCCAAAAAAAGTTTATTGCTCTCTTATAAACAATGATTAGGTTTGAAGGTAGCATGTTTTGTCAATAATATAAAATAGAATTTATGTTTATGTGGGTCTTTGCATTTTATACGCTGTTATGTAGTTCTATTCTGATACAGCCACAATGAAAATTAGGAAGTGAAACACAAGAATACTAGTGGACTCAGGGACTGTTTACTGGAAGGTTACCTAGTCTGAACTCCTTGTTTTACTGGTGGAGAACCTTGAGCCCTGGAAAATGGTGACTTGCTCATAGTAAAGGCAGAGAGCCTTTTGCATCCTTGTTTGCCTCCTGAAGGCCTGCCTAGAATGCTTTGTCTTCCCCCTTATCATTTTATATGTAGGTGCTTTGTCCCTCTTTACTTATTACAAGTTTTAATGGGCAGAGATGATGTTTTCAGCTTTTTCAGTGCTTTTCCCTTAGCTCTTGGCAGAGGCTTTCAGGGGCTGCCTGGTTCAGTTTCCCTTAGCTCTGATTGACGGCTCTGTGCCTGAGTCTCACCCAGCCTCGCTGGCATCAGGTGCCGGAGAGCACACCCCGCTTCAGGCCCGGGGATCGCAGTCTCCTGATGGGAGTGAAGTAGGGGTTGAACCCTAGAATAAAGCCCCCGAGTTGCCCTGGGATCAAGCTGTGCTACCTGGCTTCTTCTCTCACCAATATGAGAATGTCTTTCTGTCTTTTTTGCTTTGCAGGAAAATTCAGTCACCCTGAAATAGTCCAGCTTGTTTCTGAACTTGAAGTGGAAAGAAATGCAAAAAGAGCCATAGCTCCCAGTGAAGCTGGTTCCTGAGATGTCCCCAAGTCACTGTGCTCCTGAGACAGACTTTTCATTTTCCTGTTTCATGGCGTTGTGTTTTGCCACTGTTGGTCTGTTGATTTTTCCAATGTGAGTTTTTATTTTTGGGTGTCTGGGCTGCAGCAGGAGGTGTGATGGAATCTGAGCAATCAAAGAAGCTACAGGATGAACTGTGGTGATGACGGTACCATGGACGAAGACTCAGGGGTACCTTTTTTATGAACTAAATAAATGTTAAAAAGCTAAAACTTTGGAGTACTTACTGGAAATTTTAAGTCATCTTACTCAGAATTAATAACCTATATCCTTGAAGGCCAGATTCATTGAACAAGGGAAAATTTTAATTGTAATTGTTTTTAAAAACAAATCATTCAGCTGACTTAATAATGAGGAGCCAGGAAGAAAAAAAAAAGTTAAAAAAAAAAAAGGCAGATGAAATGCCTTATTCGAATGACCACTGTCTTGAGCCCAATTTTATGTTTCACTGTGACCTGCTTTATGTTCCTGCCGACAGGTTCTGTACCCTCCTCACCCCCATCCTTGTTTATATCCCTCACTTGGGTGTATAAATCAGAGCATCCAATCGCACATGCCACTTCTCTTCCTTTGTGTGTTTTTCCATTTCTGATTCCCAAATCTTGAGACCTTAATGAGGAGAACCAGGTGAGACGTAGATAATTGGAAGTGTATATTGTTGCGCCTTATGTTGGGAGCACATCATATCAGGCTGCTTCCTCTTATTTCCCTTCCTTCTGTCCTCCCTTCACTGATTTATTCCTATCCAAGGGGAAGGGGCCATTCGAGACAGGATACGTAGCCCCACCCTGGCTGGCCTACAAATGGCAGTTTTCCATTTGAAGGCCTTTTAGGCTGGAATTCTAGGTAGCATTTCTTTAGAAACTTCACATTGGCCATGGATCCCCAATTTGCAGGAAGCAAGGTGCATGAACTTTTCAGAAGCAATACAAATATGTACATGAGGTTGCTCTGCATTGAAAAGCAGAAAGAATGCCAAGTCTGATTATTATTGGAGAAGTGGTTGATAGGAAAACATTTCTAGCTGTCAGTGTTGTAGGTATTTTTTCCCCCTGGCATGAAAATGTGTGCAGATAAAAGTTCATACATTTATAGCCAATAGGGTTTCTGTATCCCTGGAATTTTATTAGGTTGGTGCCAAAGTAATTGCAGTTTGCATTGTTGAAATTTGCTGTTTCATATTGGCATATATTCTTAAATGGGGTTGTTATGCGTCATTTTAATGTGCATTTCTCACTTTATGTTCTTTTGCTAATGACTTATTACTTGCTATTTTATATTTATTTTAGACTATGGAAATGATGTTAGACAAAAAGCAAATTCAAGTGATTTTCTTATTTGAGTTCAAAAAATGGGTCTTAAAGCAGCAGAGACAACTCGCAACACAACACCACATTTGGCCCTGGAACTGCTAACAAACATACAGTGTGGTGGTTCAAGAAGTTTTGAAAAAGAGACAAGAGCCTTGAAGAGAGGAGTGTAGTGGCCAGACATTGGAAGTTGGCAGCATCCAATTGAGAGCATTCATTGAAGCTGATCCTCTTAGAGTACACAAGAAGTTCTGAAGAACTCAATGTCGATCATTCTGTGGTCCTCCAGCATTTATGCAAATTGGAAAGGTGAAAAAGCTTGATAAGTGTGTGCCTCATGAGCTGACCGAAAATTTTAAAAATTGTCGTTTTGAAGTGTCATCTTCTCTATTTCTATGCAACAACAATAAACCATTTCTCAATCGTGGATTGTGATGTGCTGCAAAAAATGGATTTCATATGACAACCAGCAACGACCAGCTTGGTGGTTGGACTGAGAAGAAGCTCCAAAGCACTTCCCAAAGCCAAACTTTCACCAAAAAAAGGTCATGGTCACTATTTGGTGGTCTTTTGCCACTACAGCTTTCTGACTCCCAGCAAAATCATTACATCTGCGAAGTATGCTCAGCAAATTGGTGAGATGCACTGAAAACTGCAATGCCTGCCTCCAGCATTGGTTAACAGAAAGGGCCCAATTCTTCCCCATGATATCGCCCAACCGCACATCGCACAACCAGTGCTGCAAAAGTTCAGTGAATTGGGCTGTGGAGTTTTGTCTCATCCTCCATAATCACCTGACCTCTCGCCACTTCTTCAAGCAGCTTGACAGCTTTTTTCAGGAAAAATGCTTCGACAACCAGCAGAATGCAGAAGATGCTTTCCAAGAGTTTGTCAAATCCCAAAGCTTGGATTTTTACACTACAGGAATAAACAAACTTATTTCTCATTGGCAAAATGTGTTGATTGTAATGGTTCCTATTTTGATTAATAAAGATGCATTTGAGTCTGGTTATGATTTAAAATTCACAGTCTGAAACCACAGTTCATTTTGCACCAACCTAAATATTTTGAATGCTTTGCCTGCTTTGTTTTCATAAATAGGCAGCATGGTTCATAGAGTGATCTTGAAAGCCTCTACTGGGTCAGCCTTACTATACTGGTCACTTAATCATTATTTCAGTTGATCTTTCAGGTTTAGTCATAAATCTTCCTTAATAAGGTAATGACTTACCAAAAAAGAAAAAAGAAAAAGAAAGAGAAGATGATGGTGCTACAATGAAATTGTACTTAAAAAGAAAAGAAAACGACGTGAAGAGGAATTAAAGAAGATAGCTATTGAATCTACCAGCAAAGTCTTTAAATATTTGAGCATTATTACTTAGATTTTTTTCTTTCACCCTTGGAAAAGAGGCCTGTCTGGAATTGGTCTTCTGAATAAAAAACTCCTAGAATTATGATGTAGTGTAAATTATTATTCTGGGGCTGAACTCCACAAAAAAGAATTTTTTGTTACCGTTTTACTTCTATTGACTGGTATTTCACCAGCTGTTAGATAATTCTCAATGTCCTTGTATATGAAAACTGTTGATTTCAAAAAAAGTCTAATCTTTCCAATCTCAAAGCCTTGTGGTGATGATCCATGCCCTTGAGATAAATGACTGGTGAAGTGCTTTGTGAAACAGCATCCTCTGTACCCGGCATTTTTATTTAAATATATTGCCAGTATTCATATTCAAAGGTGAGATTGTTGATGATTTCTGTGGGAGATTTATGACTTATTTTTGGCTTGCCTTATATACCCTTTATGATATGAACTAAAAGTCAAGTAGAAATGTAGTAATAAAGACTTTTATCATTTTTAGATAGAGATTATCAAAAGTAACTATAAGTAAGATGACGCAACAGTAGACAGAAGAGGAAAAACATAATGAGAGATACAACAAAGCAGGGAATGGAGATGGCTTAAGTTTGATTAGGTCCCTCCCTCTCACATCAGAGGTCCCAGGTTCAGTTCCCAGTGCCTCCTATAGAAACGACTAACAGATACAGCAAGTGCTAACAATGAGGGGGTGGGAAGAGATAAATAAATCTTTTTTTTTTTAAAGTAAGATTTTGCCAAGAATTACGATAGTTTCAAATATCATTTGAATATCAGGCTTGGAAAACATTTACATATTAAATCACTATTTAACCTTCCTCCTTTCTCTTCCTCTTTCTTCCCTCCCTCCCTCCCTCCCTTTCTCTTTCTCCTCTTCTTTCTTGGGTTTGAACCCAGGAACTTGTACATGTGAAGCAGGCGCTCAACCACTAGACTACATGTGCTCCCCACCACCTTTTTTTAGTCATTCAGGTGTCTTGAAACTGCATCTACTCCCAGGAAATCAAGTTAAACCTAATCTGTTCCTGTGGGTGTAAACCTCTTCTAAGTAGGGCCTTTGATGAGGTTACTTCAGTAAAGGCTTGGCCCAGCGTGGGTCTTAATCCTCTTACTGGAGTCCTTTATAAACAGGAAGTATATATATATTTAGAGAAAAGCCACAGAGGCAAGAAGCTGAAAGCAAGGAAACCCAGAACAGAAGGGGGAGATCAGCAGACACTGCCATGGGCCTTCCCATATGACAGGAGTCCAGGATCACTGGCAGCCGCTCTTTGGGGAGAAAGCATCGCCTGATGATGCCTTGATTTGGGCATTATTCTCAGCCATAAAAACTAAGCTCTTAAGCTAATAAATCCAATTGTTAAAGCCAACACATTTCATGGTATCTTCTTTAGGCAACTTAGCAAACTAAACCACACCCCAACTCCAATGGTGTTGGGACTGAAGTTCACAACTTTATTTTTATTTATTTATTTATTTTTAAAGATTTATTTTTATTTATTTAATTCCCCTCCCCTCCCCCGGTTGTCTGTTTTCTGTGTCTTTTTGCTGCGTCTTGTTTCTTTGTCTGCTTCTGTGGTCATCAGCGGCATGGGAAGTGTGGGTGGCGCCATTCCTGGGCAGGCTGCACTTTCTTTCGCACTGGGCGGCTCTCCTTACGGGGCGCACTCCTTGCGCGTGGGGCTCCCCTACGCGGGGGACACCCCTGCGTGGCAGGGCACTCCTTGCACGCATCAGCACTGCGCATGGGCCAGCTCCACACGGGTCAAGGAGGCCCGGGGTTTGAACCGTGGACCTCCCATATGGTAGACGGACGCCGTAACCACTGGGCCAAAGTCCATTTCCCCAAAGTTCACAACTTTATTCACCATTTTATATAAGTCCAACAAATTTCAAGCCAACAAGTAATTTTGGAACAATAAGCAGTGGCAGAAGAACAGCTTAAATCTCCAGTGTTCTCTCCATGTTAATCACAGGACAGCACAGTATAGCAAACTGTTCCATAATAGAGCATGCAGTTTGTTCTGTTTTCTGTAGTTCAAGAGCAGATTTATAAGAAAATGTGTAATTTAGAATAGGACACTGATTGCTTTGCTGGCATAGCCTACTGATAGTCATCTTCATGAGGTGTCAGTTGTAAGATAAAGTTGCAGTGTAACTTTATGAATATTTTCCATCATAGCAACAGTACTTAAAAAATAGTAAAGGGTTAAATTACAGAAGGGTTCACTTTTTAAAAAGCCAGTTTACTGGAACTTACTGGAATTTTTTATTGTTAAAATACATTTTTGTTGAGGTATCATTTCACCCACATGGTGTAGACCTGAAATCATTTTGATTTACTAGTAAAGGGTTATGGCCATTGTGTACAAATGCCTTTTAGCACTTGTGGAACAATTTAAACTGCTGCATGTGCACTGCTCAGCTGGACATCAATTTGGGATCAAATTGGGATGAGTTTGCACAAAGTAAGGGAAAACAGGCAGCTCTTAGGTGATTAAGTAGTAAGGTAATGAAACCTCTGTGCTGTACCCATTTACCAACTAATGACTGGATTATTTTCATCTGATCGAAGTGGCTTATTCACACACATCTAATGACAATGAAAAAAAAGGCAACTCATGGCCATTATGCACATGATTCTGAATAACAATTTTATAAAAAACCTTTTTTAGAAGTGATGAGAATATGGTTTTTACAAAACAGTAAATTAGAACTTTGAAGAATGACTTAAAATAGTTCAGATGTATTTGAAACTTTGAGATAGTATGTTACAACTAGTTTTCCTGATTGTTTTTCTGCTGTTTTAATACTGTTTCTAGATTGTGAGGCTGAGTCTTGTGCAGAAGTGGGACAGTAAAGATACTTGTTTACAGTTCCATGCCTAATATGTCTAATTTGTCTAATATGATGCAGCCAAATGGAAGGCGGCCATGAGTTTATAATGCCGACTATTTCAAACTCACTGAGCAACTGCAGTTTGGGCTCAGAGAAGTTGAGTGCCTGTCTGCGTCAGTGGGCAAACCAGCATGTTGCAAGCCAGCTGGGCAGTGCTTGGCTTTTGTGGGACCAAACTATGTGGGACTGTGACTTTAACCAACAAATTAGGGAGAAGGCCAACACTACTGGATGGGCTGCTTTGTCCACATTTGTCCATTCTTGTTCAAGTTCACAGTCCCATTCCTGCTGAGATTCCAGGCCTCAGAGATTGTGAGCCCTCAACTAGCTTGATTTTCAGTTAGGTGCACAAGTTGTCTAGCTCCATTAATTAAACGGAATTGTTCAGACTGGCTTTATTTCACTATAGCACAACCATCCACTTATATTTAAGAATACAAAAGAATGAACATGATAAAATGTATATGTGGATGTTTTCAGATTATGGTTTTTAGTTAGTAGACTTATTCAGTGTACATTTTCAAATGTCTCTTAAAGATATAACACTGCTACCTAATGAACATATGTTCCCGTTTAGAAGAAGAGTAGTGCATAGTGTGGAAGTTAAGATACTTGCTCCAGGAAATCTGATTGTATTAATATGATGCTCTTTTGATACACAGGAACAGTTTGCAAGCTGGAAGGGGTTGCAGAACTCTGCTTCTTCCATTTTCCACATGTCCCTTTCTCAGATATCTCACCTGAGTTAACTACAACTCTAGATTGGAGAGGATTTTAAAGTCAGAGTTTCTTTAAGCAGCCTAGGTTAGCTGAGGTGTATATATTTTTCCCTCAAGTTCACCAAATTAGTAATAACAGATGATTTCAAATAGCATCTCTGTAGACTCACAACTAACAACTTTAAGACTTAAATTAAGAATTCAGAGTCTAATCATTAAAATCAAGTGTTTTAATTGCTTAAACAGCTAATTTACGTCATGTATGTAAGTGAGGGAGTCACAAGTAATTTGGAGAATCTGCACGAAGTCTCTGCTGGAGATAGCAAGCTCTCTTCCATCCTGCCCCTCTGAGCTGAAAGGCTTATTCACTCAGCCTTCAAGGACAGGCGCTTTTTACTGTACGGGCATCAAAGCAAGTGATGGGGGAAGCAGATGTGGCTCAAGCAGTTGGGCTCCCATCTACCATATAGGAGGTCCAGGGTTCAATGCCCAGGGCCTCCAGGTGAAGGCAAGCTCACTTGTGTGGCAAGCTGGCCCATGCAGAGTGCCGCCTCTCACAGGAGTGCTGCCCTGCGCAGGAGTGCCGGCCCGTGCAGAGAGCTGGCAAAGCAAGATATACAACAAAAAAAGAGACACAGAGAAGAGATAATAAGGGACGCAGCAGACCAGGGAGCTGAGGTGGTGCAAGAGAATGATCACTTCTCTCCCACTCCAGGAGGTCCAAGGATCGGTTTCTGGAGCCTCCTAATGAGAATACAAGAAGACACAGAAGAACACACAGCGAATGAACACAGGAAGCAGACAATGGAGGGAGGGGGGAGAAATAAATAAAAAATCTTTAAAAAAAAGCAAGTAATAGGTACATGTTTGGGAAGTACACCTGACTTACAGGGAGAGGAGGATTCTGGCCACTTGTGCAACTGCTCAAGTGAGGACCTTTTAAAGGTAACCTATGAACACCAAAGTATGATGTCGATTGAGTCCATCAGAAACAATTGCCAGCGGAAATTATTTTATTCAACTCGGAGAGGCCGTTTGAATAGCAACACCAAGGCCTGGGATTTTCCCGAGGGGGCGGAGAGAGGGGCTGCTGCCCGGGCGGCAGGGGCCTAGCACTGCAGCTCCTGTGCCCCGTCCCGCCGCGGGCCCCCGGCCGAGCTCTGCGCGCTGGCGTGCGCCGTGGAGTTGAGGACCTCTTCAAAGCTGCCTCCGCTGTGGTTCGTCCCGCCTACTTTCGTCTGAAATGGGCAAAAACGCAGTCGGTTATTATTTTTGTCATGTTTTTGTAAGAATGCCATAGCTTGATTATGCTCAAATTTCGAAATACTTTTTTTTTCTTACGAGGAGATGAAAAGAATGTGGAGAAGTAGGTGTCCTTTAATAGGGTGCTAGAATGTCCGTTCTACTTGGGTTCTGAGGCAGAATGCGAATCTCGTTCTATACAAGGATTTTAGCCACTTTGCTGCATTTAAGGCGAGTCGTCAATCCCTTCAGGAGCTTACCCGGGTCAGTGGGCTCGCACGACACTGTCCACTCGGCCAGAGCACCTGTTTACACCATATGCAGCTTGGTTTTAGGATTAATTCCCCGATTTTACAGACTATAAATAAATGTCTCTAAGTGACTTAGGTGTAGGCCTTCCCCTGGGGCTTTGGCAGGGCAGTGTGGGTTTGGCGGGACTGTCTTGAAGAGCCAGTACTGGCTCAACTGAACAGGACTGTCTGCTAGAGAGGCGCTGGGTCGGGCTTAAGGCCCTGGGAATTTCACTTCCTTCTAGACTGGTGCCTTTATAGCAGAAATATCCCTTAAAACAAAGCTTTGGTGCTTTTCATGTCCTTGTTATCAGTTAATCAAAATAGAAACAGGAAGAAATCAACTTACAACTTAAAAACAAGTTTAATTTGGAAAACTTGTGGAAGAGCCCTTGAAAGAATATTTAGTAATCCAAACGCAAGTTTTATTAATATCAGCGTATGTGGATAAACGCTGTGGAGAAAGAAGGTAGAGATAAGAAGGGCTATTGCCAAAGTACTGCCTAGCCTCACCTGCGCCGAAATGTGTGCTCCGAGGAACGTGAGCAGCACCGCACCGCACCACCGCACAGCACCGCACCGCACCGCACCACAGCACAGCACCGCACCACAGCACCACACCGCACTGCACCACAGCACCGCACCACAGCACAGCACCACACCGCAGCACAGCACAGCACCACACCGCAGCACAGCACAGCACCGCACCGCACCACAGCACAGCACCGCACCGCACCGCACCACAGCACCGCACTGCACCACAGCACCGCACCACAGCACAGCACCACACCGCAGCACAGCACCGCACCGCACCACAGCACAGCACCGCACCGCACCGCACCGCACCACAGCACAGCACCACACCGCACCGCACCACAGCACCGCAGCACAGCACCACACCGCACCACAGCACAGCACCGCACCACAGCACAGCACAGCACAGCACAGCACCACACCGCACCACAGCACAGCACCGCACCGCACCACAGCACAGCACCGCACCGCACCGCACCACAGCACCGCACCGCACTGCACCACAGCACCGCACCACAGCACAGCACCACACCGCAGCACAGCACCGCACCGCACCGCACCACAGCACAGCACCGCACCGCACCGCACCGCACCACAGCACAGCACCACACTGCACCGCACCACAGCACCGCAGCACAGCACCACACCGCACCACAGCACAGCACCGCACCACAGCACAGCACAGCACAGCACAGCACTACACCGCACCACAGCACAGCACCGCAGCACCGCACCACAGCACCGCACCGCACCGCACCGCACGCACTGCCTGGCCTGCCCTTTAACTCGCCTTGACCAGGGTCTAAACGCAGTCCCGTCATTGCAAAATGAATACACGTTCCGCCAGTTGTCACTAAAATCCCTCTCTGCCTCAGCCCTTCCATTTACTAATTTCAGTTTTTCTGCTCTGCTCTACGGTTTAGAGCAGGAGCTGAAAACTTCTCTGTAATGGGCCAGACAGTCAATATTTCCGGCGTGGGGCCACACAGCCTCTATCGCCAAAGCTCAGCCCTCCGTCTGTAGTGGGAAAGCGGTCACAGACGGCGCCTAAGTGAAAGAGCGCGCTGGTCTGGCAAGTAAACGTTTACCTAAGGACACTGAAACGAGAATTTCAGTTTCACCTAAATGTCACGCCAAAAATATTATTCTACTTTTGATTTTTTTCAACTAATTAAAAATGTAAAATCATTCTTAGCTCACTGGTCACACAAAAGTAGGTGGCAGCCGGGATTGGGCGTTCGCTGCTGCTCTCTGGTGTAAAGCATTGATTTCCTCTCAGCTCTGTATGTGATCCTAATGAAGAGGGGGATGCTTTGTAATCTATTAACAGTCCCCACGCTCCTCTTTTTTCTTTTAAAATTCAAATTCTCTTTTGCAATAGAAGCCATAAACAGAATTGAGTCAGGTGAACAATTACTGTAGTTCTCTTTGAGGCTTTGTCTCATTCTTCTAGTTCTTGATTTCCTCAAAGCACAAGAATTAAGATAAAGAAGGTGGCAGCCACTTTGAAATAGAGCAATTTGGCAAAGAGCAGAATGGAGTGAAGGGATTTCTTTATCACATGGGCTTGATGGCTGTGCACTGGGATACTTAGGCGAGGACCTGCTTAAACAAAGACAAAGAAACCTCTCTGCACCCTTCCGGTCATAATGGCTTTCATCCAAGAATTTTTTGTCACTTTGTTCTAAAAATTGTAATTGTTCTTTGCATATAATTTCATTATAATTATTGAGTTGTACTTCCTAACCTCTCTCATAATAAAGTAGTTGATTGAGAGGACATAAAGAAACAAGAAGTATATCTGGCTTTTTAAAAAAAGGTGTTGATGTAGGCCATAGATGCTCAAAGAAATATGCTTGACATGGGTGCAGAGTAAAAGGGGTGTGGGTGCTGAGGCTTCATTGGAACACTGTAGGGTATACCAAGTGGGGTTCATGGGCATTAATTCTCAGTCTGAAGTTCTTGAAATTTCTTTAATTTGAATGAAATAGGAAGTATATTCAAGATACCTACTGAGATGTCATGAAGTAATGCTTTGCAAGGATTTAGGCAGAAAGGACTATATTTTATATGATTATAATGAATTTCATAGAGAATCAAATTAGCTACAGAACTGGGTATAAAGGAAGAACACTCTATTGGGTACAGATGCCATCTGGTGTGTGACAGATTGTGTGACAGGATGGCAAGAGAGTGGATTTTATTTCTAATAGGATGCAAATATGAACATGACTCACTTTAAGTGGTCATGTTCATCTCTGCTTTTTAAAATCATCCTTAACAGCAGTATGTGTGTCTAGAAATGAGGTATATAGACTTGCAAGGAACTTCACTCATTCTTACTGATCCGAGTCATACTTTGGCAGAAAGCAGCCTCAGGACCAATAATTGAAGAAAGATGGAGAAGTTGTGGAGGAGAGTTAGAACAAAAAACTAAACTATAGGAAATAAACTATATAAAAAAGCGTTGGCGGCGGACTTGGCCCAGTGGTTAGGGCATCTGTCTACCACATGGGAGGTCCGCGGTTCAAATCCCAGGCCTCCTTGACCCGTGTGGAGCTAGCCCATGCGCAGTGCTGATGCGCGCAAGGAGTGCCGTGCCATGTAGGGGTGTTCCTCACAAAGGGGAGCCCTGCGTGCAAGGACTACGCCCTGTAAGGAGAGCCGCCCAGTGCGAAAGAAAGTGCAGCCTGCCCAGGAATGGTGCCGCCCACACAGAGAGCTGACACAAGATGACACAACAAAAAGAAACACAGATTCCTGTGCTACTGACAACAACAGAAGCGGACAAAGAAGAACACACAGCAAATAGACACAGAGAACAGACAACCAGGGTGGGGGGAGGGGAGAGAAATAAAGCTTTTTAAAAAAAAGGTTAAACATATCTATTTTAGTCTGGGGAAAGAAAGGAATGAGAAATTTATAACTATCGAGGAAGTAAGAGGTTTTACACAAAGTGTAATTATCAGCTATTCTCTACAGCCTGGGTGGGCAGAAAAAGAGGAAGTAGGCATTGGCCACGGCAGAGAAGATGGGTGGGATGTTAGTCTGGTTAAACCCATAGACTGTCATGCAGGCAGAGAATCCACTTTCAAGAGGTCTTGACATTGGTGAGTATCAGTTTGGCTGAGTTAGACATGTGCATGTCAGAAGGAGGAGGTAGGCTCTATACCTTCCATCCCAGTCAGGTGAGAAATGTGAGAGACTTAGGGTGTGAATCAAACACTTGAATCATGTGAGCTGTGAGCTTACCAGAATTTCCTAAAAACAAATAAAAGTAGGTTGTCCTTTATTTTTCTTTTGTGTCTTCATATCCCCTTCTAAAGAAAAGCTAAAAAGTACTTTTCCTTTGTCAGGACTTGTCTCACAAGCAACAGGACCCACTCTGGGGATTGTCTAAGGCTGAAAATGAAATGTGGAGAAACTGATCCCTAGGATTTTTGAACCTTTTGTTTTGATACTAAGAGAAAAGTCCATGACCCCTGATGTCTCTTCCTTTCAAAAGTCTACCATACAAATGGGGTGATTTAATGACTTATTAAACTGTAAACTGAGTAAATGATGATTTTGACAAGCACGAGTAGTGAAACTGCACAATTAGAAATTGCCAGTGAGCGATCAACAATGAAGGCATGGTAATCGCTGAGTAATAATTTCATTTTTGGGCCTTAAACAGTTATCCCAGGTCTAATAAAGTAGAAGTCTATGGGAAAGACTTTGGGTCCAAATCAGGAAGAGTATCTGGGGCCTTTAGTGAGGAATATCATGCAACCTCAGACACTTTTTATCAGGCAGCACAAGCGAGTGCTCTACCGTGATAGAACTGAACCATCAGTGTGCATGTAAACCTGCTGGGGAGTTGTTTCAAAGGCAAACATATTCTCAGTTTTCCCTGTAATATCAAAATACAGAAACAATTTGCATATAAAACCATGCTAACAATATTAAGATGCAATTAAATCACTGTTTAGGAGGTATCTGCTTGTTAAAAATAATCTTAATAGTTTTGAATATTTTTCCTGTCTTTAAAAAGTTCTCTACAGTTTAAGACTCAGCTGGTTTTATTTTTGTTCTTTTCTCCTCCACTGTCTAGCTTATTTTATCTATGCACAAACAATAAATTCAATGAAATTTTTCAGCACCTACCATGTGACAGACAGCTTTTCAGTTTATACCCGGAAATCAAAAGCATTATTTTGAAGTAATACATTTTGAGACCCAGCTTAATCCTCCCTCCATGTAACCATCCTGTGCTCGATCTGTGAATGTAGTAAGCAATTCTGAATAGCTGACAGGAACTGAGTGGCAGTATCATGCATGACTCCAAGTTTGTTTTTGCTGGTCCATGTCCAAACCAGAGGAGCTCTTGGCTGTTATGAACTTCTACTCACACACTAAATTCAAAGTTCACAAGTCCTTTATCCCATCTACAGTTCTTTCTCATGCATTGACTTTTGGGGGATAGATTAAGAATTCTATCCAGCGATGAGATTAAGTGATAAACATCAACCCCAATTCACCGCAATGAACAGTTCACCCCTGAATGTTACATGGACCGCGCTGTAAGGATGCAGTAACACTGTTGCATACTAGTTTTATTTATAGATTTGGATGCAAGGAAAAAGGAGTATGTACATTTGCCTTCATGCCTGCACTGAATGCTGCCTGGCACACCACCTTAGGAACTAACTGCAGCAGTGGCTGAGCTGTCCTGATTCAACGGATGCAAGCACACACAATTCACTTCATCTGTACCTTCAGGCTTGTGACAGTTGTCTCAACCCTCTCCTCAAATGATTTGAAAGTAGGAGAATTCCTAAAATAACAAGAAAAGAGAGGTCAGCTCCAGAGACCTAGCTGTCTTGGCAATGATGCTGTTGGTTGTTGTCTGCTCTTATTTGGAAACATGAAAGCTAGCTGTCAGCATGCCACCTGCACCAACCATGTTTTAAAATATAATTTGCTTCTGCTAGGTTATATCCAGAAACCATAACCTGACATGTATTTATCCAAATAAAATGGTCAGATACTCAACTGCAGAATAGATAACACATTTGGCAATGATAACTCTAGAATAATTCCATGGTGTAAATCATTTCCAGTGAAACACAGGAGCTGTAGATAGCTTAATTTTTTCAATTAATGAAATGTTTCTAGCATAACACTCCTCCCAACTCAGTGTTTTGGTAATCAATGGAAAGTCGATGTCATGTTTGAATTTCCCACTTCAAGATTTAAAGTTATTATTATTTCAGTAAATGTCAGACAAGACAGAAAAATGGCTCAAAAGGAAAAAAAAAAGGTTCATAGTTTTTTCTTTCCCATTGCCTTACAAAGTAATCATTTTGTCAGTGTGCATGACGTGGTGTTCCTGAAAGTTAAAACTTTCATTATTTTAAATTGAAATACACCATTATTTGTCTAATGCCTGGTGACAAATGGTGTTATTGGCATGTGTTTTTATTTTCCCTTCCCAAAAGGATACACTTATTTGTTCTCTTACCAGACAGAACCTTCACAGCCTATTGGCATTTTATTTGCGACTCATTCATGGTGTTAACTAATCTATATACCATCTTATTGTTTTAAAAGTTAAGTACTTCATTTGGTGCTTTTTGATTTCCTCTATTGGATTTGGCCCCATGTCATTACAATTTAATGATACTGTTACCATTAAAAGTATCACCAAATCCAACTGAAAGAACTAAACTAAAAATTGATCTTCAGACTTGTGTCCATGCCAGCTTTCAGCAACTATTAATAACATTGCCAGCATTTTCCAGTCAACTAATTCAATGGAATGTTACTCTATTTGAGACACTGCTTTTTTTCTCTTGAGAGCAGAAAAAATAAGAGGAATGACCTAGAAAATCTTCATTAGGGAGCATGGCTAAAATTATGGGCTTCATTGTACAGTATGGGATGAAGCAGGGTCTAATACTATCAAGAAGAAACTAACATGGAGAAGATGTTTTTGGGTGAATTTGGCTGTTACATGCTGTTCCCTGAGCCTGTGACCTCCATGGGATCAGAAGAACATTTGCATTCGAGCTGCATGAATCAACAAGGGTGAGTTCAGAGGGCTGGAGCTTGGCATCACACCTGCTAGATGACTCAAACATCAGTCAAATTCCTGTGAGTGATCTTCCATAACGCCTCTTTTTCATGATGAAATATTAGTGGAGTTGTGCTTGAACGGTTCAAAATTACATACTTATTGGTCTTTTATGTCCATTGCAGGTTTTATTTCGTCAGGCTGCTCACTTGACCTATCATCCACCCATACACAGGACCATAGAGGGTTAAGCCTCATGGCTCATGGATGTATGTTAGATGAGTAAAATCCTTTTTTTAAAAAGTTAATTTCAGGCAATCCTTTGGCATCTGCATTTGACCCACCTGCCACTAGATGGATTCCTGGTTCACAGAAGAAAACTATGTTAATTTTTTGCAAGCACTCTTTGGACATTCAGACTCAAAATTTGACAAGTTGCTCAAAGTTGTAAGTTGTACTACTCAGTTTGTGGGTCCCTATGCTAGGGGGAGCAGGTCATTCAAAGATAAATTAAGTGATCTTGAATTAGTACCCCCCCGTTCATCACCAAATTAGGAAACAAAAATACTGTGGTTAAATTTCCAAGTCAACAAATTAACCAAGGAATGTCAGGGTGGAAGAGAGTTCATCGGACATAATAGAATAGATCTTCCTCTAATTAGATTACACTAGTGTGCCTGCTGGAAAACAGAAACTGTTTAATCAGATTTAATCATAGCACATACCACTCTAAATATTTAGTGCTGCTAAAATAACTGAACTCCTCTACAATAGAGTCACACACCAATATATAAAGCAGGAAGAAGAAACACAGTTCTTACCAAAGTGAGGGAGAATCCCAGTAGCTTGATTCCCTCCCCCCACCCTGCCATGCTAGTCTAAGGCAGCTCTAGGGCTCTGGAGAGTACTGTGGGAAAGCAGTAAGCTGGTCCTAGCCCCTTTTAAAAATTGCAATGAAACGGGTATCACTGAGGTGACTTTCCCAAGGCTACAAAGCTAATTCTTGGCAGAGCAGGACTACAACCTGCATCTTCTGGTTCCCAATTTCATACCCATTCTTCCCTACTCTATTACTATTAGTTTCACTTTATCTCACTGTCTCACTAAGCCATGCAAACTTGAAGGGCAACATTTAGCTGGAAACGTTTCTCGAACAAGTTTTCATCTAGCAGGTCATTTTAAGGACAGTTTTATTGCCCGCTTTAATAGCTACCTTAAAAAGACTAACGATATCCTTTCTAGAACTGTAGCCTTCTTCACCTTCTATCCTTCTCTTTAAACCTTCTCTCAGGCTAACATTTAATTCTGCTGAAACAGGAAACATATTTCATCTTTTGCAAGCATGCCCGGGATGATCCAGGCCCTGTGCTAAGGGCTTTACACAGGCTCCTTTGTTTACACCTCAGTACAACCCTATGTACAGCTAAGGCACTGATGATCGGCACAGGCTAAGCAACCTGTCTTGATTTGCACAACAGAGGCTGGATTTAAGCCGATCTGTCTGGTCAAAAGCCGAGCCCCTCATACTTTACAGAATCATCAGGCTTTGCTTAAGAGCATGGGAAAAGAGAGTGAGCTGGCCTGTCAGTAATTTCCTTTCATTTAAAGGAAGAATGCAAGCAAAGTAAATATCAGCACAGCAACAACTTCATATACATTCTGCATTAACATTCGGTAAAAATCATTTACACACATTACCTCATAGCAGGCATACTTATGGAATGGCGAATGGAGTAGCTTCAGGGCAAAAGCAGATTAAAGGGGAAAAGAAGGAAGAAAAAAGAAAACAGGACAATATAAGTACATGAAAAACTCCCTATTCACTGTTCTAACACAGCAATGTCAAATATCTGAAGTCTTCCCTGCCTTCCCCACAAGGATGATATTTGGTCCCCTTTGGAGTGATGGACGACAGTTTCCAAACTTCAAAAGGAAGAGTGGAGGGTCCATGTTGGTATATTCTTTCCTCGATGGTTCCCTGAACCATGCGATCTGAGCAGAGTGTCTGGGTCACCCACAGTCATCCTCTCCAGGCCTGACTAAGGTCTCCCCACTCAGGAGGAGTAAGGACGGGTGGGGAGACCCTGGGAGGGGAGCCAGGAAGAGGGAAGGAGGTAGTTGACATGGCATTTGGGGAAGCGCATGCCAGACAAACACAGTTCACACGGTGCAGTGAGGGCCTGCAGCATCTATTCTGGTTTCTGGTTTAATTTTCAAGGACTTCTAGCACAAATATAAATATTCCTGAGAATTCTAAGAGCTTCCCTCTGATTGCCTGTTATTATCTATGTCACTTCCACTCAGAAATCAGGGCTGGGAGGAAGCTGAAGAGGCAAATAGGGAAGCAAAAGATCCATGTTCCCCATCGCGCTTCAACACAGTCCCTGCTTTCTCTTCTCCCAGGAAGCTAACAGGTCAGGAATGAAACCCATCACCCTTCCCCAACCATATCAGCTGAGGTCATTAGTTTTGGCAGTGCTTTACCAGAACACAGAAAAAAAGAACGAGGAGATTCAGGGGGTACTTATGGTCTTACCCTTGACATTCCACTTATACTATAGGCAAAATATTTCCTCAGAAATTACATCAAGATAGACTTAATGAAAGAAATCTATCAGTATTACCAATCTACTCAGCTCTCAAAAGATAGGCAGTTTTTTAGAAAACTTTAAAAACATGATAAGATTCCAACTTAAAAAAAATAAAAGCTTAATTCCGAGGCCTGGGACCACTGCATACTTTATGACATGTCCAATTCCAACAATCTTTCTCTCCTACAATTTCAGAAGGTTCAGAGAATTGAAGGTTAAACACCCATACAATAACTGTGATAAATTCAGAGATGCACAACCATGTAGAGAAAATAACTTTCCCGTTCTCAACTCTACTTTCTATAAATTTGATACAAGTTACCCAACTTTAATTTGCACTTCCCCTTTTTTCTTTTCTCGGTTCTAAGGATGCATAAAACAAGGACCTTTATGGAACTGTCAGCAAGCCAGATACCTAAGAGATTGCTCAGCTATGGAAATTGGCCAAGGAAACACATATAAAATGAGATCAATATATCTCAGTGTAGCAGGTGCCCCAGCAGCTGCCCCTTCCAGGTCATGGACACTCTCTGGTAGAGGAGTCTGCTTTTGGTGTTGCAGCACGCTGGGAAAGCAGAGGACCTCAGGAGCAGCAAGGCAGCAGAAGGCAGCCCCGTCCAGGGCCAGCGGTGCTTACCCGATGGAGTGGGACCTGAGGCCATCGCAGCACGGAAGAGAAGAGCAGAGGCCGGTTAGCACATCAGCACACCCAAAGCAACTGCCCTTTCCAGCCCCTGCTTCCAGACCCAAAAGCAAAGTTTAGGTAACTCCATTCAGCCCTCAGTTTAGGTGTTTTGTTTCTTTTAATTTTTTTAAGTATACTCATTTGTTGGTATCTTAAAAAATATTTACCATAATAAATGTATAATACTAATACACGATGTTGGTAATTGGGTGGGTTGGGGGGAAAATACACCAAGTATAAGATATGGGCTATAGTTAGCAGTAATATTTTGACAATGTGTTTTTATAGTTTGTAGTAAATATTTCACAACAATGCAAGGTAGTAGTGGTGGGATGATGTATTGGAGCACTGTTTGATGATATGTTTGCTTGTTTTTTAAGTTCACAGTTTTTACTATACACATATATTGTTTACATATGTGCATGTACGTATAATATACTTCAATAACATTTTTTTAATGAAAAAAATCATTTTCCTGATGTCTTAGAATTTTGCTTCTGCCTATTATTCCCATGGATATAGAGAGATGGTTGAACCTATTTAATAAAATGATATGCCTCCTCCAAACATTTCATCACCCCTGGATCCCAGTTTGAACAAATTCATTGCAAAGTTCCAAGAAAATGCCAGTGTTATTGTAAAAATGACTCCAACAGCCTGAATTTCTTCAGAGTACTTTTCACATTGTGACCTCACTGTAATGTGACAGGAAGCATTTTCATTAGGTTAGTATTGACAATATTATTTTACAGACAAAGAGATGGAACAATTCCATGACTGGACCAAGGCGACTTCACTTAACAGTGATCAAGTTAAACTGAGAAACAGCTCTGGAAAGAGAACTTATTTTTAGAAAACATGTAAACTAAATGCTAACACTGTGCTTTGCCTTTTGTTTTGAAACCAAAGCCTAGGTTTTCAAAATTTATGGATATTAATTTGGAATTATTTTAAAGAAATACTGAGAGGTACTATTTTTCTTTCCAGGTACCTGAGTTTCATGGCAGTCTTTTTGAACAGGTTCACAAATTTGTTCCCAGAACGCACAAAAGAATTTAATAGTGGAACTAATAAAAAATTTTAATTAATACAATACTTTTAAACCAACAAGGGGTTTAAATAAAATGCTTGTGACAAAATTTTTAAATGTCCCCACTCTTATTTTATAAATTGGAACAGAAATTTGAACAGAAAAAATGACAGCCTACATATTTTTTCTAATTTAAAAATCTGTATTAAATTGAAGCAATTCTAAAATTTGACTTCTGTGTATACTGTTTTAACAATTTAAAACTTAAAAACTCATTGCAAAACTTGTTGCTTTCCTACATAGTTATCCTCACTTATATATAAATGTTAGCTATTATAGGTGGAAAAAAATACAGCTCTGAGTTTTTCAAATGCTACAAAGTCTTCCAGGACTATATTTGAGGCCCTAGTAACAGGCTGCATTTTCTAATATTTTTAGCTACAGTTTATAATGAAAGTGTTGTATCCTCTATATTGAGCAATGATTTAATGTAAAGTTGAGAAGTCAAAACCACATTAAAATGGGAGGAAAGCCACTGGACACAACCCAGATATTATACACAATCAGCATATGAATGTAAATATGCCATGTTCTTTGCTACATTGAAAAACTCACTAGCAGAGCCTTTATGTTAATGCACGCTCCCTAATTTCCATCCTGTGGGGCCACCTTGTAACTGAGAGGGTCACTTAGTATGGATAAAAACTAGCATTCATTTAGCGGTTGATAGATGCCAGGCTCTCTTCTAGCTGCAACTCTTATAATAACCCAATGACATCTTTATTCTTATCCCCATTTCGCATGTAAGGACACCCAGGTACATAACCTGTCCAGCAAAAGCAGAATCACCTGGGAGATGGTTGCATATGTGGATTCTTAGACTCACAATACTCAATCACAGTAGACTCACCTACTCAATCACAGTCTCTGTAAGGTGAATCTGGGAATATGCATTTTAAAGAAACTTCAGAGCTATTGTAAGGTCCCCTAAGGATGGGGAAACCCAAATCTAGTTGGGAGTCCTATGCTGAGGTCCCAGTGTTAAGTGAAAGGCTTTACCTAAGTATGGAGGGAACAAATTTTATAAATATGGCAAAATAGATTTCCTTGTGGATAAAAGGCAATAGGGTATTTCCTATTTTAAGGAATTGTTTAAATTGTTTAGGTAAATGTTTTAATGCCATTGAAATGACTGCAGTTTATTTATAATAAATTGTCATTAATTAACAACCCAGAAGGTATACCAGTCCAGCACACTCTGTCTCTGAAATTTTTCAATTGCTTTTCATTATTGCAATATTAGTAAAAATGAAGATTCATGCACATGTACTTACCTCACTCTAACCCCAAAAATGACAAGTTGTTAAGATGGTGCATGACTGCTGGGCACAAGCCACCAATTTTGGAAGCCACAAATAATTTAAACCCTAAGATATAAATATTTGCCTCCAGGTGTCAAACTACAGATAACATGATAGCGATAGTTTTTTTTAAGAATCCAGCAGTATAAATACACACAGCCTTTCAAAAAAAAAAATGTAAAATGTACTTGAAAATAAACTCAGATACCAAAACCACAAGGAAATACCATTTATTTCACACCCACCAGTATGATCATTATGTTAAAAAAAAAAAAGAGGGGGGAGATAACAAGTGTTGGCATAGACTCAAGGAAATAGGAAACTTCATGCACTGTTGGTGGGAATGTAAAATGGTGCAGCCACTGTGGACAAGTTTGTGATTCCTCAGAAAGTTTAAGAGAATTACCATACAGCCCAGCAATTCCATGCCTAGGTATATATCCAAAAGAACTGCAAGCAGGAACTCAGATAATTGTATACTGAGGTTAATAGCAGCACTATAAAAGGTGGAAGCAGCCCAAGTGTCCATCAACCGATGAATGAATAAACACAATGTGGTATGTGCATACAGTGGAATATTATTCAGTTGGAAAAAGGAATAAAGTTTTGATACATGCTACAACATGGATGAACCTTGAAGATGTCATGCTGAGTGAAATAAGCCAGGTACAAAAGGGCAGATGTTGTCTTATTTCAATATATGAACTATGAAGACAAAGAAAGTAGAGCACAGGTTACCAGGGGCTCGGTGGGGAAAGAGAATGGGGAGTTAGTTAATGTTCATTGGGTACAGTGATTCTGTTTGGGGTGATGACAAATTCTTGGTAATGGATGGTGGTGACAGCAGCGCAACATTGTGAATGTAATTAATACTACTGGATGATATAATTGAAAGTGGTTAAAGTAGGGAAACTTAAACTTTTATGTATGTTACCACAATAAAAATTTGAAAATTAAAAATTTTAAAAACCTACATAGACAGGAAAGTCTAGAAGGAAACACAACTAGGAATATTTCATGTTCTTTATCTCTTTCCATATTTTCTAATTATTCCACAGTAAACGTGTATGACTTTTAAAATAACAACAAAAAATAAAAATACACTATGATAGGTATTTTAACAAGCAAAAAAACGTCAGTTATTATATAAGATAACTTTCTAATATATAACATAAAAATAAAAATGGCCAATACCACTTTTTTTTCCTGGTATCTCTAGTATATTTGTTTCTGAGTTCAAAATCTACCGTGATATTCACCGCAGTTTTATGTAACAGAAAAATACTGAAAATAGCCAAAATATACAAGGGGACTTGTTTAAAAGTTCTGCTGCAGCTATGCTCTGGATGCTAATATAGCTACTGAAAATGAAAGTATAAGAAATCTTTTTAACGTATTCACAATATATTGCTAAAATAAAGAAAGAAAACAACCAGGAAGTATCTACTATATGATACTTTTTCAAAATAAAAGAATAAATATGTATATATTTAGCACAGGAAAAAAAACTAGATGTATATATACAAAAATACGTAGGATGTATAACCTGGGACAGTTTTTCAAAGCATATGCCACACATTACCTATTTTAGGGTAATCATTTAAATTATGGTAATGAAGGTTCAGCATGTACTTCATTTGTTTGAACCCCTCCCCTCCTCTTTGCAAATGATTAAGGGGATTTCAAGGCACACTCTACCTTCTATGTGTACAAGGTTGGGAATTGTGGAAAGGGTGTCTTTGGGACTGGTCCCACTATACTGACCTTAAGGTAGAAAAGTTCCCAACAGAAAAATTATCTCAGTCACCATGAAATTTTTAACCGTTAAGATTTTTAAAAGCCTTTTTCTTTTTTTTTAAGAAAGAATAAGACCCGTTGATAGGTACCGCTGCCCGCTGCCCTTTTTCTTGGAAAGCCAAGGCCTTCATACCTCCTTCCAGCCCTTTCCCACAGTACCTCATGTCTCCGAACTTCCTGCTGATGGCCGTCCCAACGTTGCTGAAAGCCGCAGTGGCCTTCTGCCCCGCATGACTCAGGGTTTCATGTGTTTTCTTGTAGCTAGAAATAAAACAGAACACCCTAAGTTACACGGTTTCTATATCATGATCTCCCATGAAATATTCATCTTCCTTCTCTCTCCTTATTTTGAAAATGCTCTGTAGCCAATAGATTTAGGGAGATGATGAGCCACAGAAGAAAATGTCTGGGGATGTCGGGCTGGGTGCCGTTCATTAGAGGGAGAGTCAGAGCCTTAGATCCGAACCCAGGAAGAACAGACAAGACAAACACAGAAAAGAAGGTGCAAACCGGAGCCCACATGGATGGAACTGCTCAGAGGATAGAGAGTTACCCTTAAAGACGTGTATTTGTGCTAGCACGAGATATTTTCCAATGCAAATTCTTGTCACCAAAGGCCACATGGAAATTAGAAAACATGGTTTCAAAGGGAAATTTAAGCTTTTACAGGTTGTTAGTAAGATTAACCATAAAAAGGCAAAATGTAACTGATTAACTTTTTCCCTAGTATTAAAGCTGAGAATAACAAGGGCACATTATCTGAAGATAATATAGTGGCTTTTTCAAAACACTTTTAGGAGTACAGTACTGCTATCATTTATAAGCCTGTGTCCCCACGAGCCTGCGACTCCCTGAGGGCTCGGAAGCCACTAATCCTTGTGTCCCTAGTAACTGGCAGAGAGATTTAGAAGAAACAAACAAACAAACAAAATGCTGGGTGAGTGAACTGGTGGCAATGAAGAGGATACTCTGCTCTGAACTGGAGTTTGGCAGTGGTTACAGAGAGAAGTAGGGTGTCAGACACAAAAAGATAATAGAAATAGAATGGATAGAACTTCACAGGAGACTGTAAGTAACAACTAAGAACAAGAAGAAAAGATTGTCCTGAGGTTTTGAGTATAGGTGACAGGAAGGATGGCAGTGCCATACATAGGACTGAGGAATTTGAGTTATATTAAATATATAATAAAAAGGTGCATAACTTTAGGAAATAAAAAGCAAGATTTATACAGATTCATTTTTTGGTATAAACTACTTCTTTAATGCACATACTATCTTCTCTTTTTGGTTTAATAGTATTAATCTTATTACTTTTTTCTCATTTTTTTTTATTTGAGAAGTTGTGAGTTAACAAAACAATCATGCATACCATACAGAATTCCTCTACCACCACATTTGTGGTGACACATTTGTTCCAAATGATGAAAAACATCATCATATTACCGCTCTCTATAGTCCATAGCTTATATTTGATGTATTTTCCCCACAAACCATCCTATTTTCAATACCATTTATTAATATTATATATTTGTCATAGTTCATGAAAGAATATTCTTATATTTATAATAACCACAGTTCATCACTCACCATGGGGTTTACTGTGTTATACAGTCCCCTGCCTTCTATAATACATCCGAAGTGTACACTCAGAGGCTCTCAGTTTCATCACAGTGTTGTGCTATCATCTGCTCAGTCCATTTCAGAATATTTTCATTACTCCAAAAGGAAAAATCCCATACCTCTTTATACTCCCCCATTAATGACCCTTAGCACTGATAGAGTACCTTCTTTGCCATAGCTGTAAAAATATTACAATAGTCCTGTTAACCATAGTCTATATGCTATATTAGTTATATTTTTCCCATGTCCTTCTATATACTTAATACCTTGTAATAGAAGAACATTCTTGTATTTGTATTATTAACCACAATCATCATCCACCACCAAAATCTGTTAAACAGTCCCTAGATTATCCTCTAGCTCTTTTTCAATTGCCATTAACCTCCCTAGACTACTCCCTTCAGCAGTGCTGATTATTCTCACTATAATATTAGATATATAATAATATAATGTATTACCATCAACTCTAACCATTTTCCCACATTTACAGTCTATCCTTATTAAACATTCTACATACATTTAGCATCAGCTCCCCCTTTTCAACCCACATTCTAACTCCTAGGAAAGTATATTCTATAGTTTAACTCCATGAGTTTACTCATCATATTTAGTTCATATTAGTGAGACCATACCATATTTTCCCTTTTGTGTTTGGCTTATTTCATTCAAAATAATGTCCTTCTGGTTCATCCATGTTGTATGCACCCCAATTTCATTTCTTCTTACAGCTGAATAGTATTCCATTGTGTGTATATACCACATATTATTTATCCATTCATTGGCTGGTGGACACTTGGGCTGGTTCCATATTTTATCAATTGTGAATAATGCTGCTATGAACATCAGTGTGCGAATGTCAATCCACATCCATGCTTTCAGTTCTTCTTAATATATACTTTGTAATGGGATTCCTGGATCATACAGAAGTTCTATATTCAGCTTCTTGAGGTACCATCAAACTTTTCCACAGAAGCTACACCATTCTACATTCCCACCAACAGTGGAGTGTTCCTATTTCTCAACACCCTCTCCCGCACTTGTAGTTTTCTGTTTGTTTTTTTTTAACAATGGCCATTCTATAAAGTAAATGATATCTCATTTTAGTTTTGCTCTACATTTTCCCTAATGAACCAGGTACTTTTTTAATGGAACACCATTGTTTGTATATATCACATATTGCTTATTATCTCTTCATTGGTTAATAGACATGAGTTGTTTCCATCTTTCAGCAATTGTGAATAATACTACTATGAACATTGGTGTGCAAATGTCTGTTCACATTCCTGCTTTCAGTTCTTCTGAATATATTCTTAGTGACAGGATTGCCAGATCATATAATAGTTCTAAAGTTAGCTTCCTAAGGAACACCAAACTGCCCTTCACAAAGGCTGCACCATTTTACATTCCCACCAACAGTGAAGGAGTATTCCCATTTCTCCGCATCTTCTCCAACATTTGTAGTTTTCTGCCTTTTTAATAATGGCCATTCTGTAAGGCATGGAATATCTCATTGTAGTTCTGATCTACAGATCCCTAAATGCTAGTGATGTTAAACATCCTTTTACATGCTTTTTGGCCATTAGTTTTTTTCTTTGGGAAAAGTTCTGTTCAGGTCTTTTTGCCCATTTTTAATCTGGGTTGCGTGTCTTTTTATGATAGAGTTGTACGATTGTTTTATATATTACTGGAGCTCAAATGCTTATTGGATATGTGATTTCTAAAACTTTTCTCCCAATGAGTAGGTGCCTTTTTACTTAATAGTCACATGAAGCACAAAGTGTTCAATTTTGGGGAGGTCCCATTTATCTATTTTTTCTTTTGTTACTTGTGCTTTGGGTGTAAGGTTTAAGAAACCACAACCTACCAAAGATCTTAAAGATGTTTCCCTGCATTTTCTAATAGCAGTTTTATGGTTCCAACTTTTATATTTAGGTCCTTGGTCCATTTTGAGTTAATTTTTGTATAAGGTGTGAGATAGGGGTCCTCCTTCTTTATTTTATCTATGGATATTATATACTATCTTCATTAGTATTTACACTACACCTAGGTAAGTTCCTCCAAAGCTACCTCCAAAGTTAACCTAAAATACTTACATGCAGAGGGTACCTGTGAGAACCATTTATATTGTAGGAAATCAGTTATCTTGGAACTTCCCCTATCCCTCCACCCTTACCCCTGACACTTCCATCTTGCATAGTCACCCTATATTCTAAATAGCAGATTCTAATGAAATGCTTTAAACATGTCTTTGCTCTTCCTTGGGAGCTGCAATCACTTTATTAATATGGTATTCTACAGTTCTCTTTTTGTTAACAGGATGGAGTGATGAGTATATATCACCAGCTCCTTATGTTATTTATTTACAAACTGCTTGCTTTTCATGAAGTGCAAAAACCATATTATCTAGACCAACAAAACAAATATTCACTTCCTAACAATTCTTTCTGTGTGCTACACTGTAATGGGTTTGCAGTTGTAAGGTAATTACAAATAAAATCCCTCCAAAAGGAGGTTACAGTTTGAGGGTGCCCAAATGTATTAGTTAGCTAAAGGGGTGCTGATGCAAAGTACCAGAAATCTGTTGGCATTTATAAAGGGTATTTATTTGGGGTAGAAGCTTGCACTCACAAGGTCATAAAGCATAAATTACTCCCTCACCAAAGTCTGTTGCCATGTGTTGAGCAAGATGGCTGCCAGTCTCTGAGAAGGTTCAGACTTCCTCTTCCTCCTAAGGCTCTGTGGTCCCAGCTCCTTCTGATTACAGCTGTAGGCGTGCATAAGGCTTATCTCTCTCCCCAGGGCTCATTTCTTTCTGGGCTCAGCTATTCTGCTCTCTTCACAAAGTCAGCTATAGACGATCAGACTCATTCCCTTTCTGGGGCCTCTGCCATGTCTAATGGAGCCTTCTCTCTTTCCTCACATATCTGCTTCTCTGTGCATTTGCTTTCTGGGGCTCCAGTATCAAAACTCCAACTCTCTCCTCTACTGTGTTGTTTGCTCTGTGAGTTCCTGCCCCTACTGACATGGCCAAATCAAAATCACAATCTTAATTTAATCAAGTAAAAGTGAAACCTCTGAATCTAATACACTCGAATACACCCAGAGGAACAGACCAGTTTATAAACATAATCCAATGTCTATTTTTGGAATTCATAAACAATACAAAACTGCTATACCATATAAATTTAGTTAAATTAGGAAAATCTTCTTGAGCAGGAAAAGCAGAGCCATCAACAGAAGGGAAGGAGGAGAACAGTGTTGATAAAGCCCAAAGACATAGTGTATTCAATACTATGGATGTGGAAAGACTAGGAGGAAGGAAGGTCAAAGAAGAATCTGATGAGGAGGAGGTAATTGTGTCACTGGACAGAGTCGTGGAAGTAGAATAAAGTACATGTCAGAGGGCACTGGGTTATGCAGCCAACGGGAGGTGAGAAAGTGGAAGAAATGCATAACTTTTAAAGAAGTCTGTCTAATCTTTTTTTTTTTTTTTTTTTTTTGCATTATAAAGGTCCCAGAATATCAGATTATTTAGATTACAATTTTATTTTCACATTTTACTACATCATTTTAAGTTTTCAATTATGGAAAAAAATCTTATCATATGAAACCATGGAATTTCAGGCATTCGATATATGAAATAACATGTTAATACCTAACTCATTTTTAGTGATATGGCAGTTAAAATAGTACCAAATGTCAAAGGCAAGAAATAAAAACATCATTATTTTAAGACTTTAGTGAGGTGTGACCTTGAAATGGCATGTGCTAGGAATTCTACAGGAAAAACATGCTAATAAATGTTTTCCCAAAGCTATGCTCCGAACACTTGGACACTGGGCTCAGAAATAGTCTATAATAAAATGATTTAAAGGTAGTGTTTTTTTGTCCTGGAAACTAAGAAGATTAATTGACAAATAAAGAAATAAAACTTTGGAATTCTTATTTTGGTTATATTCTCAGGATGTTTTCATGTAGGTATAATTGTGCCAAGAAACCAGATCTATGAAAATGCAATAAAACAATGGAATCCATTCCTTTTGGAATAGAGGAAAGCACAGTATTATATACAGATGAAATAGGTTCTTGCACTACAGAACCTTTCCATCTAAAGAGGAGAAAAGATAGTATTTCTCAATTTAGAGAAAAGTCTACAATTTGCAGGTCAAAAAGAAAACATTAGGTCAGAAATGGCTGTTGGATATCTTCTGACTCAACTCCCTCATTTTATTGGAATCCACCATCTAAATATGTTCTGAGATGTGTCTAATGCCCCACAAACATGGGGTTTCTCTTGATCGTTGGGAGTCCCTTGACTCTGAACCCAAGATCCTCTACTCACACTACAATTCTAAAAAACATGAAGAAAAATTTTAATACAAATTCCTCATGTGTAGTAGTGAGAAAATAGAACAATTGAAATAATTAGCATCATCTTTGCCTCTTCCATTTCTTTCACACTCCATGTCCAATCCATCAGGAAATGCTGTTGATTCAAACTTCAAAATATTTCCAATAGGGAGTTAAGGAAAAAAAAAAAGTTCCGGAATCTTTCTACTGTCTCAACCACCTCCACTCCACCTTGGTTTAAGTCACCATTGGCTTTCACCTGGGCTACTGCAATAACCTCTCCACTGGTCTCCCAACTCCTCCCCTTCCCTTCCCTTAGTATCACCTCCACACAGCAGCTAGAGGGATCCATTTTAAATGCTAGATCACGTGTCACTCCTGTGCTCCCAACCCTGCGATGGCTTCCCATTTCACTCAGAATAAAAGCCGGAGTCCGAACAGAGGGCCATAAGATGGCAGCCTGGTGTCCAAGCATAGCTCTCTCTCCTCCTCCTCATCGTCCTCCTCCTTCTTGCTCACTCTGCTCAGCCACCCTGAACTCCTTACTATTATCTAACACCCCAAGACCTATCCTGCCTGAGGGCTTCTGCTCCACCTGTTCTGCTGTGTGATGCCATCAACTTTGACAAGAAAATGGTTTCATTGTATTGCAGAAGTTTCACTTTGAAGAACCAAAAGACCTAAGCCTGCATCCCTAGGAAGGCCCTCAAAGCCACCTTTCCCTGTCCAAGCAGGGACCAGAGGTCCCTGGAGCCTTGGACAAGTGGGCGGGGGAGGCGGACAAGGTAGAAAAAGAAAAACGAGAGAGGCCGAGGGAAGGTCTATTGGGCATTTTCTCAGCTGACTCTGTATGGCCTGAACAGTGGCTCAAGGGAAAAATAAGGAGATATTCTGCACCATCTGTGGCCTTTGCGTGAGGGTGGGACTGGCTACCAGCTAGAGACCTTCCTTCCTTGTGATTGCATGTTCTTCAGACATTGTGCATCTAATCTTGTTTTCTTATAACTGTTCCATGTAGTTTAACTTTAGGTGTTTGACAATGGCTTGAATTTCCGACATTCATTTGGGATCAGAGATGACTTTTTGCACATATTTGTGTACGTTTCTGCGCCACCTTCTGCATTTGATGGCTTAATTTAAAAATAGCTCTCTAGAGAGAAGTGGAAATAGTAAGCATGCGTTGAGTTTTAGCCAAGTTGTGTTTTGAAGGCACTTTCAGGGCCACATGGGAGGTGGGTGTCTGCAGGGTCCCCACAGCCTTACTGTGGTGGCCATGACGGTCATGTCTGCACATGAAAATGTAACTCTATATCCATGTGACATTTCAAAGTTAAAATGTAGCTATATGGATCATTCAATGCAATTTTAGGATTTTAGGACTGGTCACCAGATTTTGAGGATTACATAATGTTAAATTTGGAAGGCCCTAGAGCCCAATCCCTTCCAACAGCAGGTGGTGAAACAGGCCCAGAAGGGCTATGAGTAGGTGACTCTTCACTGACAAGGTGTGGGTCAGAAGCAGGCCAGAGCGCTGCTTTCTACCTGGATGTCTCGTTGCCTGGGAGACGGTAGACATCTGAGGGCTTATTAAGTCAGCTTTCTATATATAGTTCCAGAAAAGAAACAATAATTCTGTACATCAAGAGTTCTAAGATGCATTGTTTTTTTTCTGATGTGTTTTACACCTCTGCTCTAAGCTAACCACAGTTCTAGAAAACAGTCAGTAGCCATTTACATACATTACCTAGACAACAATCATTGAGGGAAAGAGCTTTCCAGGGGGCAGGTAGTGAGAGGTGTTATATACAGAAAAAGATTTCCAAGAGCAAAGTAACCTGCGACCCCATGAGAAACAGGCCCCTGGGCTCAGAGCACTCACAAACCTCCCCGGGGCACCACTCACACCACAGCCTAAGTGCAGGGCCCTTCTGGAGTTGTGTATTACACAGATGCTGTAGCCTTATGCTGTCTCCTGACCAAGCTAGACAATTTTAAGCTAGATCTTAAAATTGAAAAGGGACTATACATGCCCATCCGGAGGCTAGGAGTCTAAATCTTGAAAAAAATTCCTCCTATTGGGCCTACCCCCCAAGAAAGTCAGTATACTTGCATTTTCTGCCCTTCATTATGCTACAGAACTTAGTGCATAGTTTGTACCAATGATACTTAAATTTTCTCAATATTACTTACAAAATTATGTTCAATAATATTTAAGTAATGAAAAATAATTAGATCCATCATTTCAATAACTTGAAACCTTGTAATTTAAATGGAAATGCTACTTAGCATTTTAGATTACTATTAACAGTATCTCTTATTTAAAGCCAAACATTTTTTCAAAAAGGATTTATTTATTTATTTATTTACTGCCCCCTCCCACCAGTTGTCTGCTCTCTATATCCATTCACTGTGTTCTTCTGTGACTGCTTCTATCCTTATCAGCGGCACCAGGAATCTGTGTCTCTTTTTGTTGCATCATCTTGTTATGTCAGCTCTCCATGTGTGCAGCACCATTCTTGGGCAGGCTGCACTTTCTTTTGCATTGGGTGGCTCCTTACGGGTGCACTCCTTGTGCGTGGGGCTCCCCTATGCGGGGGGCACCCCTGTGTGGCACTGCACATGGGCCAGCTCCACATGGGTCAAGGAGGCTCAGGGTTTGAACCGCGGACTTCCCATGTGGTAGATGGACACCCTAATCACTGGGCCAAGTTCATTTCCCTAAAGCCAAATATTGGTTCCACTATTGCTATCTTACATATTGATAAAGCAGAGGACCCAGGTGTAAATAAAAGTCAGAAATTTAAGATACCCTCAGGGTGCTGTCAATTGCGCATCAGAAAAATTGGGAGGAGCTGCTTCAAGAAGCCTGTGTTATGTGCCTCTTTGTGTTCCCATAATCTCCTTTGTACATCTTCAAAACATTTCCTCCTGTATTGCAATTATGGTTTTCAAATCTCTCCATGACCAGCCTGAACTTCCTGAGGGGAAGGCCACATCATTGCTATATCCACAACACCTGAATTAACCACAGCACGGTCCACATGAAGTTCAAAGGAAAGAAATAGAGTCCAGTTCGATTCCCAGACTTCAGCTTCAGATACAGATTTAGGATCTTCCAGTGTGAAGTTTCTCCCTTTGGAGAAGAGCAATTGAGGCCTTAAGGTAAATGAAGGGAAATTCTTCCTGTACTCCAAAGCAACTCCAGGAAATAACTCTGTAGGCATGCTGCATTTCCTAACAAGCGACCCATCCAGTTTAGTTCTGAATCTTTCTTTGGCAAAGATTTAGCCATGATAGCAATGACAACTAACATTTATTAAGTACTTTATGTACAATAACTCATTTAAGATAGTTTACCGGGAGATTTTTTTGAAAACAAGTAAACTTCATGTTCTTTAATGCCAGTCAACAGGAAAATAGGTTTTACTTTTCAGAGGTTCAGTTCTGCTGGAATGGATAGCATTTAACTGCCTGGACAGGTTAGCTGTTTACCCATCACACAGGCAGGGGGAGCTTCAGTAGTGTGGTATAAAGTTCTTTGCAAGCCAAATAAAAATCATTTTCTTGACTTTTCATGCAGATTCCTACTGTCATGTCTTACTAATTTGAAAGTCAGTGCTAATAATCAAAAGGAGAGAGCATGTCATCTTCTAAAATATTTTGACTTCAAGCATTTTTCTACACATAAATAGAAAAATTAAAACATCCAACAGTCTTTTTACAGGAAGATATTTCATAGCATGTATATAGACCCTATTATGAGCATTTTAAAAAGATGATTACCGCAAAGGTTGCATATGCAGCATCTCACTAAAGATACATACAGCCTTGGGGATTATTTTCTTCCAAAGGTACAGTAAACATGTTATCAAGATATAAATTTACATTTGAATATGGAAAAAAGACTATCTCCTGCCTTGTGTAGAAAGATGAGAGCCTAAAGGTAAGAAGAATGAGCAACTGAGTAAGATTGGTATGTGTGTGTTTCTCAGTTAAGTCTTTATTCACTGGCAACGGTGAATAACTCCATGGTGCCTCAAAGAGCTCCTCGTCAAAAGAAATAATAATCATTGCTGATCATTATGTGTAGGCTTGGAAGCACAGAATTGAAGAATAAGTAAATCATAAATTAAACTTCAATTTTTAAGCACTTGCATTTTTTAAAGCCAAATGTTAGGGTTTTACTCCTTTATATGTAGTATGAGGTTATTAAGTTTTCCAAAAAGATGAAATAGTTTAGAACCCTTTCCCAAACCTTCTCCCCTACCCCACCCCTGCAGACCTACCATTTGGTCTGTGGCACAACACAAAGGGTCTTACAAGTATGGGAATTTCATGGGTTAGCACAGGCACATTTAATAAAATGAAGCCTATTGGTTGTAATAGCTGACCACCAAGCTGTACTTCCTAATTTCTACTTCATTAATTTACAGAAGAGATTCAATTTCTCTTCCAGCAGCCTCCCAACCTCTCCCGGAAGCCTAAAGAAAATATAAAAAGGCAGCAGAAGACCAAAAAGGGAAGGAGGCTTTTTCTGTGTGTTCTGAGGTTCTCTCAAATGTAAGCCCTTAAAAAAAAGATGACAATTATAAAAATGTGCTTTCATCAATTGTCACAAATGTACCTCATCAATGGAAGGTGTTAATAATAGGGTCGTATATGGGAATTCTGTATTTTAGGCATGCTTGTTCTGTAAATCCTCACCTTCTCTAATTTAAAAAACAAACAAAAACCACAATGGTAAGATGAACAACGACAAGCCCCAGACTCAGATGATCTCTTGAACTTGTGTGTGGTTGAACTCAGAATCTATCAAGGAGATAATTTCAATCTGCTGTGCAATTATTCCGACCCATAGAGTCCTACTCCAATTTGAATCCTACCATAGACCAAATGCCAAGATCTTTCATTAACATACCACAGATTTTTCTTTCCATTTATAAATCAAACTAAATAGCTTGAGATTGCTTAATCAATATACAAAGTATTGTCTCTGGGAGTCACACACAATCTTCTGACAGCGAAAATTCTTTCTAGAGACTTAAAATTTAATTCCACCCAACCTAACCTGATGTCACCTCATAATTCTCTCACATCGAATTCTCCTTCACACAGGCATAGATCAGGTCCTGGAAGGGGCAGCCCAAGTACTAACAGATTAAGGCCTTAATTCTGGGGAAAGAGATTCTGTTGTATTCCTGGAGCTCTGAGACAACCTTTTTATCCAAATGTGGCTAAGGCCATCTCCACCGCCTTGGCAGCCAAGGAAAGAATGTTGAAGAAGACCTTTCCTGAAGGTATGTTATAGACAGACTTATGGCCTCTCCTTAAGAAAGGATTGATTCTTCCCTACAAAGGAAAGTTTACTTCATTCTTGTATGTTAGTGAGTCCAAGATTGTTCATGTTTATTTAAATAATCTGAGGACATTTCATCTAGTCTATGATTTTCAATAGCATCTATATACTGATGACTCCCAAATGCCCATTTCTGCCTGTGACTTCTCTGAGTTGCCTTCTCAATATATCAACTTGCTTGTCTAGTTGGCATTTTAGACTTCAACTTACCAAAACAGAATTCTTGGGTCTCTCCTGCAGACTTGTTCCTCTCAGTCTTTCCCACAGTAACAAACAATTACTGCATACCTACATCATGTCAGACACTCTCCTGCATACTTGGCAAATATGAATTCATTGAATCCTCCCTAGCTATGAAATATGTACTAACCAGACCCTCATTTCACAGATGCAGTGAGGCCCAGATTGTAACCCAAGCAATCAGACAGCATACCCCACAAGTTTATCCACAATGCTGTGTGCCCATCTCAGTAAGCAGTCCCAGTACTCACCCATTTAGTCCAACCCAAAGCCCTAGAGTCATACTTGACCCCTATATTTCCGTCGTCCCCCACATGCAAACCATCTGGAAGCTCTGTTGGCCCAACTTCCAAATCTTAGCCTCTCCCTATCCCAACTCTACCTCTCCAATGTTGGATCCATCACATCTACCTGGACCACTGCAAAAGCATCATAAATGATTTTCCAGTTTCTAGCCATGCCCCTTCACAATCTATATTATATGAGGAAACCAGAGTGACTACTTTATAGGTGAATCAGAACAAACCTTCTAATGGCATGCAAAGCCCTTGGAACAAAATCCCCATTCTTCTCCTGAGCATGGAGACCTCCGTGGTTCTTACCTCCTCTTTAGCTACAAGCACTTTCTTTGGTCTCCTCATACCTGCAAAGCTGGTGCTTGCTTTTGCATTAGCCTTCCCTTTGGCCTGAAACTCTCCCCCACAGACCTTCACTAGACTGGCTCTTGCCATTTAGGTCCCAGTTCACAGTAACCTCCTACAAAACAAGAATTTCCCTGACCACTCAATCGCAGTTCTATCCCCTTCCAGGCCACTCTCAGGCTCAATGCTCTGTGTTGTTTTCATCACAGCACTTCCTGATATTTCCTCATTCATTTATGTCTTTGCTTGTTTCTTGTGGCACTTTACTGAGTGCATAAAATGGTTGTGTCCCTTTAAAGAGTTTCTATTGCCCGTGGTTAAAAAATTGTCCTATTAACATATGTCACAGCCCTGGGTGATGGGATCCCACTGATGACCACTGGTTGACTAGACTGCTTTCCCAGTCACTCCTGCTTCAGGCCTTCCCCCAGGCTGTGACTCCACTGGGCTCCTCCTGCCCCTCCTGGCCTGACTAACTCTAGTTTATCCTTCCAGGTGCAGATTAAGCATCACTTAGCTATGGTAATGTCTCCTGAGACCCCAGACTAGCTTCCACGGCTTTACATTCCCACAATACCCTGCATTCTTCTTCTCATTAGTTTTCACCCATAATTTAATAGGTTATTTATAATTGCTCTTAAAGAAACTATCTTCCTAACTAGATGTAAAGTTCATAACCACAGGGAATAAATCTGTTCTATTCATCTAGCAAAAAGTTGAACACTAAATGGACTTCCTTTTGTTTTTCAAAATTGGGAAAAATGCAGACTATGTATTCTCTCACCCCTATACAAAGAAGCCAAAAGCCTTCCTTAAGTTTGCCTGCTCTAATCCCCTGTCCCAGTAAGAGTATGGACCTCTCTCCTCAGGGACCCACCTCCCACCTTGCCCCATCAGACCTAGGACAAACATGACCTTCCGTTTTGACATACTTTCTGCATAGATAGATATTCACAGTAGAACTGCCTGAACTGCCACCCCCTCCCACTTCTACTCTGTTAGTTTATCCCTGCAGCATGATTAGGGAGACCAAGCAGAAAGGTCCTTCCTTGTTCTTACACCCTAGAAGGAAGTTCAGATCAGTGTGGCATGAAGCCCTTGGGTCCTGGAATAAATACAGAGGCAACCCAACCCTGGGAAGTGGAGGCTGTTCAACCTCACATTGTCAAGGCCATTAACTGTTATAGGGCATCAGAGCGCAAAGACGAAAGGCCAGAACTACTGACAGATGCTCAAGTTGTAGTGCCTGTAAACCAGCTATCCTTGTCAGTGTTGTAACATCTAGTTTAAGCTGATATCGTCAATGTCTGCTTTCTTATCTTCTTCCACAATGGTCTTCTCAGGTTGGGGAAGATTGGGTAGCCTTTCGAGATAAGCTGATGTGCTCCTGGCTCCCTCCTGTCTTCCACAATGGTCTTCTCAGGTTGGGGAAGATTGGGTAGCCTTTCGAGATAAGTTGATGTGCTCCTGGCTCCCTCCTGCCGGGCTCTGGGCTGGGCCCACAACCTGTCTGGTTGAGTCCCTGTGGTGCCGAGCAGAAAAGCCTACACAACTGCCTGGCCCACATTACAGGGGCAGAGACACACTCTCATTCACATCAAACTACAGGAGCACACTGGGGAGACTTGTGATCCTTTTAGAACCTGCCTGTCATACCTACAAAGGCCCTCTTCACTGAAACAAAAGACCTTAGATATTAGCTCTTAGGGCCAGCAGGTAAAGTTGAGCCCCAGCAAAACTAGAATAACTGCTGTCCATCACTGGTACTTCTTCCTACCAGGAAGTGTCTGTAGGTCCAGGAGAAAAGTACCAGCAAAGAGAAAATCTGGTTCACACTTAGGTATCAGGAATGCAAAACCTGTATTTTCCAATGGGTAATACTAGGGAAGAAAATGCAGAACCCAAAGGAAAAACATTTCCTTTGAGGCTAACATTAGGACTAGGGATAGAAAGCCTCTGTAACTTCTCCAGCCTCCAACACACACAAAGAAAAATCATGTCACAGAGGTGGGCATCTTTTCACATTTGGTACAAGACCACCTGGCAGGCAAAGAGTATTAAATCACCAGAAAAGTACCACAATACTTAAATATTTAATGCAATGTAAAGAGGAATCCGATAAAAATAAAATTGTAGAGCAACCGTAGCTATTCTGTACATAGCCTGACACAAGACAAGATGATAAGGGAAAAGCCAAGAACTTTTCTGTTGGCTTAAATCCAACTCCAGATATTCCCTAAAGTCATGAGAATGTGAAGCACATCTACAGAAGATATGAGTGGTGCAATGTTTTCTTTCTAAATTAATTGCCAAGGAGGCTGTACTAAAATTTCTGGCCGTTTTTGACAGAAATTCAAAATATAATGTGAGTGTCAAATATTCTGAAGAAAAATCACTTGTGCATTTATAGTTTTTGAGAAAAAAGAAGGAAAAATGTATTTAACAAATGCTTAAACATTATAATAAAGAGAAAAAATTAAACCACAAAATCCCAGGAAAGTGGTCTGAGTTTAAATAGACAGTTTTAGTGAACTGAGCTTTATTTCATGAAGCCACTTCAGAGAGTCTTCTTCACATTTGATGTATTTAATAATTAAACACGTATCTTTATTTTGCATCTGTAGAAAATATTTTCCTTAGCTACAAGCACCAAATCAGCCTTGTAGAAAAAAAAGACCAGTGGTAAAAAAGCAGGCCAAGTAAATTTTTAAAAATCTGTTAATGTCATACATACGCAGTGGTAGTCTGCATGTCATGCCAGCTTTTGCTGAAGTTCTGTTTCAACTCATTCATCAGGTTCATGCCGAGTTTTTGCTTTATCTCAACCAGGTGCTTTTCTTTTGCTGATAAAACTTGCCGTAAAGTAGTAATTTCGTCTTCCAGCTATACACAGGAGGGAAAATGGTGAGGAAAAAAAGTCAGACAATCTGAAAAGTGCATTGCAAAAGTTTGCTGTGCTTCCAAGCAGCCCTCTGCATCTTGTTTAAGCAGTTCTGTGCTTGGCTATATCAAACATCCTACAGAGATGTTTGTACTATAGTTATCTACTATAATGCTTAAAAATACAAACAGATTTATTGGTCCGAACGATTATAAAACTAATCAATGCTTCTTATAAAAAAAAATCAGACTGTACAAAGATATAGAGAGGAAAATAAGTCACCTGTAATCCACTACAGAATAGCCACCACTGAAGTTATGTTGGTTTTTTAACTTTTTATTTTGAAATAATATCAAACTTATGGGACAGCTGTAAAAATAATACAAACCTCATACAGAGAATTCCAACATACTGCTATCCCCCCATATACCATCAATGTTAACATTTTGCCATATTTGCAGTATCTATCTATCTATCTATCTATCTATCTATCTATCTATCTATCTATCATCTTTGTCTTACGTATCTATCTTTTCGATTTTCTGAATATGTTCCTTGAACACATAATTCTTTCATGTACATTTCCTAAGAGCAAGGATATTCTCTTATGTTTCCTCCTTAAGTATAGTTATCAAGTTAAGAAATTTAACATTGATACAAGGTTTACAGTCTATATTCCAATTTTTTCACCTGTCCCAATGAAGTCCTTTTGAGTCTTTTCTCCTCCCTTGCTAGAGCTCATCCAGGACCATGCAATGCATTCAAATTGCCAGTCTTTTTTGGTTGCTTTTTAAAAAAATTATGGAAATATATATAAAACAAAGATTTTCCCATCTCAACCATTTCCCAGTGTATCATTCAATGGGATTAATTGCATTCACAGTATTACAGCATCCTTACCACTATCATCAGGACTTTCCCATCACCCCAAACAGAAATCCTATAACCATTACGCATTAATCCCATGCCCCCGTCCCCCTTCCCTGATCATCTGTATGCTACTTTCTGTCACTAGGAGTTTGCACATTCTCTATATTTTCCCTGTAGTTACCGAGGGCTTATATTTAACATCTTAAATCTATAACAATCCCATTTGGTTTGATAACAGCTTAACTTGAGTAGCATATACAAACTATGTTCCTATAATGCTCGATACCATCATCTTTATGTAGATCTTGTTGCAGATTCCATGTTTATACATCATGAGTCCTAAACCATTGATTTATCACTACTTTTTATGCATTTGCCTAAGTGGAGTTACAAACCAAAACTACAATAACACTGGCATTTATATATACCCATGTTATTACCTTTACTGGAGATCTTTATTGCTTCATGCAACTATGATTTGTTGTCTAGTGTCCTTTCCTTTCAACCTCCATAACTTCCCTTAGTGGAGTTTTAGGGCCAGTCTACTGGTGATGAAATACCTCAGCTTCTGTTTAATTGGGAATATCTTACTCTTTCCCTCATTTTTTTTTTTTTTTGTATTTTTTTAAGGTAAATTTTATTTCAACTTCAAAAATTAAAATAACAGAATAAAAAGCAGCTTAACCAATTATGGAAGCATTACTCTAAAAAATCTGTCCAGGCACCTTTAATCCTAAAAATAAACTCAATTGTTTCTCCAGTATTCAGAAAGATACATAAATGAGCACAGATTGGTAAATGACATGACCAAGGTCTCCTTGATAATGAAGAAAATGAAGAAAAAAATGTTTAATCATATCTCATAAAATAAGACCCAAATTCATTTTTGAAATACAATTTTGCCAGATAAATATTTCTTAGTTGTCAGATTTTCACTTTCAGCACTTTAAAACTGTCATCCTACTGCCTTCTTGCTTCCATGGTTTCCTATGAGAAATTGACATTTACTCTTGAGGTTCCCCTATATATGATATGTTGCTTCCCTCTTGTGGCTTCAGATTATTGTCTTTAGCTTTGGCATTTGACAGTTTGATTATAATATGTCACAGTGTGAGTTTAAGCTGTTTGGACATCACTGAATTTCTTGGATGTATATATTTCTATCTTTCATTAAATTTATGAAGTATTCAGTCATTAGTTCTTTGAATATTCTCTTTTCTCCTTCCTCTCTTCTTCTGGGATCGCCACAATGCATATACCCAAGTTTCCTCAAGTGCTGTTCACTTTTTTAAAATTTATTTTTCTTTCTGCTCTTCAGAATCAGATGATTTCAATAGTATTATCTGCAAGGTCACTCATTCTTTCTTCAGCCAGGGTCAATCTGCTGGTGAACTCCTCCAGGAATTTTTAAATTTCTGCTTCTATAGTCATAAGCTCTGTTTGATTGCTTTTCATAATTTCTATCTCTGATTGATATTCTCCTTGTGATCATCTATCATTTTCCTGATTACCTATTTTTCTTTGTCCATATTTTCCTGGAGCTCATTGAGCATATTTAGAACCATAGATTTTTAAATAATTTTTTCTTAAGCATTTTTTTTTCAATTGATACATATTAATCCATCCACAGAGTACAATCAATGGTATTCAGTGTAATCACTCCTTGAGTTTACAGTATATATTTAGTTCAAAATAGCTCAATCATACTTCATCTGTTCTTTTTTGTCTGGTTTGTTTCACTCAATATAATGTCTCCCACGTTCATCCATGTTGTCATATGCCTCACAACTTCATTTCTTCTTACTGTTGCATAATATTTCATTGTGTATATATACCAGAATTTGTTTATCCATTCATCAGTTGATGGATGCCTGAGTTGTTTCCATGTTTTGGCAATCATGAATAACACCACTATGAACATCAGTGTGCAGATGTCTGTTTGTGTCTCTGCTCTCAGTTCTTCTGGGTATATAGCTAGTATTGCTGGATCACATGGCAAGTCCATATTGTTTCCTTAGGAATTGACAAACAAGCCTCCACAGTAGTAGAACCATTCTACATTCCCAATTCCCACCAAGAGTGAATAATTGTTCCTATCTCTCCACATCTTCTCCAACATTTACAGTTTTCTAACTTTTTAATAGTAGTCAGCCTAATAGGTATGAAATGATATCTTGTTGTAGCTTTGATTTGCATTTTGCTAATCACTAGTGATGCTGAACATTTTTTCATGTGTTTCTTTGCCATTTGTATTTCTTCTTTGGACAACTGTCTTTTGCCCATTTTTTAATTGGGCAGCTTGTCCTTTTATTGTTGAGTTGTATGATCTCTTTGTATATCATAAATACTAAACCTTTATTGGATATGTGATTGCCAAATATTTTCTCCCATTGAGCTGGCTGCCTTTTCACCCTTTTGACAAAGTCTTTTGAGGTGAAAAAGTGTTTAATTTTGAAGAGGTTCCATTTATCTATTTTTTCTTTGGTTGCTCCTGCTTTGTGTGGATCTTGCCTACTACAAGATCTTGAAGATGTTTTCCTACATTTTTTTCTAGGAGTTTTATGGTTGTTGCTTTAATATTTAGGTCCTTGACCCATTTTGAGTTAATTTTTGTGTAAGGTGTGATATATGGGTCCTCTTTCTTTCTTTTGGATATGACTACCCAGTTTTCCTGGCACCTTCTGTTGAAGAGATTCTTCTGGCCCAGCTAGGAGGGCTTGACAACATTCTCAAAAATCATTTGACTGTAGATATGAGAGTCTATTTTTGAGTTGTCAATTCATTTCCATTGATAAATGTGTCTATCTTTATGCCAGTACCATGCTGTTTTTACCACTGTAGCTAGGTAATATGTTTTAAAATCTGGAAGTGACAGTTCTCCAACTTTGTTCTTTTTCAAGATCTTTTTGGCTATTCAGGGCCCCATATCCTTCCAAATAAATTTGATAATTGGTTTTCCCACTTCTGCAAAAAAGGCTGTTAGGATTTTTATTGGGATTGCATTGAATCTCTAAATCAATTTGGGTAGAACTGATCTACCCAATCTGTGAGCACGGAATGTCCTTCCATTTATTTGTCTTCTTCAGTTTCTTTTAGCAATGATTTGTAGTTTTCTGAATACAGGTCCTTTATGCCCTCGGTTAAGCTTATTCCTAAATATTTTATTGTTTTAGTAGCTATTCAAGTGGAATTTTTTTCTGATTTCTTCCTCAGATTGTATATCAGTAGTGTATAGAAACACTATTGATTTTTGTGTATTAATCTTGTAACCTGCCACTTTGTTGAGCTCCTCTATTAATTCTAGTATCTAGTTGTGGATTTTTCAGGAGATTCTGGATATAGGATCATATCAACAGCAAATCGTGAAAGTTTACTCCTTCCTTTCCTATTTGGGTGCCTTTTATTTCTTTATCTAGCCTAATTGCTGTAGCTAGTACATCAGCACAATACTAAATAACAATGATGACAGTAGGCATCCTTGTCTTGTTCCTGATCTCAGCAGGAAAACTTCCACTCTTCACCATGAGTACTAGGCTAGCTGTAGGTTTTTCATAAATGCACTTTCCCATTTTGAGAAAGTATCCTTCTAGTCCTATCTTTTGAAGTATTTTTACCAAGAAAGGGTGCTGTGGGAAGCAATGAGGCGCAAGTGAAAAAGAAGAAGAGAAAGCATGCCTGTATGACAAGCCGGTGCCCACGTGGTGAGCCAAATGCCTGCTGGTGAGCCGAGTACCCACATCATGAGCTGAGTGCCTATGCAGTGAACCAAGTGCCTGTGCCCATGTGGCAAGTGCCCATGTGGCAAGTTGAGTGCCCATGCAAGTGCCCATGTGGTGAGCCGAGTGCCCATGTGGTAAACAGAGAGCCCACATGAGTGCCCACGTGGCGAGCCAGTGCCTGCATGGCGAGCTGAGTGCCTGTGCAGTAAGCCAGCGCCCATGCAAGTGAGTCACGCAGCAAGATGATGACACAACAAAAAGAGAGATGAAGGGGAAAAGCAAGGTGAAGCACAGCAGAAACCAGGAAACCAGATATGAAGTGGTGCAGCTGACAGGGAACCACTTTCCACATCAGAGGTCCCTAGGATCGAATCCCGGTAAATCCCAGAGGAGAAAAAATGAGAAAAGAAGACAAAAAAAGAAAAATACGTACAGAAGATCACACAGTGAATGGAAACAGACAGCAAAAACAGCAGGGAGGGGGAAAGGGGAGGGGGAGGGGAAACAAGAAAATAAATAAATCTGTTTTTAAAAAAGGATGCTATAGTTTTGTCAAATGTCTTTTCTACATCAATAGAGATCACATGATTTTTCTTCTTCAGTTTATCAATGTAGTTTATTCTTGTTTTGAACTACCCAGACAAACCTGGGATAAAACCCACTTGATCATGGTATATAATTCTTTTAATGTGCTTTTGGATTCTGTGTGCAAGTATTTTGTTGAGAGGTTTTGCATCTATATTCATTAGAGTTATTGGTCTGTAATTTTCTTTTTTCGTAATTTCTTTACCTGGTTTTGGTAGTAGGGTGATGATGGCTTCATAGAATGAGTTTGGTATCATTCCTTCTTGTTCAATTTTTTAGAAGAGCTTGAGAAAGACTGGTATTAGATCATCTTTGAATTACTGGTAAAGTTCACCAGGAAGCCATCTTGTCTTGGGCTTTTCATCTTGGCAGGTTTGTTTGTTTTTTAACACCCTCTCCCCTTGTGGCTTTTTGCATGCTGCCTGCTCTCTATGTCCATTCACCGTGTGTTCTTCTGTGTCTGTATTTATTTTTATTTATCCCCCCCCTTCCAGCTTCCTTGCTGTCTGTTCTCTGTGTCCATTTGCTGCACTCTCTTCTGCGTTTTTGCTTGTCTTCCTTTTTGTTGCATCACCTTGCTGAGTAAGCTCTCTGTGGCACTTGTGGGCCAGTGGCACTCCATGGTGCTTGTGGGCTGGGCAGCACTCTGGAGCCTCCGGACTGGCAGCTCTCTGCGGCACCCAGGCCGGCAGCTCTCTACAGTGTGTGGGTGAGCCTGCCTTCATAAGGAGGCCCCGAGACATGAATCCAGGGCCTCCCCTATGGTAGACAGGAGCCCAACTGATTGAGCCACAGCCGCTTCCCTTTGGTAGGTTTTTGATGACTGTTTTAATCCCTTCACTGGTGATTAGTTTGTTGAGGTCCTCTGTTTCTTCTAGGTTCAGTGTACATGGTCTGTGTGTTTCTAGGAATTTGTCCATCTCATCTACATTGTCTAGTTTTTTGGCTTACAGTTATTCATAGCATCATCTTATGATCTCTCATTTCTGTGGGGTCACTGGCAATGTCTCCCCTCTCATTTCTGATTTTACTTATTTGTGTCTTCTCTCTTTTTTTCTTTGTCAGTCTACCTAAAGGTTTGTTCATTTTGTTGATCTTCTCAAAGAATCAACTTTTTATTTTTTTGATCCTATTGGGTTTTTTATTCCCTCGATTTCATTTATTTCTGCTCTATCTCTATGATTTCTTTCCTTCAACTTGGTTTGGGATTGGTTTGCTATCCTTTTCCTAGTTCTTCCAGGTGTGTGGTTAGATTTTCAATTTTAGCTCATTCTTTTTTAATATAAGCATTGAAGGCTATAAATTTCCCTCTCAGTACTGCCTTTGCAGTGTCCCATAGGTTTTGATATGTTGTGTTCTCATTTTCATTCATCTCAAGGTATTTATTGAATTCTCTTGCAATTTCTTCTTTGACCCACTGATTAAGAGTGTGTTGACTGATCTCCATATATTTAAGAATTTTCCCTTTTTCTGTCCATTATTGATTTCTAGCTTCATTCCATTATGATCATAGAAAGTGTTTTGTGTAATTTCCATCTTCTTAAATTTATTGATGCTTGTCTTGTGACCCAACATATGGTCTATCTTTGAGAAGGATCCATGAGCACTTGAAAAGAAAGTATGTCCTGCTGTTTCAGGATGCAATGCTCTATAGATGTCTGTTATGTCTAGTTCATTTATCATATAATTCAAGCTCTCTGTTTCTTTATTTATTCTCTGTCCAGATGTTCTATCCAATACTGAGTGACGGGTGTATTGAAGTCTCCAATTATTATTGTAGAGATATCTATCTTTCCCTTCAATTTTGCCAGTGTGTGCCTCATGTATCTTGGGGCACTCAGAATGGGTGCCTAAATATGTAGTAAAATTATTTCTTCTTGGTGAATTACCCCCTTTTATTAATATAAAATGATCTTCTTCATCAATTACAACAATTTTGTATTGGAAATCTATTTTGTCAGATATTAGTATCACTACTCCAGCTCTTTTTTGGTTACTATTTGCATGGAATACCTTTTTCCAACTTTTCATTTTTAACCTGATTTTGTCCTTACATCTGAGATGGGTCTCTTATAGAGAACATATAGATGGTTCATATTTTTTAATCCATTCTATCAGTCTATGTCTTTTTATTGGGAAGTTCAAGTCACTATCATTCAATATTATTACTGGAAAGGCATTACTTACTTCATTCATTTTGTCCTTCAGATCTCTGTTATCATATTGTTCTATAGTCTTTAGTTTACCCTTTATAATAATCTTCATTTCTAAATTCTTCTTCAGATCTCTTGCCCTTGCTTTTTCCTTTCAGGCTGCAGCACTCCCATTAGTATCTCTTGTAAATCTGGTCTTTTGGTAACATATTCTATCTGTTTTCATTTGTCTGTGAAGTCTTTGAACTCACCCTCATTTTTAAAGGATAGTGGTGTTGGTACAGAATTCTTGGCTAGCAGTTTTTCTCTTTCAGTTCCTTAAATACCTCATATCACTTCCTTCTTGCTTCTATGGTTTCTGATAAGAGGTCAGCACTTAATCTTATTGAGTTTCCCCTGTATGTGATGCTTTGCTTTTTTCTTGCTGCTTTCAGAAGCCTCTCTTTATCTCTAATATTTGTCATTCTGAATAGTAGGTGTCTCGGGATAGGTCTACTTGGATTTATTTTGTTTGGGGTGTGTTGTCCTTCTTGGATTTTGACGTTGATGTCCTTCATAAGGGTTGGGAAGTTTTTGGTCATTATATCCTCAAATATTCTTTCTCCCCCTTTCCCATTCTCTTCTCCTTCTGGAGAAACATTCACCAATAATGTGGATGTTTGTGCATTTCACATTGTCATTCAATTCCCTGAGACTCTGTTCCATTTTTTCCATTCTCTTCTCTTTCTGTTCTCCTGTCTTTTCTAGTTAAAATGTTCTGTCTTTGTAATCACTAATTCTGTCTTCAAGCCAGTCAAATCTGCTATGTGCCTTTGAAGACTTTTTAAATTTATTTTTTAAAAGAAACATTAGATTACATAAATGTTACATAAAAAATATAGAGGATTTCCATAAACCCCACTCCCTCTCCCTCCTACACTTTCCCACATTAACAACATCCTTCACTCGAGTGGTAAACCTGTTACAGTTGATGAACACATATTGAAGCACTGCCACCAACTGCAGATTATAGTTTACATATACTCTGTCATATGCAATTTTGTAATTTATGTCAAAATATATAATGGCCTGTATCCATCATTACAACAACATGCAAGACAATTCCAATGTCCCAAAAATGCCCCCGTATTACACCTATTATTCCCTCTCCCTCCCTTCAGAGCCTCTGGTGGCCACTGCCTCCACATCAATGATAAAAGTTCTTCCATTGCTAGAATAACAATAAGTCTATAGTAGAATAATAGTAAGTCTATTTTAGTCCATTGCTCATTCCCCAATCCTGAGGTTTTGGGATGGTGATGCCCACTCTGCCTCTAATTGAGAGGAGGCTTAGATCTCATGGGGCAGATGGATGCAACTGTCTTACTTGAAGTTGCAGACTCTCTCTGTTCCTTGGGATGGGCATTGTCCATCATTATCAACTTGTAAGTTGTCCTGGGTGAGTCCAATAAACTAGAGAGTAGGTGTTGCAACTCTGCTAAGCTTCAGGGCTCAAGAGGCACATGGATGGACCAAAGATTTAAGTCTCTTGGACACAGACCTAGCAAATATAGTACTAACTACAGGTTCAAAGAGAAGGGGCAGAAGAGCCATGTGTAGGGAAACCGTAAATGAGTCCAACTCGTCACACTGGGGAGCATAAATTGCAAGGTAAGGCCCACTGGCAGGCCATCAAACTCCTGAGCTGTCTGCCCTGCTTATAGTGTCTGGATATCTCTAGGGTCCTCAGGAGCCCTGTCACTTAAGACACTATTTACTGTGGCAGGCTATGAGGTCCTGTTGAGATGTGCATAAGTCTAACCTCTGGAATGGCCTCCCAACTCACTTTGAAATCACTTAGCCATAAAAACTCATTTGTATTTACCATTTCCCCCTTTAATCTCATTCATTGTGTCGTTCATTCTCATAAGGTCTGTTACTTTTCTTTGCAGGCCCTAAAATTGTTCTTTATGTTCTCCAAGTGTCTTCTTAATATCCTTTATTTCTTTAGTCATATCTTCTTTAAATTCTTTGAAGGGATTTAGGAGAGTTGTGTGATTATCACTGATTGTCTTAAATTCTGTACCTCTTTAGGATATTTGATTTGTTCTTTTGCCTGGGCCATCTCTTTCTGTTTCTTATGGCTTGTAATTTTTTGCTGATGTCTAGGTATCGGAATATGTTGGTGAATTTACTCTGAAGGCACAATTTCTCTCTCTTGTCTATTTTTTTCTTCACAGCTCTTCTTTGATATTTGGTAGAACTGTGTTTTTAAAGTCTTTATCTCATTGGTCCAGGTCTGGTCTTCATTAGTGGTTTCTAATGCCTTAATCTAGTTTGCATGGGCCATCCTTTCCCATTTGTCTGTACGTTTCATAATCTTTTGTTGCAACCAGGACATTTTGGTATTTTAATGTGTTTTCTCTGGAATTTCAACTCTGAGGTATCTGTTCATTAAGCTTGTATCCAGCCAGTGTTATGACAGAGATTTCCTTGGATGGCAGAGGATAAAAAAAAAAAAAAAAACCCAAAAACAAAAACACTGTTTCCAGTTTTTGCAGATTGGTCTATGTAAGTCCTTTCCTTTAGAGAATGGTTCCAGGCAAAATCATGTAGGTATTCATGGTGTTTTCTATACATGCATCTTGTCCTGGGCATATGGCTATTAGCCCTAGGAACTCCCTCATTTACTGGTATCTGAATATCTTCATTCCCCTAGGAAACTGTGTTTCCTCACAGTCTTTGACACTGCCCTGTATGCCCTGCAGCCTTTGCCCCAAGCAGCTGTGATTTGACTGCTCTGTAGCCATCTATAGAAGAGTTTTGGGTTTTGTGAGCTTCATGTATGCTCAGGGCAAGTTCTGGGATGGTAAGTGTGTAATGAGTGTCCTGGTGTAGTCCCTCAATTTGCCACCTGACAGACTGGCACAGTTAAACATGCTCCCAGTATGTGCATGGCGGTTACTTTTCTCCCTCTGGAACCAGGACCAGGGACCCACACTGGGAGTATGGGTAAGCTCTGTGCAGAGCCAGTGAGAGGGTGGGGGTGGGGTCAGCAAGGGCGCCACAAGATCCTACCATTTCTAAATTGTCTTTTTCTTGACTTGGCATTCGTCCTGTTAGTATAATCCTTTTAACTGTTTTCCTGGAGCTTTAAGAAAGGTGTTTCTACCAGTCGTGCTAGTAGTTCAAATGTTCTGTGGGGGCATGGAACCCTGGAGTGTCTCATCCCACAATCCCGATTGGGGTAGGGCTCTAATAATTAGTTTTTAACTTTCTAAAGGTATTTCTAAAGTTGTACATAAATATAATTTTTGAACAAAAATTGAATTTGGACTGTATACCTTATTTTGTAAACAATTTCTTTCAATTACCAACATGTCATAAGGATCTTCCTATATCAAAACAGTAATTGTACATCCATTTAATGACCAACGTCTATGCATTAGTAATTATATGGATGTAGAATAATTACCAGTTGGTAGTCAACAGATAATAGAATTTTTTCTATAGTGAACAATGATGTAATGGATATCCAGATTCATACACAGGAAATGGTCTGATTTTCCTGATGACACAAAGTAGAAATGGAAGGGCATTCATATTTTTAAAGACTTTGAAGCACATTTTCAATGTTCTACAGAATATATGTAGCAACTAATGCCCCATAACCATGAATGAAAATGGCCATCTCACCACTTTCTCAATATCAATGGACACTGCAGTTGTCATTGTTTGCTCATCTGATAAATGTAAATTACTACTTATTTCACTTGCTTTTTAATCATTATTGAGGATAAACAACTTTCCATAAGTTTAACTTTCCATTGAGCTTCTTTTTTAATTGCCTATTAGCGACACTTGACTATGCCCTTGGATATATGAGTCCTTTTTAGAAATATATTTGTTTCTATAATACATACCATATTACCTCACTTTCACTGTAGTTGCAAGTATTTCCCCCTTTTTCCATGTTGATATTTTAAATATTTTAGAGTACAATTTACACACTTTTCCTTCAAAAATTCTTCTGCCTTTAGTTTATATATAATAAATTACTAAACAATCTTGAAAGTTTATCAACTTCTTCTCAAAGCCTAATGTATTTTTAAATCAGTCCAAGAAGCATACACTGAGTATATACAATGTGTAAAATAAGATAATGTGTTAGTTTCATATATAAAAACAACTTTCCTCTAGAAATGCATTTTCTAGTAAAGGAAGGATACAACGTTCAAATAATTATACTACACTATGCAATGTCTTCAGTACAGTGGAGTTGGTAATAACTAACATTTATCAAGAGCTCACTGAGTGCCAGGAAGTCTTCTAAGTGTTTTATACCAGAGACACTTTTGATCGTCATAGAAACCCCACAGGGTATGTACCTCTGTTGCACCCAATTTAGAGGTAAGGACACAAAGACACAGAAAGGGTAAGTGGTTTCCAAGGTCACAGCCAGTTAATGGAAAAGTCAAGATTTGAACCCAGGAAGTCTGGCTCTAGAGCTTGTGCTCTTAACCATATACGCTCTACTCTTGCTATTCGGTGTTAGTTATTTCATTTTAAAAAACCAGGGCATACTTTGTAGCTTACAGGGCACATAAACTGGGTTTTAGGAATGGCAAACAAGCAGAGAAGAGGGAGCAGTGAGGCGGACAGCATTAACAAAGGTAATAAAAGTTGGGAAAGGAGAGGGCATGCTTGGGAAACTTCTGGTGTAGACAAAGTGCACAGAATGTTGGGGTAGACCAGAACTCCACTACCTGGAATAAGGGATATGCAACTATACACATATGAAATGCAATTATTTCTGTAGCTAAACTAAGTATTACTTACTAGCATGTAGTTTAACATACCTGTGCACAATGTACTCTAATTCAACTAAATGCACTCAGGGGGAAAAGAGATAGAGAAAGAAAAATATATTTCATATATACATCAATCCTAAATGCAAATGAACAACTTCACTTGGTGCTACTCAGACAAGGAGCAAACTTTCCAGTGCAGAGTGAATCTTATATTGTAGTTATTGAGAGATGTACAATATATATAATATCATAGAGATTTTATGGTGATCAAAGAGAATTTCAAACATAATTTTGACTACATACGATTTTCAACTGAGACTTAGACTTAGGAATTTAACTTCCTTGAAATATGTTATTCCACTATATAAGCATAACATCTTTAAATATGTACATATATATAATGAATATATATGTGTATGTGTGTGTTTAGTGTATATACATATTAAAACCCACACATCTTTATTCTCTTTATTTCTTAATATCTTCAACAAGAGTCACCTTTATTATCTGACAAAAGGTATCAGGAAGAGGAATTACATAGAAATCCATAAAAAGAATGCTGCTTTGTCTTGTGGTGTCATTTCAATAATTTTCTGTGTTGGCCACATTCAGAGGTGGTGAGTAATAACCATCATGGATGTCATAGTCACTAAATGTTAGTACTCTGAGACACATAAAAATTCTAACCATGCCTCTCATTCACAGACAGAGCTGGGACAAGAATCCAGTTTTGGTTTTTTCTTTCTTTATTGGTCTAGGTTATTTCAGGAAAATAGCCATTTTAAGAAACTAAATCTCTAGAATATCATAAACAAAATAAATTAATTCCCTTACATTATGATTTGATATATATATTATTTTAGTATTCTTTCTAAAGCCCTCTATTTTTAAACAAAATTACTCTTTTGATTTACTAAATCAAAATTTATTCTTAGATAGAGTAACAAATTCTTATGTGTCTTGCTAGAAAAAATATATTTTATAATAAAGGTTTTAAAAACATGTGCATTAGTGGTTCCTAAGACCATCCTCAGGTTCAGTGATTTCCTAGGAGGATGCACAAGACTCAGCATGTAGTCATACTCATGATTTATTGCAGTGAAAAGATATGAAGCAAAATCAGCGAAGGGAAAGAGCTGCACAGGGCAATGTCCAGAGTAAACCAGAACAAGCTTCCAAGAGTCTTCCCCTGTGGGGAGCTACACAGTACGTGCTTAATTCCTCCAGCATCAAACGTGAAAGGTCTACCAGGGAAGCGTACCTGAGCCTGGGTGTCCAGGGAGTGAGTCACATAGACACTCCCTGCATAGTTCATATCAAAATTCCAGGCTCCCAGAAGGAAACCACATTGTTTGTAAAAGCAGTTTAGGCACAATGAGCTGTTCTTAATCATTTAGGAATGGCAGGAACAACCCTGAAATACAATTGTCAGATGCCAGCCAAGGGCCAAACTTGTAAGCAGGTCATTTTTAAGGATAACAGTGTCAGACCTGCCAGGTTAACTCTTTTCTGCAAGCAAGGCTTGCTTTTTATTCATTCATCATTTCTTTGGGATGTGATATGTAGAAATATAGGATGACCATTAAAACTGACTAATATTTTAGCAAACACAAATAGGAAATATTCAAGTGGTTGTTTTCTCTTTAGTTATTGTGGAGATTATGTAATTAGCAATGTAGCAATCTAGGGGAGAATATTCCAGGCAGAACAACATTAGTAAAAAGGCTCTGAAGAAGGGGGTGTACTTGGCCTATTTAAGGATCAGCAAGGAGGTCAGTGTGGCTGGAGTGTAGGGATTGAGAGGAAATACTGCAGGAGGTCAGGCAGAGAGGTACCTGGGGATCCACCTTGGAGGCCCTCCTGGTTAGCAGAAGAAATGACATGCTGTGACTTTGATTTTATGGAAATCACTCAAACAACAGTATTGAGAATAAGTGGGGGATAGGATGTTGGGGGGGGGGAGGTGGCAGGAAGTGCAAAGAAGTAATGTGGCCCATAAGGAAGCATGGTGCCTTGGGGTTTTCTGGGAACACCCCAGAAAAACACATTTTTAATTTTAATTCATTCCTGCAGGTGCAAACCCATTATAGATAGGACTTCTTGAAGTTTTTATTTTTAGTTAAAATTTGTCCACCTGAGTTGTGAGTCTCCTATTCCTGGAGGCTTTAGAGAGAAGGCTATAGGGTAGAGGCTTGGGAAGAGGCTTGAAGTCAACAGAACCTGAAGGAGAAAGCAGAAGGCATTGCCACGTACATTGCCATGTGTCAGAAAAAGCCAAGGACCAAGGGTTACCAGCAGCCAGCCCCCACCATGCCACAGTCTTTGGGGAGAGAGCACCACCTTGCTGATGTCTTAATTTTGGACTTCTCTTAGTCTCAAGATTGTGAACCAATACATTCCCATTGTTTAAGCCAAACCATTGTAGGGTATTTGTTTTAGCAGCTGGGAAATTAAGACAGGAGGCTTAGGTAAGAAAGAAGAGTAGATTAGACCAGTGGAAGTGGAGAGAAGTAACCTGGATAAAGTTTGAAGAAAAGAGCAACAGGATTTCCTAAAGAATGGGATATGGTATGGGAGAGGGAACATCAAAATTGCAGACCTGAGCAAAGAAGAGTGGAGTTGTCATATAGTGAGACAGAGAGAGCTGAAGATAGGGTGGTTTTGATGTGTGAATGGTGGTGGGGGGGGGGGGGGTGAAATGGAAAGGAATGGAATATCCCAAGGTAAGTTTTGGATGGGTTGGCTTTGTCTCCACTTAAATGAAGATATCAAATTAGCAGTTAGATAGGAGGGTCCAGAGTTCAGAAGGGAGGTATGAGCTAGAGAAAGAAATCAGAGGCATCAGTATTTAAAGCCATGAGTCTGAATGAGATCACCAAGAGACAGAAAGATGATAGAGAAAAGAAGATGTTGATGGACAATCCAGTGTAAGTGCCAGGGAGAAGAGAAGAAGCTGACAAAGTAAGTTGAAAAGGAGTGGCCAGTATGGTGAAAAAAAAAAAAAAAGTGTGATGAGCTGGAAGTCAGATGGAAATAGCATCAAGGAGGAGAAAGAACAACTATGTGCAATGTTACTGACAGGTCCAAGAATTAACCTTTAAGGTCAGCAATGTGGAGGCAGCTGGAGACAACTCTGTGGAAGGTGGGGTGGAAAACCTAACTGGTGGTGTTGGAACATCCGGGTCTCTCTCACATTAATGCCACTCTATTTCTGACCACAAATTGCATCACTAACCCTGTCAGTTATCTCACAAATGTTTTCCTTGCATTGCCAGAGATACATCACAGGTAGAAAAGGAGCTCAAGAAAAATTTTTACCTTTGCAAAATAAATAAATAAATACATACATACATACATAAATACATAAATAGTGTTTTTACTAATGCAAAGAAGATATTGCCTTAATGGTGAACAGATAGAAACTACATTGTTAACCTTTATATATACAAAAAATCACTTAGGCAAAACAGGTAGAAATACATTTGAACACCACATTAGGAAATTTACTCAAAATTATAGGGGTACAGATGTAGCTCAAGTGGTTGAGTGCCTGTTTCCCATGTATGAGGTCCTGGGTTCAATCCCCAGTACCTCCTGAAAATAAAAAGGGGGGGGGGGAGAGGAGGGAAATGACATATTCATTGATTTGAGGGGGTTCATCAGATTTTTAAAGAAATCCTTGATCCCAAAAACGTGATACAAAGAAACCTGTAACTTGACTTTGAAGTGGCATATTTATCAAGCATCATCCTAAAGAAGGAAATATAAAGTCCCACACCTAATAATCTTAAAATAGAAGCATATCTTAAAATGCATTTGTGAAGGCAGGACCACTACTGATCGAGAAATGAACTTGGTCACTTCATTTGGTCAATTCACAGGTTCTATTATGAAATTCTTGACCATTGTAATAGAAAGAAATGTAACACTTCCCAATGCTTTTAGTATATTTATCAGAGATCTCAAATATGCCAAAAATCTATTACGCAAATCCTAGAAGTCTAAAAAACAGACGTTCCTAAATTATACTAACTTGCAAGATTCAAAATGGCCAATCACTTCCCTTTCCACAGAGCTGAGTCCTCCCACAACAGGAAGGTTTTCAATTGCACGTTCTTGTAGTGATGGTGACCAGGAAATTCAACCTTCATTTGACTGAGATTTTTTGGTCTAGTTATACCAGTTATTCTCAACCTCAGTTTACAGAAAAGTCTCCCAGCATATTTAAAATGCAGATTCCCAGGTGTATGTTCCTTTTAATGCCCTAACATATTAATGTGTCAATTTAATGGAGCTAGAATGCTTGCATTATTTAACAAGTACCCTGGTGATTTGATTGCAGGTCATATGGAGACTCTATATAGTAATTATCACTGTAAGCCAAGTCATATTCCTTTTGGGATGAGATGGCATATAGGCACATATTAACTAATTAGAATATTTAATAAATCCTTTCTCCTTTAATTTTAAATTAATCACGTTTTCATTAGAAACTAACAGTCTGGGTCTTTTGTTCCTTGACTCCCTAGACGATCCCTCTGTAGGATAAATATTTATGCGCAAGATTGGATATTTAAATTTGATTATTTAAATCTGAATTAGCTAATGACTTAGCTTCGATATGGGATGTATGTTATGAGATTGAAATTTTACTTCTCTATGCTATCTTCCAGATTATATGAAATTTCTAATTAAAATCTTGAAGAAGAAATACTTTCATAAGCCATTAATCACCAGCGTGATGAGTAGGAGTAACAGCCCTGGGTCTCTGTCTCACACACTGCTTGAAGGCCAGCCTCTTCTGGATCCCCTGCCTTCGCTAAGAATCTGGAAAAGTAAAGTTAAACTGCAGATAATATCTGGGAGGGCCATTTACAATAAGACATTATTGGTTATCAACACTTTAGTTGTCCATTATAGCTCAGTCCAGAAAGACTGAAGGTCTTGAAAAAAGGAACTGAGAGGGAAAGGTCCAGAGCCTAAGGCGCTTCTTTGCAAGTCTAAGGGCCCCCTAGGTTGCTTGAGAGCATTGTGCATTCTTCTTGGAGAACCACACACCAGAGGAAGAGGGAGGAGCCAAAGGGGAGATGGAGGGAGCATGAAAATAGGCTCAGCCTGCTTGATAATGCTGTATTTTTCCTACTCCTATTAATGTCTATTTTTCATTCAGTCATTTTATCCAGGGAACATTGGCAGTATTTGATCATTATGTAATCTCAGTGTTTCAGTACCAATGCCAACACTTCGTCCTTTTCAAAAGCCGACCCACATTATGGAATGCTAAGCATAGAACTCAGCTTAGTGAAATAAAAGTGGAGATGCTAGTAGCATAGAAATACTGAGCACATTTATTTAAAAAGACGAAAAAAAACTACCCAGAATAGATGTGTATGGACCCCAGAAAGATGTTTAGAGCAACCAGTGATAAAACTGGGAACAAATATCTGAAAACAAGAGTATGTCTTTATATATGTTGAAAAGGTGTAAAAACGCATATTATACCTCAGGTATTTACAAATATAAATGCTGGTTGAAGACATCAAATAATTTAAGCTAATTATAAATGTTAATTATGTGCTTTCTATGTACAGCCCCCCCCCATGCCAGGTCAGAGGCGATAGTGACTTCATATTCAAGGAAATTTAAGAACACACATACTGCATGACCACAAGAATAAATTAAAATTTTAGAACGCAGACTTTTCCAAGTAAGTCTTTTGTTTGTTTTTTTTTTCTTGTTTTTTTTTTTTTATTTAATCCCCTCCCTCCCCCCGTTGTCTGTTCTCTGTGTCTATTTGCTGCATCTTGTTTCTTTGTCCGCTTCTGTTGTCGTCAGCGGCACAGGAAGTATGGGCTGCGCCATTCCTGGGCAGGCTGCACTTTCTTTCTCGCGCTGGGCAGTTCTCCTGATGGGCGCACTCCTTACGCATGGGGCTCCCCTATGCAGGGGACACCCCTGCGTGGTAGAGCACTCCTTGCATGCATCAGCACTGCGCATGGGCCGGCTGCACACGGGTCAAGGAGGCCCGGGGTTTGAACCGCGGACCTCCCATGTGGTAGATGGATGCCCTAACCACTGGGCCAAGTCCGTTTCCCTCCAAGTAAGCCTTTTGGACACAACTGACTTAGTTTATGTCTTCCACCAAAAGGACACGTCTCCATATTGTCAGCACACAGTCCACAAATTAGTTGACTGTGTGGGTAAATAGATTTATAAGATCACCCAAAGTCCAAGGACTTCCACAGGGGAAGATTAACAACAAAACAACACAAGATACGACACGGTCCAGGAGGAAGAAGTGTGTGGGAGGGGAAGGATCCAGTCAAGCCAGAAGACAGGAGGAGGATACGGGGAAACCAGAGGGAAGAGGGAAGGAGAGACTGCACACCTGGAACACCACTAAACTCCTTTTGAGCCCAGCGGGAAAAAATTCGAAGTCTGTCCACAAAGGCCTGGCTTTGGATCATGGCTACAACTGACTTCCTGAACCAAAGACAACTATCTAATAGGCTGGCCAGCAGCCTGTGAGGTACGCTGTCACCAAGTGGCTGTCTGACCTGGTGGGATCTTCCCTCAGTCACAGAGACGGATGACCAGCAACCAGGGGCCCAGCAAGAGGAAGAGTTGAGACAGAGCTGCTGAGCCATCTAAGATACCTCCTAGTTCAGAAGGCCAGCTGTGGGATTACGGAGTTGGCCCTCTGCATATCCTTGTTATAATTAAACCCTAGCACCTGATATCATCTTAATGGTCTATAAGCTAAAAGAACCTGATTTACCCTGTGAAGTGTATGCGTGCAGGTACACATGACCGTAAAGGAGTGGGGAAAGGGGATTTAAGGAAAGAATGAGCATAAAGCAGAGGTGGCTTGAGGTAGAGGGAGAAGAAAGGAAGATGTGAAGAGAAAACCCACTAGAGGTACACTCGGGCTGGCTGTACAGTCATTCCCATGTGCTTCAGAAGTTACCTGATCGTACCTGTGGTGAGGTACAAAACTTCCTCATCTCTGAAGAACCCAGAATTAAGGAGCTGGAAGAATAGAGTTGAGTACATTCTGAAGGAGGCAAACATGAAATCTACTAAGCTGAACAAAGTAACAGGGAACCTGGTGATATTTTCAAAAGTCAGGCTCAAAAAGTCTCAGGAATGAGATGTGCTGGCTGCTTACTAATATGACTAACTGAAACAGGATTTCTGAAAACACTACTAGTTTTTCTGTTCATTGGGGCATCCCTTTAAAACTGCTTATTTTTTTCTTGATTGTTGTATTAGTCAAAGGGGTCCTGATGCGAAGTGCCAGAAATCTGCTGGCTTTTATAAAGGGTATTTATTTGGGGTGGAAGCTTACAGTTACCAGGCCATAAAGCGTAAGTTATTTCCCTCACCAACGTTTGTTGTCACGTGTTGGAGAAAGATGGCTGCTGACATCTGCAAGGGTTCAGCCTCCCTCTTTCCTCTTAAGGCTCCACGGTCCCAGCTTCTTCCAATATCAGCTGGAGGTTGGGATAAGTCTCATCTCGCTCCCAGGGCTCATTCCTCTCTGGGTTCAGCTGCTCTGTTCTCTCCACAAGGTCAGATGCAGACAATCAGGCTCTCTCTCTCTTCCCCAGGCCTCTGCCCTGTCTGTGGAGCTATCTCTATTCCTCTGTGTTCTTCTCCTGTGTGTTTACTTCCCAGGGTTCCAGCATCCAAAACTCCAATATCAAAACTCAAAACTCCACTCTCTGCTCTGCCATGTGGTTTCTCACATCCTAACAATGTGGCCCAATCAAGGCCTTAATCATTATTTAATCAAGTAAAAGTGAAACCTCTGAATCCAATATAATCTATTATGCTCAGAAGAACAGACCAGTTTACAGACATAACCCAGTATTTTTTTTTGAAATTCGTAAGTAATACCAAATTGCTACAATTGTGAATTAATATATGCTCATTGTTTAGGAAATATAGAATGCATAAAAACAAACACACATTGATGTGTGTATATTTGAGTAATCTCAGATCCCAGAAAAATCAAGGTATTTTATAATAGTTGATCTTTTACACAGATTGTGCCTCTACTTAAACTGGGGCTTTAACAGTGAAGGAGGGAAGTGGACATGGCCCAGTGGTTCGGGCGTCCAGCTATCACATGGGAGGTCTGCAGTTCAAACCCCGGGCCTTCTTGATTCGTGTGGAGCTGGCCCATGTGCAGTGCTGATGCGCGCAAGGAGTTCCGTGCCACGCAGGGGTCTCCCCACGTAGGGGAGCCCCATGCGCAAGGAGTGCGCCCCGTAAGGAGAGCTGCTCAGTGTGAAAGAAAGTGCAGCCTTCCCAGGAATGGCGCCGCACACACGGAGAGCTGACACAACAAGATGATGCAGCAAAAAGAAACACAGATTCCGGTGCCACTGACAACAACAGAAGCGGACAAAAGAAGAACACACAGCAAATAGACACAGAGAATAGACAACTGGGGTGGGGGGGCAAGGGGAAAGAAATAAAATTAAAAAAAACAGTGAAGGAGTTAAACTTTAGCTTTTAATGACTGTACACTGGTCTGCAGAACATAACTTTTGGACACCACAATTGACAAGCAAAGGTCATGACTCACAATTTCAGGCCTTAAGAAAATGTGGAGCTGGTATCATTGATTAATGATGACTTTGGCCTGTGCCCTGTGGCATGTGCGGCCAACGTGAAGTCAACTGTGGTTCAGGCTCAATGGCCAAGCTAAAGAATCAAGATTTGTGCTTACTGAAATAATGTCTGGCTATATCAGAAGAACCAGCTACTCTTTTATTTTGTAATAAAGTTTATTTCAGGTGTGTCTTGTGAAAGCACCTGAAAAGTCTCTGATATTATTATTAGTTAAACACAGGCTATCAGAATGTTAGCGATTCAAGAATCTGGAGTGGGCAATGGGGAATGGGCATAAGGTGGAGCTCACAGCTGTGGAACAGTCCAGAGCCAAGGAAAGCTTTGCTTCCAGCTGGAACAGGAGCTTCCTGCCCTAAGGGACACAGAATAGGGAGGGAATGCTCACCTTCTCCCCTCCTGTTTTGTGCTTAGTTTTTCTTCAGGAGCATCCCTTCTCTAACCCATGCCTTCTTAAATAATTATATTCATATACAGTCAATTTTTCTTATTCCAGCAGTTATGTTCCATAAGTCACCTCAAATGCTGTATTAGTGAACACTGAACCATTGATCTGGGGGAATATAGGGTTAGGGTCCTGTGAGGCTCTGCTCACATATAATATTTTAGACAACAGGTCAATACATAACCTAGTTTTATGTTTCTGTTTAAAGACACCATATACAGGTGATTCATTAACGTTGAACTAACAGCCAAGAGCACCACAGCTCACTCCTGAAGGAAGTTTATCCGACCCACATTTTCTCCATTAGGCAAATCACAGCCTTCTTGCACCTAGGAATGCTAGACAGCACTTCAGCTCTATACTTGGGGGCCCTTGTAAACAATGAAATCACTCTCAAAAGCACTAAAACATGAAACCATGTCACTAAATAAACCCTGAAAGGGACACTTGTTTATAGTATGAGTTCTGAAACAAGAAGGCAGAGTGTCAACTTGTTTGAACCTCAGCTGGGAATGTGGGCATCAAATGACTCAAATTTTTCACCACTCTTCATATGTCTGCAAATTATTGCAAGTGCCACAAATATTGATTTGGGAGTTACAAATAAATTTTAGCAAGTAAGCAAATTCACAAATACAGAAGGATTTGTGAATCCTTGTGAATAAAGTCAATAAAGATTGACTTTATTAAATAATAATATAGATAAGATCCATAAATTATATTTATATATAAAATCCATAAATAAAGTAAATAAAGGTTAAGAGTTAGAGAGTATTAAAAACAAAAAGCTCGAACAAAGATTGTGTTCATGATGAGCAAGTCCTCATTCCCACAGCAACTGCACAAAATCTAATTAAGCCAAAAGAGCTTTCCTCTGTACTCTCAGAGCTTTATTCTTTATGAAAGAGAGTACATAACTTGATATTCAGTTGTTACCATGGTTTACTTTTTGATTAAAAAATAAATTCATTCGAGAATATTTTTTGAGCTAAATTCTATCCTAAAACAAGCATGCCTCTAAGAAAGGAGCTTGTACCTGAATTCTAACAGGTTTTTAAAGTGACTTATTATTCCCCTAGTATTCTAAGAAAAATGAAAGGTGCATATTTAAAACAAATTACTATTATGGTTTATGTAGCACGGTCATTCATTTTACCACAGTAAGCGAAAGTCAATGGACCAAATGAAAATAAATCTAAAACAAGGGAAGCGGCTGTGGCTCAATCAGTTGGGCTCCCGTCTACCATATGGGAGGCCCTGGGTTCGCATCCCAGGGCCTCCTTGTGAAGGCAGGCTGGCCCACGCCCATGGAGGGCTGATGGCCGTGCCTATAGAGAGCTGGTACAGCAAGATGACCCAACAAAGGGAGACAAGCAGACACAGAAGAACATGCAGCGAATGGACACAGAGCAGAGAGCAAGCAAGTTGCAAGGGGGGGCGGGGAATAAAGAAAATAAAAATATATCTAAAAATGTTTTAAAAATAAAAAAAAAGTTAATGGACCATTAGCATTATAAGACTACCCCAGAAATTGACACATCTTGCAATAAATTCATCAAATTTTATTAAATGAAAGACAACATAATTGTAATATGGGACTTACATCCAACCAGTAATAACTCTCAAGATCCAAAGGCAGAAATGAGAACAATGAAAAGATTACCAGCCATACCTGAACTAATTCAGTCTTTAACTCTTCTTTTTCCTCCTCTGATAGCATGCTAGAGAAGTCAGCTCTGGCTACTGCATCTTCATCTCTTCCTTGCAATGGCTCAGTCTCCAGCAAACCTTTAGGCAAGATTGATAAAACATAATGCAATTTTTACAATGAATTCAGCCAACTTCTGTTTCCACAGCCTGGAGGACTAGATACCCTGACTGACCCCCACACTGAAAGCAACAAAAATTATAGGGAAAAATATCTTTATAAATGTGTGATGAGCTATGGAGAAAGTAAAGAACACTAAGAGGCCAAGAAACCAGGGAAAGCAGGAAAGTCAGAGATGTTCACAAAACAAGCTTTTAGCAAGTTCTACATCAGCCAAATAGGTAGGTTCCAGCTATGGTTTCACTGCCCTGAGGGGTGCAGGGGGCAGAAGACATAGCCCAAGGTCACCCATGGAGAGTTTAATGAGGCACCCCCTACATAAATCTGGGTCCCACAGGGTACACCCATAGAGAAGGTGAACTAGAAATAAATGCCTTCACTCCCCACAGGGCTCTGCAAGACCAATTGGCTGTCCTGAAACCTCAGTGCTAAATGGACAGTGAAAAATATCCTTCTCCTGAGAATTCATAACCTGGAGTGGGACATGCATGAGCTTGCCCTTGTATTACACTACCTGAGTGGTCCAAAACAACCTCAAGATAAGAATTTAAAGTATTAAAAAGACTTTTTCCACTTCAGATGTGGTATTAATAATATGCAGTTATGGACCTTGGAGCAATTACAGCTGTGAGAAAACATCACAGACAAATTGATCTTGGTGGAGCAGAGAGATGAGAAGTGCCAGGGTCTTGGGGTTCCCGAGTCACAGGCTAACCCTGGAGTGCCCTATTGTGAGAAATAATAATTCCTTTTATGTGAAAAATTAAGGCATTTCCCAGTAGGGTCTCTCCACGCTTGGCAGATTTAAATGCAGATAGATGTTTTTGGAGGCCCCAGGAAATAGACACACAAACAGGAAACTTCATTTATCATATTGTCTATGGCAGCACTAGCGTTTATATGATTGGGGGAGGGGGAATGGAAGTCTTTTAATAAATTGTCTTGGAATAGCTACCCACATGGAAAAACAATCAGACACTTTCCTACCTTTCACAGAGACAAACCTATAAGCATTTTAGAAGAAAAGATAGGAGTTTATATTTATGAATCTCTGAATAGGGAGGTATTTCTTAAGACACAAAAGAGGCAGACTATGAAAGAACAGATGGATAAAATCCAGAATGTCTCTTCATCATCACATGACAGGGAAAATGAAAAGACAAGACATTAATTGGAAGAAGAAATCTGCCCCATGTCTAACAAAAGATTAATTCCCAGAATCTACAGAATTTCTAGAAACCAATTTTTAAAAATACAAGTAACCCAATAGAAAAATGAGCAAAAAGACCTTTATGGGAAGGAATCAAACATGGTTAATAAAACTAAAACATCAATGAGGCAGTGAAGCCTCATTGATGTTCAGGGAGATACAAATTAAACCATTTCCTGTCCAGGAGATTAGCAAAAATCTACAAGTGTGACAATATTAAGTGCTGGCAACCATGTGGAGAATGGAAACCCTCATACACTGCCAGTGAGAATATAATTAGATATAATTTAGAAAATAATTTAGCATTATCTGGTAAAGTTCAACATTCATGTACCCTACAACTCAACAATTCTACTCCTATGTATATAACTGACAAAATTTTGTATATGATAACCAAAGTCATTAGTAAGAACTTTCATAGCAGTGAAGACATAAGTTATAAAAAAGTTCACAAAGCAAGGAAGGCATAAGTAAATCCTAGTACATTTATATCATGAAGACTTGATGGTAGTGAGGCAAGTAAATTATAACAACACACACTACATGGACGGGACTTGGGAGCATGACACTGAGTGAAAAACACAAGTTGTGAATAATAATCTGGTAAAATTATAAAGAAAAGTGAAGCAATGTTAAAAAATAATTTTGGCTCGTGGTTTTCTCTGAGGGGGGAGGGAAGGAGAGAAGGATGAGGGAATTGAGCAGGGACTCTAAGGTTCATGTTAAATGTTCCATTTCTGGGATGTGGTGGACAGTTCACTGAATTTTTGTGAATGAGGACTTTTCCATTTCATACGTATTTTGTAAACATTCTTCTACATATTATTATTTTAAAAAAACAATTACAAATGGATGTTGTCTAAAGTCAAAAGGAAAAGGTGAATAATTACCCAACAGTGTCAGAACATTTTAGGTAAGGAGAGTAAAACTCTGAACCAAGTCTGCATAGTTCTCCTCTAGCTGGCCCCACTCGTGAGTCCCTTGTCCCCATCCTTTTGTCAACATCAGCAGCATACCACTAACACTCTCGTGTCAGCACGGATACGTGAACATGTTAGCGAACAAGGCTTCTTGCTGATCCAAATTCATCAGTCCCTGTTCCCTCTCTCTCTCTACTTCAGAGCCCAGTTTAAAACTAAGTATTTTTAAAATAGGTGATATCTATTTATGGTAGAAAACAGTAAAATATAATTATTCATTATTAATTGAAATCACTACTAATCACACTACCCAGAAACAGTTTTCAGGATCTCATGATCCTTTCTGATCGTTCCTATATGCACATGTCCTCCATTTTCTTGTGTATATGTACTCCATTTACTGCTATGAAGTTAATTTATTTATTCAATACTATATAGTGAACATCTCTCCATGTCTAAAACCACATATCTACATTTATATATTTTGATAGTTGGACAGTATCTTGACTCATGCATGATCCATAAGTTTCCCTCTGTTGAGATGCCACATTGATCATCTCACACCTAAGTCATTAGGCAAAATCTTGATTATTTCCTATACATTGAATTACTGAGCCAAAGAGCATAGACATTTTGAAACCTATGCCAAATTATCCTCTAGAAAAGCTGTACCAGTTTTATGCTGCTATCAGCAATTTATGGGAATATCTCTATACTTTCTGTGAAACAATGTAACTAGGGCTTTTAAAGGGGAATAAAGCAGTGTCATTTATTTTTGCTAGCAAATATCTATGTTTACATATGGCTAATATCTTTTCAGTCAATGATCTTGCATAACTTCCTAAACCAGGAATCAGCAGCAATTCCATGCACAGGTACAAGGGATGGGCCTAGAAGCTAAGCTGTCTTCTGCATGACAGTCAAGGGTGTGGGGGAAGAGTAGGGGCTGGTTAGGAGAGAGCTGTAGTGGGATCCTGCAAATCTCAAATCTTCTGTCTGAGCCAGTCTGTCCCAACAATATAAGAATAGTGCTCAAACTTAGAAGTCAAATTCTCAATCTTCCTGTCTTGACAGTGCAAGAGGATGGGGAATAGACAATTGTTCCAGGCACTTAGACTTTCAGGCATTGAACATCTTTTGTATGTTCCTATTTTCTAGGAAGGAAAAAAAAATCACAATCCATTTTAATTGATAATTGAGGGAAAGGCACAGATCTAGTACCCCCAGCAGGTAGCTTCTGTGTTTCAGGGGAAGAAACATAAACATTATAAAGTGAGATATTCTGCACTGGGCTTCAGCTCTGGCTTGTCTAACGACCCACTCCTCAGGGACCATCATACATTTCTCAAAGCCTCACTCCCAGAAACCACCCATTCCAGGAATCTGCCCAGAGACCATGTTGCTGACTGGGTAAGCCTATGTCTAATTAGCCCGGTTACCTTCTGCATTCAAATCTTTGAAATTAAATGCCAGTTCCCTATCTTATTTTTCTACTCATGCCTATATTTTCCTGCTGCATCCCCTGGCAGTAGGTGTTTTCTGAGTTACACAGCTCAGCACAGGGCACCATGGAAATGCAGACCAAATGAAACACAGGACCCACTGTTTTCAGCAGAACATTGTTTGACTTGCTGGGTTAGGGAAGCAACAATCATTAGGAGGTCAAAGGGTAGTTCCAGAGTCAAGGAGATGGTGAAAGAGGAGTTGGATACAGGAGTGATTAGCCAGTGAAACTGAGTTGGAACCCAAAGGGGGGAAAAAAGCAAGAGGTAGAAGACTGTACATGACAAATGATGATGTAACAAGGGCAGTAAAGTGACTATAAAATTACCTAGTTACCATGGAAACAGGCATTAGAAAAGAGTAAAAACATTTTTTAAATAAAAGCAATTATCAGTGGGCCAAACTGCTTAAGAAGCACAATTTTTAGCAGCACTAGGACATTATAAACCAAGAGTATGAACGTGGTTTCCTCCTCCAAATGTGTAAACTGTGCCCTCTGAAGAAAAACCAATGCACTGGGACTGAGGAGTTCTGGAATTCCAGCCGTGGGTTTACCACTACTTAGCAGAATACATTTGATTTCAATTCTCATCCATGAAAACCTTCCTTACAGGATTGTTGATATGATTAAGCAATATTAAATAAGATAATATATATGAATGTGCTATAAACATTTTTAAATTTCCTTACAAATCTATGCAGCATATGGCATAATTGGGAGTAACAGTTTTTAAAATATCAGTGTGCTATATATTCTTTTGCCTTCCCCAAGAAGGTAATATTTTCCTAGCTGGCTTAAGGCCACCATCTGTCCGAAGTAGAGCAGTGATGCAAAAAAAGTGCACAAAAAGGGTCAATATTTAGATTTTGACTTTTAGAATCTTATTTGGCAGCAAGACAACAATTGCCTGGCAAAATAGGCACTTGCCTTAGGGATTTTCTAAATACCTTTATCTCCCTCTTTATACATCCAAAGCCAAGCCCTGGAAGGCCCAAGCAGACCCCTCAGGTACACAGCGTGCTAGGATTTACAGCTGAGTGCTGGGAGCAGGACTGCGAGCCTCCTGTTCTATCCCTGGGAGGTGGTGAGAAGAAGAAAGGGAGAAAAAGTGAGGAGAGAGCAGGCATGAGTTGCGTAGGTCCAATGTTCCTCTTTGGCTCGGAAGGGATGACATGTGTGAGATTTACAGAGGAGCCTGTTGGAGATACTGTTTGTCCCTCCAGTCCCACACACTATGCTCCTCCACTGTGAGCTGTGTGCTGGGAGAGTGGCTGAGGACGGCATCAACACAATTTCCTTGTCCTCCTCTTCCCCATTGTGTCGGCCACTGGGGAACCTCAGAAGGACACTGGTGGGCAGAAGAGAGGGTAGGGAATGTTCACCCCTGCCTGCTTCCCTCCCCACCAGACTGCATTTTGGTAAGCTTCCCCTTACCAAAGGTCACAGCTTCTGTTTGGTTGCCGTCTTCCACAGCTCTGCTCTTGCTGGGTTCCATGAGTCCCAACAAAGGGATTGTATCTACTTCCTGCCCTTGCTGTCCCGGGGTGCTTCAACGTCCCATGCTGGCTTCTCTTAACTCTTCTCATTGTTCTGTAGGTCCTTCATTAAACCTTCTTGAGTCAAGCTCCCTTTTGGAGCAAGCCTTTCACCTGCTTTTTCCTTGGACCCTGAGTGGTACAGAAAGCCGCTCCAATTTCCTTTTGGAGCTCTAAAAAGAAATCTCTCAGGCTATCCCACACCACCTGGTACACAGCAACAGCGCAGGATACTTGGCACGTGAAGGGTGGTCAGGCAGATTGGCCCTTGGGGCTTTGTTTCCTAACTCACTCTTCTGAAGTCAGTTAACCCTGGACAGGGCCCAAAACTTCCCACAGTATTTGGGAGAGACTTTCTTCCATGGCAAGGAGTTGGTGCCCCTGTAGCAGAGGCTGGGTTTACTGGCCCTGTTTATCCCAGAGGTCTGGACGGACAAGGTAGAGAGAATCTCCAACCACTGCAAGCCAAGGGGAGGCTGAATCATCTGCGGGAGAAAAGGTCACACGTACTATCACCAGAAAACTTCAGCATCAGAGGACGTCATGATCCCAGTTGCCAGAAACGCCAGCAGAGAGCTCAAGGGGCCTTCCTACTCCCATACACCAGATGCCACCTTAGCCGAAACAAGGAAGGGGGAATGGAAAAAGGAGAAATCTGAGCCAGAGGGAAATTTTAACCTAGGAACTGAGCATTATTTAAAGAGACTTTTAGACCTACTGCAATGGAATGGACTAAACCTATTTTGTTCCTCATAGGGGCTCATGGGAAAGACCAGATCAGGTATAGTTATACAAAAAAATTGTGCACCTGCCCAGGTGAGATGGCAGAGAGAGAAGCTTCAGGGTTTGGTCCTCACTTGGAAGCTTTGAACAATCAGCAAGAACTGGCAGAAACCTCTTTCTTATAGCTCCAAAAATCAGTTAGAGGTGTGCAGTAATAGGGCAAGTGCTGAATCAAGAAAAAGGCAGTAGGATTTCATGGTGCCTTGGGAAGCAGACTTGGCCCAATGGATTTCATGGTGCATGTGGCTGGCCGCCTCCCCATCCATCAATGGATCTGTGCAGCAACGCTTCCCACTTCCAGAGGAAACAGAGTAACCCCTGAGCACCTACGAGGAGTGTGTATGTCTGACTCAGTCTGGTGGTGGCTAAAGGGACTCGCTGTCTCAGAACTTGCTCTGCATGCAGAAGGTGGCTCACAGAGCTCTCCTACAGAATCCTGGGGGCTGCAGTCAAGTGGCTGCTGTAGGACATACAGTGCAGCGCCCAGGACTAAGAAGGAACTTGTTTCCTAGGCAAGTGGGGACATCCGTATCCCTCTAAACAAGAATTCCTAGGGTGACATGCGCATGTCCAAGGTAAAACACATGTGCAGAAAGGATTAGGAGGCAGGTAGGTTTTGGCCTGGAGCTATTCTCTAATCTTGTGTGAATAAACTCTAAAGGAGAGCTCTGTAGTGGTCAATCCCTAAAGACTGGAAAGCTGTTTTCTTTTCTTTTCTTTTTTTAATTATTAGATCCTGGCAAAGAAAGCTGTCATAACACTAACCAGATACAAGCTTAAGGAACAGACACCTCAGAGTCTAAATTTCAGACATAATACATTAAAATTCCAAAATGTCTAGCTTTAACAAACATTATAAGACATACATAGAAATAGGAAGTGGTATAATGATACACGCAAAGGAGAAATTAAAGCATTAGAAACCATCAGTGTGGAGGATCAGAACTGGGACATTCCAGAAAATTTGCTCTTAAGTATTCAGAAAATTGATAGAAAGATAGATAGAAAGATATAGAATGAAAATGACAAAGATGGCAAAATGTAAAAAGTAGTGGATCTGGGTATCTGGCAGGGTAGGAATATGCTGGAGTTCTCTGTATGGAATTTGAATTATTTTTGCAATTGTCTGGTATGTTTGAAATTATTTTCAAATGAAAAGTTAAAAAAAAATTATGCAAGATGTAGCGTGAATAAATTTTGTGACCCTGCTGTACAGGCCTTTTATAACCAATTTACTTTTTCTACATTTAATAAAATATATAGAATTGTTTTAAAATGATAACAAATATCCACAGTCTGAATCTCATGCAGGAATCTGGCTCTGCAATGGCCAAGTGAAATCTTTGGCTACCGGTAGGCCTTAAAGTACTTGCCAAATTCTACCCTGGGCCTCCTTTCACTATACCTAGCCAGTGATGATTCCATTTATGTCCCATATGTGGGACCCAAGAAACGGGTCCAGCTGAGAAGTCATGTGGTCCAGTCTGCTTGCTGAGGCTCTCACTCAGGCCCAGCTGGCTCCAATACCTATGACCTTCCTTATCCCCCAACCATCTGAAGATGAGTAAGAAAAACATTGGGTATTATGGATCAAGAGATGAGCTTTGGATTAAAGACCCTCCCTCAGCCTTGAAATGAAATCAGTCACTGGCATCAGCTTTCTTTCAGTGCACGGGGCAGGCACTCCTATGGACTGAGTTCCGTCTTGCTCAAGACAAACAGTATAGACAGCAATGAGTTAAAACTAAAATGATATAAAATGCTGATTTCAGTTCAGTAACCATATCCTGCATTGTTGGCAAATATGTAGAAGTCACAGAATTGCTTTTAAATAGTAAGATAATTTCGTGTGTATGTGTATGTGCACTATATTAGGGAATCAAAAAAAAATCCTACTGTATAACCAAGCAAATGGAAAAAAGTGTATAATTTCAGAAAGAATACAAAAATAGCCCTGGGCATAACAAATTAGGAATGCAATAAAATAGTATAATTAAAAATTGACCATGTTTTAAGTAATAAACTTAAAACTTTAATATCTATTGCTTAATTACATTTTTTTCAGGATGCTTGGTAAAATCTCTTAATGTATTGTACATTAGAGTTCCAACTTTGACTTCAGGATGTGGGGGTGGAAGTTTCCCATTGTATTATTCCTGGCATTTGAGACCTCTGCCAAAACTCAGGAATCTTTTAACATAAGACTTCAAAATATTCTTATCAAAACTTATACATGTTAACTCTAGAAAGGTAGAAATTTAATAAATTACAAAGTAATTCTGCTTTCTGCTCATTGAGTAAACCTACTGCAGAAGCCTAAATGTTATTTCTTATGCACCTCCATGATTGAACTGTTTTTCATTCATTTACCAATAACTTGAATCAGGCCTATTATCGATCCACATGTATAACAGATGTGGTTTTTAATGTATATATGTAAATATATATGTATTTTCCTGTTGCCTGGAGTTTTGGCAGAGGTCTCAAATGCCAGGAATAATACAATGGGTAACTTCCACCCCCAAATCCTAAAGTCAAGGTTTGAACTCTAATGTACAATAAATTAAGAGATTTTAACACTGGTTCTACTACCTCTAGCCTTTTAGATTAAGGTTAAAGAGTAAAGCAGGGAGAAAAATTGGTAGGAAATTTGAATACACAGACAGGAAATAATTTGTTAAAAATCATATGCTCACCATTCAGAGATTACCAGTATAATACCTTCAAGCACAGCTTTTCAGACTTTTTCCTATATACTACAGCATATTATAACATCCCTGAAATCAAAATGCCTCTTAAAAATCAATTGGCAGCATTTTTTCCTCATTCCTCAGAGTGGTTTAAAACAAACACTAAAAATCTTTGACATCATAGGTTTGAAAAATCGTGTAGATAAATCTACATCTATGTCTATATACCTAAAAATGAAATCACACTTTCTCAGTTGATTTTTTTTACACAATTTTCTCCTCTGCATCAATGTTTTTTGTTCATTCATCTAAAACGGGATCATATCAAAAGTATCCAGTTGGCCCATAATGTATTTAGAACTGGTTTTTCCTAAGCCAATATCCAGTCCAGGACACATGCCGTGCCTGGTTGTTACACGTCTTACTCTTTTTCCCTCTAGCTGACTAGTGAAGTGTGGGAGAGACCATTCTCTGTCTTGCAGCATTCATGCTGATATTTTGATTAATGACTCATTAGGTGATATGCAATGAAAATGGGCAGAGTATTCATTTTGGGGCAAATCAATCTCAGAAAGCATTCCAGCCCTACCCCTTTTTCATCTTTGTGTCTGTGATAGTTTGAATTTGGGTCTTTTCACCTATAGAATGGGTGCTATAACGCCTACCCACAAAAGTAGGTTGTTGTGAGAATTACATTTTTGCAAAATGCCTGGCATATAATAATCAGCAGATGTTAGCTCCCATCTGTCATACTTGAGTGACATCCCTCCTGGATCAGAAATATGTATGAAATTCAAGTGTTATGAGAAAACAAAATAGTAGCTGTTACTTTTTCCTTAAGGAGCTAAAAACTTCACTGTGGAGATTAGCCATTCAAAGATAGATCCGAAGCATCAGTACACAGCAGCATGTATTATGCACAAAATGAATGGCCTAGAGAAATATAAATCTGCATGTCGTGCTCAGCGTATCCTTCTTGCTTAGTCTGCCTGACCCCTGAAGGGATAGCCCTATGTTCATTTGGCACTACCTGCTCCAGCCATTGCTTATTGGACCCCAGGGGCGGCTTATGGATTCCTTTCTTAGGATTTTGAACTAGAGACAAAAGGCACACAAGTGGAGTACAGTTGAATCAGGTACTGACAAAACAGTAGAGTGCAGACCTAAATGCTCTTTCTCAGAACTGCCCTAGTTCATTTATTCATGCATTCATTTGTTCATTCATTCATCCATTCAACAAATATTTATTAAGCATGTCTCAGTGCTCATGGAATTTATAATCCTGCCTATCCTGAGACCTGGTGGCTTGAGTTCTGCAGTTCCGTGAGATTTCTCTTTACCCTTAAAAACAAATCTCATTTTTATGTGTGCTAGACTGAATGTCCTTTTTTTTTCATACACACAAACTCTGAATTAAACAAGCAAAGACAATACTATTATAAAATTAAGGTACAAGAGAGATTGTTATGAACGCTACCATGTTTCAGCCCCAGTAGTTCAATGACTTGCCATTACCAGAAATTAAATTAATTTAAAAAATCAACAAATCATTTTATTTTTGCCCCAAACTGGCTCTCTCTCTAAACCTACAGAAGTTTCATTGTCACTTGTATAGTCTTTAATATATTTTCTGATATAAATGGCCCAGGTTATATCCAGGTTTATAGGGTTTATGATATAAACCATACCTAAACAATAAATGATCATTTTCCTTTTTTGTTTGCCCTGAGTCATGGCACATCAAGCAGCATGACCGTCAGTTTGTGTTGGTTTCCCTTGGCACCAAGCCTCTTGAGGAGCAACATGCAGGGGCCCAGGTGGACGTCGAGCACACAAGGAGTTTGCATTACAGCTGCTAAACCTCGAGCTCTAGGAATTCGAATCTTTTATAAAAGGCAGTGAGCAGATGTGCCTGACCTTTGCTCTGGAGGAAGACATTATCTTTATTATGCTGGACAGTAAGCACACCTGACCTCTGCTCCAGAGGGAGGCACATGCTCTGTCTTCCAAGGTTGTTAAACATCCTTGACAAGGCAGTTCTGAGAAAAGGCTGTCAGTGGCACTATTCGCAAGATATGCAGAAATGCAAGAGACCCTGGGAGCATGGTCTTCCACAGGTGGTATTTTCTCATTTTTCAAATGAAGAAACAATGGTGCAGAAAGTTAAGTAACTTACATAGTTGATGAGTGGTGAACTTCAGATTTTAAATGCAAATCAATTAGGTCACAGGGTTCATGCCTTTTCTACCTGACCACAGCACCTTCTGCAGAGGTGCGCAGGGCGAAAGTCTAGCCTACTTAAAACCTTTTAAGACCCTCTCTAAACAGGGAAACCTGACCTTCACCAGGACCAGGACTTACTGAAGGCCAAGGTCCAGAGCTTTAACACTTGCAACCTCCCCATTGTTAAGAACTGGGAAGAGTCCAGCATGGGCTTACATCTCCCACACACCTTCTCAGTGCATGTGTGCTGAATTAATCCTCTGAAATTGAAAAACAATCAGAATTTCAAGTCTTCCTGATGCTCTTTTCATGATATCTACCTCTTTTATTTTCCTTGCTATGACAATTCCAACTTTTCTCACTGAATACTCAGACTATTGAAATCTCAGCTAAATTTCACCTCATTTCTTTTATTCTCTTTCCTCACTCTCCAGTCTCTACAACACTCAAATCAATATTTTGAATACATTATTTTCATCATGTCAAAACCCAGTTTAAAAAGCATGGATCCCCATTGCTTCCAGCTTAAATTTGAAAATCCGTACACTAACACTGAAAACCTTCCACAGCTGGTTTCAAGTAATGATTCCAACTGGACTGCCTATGATTCTCCCACCAAAGCCTTTGAACCAGCCAGGCAGTCATACCCAGTGTCCCTCACTTGTGTTCTATTCAACCTTGTGCCATTTTCTGGGCCACTTCACTCTCTAAAGGTCTTTCTTCTTCCTTCTCAGTTTCTCTTTAAGAATCCTACCAAGTTGTCGCCAACAGTAGAATAACAAACAAGTAACATGAGTGTGCCTTATTTTGACCTAAAATGTTGACGCTTTTATTCTCCCCATCTACTGATAAATATAGTATAAACTATATTATAAAGGGCATTAAGACACCTAATACTAAACATTACTCTAATTATAGTTAAAGCTTATGAGGACAATATTTCAGATAATGTCCTGAAAATTTAGTGACCTTCTTATGAAATATGAAGAACACACGGAGCACCACTATTAATAGCACTGCTTTCTAAAGCTTTGGTTTCATTTAATAATATAGCTTAAAAAAAAGAAATCCTATCTCAGTCTGAAAGTGTTTTTCTAATCACTTGAATAAAGATATGCTTTTTATCAAGTATTTTATCAGAAGATGCTTTTGAGGTTGCAGCAGATTAAATTAAATTCTTATATTCCATCTTCCCATTTTTAAAATATCTGTTTAGGTGACAATCCAAGTGCTTAGATGCTGATTAAAATGGACTCTTATCTCTAAAGATTCATTACTGTCCAACATCTAACTTTGGCTAAAGATGGAAGTGAGATGCTAAAACAGATTGAGATCAACATATATATGTAATTATACCCTTCCATTTTTCATTCATCCATATTCACCCATATTCATCCATATGTACAAGGTGATAAGAGGAAACATACCTTGAGATGAAATTCACAGGTTAACTATGTATTGTCAAAGTCACAAAAATTCAATGGAATTCTAAAGGTCACAGAAAGAACAGGGTACCCAATAGCAGCCAAGTATCAAAAGGTCATGAAGGGTGGCCAACTTTCAAAGAGCTCAACTACTTAAAGGGTTTGGGGGAGTGCATCAACCTCAATAATCAGTTCTGTGGCTAAGGACTGACCAAGACAATTACCTCCATGGTTAAGAGTCTCAGAAGGCCTAAATTGTCCTCACTTACCCCAGGCTTCCCTCTTCCCATGTCTTCAGTGGTCCTAAAGGCACTGGAAGCTGTGGGACGTTGGGATGATGGATAGGACCTAGGCATCCCATGACTATGGTGACACTGCCCAGGAGCATGGGAGTGGCTTGCTTTATGACATCATTTCTCTGGGCTAGCTATGCAAAACTACTTTTGTTATTGCATTAAGACAAGCTTTAATTACTGCAGAAAACCAGCTGACCATTCAGGTATGGATCCCAAGTCTCACAGGATTTTTGAGAGATCATCATCTTCCAAGATGTCATCCCTGTTTTCGTGGTCCAGAAAGTTTTATTTCACTAGTTCACACTGCGGTGATCAGCCTCTTACATGATAGTTGCTACTACCTAATCTTCTGGGAGATAGTTTTATCAAGTAGACTGAATATTATAGTAAGTACTATGTACTTTTATTCCTCAGCAGAAAGCCTACTTGAGAAAGCAAATGATAGCAAAAGATTATTTGGTAAGCATCGAGAAGAACGAAGAGGGTCAGATGACTTCAAGATAATTGTAGCATTGAATATGCTGGTCTTAATTTCATGATTCATTGTCTTTCTGTTTCTTATTTACTGTATAGCTACTACCTTGTTCATGTGAGATGCCCAATGAATATTTGTAGAATAATTTAATTAGCCACCATCGCCTTATATATGCACTATTCAAGTATCTGCAAGTTAAATTTGATACTTTGCCAGGGTGGGGGCACGTTTTCTCTTGTGGTATTGAAGATAAAATGACAAAGACTTAAAACCAGTACAGTGGTATTGACAGGGTTATCACATAACCTAGGACAGAGAATTAAAAACATTTTTGCTATCGTGTATAACCTTCAAGGACTACATTAAGTCAGAGGCTAGCTTTCATTCTAACAATACCCGACTTGAGTTGATACCTTTATATTCACAGATAACATAAATTCTAAAATCTCCACTTCCTTCAAAAGGCAACAAGTGAAGTGAGAAAGATTAAGATTAATTAAAATCTTCATGACATGATAGGTGACACTAGAATGTTAGTTCTAATTAGTAATAGAAGCCACCTATAGTAGAACCTTATCCAACATCCTGGCAAGCCAAAACTGAACATATACTTGGGAATGCTTATGGTAAAAAGATGTCTCTTCATGTCACCGGAACGTAGTTCTGTTGTTTTCTCATCTCTATGTTAATTTATATCTTTTAGGGTGTATCAGTATTGACTATTGAATAGTATTGACTAGTGAATATTATAGAAACTTTTAAGATATTGATTCACACGAAGGTTAAGGAAGCAAATAACAGAAGAAAAGAGATTTTCTGAAATGAAAGCCAGAAATAGAAGAGCTTAAGTTCCTTACAGATGGTGTGGTAGATGCATTCCTCCAGGGCTGGTTCTGAACTTCACTCCAGTGGAGCCACCTTGAATCACTCCCAAGAATGAGCTGCTCAGACCTGGGCTTTTATTCCTGAAGGGAGGTCACATGGGCTTATCCACACCAGTGGCTTCTGCTGTGTTATTGCCACACTCGAAACCACTGAGAAAAACATGACGTCACCTTTCAATCAAAAGATGTACACAACACGATGGACCCTAATTTAAACCATGGACTACACAGTTAATAGTACAATTATAAAATTGCAACAACTGAACCACACCAAGGCAAGGTGTTAATGACAGGTTGCTCTATGGGAATCCTGCATTTTATGCATGATTGTTCTGTAAACCCACTTCTCTAATAAAAAAACAAATGATGCAAAATATTTATTTGAAATCTCCTCAGCCAGTCCAACCTCCTACATTTCAAGTATAAAATTAAGGCATTTGGCTTCTGTTGTTGTCAGCGGCATGGGAATCTGTTTTTCTTTTTGTTGTGTCATCTTGCTGTGCCAACTCTTCATGTGTGTGGCGCCATTCTTGGGCAGGCTGCACTTTCTTTCGCGCTGGGCGGCTCTCCTTAAGGGGCATACTCCTTGTGCGTGGGGCTCCCCTACGCAGGGAACACCCCTGCGTGGCATGGCACTCCTTGTGCACATCAGTACTGCGCATGGACCAGCTCCAGACGGGTCAAGGAGGCCTGGGGTTTGAACCCTGGACCTCCCATGTGGTAGGTGGACACCCCATCCATTGGCCCAAGTCCGCTTCCCCAGCCTGGATTTTGTTTCAAGTTCTGCCGTGCTTCTACAACGTCAAGGCCATGGCGAGGGTTCGACAGTGGGGTCAGGATGCAGATGCTGGCACAGGAAGCCTGGACCCATTCTGCCTCTACCCCAGCTAAGCCTGCAGGCCTGAAGGTGTGAAAAGTATCTGTCAGAGGTTTAGGCAACTTTCCCTGGACTTTAAGGAAGCAGGTTTGTGTTCACTAACATTCCCATTTCTCCAGGTTCTCTTGTCAAATCTTTAGCAGTTAATACAGCTGCCACTGACAATGTCTAGCAGAATAGTTAGCCCTTTCCTCCTGAAACTGGATAGGAAAAGAAATGCTAAAAGGGATGGAAATATGTGGTTCTGAATTGGGAACCCTTATCATATTCAGCAAAAATAAAATACGCAAGAATTAGAAAAGTTTAAGGCAAGTCTCAGACAAGAAAATGCCATATGAAAGATGAGGACACTCGGCCTCACTAGGAATAAGGGAAATGCTAATTAAAATCACCAAGAGATGATATTTTTCATCTAAGAGATGAGCAGAAATCAACAGCTGGATGATAGCCTGGGTTAGCAAGTTTGTGGGGAAAAGGCTCCTCTAACACTTGATGGGTTTTGGACCATGACTGCTGATTGGGAAAGTGAAATACACATGCCCTTTGACCCAGCCAGCCCACCCTCGAGAATGGATCTTATAGGAATAAAGGACCAGACCCAAGGACAGGTGTATAAAATGCTCTCTGTGGCACTGTCAATAGTGGCAGAAAACTGCAAAACCCCACGTGCCCATCAACAGGGGACAATGGAAACAAGCAGAGTACACCCACTGTGCCCTATTTTTCAATTATTAAAAATACCGAGTTAGAGCTGCATGCATTGCCCAGGGGAGTGTTTCCTGTAGTATATCGTTAAATGTAAAAAAATGCTGCTGAGTCCTGCCTGTACATGAGTCATTCCGGGCAGGAACCAAAATTCCTCTTCCATGTGCACATGAGTGTCTGCATGAGCACTGTATGAGCACTGCAGTAAAAAAAGATTCACAATGAATGGGTAACACTGCTTAGCCCCGAAGGGTGAGACTGGATAAGGATTATTATCTGGAGAAGATTATTTACTCTGTTTTACCTTCCTCTGCAGTACCTGACTGGTTACAATAAGTATGCAATTGTTCGACATTTTTAAAAGTCAATCAAATTTAAAATAGAAATAAAAATTTTAAAGGGCTGTAGAAGTTAAAAATCTTATTGATAAACTTAAGCTATTATCTATTCTAATCCATTCTAATATGAAAGATAGCCCTAAAATTCTGGTCATCTGTTTTTATGCTATCCAGAGAATGGCGTTATAGGTTTAGGATTCACAGTGGCAAATACTGTCCCACAGAGGTTCAGGCAGGAGTCCTCCATGACGTCGAACCCCACTGCTCCCACCACCAGTGCAAGAGATGCCTCATTCCCATTCAGCTCCACCAACTTTTATTTATTATTATCCTTTCTTCAATGGAATTAGGGAACAAATTCACAATCTCACTAATGCAGCATTATTATGCTTTAACAATAGCAACTGGGATGTTCAACAAAGACTTGTTTAAGACAAACAACAGAAAGCAGAAATATTAGAAAAATTAGAGAGATAGTGATATACATTTTGCTAAATTCATTAGAGGGAACATTATGCCTCTCACAGAATCATTTTGCAGAAAAATTACAATAACATCCAAAGCTTATAATATCATGTTAATTTTTTAAAATACAAAACTGAAGTTTCAAATTGTTTTAAATATTGCATAAAATGCATATATTTCCATGCATAGAAAAGGACTGTAAGGAGGAAATCCACAAAACCCTCGATAGCAATTATTCCTGGGAGATTGACTTATTTGTGATTTGTTTTTCATTTTCTTCTAATTCTAGCCTGTATGCAAATTTTCTATGATACACATTTACTAGGAAAAAAACCAGGTAGAGCTGTCTAGATCAGACTCCTCAGGGCCCCTCCATCACGCCTCCCCCCACCTAACGTTAGCCCTGGTCTGTAACAACAGCAGAGCCTTTCTGGACTTTTCACCAGGTCCGGAATAAAATACAAGCCTCTTGACAGAGCATTCAGTGCTGGGCACAGCCCCTCAACACTGGGCCCTGCTGGCCTCCGTCCCTTAGGAGGGCATTTTCAAAGCACCACTACTCTGCTTCCCTTCTTTTGTTCCTACTAGTCTTTGGCAAGATACACCCTCTTCTGCCATCCTCATGAGTCCAACCGAACTTCATCCTCAAGACCCAAGCCAAACGGTCCTTATACAGGGAAGCTTTTCTCAACCTTCGTCTGCCTCTGAATAAACTGCGTCTTTGTGTCTGGGACCCACCCTTTCCATCCTGCGCTGTTCTAGCACTTACCACACAGAACGTGGTGCTTATTCATCCCTACCTGCTAGCCTATCAGCTCTGCAAGAGAGGCACTACCTTTTTTTTTTTTTTTTGACTCTTTCAAATATCTTTTTTTCTTTTAAAACAATTTACATATAGTGCAATCCACCTTCTTTTAGAGTACAGTTCTATGAGTTTTAACACACACAAAGATTTGTGTAGCCACCATCACTGGTATGTACCACATTTTGTTTATTCATCTATTGCTGGACACTCGGTTTGTTTCCACCTTTTGGCTATTGTGACTACTGCTGCCATAGACATTGGTGTACGAGTATCTGTTTGCAACCCTGTTTTCACTTTTTGGGTGTATACCTAGAAGCACTATCTTATTCACGTTTGAATTGCTAGCACTTAGAACCATGTAGCACATAACAGGTACTCAAAAGTGATTGAGGAATAAATGAACATGCAAATGAGCAGAAATGAAGTACTTTTTCATATATTGTGAAATCACAAAGAATTACTGGAACCTACAGTCAAAAATCACCAACAATTAGAAGAAAAGAAGAAGGACCCCTAGATTAGCAAGTTCTTCCTGAGCAAGAATATCATGGAGCTTATGTAAGAGAAACTGTTGGACAAACTGCAATTAAAAATAGGAGTTGAAGGCCTTTATTTTTCACCCATACTCAGAAAAGATAGCTCTTTACATGCACAAAAGCAGTAAGTATAGATGGCTTTTGGGGACTTTCTCTATATAGGATCATGCCATCTGCAAATATTTAAAGTTTTACTTCTTCCTTTGCAATTTGGATGCCTTTTCCTGTTGATTTTTGACAACGCTGCCAAGTCCACTCAATTGAGAAAGAATAGTCTCTTCAAGAAATGTGCTGGGAGAACTGGATATCCATATGCAGAAGAATGAAGGAGGACCCCGATTGCACACCACATACAAAAAGTAATTTGAAATGGATCAGTGACCTAAATATAAAAACCAGAACTATAAAACTCCTAGAAGAAAATGTAGGGAAGCATCTTCAGGATCTTGTGTTAGGCAATGGTTTATTAGACTTTGCATCCAAAGCACAAGAAATAAAAGAAAAAGTAAATATATGGCACCTCCTCAAAATTAAAAACTTTTGTGCTTCAAAGGACTGTGTCAACAAAGTGAAAAGGCAGCTTACTCAAGGGGAGAAAATATTTGGAAGCCACATATTCAATAAGGGTTTAATATCCAGAAATTATAAAGAAATCCTACAACTCAACAATACAAAGAAAAACAATCCAATTTAAATATGGGCAAAAGACTTGAATAAATATTTCTCTGAAGAGGTTATACAAATGGCTAAAAAGTACATGAAAAGAAAACCAACATCACTAACTATTAGGGAAATGTAAATCAAAACCACAGTGAGATACCATTCCACACCCACTAGAATGGCTACTATTAAAAAAAAAAACCAAGGGAAGCAGACTTGGCTCAATGGATAGGGCGTCCGCCTACCACATGGGAGGTCTGCAGTTCAAACCCCGGGCCTCCTTGATCCGTGTGGAGCTGGCCCATGCGCAGTGCTGATGCACACAAGGAGTGCCATGCCACATAGGTGTGTCCCCCACGTAGCAGAGCCCCACGCGCAAGGAGTGTGCCCCATAAGGAGAGCCGCCCAGCGTGAAAGAAATTGCAGCCTGCCCAAGAATGGCGCCACACACACAGAGAGCTGACACAGCAAGATGATGCAACAAAAAGAAACAGATTCCTGGTGCCACTGATAAGGATAGAAGCGGGTCACAGAAGAACACACAGCTAATGGACATAGAGAGCTGACAAATGGAGGGGGGGCGGGGGGGGAGAGAAATTAAAAAAAAAAAACAGAAAATTACAAGTGTTGGAGAGGATATGGAGATATAGGACACTCACTCATTGCTGGTGGGGATGTAAAATGATGCTGCTATCTGGAAGACAGTTTGGCAGTTCCTCAGAAAGCTAAGCATAGCATTACCATTTGACCTGGCAATCCCACTACTAGGTATATACCCAAAAGAATTGAAAGCAGGGACTCAAACAGATATTTGCATATCGATGTTCATAGCAGCATTATTCACAATTGTCAAAAGATGGAAGCAACCCAAGTGCCCATCAATTGATGAATGAAAAAAACATGTGGTATATACATATAATGGAATATTATTCAGCTGTAAAAAGCAATAAAATCTTGATACATGCAACAAAATGGATGAACCTTGAAGACACCATGATGGTTTGAAGCTGTATGTACCCCTGAAAGATATGTTCTTAGAGTTAATCCATTCCTGTGGGATAAACCCATTGGAAAAAGCACTTTTGATGAGGCTACGTCAGTTAAGGTATGACCCACCTCATTCAGGACGGATCTTAATCCTCTTACTGGAGTCTTTTATACACAGAATGCACACACACAGAGAAAGAAAGCCACGGAAGCAAGAAGTTGAAATCAAAACCTGGAAGAGAAGGTAGAGACCAGCAAACATCACTATGTGCCTTGCCATGTGGCAGAGGAGCCATGGATTGCTGGCAGCCAGTCTTTGGAAAGAAAGCATCAACTTGATGGTAGCTTTATTTGGACATTTTCTTGCCCTCAAACTGTAAACTAATAAATTCCCATTGTTTTAAGCCAACCTTTTTCATGGTATCTGTTTTAAGTAGCCTAGGAAATAAAAACATATATTATACCAAGTGAAATAAACCAGACACAAAAGGACAAATATTGTATGATCTCACTGATAGGAAATTATTAGAATAAGCAAATTTGTAGAATTAGAATCTAGAATATAGGTTACTGGGAGCTAAAGTGAGGTAGGAATGGGAAGTTAATGCTCAATTAGTAAAGAATTTCTATATAGTTTGATTGTAATGTTTTGTAAATGGATGGTAGTGATTGTAACAGAATATTGTATGTATAATTAAAAGCATTGAATTATATATGTGAATGTGGTTAAAAGGAGAAGTTTTAGATCATATATATGTTACTAGAATAAAAATTAAAGAATAAAACAAGACTATAAAACAGTGGACTGTAGTTAATAGTACAATAAAAAATGTTCTTTCATGTATTATATAACAAATGTATCACACTAATGCAAGGTGGTAATAATAGGGTGGTATATGGGAAAAACACAATAATGTAAACTATAAGCTATAGTTTACATTAATTTTAATATTCTTTCATCAATTGTAACAAAGGTACCACACTAATGGAAAGTGTCAACAATAGGGGGTATATGGGAACACCATATTTTTTACATGGTTTTTCTGTAAACCTACTTCTCTAAAAAAAAATTAAGGCAAAAAAGAATAGATGAGTCTTTTCAACTGCCTCAGTGTTATCATTAAAGAACAATATATGTTAGTATATGTATATATAAATATATAATTAATTCATTTCACTTTATACAATTTTGGTATCAGTGGGAGACAAATTTATGCCCTCCTAAATCATGACTGATTATTTTATGTTATATATAGAATGGGTGAAGGAACATGAATGAATAAATCTTAATACACACAAACCAAGCATCTACACAGCCAAAGTGGGTATGGATTTTAGAAGGTGGCTGAGGTGGCAATGCTTCTGGGATGGGGATAATCTGCTGGTCACAAAGTTCAACTCCCCAGTAATGGTCTCCTCCATGTCTCTCAGAGAGAACCACTCTTGTCCCTATCGGAATCATAACTGCTGGCCTGTCCCACTCTCGCAGACAAACAGCCTTTGCTGCCTCTGGATAAAGGACTACTGGCTCTCCCAGCTTTAGAAGAAATGGCCTCTTTGTGGGCCATGGGTTTGTTAAGTAGATTTTCCTATCACATGCATCCAAGCATATCCATCAGAAATAGAACTGGGGCAGCCACTGCCAGATGGAAAATGAAGGAAGGGAACTTTGTAAATTTCCGCCTCCAGAAAATAGCTGAAAAGTCACTTATCAACCCAGTCATTGCAGGTATCAAATACTAAGCTGAGGTATTTGCCTGAGAAGACAATAGACACATAAGATGCAAATTGCCTTCAGGTGTTTAAACCCCATAAAGAACCTCCAGGTGGCTGATGGTATCTTGGGTTGCCTCTGCTGTAATTGGAAATCAGTGGAGACTAACTGCAAACCCTGTGTCCTTGAAGGCAGACAGACTGAAGGCTCTTTCTTTTCTATGAGAAAACTGGGATTTAAGACCATACTAGGTCAGGCACCTACTTTCTAGTACTGTTCTTGCTCTGTTGACCTTCCATTTTTGTTTGCTAAAGCTGCTGGGAGCAAAATAACAGAAATGGGTTGGCTTTTATAATGGAATTTATTGGGGTAAAATCTTACAGTTCTGATACTGTGAAGTTGTCCAAATCAAGGCATCATCAGAGATACTTCCTCCCTCATGGCTCCCTCCTCTGTTGCTCATTGTTTGTTTGCACTCATTGTCTACTCCTTGTTTTGTTTGTTTGTTTGTACTTTGACCATTATCTGCTCATTGTCTATTTGTATTTTCTTTAGGAGGCACCGTGAACCAAATCCAAGACCTCCCATGTGCAAGGCAGGCATTTAGCTGCTTGAGACACATCTGCTCCCTGCTGGTTCTTTGCTTTTTGCTCGTTATCTGCTTATTATTTTTGTTTGTCATCTGCTCATTAATTTTGCTCATTGTCTGCTCATTGTTTTTGCTTGATGTCTGCTCATTGTCTACTTGTTCTTTGTCTTCTTTAGGAGGCATTGGACACCAAACTGGGACCTCCCATATGGGAGGTGGGCACCCAACTGCTTGAGCCACACCCATTCCCCAGAGATAACTTTCTTACCAAAGGCTGGCTGCTAGCAGATCCTGGACTCCTGCTAAGTGGCAAGGCAAAATGGTGGGTCTGCCGGTCTTTCTCTGCTTTCTCCTCCAGGTTCGCTTTCTCCCTGAGCTCAGCTGTGGGACATCAGGTACAGAGCTCATTTTTCCCCTCTCCTTATTTCAGTCTCCTCCACAGACCTAGCCTCTTATGGGGCCTCTTTGCTTCAGCTGCTCTGCTGATTCCATCCTCCAGCCTCTCAGCTTCTAGAGACCTCTTTGTCTTTCTGCTGCTGTAGGGAGATCCTGCCATCCTCTCTCACATGGAAAGGTAAAAGGGCAGCTCTCTTTGTCTCTCTGCATGTTTCTCCCATTTATAAAGGACTCCAGCAAGAGGGTCAAGACCCACCTTGGGTCATGCCTCCCTGAAGTGTTCCAATCAAAGGACTCCAACTAAAGCCAATGCAGTCAAAGGGTCCCACACCCACAGGAATGGATTGCTTCCAAGAACATGATCTTTTCTGGGATTCACAAAAGCTTCAGATTGTCACACCCTCCCAGATCCTGACCCTGCTTATATAACAGGGTCCCAGGTTTCACTCAAGGCATCCACGACTACCTGCAGCATCTGCCAAACCAAATGCCAGTTTTAGACTCTTTGAAATTTGGATGGTACAGCTCTTCACTCCTGAGATTTAGTTCACTTCAATTTCCTTTCTGATTTAATTACATCTTTACCATTATGTACACTTTGCTTGCTTACTTCCCACCATCCACTGATAATCTGCTTCCTTAGCACCAAAATGTAAAGAAAAGCAACTTGCCAAGTAATAATAATCTTTTAGGAGCTCTCCGTAGTTGAGAACAACCATTGAAAGGGTATTCTTTTTTTCAGAAGTATAGCTTCACCTTAAGAAAAAATTCAATTATATGTTATTTTATAAATAGCAAGAGTGTATATGGGTTAGTACTCTACCTTATCCTGGATAAAAAAATAGAACTTTCTTTAAAAAATCCTTCTAACTATTCTGTCTCTTAAGAGTTCTGAACCTTTCACTTTTCAAGAGTGTAATTTCTTTGGGGATGACAAGGGAGAATGAGGGGAATGTCCCCTAATTTGGGGGACATTCATTTCACTAAAGCAGCCTCCCTTGCAAGATAAGAACTCAAAATAGAAATGAAAATGAGTTGCAGAAATACAAGGAAAGTTCCATTTCTTGCACATCTGAGCCTGTGAACCTGATTCATAGCTGCTCTACTGAACAGGAAGTGTTTTCTGAGGTGGAGCCCGGCAGGTTAGAGAGACTGAAGGGAACACACCTACCAAGATGAAAGAGTCAAATAACTCCAGGGATCGGAAGATCAAACAGATAACACACAAAAGAAGATTTTAGTCTGGAAAAGGGATACCTCTAGAGACAGTTCATATAGGGAGTGTAGTTAAAAGGAAAAGGGCAACCAGCTCTTTTCTCAGCAACAGAGGAAGAATGGACTAGAATGGACCAAACTTAAACAGTAGCAAGCACAAGTATGAGTCTCTTCTAGGAACTATTTTTAATTATAAATGAAATATGGCTCCACAGAATAGGGAAAGGTTGGAAGAAATCTTTTCTGGAGATTTTTAATGGGAGATCTACTGCTTGATTATGGCTAATCAAAGCACAGTCCTAGCCAGAGATCTCTGAGGAATAGCTTTAAGGTTTTTGTTTTGTTTTGTTTGCCTTCCTTATGATTTACTAAGGGGGTGGAATTCCAGTACCATTTGTTTAGTTTGCCAAGGCTGTTGTAACAAAGCACCATTGACAGGTTGGCTTAAACAATAGGAATTGACTATCTTCCAGTTCTGGAGGCTAGAAGTTCACCTCAAGGTGTCAGCAGGGCCATGCTTTCTCCAAAGTCTGTAGTGCTTTGTTGGTGGCTGGCCGGCAAGCCAGAACCAATCTTTACCGCTGTCACATGGCCATCTGTCTCCTTCTGACTCCTACTCCTGTGTCCAAATGTCCTGCTTAGAAGGACTCCAGTTCTACCGCACTAAGGCCCATCTTCAGTTTGGCCTCACCTTAACTAACAGCAGGGGTTAGGACTTGAACATGTCTTCACAGGGGACATGATTCAGTCCCTAACACTGAGTCTGCCTCTAGTCAGCTAAGTGGTTCTGAGCGAGATTCTTGTTTGCTCTTATCTCATGTATAAAACAAGGGGCATCATATTTACAAATCTGCTTAGATACCACGGTGATGAGTGAGGTGGAGAGTACAAGAATAAAGCTTGACACGAAGTACACAAATGTGAGGAGAAAAGGAGAGTTCCGTTTTTGTGGAAATTTGTTGTACTAATTTAATCAAAACTGATAAACACCAATGCATATATTATGGAGAAACTAAGCATTTCTTTCAAATTATTCAGTGTCATATGCTTTACATTAGGTAACAGGAAACATGGTTCAATAACCATCTAATGTGTATTTCTTAAAAATACTTTGGAGATTGTAGGTCTTACCTTGAGACAGAAGCCCAGGTGACAATTGGTTGCCTTTCTTCTATTTATAAGACAACCTAACAAAACTTGTTTATACAAACTATAATTAAGCTCTCAAATTACGGAAACAGTAATTAAAACTTTGTAACTGCCCCAGATGTTTCTGTGGCTAATGTATGTTTGTCTTTGATATACTCATTCTCTCTCTGACAGTCATGAGGATTAAGGCCATGAGATGAGGGTTTTAAAATAAAATGTAGAAAGTCTGAAAAACAACCACAACTTTGGAAGGTGCAGAAAGGATATCTCTCCCCGTTTTCCTGAGTCTTTGATGATTCAAACATTTAGAGCCAAATATAAGGGCATTACCCCTACTGAATTGGAATCTTTGAGGTCAACTTTGTGAATCTGTGTGTTTTTGAGGTGACACTGATGGGCAGCCAATGTTGAAAACCGCTGGTTTTAGGTAATATAAGATGACGTAAGGGGCACCCACTGTATGCCCAGCGCTATTTTAGTACCTAGAGATACAAAGATTATCAGGGCAGACAGGGCCTCTGGTCTCACATGGTGACCAGATAAACAATAACTTACCTGGTAGTTAAGTGCTCTGATACCATGGTAACCAAAATAGAGTGATGGTTTTTTGATTTGAAAACTCAGAGAAAGCCTCAGACGGTCAGTTGGGCTAGCCGCAGAAGGTACTGCTGTGCAAAACCCCTGAAGAAAAGAGATTTGTAGGGAGAGGTAACAGCTGGTTTTAAAGTCAAGGTTAAACCATGTTGGTACTTCAAAGGAGCAAAAGATGCAAGTGTTCACTAGAGCATCACAAGACAACAAGGCTCCTTTGTCCAGTAGTATCAGGGGATTCCACATAAGTGCCCTTTCCTCAAATCTAAAATGTAATTCTTAATGTTAAATCATTACAAATAACTGATTTTATACAAAATCCTTCTCTTGCTAATGAGGGATACAAAAAACGTCTAGACAAGCTTCCCAACCTCAAAGAACTTAAAGAGTCGAGATCCTCAATGTACCTTGCTAACTATAAATCCAAAAGAATGTATTAAATGCTTTAGCCAAGGCCCCCACAAGTGCTATTAGCACAAATAAGAAACGTTTAAGTCCCAATAGCTGGTCCTAAAAGTCTTCACAGAGAAAATGTTTACATTTGGTCTTACAAAGTAAGAGGATTTGACATGCAGAGATGGGGAGGAGACCTTGTGGGGATAAGCTTGGGCAAAGTGTGGACATGAGATATGAAAGATAGCTGGGGGAAAGTTCCAAGAGAAGCAGGTAGGAAATGCACCACCAAGGACCTTTGGCCTGACCAGAGAGGCCATTGTAGCAACTTGCTCTACACAGAAGCTTTATGAGCAGGGGGATGATAGGATGAGCGTTGTGCCAAAGGAAAAAAGAGCACCTCTGTGGCACTGTGATGTACTTCACTGCTGACCACAGGGGCTGAGTTACAAAGGAAAATTCCACTCTTAAGCAAAACGTTCAGAAATGCTGAGGATGTAGAGTTGATGTTTCTTCCAGATCTTTCCATACTGTCAACTGCCATTTCTTATAAACTGTAAACTAGAAACTACCAAGGGAAACCAAAAAACCACACATAATATTAATCCTATAATTGAGTAAATAAACTTGAACTCCCAGGATGGTCGCAATCCACTCTTACGGACTAAAAAGCTTGGGGCCTTGGATGGGCTATTTTTCTTACTCTCCAAAAGACTTTTCCACAAAATTCCGATGACTTAAGAGAACTGCTCTATAAATTGAACTGGCAGTGCGATTTTTAAAGGGTTGTGAGCACCTTGAAGTTCTCGGCCAGGCCTTCCCACCAGCTTCCAGCTCATGTTATTCTGCAAGACCTGGAGCAGTTGCTCAAGGACAAAGACAAGTTGTTGCATAATGAATGTACTAACAGCTCTGCACCCCTAGTAACAACAATGGTGGAACTGGGAGAGGAAGAAATAGAAACTGAGAGCTTAAGGTATTTATTTTTTGACACATATGTTTATATTTCATACATGCATTTTCATGTGTATGTTTTTCATACATACGTTTTCATGTATATGGAGGTTTTCACATACATGTTTTACATGTATATACATATGCATATGTTTTTCAATGCTATGACTCTAAACTTGGAATCTATTTCAGGATCACCACACTCTCTAGGGACGATGTCTACTTATTTACCCTCTCACTCATAGACTCCTAGCTGGAGTGTGACACTTCAGCTTTTCACTTGGCTCCGATCTTAATGGGGGAGGTGTGTGCTAAAATGACCTCCAAGTCTCTGACTTCTGGGCACTGGGTAGTTTTCTGTCCTTCCTCAGCTAAGTGCCACCTCACTCAGGACACCACAGAAAAATTGCCTGGGGCTTTACCAGCCATCCTGCACCCCAAGGGTTCTCAGCTACTTTTCCATCACACCACTCCTGGGAGCTAAGGCTCCCATCAGGAAAGTGACTCACTGAGGCAGTGACATTCTTCAATGCTGAGGACAATCACTCTCACCCTACCCCACCCACGAAAGAATATCAGAATAGGGGGAGAGCTGGCCGGGTGAGAATGGGCAAGGGAGAATATCAACAGGCAGTTTGAAAAGCATTCCCTAAGTCTTTCTGAAATGCCCTACTGGGGCATATCCTTATTCCCCAAATTGAGAAACACAGAATAATTTAAGAATCAGGTCTTTGGAACTAGATAAGCTGATTCTAGTCCTAGTAACAGGACTTATTAGTGGAATGACCTGTCAACTTCTTCAGCTTCTCTAAGCTTTCACTTTCCTCATCTGTAAAATAGAGAAAATAATTGAATAGCTATTTGGAGGATTAAATGAAGTAAAATTACATAAACCATTGGGTACAATGTCCAACACCAAAGGATAATGAATAAATGTTAAGCAGTGAATATCATAAACAATCAGCCAAGCAGAGCTTGATGACACTGCCGGCAGCAATTATAATTAAATGTTTGAGATGGAGGACACGGATGCCAATAAAATCTCTCAAGAAATCGGGTGGCAGGGACACTTGTGATAGCTCCAGCTCTCATAAGCACAAGGAAGACAGTGGGGTGGCCACACCTGGTACTGGCTTTATCAGCAAGGTTTGTGGGCAAGTCAGGAGCACCCCGTGAGAGGGCCGAGGCCTTTGGGGTCAGTGCAGACTCAGGACCACACTTTGTTGGTTTATGGCACCATGGCTAGCATTCTTCTTTCTCTCTGGATCAGTAATAACTCTCAGAAAATCGAGCTCAGCCCTATCTGAGCTCGCACGAGGCGCTAGAAGATGAAGAGCTCCCTGGTGACAGTGTCCCCTGGTGGCCACAGGATGTCAGAGCAGGATTTTCTCCACGGAAGGAAAAAAGTCTTAGTGAATCATGTCATATCTGCCTTTACATTTCTCCTCCTTTAATAGATGGTATTTCAAGCTACCAGAAAGTAATTCTGAGAGCCTACTGAGGCACCATTAGATAAGTGAAAGCAGGATTTTCTTTTGTTCTCAAATTTTTGACGGCTCAGACTAATCCAGAAGAATTTGATGCTGCTAGGATCAGCTGGGTTCAGAAACTGGTCTCCTGAGTGCCAGCCAGGCTCAACAGGAAAACAAAACTCTCCCCTTGGAGTCAAAGGCATCCTCACCCCTTCCAGTATTCTCCTAAGGCAAAGGCCCTGGGGGAACCACTATGAACGGACACAGCATGCAGCAGTGCTCCAAAATGTACTCGTCAAATGCAATGAATGACCACACTAATGAAAGAAGTTGTCAACGTGGAAGCAGTGGGGTATATGGGAACCTCTTATACTTTTTAATGTAACATTTTGTGTGATCTATGTATCTTCAAAAAAAAGATAATAAAAAAATAAAAATAAAATTTTTTTTGAAAAAGACATAGGTGTTTCTTCAACAGCACATTAGAGCAGACAGCAGGAAGCTGGTGGCTGTGTAGTGACCATGCCAGAGTCCTTCGTTCATAACTTTGCTCAAGTATTACAGTTCCACTTAGATTTGGCCTTCCAATAACAAGTTCCATAGGCTACTGCACCCTGTCAATATTGGTTCCTTTTTCATTTTTCTTAAACTTACCTGATTCTAGTTATGAAAAGTAATAGCTCATCATGACAAAGTATGTTGGTATCCAATGAAGGCCACAGAGGACTCTGGGGTGTCCCACAGTTGTTCATCTCTTCCTTTGCTCATAGGTCTCTCTCCTCTGATGATGATGAGGAGGGAAGCATGCTCAGTCTACAGAGTAGTAGTGTGTGATCTCATACTCAGCATGTCCGCACAATATGCGGCAATTTCTCTATTTTGATAAACGAGATGTGCAAGTAGCCAGACAAATGGAAAACACTGTTCTTTTGAGCATCTGTAATACTTTACAAGTGACATTTGACAGTGGGTAGTTTCCTCTACACTGTTTCAGTAGAACAAGTAATACCATTCACTCAATTTTGAACACATCCTATCTGGTCATCATTTCCTTTTGAAATTAAGGAAAAAGGATTAAATCCATAGTTTGGTGGAACTCAGAAAAGGACATTCCACCAGGGAAACATGTCAAGCAAGAGCACAGTGGATGAAACGCAAGTACCAAAGGACAATTTGCTCTGCAAAGTCATTCACTAGGAAATAAGCCTAGGAATAGTACTTAGAATAAAAAATAAATGGGAAAAATATAACTTGAACAAAATAACAAAAACAAAATGCTAGCAGGGAATGATTCGATTTAAGAGAAAATGTTTATTGTTTGGAAAACCATTTAATTTAAAACCATATTAAGATTCCATATGCCATCATTTTATGTAATACAAATCCCTATAGTCAATATGTAGAGTGACAGTTCCATATCATTTCCTTGTTATAGCAAAAAAGAATGCTGTATTAAATACATCATAAATGCTCTAAAAAATGCTGAATGCTGAATGCTGTAATATTGGTGCCTCTCAGTTACAGCAATTTCCTGTCATAGATTGGTTGCTGTAGTGACTCCACGTGTCACCTCTGTCAGTATTATTTTAGAGACAATGGCCCAGGATCTAAGCAGAAAGTGGAGCACCAGGGACAATGGCCTGCTTCGTTTGGGGCTAGTTATAAGCATGGGGTCTTATATTTTGACAGTCCTACTCAGGCATATTAATTCCTGCCATTCACAAAGTCACAGCTGGTAGAAATAGTTCAAATTATGACCAATATAGTTCAGAGAAATTATTTCCAGCCTGGAACTTTCAGTTCCATTGAGGTTAATTGTCTTCAGCAATAGAATGAAGTGGCAGCTGTATTAGGAGCAGAAAGCTCTAATTATACTTCCTTTCTATCCTAACCCCTAATACTTCAGTGTTGGATAGAGAATTCAAGTAATGGAAGAAAAGTGGAGGTGTGAATTTTAGGAGTGCTTAGAACTTGACTTTCTATTAATACATCTCAGTGTACCCCAATGTTTTATGTGTTTTGTCAACTGTAAACTATTGCTGCTCTGACTTCTTGCTTTACATTCTTCTTTGTGTGGTGCTTATTAAACAACCTGAAAACAAAAAGAGCTCAATTCATGTCAAATAGTCAGGAAATAAAATTGCATTCCTGTAGTATCAGATTTGGAGCTACTTCAGAGTAAAAGGAAACAACAATAAGGCTGGTGAAAAGAGGCTTGTGGAAAAGTACCAAGGCAGAGAGGAGTCACCAACCCTTCTCCCTGCTCTTTCCCATATAATGAACTATTTTTTCTATAACACCCACAAAATCAAGTGCATCAATGTTAATCAATAGGAAAAAAATAAGCAAGCTTTAAAAAATAAAATTAGTTATAGAATATAACAGGTGTTCTTCTTCCCTAGTGACTATCTAAAACTGTTTCTTACAACACACCTGAAATAAGGCAAACTATAAGGACGCCATAGGTAGGGTTCATTTTCTGCTTTCTTTTTGAAATCTTTACACCCAATGCCAGTTAGATATAAGACACAACATTTTCCTTTGTCAGTCAAAGTATGAGGCAGGTTTTCAAACATTTACACTATAAATGTCTGCACGTAAGCCACCTGTGCTTATGACCCACACAAATCCTGTGTTTGGAACAGAGTGTACAACTGATCTCTCCTGCTTCTAAAAAGAATTAATCTAGCAATTTGCCCAACTGCGGTCCTTATTACAGAGGCCCAGATGTAATTTTTGTTTAGTTTGGTATAGGAAATACCTTTTTCCAACTTGAGCACATTATTTCAAAGCCTATGTGGGAAAGGTAATCCAAGAATGCTTAGGGCAGGAGGAAAATCGATGGAGATGCCACCTACTTATGCCAAGAGGGCCAGCCTTCTCACTACAGTCCCAAGTATTGGAGAAAATCATTACCTCAGGCATCTGCCACAGCTCAATAATTATTGGTCCCCAGTTTAAGCTGATTCTCTCAAAGAATTACAAGGCTTTACCTAGGATTTAAAAGTACCTTCAGGGACCTGCTATCAGATGTCCTCCACATAAGCAGGCCCCACTGGCATGTATGAAATGAGGCAAAACATCGCCAGGTCTGGACTGGAGCTCACACATAACTGCCTAACCAGCCAGTGGAAAGCTGCTGACTGTGGAATGCCACCCATGCAGGTTTTTTTTTAAGAAGTTGTAGGCTTGCAGAGCAATCATGCATAAAGTGCAGGATTCCCATATACCACCCTATTATTAGTCTCTTACATTGGTGTGGTACATTGGTGACAATTGATGAAAGCCCATTTTTATAACTGTACTACTGACCGGAGTCTGGGATTTAACATATCATTTGTGGTTTGTGTTGTGCAGTCTCACAGATTTTAAATTTTTATTCTAGTACCATATATAGAGACTAAAATTTCTCCTCGAAACCATATTCAAATATATAATTTGGTGCCATTAATTACATTCGCAATGTTGTACTTTTCCCGTATAATGAGCTATGCATCATCACCATCCATTACCAAAACTTTTCCATCACATGCAGTTTTGATGGGAGGTTTTAAATGCCGTGTTTTTCAAACTGCGGGTCACTGCCCACTCAGTGGGTCACTAAGCCAACTTAGTGGGCTGTGACCAGTATTTTTTAAAATGAAATGAGGAGAAGGAGAGGGAGTGAGAGGGGGAAGGGAAGTGGAGAGGGAAGGGGAAAGGAGAGTGATGTACATACTAAGGGTAGGTAAATGCTTCAGTGAAATTTCATTTGTTATAGTCATTATTTTATATACATATATATATATATAAATATACATACACATACTCCAACATAATGTAAAGCGATATAAAATGTATACATTAGTCTGTGTCAAGGTTTTAAAAAGTTGGAAAAACACCACTAAGAAGGATATTTAAATTTCTTGCTTCCTATAATGCCTAACTTATTACACTCAATATAACTCCCTCTCACCAACAAGGTAACGGTGGGAGTAGACAGGATGGGTGAGAACACGTTCAATTACACTCAGGACTCAGCTGGCGGAGAAGGAAGCGACGCTTGGGCCATGAAGACAGAGCCACAAGCCTTAAAATGTGCCTTTCTACTTGGATAGCAAGTTGATGATGCAGATATCTTACCAGAGGAGAGGGATATTATAAAGTTTCCACTTGAGTCACTGGTTTTTTTTTCAGATATGAGAACTTGTTTTGAAGCCTAACCAACTTTGAAGGCTTTGGCAGAATGGACAATAACTTCAATAACTACGGGCTACTTTTAATCAATAGATGATGCCATAAACCAGGCCACCTACTCCATAGAAACTTCCAAAACAAGACTTTTATTAATTACTTTTAAATATGAAATGCACTCCTACCTGTCCCTCCATCCCACAGAGAAAACTTTTAAACTATTAAAACCTCAGTATAAATTTCTAGTGTTGGAGAAAGTAATTTAATTCATTACTGCCTCTCTCTGAGGAGGTATACCAATAAAAGTGCATCTGACAGTTTCTGGAATTAAGATATAACAGTTAAGATTCCAATCCACATGAAATTAATTCTGTAATAAAGAAGATAAGAGTTCAATTTTATTTTATTTCAGATAGTCAGTTGTACTGGCCCTTGTTAGTCAATAAAGTGTTTTTGTGACTGAATTGCACATAGGAAATCCCAGAATATAATTTCTGGACTCTATAGTGTCTGGTGCTTATCTTGTATCAATACCAATGACACATGGTTTGATGCAAGTGGCTTTATGGTATATATTAATAGCCCATAAAAAGTCCACCTCCCTAGCTGTCTTTAGCATAGTGCCCAGTCAATTCTCACACACTTATTCTCCCAAAGGCACTCAAAAAGGATTTTATCCAATTCTAAAATATCCTCATTGGGACTTTAAATGGAATAACATTAAATAGTTATGAATTCACTAAATTCTCCTTGGATCAATTTTGATAGTTTCTATTTTGATATACTTCCTTTATGACAGAGATTGGCAAACTATGGCCTGCAGGCCAAATTTGACCACTGTCTGTTTTGGTAAATAAAGTTTTATTGGATCCCATCATGTCCATCTGATTATGCAATGCCTATGGATCCTACAATGGCAGAGCAGAGTAGTTGCAACAGATACCTCGTGGACCACAAAGCCTCATATAGTTAGTATCTGACCCTTTATAGAAAAGTTGACTGATCCCGGCTCTAGGTTTAAAATTTAGTTTCCAAAAACTTGTACATGTTATATCCTTTAGCTTCTAAAATCTCTTCAGTATTTTCATTGTTTCTTTTCCCATTCCTAACTTTACTCTCATTTTTCAGGAACTAGATAGATCCACAGGGGGTTTATATCTTTCCCCCCAAAAAAACTTTTGGATTTATTTATTTATCGTTTCAACTACTTTTGTCACTGTTTTCTATTTCATTAATTTCTGCTTACATCTTTATTAATTCTCTCTCTTTTTTTAGTGTTTCTTTTTTAAAGATTTATTTATTTATTTAATTTCCCCCCCTCCCCTGGTTGTCTGTTCTTGGTGTCTATTTGCTGCGTCTTGTTTCTTTGTCCGCTTCTGTTGTCGTCAGCGGCACGGGAAGTGTGGGCGGCGCCATTCCTGGGCAGGCTGCTCTTTCTTTTCACGCTGGGCGGCTTTCCTCACGGGCGCACTCCTTGCGCGTGGGGCTCCCCCACGCGGGGGACACCCTTGCGTGGCACGGCACTCCTTGCGCGCATCAGCACTGCGCGTGGCCAGCTCCACACGGGTCAAGGAGGCCCGGGGTTTGAACCGCGGACCTCCCATGTGGTAGACGGACGCCCTAACCACTGGGCCAAAGTCCGTTTCCCTTAGTGTTTCTTAAGTTCTGTTTTGTTTTCCCCTAATTTCTTTAAGTATCATCTTATTTATAGTCTTTCTGTGTCTCAGATTTTGGTGTGTTCTCCTATTCGTTGTTTTCTAGGTAGTTCAGAATTTGTTTTATCTTTGGCCCAAGTATGTTTCTTAGTTTCCAAGTTGTTGAAAACTTTTAGTAATGGTTAATATGTATAATTTTATTGCATAATATCTAAAGAGCCTGCAAAAGCTCTTTTGAATTTGGTAAAGTACTCTTTGGGTCAAATACTTGACAGTTTTTTCTCAATGTTTCATGGCCCTATGGGAGAGAAGAAAAGAGCACTGAGTTCTCTACAAAGTTCTATAATATATACCTAGTCAGCTGGTTTTGTTTACTGGCTCAGTCAAGGCTTCTCTGTCCTCACCTATTATCTTCTAGAAGGCTCATTTTGACTCATTAAACATGCCATTATGAAACTGAATTATTAACCAGTTCTCTGCAATTGCCAATAGCTTTTGCTTACATATTTATAGCTGCTGTGCTATTTGGGCATAAAGGTTATGATTTCATTGATTATGCTTCTTTATACTGTTTTGTGCTTTCTTTCAGAGATAAAATTGTTCCTGGTGCTTTCTTTCCATTTGCTTTTTTCCCTGTCTTTTTGCCTACTCTCTTTTTTGCCCCAACCTTTGAAAATATTTTTTGAATGTATTTCTTGTAAGCATACATTATCTAAGTTTTTATTTTTAACCCAACAATCTCTCTCTCTACATAAGGATATGCAGTCCTTTTATACTTTAATATAAAAATGGCATGCTTGAGTTTTTTTCCTTTTTATTTCTTATTTCATATTTACAATTTTAGTTTATTATTTTCTCCTTTTTTCCCCCTTTACTATTTGGTGTTGAGTTTCTGCTCATTCCTCTTTTTTGCTCTTTTTTTAATTTCAAAGTTCCACTTCTCTTTTCAGTGCTGTAAGTTGTTTCCTTCCCTTCGTGCATACCTGTTTAAAAATCTTCTGAAACAAAATACCTAACAGCAGTAACCAAACAAGGTCAAATTGTTTGCTATCATATCAAAACACAATGCTGACCTTTTCTTCCTTCCAGATACTTTCTACCTGCATTGCCTCCCGCTTTGCCCCTGCAAGACGTGAGCTCGGCTCACCCCTAGTGTGGATTTGCCTTCCCCTGCTGCAGCCTCTCAGAAGCTGGCCCCTCAGAGCCAGAGGCCAAAGGAGACTTTGGTTTGGTCAGTCAAACGCCGCCCCAGATCTGCAGACAGCAGTGAGGCAGCGGCTGCGCTCCGGGCACTTCTGCCATTTCTGCAGCCAAGCTCCATCTCAGAGCTCCATCACGTTTTCCCGTGGCTAAGGTCCCGATGTGAAGCCTCCAGCTCTGTGGCATCGAAAGGCCGGGTGTGGCCCACCCATCTTGCAGGGGCAGACAGGAGAAGGTGCAGCGCGGCTGTGGGATGGATGGCAGGGCAGCAGCTTGGCGAGGAGAACAGTGACCTCATGATCCCTACCACACTCTGGAAATAGCAATGACAACAGCAACATAGATCCCCCCAGCTTTGAAGGCTCAGTCTAGACGCTGTTATGTCAGTCACTGATGACTCTGTAACAGACACCTTCCCGTGTGAAACAGATGAGGGGGGTTCTGTCCTCTGCCAGTTGACCTTGAATGATACTCCCCCTCTCCTAGCCAAGCTCACAGATTTTGCTGAGAGAGCACTATTTTAGTACATTTGTGTTCCGACTAAGTTTTCCTTACAATATGTCTCTTCTGTACCAAGAAACCTTGTTTAGCTCTTATATTTCACATTCCTGGGCACTCTCATTATTTACTTCCATTCTGCCAATGCCTAAGTGTCAAACCTAGTTTCCAGGAATAGCGTCATATATTGTAGAAAAAAAGACTGGTAAGACTTGATCCCTATCTTATTGTTCTAAGTAGGCACCCCTGCAGATTTCATAAATGTTTTCCAATTTTATTCTCACACACTCCAGTGATGCTAAGTTCATTGTTTTCATTGAAAGTCCTTCCTTAAGATCTTCCAGTGGAGTCGTACAGAGAAGTATCACTTACATCCCTATGTGCTTCTATTCAAGGACTTTCACAAGGGATTCCCTGTCCATCTATATTTCTCAAATATTTATATCCTGTCATTTCTAACTCCAAAATCTGGCCCCAAACTCATCCCTCCAAGAAGTTCTACTGTATCATCTTGTTCAGGCTGGCTCTGCATGCCTCCAGGTGCTTCACTGTTCTACCTTTAATGCTACATAGAATTCCAAACATTCCAAATACTCTTATCTTTAAATTCCTATTTATTGTAAAGGACTGATTATAATGAAAATTCCTCAAAAATGAGGAATTTGTTCTTTTGGCTATACCCCTTGTTTATAACACGGTGACTGGCATGAAGTATGTACTCAAGAAATAACATTCCTTTCACTCTCATCCACCATATATGTATATGTGTGCTCATATGTGTGTATATAAACACACACATACAAAAACATATGCAATAATTTTTTAGTACTTGCTGCAAATAGAATTCTCTCAGCTGTCACTTATTCATCTGTGAGATGGAACTACTGTAACCTGCCACATATTTGTGCTTCTGTAAAGGTTAAATGGGACTGTGTATGGTGACGCTTGCATAGGATCCCGGTGCTAGAAAATTATAGAGAAGCTGATGTCTGATACCCTAGCTCCTAATATCCTGACTCCTTCAGCTCTTCTTGGTCTAATTATTAAAATGCCCCCTCTTTCAATTTACTTCAGAAATAAAAGCTACTTTAAGAAGTTGTACCCAAAGAATGAACCTTGAAGATATCATGTTGAGTGAAGAAAACCAGGCACAAAAAGACAGATAGTTTATGATTTCACTTATAGGAAATAACTAGAATATGCTAATTCTTTAGAGACTAAAAGTAGAGTACAGGTTACCAGGGACAGAGAGAAGGGGAAATGCAGAGTTAATGCACAATGGGTGTTGGGTTTGTCTGGGGTGATGGGAAAGTTCTGGTAATGGATGGTGGTGATGGAAGCACAACACTGGGACGTGATCAGTCCCACTGAACTGTGTACTTGGGAGTAATGGGAAATTTTAGGTTGTATATATGTTATCACAATTAAAAATAAAGAGAGACGAATGAGACAATGACAATTAAATGTCACACATGCTCATGCAAGGGACCTAATAATGGAGGAGAAAAGCCTTAAAAGGTCATTATTGGGTCAATTGCAAAAAATGGAATATAGACCGCATGCTTGACAGCAATGTGAAATTTCTTAAATTGATAACTGAACTTGACGTGAATATCCTTGTTCTTAAGATATAACATGGAAGTATTCAGTGTTAAAGGAGCATGATGGATGCAATCTACTCTCAAATATTTAGAAAACAGAAAGAGCTGGACAGACAGACAGATGCAGGTGATAGGTGGATCGACTGATAGAATGATATAGCAAATGTGGCAAAATGTTAAAGTTAGTAAACCTGAGTATCTGGATAGGGGATATACTGGAATTCTCTGTGTTGTTGTTGTATTATTTTTTGCAACTTTCCTGTAAGTTTGAAATTATTTCAACATAAAAAGTTTAAAAACGAAGCTGTAGCCAACACCTGGAATGTCGTCACGCATCCAGATGGCGGTTCCCTCCCTGTCTACCTTCAAGCAACTCTTTAAAACCACCCCCTCAACAACCCTCCCCCCTGACTATAAGAGGGAGCCACTCCTCTCCACCGCACCCTCTCTAAAAATGCAACTCCTACGATACTTTGCTCACGACTTCAGCTCACGACTCCTGAAAAAGGCAGCCTGTGCTTTTCCATAATGAAAAGAGACAGTGCCCTGCTCTTGCTCAGCGCCTGCAAACCTCCCCTCTGCCTGTCTGTGCTTTTGCTGTCTGCATGTCTGCCTTTGGGAAGGCATCGTTTCAGCTCCAATCAGCCCATACAATGCCCAGCTGAGTAAGACAGTTACAAATATTTACTTATTAAGGATCCTCCCTACTCCAGACAGTAACTCGGCACCCTGGGATCAGTGTATTACCCAATATTGACTCATTCCACAGTACTCCTGGAAAATCCGAACCTCTGAAAGCCTGGGAGAAAGGAGAAACTATCCAAAGATCTATGGTTCCCACCACACCAAGGGAAATGGATTTGAGGTGGATATTCAGAGTAAACTGGTCTGCCACATTTTAGCATCCATTCTAGTTCATCCCTGTATCTCCAGACTCAATATAATGCCTAAAGCATGGTAGGTATTCAGCAACTGTTTGTGAATCAATAAATATGATCATAAAAAACATACGCTTCTATCTAGGTTGGTCCTCAGTACCTGTAGAAAATACCAAATTCTGTACCTATGCACAGCTTGATATTTAAATTCCATGATACTGCTTAAGTCTCCGTTTGGTTTTCTCTCTGCCTATTCTCTCCAGAAAATACATAACATATACATAATAAGATAAAATAGCTAATTTGCCTCAACATTCTCTCAGCTCCTCAGCCATTAATTCCTTGTTGTATCCTGGCCTCAAAATCTCTTGGTTCTCTTGGATGGGCATATAATTTAGCTCTCTTGGTTATTCCTAAATCTTCCTGAAGAAGTACCTTATATTCTGACCTCTTAGTCTTCCTGAATTTTGGTCTGGCATAGTTCACTATGCTAATCTTTCAGCTAACATATTTTCAGGCTTGCTACTTAATTACTGCAAGTTAATTAATTACTACAGTGCATAAATAAATTATTACATCATATTCATCACCTGGTTCACTGCAGTCATCATCTTTACCTTTCTAGACCCTAACTGAACCCAACTTCTAAGATTATTTAGAGCTATCCTTTTTTTCACTCTCCGGGGTATAGCCTTGTAATCAGTCCAAGAGCAATCACTGCAGCGCAAAATCAGAACGGGCAGTGAACACTCTCAATTAGCTTCATTGAAACAAATACAAAGGGCTAGGGTAAAAGAAAGTCATTTTGGTGCAATTCTGTGGGCCCTCATGCCGGTAGGAAGCTGGTGTGATTCTGTTCCTTTCTTTAAAAGAACTCTGAGCAAGTAAGTAGAAAACATTCTTGATACCCAAATGTATCATTAAAAGGACCAGAAAACATAAGTCAAGCGTTTTATACAGATGCTAAACAGTGCAACTTCATGTTTTCAATTGTAATTTAAGTTGTACAAGAATGGTATAATTAACACTCCCCTTTATGTTCTTGACTCAAGAAACAGCTGAATAGCTGTACCCATAATGTAAACATGTATTAAAGAATTACATACCACAGTTAATTTGCAAATTCCTATGTGTCAGTAATTTCAGGACTTTCAAAGCTAAAGTACAATTTTACTTAACTTTAAAGAGTTATTAACTATACTAGGCACCAACTACATCCAATTACCCACAGCAGGTGGTAGGTGGGAGAAGACCTGCATTCAAATAAATCTGCCCTTGAAAATATAACAGTACAGGCCTGCCTTTCTTTTTCTCCTCTCCCTTTCTTCTACCTTCACTCCACAAAAGAGTTGTCGAGCCAGCTTACAACATCAAATGTGATGAGCTATATAACTACATAGAAATAAACCAGGGCTGGTGCTGTGGCTATTTAAAAAGGCAGAGGGAAACTGAGGCATTTGATGATTCCCAAAGACTCTGAGTGTAACAGCTATCCACCTGACGGAACAGGAACTGACAAACAGCACTGAGGAAAGCAACAGGTTTCTGGTAAGGAGCCGGGGGTGTCAGGACAGCAGCAGCAAGTTCAGGGACGCTCAGACTCCAGGCAGAGGGCGGCTCTTCTCAAACTGGCTTTCAAACACCCTCCCTTAGTGGCCCTGCACACATGGAGAGCTGATGCAGCAAGATGATGCAACAAAAAGAGCGAAAGATTCCCGGTGCCGCTGACAAGAATGTAAGTGGACACAGAAGAACACACAGCGAGTGAACACAGAGAGCAGACAGCTGCGGGGGGGGGGGGGGGGGGGGGGGGAAGGGCGGGGTTAGGGGAGAGAAATAAATAAAAAATAGATCTTAAAAAAAAAAAGTGATTTGCTTTAAAAAAAAAATCCTCCCTTGACCCAGTTGTGCAGAGGCTGCTGCTCCCACAGCCCTCTTAAAAACCATTTCTGAATTTTTCTTAGAAAGCTCAAACAATGAATGGTGCAATGCATGAGAGCAGAAAAGAGTGATTTTAAGTAAGATTCACCGTCAGAGCTTTTCCATTCATAGAAAAAGATCACTGGTATTAATGGTGGGTGAACTGAAACACTAGAATAAAGAAGCAAGTTAGTACTACAGTGTGAAACGAAAGAAATGAAAGTTCATTCTGCTGTAGCGAAGGAATCCTGTGCAAAAAGAACTTGTGCCTTCAACCCATACCAGGCATCTTAAAATGATAGCGCCGCAAAACTAAAATAGCGGTCCAACGCATGTCACCTTAAAACCAGAAAAGAGAGGGAAAGGGACTATCCCTTTGCTTTGAGGAACTTCAAAACTAAACATTCAGGCGGCGGACTTGGCCCAGTGGTTAGGGCGTCCGTCTACCACATGGGAGGTCCACGTTTTAAACCCCGGGCCTCCTTGACCCGTCTGCAGCTGGCCCATGCGCAGTGCTGATGCGCACAAGGAGTGTCGTGCCACGCAGGGGTGTCCCCGAGTAGGGGAACCCCATGTGCAAGGAGTGCGCCCCCGCAAGGAGAGCCGCCCAGCGCAAAAGAAAGTGCAGCCTGCCCAGGAAAGGTGCCGCACACACGGAGAGCTGATACAACAAGATGACGCAACAAAAAGAAACACAGATTCCTGTGCCGCTGACAACAACAGAAGTGGACAAACGCTGACAACAACAGAAGTGGGCAAAGAAGACGCAGCAAACAGACACAGAACAGACAACCGAGGTGGGGGGGAAGGGGAGATAAATAAATAAATAAAATAAATCCTAAAAAAAAAACAACTAAACATTCAACCATTAATGCTCAGGAAAACTAGTATTTGAATGGTGACTGCTAGTTTATACAGCGCTGGGGGGGCAGGCGGGAAGTATCTCAAGTCGGTTTGCTGTGGAGGCCGCCAGGCTCTGAGCAGCCGCCTGCAGCCGGGCTGCTGAGTGGGGACCCGGATGCTCGGCTGCACGCTGCTGCCCTAAAGAGAAGTTACTGAGGCTCTGCCTGGGAAAGCCACCGTGCTCTATGGAATACCGCGATAAGTGAGGACCAAAACAGAATGGAGACCAAGTTTGTGCTCCTGATGTTCACTGTCCCCTGAAGAGCTAAAATTAATCAAAAGTGCCCTTAGAAATTGGCCTGAACTTAAGCCCGATATACCTGCTAAGATTGTCTGAGGAATACAAATGAGTTCAGACTTAGAGGAAAGGCTTTTATAAATGGGTGGAAAGCACAGTTACATATTTTAAGAAGCAAAGAAATACAAAATGTAATCAAGAGAGGTGGGGGCTGCAGGTTTCCCTTTTGCAGTCAGTTCAAAACGTTCACTAGGTCACCAGGGGCAATGCAGGCAACTTCCCAACCCAAAGCCTGTGCAATCTCAAGTGCAATCTCAAGTGCGCGCAGAAGGGAGCTCCTCTCTGCTGGGAAGTAACTCCAGGTAATTGGGAAGGCAGCTGTCACTGGAGAAAGCAAGCATTTTCCAATCCCTGAAAGATGTAGAATTAAGAGTGTTATCTACCACGACCATTCCATGCCACCTCCTGAATTTCACATCCTCCTTTATCGATCTATTTTTCCTTAGTATTTATTAATACCAACTCCTAACCCACTACAGGTTTTATCTACTTACATTTCTTTCTATTTGCTCCCCTCCTAGAACGTTAGCTTCATGAGGGCAGGCATTTTGGTTTTGTTTGCTAGTGTCTTCCTAGAGCATAGAACAGTGCCTGACACATAGATATATGAGGTATTTATTGAATGAAGAAAGGAATACTCCAAAACAATAGAATTAGTGTATAAGAAGGAATCTGAATATTTGGTATTTTATGTTACATTTTGAGAGAACTGGGTCTACTGAAAGGCCATCAGGCTTACAATTCCAATTTAAAACATTTAATTGCACAATTTTGTTTATACTTGTGGCTTCTGAGTAGAAATTTTATTGTTTATAAATAATATTGGAACAATTAAGAGAATTTCAGTTTCATAATTTTTATATATTTGTTTTAGATTTATTAAGTACTTAGGAAGGCTAGTCAGTCAGAAAACCAAAGTACTAAAAATGAATTTAAGTAAGTTAACTGAATTTTTAAATCAGGTACTATCACAGGAGTTGAATGCCATACAATTCAAAGTTTTCTTAAAAGAGGTTATTATCATGCCAGTTTTATAAACTGAGTAAGATTTGTGAACTGTACATAAAGTTGAAGTTTTCTGAATCTGTAAACTTAATGGATAAAATGTTAAAGTTTAAATTAAAAAAAATAAGACTCCAAATATTCTTTTCAACAAGGAAGGCAGCTGAAGAACCAGGGCTTGGGAGAACTGCGACTGGCTTGTTCTTCGGGTGCCGGCCTTTACCAGGCCTCAGCAAAGCTAGGCGCCAGGGTCTGTCAGAGACCTGTCATCTCCGAAATGGGGGGAAGGACATCAGGCACTGATGAAGTCACTTCCAACGCCGGGATGCCTTTCCCTAAAGCCATGAAACAACCTCAAAATGCTGTGGGAGTTGAGAAGAGACAGGGATTACTCCCAGTGGGAAAACCGGGAATTCGTTGGTAGTAGGACTGGTGGGATCTGGCAAGTTGGATGGGGAAGGACTGGAGGGGGGTGACAGCACTCCAGGCCAAGCAAACCCTCCAACATGGGAAGGGGGAAAGCCAGTTTGAAGAATGAGGCCACGAAAATGGCGGTGGGTGAGCTGCCATCAAGCCTGGCCAAGAACGCCCTTCACCAATGCCTCCATGACCAGAGTCCACAGCTCAAAAAGCTAAAGTAGCAGTAGCAGCCTTACCTTATCTTCCAGGGTGTCCGAGATAGTTTAATAGCACAATGATAGTATTTACACAGGCCCTGAATAAATAGTTCATTAGCTGAAATATTATCTCTATGTGTATTAAGATTAGATTTTTGCCAGAAGGCTATTCTCCTAAATTACACAATCTTTATGTGACCTAAAATGACTTTATTAGTATGATTAATGATGACTCAAATATTTGTCTTACCGAATTCATCTTATGTGCTCCGAAACTGAAAGAATACCCCCATAACCTGATACTTCTCAAGGCGATTTCCTCTGCCCTGAATTCTCAACAAAGCTAAAAATACTCTCCATTGGAAGGTCAGTGAAATTTCAAGATGAATGGATTTATACTCATCAATATTTCAAACCCTCGGCAGGCTATCAGCCAGGACTTGGGGAGGTAGCACATTCTGGGAAGAAAATCAGCATTTTTTAAAGTTTAGTTCTATTAACGGCTTGCAGCATAGCATACAGAATTATTTTTTTCTTTTTATTTATTTCTCTTCCCTACCCCCCCACCCACCCACCCCTTGTCTGCTCTCTTGTGCCCATTCACTGCAGAACATTTTTCAGCAACACAAAAATACAGACATGTTTTCTCAAAAATCCCTATACAAGAGCTAAGCAGAGCAGGCCATGTGTGCATTATTGGAGAAAATGCCACCAAATTATTATAGGTTTTATTTCCAAAAATGAGACGTTTATGTGTCTGGTTAAAATAATTGAAACAGGGTTGCCAACACTAAATTTCCCACTTCACTAGAAATAAGCCGCCCGTGCAAACCAACCCCCACGGGAGTGGGCTGCGGTTCTCTCCCCCCACGTCCTGTCATGTTGGAGCCTCCACACAGGGACAGCCTGGAAAGCAGGGGCTCCAAAGGACAGGGGTCATTTGCACACCGTGCACAGACAGTTCTTAGGTATTGCCTCCATATTTGTTTAATGGGGGTGGGGAGAGAGCGTGCCCCGATTTCCTTGTTTGTAAAACATACAGCCACGGTCCAGGGACCTCTTTTCCATTATGAGCTCCGACAAGAGAAATAAAATCCTGTGAAAATCTGAATGAGCAGTGCAAAAATATACTAGAGATAATATAGGAGAAACTAAAAGGCAGTTTAGAGCATTTACTGGACACATCAGCATTAGGAGCTCTTGTTCTAAGTTGCTCTACTCAGTCTCCAGGTATCTCATCCTCTCTTCCCTATTTCTTCAGCTTCTTGCAAGACTCACCCTTTGTGGGTTCCTTCTTCCCTGCTTCTCATATCCCCCCTTATCGTCTCCACTGTCCCCTCACTCTCCCTTTCATAAGAAAAGACACCTCTTTTGATCACACTTTCTACCCTGAAGCTTAATATTGTCCTCAAGATTGTAAAAGCCATTAGGCTGAGGATAAGGCTTTGTTTGCCTTCAGTAAAGAACAAATATTCCAGTTACCAGGATCAACCCATTTTCCCTTAGAAGGCAGTGGAGACTGTAAGTTTTTTTTCCTGACAAATCTTTAAATTCAAAATAAAGAATTTCTTCTGTGCAGAATGGCAGCAACATCAACTAATTAAACGTAACCTCTAATACAAGGAGTCACATGTAGAAACCTGAGTCAGCTGGTACTCTATCCCCAATCCCACTGATGGTTTATATCCTTTACAGATTAGGCTCCCACTGGAAGCTGCCCTTAATCCAATTCTGCTTAGAAAAGTCTACTCAGCCCCCAATTGGGGTGTCTCACTGTAACAAATACAATTAATATATTTGGAAGATAAGAAGAAATGGTTTTCATTTTAGAATCCTCATAGGACGGCAACAAACCCTGTGCTAATAACATCTGTATAATATGATAAACTCTCCACACTTACACATAAACATTATGCCACCAGAGCCTCAATGATGACACACTCCATGCCCATCTATTCTGGAGTGTTGGGGGAGGGGCTGTCCAAGGAGAGAACGCATGCAGTCACTGTTAGAGCATCATAGCTTCAATTATTTCTATTTATTAAGATATGTGCTCTCCACTCACACTATACTAAATTTATTTTTTTTTTAACAAAACAAACAAAACCAATATATTGATTGCATTAGCTAATTTAGTGACTTTCTAACAAGAATGTTATGCCAAATGTACTCTTAGGAGTGTACTTTTTCCACTGAAACTTACCTGATGATTCATCCCTGTTTTCATGTGTAGCTATAGTTCATTAATTTCTACCGCCATTTAATAATATGGCAGATGGATATTACAACCTGCTTGCTTTGTATTTCATGTTGATGTTATTTAGATTGACTCCAGTTGAGCTGTCCTGAGCATTCTTATTTACCCCTCATTGTGTTCATAGGCAGAGGTTTCTCTGGGGCATATACCTAATATGAAATTACAAGTCACAGGGTATGTGAATGTCTTTACAGGTGTCTTGGTTTTCCAGGCTGACAAATACCACAGAATGGGTTGAAATTTATTGGCTTCTGGTTTTGATTCTAGGAGAAGAAGAAAACTGAGGCAACAACAAGGCAATGCTTTCTTCCCAAAGTCTGTGGTGTTCTGGGCTGCCTTGCTCCTTGGCTTGGGTACCTGCCTCGTGGTACATGGCGATGTCCTCTCCTTCCTCCTCAGGTTACATGGATTTTCAGCTTTGGCTTCTCCCATGGCTTTCCTTGGCCGTGTCCGAATTTCTTCTGCCTCTAAAGGACTTCATTCAGGTGGATAACGACCCAACCTCATCCAAATGGTCCACATCTTAACTAAAAAGAACTTCAAAAGGTCCTATTTGCAATGGGTTCATCATAGCAGATTGTGGAGTGAGATTAAGAACATGTCTAAAATGGGTTGCAAAGTTAAACCTACCGTAGAAGGTAAAACCCAGTGATTTTACAAAATGGTATACTAATGTACCTGCCTGCCAGCCTTGTCACAGAGATTCTGATGATTCACATCCTCTCCAGCACTTGGCTTTTCAACACTTCCAAATTTTTACCAGTACAACCAAGATAGCACAGTATCTTATTTCAGCCTTGATTGACTTTTTCTTGAGTACCAGTTGCCATGCATACATTGACGCATTTATTGACCATATGCATCCCTCTTGTATGAATCATGTCCTCTCCATTGCCCAATTTTTTCTATTGGAAAATTGTCCTTTCCTATCTGGTCTGTAGGAGGTCATTACATACATTCAATATAAAATTATGTTAGTTATATATATTGTAAATAACTTCTTTTAATGTGTGGCTTGTCATTTCATGTTTCTTAAGTAGACTTTTGCTGAACTTAAGTCTTTAATTTTGATGTAATCACATTAATTAAACTCTTTTAGAGAGTGATTTTTGTGCCGTGTTAAAGAAAATACATCCTGCTCCATGAGCAGAAATATATACACGTAGATTTTCTACAGAACACTTAAAATGTTTGCTTTTGACTTGCGGGTCATTAAGGTCTTAATCATTGTAGAGCTGAGATTTGTGTATTGTGTTAACAGCGAACCTGTTCCCGTGATTTCTGTGTGGAAGAGCATTTTCCCCTCCACCTTTTACAGGATAATCCCTCTTAATAACGTTGGGGAAAAATGAATTGTGGGTTAGGACCGTGATTTCCAAATCATTATATGTAGCGTCAAACACATCTTTATTAATCAAAATAGGAGTCATTACAATCAACACATTTTTGACAACGAAAAGTAAGTTTGCTTTTCCTGTAGCATAAAAACCCGTGGTTTTGGATTTGACAAACTCTTGGAAATCATTTTCTACATTCTTCTGATTGTGGAGATGTTTTCCCTGCAAAAATTGTTGAGATGTTTGAAGAAGTGGTAGTTGGTAGGTGAGAGCTCAGGTAAATATGGTGGATGAGGCAAAATTTAGTAGTCCAGTTCATTAAAATTGGAAGCATTGGTTGTGCAATGGGTGGCCAGATGTTGTCTTGGAGAAGAATTGGGCCCTTTCTGTTGACTATTGGCATCAGCAGGTGTTGTAGTTTATGGTGCATGTCATCATTTTGCTGATCATTCTTTTCAGATGTACTGGTTTCGCTGGATTCAGAAAGCCATAGTGGATTAGACCAGCAGCAGACCACCACACCATGAGCAAGATGTTTTTGGTGCAAGCTTGGCTTGTGAAGTGCTTTGGAGCTTCTTTTTGGTTTAACTGCTGAGCAGCTCATCACCATTTATAGTATAACATTCACTTTTCAACACACATTATAAGATGATGGAGAAATGGCCCATTGTTGTGTAGAATATGAGAAGCTGACACTTTAAAATGATGTTTTATTTAAATTTTTAGTCAGCTCATGGTACACCCACTTATGGAGCTTTTTCACCTCTCCAATTTCCTTCAAAAGCTGAATGACCATAGAATGGTCAACACTGAGTTCTTTAGCAACTTCTGTGTAGTTTAAGAGGATCAGCTTCAAGTATTGCTCTCATTTGGTCATTGTCAACTACTGATGTCTGGTCAATATCCTCCTCATCTTCCAGGCTCTCATCTCCTTTGCAAAACTTCTTTTTTTTTAAATTATTTATTTATTTTTAAAAATTACATTAAAAAAATATGAGGTCCCATTCAACCCCGCCGCCCCCACCCCCCACTCCCCCCACAGCAACACTCTCTCCCATCATCGTGACACATCCATTGCACCTGGTAAATACATCTCTGAGCATCACTGCACCCCTAGCCAATGGTCCACATCATAGCCCACACTCTCCCACGTTCCATCCAGTGGGCCTTGGGGGGATCTACAATGTCCCGTAATTGTCCGTGAAGCACCACCAGGACATCTCCTCGTCCGGAAAACGCCTCCACATCTCATCTCTTCCTCCCATTCCCCAAACCCGGCAGCCACCATGACTACCCTTCCCACACCCATTCCACATTTTCTCTGTGGACATTGGATTGGTTGTGTCCATTGCACATCTATGTCAAGTGGGGGCTTAGATTCCACATGGATACTGGATGCACTCCTCCTGCTTTCAGTTGTAGACACTCTAGGCTCCATGGTGTGGTGGTTGACCTTCTTCAACTCGATGTTAGCTGAGTGGGGTAAGTCCAATAAATCAAAGTGTAGGAGCTGAAGTCTGTTGAGGCTCTGGGCCTGGGTGTCATATTATCAGTCCAGAGATTCAAATCCCCTAAATGTATCTAAAACCCCAGCACCAACTACAATTCCATTAAAGTAGCATGCAAGTCTTGTGAAAAGAGATCCCCTCTGAGTCCAATTCCATCACACAGAAACACCAGCTCCAAAGAAGGGCCATCTGCCATGGCAGTGAACCCCATCTGCCATGATCATAGAACCTGTGGGTCTCTTTATTCCTCAAAAGAACCAATACCTGGGGTTGTATCTACTTTATCTGTCTCTCAGACTCTGCTCAGTTGTGCATAAGGGCATTCCTTCTGACAACCTCCAGACTCTTTTTTAGAGACTCATAGCCTTATATTCTCATTTCTCCTTTCCATTTCCCCCTTACATTAGGTCAAACAGCATTTTGAAGTCATGTTATTATATGGAGACAGGGATATTCTGCTGATCCGTGTTGACCCTTTAATTCAAGGTCCTTTTCTAGTTGCATCTTCAGCTGATATGTGGTAGTGATCCCTCGGTGCCAGGGAGGCTCATCCCCGGGTGTCATGTCCCATGCTGGGGGGACTGCACTGCATTTACATGCTGAGTTTGGCTGTGAGGGTGGCCACATTTGAGTAACATGAAGGCTGTCAGGAGGAAACTCCCAGGCACAGTGCTACTCTAGGCCTTATTCTTATTGCAGGTGTATAGGCTCAAAAGCATAGCCATAAGTATCAGGAGCCCACTTTTGGGCCCTCCTTCCTTCCTGGTTCTTGCCATTGCACCTGGGGGACTGCCGCTGCTCCCCCAGGGTCCACAACAGTGACCCCCCAGCCAGGGGCCCAGTACCCCCCCCCAGCTATTGTTTTTAATTGTTTCCACTATGAGTATATCTAGACATTACTATATGCCCTGGGCATATGCCCTGTATAACTCCCTGTCAACCATATATATCCTGTCAATAACATCCTATATCAGTATTCCTCCACTGCCATTGTTGAACCACTCTGTGATCCAAAACTTCCTGTAAAGTCAATCCCAGCATAATGTCAGCTTCACAAGAGTCTTAGATCACCGAAATTCATATATACAATATACAGTACTTCCCCAGATTCACCATAAAACCTTTTCTCTTCCACAGCGATAATCTCTTAACTTGTTCATATCATATTTTCTGAAACTGATGTACAGATTCCGAGCTTTCAAACAAGATGACATCTGTGCTTACTATGTGGTCCATACTTTAGGTTGTACAGTTTTCTAAATTTTGTAGTTATCCTATGTTTTGCCTTATGGTTTACATTATTAGTCTGTCATCCCCTATATGTTTTTGGAGTAATATTACATGTTTTATATTCATCTTCGTGTACTCTCACAAAACTCCTCTCTTGCCCCCATATTTACCTTGTTTCCATCCATTCCACATCCATTTTCCCCTCCCCTTGGGGCCCACAACACCAGCCAATCTCCATTTCCCAAGAAGCCATGTCCAGAGATACTTGCAGCAGTATTCAGGGCCTGACTTTCTCAACTGCCCTAATGCCCTGGGAGCCACCCTTTCTCATGAGAGATACAGTTCTCTCTATATGACAGTATTAGTCCTCCCCAGGATGTGGGTCCACCCCAGCTCTCACTTCTTGGGTCTCTTCCCAAATGGTACAACCCACCTTGGCAAAATGAGCCTTCAGCTATTGGCCCAGAGTCCGCCCCGCATCAGCCCATACCCCCTGAGCATCCTAAACAGGTAACCCTCCTACTTATACTTTGATACGATTTTCTCAACATTTTGTTCTCAACTAACACCTGACACTCTCCCATGTTCGTATGTTGCCCCTCCCTCTATACTAAATCTAAATCCAGTGGGGACTGCAGAGGAAGCCAAGAGATGGTTCTTGTTCTTAAGGATTATTTTTCAAGGCAAATGATGTGAAGATGATAGTCTGAATTTATCTCATATGATATACAATTCTATTTATTTAGCTTATACCCACTGAGGGTGGCACATGTTCAATCAAATTTCTCTTTTTTTAAAGGGTTTGAATTTCTTTAGTGGAACATTTAATGCCCTATTATTGAGTCCAGGCTTAAACAATGGGAACTGTATAAAATGCTTAGATCACTGTCTGGACCATATTAAGCTTTATACTGTGTAACATTTTGTTAAATAAAAAAAAAGTAAACCAAGAACATATACCATTCTAACAGATGGCTTCAGAAGCTGGTGGAATGAAGAAATATTACTGATTGTGAGTCCCAGATCTTGAATTTTGTGTATAATCTCTGGGTCTCACTTTATTATCCTGTAAAGCAAAGCTCAGGCTCCTTTCTATGACTTTATGGCCCCATGGAGAATCAGATGCATGCTCAAATGCACATGGTAGGTTTTGAATTTATCATTGTTAACTATGATAATATAACTAACCTGGTCTATTTTTAATTTCTAATTTGTGCATCATATTTTTCATGAGAATACATGGTACATATAAAAGGTTACACATGAATAGTTAAGCAATCCATTACTATTTAGCAGTTTGAGAGCACAAATCCCAAAGGTGCTCAAAAATCCTCTTGAGAAGAAAAGCTATCATTTGAATTTCATTTGATATTTTTACGTGCCCTTCCAAAGAATTCAGTATCATCTGAAGTCAATTTCTAGCATCTTTTGTAATTTAATGTGGTCTCAGAAGTAGACATAAATCTTGAGATTGTTTCATGAAAAAATGCATGGCTTAGATAAAGCATACTCCAATATTTCATACAAATAATAAAATTCAATCACCGTAGAAAATGTAATAAAGTGTATGTATGCTGGAATTAAAATGTACCCAGTATGTGTCATCCACAGTACATAATCTTTAATCAACCACTTCACTGCTTACATTACTCACACAAGAGAAGCTGACTGTGCTGGTAAGAATCCATTCTAGTAATGGTAACTGATTAGTTCCTATGGATAGTGTTTTGTTGTCATTGTTTTACTTAAGTCATTTGATTTTAGAATGTGAATTATATTATTAAATTAACTTGGTGATGCATTGCATATAATAAGAATTTAATTATATGGGCCAAAAAAAATGTAAGCATTTTTACTTTCATAACCACTGAAAATAAACAAGATATTCAATTTACTTCATTGGACTATACTTCTCATCTCAGTGTACAAATGCTATGAATTAATAGGCTTAACACTAGAAGTCAAACATACCTTAGGTTGAACCATATGAAATCGTGTTTTTGTGGTTAAAAAGTAGTCAAATAATAGCAATTTCATATGGTTTGACCTAAATAAGGTACTTTATGTGATGTAAGAGAATAATAGGTGGCAGAACCATTTATCTTCAGATAGGGGAAACAAATTTACAAGGAAAAAAACCTCCTTTCAAGTTTAATATGGAAAGCTGCAAAAGGAATTTGAGATCCAAAAATCTATGCCAATTAAGGAATCAGCAAACAGTCAATGGAGTGAACCTCCTGTGACATTTAATATGTTTAGGAGCAACATGTAGCAAAAATGGAAGAGTACTGAAAACTCTTACTGTCATTCTAGCACGTCTTTGATTTTAGGAACTTTTTTCAGACCTATAATAAAGTTGTGTTGCTGTTTTTAATGGCCATCCCCTTCCAGGATTATATATCACATTATCCACTGAGTACTATTCATTTATTAATTCATTCATTTCTCTCCCAGAAGTATTTTTGGAGTGCCTTCCACTCAGGAGTCATTCTTGACATTAGGCATACAGTAACAAAGTCTCTGCCCTCAAGGAGCTCGAATGCTAGACAGGAGAAAAAGAAAACAAATAACTATATGTCATAGAAAATGCCATAGTGCTATGAAAAAAAATAAGGCAAAGTAAGGGAGATGGAAATGATGGGGTTGCTCTTACATATATATATGAAAATTAAAATTTTGTATGTATGCACACTAAAAATTTTCATTTGTGCCATATTTTATTTTTGAAACATCAAAATTAGCAAGAGAGAAATCTGCATTTGCCATTTGAAGCTTTTCAGAATCCTAAGAAATCCCTAGTATGCTGCAACAGACACCAGGATATTCAAAGTCCTGCCATCTAGAACATTCACCTTTCTCAGTAAGTTTTACCCTCCGTCAGCAAGGTTGTACCTTAAAATTGACACCCAGGATCAGAACTAAGATCTGCTAACTGAGAAGATAAGTGCAACCAGCATTTCTCCCTCCATGCTTTCTTAAATTATTATGAGAGAAGCAATGGAAATAGAGCAAAAAATACAACCTGTTCATCCTTAAAATGAACATTACTTTGTATGTTTAATTTTCACTGCTGCTATGCATGTCTTTAGGCTTTCATCCAAAGTAAATGAAGAAGAACCAAACACAGCAACCACTGAAAATATTTATCCTTCGTTAAAAAAATTCCAGTGTTTCAGTAGGTAAAGTTTATGCTTCAGAAGAGAACTCTGCATGTGGGCCAACTGTTCAAATTCCATCAACATAGAGACTGACTGACTTCTACCTTCAGCCTACTCATCTTTTCCTAGCTCCAGAAAGCTAATTTTAATTTTGTGGTAGGTGGTTGTACAAAACCCAAAGAATTTTCTGATAAAAGAATGTGTTAAAAATAGTAGCTCAACACCTAATTGCTGCAACCAAAATAAGGTGGTAAGCTCACAAGGGAGGGCCTTTGGCTCCGTCCCCGTCTTCTCTAACACCAAGTACACAATCCGCAGGGGGACTGCTACAGCATGCTTTGTGAGAAGCTAATAAATGAATCTTACCTTTCTTTTCAATTGCCATAATACACCCAGGCACTGCCACGAGCACCTCACTTGTATCGTCTCACTCAGTGGTAACAAAATTGACTTGGCAGCCACCGTTTTCACCATTTTAGAGCTAAGCAACTGAGATGTGGGTAAGTCTACACAGCTAACAAGCGCTTGAACAGGGCCATGAATCCGAATCTTTGCCACAACACCCACACTCTTCAACCTCTCTGCTGGACTCCCTTTCAATGACAGAACCTTTATTTTGCTTTCTTTTTTCTTCATCGTGCCTTCTCCCCATAGGACCCCATTCATCTCCTTATACTGGAGAAATAGCTTTTGTGGGTATGTAGTCATTCTTTAAGTGAGAAGTCTCAGTATCAAGAATAAAATTTTAGGAAGTATACTAGAAAACTGAAAATATTTAATGGGCCTGTAGAGTTTCCACAGAGGAAATGGAATTATCACTTTCATGCAAGCCAACAGAGTTGAAGGACAGCTTTATGCATGTGTACATAATATTTAAAGAGCAACTCGTTTTAGAAAGAATTTAAGTGGATCTCTCAACATTGAGTGAGTCAGGACCTAGAAGGGCATCTGGTCCCCTCCCAGGTGAGAGGTGAGCAAACTGAGGACTTGAGAGGCAGGTGAAGGAGCTGTAATATGGGAGAGTGGGAGGAGAGTGGGGGGAGAGTGGGGGAGGGGGGAAAGTCAGAGCCAGAACCCAGACCTCCTGACCCCAGTCCAGTGCACTCTCTCTGCCTCAGGTTGCCTCCCAAAAGTGTTTGATCAAGAGAGGAATGACAGAGAATAACAGAAAATAACCAAATAAGAGAAGTTTTGATTTACATTGGGAAGGGCAACCAGCTCCCTCTACAGACCATTCCTTAGACCAGGTGGCTAACTCAAAGTGGAAAATTCTTTGGCTCAAATGACTGAGCCTGGCACAAAATCTTATAATAGAGGGGGGAGAGAGAGAGAGAGAGATTGGAAAATGAGGCACTGAGGCACTCACTGATCAACGGGAAGGTGGACTCTTCATACCTCCTGGTTTCCTTCTGTGAACATGTGCTCACACCTACACACAAACACCAAACACAGAGCAGTCAGGGCTGCTATGGAAGAAGATGAGACCAGCTGACAGAAATTAAGGGTTACATTCAATAAAGACATTGATAGATGGATTCTGATTTTCTAAGGACAGAAAATTCATGTTCGATTTATTTTGGGGGGGCAGGGAAAGGGGACAGGGAGTGGAACTGAATGTTTCATTTCCTTAAATACTTTAAATGATTTCCTTCAGGTTTATTTTTACCTTTCATGCAACTATATGATTCAGAACTAAGAAAACAAAGAGCCTGTTGATTTCCATCAAGAATTTATAGGGAACGAGTCACCTTTCAAAAAAATCCTAGCTTAGTTCATTCATTCAGTAGTGTAGCAGTTTGATATGGTTATGAATTCCAAAAACAGATATTGGATTAGGCTTTTAATCTGATCTGTACTGGGCATGACTGAGTTATGATTCGGGCATTGAGTCCCTACCTCTTGGTGGGTAGGGACTCACAGATAAAAGGCAAGGCAAAGAACAGAGTTGAGGGCTTTTAATGGTGGTGTTTTGATTTTGGAGCTTGATGCTGAAGACTTAAACCGGAGCCCTGGGAAGTCAGCTTGCAGAGGAAAGAGAAGCCAACCCCAGGAAGAAAGAAACCTTGAACCCAGAGAAAAGCAAGTCCCAGGAACATAGGAACCCAGGAAGCCTGAACCCTCGCAGACATTGGCAGCCATCTTGCTCCAAATAGACTTTGCTGAGAGAATTAACTTATGCTTTATGGCCTGGTATTGTAAGCTTGTACTCCAAATAAATATCCTTTATAAAAACCAACCAATTTCTGGTATTTTGCATCAGCGACTCTTTAGCTGACTAATACAAGTAGATACTGACAAATTCCTACTAGGTATCAGGCTCTGCTCAAGGTGCTGGAGAGTAAGTAGTGACCAAAACAATAAAATATCTCGGGTTTCATGGAACTTATATTTGGGATGAGTGGAAAGAGACCATGAGCAAATTGCACTAATAGAGTGGATAAATGCAGACAATAGCTAGAAAGAAAAACAAAGCAGGTAAGTGTTTCTGGGTGTGAGGTAAGGAGGCAGGGATGCAATTCTGTGTCAACGGTCCAGGACATGCCCCTCACCAACATTTATAGGGTCTGAGGCAGGAGTACAAATTAAGGCCAGTGGCCTCTCAGCCATCCTCTCTTCCCATACAGGCCCCTGTGCTGCATTAGTTTCCTATTGCTGCAGAGCAAATTACCACAAAAGTAGTGGCTTAAAACAACACACACTTATCATGGTAGAGTGTCTGTGGGTCAGGGGTCAGGGCACAGCTTGGCTGGATCCTCCTTGTGGGGCTGGAACCAAGGTCGCAGCCTGGATGCATTTTCACCTGGAGGCTCAAAAAGGGGAGCAGCCACTTCGGAGCTCACTCAGGTTGTTGGAAGATTCATTTCTTTGCAGCTATAGGAGCGAGGGCCGTTAGATGTGGGACACCCTCTAGAAACACTGCCAGTTTCTAGGACCTGTCTGCAGCTCCTTGCCGTGTGGTTTTCTCCAACATGGCCACTCACTTCATCAACCCATAAGAAGACTCTAGCTCCATCCTGCTCAGATGGGGTCTTATTAACCTAACATAATATCGGGGTGACATGCCCCACAGAGGCTACATCCCATCACCTTTGTCACATTCTATTGGTTAGAAGCCAATCACAGGCCTTTCCCATACTCTAGGGGAGAGGATGATACAAGGGTGTGATTTCTAGAAGTCAGAAATCATCAGGGCTCACTGTATTCTCAAAATTGTGTATGCATCAAAATTATCTGGAAGGCCTAATAAAGCAAGATGGCCCATCCTCATCTAATTCAGTAGGCTTAGGGTGGGGCCTAAGAATTTGCTTTTCTTACAAGTTCCTGGGTGAAGGTGATACTGGTGGGCTAGTGGTTAAGGGACCACACTTTGAGAACCAGTTTCCTATTCTACATATTCAAAACCCACCCCCAAAACAGCCACCTCTCAGTCATCGCTCAAGATCAGGAATGTCCATGCCGGCAGTGTGGTCTGCCTATGGAAGGACCCTACAAACCTGGCCACATTCTAAGGGCTGTCTGGGTAGAGAATTCTGGAGTTCCAGGCACCTAGGGTATGGTCCAGAAGAGGGGGCACAAGTGTTACGTGGACTACCCACTTGAACAAATGCTCAGCTAGAGGAGGGGTAAAGATGGGCCCTCTAAAGGCAAAGGCTCACACAGGTATCAAGAAGTGTGAAGGGTCTGAGATTTTACCCCACTTGCAAGAAAACAGTAGGTAGACTGTTTCATGAATGCTGGCAGAGGACCCAAGACTCCTGGGTCACAGACACGAGACAATGTATTAGTCACAGCAATAGCAGTAGCCAGAGACATCATTGTGCCAGTTCCCTGAGTCCTGATTCCCACAGGGTGACGTGATGAGTTCCAAGTGTTGCCTTCTCATCCAGCGGGTGCACTGCAGGAGAGTAACACTGAGAGTAGGAAGCCCTGATCTTAGATAGGGGCTGCTAGCAAATCTGCCTAGCATCTGCTCTAGAGGGAGAGCTCATCTTTATTATTCTGGACAGTAAATAAATCTGCTCCTATGGGATTCAGTCTCTATCTTCCAAGGCTGTCAAACAAACAACTTTGGAAAAAATAGTTCAGAGAAAAACAACTGTCAATACCTTTGCTCAGAAGACAAATTGTGCAGAAACTTGAAAGACCTATGGAGAATTAAGTCCCAACAGTTCCAGGTCTAAGACCAGCCAGGGAGATTTTGGTAGGAACCAGGGAAGGTGAGTAAGCAAGCCAGGAAGACAGATATGTGGGGAAGAAAGGTTGAGGTAGAGAGATCAGTAAATGCAAATGCTCTAAGGAGGAAGCAAAGGGAGTTGAGGTGGGTGGGAGCATTAGGAGATGAGGTCAGGGAGCAATGGAGGGAAGAGAGGAGCAGATCACGCAGCACCCTCATGGGCCAGTGTCAGGACTTTGCCCCCCTTATCCTAGTGAAATGGAATGTTATCGGAGAGATTCAGAGGGAGGAGTGACATGACACTAAAGGTTTTAAGAGGCTCACTCTGGCTGTTATGTTGAAAAGAGACTGAAGGTAGGTCAAAGCCAAAGCAAGGACACCAACTAGGAGACCCGTGCAGCAATCTAGGTGAAAGATGGAGGAAGCCTGGTTCAGGGCAGTATCAGCAGAGGTGATGGGAATTCATCCCACTTTGGATATTTTTTGAAACTAGAGTTGATCTGACAGAGTGAAAATGGGGGACAAAAGGGAAAACCCCTCAAGGAGTAGTTTTGGGATATCTGCATTTGGAACAGAGTTGCCGTTAACTGACTCGGGGATGACTCAGGGAGAACTAGGGGTATTTTGGAGGAGGGAGGCTGGGAGATCGATGTTAAACATGTTAACTTCAAGATGTTCCCAGAGAGTCAGGCAGACATATCAAGTAGGTGGTCTGAAGACGAGGGGGTGAGGTCTGGCCTGGAGAGATACATTTGGGAGTTGCCAGTATAGGGATGGAATTTAGAACCGTACATATCGATGTGATCACTAAGAGAATGAGTATAGATAGAAAAGAGAAGCAGGTTAAGAAATGAATTTGGGAATGCCAATATAGCAAAGGAGACTGAGGCAGTGCTTGTGAAGAAAGAGGAAAACAAGGAACGTTTGGTGTCTGGGAAACCAAGTGAACACAGCGCTCTGAGGAGATAACAAGCAAATGTGCCAATGATGCAGGCAGGGCAAGTCAGGTGAAGACGAGAACCAATCACTGGATTGGGTATGTTAAAAACAACAGAGCTATTTTCCTCTTTCCCCAAATCAAAATGGAACCCAAATTTCAAGGCTATTAGAGGGGACCATTATTCCTCCAGAATATATAACAGGGCCCATGACATTAAGCCAAAACATTGATTTTCCCTCAGCCTAGAGGAAGGGATAAGAAGAAGGGACTAAAATCTGAGAAGGGCAGAGGTCAGCTGTGCACAAGCAGGGTGGGGGCATGGGTCTGAGAGGAGAGTGTGCTAAGTCCCATTCGATGGGTCAAGAGTCAGAGAACTGGCCGCAGATACTTTCTCTTCCAGAGTTCAGAGCTCCATAATCTGGTAGCTTTTTTGTGTTTTTTGTTTTTTACTTTTATATGATACAAATTCCTGGGTCATGGCAAACAAGCATATATAATGGTAAGTATACAAAACTCAGGATGAAACTAATATAAATTGATTTCCGATTAAGTACCATCACAGATCCTGTCAACTACCATTACCCTACATTCAAAAAGTTCATAAAAAATCCTATTTGTATATAATCATAAGGCTTGGGATAGCACAGAAGATGGGAATGCAAGAGATAAACTCTTGGCCCAGATTTCTTACTGAAGGAAGTCAGCAACTCCAAATCAAAAGAATTTAAGTCAAAGCAGAAACAATATTGTGACTTCAATTCTTATCAAATGTATGTCTGAATTTTTTTTCAGATGCATGTTTTCCCTCTGTTTATCCTTACTGCCCTAATCCCTTTTATTTTCAATATTAAGACTCACTTTTCAAATGCATACATTTGTTTACTTGCAAGTGCAAGAGCTTTCCTCCCAGTGGATGCCAAAACAATTTTTGGAAAGAAGGAGGCAGCATCTTGGTCTTGGGCTCTTCTCCTGTTTTCCAGAAAAACCGTGAAATGCAGGTGTTAAGCACTGTGGCAAAGTAATCGCCTGACTTCTGGCTGGTGATTATTCCTCTTATTTTTTTCTACATGCAGATTTTTTGAAATAGCACAAGTCATATTTCAAAAAATTCTGAATGTGTGTTCTTAATTTTTCACATTCCCTAAGCTGTCACAGTGGAAATTTGACATACCAATCCTCAGAATATGTTTCTTCTTTTCAGGGGCAATATTGCTGAGTGGACCGCAGGGACCTGACCAGCGTCTTACAGATGAGTGGAATTATGCCTAGAACCCAGGAGGCCCACAATAAACATTAGATATTTCCCTTGGCACTAATGCCTTTCATGAATTGGGGTAAATAGGAGAAAGCAGTGAGTGCCCATGAGACGTTCCAACCATTTGAAGAGTAATAACCAAGACGAAGGACTCCACTTTCCTCCTTGCCTATCCTAATTCTTAAGGGAGGGAACGCATCTTTCCATGATGTCTTCACATAGAAAGGAACCCATACTGGAAGTCAAAATGTCAGGAAATATTTATAGACAATTTTGATTTCAGCTCTCGGTAAAGCTGCTCTCAGCTAATTCAGGTACAAGTAGGAAAACTTAGTGAAAACCTGAAAAATTTACAACAGTCGGAGAAATTGAGACTCAGAAAAAGTTCCTCCCACCACCTCCATCCCAACTTGTCTTTCTCTGTTGAATGAATCGATTCCACTCCCAGGATCCTTGACAAGGTGCTATAGCTATTGATTAAAAAAAAGAAATATCTAATCACAAGGAAAATGAATTTTGAAATTTTCAAGAGATTGAAGAGGATTCTATATTTTAGATTTACGCCAGGGAAAAGGTACTTCATGTAAGACAGAAATAATCATAGGCAAGTTTGGAGATGGAGGTGTAACATGCATTTTCAGAGTGTGGCACATTATCTGGCCACATCACAAATAGCAAAGTGCCAGATTTTTGCCTTTTGAGAAAGAAACAACACATTGGTGAATAAGGGGTATTCTTGAAGATTTGTGGTTTTATTCTGGGAATTTCACTTCCTCTGCATCAAAATGCAACACTCATAAATGTTTCACACTGTAAGAAAACTATTTTAAAATTCATCTTTCCTTGAGGATCCAAACCCTCCTTTTAGCCGATTTAAATTCATTAAAATGTTCTGCTGTCTTCCCTGGTGCATTAACAATGACTCTAATTTACCTCATAAATTGTAAAGAAATTATACTTCATTTCTTAAATATTCCATGAAAAGCAGAATAATGAGATTGAATCTGCACAGTTTGGGGTGATCCTTTATGTGTTCTTAGCAGTAACCTAACTCTAAATTTAAGAAATGGCTACAAAATATCATCTTTGATGGGTACTGTAAGAGGCATTCCATGTAATGTTTCATGCATACATAGTTCATACATATTTGGAAAGCAAACCAAACCAACTATTTTTTTCACTTACCCCCTTAGACCACAAAAATTTAACCCAGAGACTGAGATAGTAGTTTAAGGGCTGTCTTACGTTCCTAGGGCTACCACAGTAAAGTACCAAAAACTGGATGGCTTGAAACAACAGAAATTTATTCTCACAGTTCTACAAGTTAGAAGTCTAAAACATGTAGAGGAAAATCCCTTCTTGCCTCTTCCTGGCTTCTGGTGATTTTCCTGCATTCCTTGGGCTTTAATCTCTGCCTGTCTCCTGCCTTCTTGCAAGGACACAAGTCATGTTGGATTAAGGACACATGCTACTCCAGTGTGAGCTCATTTCAACTTGCCTAATTCTATCTGTAAGGACCCTATTTCCAAAAAGATCCATTCCAAGGTGTTATCAATTAGGACTTCAACATTTCTTTTAGGGGGACACAGTACATCTCATCATAAGGACAGATCCTCTGACTATTCATTTTCCAACAATTTTGTTAGATACCTACTTTAAAGTAGGTATTACACTTGATATGCTTAGGAAGTGGTTAAATGAATAAATCATATTTATGTAAACAATTATAATGCTCATGAAACTATGAAAATCTTTCCTTTGGGGAGCCCAATAAGATTAGTCCTTTGAGCCAGCATCTAAAGAATACAGATTCTACTTTCTGGAAACAAGTACATAGATCCTATACCTTTTCTTTATTTTAAGACTTGAGACTACTGGGTAAGGATGAATACCAAGAAGAACAACATATTTGAACCATTCCACATTTTTTGAACTGGCTTTTCCCTGAAGCTAGTGATAAAAATTCTATACTGGTTTTAAGAATTACACGTTATCTGACTTAAGCAGAATTCTTCATCTTGAATACATAATTAAAATAGCAAGTTCACCATATTATGCCACTTATTCTTTCAGACCTCAAGGACTCTGGGTCATGTTCATTTTCCTAATCCTAGACTACAAATGGGATGGACAATGCAATAAAATGCTGCCCTTTTAAAATCTCTTTGGGGAGTAGATATAGCTCAAGTGGTTGACTGCCTGCTTCCCATGTATGAAATCCCAGGTTCAATCCCGTAACTCCTAAAAAACAAACCAATGAATGAAAAAAAAACAACTCTCACTGGGGAGCAGATGTAGTTCAGTGGTTGAGCTCCTGTTCCCACATACCAGGCCCTGGGTTCATTTCCCGGTGCCTCCTTAAAAAAATTTTTTAAATCCTCTTTGGCCATGTAGAATATATAGAATATAAAGAATATAAAACAAAACATACCATCTGTAACTTTACACACTAACAGTTTATGCATACCCATTATTGGAGATGGTCTAAAATAGTAATTAAAATCCCAAAATACGGAGTCTGTAGCTTCCTAGGACTGCCATAGCAAAGTACCACAAACTTGGTGGCTTAAAACAATAGAAATGTATTGTCTCACAGTTTTGAGGCCAAAGTCCAAAACCAAGGTGTTGGCCAGGCCACGGTTCATTTAAACCTGTCAGCGAGAATCCTTCCTGGCCTCTTCCCAGCCTCTGATGATTTGCTGGCAATCCTTGGCGCTTCTTGGCTTGCAGGGGTAGCATGTCAGTCTCGGCATCTGTCATCACGTGGTCTTCTCTTCTCTGTCTGTCCAGGTCAGCTTGCCTCTGTCCAAATTTCCCTCTTAAAAGGACAGCGGGGTATTGGAGTAGACACCCCCAATCCGTTTTGGCCTCACCTTAACTCGTCAAATCTCCAAAGACGCTATCTCTAAATAAGGTCACACTCACAGGACCGAGGGTGAGAACTTGAAGATGTCTTTTAGGGGACACAGTTCAACTCATAACAGAGTCAAAGTCTCTGATATCAAACTTTGGCTGCAACATTTCCAAGCTGTGTGAAGGAGAAAGTTGTATAACTGCTCTGCAGTTCACTTTCCTCACCTGTTCAATGACAGTAACACTACATTCCTCATGAGTTTGTTGCATATATTAAATAAGATATTTTTTAAACAGTTTTATTGAAAAAAAACTCATATATCATACAATCCATCCAAAGTGTACAATCAGTGGCTTTTAGTGTAATCACAGAGTTGTATATTGACCACCACAATCAATTTTGGAACATGTTCATTACTCAAAAAGAATAACGCCATACCCATTAGCAGTCGCCTCTCAATCCCTTTATTCCTCCCCAGCCCTACATGACCACTAATCTAATTCTGTCTCTATAGATTTATTTATATTTACATTTTATACAAATGGAATATACCATACGTAATGCCTTGTGTCTGATTTCTTTCACTTAGCATGTTTTTTTAATTACTACAATTTTTAATTAGAGCAGTTGTAAGTTTATATAAAAGCCATATTAAAAAAATAAACATTCCCATATGATGCTTGGTTTTTAAATGCATAGCATTGTATTCAGATTTTTTTTTAAGTCCCTAAAATGTTATTATCACTCTCGATGTGGATTAGTTCTAATTAGCACTCTAAGCACCCTAAAAATCCCATTGGGATGGGAATATGTCAATTCAACGGTTCTATGTGCTAGTTCACATAGGGACAATTCTCAGCTCTTCTTTGCTACTCTCCTGAAAAGATGACCCATGTCAACTGCACCTTTGTTCCCCCTTTGGCACTTACTGCCCAGCGTGTACTGAGAGATGGTGCAGTAGCACAGCTAAGCTCATACTCGACTTGGATGGACCGAAAGTTGAATGCTGTCTTTCTCACTTAATTTCTCTGAGCCACAGTTTCCCTGTCTGTAAAATGAATTGAAAGTATGATACCTATCTCCCAGTGTTATTATAAGGATTCAATAAAATAATGCAGGCAAAGTTCTTGGCATATGCTCATAAAAGCAAGAGCAAACATTTACATGGTAATTACCATGCGCCAAGCTCTGCTTTAAGCACTTTGCATGGATATGCTCATTTAACCCTCATTACAATCCTATGAGCTAGGAACTATAATTATGCCCATTTTATTGATAGGGAAACTCTGGCCGGGACAGATCAAGTGCCTCGTTGAAGGTCATGACAACGGCAATGTGCCTTGGTTCTGGGACCTTAGCCACTCTACCCTAGGGCCTCTCAACAGCAGGTGCTTGTTGAATGTTTGCCATGATTACAGAAATTAATAAATATTTATTTATATAACAAATGTATTTATATAACAAATGCATATTTGTTGACATACTTATTCATTACTGTATATCACTAAACAGCAAATCTTATGGTGGCAAAAATGGATTTTCTTGCTTATCAGTTTTTTCAAGAAACGTCTCAGATTCTGCCTACCCAGAATACTGAGAAAAGAAGGTGTATATTAAGGAAGGCAATTTAAAATAGATTCCAATCAACTATAATAACTATATTTGTAATGATTAGATTTCATAAGAATTTCAGTTGCAACAATAGTGTGATTTGTTGCAAATGAATGACTTCAATATTGTATTCATCACTATCTACCTCCAAATGAGGGAAAAACAAAACCATACGGGGTAGTTTGAAGACAGTAAAAATACTCTAAATAACATTCTTATTCATAAATCAAAATGTATGACGTCTAAGGAAGCAGATGTGGCTCAGGCAACTGGGCTCCTGCCTGCCACATGGAAGGTCGCTGGTTTGAATCCTGGTGTCTCCTAAAGACGACAGTGATCTGGCATGATGGGCAGGTGCGGCAAGCTGACAACACAAGAGACACAAGAAGAAAAAGCATGATGAGAGACACAACTTAGAAGGGAACAGAGGTTCCCTAAAGAAGAAAGCCATCTGATGGGATGGGCAGGCATGGCAAGCTGGTGCAACAAGATGACACAACAAGAGATGCAGGGAGGAAAAAATGATGACAGACACAACAAGTTAGGGAGCAGAGGTGGCTCAGGTGATTAGGCACCTCCTTCCCACATCAGAGGTCCTGGGTTTGGTTCCCGGGACCTCCTAAAGAGACAGGGAAGACGAACAGATACGGCAAGAGAAAAACAACAAGGGGATGGGGAGAAATAAATAAAATTAAATTTAAAAAATGTGTGACACCTAGCTTCCACAGTTTGAGGTTTTTGAACAATTATATCATCTGAAAATAGTTTCTTTTGCCTGGGTAATCTGATCCCTAAGAAAATGGGCTTGTTATGTGGGGATAGGGATTATTTAATCATTTGCTAACAAAATACCATACTCTGTTTACAAAGCAAGAAAGAGCCTTTTCCCCCCATGTAATCTCAATAACACAATATAATTACAAACATTCTTCTAGAGCTTCATCCCTTGTTTCATTTTCTGTTCTTATTCTTGTCCTGTTCTTTTTCTTCCATCTACTTCTAATTCACATTATCTTGCTGCATTTTATGTATCTGTGTAAACTGCCCTAAGTCCTTCCTGGAACAAGATGAGGGGAAATAAACTTCTGGTGAGCAAAGGATAATGGACTATAGGACAATTTCAGGTAAGTACAGCTTGAAAACAGTCGGGATGAATCTAACATTCACTACTTTACATCATTCATGAGCTTCAGAGAATCCTTCTGAGCAGAATGTTTGAATATAAAAACGATACTCTAGGAGGCTGCATAACGGCCCCAAAGATGTCAGGTGCAAATGTCTGGAAGCTATAAACATGATCTGATGCAGATGTGATTAAACTTAAGGAACCTGAGATGGGGAGATTATCCTGTATTACTGGTGCGGACCTTAAATGTAATCACCAGTGTCCTTCTAAGAGAGGCAGAGGGGACTGACCAGGAGACCATGGGGCAGAGACTGGAGTGAAACCTCAGAAGCAGCCATGGCCCCTCGAGGCTCGTTGCCCAAGGCACACAGGAGTTAGTGCTAAGTCAGGGTTTTAAGAAAAGAAAGAGCACAAATGTTACAGAGAAGCAAAGCTGCTACTAACTGATTTTGGGTGATTTCGAGGAGCCAGGAACAAGTTCTCCCTTTAGAAGCTCTGGATGGAGCCCGGCCCTGTGGACACCTTGATTTCGGACTTCCGGCCTCCAGAACCTTGAGACAATACATTTCTGTCATTTAAAGCCATGGGGCTTGTGGTCATTTGCTACAGCGGCCCTAAGGGAACCGAAACAGGTATCAATTTGAATGTACAGAAGTGTGAAGAAGACAGAACCTTTTCCTTTAGCATTAAAAACGCTGGGAAAGGCAAAAACAACAAATTGTTTCCATGTAGAATAATGAGAGATTTAAAGTAGTTTACTAGTTTAAAAGAATCAGGGAGTTTTTATTTTAAGGGACAGTCATATACTTCAGGATACTGTATATTTCTTACCAAAATCCCACTCACATATATCACTTCTATTAAAGCAAAATTGTCCAATCCCAATGGAAAGCGAGACGGAGGGGGGCCTTTCGTGGAATGCCCTGTCACACTGTCCTCCAGCCCCTCCTCACTGAATCATTCCACTGGTAATCCTACTTCTCCCTTCTCTGTTCTAACAACTCCCCGGAATGCTTCTTGTTTTGCTGGAAGTAATCTGTTCTTTTACAGCGTCAAGGAACCTATTTTCACAATGTCACTTATGGGAGCATTATTAGGACCCCCTGGTATATTTATTGAGCTATACATGCAAATAATGTCCATAGCAACTGAGTGGTCCCCTGAAACTCCAAGGGGCATCTCATAAGCAGCTGCTTACTTAACCTGGCTCGTTCTTGTTTGCCTCAGATTAAGAGGTGGTAAGATAAACCATCCCCACTCTAGGTAATTCTAAATTAAACTGTGCTGGACTTAGAAGCTTGCCCTTTGGACATCACAGGAGTATCTTAGAATCTAAGAGGCACACATTCATTTAGCCACAAAAACGTGCCAAGGGGAAAGATTTTCCCTTTAACATAAAAAAACCCTAAAAACATTGTGAAAAGCTTTTTTTTCTCAAAGAACCTTCTATGCCTGCTGCTTAAAGGACAAAAAGAAAGTGAAAATGAAGAACTTAAAATACTGGGAAAATGAGGATTTAAAGAGATAAATTCATCACCTGGTTGTATAAGTAAGAAGTTGGGGTCATCCTTGACTACAATCCTCCCCCCACCCCCATATTCCAATACACGTCATTTTGATTTTACTCCCTTAGTATTTGTGGAACCTGTTCGCTTTGATCATCCTGGCTGACCATCACCAGGATGAGTCCAAATCTCCCCTGAACCACTTCCTTTGCTTTTAACTGGTGCTCCCCACCCACTCGGGCTCCATCCAGCCAGGAGGAGGCCGCTGGAGACTTAGGTGGGGACTCAGACAGTGTCTTTCCTCTAGAAGTGGTAGGCACTGAGTGCTGATGGGAGTTCACAGCATCAACTCTGCTACTCCTTCTCCCTGTGACGGTAAACACCTCCTTTACTCCCTGTCTGCTTCCTCTCTGTAGAATGGGAATGAGAACATAACTGCCTCCTGGAATTCGTGAAGATGAAATGAGTCGTCCATGTAAATAAAAACACATGCAAATAAGAACAGGGACAAGGACACAGTATACTATTACTCTTAGCTATTCTGGTGATTTTGCTATTGTTCTAAATACAGCCTAAAGTATACATTGTAAACAGTATATTTCTCTATAAATATGGCCTACTGTATACATACTTTTTTAGGCTCTACTCCGTGGCCCTCTTTCATAGCATTAATACAGCTACCATTTCACTTTTGAGTTATCAAATAACTATCAAGTTAATTTCCAGTAAATTTCATGAAGATAGTGCCTGGCAAAGGCAAGAACTGGAATATCTGTAAAGCTTGGAAGTAAAAACCATGGGAAAATAGGAGTGCTCAGCTGGTAGCCTCAGAAATCGCCCAAGTTTGAACAAGGGTCTCCTTATGCGCTGCAGGTTTTCTCCACCCTCACTGCACAACAGAATCACCAGGGAAGTTTTCACACATACCCAGAGATTGATATTTGATTGGCCTGGAGTCAGACCAGTGTTTAGGGGTCTCCAAGCGACTCTGACGCGCAAATCAGGTTGAAAAACTCCAGTAGTGTGCCTAATGCTTCAGCTTGGAGGTGAAGGTCAAAACCGGCCTCTGGTTTATTATGATTTGGACCAACTAGCCCCACTCTTGAAGTCTCCTTTCCTATTTAGATAATGGAAAAATTTTGGCAGCGGCGGCTTTATGGTTAGGGTATCAGCTGATGGAAATAACGAGGATGGCTCTTGCTGTTCAAACATCGTAATCCCGGCAGCAAACCTGTTGGGTGGCTCCAGGCCCACGCACCCGCGAAACCGCTCGCATTAGGCAGGATGCAGCTCCCGCCCCTAGAGGGCGAGCACACGGGGTCAGGAACCTTCAGGGTTTTGCTTGTTTGTTTTTAAACAGGTTTTCTTTTCTTTTTTCTTTTCTTTTCTTAATATTAAAGGCTACCGCAGAATTTCCCACCTTGTAGAGGAAAAGTGGCGATAACGGCTTTAAGGCTTAATCCCGCAATCCAGCCCTTGTTGGCGGCAGTTTCCTTACCTGTCTCACGCACCACATCCATCCCCCTCTGTTCTTCCCCAGTGTCTGTTTACTCCCATCCCCGCACCGCCGCATCGGGACCCCATCCCTGGTCCCAGGGTGACCCCAATACACGCGGCCGCCCTTCGTGAAGCCGTCGCGACTCCTGCAGCAGGGAGCGTGGAGTGGAGCGGCCGGGGGACCCCGCGCACCGGGAAAGGCAGAAGTCGCTCCCCCATCCTGGGAGACCCCCAACACAGGGGCCCATCTGGAGGGAGGGTCGGCGGCCGGTAACGCTCACCTCGCCGGGAAGGCCGGTCCTCGCGCGGGAAGCCCCTCTCCCAGCAGGGAGACCCGGGTCGCCGCAGAGCCACCAACTGGGGTGCGCGCCCCGCTCGCCCCCCAACTTCAGAGTCGAGGGATGTGAGCCCCCCGGCCCGCGCGAGAGGAGTCGAGCTCCATCCCCACTCCCGGAGGAAAGGGGAACGAAGGCTGATTCCGGACCCTAAACAACAGGTCCTCTGGCACCCGCGAGGTTCCGGGAGTGGGGGCAACTGACTGCGGGGCCTGACAGAGCATTCCGTGGGCGCATTTCCTGCGGAGGGACCTCTCCACTCAACGGCTTCAGGACTGGTCCCCAGACCCACCGCGAATCCCGGGCTGGGAAGCAGGAATGACCCCGAGTGCGCGGGGGGGAGCGGAGTCCCAGATGTCTGGGGACGGCACCGATCCGCTCGGAGAGCAAAGTTAGGAGACGCAGGACGAGCGTTTCTGTGCGGGCCCCAGGACCCGGTCCTCGGGCGTTCGGCGCCCACTCACCTTGTGCCTGCGCCTCCATGGTGGCCGTCCTCCGACCGAGCGCGGCGGGGACGTCCCGGCGCTTTGCTTAGCAGCTGGCAGCGGTGGCCGCGCTCAGAAGGCAGCTGGCCCTGCCGCTCGCGCCCTCTCCCGGGCACGCGTGTCACCAGCGCTGCGTGGCGGGGGCGGGCCAGGGCGGCGGCGGCGGCTACCACTCAGCGCTGGTTACATCCGCCCTTTCCAGTCCACCTGGCCCAGACCGGGCTGGGAACGCGCTGGCCGCTGGGCGCCACCTACCGACCGTGCCGCACAGCGCGCGGGGGCGCCCACTCCAGGCCCAGCGAATGCCGGGTGGAGCCCAAATGCGCCCTACCCAGCGCCAGCCTAGGAGAGGCAAGGAGGGGTGGATGTACACAGCCCACGAGCCCAGGTACCTGGTGGAGAGTTGAGAGAGACCTGGGGGCCAGACACGACAGATTTGGGCAACAGAGGAGCTATATATTTTACGGATGAAAGAAACATTTAATTCGGAAAGAACTGCTTGAAGACAATCCGGAACAGTTAAAAATTCCATTGGAGTCGTTCCAGATCCTGGAACCCGTTTGTGCACCCCATTCTTTCCCCTCCTCTCCCAACCAACTCTTACGTTTTTTTCCTAGCTGCTTTTATTGTTTGGTTTTTTCCTTCCATTTCTTTGAACCACATTTAAAACAAAACAAAAATCACTGGCCCTGTCTCCTCTTTGGGTACAGAGTGAAACCAGTTTTGGGAAGGAAGAGGGATTTGATAAATGGAAGACAGCTGTTAACCAGCTGCAGCCTTGGCCTTGGCTTCAAGTCCAGGTCCTTGGGCTAGTGTGAATGAATGCAGCCATCTCCCTTCAGAGATAACTACAAGAGGGTCATTGATTGCTGTACTTTAAACAAAAAGATAATCTTGTGTTCTTAAGGAGACAATTAAAATCTACAAAGAAAGAAAATTGTAGGAGATTTTTGTAAGAACAGAGGACTTAGCATAAATGATAGGAGAATGAAAGGAGGAAGAAAAAGTGGAGGTTTATACATGTTAAAATATAATGATATAATATATATCAACTATGAAAATATATGCCATATACTGTAATAAATAATATGATTCAGGCATACCTCATTTTGTTGAGCATCACTCTATTACACTTCATGGATATTGCATTTTTTAAAATTTAAAGGCTTGTGGCAACTGTGCATCAAGCAAGTCTATTGGCACCATTTTTCCAACAGCATATGCTCATTTCATGTCTCTGTGTCACATTTTAACTAAGGTATATACATTGGTTTTTTTAGATATTAAACTATTGCACACTTAATAGACTACAATATAGTGCAAACATAACTTTTATATGCACTGGGAGACCAAAAAATTCATGTGACTAATTTTATTGTAAAATATGCTTATTATGGTTGTCTAGAACCAGTCCAGTGATATCGCCAAGGTATGCCTGTACAGCTAACACCAAAGAATCATGTTCTTTTTATTAATAGGGAGAGTGCCAAGAAATTTAATCAGATTCCACAGGATTTGTTGGAAGAAAAGTTTTTAAATTGCTGAGTAATTCAGTCAGCTTCTGCTAGGTTATGCTGCAATAACAGACAGCTCCCCAAATCACTGAGGCTTACAACTCTGGAGGCTTCTTTTTTAGAGAGGCTACACATCTTCCTCAGGCTAGCTTTGGCAGTGCACCACATCTTCTTCATTCTGGGAGGAAGCTAAAGAAGCAGCCCCTACTATCTGGGGCAGGCTGAATTCATGGCAGGCAGGTAAAAGTGAAGACAGACTCTCACAAGGGCTCTCACAGCTTCTGCCTAAAAGTGTCATCTGTCACTTTCAAGCATCACTTTCAAGCATGTTTCCATGGCTTTAGAAAGTCACATAGCCAAGCCTGATGCCAATAAGGTGGAGATTTATCTTGCTCCTACAGGAAGAAAGAACAAAACCTTGAGGACAAGAAGAAAATCTACTACCTGTACTAAATGTACATCTAATTCCTCATTACATGGATCAGAATCTCACAAGTTTTGGGCAAAGGTGATTGTATTAGTTTCCTATGGTCGCTATGACAAATTTCACTAGCTAGGTGGCTTAAAAAAAAAAAACATGGCAGCCACAAGTCTGGAGGCCAGAAGGCTGAAATCACTACCATTGGGCTGAAATCAAGGTGTGGGTGGGGAAGTAGATTTGGTTCAATGGATAGGGCATCCACCTACCACATGAGAGGTCCAGGTTCAAACCCAGGGCCTCCTGACCTGTGTGATGAGCTGGCCCACGCCCAGTGCTCATGCACACAAGGAGTGCCATGCCACGGAGGGGTGTGCCCCACATAGGGGAGCCCCACGCTCAAAGGAGTGCACCCCATAAGGAGAGCCGCCCAGCGCGAGGAAGGTACAGCCTGCCCAGGAGTGGTGCTGCACACATGGAGAGCTGACAAAGCAAGATGACACAACAAAAAGAAACACAGAGGGAAGCAGACTTGGCCCAGTGGATAGGGTGTCCACCTACCACATGGGAGGTCCACGGTTCAAACCCCGGACCTCCATTACCTGTGCAGAGCTGGCCCATGCTCAGCGCTGATGCACGCAAGGAGTGCTGTGCCACGCAGAGGTGCCCCCCATGTAGGGGAGACCCACGATCAAAGAGTGCACCCCATAAGGAGAGCTGCCCAGTGCGAAAGAAAGTGCAGCCTGCCCAAGAATGGCGCCACACACACGGAGAGATGACACAGCAAGATGACACAACAAAAAGAGACATAGTTTCCTGTGCCACTGACAACAACAGAAGCAGGCAAAAAGAAGAACATGTAGCAAATGGACACAGAAAACAGACAGCTTGTGGGGGGGTGGGGCGGAGGGAAGGGGAGAGAAATAAATAAAAAAATAAATCTTAAAAAAAGAAAAAAAAGAGACACAGATTCCCCCGGTGCCGCTGACAAGAATACATGCGGACACAGAAGAACACACAGCGAATGGACACAGAGAGCAGACAACTGGGGGGGGGGGGCAGGGTGGGGAAGGGGAGAGAAATAAATAAAAAATAAATCTTAAAAAAAAAAAGGGTATGGGCAGGCCCTGCTACCTCCGGAGGCCCTAAGAAAGAATCTGCTCCTTGCCTCTTGCAGCTCCTGGTGGCTACAGGCCTTTCTTGTCCTCTATTTCAAACCTCCCTCTGTCACTCTCTTTTAAGAATACATGTGACTGCAATTAGGGCCCACCAGAATAACCCAAATAAGCTCTTCCTCCCATGATCTTTAATTTAATCACATCTTTTGCCATAGAAGGTAGTATTCACAGGTGCAGGGGATTAGGTAGTGAACACATCTTTGGGGGGAGGGACTTTTTTTTTTCCTACCACAGTGCCGTAAGTTGTTTCTTTCTGTAAGAGTCAGGAACATTGCTACATACATATGATTTTCTTCATATTATTTTCAAGGGACGATTAGACAAGTGATATAAAATTTCAAAAAAGTAGCTGAAAAATAACAGAGAAATACAAAACCTAGTGTTTAAACTAAAGTTTGGAACATTCCAAAAGATTCATTACAACCAGACATTATTTCTATTATTTCTCTATGTCACTGGTTTCTTTGGGCCATTGCTTCCTGTGGTTTTGAAACAGGACAAGCTTCTGCAAAATTTGGAAATAAGAGAAATGTTTTCAGACTTTCTCTTTCAGTTTCCCTTTTGCTCCACATCACCTTAGAAACCCAAATGCCCAAGCTCTGGCCTCCTTCACCCAGAGCTCTGCACTCCCTTTTCCCCTCAAGATCCTTCACCCAGCCTGACCCAACCTCGTCTGAGGTAGACAAGGTGTGTTACAGTCTCAGAATCCACTTCCTGCGTCCCATCCTCATTAAATCTCTCCTCCTGGAAACATTGTTCCTAGAGCCTGGCTCTCTGTTGCTGACATATTTATGGTAGAAGATGAAATGAGAATATTACATGGCAGACTTGTGAAGAACAAATTTGCAGACAAGGGCACCGGGTGATGCTTCAGGTACACACTCAATCCTGGCTATGGGTCAGCTGGGGCTCCACAGGTCTAGAACTTATTGCAGGAATAAACATTTACCTGTGGCAGAGGCTACTGTGTGGGCAGAAAAACCCAATTCCTTTTCTTCCTGGCACACAACTAGACCATATTTCTCGTTTCTCTTGTGTGAGCTGGGGCCACACAGGTGAATTCTGGCCAATGGATTATTGGCAGAGTTAAGGGGCAATTCCAGGCATTGTCAATGAAAAAAATTTTTTTTTAATTAATAAAACAACATACTTCCTAAATGAACCTCTCTGTACTCTACTCCCCTTGACTGTTGGGATAGAGGGAAGGCACTTGGGCCCTGACTTGTCATGTGGAATCTGCCCACTGCACAGTCAATGGATTTTATGTGCGAGAGAAATAAATTTCTATTGGGTTTAAACAGTGAGATTCCAGACAGGGCTCATCGGTTATAGTGTTTAGCTTTACTTGCCCTACCTAATACAATATTTCTGTCAAACTTCTGGATAGCTGATTTCTGTTTGGAGCTGTTCAGTTTGTTTGTTTCTGTTTTGTTCCAGTGACCGGTGTCCATTTCTTCATCCTTTGGGGAACAGCTCCTCTCCCATTTCTAAGCTTATGCTTTCTAGGATGAAGCACAATCAGAGCTATTATGATTGGTCCAAGGATGGGCCCATGACCAAATTTGGACCAATGAGAGTCTGCCCTACTTTTTTAGTGGCTGATACTCATTAGTGGGTCATGCAATAGAATTTTTAAAAATAGAATAGGAAATACGCAGAGAACATTGCATGTAATATTGAATTGTGAAGCTCTTGTTACAGTGGTAAATATTGAATATTGTATATATGCATGCACTTCCAATTTGAAGTGCCAAGTGAAAATGATTTCTTATGGTGGGTGATGGTCAATAATATTTAATATATACTGTTCTCAGTGGGTCCCTACAATTCCATAGAGGGACATAATAATGTAAAGAACTCAGAGGTTGGCACTAACTTTGTTACTGCCTTGCTAGTGACTTTGGGTTTACTTACTTTCTGAGACTCTAGTTTTCTTATCTCAGTATTGAGTGTGAGTTTCAATGGCAGGCAGTGTGGTCTTGGAGTCAGAATCCAGATGAAGACTTGGCCATGTGAACCCAGATGAAGACTTGGCCACCCCCAGGGTGGGAAGCTGCTGATACAGGTGTGGGTTTATGTTACTGGAAGGACCCTGGTGCCTCCAGTCAGTTACTGGAACTGCTGCTTCTCCACAGATGCCAAGGCAGGCAGTTTCCACTCCCCACCGCCCTGCAGACCTGCCACCTGACCCTCACTGCTGCGGGCCCCAGGGGGCAAGTCTTCCCCAGCCCAAGCCAGGCTCCTTGGGAAGCCTTTCTCCCTCTGATAACTCCCGCATCCGGGGGTCAGGAGGGGCTCGTTATGATTGCTCCCAATCCTTTCAGGCCTGGGGGGCAGTATGCCAGGTACTAAAACTCCACACTTAACCCATCTCCTGCCCCCCTGGCATTTTCTTCTGGCATCTCCCCTTTTGGGGCTTTCCCCACATAATTTAGGGGGAAAAGGGACTCATTCTGAGTTTGTAGATTTTAGTTATTTACAATTAGCATTGCTATATTTACTGTAAAACATTCAAGTAGTGGGCTGGATAATATTAGTTAATGTTTGCCAAGGTTGTTTTATTTAAGGTGTTTTGAATAATTGCATTTTCTACAATGATAAGGATATGCTATGGATATAGGTATGCATCAAGATGGAGATAGACAAATAGACATCTTCTAATCTGAAACCTGCAGGTTGATGAGGCAACCACCTTACAAAAAAAAATAGATAAAATCTTACTTTCCTTCCTGAAAAGTTAAATATAGAATTACCATATGACCCAGCAATTCTGCTTCTAGGTATATACCCCAAAGAAATTAAAATAGGGACTCAAATAGACACTTTTTTTTAGGTTTATTTCTCTCCCCTTCCCTCCCCCACACCTCCCCTTTGTCTGCTCTCTGTGTCCATTAGCTGTGTGTTCTTCTGTGTCCGCTTGCATTCTTATCAGCGACACTGGGAATCTGTGTCTCATTTTGTTGTGTCATCTTGCTGCATCAGCTCTCCATGTGTGTGGCACCACTCCTGGGCACGCTGCACCTTTTTTTACCCTGGGCGGCTCTCCTTATGGGGTGCATTCCTTGCATGTGGGGCGCCCCTACGTAGGGGACACCCCTGCGTGACACGACACTCTTGTGCACATCAGCACTATGCATGGGCCAGCTCACCACATGGGTCAGGAGGCCCTGGGTTTGAACCCTGGACCTCCCATGTGGTAGGCAGATGCTCTATCAGTTGAGCCAAATCCGCTTCCCTGAAATAGATACCTGTACACCACTGTTCATGGCACCATTATTCACAATAACCAAAAGGCAGAAGCAACCCAAGTGTCCATCAACAGATTAATGGGTAAACAAAATATGGTATATAATCACAACAGAATATTATTCAGCCGTGAAAAGGAAGGAAGTTCTAAGACTTGCTGCAACATGGATGAACCTTGAAAACATTATGCTGAGTGAAAATTGCAAGGTACACAAGGCAAATACCATATGATTTGACTTATATGAAATATCTAGAAATAACAAATTCATAGAAACAAAGTATATTAGACCTTGTCAAGGGATGGCAAATGGGGGGGCTGTTGTTTGTTGCTTGGTGAGTATAAAGTATTTGGAAATTTTAGAAAATTTTGAAGTTACAAAATAAACACAATTGTTGAATGGCAAATTTTATGTTATATATAATTTAGCACAATAAAGAAAAAGTGATTTCACCCTGAGAAATAACAACAATTTAGAGTCCTGTCCCCAAGGCTTACCCGGTACTATGATGAGAAAGCATCCCAAAGACCAAGAAAAAACCCATGTTCCACTTCATCAGGCCGATAGCCATTACATAGCTCACTTTTTCTCAACATTTACATAATCATTAGGCTGTAAAATGCAATGCAGCGCTTATTTACATTTGGTCATGAATGGCTTTCCATTTTTTCATGTTTTTATTTTCTTTTCCTAAAATAATGATAATGTTCTCAAGGACCGTGTGGGACTCATATTGCATCTCCCATATTTCCTACCACAGGGCCTTATACAAATCCATAGCTGAAAGAAGATTTACAGAATAGACCATTAACTAACCAGCAGGGCTTGTTTTACCCATACCCAAGTTATTCTCAGCACAGAGTAATCAACAAAAATGGAGCCTTACAGTTTTGCTTGAAAGAGGGGAAGCTCATGTCTTCCTGGAAGATGTATAAATATATTATTGTTTCTCTTATGCTGAAGATTTCACTGATATGTAATGATTGCCATTAAAATTGCTGCATAGAACACTTTTAGAGGGCTTTTAAAGGATTTTTGGTAAGAGTGCCTGCGGAAGTGTGAACTAGAGAATCGGCGAGTTCCCTCTGAGAGTCAATTCAGTTGTTCTGGTCCTCTCTACCTTGGGAATTAAACACCAGGTTAGAGTTGAACTCCCAGCTGTTAGAATGAGCTAAAAATAGTTCATGACTTCCCAGCTTGAGTCATCTCACCGTCCTTTAAACTCTGACTCACTTTCCTAACTTATCAAATCTTAAACTACTACTCCCTTCACAATTTTCATCATTTGCTTTAGTTTGCCAGGCCTGCTTAACAAAGTACCACAGGATTCAACTACAGAAATGGATTCTGGACGTTTGGAGTTCAAAACCAAGGGAGCTTGCTCTTTGAGGGCAGAATCCATTCCATGCCTCTCCTGCTGGCTTCTGGTGGGTGGCCATCCATCCGCGGGCTTGTTGGCTTGTCGTGTCCTAAACCCATTCTCTACCTCCAGCACACCGAGTGTCTCTTTCCGCCTAAGCCAAATATCCTCTGCTTATAAGGACCATATTGAATTAAATGTCCACCTTAATCTGCTTTGGCCTCATCTTAACTAATAACATCTTAAAGATCCTATGTACAAGTAAGTTCACGTTCATGGGACTGGGGCGAGGACTTAAACGTGTCCTTTTGGAGGACAAAATTCCAACCATAACATCATTGTTAATAATAATAAAATGTTGACATGCATTCCAAAACATTTACTGAACCTCTTTTATGTGGCAGGAACTGTGCTCGATGCTCAGGAATTGATGGTCTGTTGAAAAGAGGAGTAAACAGATTCTTTCCGCAGCAGTGCAGTGCGGTAAGTGCTGTGCCAGCGGTAGGCCAGCAGGTCTGTAAGCAGTGAGGGAGCCCCCAACTCAGACTGGGGAAAAGGAGATAAGAGATGCCACAACTAGTTGGCTGAAATGACAGGAATTTATTGTCTCGGAGCTTTGGAGGCTAGAAGTCTAGAATCTAGGTGTTGGCAGGTCTATGGTTTCTCTGAAGGCTGTGGCATTCTGGTGGTGGCTTGCCAACAATGCATAACTCAGTCTCGACATTTGCCACATGGCCATTTTTCTCCCTCTGTATCCTCCTCACTCCTACTGCTGTGCCCCAATTTCCTCTGCTTTAAGGACTGAAGCCATATTAGGTCAAGGTCTACTCTTATTCAGTTTGGCCTCATCTTAGTAGGATCTTCAAAGGTTCTATGTGCAAATGGGGCCACAACCACAGGACTGGAGCTTAGGACTTGAACACAGCTTGGTGGGGGATGCTATTCCCATAGCAGGGCTGCACAAAGGGATGGGCAGTTAGGCGGCAGCTATGCCAACGTCACCCCACGTCATGCTACTGAGTAGGGGCAAAAAGAAACAGCGAGAGTGAATTTGGTGAGCTATTGCTCACATTTGGGACCAGGACCACTGACCCCTTTTCCTCTCCTCCACAAATGTCCCAGTTTTCTGAAGGTCTGGAAGATGGGGCCACCGGCCAGAGCCTTGACTGTGGAGGCCAGAAGAGATTAGTGGGCTGCAGTCTGGCCAGGGAGCCAACTAGCTAACACCAGGGGAGCGAGTGGCGCCTGAGACCTTTGGCTGGGGTCCACCAGAGCGTAGGGGAGCTGCAGGGCTCTCAACACACTATCGCTCTCCTCCAGTCAAGCAAGCAGTCGTTTGTTCTTTTCCCTTCCTCTCAGTCCCTCCCTCCCCGTCACCCTGCTAAGAGGAGCTAGTGCCTAGGAGAGGGTGCCAGGAGCTTTCACTCCCTAACCCCCCAACACACACACTCACTCAGCCACACACAGACACACACACATTTTCCAAGCAGTGCTGGGAGAGAAGAACTTTACACTGAGCTTCAGACTGAAAAGGCAACTAGGTCATTTATCCAAAAAAGACTCTTCTAATAATCAAAACCTGACTACTGAATCTAGATCAGCTGCCTGTAATGAGCCACTCTCAAGCCAGGTGAAAGACAGTTATTGGAAAAAGGACAACCATTTCATGCTATGCTTCAAAAAGTTGTGACTCCTCAATAAGCCGATTATACTCCATAAAATGCTTTACAGAAAACTCAGTGAACGAATTTGTTTTTTTGTCATTTCCATATTAACTGGCTCCATAGGTTACACATGGATATTCAGAGAAGTTAGAACATACATGATGAAGAAGCATCTTAGTTCACTGTATCGTAAGATTCCCATATACACGAATTTCCTAAGTAACAAAAGCTTATTCTTTTAGACTTTAAAGTATACAATCATTTTCAAATAGCAATCTCTAGAATATATTTTACATCTGTTGGCCTTATCATGCTTTCATGAAGGAGTCCTCGCCCTCAGCACTACTGACACTTTTTTTTACTGGATTATTCTTTGTCGTGTTGTAGGATGTTCGGCAGCATCCCGGGCCACTACCCGCTAGAAGCTAGCAGCACCCCAGAAATTGTGACCATCAAAAATGTCTCCAGACATTGTCAAAGGCCTCCTCGAGGGCAAAATCACCCCCTGGGTGAGAACGACTGCTTGAGCCCCTTCTTGAAGACTCAGAATCATTAATAATGGGAATTATTATGCTCTGCCTTAGTATAGGGACATCCTCGGAGCTTAGCCAGGCGTGGGGTTTTTTGCCCCTCATCCCCACAGCCCCATACAGGGGTGCACTTGGAGTTTTCCTGTCTCCTATCATCATCACTCATGCCTCATCTGCTGCTGAACTGATGCCATTGCCCCAGAAATGTCCAAGAGGGACTTTGCCTCTTTCCCACAGCGAGAGGGTATGAGCAAGTACAGGCAGCATGACTGGTGTGGCGATGGCAAAGTAGCTGGAAGTACTAAAAGTTCTTTCTCCTTTTGGGGGTTGAACATATCTACCCAGGGCTACTCTTGACTTTAGAGTGACCTGCTTTCTTAGCACAGTCTCTTTTCTTGAGAGAAGGGCAGCAAAGGAGAAAAGGGACAGGTCATTTATATGGGCCATTGGGGGGAAAAATCTAAGCTGCTGGGAGGAAAGAAGCTATCTTAAGGTTAACATTAGATTCCAAAACCAGTACTTTGCAAAACTCATTATTTTCGGGCTGCTTGCATAGCCTTTGTTTATTTTTTTTCTGTTTAGGTTTTATTACATTTCCTTTTAAAAAGTTAGACCCTTCCACTAGCACTAAGGAGAGGAAGAAAACAGATATGTTGTTGCCAACTGAAGTGAAGTAGATGCCGGACTATGGCAGGGGTAATAGAAATAAGACAACCTCAACATGGAACAGAAAGGGACACAACAAAGAGCCAAAGTCCTCCACCACACATTACTTTCCCTTGGTTTTTCTCTTTCCCTAATTGATTTTTTTTTTTCTTATTTATTCAAAGGAGCAATTCTTGATCGCTTCCGGAAGACATTTGCTGGCCAGAGGACTATTGTTGGTTACTGGCTATGTTTCAGGTGGCTGCCTTGCCAGGAGCTTGACCTCTGGACAATGGATATCACTATATTCTTCCTATGGCACAAAACCAGTCACAAAGTCAGGTGCTCTCAGATTCTTGTTCAAACACAGCATAAACTTCTGGCTTCATTGTTTATAAGTAACATTGAAAAACTGGAGAAAGGTCAAGTAGAATATCAAAAAGATTATTGCTAAGTTCCTTAGGGAAAGTTAAAGGAGCCAGGTGGCTCATTTCTTTTGGCCAGCAGAAATCGAGATGACTTCTTGGTAACAGCACAAACATCTACTGTCCAGTCACAGGATAGATCATAACCACTAGAAATGGTAAAGAATTGGTTAGTGACCGCCATAGCTATTGTTTTCCAGATTTCAAAGTGACATTGACACTTTGAAATTGTGACTAAAGTAAATGAAGGAGACAATAGAAAATGATCATAAAAACTGCTCAACCGATCAATAGAACACACCAAGAGAAACCCTGTTATACTAGCTTACATCAAGTTCAAAGACCTGGCCTGGTGAGAAGATTTTGTTAAGACCCAATCAGAAAGCCAGTCCTGTTAGAGATGTAAATAATATTAACCTTTGATTTTGCAAACTATAAAATAGAAGGAAACAATTTAAATTTGAATTTGAAATAGTGTATATTAATTACCCAATGGATTGCAACATTCTATGGCAAAAGAAAAAAAATAAATCTGTAATAAATAATAATTAAAGATAATCATTTTGGAATTGAAAAATTCTCAAAAACACCATAAATTTCTTCAAATTATCCACTATGAAATTTAAAAATAAAAGCTAGCAGAGAAAATACAATTGCAGAGTTGGGCAGAGAAAAACATTTTCTTAAGATCCTTCTCAGGAGGTCTTGCTCTCTGGTGGTGAATGTTCCTCATGAGTGAACACCGAGGAACCGAACTCTTTCTCAAGGGAACTTTCCTGCAATACATTGGTGAAGCAAATTTGTATGGGAAAAATTAGTAAAATATGTTCCATATAGTATTGTCATAATTAACCAAAAATTATCTATACTTTAAATTAATTAATTCTAATCATATGCATAGCCTATATAAAATATGTAAATTTTATTTTATGGCTCTCACACACAGAGTTGTTCTAAGTCAATTTCAAACCTTTAAAAAACAGTCGTTTAAACATAAAAGGATCACGAAAATGTGTGAGGAACTTTAAAAAGTTCATTTTAAAATGGTAAAAAATCCAATAGTTGGGGCAAAGAATTTTTATCATCTTTAATGATTCTGATTTGACACGGTCTATATCCATCCTTCTGCCCCATGGGATCTAAGCCCCCTCTTAATTAGAGGTGGAATGGGTATCACCATCACAGAATCCTCAGGATTGAGGAATGGACAATGGACTAGAGTAGACCTACAGTTGTTCTACTGTAGACTTGTTGCAATCCTAGCAATGGAAGAACTTTTATCATGGATGTAGAGGGAGTGGCCACTGGAAATTTTGAGGGGAGGGAGAGGGATAAATAGTGGTAATTTGGGGGCATTTGGGGGACTTGGGAATTATCCTGAATGACATTGCAATGACAGATACAGGCCATTGTATATCTTGTAATAACTTACAAAAATGTGCAGGAGAGAGTGCAAACTACAATGTAAACTATAATCATTGCTTAGTGGCAATGCTCCAAGATGTGTTCATCAATTGTGGCAAATGTACCACACTAATGAAGGATGTTGTTGATGTAGGAAAACTTGGGAGGAGTAGGGAGCAGGGCATATGGGAATATATTTTTGTAACATTTATGTAATCTAAGTTTCCTTTAAAAAATAAAAATTAAAAAGTATATTTTAAAAATTAATAGGGGGAGGGAAAGATCATATGATCATTTCATTGAAAGCAGAAAATAGTTAATAATATTTAATATTCAATATTGATAAAAAGCTCTTACGTCAACTTGGAAGAGCAGGGAACTACCTTAACTTGATAAAAGGTATTTATAAAAAAACTATTAGCAGTCATAATATTAATGGTAAAACTTTAGAAGCTCTTTCCATTAAAATCATGTTCTAAGTTCTACTCAATACTGTACTGAAAGGTTCAAAGAAAAAAACAAAACACAAAATGTGGAAGCAAAGAAACACAAAAATATCATATGTTCAGGAAAATGGATGACCTTTGTATAAAATCCAAGATAACCTACATGCAAATTATTGAGATTAGGAAGAGTTTACCAAGGTTCCTAGATACAACAGCAACAAACAAAAAATGGCTTTGCTGTCAGTATTATTGCTACCAGTAATAAGCAATTAGAATAGTTACTAGGAAAAGTTTCCCTTCAAAATAGCAAGAAATTCTATAGATAATTTTTAAAATAGTGTGGCAGTTTGAGATTATTTATGAATTCCAAAAAAAGAGCTTATGTTTGTAAACTGGTCTGTTCCTCTGGGTTTGATGACCCTTTGATTGTATTAGATTCAGCTGAAATGTCTGATTAAATTATATTAAGATTAGGGCTTTGAGTCAAACATATCATTAGAGTGCAACTCAGTGTTGAGTCCCAGCCCCCTTGGTGGCCTGATAAGACAGACTCTCACACAGAAGTAGACATACAGAGAAGAATAACACAGAGGAAGAGAGACAGCTCATTAGACATAGCAGAGGCCCCAGGAAGAGAGATGAGCCTGATAGTCTACAGCTGACCTTGTAAAGAGAACAGAGCAGCAGAGCCCAGAAAGAAACAAGCCCCAGGAAGATAGATGAGCCTTATGCCAGCCTACAGAAGAAGCTGGGACCAAGGAGTCTTAAGAGGAAGAAGGAAGGTTGAACACCCACAGACATCGCCCACCATCTTGCTTCAAAACGTGGCCAATGACTTTGGGTGAGAAAGCACCTCTTATGGTACCTTGAGTTGGACTTTTTAGGGCCTTGTGATTGTAGGCTTTTACCACCCCCCCAAAACATACCCTTTATACAAGCCAACAGATTTCTGAAACATTGTATCAGCACCCCTTTGGGCTGACTAATACAAATGCTAACCTAATCCTTACAGTCACATAGAAGAACAAAGGACAAAGAATAGGTTAGATAATTTTGAAGAAAGAGTGACTTGCCAAAATGTATAAAGACTGAGTATTAAAGCTTTGAGGAATTAAAATAGTGTGTATCAGCATAAAGGTAGTAACTAAACCAACGTAAAAGAATAAAGAGTCCAGAAAAATACCGATATATACATAGCAAAAAGGAGTATGTAATATATGGTGTTGGAAACTCATTGAAAAATTAAATTCAATTAAATGACCACTTCACACCATACACAAAATTATGTCCTGGTGTGTTTATTAATAAATAACTAAATGTGAAGTAAAAAAAAAATTGATGATCTTTGGAAGAAACTATAGGGAAATATCTTTATATCCTTAGAGTAAGGGAGGGTTGCTTAAAATAAAACGTAAAAAGGATTAAAAATAAATGAGATTATTAAATACTTTTGAAACCAAAGATAACATAAAGTGAAAGTCAAACCTAGGCTGGGAGAGAATATTTGCAAAATATAAATGATAAGAGATATTATCCAGAATTTATAAAGAATTCTTACAAATATATTACAACATCCACCTATGATAATAACAAAATGGGAAATTCAAATCATACCACTCCCACAATGAGGATATCTAGAGAACCTGACAAAATTCTGCTTAAATGTATTGCAGAATTAACAGGGAGCAAAAACTTAATGGATCAAATAGGAGAAAATGGAAATCTAGAAAAGTAAGATGGATTAGTCAGCCAAAGGGGTGCTGATGCAAAATAACAAAATTTGTTGACTTTTATAGAGGGTAATTATTTGGGGTAGAAGCTTACAGTTACCAGGCCATAAAGTGTAAATTACTTCCCTCACCAAACTCTGTTGTTGAAGCAAGATGGCTGCTGACATCTGCAAGGGTTCAGACTGCCTTCTTCCTCTTAAGGCCCTATGGTTCCAGCTTCTTCCAATATCAGCTGTAGACTGGGATGCATCTTGTCTCTCTCAGAACGGGGCTCCAAAATCAAAACTCACTAACTCTCTTTTCTGCCATGTGCCTTTTTTCTTTGAGTCCCTGCCCACCAAGGGCCCTGACATGGTCCAGTCAAAGCCCTAATCATAATTTAATCACACCCAGAGGAAAGGACCAGTTTATAAACATAATCCAATATCTATTTTTGGAATTCATAAACAATGCCAAACTACTACAATTAGCTCACAATTTAAGACTGTTTTTGCCCTTGAGAGAATTTATCAGTTCTGAAAAGGGCAACTGAGAGGCTGAGCAGCATTTTGGCAGTCTTGCAAGATGAGGGAGACCACAGTTGGAGGCCATTATTATTCAAGGTTTGGGGCTGTGGTAAACTCCTGGCTCTTTGGTTTAGGATCCCAAAGGTCTGCACCCTAAGAGAAAGGGTGAAACAAAAGCAAATCTGCCTTTGCTCAAATTATAGCCCTGCTTTAAACATGTGGGTAGTTCAGAAAGTTTGAAATCTTGACATTGGATTAAGGTAGACTAGATTACTAGTGATTCCAGGCATCTGCCTGAATCCAACAAAAATGAAAAACATGAAGAAAAGAAAACTTCTCTCTAAGGAGTTAACATTATCCTGGGCCTCAAAATACTTCTGAAAACAATATTTCAAATGTAATTTTTGGCATACACTCAAGTATAAAGAGGCACACAAGGAGCTGAACAAGAATAACAAAAATAACAGAGATTCCAGGTATTGGAATTATCAAAAGTAAACCTTAAAATAGCTATGCTTATTATGCTCAAGAAAATGAGAGCAGATTTAAAATTCTGATAGAAAATTGGAAGCTATAAAAAAATGCCAATACATATTTAAGGAAAAGATCAAATAGAAATTTTAGAACTGAAAAATAAAAGAACCAAAATTAAGATCTCAAAGATTTAACAGCAGATTCAACAGAGATGGAGAGAAAACTTAGTAAACTGAAATATAGGGCAGAAAAATAATGAGAATGAAACATGAAGGGGAAAAATTTTTTTTAAAAACTAAAGAAATAGTACACAGCAAAGATGATACAGTAATATGATTAGAAGGTGTAACAAATGTTTAATCGAAGACTCAGGAGAAGAGATATAGAGAATTGGGCAGAAGAAATGTCTTATAAAGATAATGGCTAGAGGTTTTGGGAGATGACATTGAAGTAGGTAGGCAGGCTCAGGTCTCTTGTAAGAATAGTGGAGGAGGGGCAGAAACTGGCCAAAGGAATTGTTTGGGGATCTCCTGACCAGGAGAATGCCATACATAATCCAGTAGGCAGTGCAGACAGAGAGATGAAGAGGCCAAAAAGAAAACCATGAGTTACCCCACAGACAGGAGCAGCATCCACCCGTCACCCTTGAGGGAAAGAGCCTCGGTAAAACTAGTGGCTGATAGTGACCAAATGAAAGGAGAATGGATATGTTCCTCTCTGGGAAGAGGGAGGGTGTAGCAAAGGGATGAGTGTGATTTCCCTTCAGCAAATTTAAGCAGCAGGGCCCCTGCTTTGAATTGCGTCTCTAACCAGTTCAGAAACACAAGCCAGTAGAGGTTGAAAGAATCACCTCTGTGGAAAGATAGCAAAGAATGCCATCTGTCGGCAGGCCAGGAAAGTGAAGGAAAACAAGAATTTTGTATTCTCTCTTGTCCCAATCTCCAGGCCACCTTGAATCTTATCTGCACCCCATTAGGGATTCCAGGCCCTGTTTCAGTAACTTAAACAGGGCAATTTTAAAGTTTTAGAATAATTTGAACCAAAAATCAAAGAACTATGAAACAAAGCCACTAGGCAAGAGAAAGAAATGGACCATCAGAGTAAACTCACTAACATAATCAGTTGCTTAGATATCAGCAAAAAACTACAAGTCAGGACAACCAGCAAGATGGTGGAGGAGTAAGGAGCTCCTAGAGTCAGCTCCTGCTACAGGGCAGTTAGTAAATACTCAGAGCTCTCTGAAGCTAGCTGAAGCACCTGTTTGGGGGCTCCAAGACCAGAAGATCATCCTGCCACATTCTTGAAGGAATGGAAGGAGGAGACTGTCCATCTGCAGAGAAGATTCATAGGTAGAGCGCTCCACACCACAGAGGCTGGTGCTTATCCTCCACTGGAGGCACAAGCTGCCTTAGGAGTCGTTCTGCAGCTGGGATTGAAAGCTCCACTTCCCCAAAATGGGGGAGGAAGAGATGGCTGGGCACCAACTTCAGGTACTGATGAGTAAATTCAGTGAGCTAAAGTATAATCCTGAGAACAGCTAAAGTTTGAGCCTGTCCAAGTCAGAAAGAGGCCAGGAGCCACCATCTTAACTTGGCACCTACAACGAGGGGAAGTGGGGCAGACTGAAAATCACAATGCTGGAGGGGACCAGCTTCTTTCCACCCAGATCAGATTGCAGGTCTAGCCCCAGCCCCACCTCTGGGTGGGAGGAAGCTGGGGAGCTCTGCAGTGGCCTCTCCAGGAGATTACTGGCCAAGTCACAGAGGCCAGTGATTGTCCAACTTTGGCAGCACAAGATGACCCAGGAGCTATTCTGTGACTGGAATTGGAAGCTCTATTTCCCCCAAAAAAGGGGAGGAGGAGATGTTTGGCCACCGATTTTAGCTACTGATTGATGGACTCAGCTGGCTAAGGTATGGCATCAGGAACAGCTAGGGTGTGAATCTGTCCAAGTCAGAAAAGAGGCCAGTAGTCACCATTATGACTCTGCCCCAGCCTGAGGGGAAGCTAGGACCAAAAATCACAGTGACAGTAGGAACCAGATTCTTTCACCCAGATTGGTCTGCAGCCTTAGCCTAAACTTTAGCTCCACCTAGGCAGGGAGGAGACTGAAAGGCCCTGTCCCAGCCTATCCAGATAACTGCAGGTACATTTGGCTGGCACAGACTGAGTAATCAGAAGTCTACTAGGGAAACTGTGGTCATCTTGGACCCACACTGCATAGCTTGCTGCCCACACCTGCAGTTCCATCCCTGCCCCAGGCATGGGAGAAAGGGGCATGAAGCTTCATCAGTCTCTCTGAGCAACTACTGTCTAGGCCTGCATGACTTGGATTATTCCATACAGCTGTGATTCTGTCCTACCTCTGGCAAAGGAGAAAGTTGGGAGAAACTTCATTGGTTCCTGGGGCAATGAAGGCAGTTTGAGCCTCCATAGCTCATAGCACCATCTACATTCTTGGCTCCTACTGCATAACCGGCAATGAAGAAAGGGCAGGAAACCCTAAACTAAAGAGAAAAACTGCACCCAGAATAAATACTCTAGTAAGCCAGATGCCAAGACACCAACAAAAAACTACAATCCACACCAAGAAACCAGAAGATATGGCCCAGTTAGAGGAACAAGAAAAGCCACTAGATGCCATTAAGGAGTTGAGACAACTAATCACAGATGTTCAAACAAATCTCATTAATAAATTCAGTGAGATGGCTAAAGAGATTAAGGATATTAAGAAGACATTGGATGAACACAAAGAAGAATTTGAAAGCATACATAGAAAAATGGCAGATCTTATGGGAAAAGAAGGTGCAATAAATGAAATTTAAAAAACATTGGAATCATATAATAGATTTGAGGAGACAGAGAAAGGATTGGTGAGCTTGAAGAAATGACCTCTGAAAGTGAACATACAAAAGAACAGATGAAAAAAAGAAGGGAAAAATTGAACAAGGTCTCAGGGAACTTAAAGACAGCAAAAGACATGCAAACATACATGTCCTGGGTGTCCCAGAAGGAGAAGAGAAGGGAAAAGGGGCAGAAGGAATATTTGAAGAAATAATGGTAGAAAATTTCCCAAGCCTATAGAAGGACATAAATATCCATGTCCAAGAACCACAATATATTCCCACCCAAAAAAATCCAAATAAACCAACTCCAAGACACATACTAATCAGAATGTCAAATGCCAAAGACAAAGAGAGAATTCCAAAAACAGCAAGAGAAAAGCAATGCATAACATATAAGGGATACCTAATAAGATTAAGGGCTGATTTCTCACCAGAAACCATAGAGCCTAGAAGACAGTGGTATGGTATATTTAAGATACTACAAGAGAAAAACTTCCAGCCAAGAATCTTATATCCAGCAAGATTGTCTTTCAAAAAGGAGGGCAAGATTAGAATATTCACAGATAAACAGAAACTGAGAGAATTTCTAACCAAGAGACCAGATTTTAAGGAAATGCTAAAGGGTGTGCTAAAGCATGAAAAGAAAAGACAGGAGAGAAAAGCCTGGAAGAGAGTCTAGAAATGAAGATTATATCAATAAAAGTAACCAAAAGTGTCAAAAGAGTGTGGAAAATAAAATATGACAGATAAAACTCAAATAGGAATAAACTTAACCAACAGTGTAAAGCACTTGTATTCAGAAAACTGCAACTCAATGTTAAAGGAAATCAAAAAAGTCCTAAATAACTGGAAGAACATTCCATGCTCATGGATTGGAAGACTAAATATCATAAATATGTCAATTCTACTCAAATTGATAAACAGATTCAATGCAATCCTGATAATTCCACCAGCTTTTAAAAAAAAAACAACTGAAAACACAATTATCAAATTTATTTGAAAGGCTAAGGGGCCCTGAATAGCCAGAAACATCTTAAAAAGGAAAAAACAAACTCTCATCTCCAGACTTTAAATTATATTACCTAGCTATAGTGGTAAAAACAGCATGGTACTAGCATAAAGACAGACACATAGAACAATGGAACCCAAATTTATGGTTCAGAAACAGACCCTCACATCTGTGGTCAAGTGATTTTTGACTAGCCTATCAAACCCACACAACTTGCATGGAACAGTCCAGTCAACAAATGGTGCTGAAAAAACTGGCTATCCATAGCCAAAAGAATGAAAGAAGATTCCTATCTCACACCTTATCCAAAAATTAACTCAAAATGAATAAAAAACCTTAAATATAGGGAAGCAGACTTGGCTCAATGGATAGAGCATCCGTCTACCACATGGGAGGTCCACAGTTCAAACCCAGGACCCCCTTGACCCGTGTGGAGCTGGCCCACATGCAGTGCTTATGCACGCAAGGAGTGCTGTGCCATGCAGGGGTGTCCCCCACATAGGGCAGCCCCATGCACTAGGAGTGCACCCCGTACAGACAGCCGCCCAGTGCGGAAGAAAGTCCAGCCTGCCCAGGAGTGGCACCACACAAAGAGTTGATGCAGCAAGATGATGGAACAAAAAGAGACACAGATTCCTGGGCCACTGACAAAAATAGAAGCAGACACAGAAGAATACACAGCAAATGGACACAGAGAGCAGACAACTGGTGGGGGTGGTGAGGAGAAGGGGAGAGAAATTTTTAAAAAACACACACACAAAAACCCTAAAAATAAAAGCAAGAACCATAAAGCTTCCAGAAGAAATTATAGGAAAATATCTTCAAGCCCTGGTGATAAGTGGTGGATCCTTTTTTTTTTTTTAAGATTTATTTTTATTTATTTCTCACCCCTTCCCCCCACCCCCACCCCACCCCAGTTGTCTGTTCTCTGTGTTCATGTGCTGCATGTTCTTTTGTCCGCAGTACAGGAATCTGTGTCTCTTTTTGTTGCATCATCTTGATGCATCAGCTTTCTGTGTGTGCGGTACCATTCCTGGGCAGGCTGAACTTTCTTTCACACTGGATGTCTCTCCTTATAGGGCGCACTACTTGCACATGGGACTCCCCTATGTGAGGGACACCCCTGCGTGGCACGGCACTCCTTGCATGCATCAGCACTGTGCATGGGCCAGCTCCACATGGGTCAAGGAGGCCCAGGGTTTGAACTGCAGACCTCCCATGTGGTAGGCAGATGACCTATCCATTGGGCCAAGTCAGCTTCCCAGGTGACGGATTCTTAAAGGACATAGAGGAGGACTGGGATGAACTACTGGTGTTTAATGATATGTAGAAGTTTTAATTCACTTTAATGTAAAAATGTGGAAATGTATAGAGTGGCTGGTAACAAATAGTAACAGCTAGTTTATAAATGGGATGTGGCTGAAAACGGTAGTCCAGGGATGTAAATGCCAACTGACAGAATGCTAGAGACTAATCTAGGAACTGAATAGCACAGTAAACGAAGAGGTGGATGAGAATTGTGGTTGATGGAACAGATGCAAGAGTGTCCTTTGTGAACTAGAGCAAATGTACATCACTACTGCAGAGTGGTGGGAATGTGGAAAAGCATGGGAAAAATCCAACTGGAGTGACCTATGGACTGTGGTTAGCAGTGATAATGTAATAAGCTTGCATCTATGCCAAAGATGTACTGCATTGATAATAAGGCAGTATGGAGCATGTGAGCCAAATGTACACTATGGACATGGTAACAATCAGATGATATTATTTTATCTGTAACAAGTGTTCCACCACAGTGTGGTGTGTTGATAGAGGGGTGTTGTTTGGGAATTATGCACATGTACTTGATTGTTTTATAAGCTTACATCTTCTGTCATTAAAAATATATTTAAAAAATAATAAAAGGGTGGGTTGGGGGAAAAATACACCAAATGTAAGATAAGGACTATAATTACTAGTAAGATTTTACAATATTCTTTCACAATCTGTAACAAATGTCTCACAATAATGCAAGGTGTTGGTGGAGGGTTGATATATGGGACCCCTGTATAATGTTACGAATGTTTGCTTTGTAAGTCCACAACTTTTACTATATACTTATTGTTTATGTATGTTCATATATAAATGATATAAAGATAATAACAGTAGGATGGGTTGGGGGAAAACACTCTGGTTTGTAGTAATATTTTGACAATGCTCTTTAATCATTACTTTAAAATGTTTAACAACAATGCAAAGTATTGGTGGTAGGGTGAATTATGAGAGTCCTGTATGATGCTATGTATGTTTGTTTTGTAAGTTCACAACTATTACAATACACTTATTGCTTATGTATGTTTATGTGTGAGTGATATACTTCAATAAATTTTTTAAAAAATTTTAATTACAAATCATACTAAGAAACAGGAAAATATGGCCCAAGAAAGGTACGAATAAAAGTCCTGATGAGACACAGATTTAAAACAGCAAATCAATGATATTCCACAAATCACCTAAATCAAATCAAAGATTTAAAGGGAAATATGGCTAGAGAGATAAAGGATATTAAGAAGATACAGGGTTGAGCATAAAGAAGAAATTGAAAGCTTGCAAAGAAAAGTAGTAGATCTTATGAGAATGAAAGAAAAATTTAAAATACATGAGAGGCATATAACAGCAGATTTGAATTGGTCAAAGAACATACAAGTAAACTGGAAGACAAAGCATCTGAACTTGAAAAGACAGAAGAACAGAAAGAGAAAAAATTGAACAGGGTCTCAGGATATTGAATGATAGTATGAAGCACACAAACATGCATGTTACAGCTGTCCCAGAAAGGGAAAAGAACATAAAAGAGGCACAAAAAATATTGAGGAAATAGTGCCTGAAAATGTCCCAAACCTTACGAGAGACATAAATATCAATATCCAAGAAGGTCAATATATTAGTCAGCCAAAGTGGTGCTGGTGCAAAATACCAGAAATTTGTTGGCTTTTATAAAAGGTATTTGTTTCAGGTAGAAGCTCAGAGTTACCAGGCCATAAAACATAAGTTACTTCCCTCACCAATATCTGTTGCCATGTGTTGGAGCAAGATAGCTGCTGATATCTGCGAGGGTTCAGGCTTCCTGGGATCTTCTCTTCCTAGGGCTCATTTCCAAAATTCCAAAAATAGATATTGAATTATGTTTGTAAACTGGTCTGTTTCTCTGGACATGATTAAATTATGATTAAGACTTTGATTGGGCCATCAGTAGGACATAGAGTCCCTGCCCCCTTGGTGGGCAGGGACTGACAGAGAAACCATACTGCAGAGAAGGGAGGTTGGAGCTTTGATCCTGGAGTCTGGGAAGTAAACACATAGAGGAGCAGATACGTGAGGAAGGAAAGAAGGCTACATTAGACATGGCAGAGGCCCCAGGAAGAGAGATGAACCATTCACCTGATAGTTTACACCTGGCCTTGTGGAGAGAGAAGAGCATCTGAGCCTAGAAAAAATGAGGCCTTGGAGAGAGATAAGACTTATCCCAGTCTACATCTGATATTGGAAGAAGCTGGGACCATGGAGCTTTATGAGGAAGAGGAAGAGGAAGCCTGAACCCTTGCAGACATCGAGAGTCATCTTGCTCCAACATGTGGCAACAGACTTTGGTGAGGGAAGTAACTTACACTTAATGGTCTGGTAACTGGGGTACCTTGGTAGCTTCAAGCCCAAATAAATACCCTTTATAAAAGCTGACAGATTTCTGGTACTCTGAATCAGCACCCCTCTGGCTGACTAATATGAATGGTAAGCTATATTAAAGGTACTGAAAGAGAAAAATTGCCAGCCAAGAATACTTTATCCAGGAAAACTATCCTTCAAAATGAGTGTGAATTTAAAGTCTCCACAGATAAATGAAAACTGAGAGAGTATGTTACCAAGAGACTAGATTTACAAGAGATACTAAAGGGACTACTGCAGCCTGAAAGGAAAAGATAGGAGAGACAGGCATGAAGAAGAGTATAGAAAAGAAGATTATTAGTAACAGTAAGTAAAAGGATAAACAGACAATAGTAAGATATGACAATGGAAAGTCAAAAGATAAAATGGAGGAAGTAAGTAATGCCTTTACAATACTAACATTGAAGGGTAATGAATTGAAATACCAATCAAAAGACACAGACTGGCAGAATGGATAAAAAAATATGAGCCTTATATATGTTGTCTACAAGAGATTCACCTTAGATGCAAGTACAAAAATAGACTGAAAGTGAAAGATTGGAAAAAGAGAGTCCATGCAAATGAGAACCAAAAAAGAGCTGGGATAGCAACACTAGTATCAGACAAAATAGATTTTTAAGTACAAAACTGTTATGTTTTAGTCTGTCAAAGGGCTGCTAATGCAAAGTACAAAAAAGTGTTGGTTTATATAAAGGATATTTTTTGGGGTAAAAGCTTACTGTCCTGAGGCCATAAAATATCTAAATTAAGGCACCATCAGAGGTGCTTTCTCATTGAAGTCAACTGCCATGTGGTGAAGGTAGATGGTCACTGATCTCTGCTAAGGTTTGAGCTCAGTTGAGGGCAATCAGGCATATAGCTTTTCTCTTTCCAGACCTCCTCTGTCTAGGCTGCTCCTCATTTTTCCCAAGTTCAGCTGCAAGCTATTAGGCATGTGGCTCATCTCTCCTTTGGCTCCTTGAGCCTGTCTGAGGTTTCTCTCCTTGCAGCTCAGCTGCAAGTGAAACTCGAGTTTTATTTCTCATATGGCAGGATCAAATATGGTGGCTCCTTTTTCCTGTGTCTCTGTTTTATCAGACCCAGAAAGAGGGCAGAGATTCAGCCTGAGGCACACCACACTGACTAGTCCGGTTGAAAGGGTTTCACACACACAGGAATGGATTTATTTCACAAACATAACCTTTCTCTTTTGTGATTTATAAAAGAATTTCCAAATAGTGACATGTTATAAGAGATGAAGAAGGTCATTATATATTACTAAAAAGGGTAATTCACCAAGAAAAAATAACAATAATGAATGCATATGCACCAAACCTAGGTGCTCCACAATACATGAAACAAACACTGACAAAACTGAAGGGAGAAATAGCTGTTTCTACAATTATAGTTGGAGATTAACACATCACTCTCATCATTGGATAGAACATCTGGACAGAGGATCAATAAGGAACAAAGAACTTAAGTAATAAAATAAATAAACTGGATCAAATAGACATTTATAGAACATTACACCCAAAAACAGAGGGTATACATTCTTCTCAAGTGCTCATGGATCTTTCTCTAGAAGAGACTATATGTTGGTTCATAAAACAGGCCTCAATAAATTTAAAAAGACTGAAATTATACAAAGCACTTTCTCTGATCATAAAGGAATGAAGCTGGAAATCCATAACAGGCAGAAAAAGGGAAAATTCACAAATATATGGAGATTTAAAAATACATTATTAAATAACCAGAGGGCCAAGAAGAAATTGCAAAAGAAATACATAGATCAAGAACATACCATATCAAACCCTATGTGATTCAACAAAGGCAGTGCTGATAGGGAAATTTATAGTCTTAGATGCTTACATTAGAAAAGAAAAATTCTGGGAATTGTGGGACAATGGTGTTGGATTAGTCAGGTAGTGCTCAACTCTTTCAAAAAAACAATGGAGGAAAAGCAAAAAGCTGTCCAAGAGACCTGCTTAAGGGTTAGCAGACCAGGACAGTGCATCACAACTCCCAGGAGGGTGAGAGCAGAAACAAAGAACCCAAAACAACAAATGTGAGTTACCAAACCTCCACAATGGTTGGGAAAGTTTCCCCTCCCCCACCCCCAAGATATTAAGCTGGGGTAAAACCCCTGACTTACTGCAGATGACTGAGAGGAGAATAGACATCTTCCTCCCAGTCAGCTGTTACAAGGAAAAATGAAGGGGTAGTCAGAGGGCTTTTCCTCAGTGAATTTGGCCAGCAGAGCCCACTTTCAATCTTGGCTTTGGCTGGACCAAAACACAGGAAAATGGAGATTGAAAGAAACACCTCTGTGGAAAGGTGCACCAATGAGTGCCATCTGCTGGCTGGTATGGAAATTGCATGTTTAAAAACTGCTTTTGGTTCTTTTGGTTCTGTACTTTAACTCCTGAGTGAATATCTGCACCCCATTAGTGAGTCCCTGGAATGATTTTGATAGCTTAAGCTGGGCAATATTAAGTACTTAGAATAAGTTGAACCAAATATCAAAGAAGAGTTATAAAAGCAAAACAAACAAAAAAATCATTAGGCAAGAGAGAGAAATTGGCTATGAGAGTAAATTCACCAACATATTCAGATATGTTCAGGCATCAACAAAAAATTATAAGTCATACTAGGAAACAGGAAGAGATGGCACAGCCAAATGAACATATCATGTTGAGATAGCTCCCTTCTATATGTATCTTTTGGAATGTTTTTATCAAGAAAGGATGCTGCATTTTGTCAAACGCTTTTTCTACATCAATCAAGATGATCTAATAATTTGGTGTATTACACTGATTGGTTTTCTCATGTTGAACTGCCATTGCATTCCTGGGATAAAACCCACTTGATCATGATGTATAATTCTTTCATTTTAAAAAAATAAATTATTTATTTATTTTTAAAAGATACTTAGATTACATAAAATTTCACATTAAAAATTATAAGGAATTCTCATATGCCCCGCTTCCCACACCTCCCACTTTTCCCCACATTAATAACTTTCATTAGTGTGGTACATTCATTACAATCGATGAACGCATTTTGGAGCTTTGCCACCAAGCATGGACTATAGTTTACATTGTAGTCTACACTCTCTCCCACTCAATTCAATAGGTTATGGAAGGATTATAATGGCCTGTATCTGTCATTGCATTAAGAAGACAATGGGTGAGCATAAAGAACAATTTGAAAGTCTGCAAAGAAAAGTAACAGACCTTATGAGAATGAAAGACATGATGGATGTGATTAAAAATACATTAGAAGCACATAAGAGCAGATTTGAATTGCTCAAAGATAAAATTAGTGATTTTGAAGACAGAAAATCTGGAAAATACAAGAGAACAGAAAGAGAAGAGAATGGAAAAAATGGAACAGGATCTCAGGGAAGTGAATGACAATGCAAAACACACAAACATACACATTATCGGTGCCACAGAAGGAGAAGAGAATGGAAAAGAGGAAGATAGAATATTTGAGGAAATAATGACTGAAAACATCTCAACCCTTCTGAAAGACATAAGTATCACTTTTCAGAAAAGTCAACACACCCCAAACAAAATACAAATAGACCTACCCTGAGGCATCTATATTCAGAATGACAATTATCAGAGATAAAGAGAGGATTCTGAAAGTATCAAGAGATAAGCAAAGTTATTACACACAAGGAAATTTTGATAAGATTAAGTGCCAACTTCTCATCAGAAACTGTGGAGGAAAGAAGAAAGTGGTATGATGTATTTAAGGCACTAAAAGAGAAAATCTGCAAGTGAAGAATAATGTATTTGGCAAAGCCGTCCTTCAAAAGTCAGGATGAGTTCAAAGTCTTCACAGACAAAGAAAAACTGATAGAATATGTTACCAAAGACCAGAATTACAAGAGCTACTACAGGGAGTGCACAGACTGAAATGAAAAAACAAGGGCAAGAGACTTGGAGAAGAGTATAGAACTGAAGAGGTAGGAAAGGTAAGTTAGAGGGTAAAAAGACAGACAAGAGTATGACATGACAAAAGAAAGCCAAAGGAAAAAATGGATGAAGTAAATAATGTCCTTACAGTAATAACATTGAATGTTAATGACTTGAGCTCTGCAATCAAAACACATGGGCTGATTGAAAGGATAGAAAAAATATGAGTGACCTGTATGTAATCTACAAGAAACTCACCTCAGATGTAAGGGTATAACAAGATTAAGTAAAAAAGAAATTCCATGCAAATAGTAATAAAAAGAAGAGCTGGAATAACAATGCTAAGATCGGACAAAATAGATTTTAAATACAAAACTGTTAAAAGGGATGAGGAATGTCATTATATATTAATAAAAGAAGCAATTTACCAGAAAGTGATAACTATACTAAATATTTATTCACCTAACCTGAGTGCCCCCAAGATACATGAGGCAAACACTGACAAAGCTGAAATGAGAAATAGATGTCACTACATTAACATGTGGAGACAGTGGCCAAGGTAGTTGCTGAAGGTTGGGAGAGGGAAAAGGAGGTGTGGTATGGGGGCACTTTTGGGACTTGGAGTTGTCCTAAATGATATTGTAGGGACTGAGGCAGGATATTATATATCCTGTCATAGCCCACTGAATGGACTGGGAGAGAGTGTAAACTACAATGTAAACTATAATCCATGCTATGTAGCAGTGCTCCAAAATGTATTTATCAAATGCAATGAATGTACCACACTAATGAAAGAAGTTGTTGATGTGGGAAAAGAGGGGGTTGTGGGGAGTGGGGCATATGGGAATCTTCTATATTTTTTAATGTAACATTTAAAGTGATTTATGTATCTTTTAAAAATAAATTAAAAATATATTTTAAAAAAAGAATGAAGCTGGAAGACTCCCACTTCCTGACTTTAAAGCATAGTCCTTAGCTACAGTGGTAAACAAATAAACTTACAAACAAAAGCATGGTACAGGCATAAAGACAGACAGATTGACCAACGGAGTCAAATCCAGAACTCAGAAATAAACCCTGACATCTACAGTCAAGTGATTTTTGACAAGGATGTTTAGCCCACCCACCTGGGCCAGAAAAGTCTAGTCAACAAATGGCACTGGGAGAACTGGATTGCTATATCCAAAAGAAAGAAAGAGGACCCCTATCTCACACCTTATACAAAAATTAACTCAAAATGGATCAAGGACCTAAATATAAAAGCAACAACCACAAAACTCCTAGAAGAAAATGTAGGAAAATATCTTCAAGATCCTATGGTAGGCAGTAGTTTCTTAAACAGTACAGGTGAAGCATGAGCAACAAAAGAAAAAATACTTAAGTGGGACCTCCTCAAAATACAACATTTTTGCACATCAAAGGACTTTGTCAAAAGGGTGAAAAGACAGCTGACTCAATGGGAGAAAATATTTGGCAATCACATATCTGATAAGGGTTTAATATCCATGATATATAAAGAGACCCTACAACTCAACAATAAAAAGAGAAACTGCCCAATTTAAAAAATGGGCAAAAGGCTTGAAAAGACAATTGTCCAAAGCAGAAATAGAAATGGGGAAAAACACACAATAAAATGTTCAACATCACTAGTAACTAGGGAAATGCAAGTCAAACTACAATGAGATAACATTTCATGCCCATTAGACCAGCCACTGTTAAAAAGTTGGAAAACTGTAAATGTTGGAGAGGATGGGGAGATATAGGAACACTTATTCATTGTTGGTGATAATGTAGAATGGTATACCCACTGTGGAGGATGGTTTGGCAGTTCCTAAGAAAGTTGAAATATAGACTTGCCATGTGACCTGGCAATACCTTTACTTGGTATATACCCAGAACTGAGAACAGTGACATGAACAGACATCTGCACACTGATGTTCATAGTAGTGTTATTCACAATGGCTAAAAGTTGAAAACAACCCAGGGGGCCATCAACTGATGAATGAATAAACAAATTGTGGTATATACACATGATGGAATATTATGCAGCCATAAGAAAAAGTGAAGTTGTGAAGCATATGACAACATGGATGAACTGGAGGACATTATGCTGAGTGAAGAAAGCCAGGTACAAAAGGACAAATAATGTATGATTGTGCTATTATGAACTAAATATATTATGTAAACTCATGGAGTTAATAATTAGAATATAGGTCAACAGAAAATAGAACGAGGATAGAGAATGGAAAGTTGAGGATTAATCTGTGCAGAATTGGCAAAAAGGGTTTTGTAAATCTTTGGAAACAAATAGAAATGGTGAGAGCACATCATGGTGTTTGTAATTAGCAGAACTAGTATATTCATATGACTGGTTGAAAGGGAAAGTCTAAGGTCATGCATATTTCTAGAAGGAAAGCTAAAAACTGTAACATGGAACTGTATCACATAGTGAAAACAAGAGTAAGGGCAATATTGCATATTTAATATTATTTTTAAATATGAATACGAATAAACTACAGAGAAGGAAACATAAGAGTGGCTATGTACAGCAAGGGAAACAGAGAGAGATTGAGAGGTGAGTTTGATTGGTTGTTTTTTGTTTCTTCTTATTATTATTATTACTGAAACAATGAAAGTGCTCTAAAAATTATGGGAGTGGTGAATATACAACAGTGTGATTATACCAAATATCATTGATTGTACACTTTGGATGGGTTTACACTTTATTATTATGTATCAATAAAATTTATTTGCTAAAAAAAATGCAAAAAATCTAAAACCAAAGACCTAACTACACATCAAGAGGAACTAGACAAATAACAGCAAACTAATCCCAAAGCAAACAGGAGGGAAGAACTAACAAAGATTAGAGCAGAAATAATTGAAATGGAGGGGAAAAAATACAATAGAAAGAATCAACAAAACCGAGAGTTGGTACTTTGAGAAGATTAACAAAATTGACAAACACTTAGCATCACTGAAATAGGAAAAAAAAAGACAGATGCAAAGAAATAAACTAAAAAATGAGGAGGGGTATATTACTACAGACCTCAGAGAGATAAAAGAGATCATAAGAGAATACTATGAACACCATGGTAAACAGGAACAGGAAGGAATGCTACCAAATTACCAACTTATTCTGTGAAGCCAACATCACCCTAATACAAAAGTCAGATAAAGATACTACAAAAAAGAAAGTTATAGGCCAATTTCTTAAATGAATATAGATGCAAAAACCCTCAACAAAATAATTGCTACCAAATCCAAAAGCACATTAAAAGAATCATACAGAATGGAGACTGTGGCCATTGGAGGTGCTGAAGTCAGGGAAAGGGAAAAAGAGGTGTACTATGGGGCATTTTCTGGGCTTGGAATTGTCCTGAATGACATTGTAATGACAGAAAAAGGCCATTACAATCCTGCCATAACCTATGGAATTGAGTGGGAGAGAGCGCAGACTACAATGTAAACTATAGTCCATGCTTGGTGGCAAAGCTCCAAAATGCGTTCATCGATTGTGATGAATGTACCACACTAATGAAAGAAGTTGTTAATGTGGGGAAAAGTGGGAGGTGTGGGAAGCTGGGCATATGAGAATTCCTTATATTTTTTAATGTGAAATTTTATGTAATCTAAGTATCTTTTAAAAATAAATAAATAATTTATTTTTTTAAAATGAAAGAATTATACATCATGATCAAGTGGGTTTTATCCCAGGAATGCAATGGCAGTTCAACATGAGAAAACCAATCAGTGTAATACACCAAATTATTAGATCATCTTGATTGATGTAGAAAAAGCGTTTGACAAAATGCAGCAGCCTTTCTTGATAAAAACATTCCAAAAGATACATATAGAAGGGAGCTATCTCAACACAATAAAGTGCATATATGAAAGCACACAGCTAACATCATACTCAGCAGTAAAAGACTGAAAGCTTTTCCACTGAGATAGGGAACAAGACAAGAATGTCCACTGTCACCACTGTTATTCAATATTGGGATAGATGTTCTAGCTAGAACAATTAGGCAAGAAAAAGAAATAAAAGTCACTCAAATAGGAAAGGAAGAAGTAAAACTCTTGCTATTCACTTATGATATGACCCTATACCTAGAAAATCCAAAAAAAAAACCCACAATAAAGCTATTAGAGCAAATAAATGAGTTCAGTAAAGTGGTGGGATATGAGATTAATAAGCAAAAATCAGTAGCATTCTTTTACATTATTAATGAGCAATCTGAGGAGGAAGTTAGGAAAAACATTCCATTTACAATAGCAATTAAAATAAGCAAATATTTAGGAATAAACTTAACCAAGGACATAAAGGGCTTATATTCAAAAAACTATAAAACATTGCTAAAAACAAATCAAAGATGGCCTAAACAAATGGGAGGACATCCCATGTTCATGGATTGGATGACTAGATATTGTTAATTCTACCCAAAAGCTTACAGAATCAATGCAATCCCAATAAAAATCCCAAGAGCCTTTATTGCAGAAATGGAAAAGCCAGTTACCAAATTTATTTGGAAGAGTAAAGGGCCCCAAATAGCCAACACTATCTTTAAACAGAAGAACAAATTTGGAAAACTCTCTCTTCCCAACTTTAAAGAAAATTACTTAGCTACAGTGATTTTTAAAAATTATGTTACTGACATAAAAATAGACATATTGGCCAATGGAATCAAACTGGAAGCTCAGAAATAGACATAGATCCTCACATCTATGGTCAAGTGATTTTTGATAAGGTTTTCAAGCCCACCCAGATGGGTCAGAACAGTCTATTCAAAAAATGGTACTGGGACAACTGGATATGTTATCTAAAAGTGAGAAAGAGGACCCCTATCTCAAACCTTATATAAAACTTAACTCAAAATGGATCAAGGATTTAAATATAAAAGGAACAACCATAAGACTCCCAGAAGAAAATGTAGGGAAACATCTTCAAGGACTTCGGTACGTCGTGGTTTCTTAAACCTTACACCCAAAGCATGAGCAATGAAAGAAAAAAATAGCTAACTTGACCTCTTTAAGATTAAACACTTTAGTTTTCCACATGAGTTTGTTAAGAAGGTGAAAAGTCATCTTACCCAATGGGAGAAAATACTTGGAAATCACATATCTGATAAAGATTTGATTTCCATATTATATAAAGAGATCACACAACTCAGTAATAAAAAGATAAGCAACCCAATTTAAAATGGGCAAAAGACTTGCACAGACATCTTTTTTTCAGTGAGGAGGTACAAATGGCCAAAAAGCACATGAAGGGATAATCAGCATAACTGAATTACAAGTGTTAAGAATATGGGGATACTTGGGGAAAATACAACAAATGTAACTTAGAGAATATATGAATAATATTATTGTAATATTTTTGTAGCAAAGACAAAGTATTATATCAATACTAAAAGTAAAAAAAATAAGGGATTTAGTTTTATGAGATGTGAATATGATCAAGCTTTTTTTTCCTTTTCCTTATTTGTTACTAATAGTGTTTGTGCTATCTTTCATTCTTTCTTAATTAGCATTGCTAGATGCTTATCAATTTTATTAGCCTTTTCAGGAAATAAACCGTCTTTTGTATTATTTTTTCTCTTTCATTAATTTCTGCTTTTTATTATTATTAATGTCTTTCATCTACATTCTTTGGGTTATTCTCTTCCTATTTTTTAACTTGGATAATTAGCTTTTATGTTGCCTGTCTTTTCTTCTGATATATGCATTAAGGGTATTATATTTCCTTCTAAGCATTGCTATCTGAATAGCTAAAGTTTTGCCATGTAATCCTTTGTGATTCTGCTTTAATTTGAAATTTTTTGACCCAAAACTTTTCTAGAATTATGTCTTAACTTTAATAAATATATGGGTCATTTTCTTTTTGGGTTTTATTTTGTTTCCAATTTAATTACATTGTGTCTAAAATATGTGGTTTATGAATCAATTCTTTTTAATTTATTGAGATAGGCTAGATGGTCTATTAGATATAAGTGATTTTTGTAAATGTTCCATTTATGTTTGAAAAGAATGTGAATACTCCTATTGACAGATATGTATATGTCCTTTGTGTTCTTAACATTTTCTACATTGATTTTTTTCCTGCACATTCAATCAATTAGTGAGAGAGGTGTTAAGGTTTCCACTATAATTTTGCAGTTGTGAATTTCTCCTATTTGGAATTGTTACATTCTCCCAGTGAACTTAATCTTTTATCTTTATATAATGTTCCTCTTTATTTTGCCTTAAATCTATTTTAGCAGATATTAATATAAGTACTCTACATTTCTTTGTGTTTGAATTTACTTTATATACATTTCCCCAACTTTTTACTTTCAATTTCTCATCTCTTGTAAAGGAATTGTTCTGGATTTTTAAATTTTATATAGTCTGACAATATCTTCCTTTAACATTGATTGTAGTTATTCATGTATGTGTATTAATTTATTTCTCTCATCTTATTTTATGCATTTTATTCATTCTAATTTGTTGCTTCTTTTTTCCTGTAATCTTGTCTTTTTATCTTATTCCATTTATTTACCTGTAATTGTTTGGATATATGCACAATAATTTTACTCTTTCAGTGATCATCCTTCATATTTTAACATATAGCTTAAGACTAAAGGTAGCTAATATCTTTATCCTTCTCTTGCACAAAACAAAGAATTTAGAAATTTTTACCTCTGATCACTTCTTTCACCTTTTATATACTATTTCAGTCCATTTTTTTTAAGCTATTATGCTATTTTTTTTGTTATGTTATTTTTTGTCTCCTTAAATTAAAAATGTATATTGCTTTATATCATCACATGCTTCTTAATTCACTCTCTTGCATCTCACACCTTTCATATGGGGTCATTTCACTTCATATTAATGTACATCCTTTAGCAGTTCCTTTCTCTCTGGTTTCTGAAATAGTTTGTTACTCAATTCTAAGTTGACTTTTTTTTTCTTTCAGCATATTAAAATATTATTACAATGTCTTTTATCTTTTATTGTGGCAAGTCAAAAGGGAGCTATCATACTGATTTTTGTTCTTTATAAGTTATCTCTATTTTTAGTCTGGTTGCTATTAAAATCTTCTCCATTTCCTTGGTTCTGAATTCCTCCAGTAATTTTCTATATTTGTATTTCTTTATGTTTTTATACGTAGATTTGCTGTGCTACTATTCCATCAAGTCTCTCTACCAGCTTTTTATGTAAGTGTGGCTTTATGTATAATGGATTATTATATTCAAATCTCCATCTATTTTAAGCTTTTTTCATGTATTCCATCTCCTTGTGTCATTGTCTTTTTTTAAAAGATTTACTTATTTACTTTTATTAATCCCTCTCCCCACCCTCCACTGGTTCTCTGGTCTGTCTGCTCATGGTTTGCTCACCTTCTCCAGGGGTCACCAGGAACTGAACCTAGGACCTCTCACATGGGAGGCGAGTGCCCAATCACTTGAGCCACTTCTGCAGCATCTGCTGGCTCATGGCATCTGCTCATTGGGGCATCTAGCTTGCTAATCTTCTTTAGGAGGCACTGGGATCTGAACCTGGGACCTCCCATATCATAGGCAGTTGCCCAACTGGTTGAGCCACATCTGCTTCCCTGACATTGTCTTTTTTTTTTCTATCTGGTTGCATCATCATCTTTTTGATGTGTCACTGCACTGTGTGGGGGCCTGCGCCTCTCTATGCAGGTCTGGAACATCTTTTTTCTTTTTTTTACCAGGAGGTCCCAGGGATCAAACCCAGGTATCCATATGGTAAACAGGAGCTCAATTGCTTGAGCCATAGCCACTTCCCTGTCATTGTCTTTTGATCTATAGAATTATTCAGTTCTATCTTGTAGCACTATTTTTCTCTACTGTGTCAAACTTCTTTACCTCCTTATATTTATATAACAGTTTTTTTATATTACATAATTTTAATTTCTTTTTAAATTTATATAATTATATTTAGAGACATTAACTATATTTTTCATTTCTAAAAGTTCAATCTTGTTCTGTTTTTAATGTCCCTTAGTTTTTATTGTCTCTTTCTCCTTAATTATTATATTAGTTTCCTTTGTCTTCTGAAACAAATTACCACAAACTTGGTAGCTTAAACAACCCAAACTCTCACTGTTCTGGAGCAAAGATATCCAAAATCAGTACAGTTGGACCAGAATCAAGGTGTCGGCAGGGACACACTCTCTGGAGGCTGTAGGGCGAATCCATTCTTTGCCTCTCCCACTCCTGGTGGCTGCCAGCACTCCTTGATTGTGGCCACATCACTCTAATCTCCATCTCCGTGGTCTCATTGCCTTCTCCTCTTCTGTCTGTGTCCAACTTTCTGCTCTTGCCCTTTTATAAGGATACATGTGATAGCCTTTACGATGTACCTGGATAATTCCAGATAATATCTGCACCCCAAGATTCTTAACTTAGTCACATTTGCAAAGTCCATATTTTTTTTCCCATAAAAGATAACATTCACAGGCTTCAGGAATTAGAACATGAATATAATGGGAGGGAGTGTGTGTGGGGGGGTGCTCAATACTCAGCCTACCACAATCCTGATCTCAGTTCTTATTTTAATGTTTGAAATGTCCTAAACATTTGTATTCTGTTCTGGTCATTCTTTTAGCTGAAGTCATTAATTCTGTTGATTCTCACTAACGAAAATCAACATTTTATGTTTTCTGATTTTCAGTTTTGATATCACAGTTCCTCAAACTCTTCCTGCAGGATGTTTGTGCCTTGCGGTGAGCATGTGTTCATCCAGTAAGGATTTGTACTTGCTTCTGCCAGGCAACTGAAGGGCCACCTTAAGTAACAATTCCAGGCTTATGAATTTTGAACTAACTCAATAGTGTTAACTGAGTCCTTATCTCACAAGGTGGCCAGCACTGTGTACACATCGCACGCTCTGACCTACAGCCAGAGCCAGACCTGAGTCATTTTCCTTACTGAGTGTCTGGGGCTCAGAGTTGGCTTGAACTCAGCCTTGAACTAAAGTTATAGCTCTGTTTGAATCCAAACTTTAAAAAGGATTTCTCACATTTGGCTTCCCATTCAAGGTTTTCTCCTCTTCATTTCTCTCTGAATGGAAATAATCTGTATCAGCTTCTGAGGTATCTTCCCGCCCCAAATATCTGCTCACACTTCACTCCTGTCCTCAGCATGTGTCCCTTATTATTATTATTATTCTTTTTAGGAGTTATCAGGGATTGAACTTAGGACCTCATACACACGAAGCAGATGTTCAACCACTGAGCTACACGCACTCTTCCCTTATTTTCTAAAGCCCCATATTTCTTCATCTACAAAGTATATTTATCATTTTTTAATACTCGAAGAATATTTAGATTAGTAATTGTCGGGATGGTATTAAGCTCTCTAGTCTATAATATTATCAGAATTAGAGATTTACAAGTTTTCATTTACCAAATTCAAATTTATTAGTGAATTCTTATTCTGTTTTTTTCTTTTTTATTCTTCAGTCTTTGAGGAAGCAATAGTCTTTGTATTTAAAGATTACCCTGTTGATCTAGGATGAGCTGATAGATCGGCAGAATGAACAGACATGTGCTCTGAGTGGTTTAGGAGGTGGCAGTACAGCTCTTTGCCAAAAATAACTCCTGACTCTTAAGATGATGCTCGAAATCCTTACACTAGGTACAAACCTGGACGACTTGAAGGCCCTTGTTAAAAAGCAAACATGTTCTTGCAGGTGGATAATATATTAATTCATTACCATACATTAATGCCTTAAAAGAAAATTAGGAACCTGCATTTGATAAGGTTTGAAGGGGGAAAGTGAAGATACGGTGCTGCCTCAAAGCAAAGGGTCAGCTGGAGTTCTTAGAGATTGGAGTCATCGAAAGCAAGCAAGATGGTACCAGAGAATGTGGGAAAAATATTAAAAACACATGTATCAAGTTCTCTTTCATCATTTATAATATGGTGGTTATACTTACAAAGAAATATAGAATTGTTAGCTATTATTACAATTGGGATTCCAAAAGTTTTAGAATCACCATATCTAAAAGCAGCATGTTAGGCAGGTCTCCATGCACAAGTAAGTAGATCTTCATGCAAGCAAATACGTGTATTAAGATGGTTAGTGAGAAGAAAGGGATTTCTAAGGAAATGGAAAACGTATGGGGGCAGATGCAAGGATGGTACAGGTAGAGGAAGGCCAGTAAAGAAGACCAGCCCCAGGAGGGTTAATTCTGGGAATTATTATCCATAAAGTTGAGTATAAAATTGGAACCCAAGGAAAATCTGGAAAACCAGAGTGTTTTGTTACCATTATTATTAGAGGTCATGCTTCAGTTTTTTGTGTTTTTTTTTGAAAGATAAAACCCAAAATAATAATAATATGGATTTAAACACTGGCAATTTTATTCTGGGTTTTGTCAAAATACTAGTCATACACACACACACACACACACACACACACACACACATGCATACTCATGTTGAGTATATGTGTAAAATCTCTTCCTTGGAAGTAGATATTTTCATGGGCAAGAAAACTGAACCTTAGGTCATTTACCTGGCTTAGATCACGTAACTAAAAGAAGCAGAGTGGGGATATGAACCCAGATCAAATTCTTAAACTTGTGTTCTTAAACCATTACATCTGACTGTGTACAGTTTCTCATTTTCTTGCCTTTCCATTTCTGGGAACAGTTAAAAAGTTACAGTTCATTCTATATAAACGTTAGGGAATGCCCAGTGAAAATACAAACTAAAAACCAGTTAATGAATTAAATTCACCAGAAAAAAAATGTTAGACAATGTAAGTGAAAGAGTCTGAAAAAAAGAAAAAAATATGTTGATATTATCTTAAAATACTGACTTAACATTTATACCAGGATACTCCACCTTCTGAGTATCTACTGATATCTATTAACCAATGACCTGGTTTTTCAGAGGAAGCAAAAGCCTGCACTGTCTACGAGCTGGTTCCACAGTTTAAAGCATTCAACTAGAAAAATCAAGTAAAATGAAGACAGTCTGACAAGCTGTAGTAAATCTCAAGCAATGTGACATTTCAAACCAGTTCCGTAAGGAAAATGTGTAATTATTCCCTATAATCAAATAACTAAGTCAGTCCCTCAAATGATAGTTAATAAAATTAATTTGAGAGCAAACAGGATCTATCACACTGCTTGCCTAATTCAACGTCCTGCAGAAAAAATATTTTCTTCTCTTTTTACTCATGTGTTCAAAAGGTTTTTCTTTCTACCTTACTTCTTTATGCTATTCCACCTCTCCCTATCTCCAATCCAGTATTGCCAAAACGCTATCGGGTGCCAACACACACGTACACATTCGCTTTGTGGACTGCTAACTCCCATGGGTAAGCTTTCCGCTTGCTTTCTAGTATTTCACATGCACAAGTGTTCCTTCTAGATTGGTTGTTTTACTCAAAAGGAACAAGAGAATTCTGAAGCACACAATATAATTTACTCAAATAAAAGGAAAATCATGTTTCCTATACTTTATATGTTGCAGTTGTGCATTTATTGTACCTTTAACTGTGAAATGTATCCTCCATCAGCTCTTTACGTCTTGTAGGTTGTGCCACCTCTTTCACAAATAATCCTTACTTTACTAAATGTCTTTTTTTAAAAGGGCATAAATTTCTGCCATTGAGTTTGCAATGCCCCAAAAATATTTTTAGCTCTCATATTTTAAAATTCATGACCTATGCAATGATTGTGTTGTGTTTTCTAAATGTGGAGCATGAGTGAGTCAACCACCATCTAACTCATCTGGCAGCCGCTAGTTTTCTCCCTTCAAGTCAGCCACCGTACTGTAACCAGAATGGGCTTTCTAACGAACACACACATCGATGTTATCATGGTCTTTATAAATTATATATATTTAAAAACCTCTCCATACCTTCAAGAGCATTTCTTAGAATTTGTTCTGCCTCACATTGTGTGTGTTGCCTCTAAAATAAATAAATAAGACAACATTTTTAAAAGTATACATGCCAAGATCAAACACATGGGAAATCTGAAAATTATAATTTCCTCTTAGAGTTTTACAATGAGCTGATAATTCCTGAAATAAAAAGTACTGCTTAATATAGTTTAACTCAGCATTTCCAGCATTTGACCGTGCGCCTGCAGACCCGCACATGTCAGGAAATTACTAAAATCTCGTGGACTGTATTTGGAAGTCTCCTTATGGGGAAATAACTTGATTTCAAGTAAGTCCGCGTGCCCCATGGGACATGCCACGTGTCACATGCCCGCAGACGTCTTTCCAGGTTACCTCCCGCTTCTCTTTTCCATCTACACCCCCTTGCCCTCAGGGATCCAGCCACTTAGAACGACTTGCCTCTTCTCCATTGTGGCCGACGCTCCCACAACTCTGCTTTTACCTGTGCTTGAATCTCAGCCAGGAAAGTCCTTGGGTCTCCTGTCCATCAAGCTCGCTTCCCGGAATTCCTTAAGGTTCAATTTTTCAAGCTTACTTCCTTATGAAGCTTTACCTGACGCCTCATATCATGAAATCCATTAATTCAAGAGAGGGTTTTACAAAATGTTGTATGAGAGATGATTCTGGTTTGTGCTCAGATTGTCAATAGTTACATATTTTTAATGTATGTTAAAAAACCTACTAGGGACGCGGACTTGGTCCAGTAGATAGGGCGTCTGCCTACCACATGGGAGGTCCGCAGTTCAAACCCCAGGCCTCCTTGACCCGTGTGGAGCTGGCCATGCGCAGTGCTACTGTGCGCCAGGAGTGTCTGTGCCACCCAGGGGTGTCCCCCGCGTAGGGGAGCCCCACGCACAAGGAGTGTGCCCCATAAGGAGAGCCGCCCAGTGAGAAAGAAAGTGCAGCCTGCCCAGGAATGGCGACACACACACGGAGAGCTGACACAGCAAGATGACGCAACAAAAAGAAACACAGATTCCCGGTACCGCTGGTAAGGATAGAAGTGGTCACAGAAGAACACACAGCAAATGGACACAGAGAGCAGACAACTGAGAGGGGAGCGGGGAAGGGGAGAGAAATAAATAAAAAAATAAATCTTAAAAAAAAAACCTACTAAATTCCGTTTAACATAATGATGGAAAGTTGGCTTAGAAAATACATTGATTTTACCTTATGAAGTAAGTCAATTTAAATAAAATAAAATATTAAGTAAGAGCTTATTTGGATATAACAAAACATAATATGTAAATAATTACAGCTTGGGAAAATACTGGTGTAAGTAATGAGCATAACACTTAAACGATTCAAAATTGCTGTGACCAACCTGAACACGAGATGGCGCCACATCATAAACTCTTTAAAACAAGGCTTGCGAAAGATGAATTTATTTCAAAGGTAATAAATCCCATGATAATAATAGCTATCATTTCTTGGTTATCTCCATTGTTCTAAGCATTTTTCTAAGCAATGCACATGTATCAACTTGTTTATTCCTCACCATATACCTTAAAATTAGATATTATCTCAATTTTGTAGATGAGAATGCCTGTTTTATTTCTATTTTGACTCTCAGCATTTAACGTGTTGTATGCTCTGTGTTGAGGCTTTGATACATATTATAGTTTTCATTCGTGAATGAGGTTGTATTGAATTCCCTATTTGTAAATAAAGAAGTGAGGCTTTAAGAGATTAATTAACTTGCCCCAGATTACATGCTGAGCAGGTTTCTTGGAGGAAACAAGGTTATCTGAAACTAAAGCAGCCTTTTTCACTAAATCAAACAATCTGTCAAGACCCCTAGAATAAATTCTTTCCCTTTATATCTTCCTGCCTTTCTTCATTTGCATTAAATACATAACATTTAACATGCTAATTACCTTTGGTATGTAGCAGTGTGGTTAAAGTTTTATAATAATTAGCATATAAGCAATAGTAATATTGATACAAGTGATGGAAATTCATTACCTTGTCTTCCTTTTAACGTTCATTTCCTAATTTCTGGTAATAAAAATTCCCTTATGAATATTTATTAGGAAAACAACAACAACACAGGTAAGAGCAAGAGAGCCTGTGCTGCAGTAAATTCACGATTGTACACTAGAAGAAGTTCATTTCATGATATAATAAAGTGACTCGTAACCAGGTTAGAAGAAATTCAAGTCAAACCAATGTGTTCTACAGGATTTGGGGTCATTTCAGAAACGCAATGATTAGAGTCAGGGCCAGGAGAGTGTTCTATTTAAAACCAAAACAACAATAAAAACAAAAAACCACAAGGAGAGAGTACAGGGTAATAATTATAATTATTGTGACTTTAAAACTATTTTTCAGTTAATATTTATGCTGCTAAATATATTTCACTGAAGCCCAGAATGTTCACCACAAAGCTTATATTTTAGTGTACTTTAGAATAGAAACTCCATCAGAGATATTTAATATGTGAAAATAAAAATGTGATAACAGCCCTACATTAGGATATCTGCTTTACTAATAAATCACCTTGGAAAAACATAAACAGAACAGCCTTAATTCCTGACGGCAAAGATATTTATAGAACAGAAGCATTTGCCTTTTGGAGGTTTCTCCCCTTTGGGTGTTGTGGACCCTCTAAACAAATACTCTCTTGAACCAGCCTCTCTACTTTTGATCAGCAGAGTGTCCTCTCCAGTGGTTGAAGGCTGTGGATCTGAAGTTATAAGGAAGATCTTGCAAATTGCAGAATGTGACAAGAAATATAAGCACAGTAGTTTGAATTCAAGCCCCAAATTGCTACGCTTGGATTGTGGGTGAAGTTTTTAACAAGGGACTTTGAAGGATTAGACGACCGCTTCTACTGTATGGCCCAGTCCTTCCTTGGCTGTCTGGTACGTTCCATGAGCCCCCAGTTGCCGTAACAGAATGTCTGTGGCCCTCTCTCCAGGCTGCCTGGGGCTCAGGGCCTCCTCTCGTTGCTGAAGGTGCTGTCCCGCCCCTGCCTGTCAAGCCAGGCCTGTTACTCCTCAGGAGCTCTCCCAGCTTCGGTTTCTGCCCGACCCCCATCAGTTTTCCCCGCCTGGAGGGATCAGAATTGTGATAGGACTGTTCCCTGAGCCAGTGTCTTTTTCTCTTCCTTACTTAATCTGTGGGCTGGCAGGAGGTGGCCTTAACATTTCTGCTCAAACCTTAAAGTCTATTTCTTTACAGAAGAACTGGTCTGGATCGTTTTCATTTTTGGAGCCAGAAAATTAGTCTTTACTTAAAATCAAAATACAATTTATAAATAAGCCATAGTTTTATCATGTGTGTTTATGTTCACATACGCACATCCTCACCCACATATATATTCAGACCTAAGCACACGCATGGCAATGGGGTGATGCTAAAACAGGTCTTTGCTAAAAAAAAACAAACAAACCAGAAAAACAACTCCAGATTGTAGGGTTTGCCAACTTCTGTGGTGTAAGCACTCCTACCTTGGCAGATTTCAAACTACCATCTTGATGTCCCTGAACTTGGAGTCTGGAAGATATTATTAGTGAATATGTGGCCACACTGAATCGGGGTGGAACTTAATCCGGATGACTGGAAGTCTTATAGAAAGAGGAAATTTAGACCAGTCAGTCAGTGGAAGTCAGAGAAAGCCACTGGAAGAAGGCAATCGGTGCGGAGAGCCAGCACCTGGCGGCCTCTTTCCTTGGGTTTCCATCTTGGGTGTCCTTTGCTTCCATCTCGTGGGATGCCCCGCGGAGCATGTTGGGCTTTGGGAGTTGTGTAGAAACATGGAGGTGTGAGGGACTTAGTGCCTGTGGAGCAGCCCTGGGGCCAGAGCAGGTGGATAAATACTGTTCTTCTGCCTTTGGGGAGGACAATTTGGAGTCACTTTCCACATGACTCCTCAGAGGCTCCTCTGGGGCAGCCTAGAGGACCCCGGCTTGATAATGACCTTGGGATGGACTTTCCTTCCTCTCTTGTTTTCATTCTTCCCAGTCGCTCTCTTCTGTTCCTTGTATTCACACCCCAAAATGAACATTCCCTTCAAGCAAAATCAGTCTTGTGCCCCACTTTTTGCAGGGAGCACAGCTTAAGACCCTAGGTTTATTGCTGTGGCTATACAATGACGGTGAATTGTTCAAATGCAATTACCACAGCATTAATCAGGTTATTGATTACATTTTTGTTTATAAAAATTTAAATTGCTTTATCTTTACTTTAATTCCGAATGAAGACTACTGTAGCGTCAATAAAGAAAAAGTTTTATGGTGTTAAACTGTAGAGTTAGGCTAGTAGGAGACAGAATGTGGGTTGAAAAGGGAAAGCTGATGCTGAATATACGTGGAATGTTTAATAAGGTTGATTGTAAATATGTGGAAATGGATAGAGTTGATGGCGACACTTTATAATGAGTTTAACTAACACTGCTGATTTATAAATTTGATTGTGGCTGAAAGGGGTAATCTAGGGAGGTTAGTTTTAATTGCAAGATAGCTAGAGGATAATCTAGGAACTGTATAATATAGTGATTTTGGTGATGGATGAGGATTGTGGTTACTACAAGAATGTTCCTGTATTATAAGGTGTAAAGAATATGATGATATATGGGGAAAATGCAACTAATATAACTTAGAGAATATAGTTAACAATAATATTGTAATATTTTTGTAACAAAGACAAAGAAGGTACTATATCAATGCTAAAAGCCAAAAAAATATGGGATTTACTTTTATGAGTTGTGGCTATGATCAAGCATTTTTTTTTCATTTTCTTCCTTAACAGACCTTGAGCATGTCATTTAACCAATCTGTGCTCACTTATTTAACTTGTGGAACAATGGAGGAACAATTGAGTTTGTTTTTAGGATTAAATAAGATAAATGTGCCGGGACAGGATTTTAAAGTAATGCTTCCGTAATTTGTTGAGCTGCCGTTTGTTATTCTATTTTTTGAAGTTGAAATAAAGTTGCAGAAAATACATTTACTCAGGAAGCTATGTATTTCTTCTGCCCACATTAAAGAATTTTGAGTTCTCATCACATAGTGAAAGTAATATGTTTAAGGACACAAAAAAATTCATACTTAGTGTTTGAAATGGTTTGGAAACAATTGTTAAAATATTTTAATAGAAAAATATTGTGATTAAGCTAATATCCATAGCTGTAAGTAAAAGAAAGCCATGAATAATAAACTCAGAACATATTATAACCTTTACTCATTTTAGGGTATAGATTGGGTTATACTATTTTTTACTTAAGTTTGAATTATGATAAGGCAGTTATTTCTGATGAATGTATTTTTGTGACTTTTTTCTGTATCATATAGACAGGAACCAAAAACTTAATATGAAGGAATATTTCTCATGATAATTCAAATAAAATGAAATAAGAAATACTTTAAACACACTAAAAATATAATAGATAAGACAAATATAAATTTTACATCTTTCTTTAATGAAAAATTCCCAAATATACAACCAGATGAGAACTACTATATTTAATTTATTTAGGAAAAATAGCTTTAATTTTACAATTTTAAAATATAAAACAAATACAAAAGAAACACATGTAAATAATGTGGATTTAGAAAGTATAGAGAGAAATAACGGAAGAAGAGAGAAATTGCTTGATTTTATTTGGGTGTAGGAACATTCATTTTTTGTTTATGTGTGGGTATGTACATTTTAAAACTTTTACAACAATTTAATTGAAGTACAATAGCCATTAAACTCTTACATTTAAAGTATATAATTAATATTTCCACATATGCGTAAGTTTTCACTCTGGTCAAACTTAACGAATATTCCCATCACCAAGAAAGTTTCCTCATGCCCCTTCATAATCTATCCCCCAATGTTTTTCTTTTCTATACCTAGGATTTCAAGTTTCACATTTTAATAGTTTTGATATTGTCCAAAATTCCTTAAAATTTTATTCACTTTTCCTCAATCATTTTTCTGTTTTTCAGAGAGACTATTTTTTATTAATCTAGCTTCAAGTTTCCTGACTCTTTATCTCCATTATACTACTGAATTTAGTCAGTGAATTTTTCATTTCAGATATTGTATTTTTGGGTCTACCATTTTCATTTTTTAATTATTTCTATTTCTCTGCTGAGATTTCCTCTTTTCATTTTATTCCATTCTCCAGCTCTCTTTCTCTATCACTCTCCCTCGCACTCTTCGGCTTGCCCCACTTTCTCTCTGTGGATCGGAAGGCCTGGAAGATGGCAGAGGTTTCTCTTGGAGTTTTAACCATCATGCCCTCTATAATTGTGCCCTTGGGATAAAACAACAGAGGGGAAAAAGGAAACCTTATCTCCATGGGGTTGCTTCTCCACATTTTGACTCCTCTCTGCAATCTGCCTGGATTTGTTTCTTTTTCAGCATCTTCAGGTAGTTTTAAATTTTTGTTACGTTCAGCAGGAAGGATCAGCATAGGAGGTTTATGCCACCTTAGCAGAACCCAAACTCATCAGGAGCATTTCTTTTTATTTTATAAAACAAATTTGAGACATATGAAAACAATTGTATTATGCAAAAAGCTAGAATTTTGTCATTAAAAACTGGTTACCTGCAGCTTTAAACCCATTTGTTCCGAATCAGAGAAGTTCTTGGATTAGAAGATTTTGGGCGCATTCCCCCCTCCCCCCTTTTTTTTTTTAAGCATCAACTTTAGCTGAAATGGTCATCAGCAAATGAGTCTTGATTGGACTTGACACATCCCAGTTCTGCTCCTGGACACATGCCTAATGAATTTGATTATTGCCTTTTTCCAGGCTTTCATTAATTCATTTGTGGAATGTAAACAGTAAGAATGATTTTCTCAAGGGCTCTTAGCAATGATAGAGAGGCATTTGGAGTTGTTTCTTAATGAACTGCAAATTTTTTAGCAATGATGTGGGAAGCTTCTTATTGCCTCCCTGTGGCCTTAAAAATCTATTTCTGTTTTCTCTTTATTTTCATAATTACTGTTGGTCTAATACAGAGTTTGTATACAGAGCAGAGTTTGAATGCAAAGAAATGGGAAGTAAGAACAATTGGATCAACGAGTCTTTTTTCATGCTCTTCATTTAACAAACCACGGTCTACATTTAGCCACAGACTGGATAAGTAAAAATCATCATTAGGAAGCAGCCCTGAGAATAATGGAAGGATTCTGAGAGCCCCGGTGCGTACAGGCAATTTTACATTGATGCGTGTGTTTAGTTCGCAGATCCAAAGGGTCTCAGAGCAGCCTTTAGTCTTGGAGCTCAGGATTCAGGCTTTTAGCCTCCTGGGGTTAACTGCAGTGCCAGGCTTTCCTGCGGAGCCTGCTGCTTTTTATGGTCAGAGGAGATAAACAGGCTCAGAGGGATCTATTTCTGGGTGTTGAAAGGACCTCTGTGCTGCAGGTTGAGGGAGAAATAATCCAACCTCCCGTGCTGAATGCTCCGATGACTTCTCCGGGCTAGACTCTTTATACTGGCGTTTCCTGTGCCCAATTTAAACACTAGACGGACTAAGAGGCATAAAATAAGCTTTAAAAAGTCTGAAAGTATGCAATCATGTCTAACGTGGCAACCTCAAATTTTGATTTGGACATGAAAAGGTGTTGAATCACTGCTGAATTAATGGTCAGTCCAGGAAGCATATTAGTTTGGGGTCACGGTGACAACCCAGCAGTGGTTAATAACATACTCTTGGGCCCAGGATTATTGGCTGGGAGGAAGGGAGAAGGGAGTCTATCCATTCATTGACTACTTGGAGCTTCCTGGGTAAATAATCTCCACAGCTGTTTATTCCCATTGCTGTGTAGCTGATAAAGCTAAAATGGAAGTTTCAAAAAGTGCAAAAAATTGATAATTGCTGTAGTTTGATTTTATTAGATATTTTGGCCATATACTCTGTTATAGGAGGTTAGAGAACTGGTGCCTCCTCATTCAAGGGAAGGAAACGTGGTGACAGAGAGGCTGGGTCCCACGAGGCAGGCCTCTCCCCACCCCCCACCCCATGCCACCCTATTTGCCAGTGTTAGATTCTCAGTGAGACCACAAGACAAAAGCAAAATCCCTAGGTACGAAAGTAGCATTATGAGAAAATATCTCTTTTGACAATGATTTTTATTTCTGAAAAGAAACAGCTATCTGTTCAATAAGTAATACACTTCTTAGATATTTTCACTATTATCAATTAATTATACAATAAGGAATACTGTTACGAGGAGAAAGAACAAATTGATTTCTGCTCTAGGGATTGTAAAGTCACTGTTCCGATGATTTTCTAATACAATGGAATCTGCCTGTCTCGCTATTTAAGAACATCGTAGATTCATTTAAATTCATTAGCATCACCTTCACAAGATGGAGGGTGCTTATAGTTCCACTGCGAGGCTCTGGGAGGTAGGGGACCTTTTTGCATTTTACTGGAAGATGCAGCTGCCCCTGTGTTGCAATCAGACAGCCCATCAGCCGTTTTCTAGAGTGATAACGGGGCTTCTATGGAAGTGGCTGTGTGTCTTAGGGAAGAATTCCCCGGGGTCGTAGGACCAGGTTCTTCTGGGGACACAGGACGTGGAGTGGATTTTCCCTAGAGAGGCCTGGAGGTGCTCCCTGGGCCCTGCCGTGGCCTGTCTTAGGGCCTACTCTTGTAGGGTGGCTGGAAACTGTCCCAGCCCTCCAGAGAATTCCATATAGGGAAGAGGGGGAGTGCTCGCTCATTCTTTCAAAAATATTTGTGGAGCAATCGATTACTGATGCTTCAGAACTGTTCTAGTTACTAAGGAACAATATACCGGGCACTGTCAACTCACAACCGCCCGTCTTCAGCGTGTTCTCATTTAACAGACATGGATCTGCGGCACAGAGAGGCTGAGCCAGGAGCCCCACTTCCCTCAGCTGAACAGCAGAGTCCAGCTGGGTTCTCTTCCCGTCTGCGTCCAAAGTCTGTCTGTACTTTCTACTCTGCCTGGGCTAAATCAGGGACATACGTATGCTAACAATTATTAGTTGTTTATCTGAAATTACATTTTAACGGGATGGCCTGAATTTAATCTGGTAACCCTGGGGGGGGGGGCAGGGGGGGTTTCTCTATGAACAGCAAAGAGACAACACTGGTCATCGTTTTCTTTTCCTTAGCAGGTTTCAAAGTGCATTGTGTACACGGACAAATTCAGATACCTTAAGCAATCCGTTGTCCAGGAACAATAGTGTTTTGTTTTGAAAGACAGTTACTGAAACAGAGAAAGGAAGAAAGCCTGGATTCCTTCCTTCCTTTCTCATCCTTCTTTCCCTCCTCCCCTCCTCTCTCCTCCCCTCCTTCTCCCCTTCCCCATTCCCTCCTCCCCTCCTCTCCCCTCCCCTCCCCTCTCCCTTCTCTTCTTTCAGCTGTCACTTCTTTCCTTCCCTCTTTTGTATATTAAAGGCCAGGTCCTGCCAGCTGCTGGGGATACTTTTTCCTGCCGCGGAGGAACTCTTAGACTTGAAAAGGGAAATGTGGTAAATGCTACAGGTTGGATAATGTACGCACCCCCCAACTCCCATATTCACGTTCACCTGGAATTTGAGCACATGACCGTATTTGGGAAATACTCCTTTTCCCTCCTTTACATTTTGTGGGTGTATTTAGGGAAGCTCAGAGGAGGGCAGCGTGGAGTAGGGTGTCCTTACAAGAAGGCCATGCGAGGAGCAGGCAGGGCTGGGACAGGCGTCTACAGTCCAAGGCCGCCAGGAGACACGAGCCGATTCTCCTTCTGGTCGCTGGAGGGAACCAATCCTGCTCATACCTTGATTTTTGGACTTCAGGACTCCAGAACTTTGAAAGAACAAGTTTCTGTTGTTCTAAACCACCCAGTTGGTGGTAAATGGTTACAGCAGCCTCAGAAAACTAAGACAAGTGTCTCAAGGGTAGTGGGGTGCAGAGGGCCCTGCAGAGGAGGCCCCGTGCTGGCACTGGGTATGGGGGCAGGCGTCCTGCAGGGGCTGCCGGAGGCGGCGTGCTACAGCTTCAGCCTGTGCAGAGGCACTGGGGCCGCCCAGAGCCACTGGGGCCGCCCAGAGCCTGTGCCGGGAGAGATGCTGGAACCGGATGGCATGGGCCACCTTTTAAAAGGAGGGTGCACAGATTAAAAGCTGAGAATGGAAAGAGGCCTCAGCGATGGTCCCTGCGCGCACTCAAGTTGAATAAATAAGCAAGCAAGCAAAGAAGGAAGTTGGGAAAGGATACACCGACTAACGCCAAAGCACAAAGCAAAACTAGACCTTGGACGTACAACCCCCTGGTGCCACTCAGTATTTTACAGCAGGGAAGTGGACTTGGCCCAGTGGTTAGGGCATTCGCCTATCACATGGGAGGTCCACTGTTCAAACCCCGGGCCTCCTTGACCCGTGTGCAGCTGGCCCATGCGCAGAGTTGATGCATGCAAGGAGTGCCCTGCCAAAGGGGTGTCCCCCATGTAGGGGTGCCCCACGCGCAAGAAGTGTGCCCCTGTAAGGAGAGCCGCCCAGCGCCAAAGAAAGTGCAGCCTGCCTAGGAATGGCGCCACCCATACAGAGAGCTGTCGCAGCAAGATGACACAACAAAAACAGACACAGATTCCTGGTGCCGCTGATAAGGATGAAAGTGGTCCAGAAAAACACACAGTGAATGGACACAGAGAGCAGACAACGGGGGGCTGGGGAGGGAGAAATAAATGAAAAACAAATCTTTTTTTAAAAAAAAATAAATAAATTACGGCAAGGAGTGCTTCCCACCTTTCATCTGGCCCCAGGCAGGACTGTTTCTGGAAACTCGTGGCCCCTCTTTCCTACTGATTCTTCTTCTTGGCTTTCTCTTTCTCTTCCTCTTTTCTTCTCTTTCTCTACTCCTTCCGTTTCCTTTTCTTTTCAACGAGATGTTGAACGATTTATCACCCAGGTGTATGAGAAGTAACCTGGCAAAGAGAGTCGTAACCAGGGCCCTTCGGGTAACTAATGTCTACCCTCCCTACCAATATTAAACTAGATTTAAAATTTTTAAATTCACCTCTTCCAATCGTATAAAACACTTTCTTCTTTTGAGCATGCAGGTAACAGGCGCTGGGGGTGCTCCTGGGTGTCGCTGGCCCAGCTCACCCCCTGGGAGGTCCCCCCTCCTGGGCCTCTCCTCCAGGCAGGGCCTATTAGCCTGGGACCAGGTGGTCGGTGGCGGGTAGAGGCTTCGAGCTTGAGGACGCTCGTGGGCACCAATCCTGCTTCCCTGCAAGAGGGCCTTTGCAGCCCTGCAGCCCAGGGACGCAGAGGGTGACACCGGGGGTCCTGTGTCTCCTCCCAACAGGGGGTGTTCCTGCCCGGTGCGCTGGGAGGGACGAGCGAGGGGACCGTGCGCTCTGCGTGGACGCCCTGCCCTGCCCAGGTCCCTCAACCTTGCACAGAGGCAATCCGGGTCTGTGTTAGCATTTGTTTCGGATGGGCGTGGAGGAGTGGAGAGAAAAGAACCATGTTGAAATTGTCAAAGGGTCTTTCCCTCTTCCATTGTTTTTGCTTGTTTTCAAAAGATGTTGGCATTTTCCACAGGGCAATGAACAGCAGACTCGCAAGCAAAAAGCTTTGAGTTTAAATTAAAGCTTTTGCTGCATCTTGGCTGTGAGACTTCAGAAAATCACTGAATGTTTCTGTTTGGTAGTTTTAGTGGTTTTTTTAATGTATAAAATAAGAATAATAACATCACCTGCACAGGAGCTCATGTAAGGGTTACATAAGAATGTGTGTGAACTTCCTGATATGTAGTAAGTGCTAGATACATTTTTGCTCTCAATTCATCCCAAGCAATCCCTCCAATTTAAGGAAGAAATCACAGAGGAGGCCCAGATGGGTGCACTAGGTTTCCCATCTCCTATCGTGTGCTCTTGTGTTTGAGACTTCAAACCAAATGAGCAAACACGTGGAGTGGGAAAACCTAGATCTGAATCTCTGGCTCCAGCACTTACGGAGTTGACTAATTTTGGACAAGTCTCTTCGGCTTTTAGAATTTCACAGTTTTGTCATTTATTCTACAAGTATTTTGGTGTCTGTGACATCCTTGCCAGTTACTGTAGAAGGTGCAGGGGACACAAAAATGAGACAAATAGCACCCTGATCCATATTCTTGCTCAAAAGCTTCCGACACCATACAAGAAAAAATAATGAATCTGTTGGCAGAAAAGAGTTTCACTGTATGGTGGGGTGGGGCCTGGCACCATGACGGGGAATGTGCTGCCACATCCTGTCCCTGCCCTTGGACCCCAGGACGGAGGTCCTCAGTGTCCCCCAGAGTGTGAGGACCGACAGCTCTCAGCTGAGCAACCCCCCCCCCCCAGGACCCCAGGAATCTTCTCAGGTGAAGCAGCCCCTGTCTGCCAAGGCCATGTCCCTTCCCGGGAACTGCTCACTTTCTAGGACTGGTCTCTGGGGGAAGGTGAGAGGATATCAAGGCCTGCCTACTTTCCTCACCTTGGAACAACTCTCTGCAGGGCCTTCTCAGCTCCAGAGAGTCTCAAGGACGGGGACTTCACTGCAGCCCGCCTTCTCTCCCTGCCCAGCCCTCTTGGGTCACACCTCACAGGAGTTCCTCCCGAGAGCACTTAGCAGTGACCACTCCTGCAGGTTTCTATTTCAGAGTCTGCTTCTCGGGGCCCAGCTCTGAGAGGGGAGTGGTGAAGTCAGATTGTGTGAGTAATGTCAACTTGACAGCTCTGAAAAGGACCCTTTTGTCCAGCTAACTTGCATCGGGTGCCTGTTATGGGTGCTCCCTGTGACAGGCATGGGATCCAGAGCGGTTGCCTGAAGGCCAGAATACCAGTGGTCACAGTGATCAGGAACCGAACACGAAACGACAGCAACTCAATAAGGGGGGTGAAGGTATGAATAGAGAGAAGTCCCTCAGAGGTTCTTCTATATCATTATGTCATCCGTTGGCTGGCCTTGGTGATGGATTGGGTTAGGCTAAGTGAAAGGAAGCAATTTAGGATGAATCCTGGATTTCTGGGATCCATGTCAAAAGAGATGTAGACTTCTCAGGTGTCCTTCAAGTACCTGATGGTCTGAACATCAAAGCCCATTAAATATTTCACGCCAAGAGCAAAACAGCTGTGCAACTTTATTCTAGGGTAGTTTTTAAGATGTTTTCCTAAATTCTGAGTCCAGCCCTGCAGTGGCCAGAGAAGCTTTATTCAGTGGCCCCAGCTCCTTCCCCCATGCACACAGGAGGAGCTTTGGGCACCCAATGAGAACATGAGCCTCCTCCTGTTGGTGCCCAGTACTGATATTTGCTGAATGAACAAAGGAGAAAAGGTAGGCCCTGTTACCAAGGAAATGATTGGGTTTTCTTTTTGGATGATGGGAGGAGCCCATTATCAGTTTTGCAGCTGTCCTTTGGGCAAGGAGAAATGTACTTTTTTCTTCCAGTGCTTCCGTAGACTCTTGCTCATTTGTTGAGTTGGACCCATGGAGTGCTCCAAGTTCTTTTGCTCCCACATTTTAATTTTACTTTTTAATCATGCTTTTAAAATCAATTCTTGCTTCTGACACTACGATGTTTCCAGAGATAAGCACTGTCTGAAGTCCAACCAGTGGCTTCCTTACAAGGCACGCCCAGGCGTGGGAAACCTGATGAGAAGCAGGAGAATCTGCCCAGGCCCACATTGCCCAGAACCAGGGCCATCAGGCTAGTGTTCCTAGTTTTCCAGGAGCTACTGATGTCTAGTGGGCTTCTTTCTGAAGAGTCATCTGCTTAGGGTCCCAGACTGCCTTACCTGGCTATGGCTGGGAGGGGGATGGCGGGGGGAGGCAGACAGTCCAGTCTTGGAAGCCACCAAGATCTGGAATTCCTGATTTCACTGATGCCGAGTCTTTCTGCTATTATAATATTCTGGATAAAGCCAGAAATGTCTTGTTGAATGAAATACAGAACTTGCTTCTTCAGTGCTTTAGCAAATCCTATTAGTTCTGTCAAAATACACGTTGAACCAACAGTTTCTCACCACACCTACTGCCACTCACCTGGTCCAGCTCTCAGCTTTATTATTGTGGTAGCCTCCTGGCTGGTCTCCTGCGTCTCACCTGGGCTTCTGGGGGTAGATTGAATCATGTACCCCAACAAAAGACATGTTCTTAATTTTAATCTGGGTTCCTGTGCATGTGAATGTATATGTAAACAGGACTTTTGGAAGAGGTAACTAATTATAAGTTAAGATGTGGCCAAATTGAATCGGGGTGGGTCTTAATCCTATTACTGGAGGCCTAATAAAGACAGGAATTTCAGAAGCGGTTAGGGAAGCCAGGAGACAGAGCAGCTAGAGTCAGAAGAAACCACAGGAGGAGACCAAGGGCATTGTTATGTGATGGAGGCAGAGTGGAAGTCAAGGAACCCATGGATTGCCTGCACCTGAAACCTACAGACTCAGAGAGAGCAGGGCCTTACCAAAGCCTTGATTTGGGACTTCTAGCCTCTCAAACCACAAGGCAAAAAATTCTTGTTCAGGTCAACCCCTTAAGTGGTATTTGTCATAGCAGACCTGGCAAACTGAGGCACCTTCCTTTGGTCTATTCTCATTGTAGCAGCCAGAGAGATCTTGTTAGTACTAGGCCTTCTAAGGGTGACCATGTCATTGCTCCACTTACCACCTTCATTGGACTCATACAATTATCCACCTGTATCCGTAGGACTGCCCACCTCCCACTCCGTTTACATTGCTTGCCCTCATTCTATTCCAGCTGCTCTGAAGTCTTACCTGTGGGCCCTGAAGGGCATCTGCTCTTTCCTCTGCCAGAATGGTCTTTCAGCCCGTCATACTGCTCCTTCACCTTTCTCAGGCTTTTGCCTAAACATCACCTTCTCAGTAGGGCCACATTTTCTAAAATTGTAAATCATGCCCCTTATTCCTACTCACCATCTCTTTTCCCTGCTTTATTTTTCTCCTTTTCATACCTGTCATCTGTAATTACTGAAATAGATTGTCTGGTTCCTCCACTAGAACGTAAGCTCCACGAAGGCAGACGTTTTTTGGTCACTTGTTCACTGCTGTGAACCAGGACTTAGAGCAGTATCTGGTACGTAGTAGGTACTCAAAAACCCATTTGCTGAATGAATGAAAGACTCTCCACCGCCAGGAGGTAAGGGCAGGTTTCACGATCTGCTGAGTTAGGGTCTCTGTGGTCTGAGCTGGGTAAAAGTACACATTCATTTTGCCCTACACAGTAAAAGAAAATTTGGCAAGCCAGAAAAACATCAAATTAGTCCCATGTCAGAATTAAACTCCACCTTTTATGACACTGCTCTAACGTCCTATAGGACATTCTTTGCCAGTATTTAATGTTTGGATATGGATTTGGAGTTTATAAAACCTTCAAGGGCATGATCTTGTTTAGTCTCCCCACACCCCTATGAGGCAGTTAGGGATGTGTCTGTTTTCCTTAATGGAAGAAGGTATGAAATACACAAATCTGAAGTCTGGTTGGCATAGGGCAGCACAGGAGGTGACTCGTTTGGCTCACAGAGTGCTTAAGAAGGCAATTTCCTTGAAGGCATTTGAAATTGGGACCCCTGAAAAGAGGAACAGAAGAGTTCCAAAAGTTTTAGATAACACGGAAAACAAAACTGTCACAAATGAGGTAATTAGGAAACATTTAATTGTAGATCGCCTTGTCTTCCTTGTGAAGGCAAAAAAGTTTCAGGAACTGCAATTGAGGAATAAATCGAGAGCTGAGGAGGGAATGCTAAATTTCCACAATGGGAGATGTTCACCCTCTTCTTAGACGTCCGCCACTCCTCGGAGGGACAGACTTTTGGTCCCAAGTTAAAAAATCCTAGGGAAGTGTTTAAATTGTTTTGCATCAGGTTTGTTTTAACTTGAGCCAGGTGACTATTCCTGGACTGACAGCCAAAACCGACTGGTGTATGGGAAAAGATGACAGCTTCCAAAAGAACAACAAAGTTGAGACGGGGAAGGTAAAACAGAATTACTCAGAGGATAACAGGCATATGATACTGACTCGATCAAAATTTTGTATTTAACCAAGGCTTTCCGAGGCTGTACTATTTGAATGCAAAAGTGTACATTTCAAGCATTATCCATTAAAATAAATTCCTTTTGGCATGCTTCGTATAACACCCCTGTCAACGCTTAGGAATGAGTCTAAGCTAATGTGTTCACCAACACATTTATGAGTCACAGATAATAATGAACTAACATTTACTAAAGCTTGTTAAGAGCAAGGGACTGGTTTCAGTGCTTTACATGTATTAAAACTATTAATCCTCACAATTATGTTGGAGAAATGTACTGTTATCCCCACTTCACAGAAGAGAAAACTGAGTCACAGAGCGCTTACGTAACTTGCCCAAGGTCACACAGCCCAGAAGAGGCAGAACTGAGGTATGAGCACAGGCCACCTAGCCACACACCATGTGCTCTTAACTTCTGCACAAAACTACCCCCATTATGATCTGAGGTTTAAACCTGGTCTATTCTAAGTTCCATTCCTAACCATCATTTCACTTTTCAGTATCAAAAAGTCACTCCTAATAGTAACTCACCTAAATATACATTTTAATTAAGAAATATTAATACGTGAGCAGAATCTTGGGCAGGATTTAATACCTAAAGCACTGAGCTAAAATCAACTAGAGTGCAGCTATTCTAAGGAATCCCTCCAGGAGCTGTGTCTGGTTCAAATACTCCAGCTACATTTCCCTGGGGTTTTCTTTTCTTTTTTTTAAAGACGAATACTAAGATGATAGAATTGGCTCAATAGGAGGGGATAGGTACTTTGAAAAGCATGATTAAATGCCAGAATCACACTCAGTGTGGTCAGCACTGGGGGAGGCACTCTGAGACCCAAATGCCCTCAGGGACAGGGAATTCACTGTTCCCGTCTCATGTTCACCTTGGGGCATAAGTCCCGCCAAACAGTCGTGGTCAACTTTGTGTGTTAAATACAGGTCTACTGTATTTGTGTATTCTGCAAATGTGGCTATCATAAGAGGTCTCACCATTTTTGCATTTTAATATAACAGCATGGAACCTGGAGCTGTTTGGAAAATGACAGGAAATGAGTGCTTATTTCTTACAATCAAAGGAACTAAAGGCAGGTACATTTAGGGGATATTTAATTTTGAGCAAAGATATTTGGCACAATAAACATAACCAATTTGGCCATAATTTAAAAATATTAGCCCTTTTTCATCTATCAAATTGGCAAATATTAAAAAGAAAGATAATGTTTTAATGAGGGTAAATTAGAATGAAAATTCTTGGTAATGAGTATAAATTGGTATCAACTTTAAAGTGTACAGTATTTATCTCTGCATTTTATCTATCTATCCACTCATCTACTTTTTTTGCTCCATTAATTTTTGAATTTTTTAAAATGGAGGAATAAAATACATTCAAGTTATGTTCATGGTGTACAAATCTTAAAGGCACACCACAAAAACCTGTTTTACTCACCCATGTAACTACAACCCAGATTAAGTAACAGAATATTTTTATCATCCCAGAAAGTTTCCTCCTTCCCCTTTCCAATCATTAACTCCTACTCTAGTAATTATCACTATTCTGACTTCTGTCACCATTGACTAGTTTTGTCTGTTTGATCATCATATGAAGTCATCCTACGGAGTAGCTCTCTTTTGTGTCTAGGCTCTTTTGCTTAACATAGTATCTATGAGAGTCATCCATATTTTTGAATGCACTAGTAGTTGATTCATTGTTTTTGTTCTGTATAGTCCATTGTATGAATAAAGTACAATTTTTTTGTACATTTTTTCTGATGGACATTCTTGTACATGTCCTTTAGTTAAGAAATGTCCTCATTTCTCTTGGAGAGGAAATGGTAGGTTATAGGGTAGGCATATTTATTTAGTTTATGTAGATACAACTAGACATTTTTCAAAAACAGTGTGCGTCAATTTACACCCCACTGAGTCCAATTGTACCATATCCTCAGCAACACTTGGTATTGTCAGACTTTAATAAATTGCAACATTTATTCTGGGGCAAAGTGGTATCTACTTGTGATTTAAATTTGCTTTATTAGGTGGTGGACTTGGCCCAGTGGTTAGGGTGTCCGTCTACCAGATGGGAGGTTTGCGGTTCAAACCCCGGGCCTCCTTGACCCGTGTGGAGCTGGCCCATGTGCAGTGCTGATGCGCGCAAGGAGTGCTGTGCCATGCAGGGGTGTCCCCGCGTAGGGGAGCCCCACGAGCAAGGAGTGCGCCCTGTAAGGAGAGCCGTCCAGCGCAAAGAAAGTGCAGCCTGCCCAGGAATGGCGCCGCACACACAGAGAGCTGACACAACAAGATGACGCAACAAAAAGAAACACAGATTCCCATGCCACTGACAACTTCAGAAGCGGACAAAGACGACGCAGTGAATAGACACAGAGAACAGACAACCGGGGTGGGGGGCGGGGAAGGGGAGAGAGATAAATAAATCTTTAAAAAAAAATTTTGCTTTATCCATTGAGTAATGATATTGAGCCCTTTTTCATATGTGTGTTGGCATCTTCCTGAAGTGCCTATTTAAGTCCTTTGCCACTCCCTTTTTTAAAGTAACTGGGTTACTTTAAAAATATTCTTTGTATAGTCTGGATAGTCCTTTACCACATATATTATTTTAGATTTTCTCCCAGTCCATGGCTTACCTTTTTGCTCCCTTAAGGCATCCAAACTTTTATCACTTTTTTCCTTTCATAGCTAGGGCCTTTTACGTCCTATTTAGGAAGTATTTTACCTATCCCAAGGTATATCCTCTTATGTATTCTTCTGAGAAAAGTTACTGCTTTATCTTTCACATATAAATCCAAGAAATATCTCCCTTTAATTTGTTTGTGTGGTATTAGGCAAGGTGAGACATTACTTTTATAATCAGGAAAAACACGTTGAATAAATGGAAATTATTGAGACTCCCACGTCAATTTAGTCTGGGTCTCTGGATATCAGAAAGAGCACACTCAAGTTATGCAAAAGTCCTGCATCAACATTATCAGGATGTGCTACTACATTCCTGGAGTGAGAGAGGAAGCCGCTCTCTCCGGGGCCAGGAGATGAGTCAATTTCTTTTTAGTGGATTCTGCTTTCCCACCCCAATCCAGCCTGCATGGTCTAGACAGAGATCACACTAAGCTGACCTCCTCCTTCCACTGGATTTGCCCAGCTTTTCTCTCACGCCCCATGCAGATGGCAGATTGCTTGGTTTGATCTTCACTACTCTGTGCTCTTTCCCGAAAACAAGCCACAGCAACCTAAGACATTCCGTCTTCCAAAAGGCACAGCCACGAATCTCATTTCATTCCTGCATCCCTATTCCTAGATCCCAGATTCTTAGACTAGAGTACAGAAATGACTCCCATAAAAACTCTTTCCAAATTAGTGATGTACATGGGGTTTTGGTACTGTCAAATGTCACCTTATAGTTTCTTTAAATTCTGAAGGTATTGGGGAAAAAAGCAGAAGTCTTCTCTCTTAAAACTTTTATTAGGCATTGCTAGATGACAATGCATGATGTATTGAACACATCATGTGAGTAAACAGCACTCCACAGTAATCCATACAATGAAACATCTCATACAGTGACAATCAAAAGAGTTTGATTCCCGTTATAGCTTTTATCCAAGTAGAGTGGGAGTGCCTTTTTATTCTTCCATGAGATCTGATCCTGTGATTAAGACCACCCTTCCATTTTAAAACAACCAACAACAATAATTTTTAAAAAGCCCAACAATTACAAAAGGCCATAGGGACATTACCAAACGTCCCAAATGAAGCCTCTAAAGTATCACAAGGGATCCATCTTTTGAAAGACTTGCTACTAAAATTTGCATGATCTAGCACTTGGGTTGATTTTACTGCCAGCAGCAAGTGACGGTGTATTTACTAAGTAAGAAAGAGCTGTACTGACACACATCCACTGAAAATTCTTGAGGTAATGCATTTTTCAATTTCACTGCTTAAAAAAGTCTGTTCCTTTCCGGGTCCTGTCCAGCAGGACGTAACTGTTGGATGGAGGATTCTTTACCTTCTTTTTGGCCAAATATTTACACATATTTGCATATACCACCCGTGTCTTTGTCTTTTCTAAGCATATATATGGTTTATTTCAATTATTCATCATACATTCATCAGGAAAAGCTGAATTATATACTATGATACATAAAGAATACAACAAAACCAGCACTGTGTATAAAGCTAAAACAAAAGGCACTGACCTAGAAGAGCAAAATAATACAAAATGTACAAAATGGCTCAAAGCTGATAGAGTCCACTGTGAATGGAGAACACATAAATAGCAAACACCACAGTCCTCCAGCAGCTGCATGGAAATGTGTTACTGATAAAATATTGCTAAAGACAAATTGTAGGGAATTGGTGAAATTTTTGAAGTACCATATAGTCATTTTCATTTTTCATGCATTCAATAAAGTTATTTTGTCCTAACTGGATCAAGATTGATAGCCATTTCAACTCCTGTTTTGAACTTTAATAATCAGTGTCCTTTTTGTGGTTTAAAAATACATTTCAATTTTAATGGTTTCAATTTCTGGTTTTTTAAAAATACATTAATGTAAAAATGAATAATGAGTTTAAGAAAAAAAAAATCATTGGTTAACCTACCGTTTTAGGGAGAATACAGTGGATTAAGGTAGAAAAACACAGCCTACAGACATCTCTAAAGATACACTGTTTCATAAGCACTTTAAATAGAGGGAATAAAGAACACTCACAAAAAATATATGGCTCTTTAGATAAGAAATAAGGTCAAGTGAAAAAAAATAAGGCACTAATAACATATATAAATGTTATATACTCTCATCACAAAGCACCATATGGAAGGTTAAAGGGACATTAGTGCTATTGGGGAATGGGAATAAACCCAGTTTTCCTGGTTTTCTTCACCAATTTCTTCCTTTCTTTTCAGTAATTGATGTATAAACACTAACATGGTGGGGAAAAGACATACTATCCTATAAGTACAATTCACTGGAAAAAAGCATGAAATTATCATTTGGAAGTGAGAAGTTATTAATCTAATAATCTAAGAAATTAAAGTCTTAAGTAATCCTTATTTTCTAACATTTTCATCTAATAGCATGTTTTTTTTTCTGGGTCCATTTTCTTTCCAGGGAATTCTACATAAGAATATTAATATTGTCTATTTTCTTATTTTATTTCTAACAGCCTCTTAAAATATATTCAATATGGTTTCCTCCATAGAGTTTGAGGAATATCCAAGATTAACAGGATGACCAATGAAACACCGAAAAAAGCAAAGAAAACAGAACTCTTTTCAACCAGGCTCATTGTAAACATGATAAATATTATGACATAATTTTTTAAAATGGCTAAAAATTTTGCAGAAAACCAAATATATGCAATACAATGAAATGACAGATAAGTTACTTGGGAAAGTTACTCATTTTTAAATTAAGAAATTTACCCTTGTTTGCTATTTTTCATGAGAATACAATTAAAATAGAATATATTCTGATCCTTCAGATAGGAAATTAGTTATTCCTTAGAAATGGCAATTTTTGAATATACAGCAATGACAGATTAAACACCCAAATGTTTATCTTTTTAGAGTTTTACATTCTTTGTAAAAAAAAAAAAAAGAGAACATGAATAATTTAATTATTCCACAGTTTTGCAACAGGTATACATAAATATAAATGTTTCATGAAAACGTCTTATAATCAATTTTGTTTAAAATATAAACAAGACAACTAACTGTTGTGGCTTCTTAATAAAAATGTGTTAACATAGCTTTGTTTTGTTAACATATTTTAATAACATTTAATACCATGGTTGTTGTGTTCCTTCTACACTGAAATATTTTCTGTGATCTCTCAGAATCTTCTACTTATTACATGTTAATCATTACTTTCATAAGCAATGAGATTGTCAATTAATTTTCATAATAAAAATCTTTGACATTGTCCCTGTCAATGGTAATATGAAACCAACTACTATTCTAGATTTCACATGAAATATAAGGTTGCTCAAATTTTTTATCATCTACAGTATTTTAATTATGACAAAAATGATCAAATCTCAAAAGTAAGCAATTGAAGGGTTCTCATTTGGAATTTTATAAATAACTGGGTCTTATAAGTTGACAAGAAAAAAGGTCTGTAGTTGAGTGATTCTAAATCATGACACCTTTATCCAGCATTTTCTTCATAAAAGAACATAAACTATGAAATTTTCCACAGATTACAAAAATTTTTTAGGTATTTCTAGTAAATGTTTAGATGATATTTGTTTAAAATAAACAATAAAACTATATTTTGATACAGAAGTAAAATGTTAAGGAAAAAAATGCCATTTTAAAGATGTGGCTTAAAATCTTAATGTTGAGAATGTCCAGCTGGGGCAGGAGTGAACATATCACAAATTTGTGGGGAACCAATGACCAAAAGCACAGCTTGCCAGCAACAAGGGCAAATCTGAAGTGACATTATTTCAGCAATTTCTGGGGCCCTTTATCACCCAAATTTAACTTTCTTTGAACTATTCTAAGTCATGTACTAAGACTATAATAATAAATCTATCTTTCGCTCACTAGTTGAGTGTGCCTTATATCTTAATCATATCAACGAAAAAGTTAAACACTGGCAAATGACAAATGCTTTTTCTAGAACAGGGTTAATCTCAGTTACATTCAATGTGATCTACTACAGAGTATCAAAAAGTCTAATAGTGTTCAGAGTGTGAATCCATGGTTGAATCTTATATGCAAATGCTATACACTCTATAAACCCAGTCACAAGTCCAAACTGTAAGAATTTTTGATGAAACAAAGACCATGAACATAAAGAACATTTGGCCACTCTGGATGAATCCTGAACGACACGAGGTTAGGCTGATGAATGTCCACATGTGCTTTCTGTTCAACTAATATACAAATGCAACATTGGCCTTAACAATACTTATGAAGCAATTTCTGAATCTTAAGGGTATTATTAGGGCCCTCTGATCCAAATTACATCTTTGCATTCATTTGACTTACTTCTTGGAAGATGGTTAGGCAGGGTTCTCCCCAACTCCGACCAAGGAAGAGGGAAAAAGAGTTCCAGGCACTCCTGATACATTTTAATTTACAAGTAAAATAAGCCAAGGTAAAGTATGCTCACTCTCAGAGATAAACTGTGGAGTCCTTTCAGTAATTGAATTTAATTTCATTTGAGTCAAAAGAGTTAATGGTGAGAGAGAATTTATCCCACCCTTGGCCAAACTGGGAAGGGGACTGAGGAGGAATAAAGCAAGACAACCAAGGAAACGAAGAGAAACCACGAGTTTGATGTTGAAGTTGTGGGTATCACTTCACAAGTCGGGTAAGAAAGTCATTTTAATACTAATGATTGAATAGACTGACAAATATGACATAGAACTGAAAACCAAAAGGTCTTTTCTATGCTAATAAATTTGTATTAATCTAAGTGGTGCAGAATATATTTAATGAAATTTCTTTTAGAAAATAAAGGCAGTGGCAATGTTTTATGTGTTTAAAAAATTTATTGCCTTTTAAATCCGTCCTGTTGTTCTTTAAGTTGTCACTTCTTTAATCAGTAATGTCTACTTCTTCGAAAGAATAAAATTGTAATACACATAGTTATATGTTACTAACACTGGCCATATATATGGGGATCTAGAAGGTACATGAGATATTAAAGCCTCAGCAAAGCCACCAAATAGAAGATGACAACAGCTTCTCTCTACTGTGACTCGCTGTTACTTGGATTTGGATCAAGTCAACTCAAATTCTGGCCTCATGACAGTGACATACAACAGACGCCCCACATGATAGTTGGCTATGAAATGAGAATAGCCTTATCCTCTAAACCAAGTTCCACATGGGTTGCACTGCATTTCTATCTGAAAGGTCTGGATCATTGGTCTGCACCTAAAGTAATCCTGAATGCTGCCCAAATTTTGGGTGTCTGTGATTTTATTCAGCCCAAAGTGCTTTATGGTGCTTCTATAAAATTATTTCAGTTTTATCGAAGTAATAATAGTGGATATATAAAATTTTAAGATGTATAAAATGTGATTTTGGAACTTATTTTCCAAAGAGGAAACTGTTGTGATTAAATTACAATGACTTGAGAAAATAAAATATGCTCCAAAAACTAGACACTGGTGGCAGGTTTGATTTTTCATGTTTCTAGTCAGAGAAACTTCTTTTGCAGATTTCATGAAATATGAAAAATGCAGTTAAAACTTTCAGCAGAAATTAACTCTATTTTAAACAAGTATTCCCACTTGACTAAGTAAAATTCAATAACTATTATTTATTGTGTTTGAACTCTTGATACCCTTTTCCAGGATTATTATTTTCAGAAATTCTGCTACATTTTTTTCAGATTTGTTTCTGATTCCCCTCCAAATTTAAAGAGGTGACACATATTTGATAAAACCATTATTCTACTGTCTCAATTGAAATATATATATCATTTGCCTTAACCTTGCTGTTAAAATCACTTAAATGGCACAAATATTTTTAAAGTGCATCATTGACTTTTAAGGCTACATTTATAATAGATCTTAACACAAAATAACAAAGCTGATCACAGGTAATGTTACTTAAAATAATTGGTCTTGATCTCGGCCACAAATATGAAAGGAGAAGCATACAATCCAATGTGAGGGCTTGCATTAAGGCATACGTGCAGCTTGCTTACAACGAAGTTAAAAATCTAAATATGGCTTTTGGCATGAATTTTCTTATTTTTGTACTTAACAGATTATACCAATTAGTGTTATTTAGGCCTCTCATTTTTAAAAATAAATATACATTTAACAGGCAGCATACAAGTCTAATGTATGAGAAAAACTATTTGTTTAACTAGGGAGACACTGGATGGATGTCTGGGTTGATGGACTCGTGTGATCATGGCCACGAAGGAACACTGACGCTTTGCACACGCCCTGGTGAGCTCTTCTCCCCCTCAGGTTTCTCTTACTCTCTTTTAAGTGAGGACCCTATATTTGGATGATGGGAAAGATACAGACCCACTCGGGGCCTCAGGACTCAATAAATGCAAGTGGCATAGGAGCAGGAATTTCATGACAGGCACCACTGTCTCCTGACACCAAGCAGAGAATGTACAATTAAAGATATCATGTTGTAACCTGACTGGTGTTTAATTACCCTTGATTGTTTTCCTGTCTGATCTCCTGTTCTGATACAATAGAACCCATCAGAAAATCTAGGTGTTGGCAATAGGATGCTGCTTGCAGCAAACGGTCTGACCTCTCTCCTCTTAACTCCCTATTCAGAAATTCCTAGGGATCTGCTGGGATTCATTGCAAGATGAGTGTTTCACACCATTCCACAATTTATTAATACCCCAACAAACTACCAAACCTTACTTACGGTCCAATTCATTTTTCTATGGATAAATTGTGGGTATTCAGAAGTGACAACATAGTGCTTCCTACCTTTCCATTGGCATAGTTAAGTTCCTTTGTGGAGCAACATGCATGAACATGGATAGTGTTTAAAAAAAATAGACAAACATCATCAATTTGGCTTAACAATTTCATTTAAATCTCTTGTTTTATAACTAAACAATCCAAACGTCAATGCATATTTCTCACATCATCTTATAGATACCCCATCACATTTTATTTCTATTGGAAAAAAAGATTATAATTTTTTGGCAAGGTATTTATTTGGCTAAACAGGCAGGGGAAATTATCCTGCAAAAGAGGCTTTTCTTTAAAAATTATGCATGCTTATACAATCTTTTTTTTTCCTCCAAAAGAAGGCTCTCAAAATCACTATATCTATGATCTCATTCAGTGAAAAAGCATTACAATTTTTGCTACAAACATCCAGTAGAAGCCAAATTTAAGAACCCATGGAAATGTTCACAGAAGTGTAAAAAGTATATGCAAAAGGATCTTCACTGATACTTTGTAGTAAGACAAGTAAAAACAATCTCAATGTCCATCCAATAGGGGGTTAATTAAATAAATTACATTATAGCCCCACTGTGAAATATGAAGTACTTTACAAAAGAATGAGTAAATCTATTTAAACTCTTATGGAAAAGTGTCCATTGATAGATGTCAAAATGAAAAATAGTCAGAGGACAGTAAGAATATTAGTCTATTTGTATAAAACTGATACACATATTCTGCTCCCCCCCAATAGATTTGTAGAGGGTCTGGGAAGACACATATCAAACCACTAACAGTGGTTACCCCTAGCAAATAAGGGGTGGGAAAAGCAGAGGAAATCGTATTTTATAATTCTATATGGTTTTATTTTTGAAAAGGAGTATGTATTAAATTTAGAATAAAAACTCATAAAAAAAAATGGCAAGCTTTGGATAGAAAGATATTTTATGCATATGCTTCTTTTCTAAGTAGTTTTTAGAATTTACCCCCAAAGTTACGGCTATAGTTTTACCTTCAATGTTGGCACTAACATAAAAATAACTCTTTTAATTCTTATTTCTCTTTTTAAGATATTGATGAAACTTAGTAAAAAAATCACCAATCATTATTTTAAGTCATCAGCAGGGAAAGGCCTACCATATATATGAACTTTTAAAGAGAAAAATGCATATATTAATTTTTTAAAAATCTGTGCAATAGAAAAATGAAAATCCTGTGCAGTACAATGCACACTATTCTCAAACATTGATGGAACAGCTTTCACTATTTGGTAATAGTCCTGGCTTTGTAATTGGAATATTGGAAAAGTTTTAAATAATATAAAAATATCTCCAAAAGATAAGTTATTTAAAGAAAGGAATAAAAATCCCTGAGCAGGCCGCAGACAACAGATACAATAACCTAAGAAGATAGATTATCTAAGACCAAAGAGCATATTATTCAACCAGGTGGTACATATGTCTGTGACATATATATTCATATGCAACTCTGGAAATATTTTCTGTACATATATATGTATACCAAACATATATTCACTAGATTTAGAATTGATCGTATTCATATATCACAAAACTAAGGCCTAGGTCCAGAACAGACATATTTATAAAAACTAAGCACTTTTAAGACAGTAATACATGGATTTAAGCTAGAAAGTTTCACTCTTCCACTCTTAATGCTAGAGCACCTAGAACAGGCACTCAAATCTTTGTTGAATGAATGGATGGGTGGATAGATGAATGGAGGAATGCTAAGATTAATTTGTGAAAGTCAGAGACTCACTTTTTTCTTACATCATGTTACATTTTAGAAATATGTTATTCCAGAACTATAAATGGCATACTCTCCTCTTCCTGGAAATAGACAAGTAGTCCAGAGCTGTGGCAAAGCTATTCTGAGGGTTCTCAGAAAGAATGGTAACATGGTGACTCGTTGCCCATGTAAACAAACTTCACTACCATGGACTTTCTGACCAAACAAAAATGACAAATGTCCTTATGTTATGAAGCCCAACGAAGACAAATTATCCATGTTAATGCATGTTTGATCACATAACCTATTTTAAATCACACAGTGTTTCTGACCTATATATGCTACATCTATGGCAAATAGCCAATTTTAAGAAGTTGGAGAGAATTGGAAACTTCAGGCTTCTTAAGGTCTTCCTTTCTGATGATGAATTTCCATGATGAAAACTAATCAGTTTACTTGACCTTTTCTTATTTTTAAAGACTTCTCAGTTTTTAAAAACTTTCTGAAAATATTTCCTTCATTTCTTTTTGTTTGCATCACCAAAAGTGATTTATGTTTTAGATATACCCAAGAACACAAAAAGTTTTGTTTTCAAATTATCCCTCCATAAGATACCAACAGATTATTATGGTATTGAGCAATAAACATAAAAAAAATCCTTCAAAGTAGTATTTGTTTTTATGAAAACCTCAGTAACAAAAAAAGAGAGAAAAGGAGAAGGTGGGGTATTAAATAATGTAAAACCTTGATACAAAGCAGAATTATTTGTAATTATAACCTGACAATAATTTAACAGATTAGGGATTTGTTTAAAGACTTAAGCCAATCTCTTCTACTAAACTTTTCTTTGGATTCACTAATCTTGTCTGAAAGATTTATTTATACAGTGAAGCAAGAAGGCCAAAATAGAAGAAATGTGAAAAGAGTGAGAATTTCCTAAAAGCAGCCTATCAGTTTTGCAGTTTACACTGCACAACTTTCTGTGTGTATGACAAAAAGGGAGAGCAAGAAAGAGAGAAGGTCAATATTGAAATAGCCTGTTGTCTATATTGACTTTAATTCAGTATATTACCAAACTACGTCCACAAAGGAACCACCATCTTTAAACAGCTCTAGGTGAATGTGGAAAAATAGCGCAGAGGCATGGAACTAGACAAGCACAAGGTTACTGGGCCTAGTTTTAACACTATATATATAGTGTACTGTATATATAGAAAGCCACATTTATACCCCTACACATAGACATTTCAATAACTCCCCGGGCCATAGATGAAACAGGTACAAGAGTTGAGCCTTCATCTTCGGAAAACAGCTTTACTTATTGGTACAGGTGGGACTCCAGCTCCTCCTACCACATCTCACCAGATGGCCTGGAGGGAGATTCAGGGTTCAAACACAGTCCAAGCAATGCTCAGGAGAGGCGTGCTCAGAACAATTTTGAGGATAAGTGGTTCTTAATTAAAATATTTTCTTCAAAGAACCATGAAGAAGGTCAGAGTTATGATACAGATGCTCAGTCTTGTGTCTGTGAAAGTGACCAAATTTTGTAGAAGCAGCAATCCATACAGGGAAAGGGGTGGGACAGAGGGCGGGAGTGCACCGTAGCCAGAGGCATTGTGGCCTGCAGAGAACCATGGGGAGAGGAGACAGCAGAAGATTCCGCTCTGTGTTTCCCAAGACGTGACTCACAGATGGGTGTGCCATTCTGTAGAGCTTCGGCTGGGCCCAGCTTTGTTCAAATGAACTCATTTATCTGCCTTTTACCAGTGCATACCTGTCCGTGATCGTTTTCTCTGTTTTTTACAAAGGCAATAGATAGGAAATACAAATAAACCTGAGGATCAAGGAAAAAAAAATTAGGAGAGGCATTTAGGTTTATATACCTTAAATTCTCCATTTTGAGTTATTTGCAAACTGTTTACATAATCATTACTTAGAAATACATGAAACTGGAAAGGGTTTTATGCTAGGAAACTCATTAATGTCTAAAAGATTTCATTAGTTATTATTTCCTGTTAGCTCTTCCCTCCCTCACCCTTTAAGCCCAAGCCTTAGGACTAAGTTCTCTTTATTAGCCACAGTCCTATCATTTACACACTAGTATATTTATACTTTCGTTTTAGGCAGGGTAGCATTTTAGTTAAGAAAATGGGCTGTGGAGCCAAATGTCAGGCTTGATTTCCAGTTCCACTGCTTCTGGGCTCCCAGAAAGGCTTAATTTCCTCAACTGTAAAATATGAATGATAATTACATCTATCTCATCCAGCCCTGACTCACTACAAGAATTTACATGTCTGTTACTCCAAAATTCTATCGGTCCTGCACATACTATATGGAGTCATCACCAAAGCAGCCTTTATCTATAGCATTTAATTTAAAATTCTTTAATGAAATGGTTCTCAAACTGTGGTCCTTGTACCAGCAACACCAGCACTTCCTGGGAAGTTTTTAGAGATACAAATCCATGGCCCTACCACAGACCTACTGAATCAGAGACTCTGCAGGTGAGGCCAGGAATCTGTAATTTCCCATGCCCTCTGGGTTATTCTGATACAAGCCAGAAGTGGCAAGTGACTGCTTCAAAATAGGTATTTTAACAGACTTGTATAACTAAAACTACACAAATCGCAGATACATTTTTATCTGTCAGCACTCACAGAAATACGTTCCTATATACATCAAAGGAATCTTCTTCACCTAGGGCACGTTTTTTCACAAGACCAAACCAAGCACCTAAGGAAGGGTACACCAGAACCTGTTTTCTTTGGTGCTCCAATCTGAACTCAGAACTGGAAAATCTATGTTCTAGTCTTTAGTGAACTCTTCCACTAAAGTATCAGTTGACTAATCTTGGTATTTAAAGAGGGTGGCCAATAATACTTCATAAGTTGCATAAATCAAAATTAAACTAAAAACATGATACATTCTACATGGAACAAGCTCCTCTGAGTTTAAAAATCATATGTGGACGACTTATATAAAATATAATCTTCCTCCTGGTAGGCCAAGGTTCATCCCTTTAAAGCAAGCCTGGAACAGAAATCATGTCCACTTAATAAATGATTCACACCATTACATTTCATTCATATTCTCTCTATGACACTCAGAGAATTCTAATCTCAGATACATTTTAGTGTTTCTTACCGATTACAACTGCTATGGCCCCTAGAGCTAATCCCAAAACCAGGATTAAAGGTGCAACGAATAATTTTCCAGCTGGAAAACAAAAGGCAAAACCATTTAGAGTCTCAAAATTAACTTTAACCAGCAATTTCAGGAATACTTTTCAAAATATCACAGTGCATGCTACTTTTTAAAAAGTCTGATTATCATTAAGGCTATATTTCTCTAAGGAAATGTATACATCTATGTAAGTTCAATAACGTTACTGAAGTTCTGGGCACATCAGTCAACCACTCTCATTAATTATTTATCCTTTATAAGCAAGAAAATTCCCCAGGGAATAGTTCACTTTATTACACAAGGATCATTACTCTTTGTGCTTTTCCTTTAGATCATGTCCATTTTCAAGTTGCCAAAAATCAGGAAAGAAATGACAAATTCTGAACTGGTAGGTGAAAATACAGTTAGCTCACAAAATGGAGAGTTACACAGGGCTTCTGCCCAAGGCCACATCCAATGAAACAGTTAATTTATTTCCTGGGCCAAAGGAAAATGAAGTATATGATCTCTAATAGACTGAACTATTATAAATGGGTTGTTTTGATACTGTTGTTAGAGAAAACACTATCAATAAGTACAAGTATGTTGAAGGTCATTCAAGTGAATCATTTTAACGAATTTTAAAAGGAAGCACTTCTAAAATGAGAAAGCGAAATGCTGTCCAGGATGCCAAGTGGCATCTGTCAGTGTGTTTTCCCAAATAAATAATTGAGCAGTGATAATAAACTCTAGTCATGTGTTAATACAGCATAGAGTCCACAAACAGAATCCCACTGACTTTGAAAGGCACTATCACAGAAAACAGGCTAATTAATACCTTGTCACTTAAGAGGTGACACAGCAGCACAGATACACAAGCAAGACCCAACAAGAAATGAGAAAGAGAGGCACTGCTGCAGGGTCAGAGTTGTCTGAGAGTGAACCAGCGACATCATTCTACAAACTAAGGACACTAACTCAGAATAACCAATTATATGAAAAAAAAAAAAAGAAATATAATGCAGCCACTTGTTGGAAGTTTGTAAAGAATAAATACATATTTTATTCTTCAGAAGAAGCCTTTGGAACCAGATGACCAGAGGTTATAAAATATAACTTTTAATATCTAATTTATGATATCCATTACTTAACACAATTTCTAACCATCATTTTCTGTTTATATTTTTCAGCAATGACAGAATTCAATTAAGCAATACTAAATTTCATTGAACAATTACGTTATTCTCTTAAAGTTATCCTTGCTAGTTTAGAATATACTGGTTCTCATATTTCAAAAGAATTTGTTTTTCCCCTACACATACAGTCTATCTATTAATTCATATTTCCTTTTCCAATCATTATCAATATATTTTCATAATAGACAAAACATTACTGAAAGTAACATCACTGACTTTTTCTTCTGCTAAACACCATAGAACTCGAGGAACAAATATGTGTTCTCTCCCTTTGGGAAATGATAAACATATTTCAATGATGCAATCAACATTCAAAACATGTTTAAATCTACTTTTGAAAGTCTCTTGAGGGACTTAGCATATTTCTTTTAGAATAACATTGAGATAGTCTCTGATATGCACATAATATCTTATTTAGATATTCTAATACTTAACGTGTTTGCTCCAGTTTTTGCTATTTTCAATTATAATTATACATAAACCATTGTCGGTGTATCTAGATACATGACATTCTTAAAATGCCCTTCACATTACTGTCAAATGTCTTTGCAAAAGAATTGTACAAGATTTCCGATTTATTCAGAGCATAGGAGTCCAGCATTATTAAGTTCAGAGAGTTTGCTAATCAATAGTCCAAAAATTATTTTATTTAATTTGCATGTCTTTGACTACTAATAACTCTGAATATTTTTAGATGTCTTTATTGCCTATTTGTATGTCTTCAATTCTGGTTCCAGTCTTTTCTGTTTTCTTTTAAAAATTGGGTATTTTGGTGGGATAGTGGGTTGGGTGGAGAGGATTTTTTCCCATTGTTTTTGTGTACAGAAATTATTTGCTATCCAGAAGTCAGTTAGGTATCTATATTTTCTTTAGTGTTAAATGGTTTAATTTAACACTCAATTTTTATATGGTATAACATGAGAATATGAAGTTTTTTCTGCCCCTTTTATTACCACTACCATTTACTGAATAACCTGCCTACTCCTCACAGGGGAGATGTCCCCACATCAGAGGCTGCTAATTGTCCCCCAGTCTCTGTGCTCCCTTATTCTCTAGTAGCAGAGACTCTGCGCTATAGCTGGGCTTTGGTCACACAGAAAGAAGACCATGTTTCCCAACCCCCAATCGGGAGATGCAGGCTCTTTCTTCACATCAGTCCAGGGGTGTCTGGAGGCTGCTGTCCAAGGCTGAGGGAGGAAGCTGGTTACAGTATATGCAAAGATGAGAGGGAGAGCTTGGCCATAGTCCACCTTTCCTTTTATATGGCAGGGAGTAAGCAATTTTGTGAGATAAAGGTTACCCCTTTCTTGTCTTTTGTGAGGATGGGAGAGGAGGAGCCACTCCACTCTAGAGCAGAGCAGCAATTAGAGGCGGCTCGCTGCTCTGCCAGCTGTATCCTGACCTGGTTGTAGGTATGCACATGCATACACATACAGACATACATGGAGTAGAAGACAGGATAAACAGCAACAGAAAGCTGACCATAAAGTTTTTAAAGCTTTAAAAACTACACAGAGATAGGCTTTCCCTGCTGACAAGGCCCACGAGGGCCCCAGCTCTCTGTCCATTCTCGGGGCTGCTAAGTAACTCAACTCTATTTTATGACCTACAGGAGCATAAGAGTGGCTTCCAAGTAAATACTGAGAGGATCCAAAGAGAATGCACCCCAAATACTATCGGATAAAAACAGGAAACAACCTCCCTTATAGAAGGATAACTGAACAGAAAAACAATAAGGAAAGAAAAAAATGGTGGTACAATTAAGGATTATATAAAATAAAGAATGGAAGAAACAAAATCTAAAATGGCATTCAAAGTAGGAAAGAAAATAACTATTATTGCACAGAATAATCATAAAGATTTGGTGCTTGTGGGTTTCTCTTTCTATATACAAACTTACAAATAAGTTACAGTTCAAAACTTAACTTGCAATTAGTTTTCTTATGGTGGTATGATTATAAAGGATTAGATTCCCTAGCTGCCTTTCCAAAGTTTATTGAACTGACAAATAAATATTGGTAATATAATTATAATATATGGGTTATAAGCAAATAAAGAAACAGAAAAACAGAAAATAAAATCATTAAAAAACAGTCTTACTGTATTGAACGCTGTTAACTGGAAATGTTTAATCAGAGCATGGTAAGAACCCACCTATAGAGATCATGTAAGATGTCAAGAACTTGACGGCGTTGATTTCTAGATATTAAAGTGCATTTTAAAACATATTGTGGGAAAATAAACCAAGTGAAAGATAAGGACTATAGTTAGTAGTAAGATTTTGATGATATTCTTTCCTAATATGTAACAAATGTCTCATAACAATGCAACGTGTTGGTGGTGAGTTGATGTATGGAACCCCTGTATGATGTCATGCATGTTTGCTTTGTAAGTTCACGACTTTTACTATACATTTATTGTTTATGTATGTTTATGTATGAATGATTATACTTTAATAAAAAAACAGCAAAACATACTGTGATGGTTTGAAGTTGTGTGTACCCCAGAAAAACATGTTCTTAAATTTATTCCATTCTGGTGGGTAAACCCATTGTAAGGAGGACCTTTTGATGAGGCTGCTTCAGTTAAAGTGGGCCACCTCAATCAGGATGGGTCTTAATCCTATTACTGGAGTCCATTACAAGAGAATGAAATTCAGACAAGAGAGGAGAAAGCCACAGGAAGTAAGAAGCTGAAACCAATGGAAGCTGAAAGAGAAGGGGAGACTAGGATATGCTACCATGTGTCTTGCCATGTGAAAGAAGAGCCAAAGACTGCTGGCAGCCAGCCCAAGAATGCTGGTCTTCAGAAAGAAAGCATCACCTTGATGATGCCTTGATGTGGACTTTTTGCTGGCCTCAAATTGCAAGTGAATAAATTCCCATTGTTTAAGCCAACCCATTTCATGGTATTTGCTTGAGCAGCCAAGGAAACTAAAACATACAAGTTTTTTTTTTTTTCAACGTGATGGGACTATATCATCACCACTGGCTTTGGCGGGATTGGCCATGATATGATTTTGTGTGGGGTAGGGCCAGGCACATGAGGCTTCATAGAGTATTAAACTGGGGGAGGGCTAAGGAGAGGTACAAAGAGTTTTAAATGAAGTAAAAAGCAGAGCAGGTAGAGAGGGGAGGTTGGTGTATACCCAGGAGACTTGAATCTCTGGACTGGTCATGTGCCAGCTGGGCCCTGAGCCTCAGCAGAGTTGTAACTCCTATGCTCCAGTTTGTTGGACTCACCCAGGTCAGCTAACAGGGAAGTGAAGATGGTCAACCACCACACCAGGGAACCGAGAGTGCCTACAACTCCAAGCAAGAGAATTGCACCCATCAACCATGTGGGATCTAAGCCCTCTCTTGATATAGAGATGGAGGGGACATCACCAACCCAGGGTCCACAGAATGGAGGAATAAAATATGGATTAGAGGAGACTTACTGATATTCTACTATAGAGCTATTGTGACTAGTAATGGTAGAAACTGTAGCATTGAAGTGGAGAAAGTAGCCACGGTAGTTGCTGAGGGCAGGGAGAGGGAAGAAGAGATGGGATGTGGTGGCATTTTTGGGACTTGGACTTGTCCTAAATGATATTTCAGGGACAGATGCTGGACATTATATATCCTGCCATAACCCACTGAAAGTACTGGGGGAGAGTATAAACTATAATCCATGTAGTACAGCAGTGCTCGAAAATGTATTCACCAAATGCAATGAATGTGCCACAATGATGATAGAGGTTGTTGATGTGGGAGGAGTGGGGAGGTAGGGTGTGGGATATGTGGGAACCTCTTGTATTTTTTAATGTAACATTTTTTGTGATCTATATATCTTAAAAAAAAATACACTAGAAAATAAAAAATAAAAAAAAAATTTTTATTTTTTATTCATACACATGAGAAAGACTGCCAGAGAAAGAAGTAATGAAGCTCTTGAGATTAAAAAAAAAAAAGAGGGGAAAAAAACCTCACAGTGGGTGTGTGCTCCAGAAAAGTAGGGAGCTATTGGAAGAAGTAATATTAGGGCAGAAGAACATTGTGTCATCCATAGGTGATGGCACTAGGCCAGGACCATTTGATTAAGAGGGGATAGCTGTGTCTATGTTTGTATATTTGTGTATACCTTTTTGGGTGGGGATCAGGGCTGAGGTTATGTATTGTTGAGGAAGAAGAAGCTGGTAAAAGAGTCAATCCATAAATACATTTACACTTGGATACTTAAACTCAGGTTTGCACGCAATAAGGGCACATGCTAATCCATTAGCTATTTTAGAATGGAACACACATTTCTTTTCTTGACTGCATCTCATGCCCCATTGTACTGCCTGTCCTCCATGAATGAATGGAAGGGAGGCATAGGTGGGGCACTCTGCTAGGTGCTGTCCACAGAAAAATAACTGTGCCAGGGGCCCTCCCATCAAGTGGCTTACAATAAGGTTTCAGAAATTGAAAAGCCTGACTTTGGATGTTTGTAGTGCAACAAGTAATTTGTTTTCCAGAGAACACAATTTGCTCACTCATGCAAGTATTTCCATTTTGATCTCAATGGGGAGAGAGAACATACCTCTCCTCTCTTGGGGTGAGCCCTACTGGGATGCCTGGCTCATGGTAGGCACACAGAGCTATCACAGCTATGACATTTCCCAGCTCTGCATCACTACTCAGCTCCAGGGAAGTCCCCCTTTCATCAGGTCAGATACTCACCACAGACCGACCCTCGCACTAATCTCCTTAAGTGAGGTCTCTCTGGGAGGTAGCGATATTTGCATCCAAATATACTGAGGTTTGAGGTGTGGTCTCCAAAGAATCGGAGCTGGCGGTATCTCTCCCCACATCGATAACAAAAGTTAGTGTTACATTGTGAACAGGTCATATGGTCACATCCTTCTGTCCTCTGGATGTGGATCTGTATCAGCATAAGAGGAAAGAGAAGGAAAGATCACTGCAAAAATTTTAAGGTGAAATTTGGCAAATTATGGAAAAACACTTAACAAGTTTCGCTAAATAAAATCCTTACATTGCATTCCTGAGGCTGTGAATCTGTTTATAATCACACTCTTCAAGACTGTATTTGTACCAAATCTTTCATGTGTGCAAACATTTTATATACTCAGTAACATTTTAGGTACTCAGCTGCTGGCTTTCATTGACCAATATAGAAGCAAACAAATCCAGAAGAGAAAAATCCGCTTATCTTTCCAGGCAAACACCTTACTCAGTGGCTAGGAAGGAATTTTAAATGCCATGAAAGTATATTTTGATTTTGCTACAATCACAAAAATAAGGTGATTATAGGAAGAGATGAAGAATATTCTTAAGAAAAGGAATTTGTGAATAATAAGGAATAGAAATCTTCCTTTGCAGAAAAGGACAATACTAGATATATTTGCAATACCATTTTAATTTCCTATCCCAATATTATCTGTAAATACAGGATTGTTTGTACAACGCCATCTACTCAACTAAGTGTCCTTCCCTTATTACTGCAATCAAGCTACATGTAATACAGCTTCATCCATAATGTAACAAGGATTTTGTGTTTGGATAGTCCATGCTATACCCAATGGGGCAGTCACTGCATCAAGCCCAGAGACCGTGCCATCATAATCACTATATTCTTCTTTGAGATGTACTTGGACCCTCAACTCAGAATCCTCTGGGTACTATATATAAACTGGAATCATATTTCACTTAAGTATGGACACACTTCGTTAGGTAAATAATCTCTAAAGAGACCTTAAAAATTATTTCATCAAAAATGATTAGGTTACACTGGCCAGCTCTCATGTGATTAACATACTGGACTAAAACTGGTCACCTAGAAACAGTCCTCTTCTTTCAGTACACAGCAAGTGCTTACTACATTCAGGTCACACCTCACTCAGCCTTTCCTCATGGATATAAGGGCTTTGTTTAAAAATTTTATTTAAAATGTTCCCAGTACCATTTTGACTATTGTAAGCTTCCATCTGTGACTCTGCTTTGGGAACCTCATGATCACACGTGCATTAAACCCACCAGGGGTTGCTTATCTCTTGTCAGGTGAGCCTTGGCCGTGGTCTACAACAATACATATTTCATTTGTAATTATGCTTTCCTTCCCCTGACATACAGCAAAGTTCTCAGAGCTTCTGCAGTAGTGGAGTTATAACTGAATTTTTAAAACTTAGTCAATGATTATGGAAATGGGATAAAATCATCAAGGAAAAAGAGAAGCACTTTAATGTGAAAAGGGAAACTAAAAGGTTGAGACATAAAGAGATTCACCACTTCAAAATATAACTATTCTCCAGGTTTTGAGAATTAAAATTTTGAAGTTAACTCCAAATCATATACAGTGCTTCCGTTTTAGTAAATGAGCAAAATGTTAAAAGGCAATTTAAAAGGAACAGTATGAATTTTAAAAAGGACAGCTATTAATCACAGTAGTGGTAAAAGTTTCATTTGAGCAATACGTATATGTATTAATCACTCTCTGTATCTCTATTTATGTCTCTATCTCCCATTCTCTCTGTATATATACATCTATCTCCATCCATCCATCCATCCATCCATCCATCCATCCATCCATCCATCCATCCATTCGTCCATCCATCTGCAAAGTGTCTAGACAACTGTAGCAATTTTGAAGTCATAATAATTAAGTAGAAGCCAGCACCTTACAAGCAGCACACTGATTGGAACACAACAGACACGTAATCTGTAGATAAATGAATGTACCGAGAAAGGGAAGTTTAATGCTACATGTTTTTACCAAGTGGCTGCCAGGATGTTAGGTATTCAAAATCAATATGTGAACTAAAGGTAAGATGTCCATTCCCTCCCACTGGCTGACTGATTCTTGGCAGGTAGGCCTCAGCACCCCAGGAATGTTGAAAGAGCCTGGGCTTTGACCTAAAGCAGCCATGGGTTTGAATCCTGGCTTCACAAACTGTGAAAAAAGAAAGAAGTCACTTCACCTCTCCTGAGCCTCAGTCTAGATATTACTGACCACATAGTGTCATCTCAGGTGAGAATTAAAATGTGGCAATATATATAAAGTGCCTCCCCTACTGTGTGGCACATACTGATTTAGATCAACATGATGTTAGCTCTCATCTACCTCTTCATTTTACCCACCAAAAAATGTGAGAAATCGAATGCGTGGGTGATATCATGTTGTTGCAATCTCCTTGATTGTCGGGGGTCCCCTTCTCCCTCATTTGTCCATGCAGGTATTTCTTAGGCTAATCTGGAGAGGAACACCTTGCTGGACAGGCAAGGACTAGCTTGCAGACAAAGGCATGTGAGTGTCTGTGGTCAATGGCTACTGACAAATCATGTCTGGTCGACAGAAGCAAAAGAACTTTTCCTGCTATTGGCCACTATGTTCTTTTTTAATGTCTTTTTTTTTTTTTTAAGATTTATTTATTTTATTTATTTCTCTCCCCTTCCACCCCCCTCCCCCCTCGGTTTTCTGTTCTCTATGTCTATTTGCTGTGTGGTGTGTTCTTCTTTTGTCCACCGCACAGGAATCTGTGTTTCTTTTTGTTGTATCATCTTGCTGCATCAGCTCTCTGTGTGTGCAGGGCCATTCTTGGGCAGGCTGCACTGTGTTTTGCGCTGGGCGGCTCTCCTTACGGGGCGCACTCCTTGGGCATGGGGCTCCCCTACACGGGGGCACCCCTGCGTGGCAGGGCATTCCTTGCACGCATCAGCGCTGCGCATGGGCCAGCTCCACACGGGCAAGGAGGCCCGGGGTTTGAACCACAGACCTCCCATGTGGTAGACGGACGCCCTAACCACTGGGCCAAGTCCACTTCCCTAATGTAGGCTTGATTATACTAACTTTTTTTTTCTTTTACATGACATTCCAGTCGGAGTGGATTCAGGTTTTGTAGGCCTGAAGCTTATTTGAGATTTGATGGAGAAATAAAAACATAAATTACCAACACAAGTAAGATACAAGGGCTAGAAAGGGACCTGTGCAGATGAGGGTGTCTGAAGCATAAGCTCATTAGCTTCCAAGAAAATGTCCCTCACCTAGCGTTTCCCCTCTGAGATCATATCTACTTAGCACAGCAGATGGTGGTAAGGAATATCAGAGGCCAAAGACACTACCTGGCATTTGAACCACTTCTAATCCTTCTTTAAAGCACCCAAGTACTCAGAGAAAACAAGAGAAAACTAGAGAACCTAAAACAAAGGTTACCTTATCATACATTCAACTTTTAGACTGTATCTTATACTTGATCACTTGATCTGAAAATGGAGATAATACAGCTTGACAAATTTCCTGGTAACAGTGGTGTCACAGGTGACCTGTAAAGGACCAACATTTGCTTTGATCCCATTACGTGCACACTGAAACCTCCTAAGGGTGGGAGAAGTTTGGCATTCTTACTCATCACCAGAGCTCAGAAAAGGAAGCTGCTGGACTGGCAGCCCTAGGGAATGGAGAAAGGACTTTGAGGCATGCCTGTCTCTTTATTAGGCTCCCAGCCTCTTATTATAAACTGTAACTTAAAGGTTGGTCATCATTTTAGCTAGCCACACCACAATCTTTGCAGCTGTCCGACAAAAATGCACACTTGCCCAGCCTGAGGCACAGCAAATCTCCCTGTTTTTACTGCTCTCTGGGCCACTTCAGATTTGTCCTTACTTCAAAACAAAGTTTTTTTTCTACAGGAAATGTGTTCTGATTAAACTCGTCCCTGGCAGCTCATTTGTCTTAAAATTTCACATATAATTTTCACTCTCAATTAATATCTGCCTGTAATACTGCTTCACAGGGTTTGAAAAGCTTTGTGTAACATATTTGTTTCATTTCAATAATGAAGACGGCAAATTCTAGTCTTTCTCTATTTAACAGCATTTCCTTGTTCCTAATATAAAACGCTGTATACAGCTTTCACACTACAAATATCATTTGATTTGGTATTGCTCCCAGCATTTGTCCTCCCCACCTTTAACAACTAAGGATGAAGGATAGCTGAGTGGGACTTTTATATATCAAATGTTGCTTTCACTTCTTTAAAGTTTAAGCTGTGAGACCAAATGTTCATATTAGGACAGGTGATATTAAATCCACATTGAGCAGACAGAAAAGACACAAATGGCTATTCCTGGGTCTAGGATATTCTTCACTGGACAGATCAAGATGTGCAATTAAGAGATAATCACATAAGCCACATATATAAACTTAATGCTGTTTGCCCTGAAGTTATTTACATTTATTGTCAGTAAAAAGCCCAGAAAGCATCTAAAAAACATAGATGGAATTCAGCTTATCTTTTATACAGGGCCCATTTATTCAGAAACTATTAACAGAAGAATAACAATCAATGAACTGCTAAATATCCAATGCATGTTATACTTAAGCCAGCACACATCTCTCCACAAGGATTTATCTCTACTTTTCACCAAGAAATGAAGGTTTTGACTTCAGGGTTTGTTAACCAGAGGTCCACAGAAAGGTTTCAGGGGACCCATGAGCGTGAACTGAAAAAATCAACTTGTTATCTTTATTTTTTCTGACCTCTGATGTTGAATGTAAAACTATCGGCCGCTACATTCTGAGAAGGGGACTGTGGTTTTTACCTGACTGGCCCAGGGATCCTTGAAACAAAAAAGGTTAAGAATCCCCGGTTTACTTTATTCTTTAGGCAGGAAATAACTAAAGTAGCTATTATGTATTATTGTCAATAATAAATATTTTATTCTAGGTAGACTACTAAATTCTTATTTATTTCTAAAAGCATTTTTATATGTATTTGCCTCAATGAATTTTGATATCTGGAAGAGTTAATTAGAAGCAACAATTAAGAGAAAAGCTTGGGAAAAAATCCCATGAATAATGCTCAGTTCTTTACTTGACTCACAAGTTTGAAATTCTCTGTAACACAAGGCTTTTTAAAAAAAAGCAGACATTTAGCTAAAGCATTCCAAGATCTTGCAAAAAATATTATGAACCAAGAATTCTTCCCCCTCTATAAAATAAATTATATGTAAGGGCAAAAATAAAACATCTCCAGGGATGCTAAGACTCCTCTTAATTTCTCCTGGAACTATGACTTAAGGAAGTATTTCATTAAATGAATGTGAAATTCAACAAAGGAAATGTTACCATACAAATATCGTGTATGAATTTCTCCTGGAATCATTACTTAGGAAGTATTCCATTAAATGAATGTGAAATTCAAGAAAGGAAATGTTACCACATGCAAATATCATGTAAGAAGCCAGAGAGAAAAGCTAGAAAGAAATCAATTCAATTTGAAATGGGAAGCCGGCTGGTTTCAAGAGCATCTTAAAAAAATATTAATGGAGTATATACTAAGTAATAAAATTCTTGAGTTAGATAATAAATAGCATGATAAATAAAGAGGGTATTTCTTTTCTTAATAAGGAAAAAAGGAAAACAAAGAAAACTTTCAGGAAAAAGATAAAACAAAAGGCATATTAAAAAAAAACTATGTTCCAAATATGAGGCTTACTAAAATACTGTATGATTCAGTGACTGATAGTAAGGATGCTAGGGGCATTTTTCCTAGAATTTGTGATCTCATAGAAAAGGAAATGTAATCCTAGTTTCATAATTATATGTTCTTGATTATGTAAACACCTAATTGGCTCTTAAATTTGAAAAGCATCCTTTAGAAAAAACACAGAAGTATTAAATATGATTAAAATAGGTTGCAAATGTTATTAAATCTGATCATATAAATATAAAGCTGTAGCTTACAGAAAACAGGAGACGGAAAAGTGGGATGAATTACAGGAGGACTAATGTCCTTGTCTACAGGACAATAAAGGTTTAAGAAAATTATTTAAAGGTACAAGATAATCCAAAGAAGAACTAAAAGAATAACTTAAAAACTGGAAGGAGATGGGAAGAGGAGAAACAGGTAAAATGAATCCTCATCTGTTATTTCAGGGAATCAACAGACATTGTCAAGGACTAAGTGTAAAAGCATAATATTTATAGTTATAATTTTCAACTAAAAATGGTAAAAAATAGTTGTCTCTGTTTTGGTAAAACATGCTGCAAAAAATAAACAGGAGGTTGATTTTGAAATTTTCTGGCATCATCTTCTATGTTGTTACCTTTTTCTAGCCAACATTCTGATCACTTTAATTGTTCTCAGTGGACTGGGTTTCTTTGCTATAGGGAATTTCACTTATGTTTCAAGGTAAGACTTATGCCTGCTATCTGATGGCAGAAATTCCGAGGAAGACTACAGGGTATTGTTGTATTCTTATTTCCTAGGCTAGAGGGCAAATTAGCCCCAAATAGTCTTCCTTCTTCTTTACCATGCTTCCCTTGACTCCACCATGCCCCTGTGTGCTCCTAAGTCTTCTGATGCCATTTCCTCCTTTTTCACTTTCATCTTTATGCCTTGCCTCTGTCACTGTATACCAGGGATTCTTTTTTTAAAATTTGATTTTTTTATTTTTTAAAGATACTTAGATTACATAAATGATATGTAAAAAATGTAGGGGATTCCCATTTGCCCCACGCCTTACCCCTCCCACATTTTCCCACATTAACAACATCCTTCATTAGTGTGGTACATTTGTTACAATTGATAAATACATATTGGAGCATTATCACTCAGTGTGGATTATAGTTTACCTTTTGTTTATACTCTCTCCTACACAATTCTGTAAGTTATAGCCTGTATCTGTCATTGCAACCTCATTCAGGATGCTAGGGGTTCTTAACAAGGAATCTTTGAGCTTGAATTGAAATTCAACAAAACATTATTCTTGTGTGTGTGTGGGTGATATATTTATTAAATAATATACAGTATAGTGTGGACTTAGTAAGGGGTCTGTGGTTTTCACCTGACTGGCAAAGGGGTCCATGGAACAGAAAAGGTTAAGAACCCCTGCTGTAGGGACAATGACTCGTGAAGGAGGCTGGTCCACTGAAGGACCCTTGATATTGATGACTATGCTTATGAACCTTTGCTCCGTGAAATCGAAACTTAGCCTAGTGATGGCAGGGTGCATAAGAGTGACCTACTGGGAGCCTCGTTGTTCCTCAAACATATCCTCTCTCTAAGCCAAACTCAGCATACAAAAGAAATAACATCCCCCTAGGGATGAGCCTCTCTAGCACTGAGGGATTGCTACCAAGTACCAACAAGCAATGTATCTGGAAAAAACAAAGATCTTGACCAAAAGGGGAAAAAGCTAAAGACAAATTAGTTTATATGGCTTAGAGACTTCAAAGGGGTGGGGAGATCACCCAGAGGTAGCGCTTACGCACACCTCAACAGGATCTCATTAACAGCTAAAGTAAATACTACCCCAAATAGCGAAGTTCCTCAGTGATATGGTAACATCCAGACACTGTAGTCAGGGCAGATAGTTCAGAAATTTGGCTCTTTGCCAGGGGGCCCTAATCTGGTATTTATGTTCCCCCGTGTGACAGAGTTAGACTCAAAAGTGGTTTCCCAATGTATGACTCTTCTGTCCTTCTATTTGAACCTGTAATTAGTATTAGAGTTGGTAGGTGTACATCCAAGAGACTTAAATCTTTGGGCTGTTCATGTGCCAAATGAGCCCTGAATCTCAACAGAGTTGCAACACCTATTCACCAGTTCCATGGACTCACCCAGGACAACTAATGGGGAGGAGATGATGGACAAACAACATACCAAGGAACCAAGAGTGCCTACAACTGTAAGCAAGAGAGTCCCATCCGTTGGATGTACGGGATCGAAGTCCCCCTCAGTTAATGGTGTAGTGGGCATCACCATCCCAGAGTTCTCAGGACTGGGAAACAAACTATGGATTAAAATAAACTTACTACTATTCTACTATAGACTTTTTGTGATTCTAGCAATGGAAGAAATACCACTGTTGTGGAGGCAGTGATTCATGGATGTTCTGGGATCAGGGAGAGGGAAAACCAGGTAGAAAAGAGGCACATTTTCAGGACTTGGGAATCATCCTGAATGACATTACAATGACAGATAGAGGCCTTTATCTATCTGACCATAACCTACAGAATAGAATAGGAGAGAGTGTAGACTATAATGTATACCATAATCCATGCTGAGTGGCAATGCTCCAAAATGTGTTTATCAATTGCAATGAATGTACCACGCTAATAAAAGATGTTGCTAATGTGGCAAATGTGGGAGGTGTGGGGAGTGGGGCATATGGGAATCCCCTATATATTCTCTGTAACATTTATGTAATCCAAGTATTTTTAAAAAATAAAAAAAAGGGAAGAAGAAAAAAAGAACCCCTGCTGTAATGCCAAGGCATACTCAGAATCTAACCATCTTTCACTCTCTCCACTGTTAAATCTCTACTCTTAGCCTCTGTTACTTAGATTATACCTTTAACTTGTCAACTGGCTCAGGTATCTCCCATCCTAATAAATCGTTCCTTTAATTCCCAGGACCCTCTGGGTCAAAGACTATCTCACTTTTTCCTTTTTTAAAGAACAGTTTTAGGTTTACAGAAAAAAAGAGCAGAAAGCACAGTGGGTTCCATTCACCCCCCCTTCCCGCCCCTCAACACCCAGTTCCCCTTTATTAACATCTTACAGTAGTATGGTAATTTGTTTAAATTGATGAACCAATATCATTATTATTATTATTATTAACTAAAGTCTACAGATTCCTGTCATTTTTACTGAACTTCTTAAAAAACTATTCTTGCCATTCTTTTCAATCGCCTCTCAATGCCTCCTCAAATGCCTCAATTCCAGGCTCCTGACACATCTGGATCAGCTGTTTTTTTCCAGGAACCATTCATTCGTCCAACCAATATTTCTTTCTTTCTTGACAAAATGTAAATGGCTTCTGCCTTAAGGACTCATAGTCTTGGGTGTCAATTTAGAGACATGAATTAACTGTACAAGAAATACAAATCAGAAGCCATGAGAAATGCTATGGAGGCAAAGTGCAAGATAGGAAGTAAGGACTTAGGACAGGAGCTTGATCTGGCCTGAGGGTCAGGAGAGGCTTCCTCAAAGAAGGGACATTTAATGTGAGGAGAGGAAGAGTAGCAGTTTACCAGTGAAGGGGACTTCAGAGGCAGGGAGAGCATCCAGGCACTGCATGTTCACTGAGTTAATGAATTGAAAAGCACTGGGCGGTATCCCTGTCGCAGCATTTCTCTTTATCTATAACCCCTCTCCTCTAACCCTCCACCTCCCCCTGCATAAGACCTTTAGGGGTCTGCATCATGGGCATTGTGCTCATTCCTTTTTTAGAGCATCTTGCCCAGGTATCCACAGATTTTCATGCAAAGAACAAATGAATATCACGCATGACTCCTCAATTGCCAACGCCAATGAGCATGCTTAAATTCTTATCTCATTGTACTTCCTGGTATCCTTTATTTTTTATTTTTTTTTAAGATTTATTTTTTATTTATCTCCCCCACGCCCCCGCCCCAGTTGTCTGTTCTCTGTGTCCACTTGCTGCATCTTCTTTGTCCGCTTCTGTTGTTGTCAGTGGCACGGGAACCTGTGTCTCTTTGTTGCGTCATCTTGCTTCATCAGCTCTCTGTGTGGGCGGCGCCATTCCTGGGCAGGCTGCACTTTCTTTCACACTGGGTGGCTCTCCTTATGGGGCGCACTCCTTGCGCGTGGGGCTCCCCTATGCGGGGGACACCCTGCGTGGCAGGGCACTCCTTGTGCACATCAGCACTGCGCATGAGCCAGCTCCACACAGGTCAAGGAGGCCTGGGGTTTGAACTGCAGACCTTCCATGTGGTAGACGGACACCCTATCGACTGGGCCAAGTCAGCTTCCCTCCTCATATCCTTTAATCAGTCAACCACTACCTCCTTCCTGATCTGTGACACACTCTTGCTTCAATAACATTTTTTTTTTTCTTTCTAGATTCTCCTCATTATCTGTCTTGCATTCCTATTTCTTCATCTAGGCCTTAATTCCATCCACTGCTCTCCACTTTCCATTTGCTTTTTGGCTGCTCTCTTCCACACTCAACTGGCTTCAACTTTGCTCTACGGGATCTCATTTTCTCTATCTCCACCATGGTTCTGGCTCCTGAGCTTCAAGTACATGTAGCAACTGTTCGCTGGTGATATACATCTACAGGCCTCATTGCCATTTCAAAGTCAAATAAGCAAAACTGAATTGATTATCATTCAAAGTCCTCTGTGTCAATAAAAAAAACAAATTAGGTCCATCTCTATTATTTCATCTCAGTTTATGGTTTTAACAATTATCTAGACACCCAAGCTATCTTCTTCCTTACTTCCCACATTCAACTAATCACCAAGGCCAGACAATTTTAGCCCCAAGGTATTTATCTAATCCTTCTCTTCTTCTTCAGCATGATGACAACCAGCCCAGCTCAAACTGTCAACATTTCCTTCTATACTTCTACAAATACCTCCATACCTCAACAGCAACCAACCTAAACTATAAATCAGATAGCATCACTTCCTTGTTTACAATCTTTCAACAGCCCCCACAGTCTGGAAGATAAAGCCCAAATTTCTTAACATTGCATGTAAAGCTCAGGCTCTCATTTGCATCTCTAGCCCCACCTTTGACCACTTCCTTCCGTGAACCTTGCACTAAGGGAACTGCAAAGGGCTTGAGCCTTCTGCATGTACCACACACTTCTTGGCTCTGTGCCCTTGAACTTTTAATAGTAGTATTTCCTCTCCTGGATACTTTTCCTCAAGCTATAAGCCACCCAATTATCACCAACAACTCAACAACTCAGATCTCCTCGGATTCCCCAAGATGAATGACCTATCCTTTCACCATGGGCCCTCTTCTAATACTCTGCAAAGCCCTAGTGAAATGCACTAGAGTTTTATCATTGTCGGTGTGAGTCACCTTTTTTGTGAGTTCCATGAAAAACAGGAGTATATCTTACAGAGCACATAATAGATTCTCATTAAACGTCTGTACAAGGAGGAAGAATAGGACATTTATTCATCCAACAGGTATCTATTTAGTACTCCACTGTGCCAAGCACGGTTCTACATGCTAGAGGTACTTCAGAGAACAAGATAGATCAAAAGTCCTGCTCTCATGATAGCAAAATACAGCCATTACTTTAAACAGTGGTAAGTAATATGGTGCTATGAAGAACATAAAGCAAAGTGGGATATTGACTATTGAATAGGAAAGGGTGCTTTGAAATGATAGAAAATGTGGCCAAGTAGAATCTCTCTGAGAACATAAATTTTACTAAGATGTGAAGGTTGGGAGCTGGCCATGTAGATAACTGGGGAAAGAAAGTTCCAGAACAAAGGGAAAAGGAAGTGTACAGACTGTGAACATGCCTGATGTTTTCAAAAAAAGAACAAAAGAGTGTCTGGAACAGGGTAAAGGTAGAAGATGAGGTCAGAGGAGTGACACACATCCAGAGTGGGGGCGATGGGTCAAAGAGGTTGTTATAAGGACAACCTCTTGAGTGGTTGTCTTTATGACAACCTCTTTGAGGTTTTTGCTGAGTGAGATGAGAGCCCTGGTGGGTTTTGAGCAGAGATGTGACGTAATATGCCTTATATATTTACCAGCCTTATTCTGGCTGCTATATTAAGAACATTATGAAGCATAAGAAACTAATCAGAAGGTTATTACAAAAATTCTGGTGTGAGAAAGATGATGGTTTGTACCAGACCGGTGACAGTGAGGATGGAGACATGTTGTCAGCTTCTGAATGTATTTCAATGGTACAATCTACAAAATTTTAATGACTGACTGGAGGTAGAGTGGAAGCAAGAGTCTGAGATGAGACAAGGTTCTTGGCTCGAGTAGTTGGGAGAATGGAGCAGCAGCTATTAACTGAGATGGGAAGCTCTGAGAAGAGCCATTTTGGGGGGAGTGGAGTATACCGTGTTGGAAAGCCTGTAAGAGCTAAGCGAAGATGTCAAGTAGGCGTTTGAATGTACACATTTTCCCACAGCTCCCCACACCTTTAGGATCTACCTACTGCTATACCATTAGCAAAACCCACTGCCTTGTTTTGAATTCTGGGTCTGCTTTAGAAAGAGAAAGCAACTCTCAAAACGTGGAGTGAAATAAAATGAAGAAAAGTGAATTATCTAAGAAAGCCTCAGTGCTTTTAGCAAAACTGGCCCCATCAGTATCCAAATGGAAAATGGGAGTTTTTTACTCAAACACCCCTTGTCTGCACAGCATTCTCTTTAAAAAAAAAAAAAAAAATTTGTTTGTATTTTTATTGTTATGCACAGCTCCCTTGATTTTTACCCTTTTAGAAGTCCTCATCATCTTGAAATTTTCTTTCGTTTTTCTTTCTTTTTTTTTTTTGGTCAATGTTTGGTTGTCACAAAGGTGCCTAAAGTTGGCATCTGTAGATGTCCTACAATGCTTGGAATAGCCTTGAGCAGTAAAGAACTGTACTGCACCCGTATAATTTTTCAATACACTGGACAATTTATGAAAATGAAAATCTGTTTACATAAAAATCTGAACTTAGAACCTATACTGGCTTGAACAGAGACCCTCCAAAACAAAACTCATGTCCACCCAGAAGCTGTGAATGAGACCTTATTTAGAAATAGGTTCTTTGCAGTTGTAATCAAGTTAGGATAAGGTCATACGGGACTAGGGTGGGTCCTAAATCCAGGATGACTGGTATCCTTATAAGAGGAAAGTTTGGACACAAAGACACAGAGAGGAGACTGCCATGTGAAGGAGAGACAGATTGGAGTGATAGAAATGGGAGCCTACAAGCTAAGCAAGGCCAGGATCGCTGGCAACCTCAGAAGCTAGGAGCCAGGGCCTGGCACAGGTTCTCTCTCACAGCCCCTTGGAAGAAGCAACCTGCCAGCACTTTGATTTCAGACTTCAAGCCTCCACAACCGCGAGAATAAATTTCTTTCATTTTAAGCCACCCAGTCTGTAGTAATTTGTTATGGTAGCTCTAGGAAACAAATACAGAATCTAACTCCACTTTCCATATAAACATAAACTAAGGTTTGCAAGGTTTTAATACTTAATGAGTTTTCTAGTTATGTAAGTACTGTGTCAATGATTGTCCTTAAAACCTAACCCCATTTTGTATATAAGTCTGAAATATTTTTGAAAGGTTTTAACGTACATTGAGTTTTCTAGTAATGTAACTATGTTTAACACATATATACATATATATACATATATATATAAACACTCATTTTTTCTTCATTTTAAAATGTCAGATATAAAGGGTAGGTGTTGACAATTTTTAAAGTTAAAGGATTCTTAAATCTGCATTTCTCTTAAATCCAAGGTTATGTATTATAAATAAATATGTACAAAAATGGACTACTTCATTATTTCTTCTAATTTCATGGCGCCTGAGCATTTACATGTTCACCTATATATTATTTCATTATAATATTACTACTTATTTTCATTTTATATTATAATTAGGACAATATATTATTTTAATGAAATGTGCATAGGTAGTTATATTATCTATAAATTTAATTTCATGACAGAAAACAGGTATTATATTATTTGTCATAAAATAGAGCATTGGACATGACACTGTTACATCCTAGAAATTATCTGCCATCAATCAGGCTCTTTGAACCAGTAACCAGTGAGGCGTTGAATTTGGGAAGCAAAGAAAAAAGTTGCAGTGATAACCACTGCTCCAAATTCAGTGATTTAAAGAATTGTGGAGAGTCAAAAATGGGTAATCAGTGGACAAGGGGAAACTATTTTATTTTCTGAATAGGCACTATTTGAAAACATCTCTGAATATGTTTTTGCCTCAGTAGGTGGAATGCAAGAGAAGTGAGGAAAACCCATCTACAAGATCCAACATCAGCACTCCAAGTGCTTTCTTCAGCAACACCAGGTTGTGTAACTAGGACTCAGATATAAGAACAGCGTTTTGTGCTTACTTGATGGGAAGAGAGACAAATGAATTAGCTTCTCTGAATCAACACACTCTTGGCACAAAACATCTTATTACACAATTTAAGAGAATAAAATATCTGAAAGAAAATATCATGGCTAGTAAATTTCTTTAATTCCAAGTTCATAATAAATTCTGGATGATCATAATTCACTTTCTGCTGCTTTGATTTTGGCCCAGTTAACCTCTCTGAAATGGTTTCTACATCTTGAAATGGTGAAAATTAGCCCTTCCTCTCAACTTCCTTTTGAGATTTAAATGAGATAACTAATAAACTTACATACTACTGAGACTGTCGTTTTATTATTTCTGAGCTAATATCTTAAAGTTGTATTAAAAGCCACTCAATAGATAAATCTGGACGGCACATAGGAACTCAGCATCTTAGTATCACATGTAAGGATTTAAGGAGACAATAATGTATAAAATCTATAGAGGAGACTGACATGTATTAAATATTGGTGTATGTCAGATGTTGTTATTACTGTGCTCACACCTCTAAGAAAGTCAGACCATGGAAGAAGGGCACTTTCATGAATAAAATACAGATGGCATATCAGAATTCAGCACTACTATTACATCTTGGTTGTTTTTTTTAAAGAAAATTTCGCTTCACCTAGAAATAGGCAATGCCTTGACCCTAGAATAAAATAAATGTTCTTAATTAGCCATTAATTCATAAATCACATAATTTATATATTAGCCTAAGAAAATGTATAATTTCCTTACCAATTGTATCTACTCAGTATCTGAAAATAACATTAAATAGAAATATGAAAGTATTGATATAAGCAAAGCAAAGGTGGGCAGCTGTTGGTAATCTAGTTGGTTAAATGTGCCTCTATATCTACCACGTTACATAAATGTTTATGTAACTATTTCTCTTACCTGATATTAAGGAAGGGTTTTATTGGGGGAAGGGAGGCTGTATTTCAGGAATTCCTTTTTTATTCACAAAGGGTAAAAAAGTTAACTATTTTGAGAAATATTAGCCCCAACTCTGCTTTAGTAAACCCAGGATTCTGAGCAATATTTAACCTTTTACCTGATGAAGGAAAAAAAAGTGGGTTATTAACAAATGTATCAGCCCTTAACGATGGTGGAGGCAATAGAGCTGTTTTTCTGTTAAGTAAGCAACTCCAGAAAGCTATGATGCTACAGTCCTTCTGTTGCCTTGCTAGATTTTATTTATTTTTAATCATGAAGTATTTCAAACATTTTGAAAGTTATAGATAATAATATAACAGTCACACATGTACTCACCTCCTACATTTAATAATGTTAACATATTGCAAATTTGCTTCAGAAATTTTATGAAGAAATAAATCTTCTTTTATATACTGTTTCCTTTATAGAATTAATATTTTTTAACATTAATCTCCTGCTTGTTTTAGAGTAACTTGCCTCAAATTATCGGGTAAAAAGTCCTGAAGGTATGTCCATCTCTGTTTTAAAAGTACAAGTGTTAAAAAATACTTTCAGTTCAGAAACCTGGCCTTTGGTGAAATTGGTTTTTTTTTTTTAAAGATTTATTTTATTTATTATTTCTTCCCCTCCCCCCAGCCCCGGGGTTGTCTGTTCTCTGTGTCTATTTGCTGCGTCTTCTTTGTCTGCTTCTTTTGTCCGTGGCACGGGAATCTGTGTCTCTTTTTGTTGTGTCAGCTCTCCGTGTGGGCGGCGCCATTCTTGGGCAGGCTGCATTTTCTTTCGCACTGGGCGGCTCTCCTTACGGGGCGCACTCCTTGCGCATGGGTCTCCCCTACACAGGAACACCCCTGCGTGGCACTGCACTCCCTGTGCGCATCAGCACTGCGCATGGGCCAGCTCCACACAGGTCAAGGAGGCCCGGGGTTTGAACCATGGACCTCCCATGTGGTAGACGGACGCCCTGTCCACTAGGCTAAGTCCGCTTCCTGAAATGGGGTTTTAACAATTCAAACTTTAACAAAAGAAAAGCTTGATATGGTGAAAAGTCAAAACCTGGTTAATTGTAAGATAAGTAACACTAATTGGCTAAAATTAAGCCTTTTGAGGAACAAATAGAAGACTGGCTCATTAATCATTTTTATAAAACTCTCACTACATTAGGAAAGGCTTCGTAACTGTTTTTATATTTGATGATGCTTACAATACAATATCATACAATAATTCTAATTCTTCTAAAAACAAATTATTAAGGCCGTTAGAAACATCCAACTGAGATTTCTTTTCTGGCTACCATCCATTTATCAATAAATCAGAAATAAGTATTTATTTAAAAATTTCCTTTAAAAGAACAGGCTTTTTTAAAAAGTGTCTTTTGAATAATTAAGTTACATGTGGAATATTGATTATTTTGATTCTTGCCTTTATAGTTTATTTTATTGGTCTATCACTCTACCTTTTAAAGAAATATAATCCATATGCAGTTCAGAATAGTTTATAAATATTTTGAGCTTTCAAATGAAAACTCAGTTTTTTAATTAAGAAAAGCATCATTTGTCTCTTATAGTTTCCAAAAATAAAAAATAATCTAAATCTAAAGTGTATGTACATGTGGAATGGCTTTACAAATGTGCTAATTTGTTTATTTTACATTGTTTAATCCTATTAATTTAGGTATGCATTTCACTTTTCTTTTCTTTTTTTTTGACTTGGCAAATCTATTTCTTAATTGATTTTGGTGTCTAATCTGTACTATAAGGAGTAATCTCAAAATGAGTATGTACATCTAACTGAATAAACCTTTTAATACCTATAGCAAAATTTAAAGTTCCCTACTTGTTTTGGATTTAACTTAAAATTATCATGAACTAGATTTGATTTTGTGATAACCAAGCTAAGGAAACACATTTCGAAACACCATATTTTTTCTGTAGGTTGGAGGTTCTGAGGGTAGGGAGAGGGAAAAACAGGTGCAATATGGAGGCGTTTTTGGACATTGCAATTGTCCAGCATGACACTGCAATGATGGATACAGACCATTATATATTCTGTCAAAACTTACAAAATTGTGCAGGACGGAGTGTAAACTCTAATGTAAACTATAATCCATGCTTAGTGGCAATGCTCCAACATGAGTTCGCCAATTGTAACAAATGTATCACACTAAGGAAGGATGCTGTTAATGTGGGAAAGTGTGGGAGGGGGAGGTAATGGGGCATATGGGAATCCCCTATATTTTTTATGTAACATTTATGTAATCTAAAGTATTTTTTTTTTAAAAATTTTAAAGTATTTAAAAAACATGCAATTACCATAAAAATTAAACAAACTTGCCAGAAAAAAAAAGTAAAAAATTCATTTTAAAAATGAAAAATGGTGTTGCGTAAGTGACTAAAGAATTTCATGCATTAAAAATCAATGAAATTCAAATAAAATGGTTAAGTAAAGTCGATCTTAATATGCTGCTATTATTTTTATTAAAATTGTCATAAATTAATTCCAGAAATGTTTGTATATTTTTATTATCACACTTTTGAATAAGTATCTTGGTCAGATATGGGAGGCAAAAACTCTAAATACTTGTTCTAGTTATTTGCCAAAGTTTAAATAGAAATAGTTTGGATTTACCAGCATAAGTCAAATCTCTTCATGATACAACAGCAAGTATTACGTTGGCCTTTTTACTTGAAAAAAGGGTGAAAACTCTTTAAGGGAGGAGTAGCATTTAAAAGCAAATGAAAAAAAGAAAAAGTTGCTTTATTCAGAATACTAATTAAAATAATGAATTAATAATAGGTTATCAAATCTTGTTTGGATGGTCAAATTTTATAAAGGCAAAGCTATTAAACATGTACCAGTATAAGCATAGATTTTCTTGAAAAGTTGGAAGATTAGAGAGCTCAGAAAAGAACGATTCTCCTTTAGAAAAATACACTTCAAAAGTCCAATATATGGGGAAAAGATATATCTAGGATGAGTATCATCAACAGATTATTTATAATTTATATATAGATAAGACCCAAACCCAAACTAAGCCAGTTTTGGTATCTGTATTAGTCAGCCAAAAGGTGTGCTGGTGCAAAGTACCAGAACTCTGTTGGCTTTTATAAAGGGTATTTATTTGGGGTAGAAGCTTCCAGGTACCAGGCCCTAAGGAGTTCAACTCAAGGTACCATAAGAGGTACTTCTTCACCAAAATCTGGTGCCATGCTTTGAAGCAAGATGGTGGGCAGTGTCTAAGAGGGTTCAGCCCTCCTCTTTCCTCTGAAGGCTCCATAGGCACAGGTTCTTCTGATCTCAGGTGTAAGCTGGAGGGCTCCTTTCTTTCTGGGCTTAGCTGCTCTGTTCTCTTCACAAAGTCAGCTGTAAACTCTCTCTTCCTGGAGCCACAGGATCAAAGCTGACAAGTTCTCTCCCCTTCCATGTCTATGGAGCTCTCTCTATTTCTTTGTGTATCTTTCTTCTGCCTTCTTGACTGAGTATACGTTTATATAGCCCAACAAGGGGGCAGGGATTCAACCCTGCATACCCTAATGACTTGGTCAAATCAAAGCCCAAATCTTGATTTAATCAAGTAAACATAAAGCCTTTGAATTTAAAACAATCAAAGGGTATCATGCCCAGGGGAACAGACCAGTTAACAAACATAATATCTCTTTTTGGAATTCATAAATAATATCAAACTGCCATTAAAGAAGTATATTTAAGCAAATATTCCACTGTTAATAAAAGAAAGGTTATGAAAAATATTAAGTAACATGAAAAATGTTAGAGATGCAAGTGGAAAAACAAAGGCTATCAAATTCTTGATATACTACATTTAAAAGATATTTTAAAAAGTCATTTAAATAAGGAAAAGACCAAGGAGATACACTAACATGCTAATAGTGAGTATAATAGAGTGAAAAGGATTCTGGAAGACATTCCCCCTCTCCTGCCTTTCCTAAATTTCTATCATATGTAACATGATCTTTTTTTAAACAAAACAATCATTTAAAAATCAAGGTAATTATTACAATTATCAATAAATCAAAACAACTATAATATACCCAGACAGAAACAGAAATATAAATACTTTGACTAAAAATTTTAAACACATTTGATTGTTAGTGAACATATTCATATGAAATATATGACAATTGTTTGGTTAGCATGGAGACATTACATATAAAATTTTTCCTCTTTTTCACAAACTCTTAGCATCTCCCTCTTTAATATGTATATATTTAAATGATTTTTATTAAAAGACAGACTATATCACCAATATTAATTGACTGACTAATATTTCCTTGTGGACTTTAACTCGGAGAATAGAAATGCTTCATGGGGGAAAATATACTCAAGATTCAACAAAAAAAAAACACAATGAAGAAAGTGTAAAGCTTTAAAGTCATATGCTTAAAAGAAAATGAAAGAGAACATTTGTACCCTAAACAAGTTCCAAATTGACATAGATTATATGGAGCCCCATTCCCACTAGAAAGTAAATTCTCTGCTACAAAGTAGTCAAATGAATGGACTCTATGGCTCCTTTTCTTTCAACTCTTTAAAGTGGAATCCCTTTTCAAGTCCCAACCTTTTAGCTGTAAATTCTAAAGGAAATCAGCAGGTATGCTCCCTCTTAACTGTTTATTTATTAAAACTGTGCATTCAGTAAAACTTATGGCTAGATGTTTTTTCTTTCCATACATCAAATTTCATTTTAGGTAAAATTAAGGAATTATAGTAATAAATGTATGTTTTTATGTAATGCCTCAATTCATTCAGAATTTCCCCAATGTATAATGCTGCACTATTGTTCTTTAGGCATAGGGTTTTGGAGCCAAGGTGAACTAACAATGGTTTTTATAGTTTTCCAAAGAGATGTAAAATATACTATGAAAAAGGTATGAAGTACAATGACATTCCTAATGGCTTTTATTTGATTTCAAACTGAGCAGTAATTTTAAATTATCTGAAAGGCAAAAACGGCTCATTTTCTAGTTGCTCTTCAGTGAGATGAAAAATATGTATACTGAGAAGTTGATGCAGTGATCTGAAGTAGCTCTAAGATACAGAAGGTAATTGTGGATGAATTTTGCCTGCAACAGGGAAAATGAAGAAAGCTATAGCTTAACATTTTCACACACCATTTTTAAGAGCCAGTTCATCTAGATTATTTCAAAAATTCCTTCCAATTGTTAGGAAGGCAAAATGTTATTTTAGGTAAATAGAACTGTTCTTAAAAGAAAATTAAGACAAGGTATTAGTCATGTGGGGATTTCATCCAGTTCCAACCATGGTGTCAGACCTGCCTTCCTGAAACCTCAATCGAATAGTCAGAGAGTTTCACAGTAGTCAGGCAGGGACTACTGCCTCTAACTAGCAGGAAGAAGGTACAGAAGAATGACCATCACCCTTCGGCTCCCCCTTAGGAACAAGGCTGTAAACTCTCTGAGGGGAGAGTAGAGACGGCCTAGTATAGGCAATGAGGAAAGGTTGCTGGTCAGAACATAGCCATGGGACTCCACCTAGAAACCCAAGGAAAGGCAGCTGTTTGAGAACAAAGCCCTAACTTTTACAGCCAGAAAGTTCGCCAAGACCCTGGTCATAAGGTCCCGTTTGAAACTCCCAGGTTCAAAAGAAGACCCAGATAAATCCAAACAGAAGGCCTCCCCATTGGTTCCCCGAAAGCTAGCAGATGAAAACAGAAAGGCAACTAATCAGGACTTCAAACAGCTGGGATCTCTCCTTCATATGGGAATGAGGGAGGAGGAAAGGTCCTGTGCATCTCACCTTGCAGCACACCCACACCCTTGTTTTGGGTGTATACTCTCTTTCTTATTTCTCAATAAACTCTTTTTTACTGGCCTGAACAAAAACAACAACAAAAATTAGGCCCAATTTGGGCATGATTTCCAAAAGCAAATTTGGCAAACAGTGGAAACCTCTCTCTTTCATAGGGTGTACACACATATACACACATAAACAATTTTCTAAAATTTTCTAAAATGAACTTTAAAAACTCAACATTAAACAGATTCCTGTCCCATAAGTTTCAAATTTAGGGTTTTTTAGCTAGGTTAACTTGCTGGCTTCTGAATATGAACCTCTCTTCCTTGTCTGTTTGCATGGCTGACTTTCAGCATCCAGGTTTCAAATCAGATGCCTGCTAACTCTTGATTACTTGCATGATTATCAAGAGAAAAATGAAAGATAGGTTTTCATAAAATCCCTAAATCCTGACTTTAGCTATTAACTTCTACCTCACTGGATTTGAAAGAGCAAAATGATCAACTTAATTTAATGTAATCCTAAAGTGATAAGCAATGGCAGGAGAGAAATAAAAGCCAGGGATTGTAAGGATTAAGAGCCTGCATAACTGGGAACTGATTACAGCACATTTTGCTAGCTAGAAATAACACTTTTAAATCATTTTCATACTAGGTTTTCCCTGTATCCACATCTTCATTTGTAAACAGAAAATATGGATTTTGATGTTTGAAGTTAATATTTATGTGGCCTCCCTAAATTTTGATATGTAATGCAAAAAATAAAAATATGCATTGCTTATATATAAAACCTTCAGTTTATTTTTGAAATATGATTATTCTTCTCCATAAAGAAATGGCAAAGATTCTTTTTCTCCTACATATGCATTCAAAAGTCCTGTATATAATTCCCACTTCAGTGCTGTAAATATAACTGCTCAGTGATATGCAGATGCATACATTTCTCTCCTTTCTTCCTAACGGTTATCTTACCTTGCACTTTGGACACTTCTGGGCATTTCTCTGTCCATGTTCAATTTCGCTGGCCCAGTGACGCAACAATTTGTCTCCTTTTTTGTACTCTTTGCAGTTAACACCTTCATGCCAAGGAGAGTGGCACTTAAAACACCAGACGAATTGGCACGTAGGGCACTGGATCTGTGTAAGGAAAAGGAAAAGTTAAATAACACTACATATGCTGAAACTGTCTGTAAAGATAATACTGGTGGTGTTGGGGAAATTAGCTCAAAGATTATCATTTTCCCACATTTAAATACCTTCAGCTCCATAAAGGGGACCAAAACAATTAGATATGAATATTCTGTTATGAAAGAAGGAAAGAAGTGCTTTGGCAAAGATGATTTGGCTGTTTGAAGACCATACTGGAACTAAATGAACACTTGGGGTATTCTGGAAATACCCCAAGTTCAGCCTTATGAAAAATTTCCTAGATTGAAGCAGAGTAAAACCTGATGGCTTGTCATGCCCCAAATCCACTCAGATTGCCCTTTAACTCATAATTCCCTTGAACCAATTTCCAGGGCATTTTCATTGCTTCACTTAACAATGGCTTGGTTCACTTTTACAAAGTCAAGGCCTCACAGGTGCCTTACCAAATGAGAAACTTACTTGCAAACAAAACTGTTATACCAACATTTGCTAGGAAACAGCCTCTAAAATAATCTAAAGGAGAATAACTACAAAAACAAAGATCCTATTAGAGAAATTGTGGTTCCTTGGCCTGTACCTAGGAAACCATGGGAAAGGAGTCTGAGTATTTTCACTATGTAGAACTGTAAAAGAGATATTGTGTATTTATTCATTGAAAATATTGGCTTTCTATTTGGTCTCTGAATGAAAGGTACTTTAATGATTTCAATTATTTTGAATGATAGTGGAGTACACATTCTCACACAGCATTTCCAGTCCTCACTCTTTAAAAACTTAATTTTCCCAATACTGTTTCATTAAAATGAATTAACAAAACGTCTCATTATGAAGGACACTGATAACTGACTACTCACTTTGCTCTGCACTTAACATTGTACCATGAATGAATTTACTAAACTGACTACATTTTGAAGAATAGTAGGTATCACCATTTACTTTTTGAGAAATCACTTTTTTTTTGGCAATGGTGGCTCCAAAATATAGATTAACTGAGTGGCGATTACAATCCCAACTCTTTCTTTCATAACTGAAAGAACTACCGTTTTCACTTACGTTAAGAACATAAAATGCTCTTCCTCTGTAAATAAGAAGTAACAAAAGTTTTGCTTTTAACCTTATACCAAAAGTGTTTTCTCATAAGATTTAAAAAAAAAAAACCTTCATGTCTGTTTATTTACTGTCATTCTGTTATGTGGCAATCTCTGCACTGGGTGAATCATAAGTATTATTTATTTCATCCACAATATAATGCCACAAAGCAGGTATGAACATCACAGATTTACAGGGGATGAAACTAAGGCTCAGGTAGGTTAAATAACATGCCCAAGGGCACAGAGCAAATACCCGCAAAGAAAGGTTTTAAATTTAAGTCTGTCTGGCTCCAAGGCCAGAATTCTTTTCACTGTGCCAAAACACTTCGTCACAGGCAACAGCATTCCTCCTTTGATGACTGAAAACTGAGAATGTAGACGTCAAAGAAGGTCAGGCGGTTAAGCTATTCAGTAAGTCGAAATTCTACATGATTGCCAACATAAGGTGAACTCTGAAAATCCTTTTAAGATTTTACTCAAATTGAGATAACTCTTTGGTTTTCAAAAAAAGGAGAAAGAAAAGAAAAGAAAAAAAGAAAGGGATGTTTCCAATCCATCATTTATAGCAAGGCAATATTGCTTGTTTTACCTGATCATTAACATTAAAATAAGTGATTTTTAAATTAAGAAGAACGAGGTGAAGTAGGTAAATTCCAGATAATAAAACAATATAATATGGTTGTTTATTCCCCTATGTCATCGAACAATGATGATTAAGTGGAAATATCATATGGGGACTTCCTTTTGAATGTAATAAATGAAAACAGGAAGGAATAAGGAAGACATTTTTTTCTCTCATGCATCTGCCATTATGTCACAAGGGCCTAAATATTTGATTCCGTTTTCTTCTATTAGACATTATTCATAATTCTAAATCACTGGATTCTAGAATGAATTTTTTAATTCATTGAATTTTTTTTAAAAGTGGCCCCTTGGGTTTTCAATCAGTCAGCCTTAGCTTATGTTTATGAAATGCACAGAAGAATGAATGTAAAGGTGCTTGGAAACAGGGATAATGTCAGGTATTTTAATGGCTCAAGGATCTTTGTGACCAAGTGCCAAACCATCACATCTATGATCTCTAATAGAGGCAACCAGAAATGTGTGATTCTCCTAAGTAAGCACTGACAGAAATGACAAAGAATCTGACCCTTGGTGTCCATACCAGGGACTCTTTTTCCACACTTTTCTAAATAAACAATTAAGCTCTCCTATAGATCCTACTGCCACTCCTCACCAAAAACACAGACTTTGAGACAAACTGTGAAAGGAGTTATATCAGTCAACCAATGGGGTGCTGATGCAAAATACCAGAAATTGGTTGGCTTTTATAAAGGGTATTTACTTGGGGTAGGAGCTTACAGATACCAGGCCATAAAGAGTAAGTTATTTCCCTCACTAAAGTCTATTTTCACGTGTTAGAGCAAGATGGCTGCCGATGTCTGCCAGTGTTCCTCTGGGCTCAATGCCTCTGTTTTCTCGACAAGGTCAGCTGTAGACTATGAGCCTCTCTAGACTTTGCCTCTCCTCACAAGGTCAGCTATAGACTATCAGATGAATGGCTCTGTCTCTCTTCCTGGGGTTTCTGACCGTGTCTAAGGAGCCGTCTCTATTTTTCTGTGTTCTTCTCCTGGCTCAGGTCCTCTCTTCCAGGGGCTTGCTTCTCTTTCCTCTGCGTGCTCACTTTCTGGGACTCCAGCATCAGACTTCAGCATCAAACCCCAACATCAGAAACCCTCAACTCTGTCTTTTACCATGCCTTTTATCTGTGAGACCCCATCTACCAAGGAGTAGGGATTCAATGCCCTAATGACATGGCCCAATCAAAGCCCTAATCATAATTTAATCATGCCCAGATACAGATGAAATTACAAATATAATCCAATATCTATTTTTGGAATTCATAACCATATCAAACTGCTACAGGAGTTATCCAGGAAGTTCACCCGTGAAGATGAACAATTTAAGCCCCTACCCACTACCTACTCTCTCTCACTAAACACATTAAAATAACAATTGCTTTGCTTTGGATTAAAGAAGTTAAAGGACTAATAACCACCCCCAATCCCACCCTCCAACAACTCTGGTATTTAGAGACTACACTTCAATTGTCTGGATACCTACTTTTTGGTCTGAGGATGTCTCATGCATTATGACCATAACCATATGCAAAAAACCGACTTTATAATAAAACACGCATAACAGCTACACTGCATTTTTCCACTCCTTTATTCACAGTTATTCATCCACACGAAATGCCATCTCACACCACATGGAGTGCCTGCCTTCTGAGTAATTATATTCACATAGAAGCCACCATGCCCATCTCTGCTGCTCGAGAATGTTCAGGAACCAGCAACACTGGCATCTCCTGGGAGCTTGTTGGAAATGCAGAGTTCAGGTTCCACCAAAGTCTTATGGAATCAGACTGCATGTTCACCAGCTTCCAAGTACTATATTCATAAAGAATAGCACAGACCCATGCCACGTGACCCTAACTGACCTGACCAGGGATGAGCCTCTGCCGAAAACACATTTCCACGGGTTGGGAAGAAGCCTGTGGGGAGGCAAGCCTGAGCTTTGTGCAGCAGGGATGCTCACTGTTAAATGGAGACTGGCCAACATGGCTCTGTTCTTTTTTTTTTTTTAATTATCTTTTTTTAAAAGACACATAGATCACAAAAAATATTACATTAAAAAACATAAGAGGTTCCCACCACTCACACACACTCCTCCCACGTCAACAACCTCTTTCATCATTGTGGCACATTCATTGCATTTGGTGAATACATTTTGGAGCACTGCTGCACCACATGGATTATAGTTTACATTGTAGTTTACACTCTCCCTGAGTCCATTCAGTGGGTTATGGCAGGATATATAATGTCCAGCATCTGGCCCTGCAGTATCATTTAGGACAACTCCAAATTCTGGAAATGCCCCCACATCTTATCTTTTCTTCCCTCTCCCTGCCCTCAGCTTCTACCGTGGCCACTTTCTCCAGATCAATGCTAGTTTCTTCTATTACTAGTCACAATAGTTCTATAGTAGAATACCAGTAAGTCCACTCTAATCCATATTTTACTCCTCCATCCTGTGAAGCCTGGGTTGGTGATAGCCACTCCACCTCTATATCGAGAGCAGCTCCTACACTCCGGTTTGTTGGCTCTGCTCTCTTGAGGAGAGACATGGCGATACACAAACACTCTGCCTTTGCTGAGCAGCTGAGTGCCCAAAGTGGCAGAACACTGGAGCAGGGAACAACAGACACTCACTTCTGGTGCAACGTTAGCGGAGCTCACACTATTAGAGCTAGTGCTCTGATTCTCCACAAGACCTGCCTGGGCGACTGCTGACACAGCTTTCCTGTTCCTTTCTACTTCCAGTGGAGCAGGCCAGTAAACCTCACTAACTGAAGGAGTCCAAGAGAGAGCATATCTCTGCTTCTTACAATTGGAAAGGGCTCGATTAACATGATATGTCTAGTGAAATCTGATCTAGATCAAATGCTACTTGCTTTTGAGATGTCTTTCCTCAAACCTCCTAAGCAGATTTGGCACCTTTCTTATAGACTTACATTGTACTTGTAGATGCCTAATCTCCTCAATATTCCACAAGCTCATGGAGGGTGAAGACAGTTTCATTCATCTTTGTGGTCCCTGAGTTGAATAACATAGAACTTCTGACACATGGTAGACTTTCAGTAAGTTATTTGTACAGAGAATTATTCTGTACACAGTAGTAGGTACAACATACAGGTTAATGTGAAATGAATCCAAAGAAAAAGCCATCATCTAATTTATAACCATTTGCTGAGAGGGTATCACCAATTCTTAGATTAACAGATGATATTTAATAAAGAGTTTATCCACATGACATTTTACTGAGCATCATGATTAACCTGCAAACTCTTCTACAGGAGGCAGGCTACAAGTGTTTGAAGAATAAATTAATCAGAGTAAGAAAGCTTAATTAACTTGTTACAGTCTCATGAAAGGTAAAAAAATATATATTTTTATTGTATTTTAAATTTTAAATTCTGCTATACTGAGACTAAGATGACAGGTTAAACCAACCTACTTGCCCTAAGAAAGTGGTATTTTCTCCTGACTGTTCTTCATGTCCAATGAAGAAATATCCTACAAAACAGTCACAAACCAAAAAGTAAACTAGATATTTTCTTGCCCAAATTCCATACATTCTTGTAAACATCATTCCAAATAAATTGCAAAATTATTACTTTTAAATTTAAGATATTAGACAACCATGTCCCATTGCAGCATTGCCAACAGAAGACCTGACTCAGTGTTTCAATAAATATTTACTTTATTAGAACCTCAGATTAAGACAGATATTTAATAATGAAACATATTCATCAATTAATTTGCCCATCAACAAATATTTATTGGACACCTTCAAAGTAGCAGGTATTCACTGTACTAATTTTAGGCAAACAAAAAGTAATGGAAATATGTTCCTAAGGAATTTATAAGTTACTTGGAACTGAGAAATACAAACCCAAAGAACTATAAAACCATGTAATAACTGTTAGAGTTGAGGCTTGGACAAGTGTTTCAGGGAAGGGCAGAAGGGAAATGTACAGAAAGAACATGACTTTGAAAGATGGGTAGTGTGTCTCTGGGAAGGGATGCATGATGGGGGTAACTTCAGGCAGGGCGATCAGCTGGAAACCACATGGTGTTCTGGGGCAATAGCAAGGGCTCTTGAGCAGCCCAAACAGAAAGGTCACATCAGCAGGCTCAACCCTGGTAATAAAGGGATCTCATTAGCCTTGCATGTGTCTGATAATCCTGGTATGTCTCCAAAACCCACCATGATGAAAAAACTCCTCATATGAAACATGTAAGACTTAGGTTTGTTGGACTGGGGGATGTCCCAAAGAAACTGACCGATGGAAATAATCGGGACATCTTGTGGTTATAAAAGGTTTTGGGGAAACTGAAGATGCTCTTTTTGAAGAGTAGAGGGTTGTGAAGGAGTCCAGGGCTACAGAGAGGAGAAAAGGAGGCCTGATGCATGGCTCTGGTACTTCCAAGGTAGCACCTATGGCTCCCTTTTGAAATCAAACCCTAAACCAGGACTGGTCAGGGAAGGGGGATTCTCTACCTGGGAAATCATGGCTTGACTTCTTGCCTCGATTCTAATTTCCTGTGGTTTGTCTCCTGCTTGGGGATCCCTTCCTGGTGGTGGTGCCAGTAATGCATGGGCTTTATCAGGCACCGCTCCCTTTAAAGCACCCAAAAGTGGCCAAGACACCCTTCCCTTAATTTTTTTTTTTTTTTTTTTTTTTTAGGTACCAGGGGCTAGGGTTTGAACACAGGAACTATTATGTAGGAAGCTGGTGCTCAACCACTGAGCTACATAGGCTTCCCTGAGTTGGTTTTATCATTTGTTTTGCTTGTTGTTTGTTTTTGCTTTTTTTTCAGGAGGCACCGGGAACTGAACCTGGGATCTCCCATGTAGGAGGCGTGTGCTTAATCACTTGAGCCACATCTGTTCCCTCCCTTAATTTTTGACAGCACAGCTGAAGCTAAGCTAGAAATTAATCTTTCCTAAAATATGGGAATATAAATGGGACAAAAATTCAGACAGTAACACATAATAAGATAAGTGGTGTTGAGATAGCTTATATAAGTATATATAAATATAAACCCTTACAGATCTTTCTCAATACTGGTTCCAGGCTCCTTTTACATATGTAGTACACTTGTTATTACACAATCCATTCACTGCAATACCAGCACTGATTTCCAACCAGGAGGCATACTCCTCTAGAGCAGCATGTCAGAATGTGGGGATGGGGATTGTGTCCTTTGAAAGAGTCCTCTCTCCCTAATGTGAGAATCCCCATTTCAAACAGGTCCTTCTTGCTCCTAAAGCTGGGAACACCTTTAAGCATTTCTAGCCTCTTCCTCTTAACCTAGAAAACAAGCCAAGAGAAGCATCTGCCTGAATCTATTTTTTTTGTTTGAGGACTTATACAAACAAAAGATAAATAAAAAGGGTACTGATGGATTCTGTCTTGATTTGTGTAGCTCAAACTGCTGAGCCAGAAGCACTGTGGCTTTATCCTATTTTCAACTGAACAACCTATTTCATACACAACACAGTCAAGCTACCACCTGGCAAGAGATATCACATCAAGTCTCAGGAGGGCCATTTAATTACACAGTGTACCAGAGAAAATGAGAGCATTCAGTGTCCAATAGGTGAAAGCAGGAGAAAGAGAGATCTTGCCTTAAGATAAAAAATTATTTTAAATGAGAGCTACTTGACAACAGAGGTAGAGCGTTCCTTAGCAATGGGAGTATCCATTCAGAGGATGGCCACCGGGTAGGCATATCATAAAGGGGATTCCTGTGCTGTGGGGATTGCTGTGCTGAGTTCCCTCAAGCTCTGAGGGCATAAATCTAGGAGGGCAGGAGCACAGTGCGGTAGGTGTGCCCAGGCTTAAGTCCTCATTGTCCAGGCCATTTGATAATGAGCACCTGCCTTGGCTTACTGTACCCACCGTGTGGCAGAGAGAAGTAATTCCTTACTTGTCCATTGTGCTCAAGACCCAAGGGGTGATATGATGAAGTTAAAAAACAAAAACAAAGATGAGGGTTTTCTGTCCCACTGAGGGTCAATTTATGGTAGCTATGAGCTTTGATTATTACAGTCATCAGTTTTTCTAAGGCCAGATATATGCTAAACTACCAGATGAATTCCAATATTTGACTGTCTTGTTAAAAGTTCAAACACAAATAAAAACTATAAAATATTATAGCTAATTCATGCCTCAAGATAGCAAACAAGGAACGATTTTAGCAAAGCACCTCATTAGTAACCAGAGGGGGAAATGCACTCTAATAAATTTAGTAGGCCTGCGTCATAGCTAAGTGTTAAAATTTTTTTCAAGGGTAACATATATAATACACCCATTGTTTAAACTGACTTCTTTAAACCAGGTTAGACGACTTCTCTTTATCGCCCTCATAAATCTATGCCAGCAACAATCATTTAAGAAAATACACTTGTTTTCTATCAGCTGCTGACATCAATGATGCATTCATCCTGAGAGAAATCAGCGAATGTCAGAAGCTAAACTGACCTTACTGGGCTGATCCACAACCCGACTGGCAATACTGTCAACTTAAAGTGATTGTGTCAGGGAAAAGCAGAATAGCCGAGGAGCCTATTAAGCACCATTACAATGGAAAGCTTTAAAAATATTTTATCTATGGAAAAAAAATTCTCTAACCCTCTCAGACAGAAGGAAAACGTCAGCACATTTTAAAGTACACCAAGTAGGAACAACAAACCACTGTCTGAGTGTGTCCTGAAAGCCCTTAGATAAGTTCTTTGACCACATGAGGGAATACTGTACTTGTGAAGTTTTATAAAATGTGATTTCTATCTAGAAGGTTAATAATTATAGGAGAGAAAAAAGAATGCACAAGGTTTAAGGTAAGAAGGCAGAAAGTTTTCCCAGGACATATTAGTGACTTTTTTCTTTCACCTTGTGATGAGTCAAAAGCACCCTTTTGTAAATTAGCAAGGTTTTGCTTAACATTGTGGGAAGAAGAGTGTGGATTATTATCCATTCTGCCAGGAGGAAGTCATAAAGAGAATTACCTCTAATAGTCTGTGGGGCTGATATGCATGCCCTTCAACTCTCTCCAAGTCATCATGAAATGGGGGAGCATTCTTGGGTCTACTCTTGGATAAGAGTGAAACCTAGGATAGCATTTACCTCAGCAATCTCCAATGAGTAAAATAACATTTACTCCTTACCACCCATTTCTCTCTTCCATTAGGAACAGCTATCACTTCCCCTGCCTTCTAAGGCATATTGCTTTCATTTCTGTGAATTCAATGACCATCCCAACTCTCAGCAAGAGTGATGACTTCTATCAGACCCCTCCTGAGCATAAGAGCCATGTTTCCTAGACATCAACTCCATGATGCCCCAAAGGTCTTTCAAGGGTAACATTATTGATATATTTCAAACTGAATTAGTGTCCCAATCCCCAAATCTCCTGCTCCTCCTCAAGACATAGCCAATTTCCTCCCTCTTTTCCCCTCCTTCCAGTCAGTCACCCAATATTCCACTCCCCTTCTCTTCTATTTGAGCCCCCACCTCATTTCCAACACTCCAGAGTTGCTCATTCTGTTCTCCTTGTTCTATAATGGTAACAATGTCAATACTTGACATTTCTAATGTGTTTTTCACACTAGGTATCCGTCAGACCCAGTGATCTTGTATCTTGCTTAGTTCTCACTATACTTTCATGATATAGGTGCTATAACTACTATCAGTTAAAGGTGTGTGGTTGTCAAGCTAGGATGTGACAGGCAAGGACTTTAAAAGTGGTTTGAAGCCAGTGCTCTGACCCACCTTTCCTAGCTTGGCAAATTCATCATTTCGAGATGGAGTTTATATGTCTTCTCTTCAATGAAATCTTTCCCATCTCTCTCAACCTTTCTTCTCCTATGCACTCAGCATTTTCCTTCTATATTTGCTGCACTACGCATTATTCAATAGGCATTGACCCATTTATTAAGTTCCTTCAAATATATTTTGAATGCACATTCCACCAGATACAGAGCTTCATATAGGCTGTTAGCAGTGAATGAAGCAAGTATGGATCTGGCCTTCTAGAAACCAGTGGGCAAGAAAAACTTTAAGCAATTAACAACTCAACACACCTTAAGATTCTAGATCTGTGAAAGCTCTGGGGTTCTGTTGATGCTACCACATGAGCACCATTAGAACGAAGACATCAACATTTTTTATTTTCCCACTACGAACTGATTGCCTGTATTGGTTTGCAGTTGGCATTGTGTTAATAATTATGGGCAATGGTAAGTTTAGACATTAGATTTCTAATTGGAAACTGATATCACTTGCAGAAATGAATTGGTACAGCTTTTGAGCACCAAGAGAGGAGTTGTAGGGACAATGAGACAAAAACATTACGAATGAGAAAGTCTGGATTTGACCAAAGGCAAGGCTGTCTCGATGAACATTTCTTAATTCAGGAGTGCACTTGCTCTATTTGATGGAGTAAGAGTTTGACAACTTTCATAACATAATGAAAAGCTCTATTTACTCAACCTTTTGACAGAGCAGAGGTGTTGAGTGAGAGCCTGGAAGAATAAACTGGGCCTAAGAGTCTTGTTACTGCTTGTTAACATTAGTGTTTACTCTTTCTCCATCTGCTGAGCACAAAAGAGGTAACAAGAGGTCTTTACAAAAACCTATGAAAATGAAACCACAAAATGGGTTATTTTAGATCTCAAACTTCATGTAGGAGCTATGATATTTACAAGCAATTTTAATCTGTTCTATTAGATGCTTCTTAATTGACAGCCATAATAAAAGTCCAGGAAGAAACATCCTGGATCAAGATACTGTAACGTAATGACTCAAAAAATAATGAAATAAGCATTATAAGGGCTTAAAAATGGATAGAAAACTCACTCTAAGCTATACACAAAATTATAAAGAGATGCTAAATTTCTAAGACATTGTTAGACATTAACATCAACCTTCTCCCCCCACCCATCTTTGTTCACCGTAGAACTCAATTTAATAGTATTCAAGTACTTGGATTCACGACTCTTAAAGTTATAAAAAACTACACTAATTCACAAGTGGTGTCCGTTATTGGGTAAACAGAATTTTTTTTAAAGTATGAAATTAAAAAAGTCCATCCATTCAACACAAAGGGTAAAGATATTAGTCTTAGTTTAGGGTGCTATATCCCTGCAGACATGAAGAAGAGTAAGTCTGCTGGAGTATCCGTATCAGTGCTCTCTTTACAATAATATCCAAGCAGATATGGACACATAAGCACAATAATGATAATGTCGAGCTTGACATTATTGATGAAAATGCTATATAAACTATTACATTAAAACTAGTAAAAATCATTGCTTTTTAGGAATTGCTGGAATGATCCCTAGAACTTTGATCAATATAGAACAGGGAGATTATTTCCTCTTCTGTTAGAGATTTCCCCTTCTATAAGTGTAAGGAGGAATTATAAGCATGGTCAACTCCAAATTCTCTACTAGCTTTAATTTTCTCTAAAGTTGCTTGGTAGTGTTACTTTAAATTGCAATTTCCACCCCATACCAATCCCCAAAGATTTTAACTGCTTCATCATCAACAATATTTATTTTGTATTGAACTTGTCTACCCCCAAAAGCAAAATCTCTGCTCCTATTGCTCTTCAAAAGTAAAGAATTGTTTAATGGATTTGAAATCTTGCCCCATTTACCCACTACTTCTCTTCTTAGCTACAACCCAACTGAGAGTCCCTGCAGGAAGTCTGACCATAGGAAAATGTATCAGAGAACATTTGTCCATTCAAAATTATACAAATATAGGATCTTATATTTGCCGATTTTTTCCTTATTTCTCTCTCAGTACACACGCATTATAATAAATTATGCTCATCCCAACATGATTTTGGTAATTGTTGAATGAAACAAGACATTTTACTGCTACAATAATTGCACCTTAAAAAATCTTCATTTCAAAAAAAGAAAACATTTAAAAATTACTCAGCTATGTCCACTTTGATTCAATTATGATAGCATGTTTTAATTACCACAGATTCTAAAATAGCATAATCTGAGTACACATATGTAAGTACAATCCTAAACATAATTTAGAAAAAAAATCAAATATCCTATGTTACGGGATAAACACTTTTCTATAAGAACAATAACAAATCCTTCTTAAACCAGTAATTCTCTGATACCAATAACATTAAATGGAATAAAAATAATTTGAAATAATCTAAGAATATTGAGAATCAAATAAAATTGTTCTACTTATATAAACTCAGCATTCAAAGTCACTGCGAGGTATATTATTTTAGCTACACAATTTTGTGACCTCAAAAATGACACTATTTACTGAAAAAAAGTTCCACAAAAAAAACAGTAAAAATGAGCTATGAGAGCCAAGCAGTTTCACAGACCAATTGCTCATTAAGAGGCTCTGACCAACGTACAAATACTCTAGCTCAGCATTGCAACAGTGGAGGGAACAACATGGAAACCCTCGTTCCCTCAAAGCTATGGGATGAATCATTTTGTGACCACTGATCACAAGACACAGATCATGGGCAAAAACTTACCTTAAGTGGAGATGACTTCAAACAGCCTCTGAAACCACTTCATCCTGCCATTTTGCTGTAATGACAAGGATGAAAACTACTGCCACAGCCTCATAGTTTCTAGCTTTGTTTATTACACTAAAGGTTCTCACCTCTGTATTGAGTTACCTGGAAGGCTCAAAAATTTGCAATGCCAAGACTCCGTACCCAAGGTGACTATTTTGGGGCGGGGCTGTGGCCCATGTTTCCTAAAAACTTTCCAGGGGATTCTACTGCTCTACTGTACAGCCAGGGTTATGAATCAGTGATTTTATTTCCACAGTTCTTGCCTTGGTTTCCCTGTCTTCTCCTTGCCCTCCTGTGAAATCTTTTATTAATTCATGCTGCCAGGATGATCTTCCTCTAATGCCTACAGAATTAAATTCTATAGTGCTGGGATCAATAACTAAGTACCAAGAAAGTACTTGTGTTTGATCGAGAGCACAGCATAAAAGATTCATCATGACCTGCACTTGTTTCCCTGACCAGCTAGCTGCCTCTGCCCTGCTCTCTTCTACGAGCTATGGCAAGCACTTGTTTCCAACACCCCATGATCTCAGCCTGCGGGCTTGAACTCATTTCTGCCTGGAGAAGTACACGTCCTCTAGGAAGCCGTTCCTGACAGCCCAGCCCCTGCCCCTCCTTCACTGTTCCCAAAGCGCCCTGTATGTGTTGCTTTCTTGTTCTGTTTTTTTTTTCTTTTTTTCTTTTTTGACTAGTCACATTGAACTATCATATTAGAACATGCCTCTCTCACCTTCAGCAGAATTTTTCAGAGAGGCTAGGACCATTTGTCTCTCTATCCCTCAAACTTCACACAATGTGTAGTATGTACTAACATTCTATATATATTAAATAAATAAATGAGTAACATTTTACACTATTTTGGCTAATTCTTGACAGAGATAGAATAGACTTACATTGGGACTACCAAAAAACAATCAAACTTACAGTAAAAAAAGAAAAAAGAAAAGCTTTAGTATTTTAAGTGATTATTACTCTAATGGTTAGATTTACTATTGAGTTACCCATGAGTTTTCAACATGGTTAGTCAACAAAATACTTTAATGAAATATTAAAGTGCCTCTTATCATCGGCCTCCCCAAACCACAAGTTTTCAGAATCATAGACAACACATACTCACCTTAAGCTTCGGTAAGGGAAGGAAGCCCACTTAATGCCCACCACAAGTTGGCCTAATTTGGTTGCTCCCATCATGTGACATCTAACCCACAACTCTGGTGAACATGCTTACTTTGTATTTGCTTTCTGATCTGGAAGGGGTGGGAATATGTCCTTTTTTCTTGAAGGTTGTAAAGTGCTTGCACTGAGGACATGGCTTGGTGCTGGAATCAATACGGCCAAGTTCCAAGAAGTATTTATATTTGATGGAATCTTCATGCGTTAAGTTATAGACAACAGTTGTTTCTTCTAGGAATTCAAAGCACTCTGTGATAGGGCATTTGATTTCTACTTGGCCAAGTTGTACCTGTGTGAAAGAGCAGAGGAAAGAAAAAAAATGTCAGTGTATATTGTTTTATATATATATAACTTCACTATTTAACTGGAAGAAATCTAAGGAACAGTAGTTAAGAAGTTACAGGTTTAAGGGTACATGGGAACGAGATGTTTAATACTAGTAAAAGACATGGGCTAAATTGTTAATAGAATCAAAGAATCTGGCTTTGGATACCCCTCCCCATTAGTGTCAACCTGTGGAAAATGTAAATTGATACATAATTTTATACTACTATTGTACAAAACAGAAAGGTTTTTCAAATATTTGTTTAAACAAATTTATATATTTTTGCTGAGTTGCTTAATGTTACAATCAGTAAACTTGTTACAGCATATAGATATTATTGTAGCTCAAATTACGTTTATAATAAATTATCATAAGGAAAGTATACAGAAGATTTTTAATGGTTATTCACAAAACCAGCTGTAATATCAACAGCTACTCTCCAGTTCATTAGACTCTCCCAGCACAACTAACAAAAGCATTTTGATGTACAACATCTATCCCAAAAACAGAGTATCTACAACTGCAAGCAAGGCCACTTCCACCCATCTGCCCCATGGGATTGAAGCCGCCTTCAATCAGAAGCAGAGTAGGCATCGCCATCCCCAAATCCTCTAGATAGAGGAATGAACAAACATAAGGGGGGAATGTAACTACAGACTGAAGTAGACTTATTATTCTAGTAATGGAAGAACTTATAACATTGATATAAAGGCAGTGGTCTCCACAGAGGTTTTGAGGGGAAGGAGAGAGACTAGGTATATGGCATGCAGCATTTCTGGGACATAGGAATTGTTCTGCATGATATTGCAATGACGGATACAGGCCATTATACATTTGATCAAAACCCATAGAATTGTGCGGTACAAAGTATAAACCATAATGTAAACTACAGACCATGGCTGGGAGCAATACTTCAATACGTGTTCATCAATTGTAACAAATGTACCACACTAATGAATGATGTTAATGGGGAACACTGGAGAGTGGGGGTGTGTGGAATGAGGCATATGGTAACCCCTTATATTTTCAATGTAACATTTATGCAATCTAAAACTTCTTTAAAAACAAAATAAAATAAAAAAGCCAGCTGTAACATAATAAATAAATAAATATGTAATTCAACAAAAAATTAGTATGTATAGTCTTTTAACATTCAGATGACATTCGTCAAGCCTGATTCTAAGCCAGGTTCTGGGTTAACAATGAAGCTTCATGAGTGATCTCATCTTAGTGGAGATACTGATCAGTAAAGAGACAATCACGTACAACATGTTGAGCCCTCCCGACAAGTAAAGTACTGGGTGTCACCAGAAAATATGACGAGACTCAGCAACCTCAGACTTGGGAGGTCCAGAAGAGGCTTCTTGGAAGAAGTGAGGTTTCAACTGAGATCTTAAGATTATTAGGACCTAGCCAAGTAAATATGAAGAAGTACCAAGCAAACAGAAGACACACTGGCAAAGCCCTAGAGGCAAGAACAGAGATACCCATATTTTCTCACATGGCATTTGAGTCATCTGGTTTACTCCCCCCTAAGGTATGTGCATCTTCACCCTTAGAGGGACTGAAATGTGGGCATTAACAATAGAACACAAAGTATGAGTACAAAAGTGGAGGCATACAGATGAACTGGGTCCAGCACATGATGGTAGATCATAAAGGCAGTTTAGGAATCTGGACTTTTTTAAATTGAAAAAAAAATTGGTTTTCAGTATAAGAATGACAATTTCTTTTCTTTTCATTTCACATAAAAGGAGCCCACCTGGCTCCCCTGAGTGGCTCTTGTTTCACTCATTGATTGACTGAATTTTTACGGTACTGGGGCAGGAGAATGAACCCACAGCTTTGTATGTGGGAACTTGGTGCTCAACCACTGAGCCATATCGGCTCCCCTGAGTTAGTTTTTTTCATTTGTTTTCTGTTTGCTTTTAGGAGGCACTGGGGACCAAACCCAGGACCTCCCATGTGGGAAGCAGGTGTTCAACTGCTTGAGCCACATCTACTCCTCTTTTGTTTCTGAAGAGCAGTGTACTTGAGTGGTTAAGAGCCTGAACTTTTTACTCCCAGGTCTGTTTGCATCCAACCTTCCTAATCTACAATTTAACTATATAAATGATAACAAGCGAGGCAACAAATCCACAGCCAACCAGGAAGTTAGGTCTTATGGAGAATGGAGTGTATTTTAGGGACTAGAATAATCCAAGATAGCTCAAGGAGATAGGCCTTGCTACTCCTTCAACAGTGGGAATTCATCACCCCTCCACATTGGGCTACCATCCAACATCCAACCAATCCCCTTCTCTCTGATGTCAGTACTTTCTCAGGCCTGAAACCCTGTTCCATTTCTGGAGTAAATACAACTTCCTCTTGCTTTCATATTCTCTGTATATAAATATGAAACCTCTTCCCTTTCAAACCTCCCAAATCCTCTCCCCTGCAACACTCTGAAACAATCACTTCATATTTTATTGAAAAAAGAGAAGCAACCAGATGTATACATTCTCATCCTCTTTACTACCAACTCTACCAGCTCTATCAACCTATGTCTATTCCCGTCTTCTGTTTTCCTTCTTTTTATAATACATGAACAGAATCTGCTTGCAGTATAACTGCATAAGAGCCTTTTGAAGTGTTTCTTAAGAATTCAAGTTTCCTGGCCCATCCAAGACCTACAAAATCTGAATCTTTGGTGGTAGGACAGTAATTGGCAGTTTGATATAATTATCCTTTCAATACTCATACTTCTTCATTTTAATAATTTCCCCTTTGTCTTACTAACGGTTTATACAAGCTCTTGGCTGATCTTTGTATACCTTTTTCAGAATAATTTCCTTGAAAGGTAAAAAAAAGATCACTACCAAATAAGTAATTGTGATTAAGCGAAGTAGATAGTTTATTCAATAAAATATGCATTCATCAATTTAAGGGTGTATCCTTTTTTAAAAAATATATTAATATCTCAAAGGCCAAGATAGTCCTGCAATCAATAGTCTTTTAGCATTGTGCCATAATTTAATTTGAAGTGGTTCTTTTTCTTGGTGGCACATAAAAGAATAATGCATCTTACAATTGATCACATATTAGATTTCAATGGAATGCAGTTTTCGTGGGTTTGGCACTGTGATAGAATTGGGAGAGAGGTAGAGAGGAACACAGGGCTTCTATAGGAGGAAATGGATGAACAGTAAGTAAATAAGCAAGGCAGACAGTAATCAGTGTTATTTAAGGAACTACACATTAGCGAAGGTCCCTCTGAGGAGGTGACCATTTGAGCTGAGAACTGAGTGTTCTGTCATGCAAAGAATTTGGGAAAAAAACTGCAGGCAAAGGAAACAAGGACAATGGAAGCCAGAGGAGAAGTTGCTTGGTGTGCCTGTGTTCAAAAAACAGACGACTGATCAAAACATATACCAAATGAGAGAGAGAGAATGGTATAAGATGAAGTTGGAGACCCAGGCAGGAGCCAGATCACACAGGGCCTCCCAGGCTATGATGAGATGCTTGGATTGTATTGGAAATTCAGCATGAATCACTGACTAGTTTTAAGAGGCAGGAGGACATGCCCTGATTTACACTACCAAAACAAACAATCAAACAAACATTCAGGCTGTTACTGGAGCAGGAACCCAAAATGACAAAAGTAAAGGTGGGGAGAACAGTGGCATTCTGGATTGCAACTGCTTTCCCCACCAGTGGCACACGGCTGCTGCAGTCATCCAGGCAGTAGACGACAGACGACAGAACTACGTAGCAAGAGGTGGCTAGATAGGGCATATTTTGGAACTGGAATTAATGGGACTTGGTAATGAACTAGATATGGGGGATGAAATAAAGGGAAGAATCAAGGATAACTCTAGGGCTTTAGTTTGAATTACCTGATGAGTGGTGGGTAATATTTACTGAGAAGTTTCCAATAAAATATAGTTTACATAGTTATGTGATATTGCTTGGCAATTATTCTCTGCAAATGTTTTACAGTTATAAGAATAAGGACCGTCCATTCATTCAAAAAAAACATATTAAGCTGTGTTACATGCCAGGCAATAAATATAAAAGGTCCAGGAGATAAAATGAACTAAGCCATGAATCTTGCCTACAGGGAACTCTAGAATACAGCAACTAAATTAACGTTGATAGCTTCTTCTAGCTATCCGCTTGATATTTACCCAAGATAACACTTTTTAAAACTTTTGCTATATACAATTCTCAACATATGCAAAAGTTGGTAGATTCGTATTATGAACTCTAATGTATCCATTCTCCAGCTTCAACAATTATCAACTTGTGGCAAATCTTGTTTCTTCTATGCCCTGACCCATATGATCCTCCTATATTATTTTGAAGTATTTTTTTTTCTAAAACATGGTACCATATCATATCTCCCCAAATAACAACAATCCTTTAATACCAAGGTAGCATCTAATTTCTGCTTAAAAATACAATAGTATTTGTGTTCAGGGCTAATACCATTATTTATATCACTGAAAGATACGTTCTCTGATTCTACTGAACAAAAACATGTCCATTCTTGTAAGATAAAATTACTTCACTCTAAAACAATCTCCAAGTGTGTCAGTAAGAGACATTATTATCCACTTAACACTCAAGCTAGATGGCTAATTTGCCACCTGGGAGAACTGAATTCAAAAGTAATTTAATGACTCAGACAAGGGGGAACTGTTGAGAAGTGGCACATTAATTAAATCCTCAAAAGAAAAGGACAGAGAAAGTATATACCTTGGGCCTCAAAACGCAATTTATCACATCATGGTTTACGACTCTGATCTTGGTTTTAAGTGTGAGTCATGAGAGTTTACAGGGTGCCTTGGCCTTTGGTTCACTCATTACCAAGGGATTTCAGATTTGCTCTGTCCTGAAAAATGAACATGTTAACATGGCACAGAATACCAGAGCGAAAGCAGTAACAACAATCACAAAAGCACACCTACTACATGCCAAGCACGACAATAAGCACTTTCCAAACAGTAATCACTTTGTGGAGCAATGTACTGCAGATTCACTGTCAAGAGTTCATGGATCCCCTGCAACTTTACTCATTTATTTATTCAGCAGTGTACCCTGTGACAGATGCCTTTACATTTAAAAACCTATGGAAACATCAAGCCCCAAATTCCAGAAGCTATCTTAGACACAAGTAAGATAAGTACAGAGAAAACATTCCTGTGTACATCAGGTAAAAGTACTGAAAACCAAACATAAAGATTTTATCTTACAAGCAATCCAAGGAAAAAGACATATTCCTTCTAAAAGGGCAGTAATAAAACATACAGATGACTTCTCAACATAAAGAGTAGATGACAAAAGACAATAAAATGTTTTTTAAGATATGAAAGAACACATATTTTTCTCAGCCTGTAATTATGTATTCAGCAAAAATATTTTTCAAAATGAAGGTGAAGCAATGGCAGTCTCATATAAACAGACAGATGATAACTCATTACAATAGACATACACTAAAGAAATAATAAAATGGTTCTTAAGACAGAAAGAAAACAATACTAAACGGCAGCTCACAGCTGTCAGAAGGAAGAAAAGAGCAATGAAAAGAGCATGTGAATAAATCTACATGAATACTAATGACATAAAACATTAATGATAATGTTTCATATCTATCTAATTCACAATTACACAAAAGGCCATGCAGATGTACAGTATTCTGAAGTCTTTGAATTGTCCTAAAATAATTAAAATACTAGTTTATATTAGGCTTTAATAAGTGAAGGGTGCATGTTGTAATCTCTAGATTGACTGCTAGAAGAATAGCAAAATATTGTATATCAATAAGTTTACAAAGGGGGACAATGGAATAATGAAAGTATTTAATTCAAAGACATGAAGAGAGAGGAAGGAGTTCAACAAGTAGAAAACAAATAGTAAGTTGGTAAATTTAAGATCAAGTCTAACAGATGGTGATGAGTGTGGCACAACTTTGCTAGTGTGATTAATCCCTGTCGATTGTATGCTTGGGAGTGGTCAGATGGGAAAGTTCAGGTTGTGTATGTTTGACAATTTTTTTAAAAGTGTGAGATTAAAGAGACAATAACAACTAAAGGCAATATATGATCCCGGATTGGATAGAGTAATGGAGGAGAAAATGTTCATAAGGACATTATTAGGACAAATGAAAATATTAGAGTATAAATTGCAAGCTTTATAACAATGTTACATTTCTTGAACTTGACAACTGTGCTTAAGGTGAATATCCTTGTTTGTAGGAAATGTATGTGGAAGTATTAAGTGGTCAAGGAGCATGATGAATAAAACCTATTCTCAAATGTTTAAAAAAGATGAATAGAAATATCAACAGAAGGAAAGACAGAATGATGTGGTAAATGTGGCAAAAACACTAAGAGTTGGTGGACTTGGGCATATGGGTGGGAGTATACGATGGAGTTCTATGTATGGGGTTTATACTATTTTTGCAACTGTCCTGTAAATTTGAAATTATTTCAAAAGAAAAAGTTTTTAAAAATCTGTAATTCTATTACATGTATGCCAATTAAAATATCTTTATATATTATTAATATATCTTAAATATAAAGACACAAATATGGATAAAAAGGATATACTATGGAAACACTAGCAAAAATAAATGCATAACCATATTCCTATCAGACAAAGAAGATTTTAGACAAGAAGAATTAATAGAATTAAAGAAGGACATTTCACAATTATAAGGGGATTAATCCATAGGAAGATAGAATAATTCTAAACTGGTATGTAATTAATAACAGAGCTTCAAAACCAGAAAGAAAAAATGGACAGAACTATCGGTAGAAATTGACAAATCCCATAATCATAATGACAGGTTTTTTATAGAGAAAAAAAAAATAAACCTGTAAGTAAACAGAAAATTTGAAATACACAATTTTTAAAATTGGCAACAGACATATATGGAGCTCTGCATACAAAAGTTACAGAATACACATTCTTTCCATGTGCATAGAGAATATGGGTTAAAACTGACCATATACTGGGCTGTAAAACAAGTCTCAAAAAATTCAAAAGGATGAAAAAAATAAGACAGTTGAAATAAAAGGACAGAATATGTTTACTGATCACAGTGGAAGTAAGCTTAAAATCAAGAACAAAAAGATAAGTAAAATAAGCATAAATTCTTAAATATTTTGAAATTATACAACATACTCAATAATATTATTAGTCATTATTTTGAGCTAAATAAGAACATACTAAAATATGTGGCATTATTAAACCCAAATTTAGAAAGATATTATAATGTTAAATGGATATATTAGAAAAGAAGGCTGAAACATAACAAATGAGAAAAATATCAGCATGGTAACCCACACAAAGATAGTAAAAGGAAGGACATCATAATGTAAGATCAAAAATTTGAATACCCTAGTAATAAACAATTAGAAAATAATACTTAACAATAAAATCCACAGTAATATAAAAAACATCAAATATGAATATCCAACAAAAGAAGTGTACTAGCTCTATATAGAAATCTCTTCAACATTTTTTGCGAAATTGTAAAGTAATAACTGGAGGGACATAACTGTGTTTCTAAATTGGAAGACTCAACATAATAACAATGTAAATTCTGCCTAAATTGATGTATATGTTTTGGGCAATTTCAATAAGATTTCCAGCATTTTTTTTTTTTGAGGGGGAGGTGGGTTGGAAATTTAAAGCTAATTCTAAAATACATGTGGATATGCAAAGGGCAAGGAGTCTTCATATTCTTGATCTAGAAGAACAAAGTTGTAAGACTTGTTCTATCAGGTATTAAGGGACTAGTAGTAAAGCTATAGTAATTACAATAGTGTGTCACTGGCAAAAGGATAGACGATAGAACAATGGAACACAATAGAGTCCAGAACAGAACTGCTTATATTTGGAAATGAGATATACTGGCACTAAACAGCAATGGAAGGATGGTCTTTTCTACAATTGTTGCTGGGTCAATTAAATATCCATTAAAAAAATTAGTCTCGACTCCTACTTCAAACCAGGTAGACTGCAGTTAGAAATATGAGATGTGGAACAATACAGATTTTAAAGATAATAAAGAATATCTTCATGACCTTCGGGCTGGGAATATTCTAATCAAATGGGGTTGTTCAGTGAGCTGTACAAGCTAATTCATGTAAAACACTTAGGACAGGGAATATTCAATAAAAGTTTGCTAATATTTGTCTTCTTTAATATTTAGAAAGCAGTATTTCATGAAATTTATTTTTAAAAGGTTTTTTAGGTTTATTACTTATTTGAGGAGTTTATTTTGAATTATGTAATCATTCATAATTCAGTATTCTCATTCACATTTCAGTATTCTTCCTCTGAAAGCATATATTTAAAGGAATATCTGTAAAAGTACAAATTATGTGAAATATATTGTACTCCAATAAGTAGAACTGAATACTGAAGGGTATAATAAAATAAATTATATGTCTTTACATCAAAAGTACCACATTTTCTTATAAATTTAATCAGGAATGGAAATACAGACACATAGTTATGGAAATATAGATACATAGTTTACAGCTGTAGACATGAAATGGCATAGAAAGTATTTTTGGTTGAGCCAGTACCAAGGGTGCTAATCAGCATTACTCTAGAGGGGGAGGGAAGCCTTAATACCAAAAACTCTACGTTTCCTAGAGCTGCTGTAACATAATACCACAAGCTGGATGGCTTAAAATAACAGAAATTGATTGTCTAACATTTCTGGAGGCTTAAGTCTGAAATCAAGGTGTCAGCAAGCTAGCTCCCTCTGAAGTCTGTGGGAGAGAACTGAGCCATGCGTCTCCCCTGGCTTGGGCTGTAGCATAACTCAATCCCTGCCGCATGGTCACATGGCTGGCTTCTCTTCACAGCGATCTGTGTCTCCTTTCTCTTCCTTATAAAGACGCCAGTCATATGGGGGCCTGCCCTACTCTCCATGACCTCATTTTAAGTTGCCTAGTTCTAACTGTAATGACCTGGGATGGTTAGGCTACATGACCCTATTTCCAAACAAGTTACATTCTGACGTACTGGAGATTAGGGCTCCAATATATCTTTTTTTTTGGGGGGTGGGGAAGGGGAGCACAGTTCAACCCATAAGGCACAGGGTAATAATTAACATTGCTCTAGCGGGAGAGGGAAGCCTTAAAAAAATACTTCACCCACTGTTTAACAACTTTACGTTTTAAAAATTTACAGAATATACAAAACAATCTTACAGCTTTGCTCTTTCCCTTTGTATTGGATTCTTTCTCTCAGCCTTCAAAACATGCTTAAATCATTCTATCCAAAAAATGCCAAAAGCAAACAAAAAAGAGATATATCATAATGTTAGATGAGAAAACATAAAACCGTGTTTACATAATACAATAACTATGTAAAAGTATATATAACAAACACATGGGCTGCGAGGGAAGAAGGAACCACTAAAAATTTATTTTCCAGGTTGTAGCTTTTAAAAAACCTATTTAATGTTCTAATATTATGTTAAAATTTTGACTGTACAATTTTTTTTTATAAGTGGCTGCTGAATTACAGTAGATGACAGATGCAGAATTGACAGCAAAACCACTGGGCAACTCTTTCTTGTAAAGAAGACAGTATACTTGAGTTATGGTTACAGGATTCTAATCATCACGACTGATTTATGAACACTATTGGCGTTTCTTTTTTAATACACTTAGCAGTCTAAGTTTGTGTCCCTTCCCATTGTGCTAATGAGTTCTAGGCTTTGTCCTAACCCTCTGGAGTGCAGTGGAGAAGGAAGCCATGTCCTAAGTAAGCCAAACCCTGCGGGAATATGACCTCCAGAGTACTGTCGTCATCGCTGCTATTTCACAGAAAGCAATGCTCCTTTTATGGAGCCAATGTCAAATAACTTAATCCAAACCCCTCTGCTTTTTAGTTCTGAACAAATTGTAAGCTTCAGTGCCAGGGGTTTATGAGAAAGAAACAAATAGAAAAAAAATCACTCCCTACGATCATAACTGTAAACCTGGAGATAGCCCAAGTTTGACACTTTTTAAAAATACATGTTATATTTTTAATTCACACCCATTCAAATACTTTTTTTTCCCAACAAGTTTTGGTCTTTCAGTTTGGCAAGCATCCGACACTTTCCTAGACTTTAAACCAAGTTAACATAGTTCTTTAATTTAAAAACAGCATTTCAACAGTGTCTTTTCATGCCAAAACAAAGTATCTTTGTGCACCATCCACCCAGTTCTAGGAATAGTCTGTTCATTACCAGGAGATTTTAGATTCAGTAAAGAAAAAATGACTTCCCTTCTATTGATTTTACTCATTATTTCCAGATATAAAATACTGTTTTGTGTAGAATAACCAAAGTTAATGTGTTTTTTTTTGAATATGAAAAGAGTAAAGTATATATATAAAAACAAACCCTGACCTCTCTTTTGATGTTTAGATTTTAATACCTTTAAAGTTGGGAGCAATTTTATTTTAGGACTATAGGAAGATCTTTTTAAAATGTGACTGGGATATAGAGATCTTCAAAATAATACTTACATGGCAAATGAATATACTATAAACTCTTACTCAAAAGTTTGGTGAGCTGATAGAAAATGGATTTGGATATGCACAGTGTTAAAAGTCTTGATTTACTGCAAACACATTTTTAAAAAATCTTGCTGTGCTTCAATTGAGCTTGGAAATTCCTTTAGGATTGCAATACAACTAAAATCCCCAGATTTTGCAAATGGCCAACAAGGTAAATATTATTTATATATTAGCATTTGGATGGGTCAAATATGAATTTTTTAATTGACATAACAATTTACTTAAAATTAGCTAAGATAAAGTCTATAGGAAGGCAGAAAGATGGAAACCACATCAGAAAACTGTGAGCAATAAAGTATTTTAACTGAGTAAATAATCATAAGTAAAATTGAAAATCAAGTTGTTTTTAAAAATTCTTAATACCTTTCTCTTTAACATATGTGCAGAAGTAAAGAGAGAATAACCGCATAATTTAAATATTTTTATAAAGTGCAACTTCACATTATTCTTATTTCTAGTTGTATTTTATGCTCTTATCACTCTCTCTCTCTCTCTGTATATATATCCATATTACATAGCCTAGAATTTAAATTCTTTTGGAACTACACACAGTGCATATATACATCAGGGATCCTACCCTGGGTTGGGTCTTGAAATTGTAAGCTTGCTTTTGTGTGTTGTTCACCTGTGCACTGTCTGCTGACAGAGATCCCTAGATTTCATCATATATCTAAAAAAAAGTACCAAACCAAAAAAGGAGTATTAAAATAAATAAACTATAATTTATATTAAGAATAGTAAAAATGATACCATGTTGATTCAACAAACTCACTTAACCAATATTTGCTATGTCCCAGGCACTACTACTTTTTATATGTAAAAATGGTACTATTGGGGAAGCAGATTTGGCTCAATGGATAGAGCATCTGCCTACCACATGGGAGGTCCAGGGTTCAAACCCAGGGCCGTCTGACCCATGTGGTGAGCTGGCCCACGTGCAGTGTTGATGTGAGCAAGGAGTGCCCTGCCATGCAGGGGTGTCTCCCACATAGGGGAGCCCCACGTGCAAGAAGTGCACCCTGTAAGGAGAGCCACCCCACACAAAAAAAACTGCAGCCTGCCCAGGAGTGGCACTGCACACACAGAGAGCTGATGCAGCAAGATGACACAACAAAAAGAGACACAGATTCCTGGTGCCGCTGACAAGAATGCAAGCAGACACAGAAGAACATACAGTGAATGGACACAGAGAGCAGAAAACTGGGGGGAGGGGGGAAAGGGAAGAGAAATAAATAAAAAATAAATCCTAAAAAAAAATGGTGCTATTGTACTCTTAGTATATCATACTTCTTTTATATTTGTTTCCAATTAAGGGTCACCTAGGAAAGAGGTGCAATTCCTGGAGAGTTAAGGAATAAATAGGGAACTGTCCCTAACAAAAAGACTCTGACTTGATAAATATCTAATTTGGATTTTCTGTTTTTTGTCTTGGTTTTATGACCTCAAAATAGGAAAATACAGTGTCTTTCATAATGTGAGTACTGATGATACATATGATCATACCCTCAATGTTCTTAAGTAAAGATTTGAATTGTAGGCGGCGGACTTGGCCCAGTGGTTAGGGCATCCATCTACCACATGGGAGGTCCACGGTTCAAACCCCAGACCTCCTTGACCCATGTGGAGCTGGTCCATGCGCAGTGCTGATGCGCGCAATGAGTGCCGTGCCACCCAGGGGTGTCCCCCGCGTAGGGGAACCCCACCCACAAAGAGTGCGCCCGTGAGGAGCACCGCCCAGCGCGAAAGAGAGTGCAGCCTGCCCAGGAATGGCGTCGCCCACACTTCCTGTGCCGCTGACTTCAACAGAAGCGGACAAAGAAACAAGATGCAGCAAAATAGACACAGAGAACAGACAACCGGGGGAGGGGGGGAATTAAATAAATAAATCTTTAAAAAAAAAAAAGATTTGAATTGTAAACCTTCCAGTAGCTTCTCCTGCTGCCACAGTAAACAACTCAATGATGGTGATGAAGATTGTGGTGCACTGAATCATGTACCCCACAAAAGACATGTTCTTAATCTTAAGACACATTCCTGCAGATGTGAATCTATTTGTAAATAAGACCCTTTGAAGATGTATTAAGGACTCATGTGTGAATAGACTCTTCTGAGGTCCTATTTAGGTATGGCCAAACTGAATCAGGGTGGGCCTTAATCTGTATTATTGGAGGCCTTAAAAAGAGAAGAAATTCAGATCACAGTTAGTGATAGAAACAGGAAAAGCAGAAGATATAGAAGTCAGAGAAAGCCTCAGGAGGAAACCAAAAACATCATCTTGTGACAAGATTGACATTACCAGAATGCTACAGACTTGGGGAAGAAAGCATGGCCTATTGATTCCTTGATGGTGGACTTCTAGCCTTCAAAACCACAAGACAAATGCTTACAGTTTAAGCCAACCCACTGTGTGGTATCTGTCATAGCAGCTCTGGCAAACTAAGACAACGGGTGATAGCACCAGCCAATCTTTGTTGACTATTTCCTATTTGCCATATACTCTTTTTTTTTCTAAGATTTATTTTTTATTTATTTTCTCCCGTCCCCTTCCCCCCCCAGTTGTCTGCTCTCTGTGTCCATTCACTGTGTGTTCTTCTGTGGCCACTTTTATCCTTATCAGCTGCACCGGGAATCTCTGTCTCTTTTTGCTGTGTCATCTTGTTGTGTCAGCTCTCTGTGTGTGTGGCACCATTCTTGGGCAGGCTGCACTTTCTTTCACACTGGGCGGCTCTCCTTACGGGGCGCACTCCTTGCGCGTGGAGCTCCCTACGCGGCGGACACCCTGCGTGGCAGGGCACTCCTTGTGCGCATCAGCACTGCACATGGGCCAGCTCCGCACAGGTCAAGGAGGCCTGGGGTTTGAACCGTGGACCTCCCATGTGGTAGGCAGATGCCCTATCCTTTGGGACAAGCCCGCTTCCCATGCCATATACTCTTTTAAGCACCTTTATCTATTACCATATTTATTCCTGATAAAGATCCTAGCAAGATCCCAAAGTGTAGAAGACAAGACAGTTTTGCCCAAGATCACACAGAAAGCAAGTACTGAAGCTTTAATTTGAACCTACCTGATCACTGCCAGAGCCTGGACACACAGCCACTATTCCATTGTAGATGCCTACCCAGACTTAGTCAAATTATTCACTTGGTACAGTAATACCATAATACTAGTGCCACCTGAGTATTCTTAAATGCTGCATCAAAAGCAGTTAATGCCTTTCTGAATGTGATGTTCTGATAAGTATAAGCAGTCAACTTTCATCTCCCTCCTCTATGCTCAGGCCTGTAGACAAGCAGATGGTCTCTCAGCTCTTCTGGGCTGTCATCATGGGGCAGCATTTCTTCTCTGGGTCTCTTAGAACACCCCCTCGATATTCATGAAAGCCTCATCCCCAACTCCCCCTTTCAACTGGCCAATACACATGAACAACCTTGCCTCCTATTTAGAGTGAAATCCAATGAGGTCAGGTAAGAATGTCTTTCTGGTCCCTGCTCAAAGGGGATGTGCCTTCTCTTCCATCCTCTCTTGATAGAAATCAGGATCTCTGAAGTTTTCTGAGATTATTTCTACCTGCCTTTGCTGGGCTCTCACTTTTCTCTGGTAACTGCAGACACTCAAGCTTATACACATGCTCAACTTTCTCCTATCATAAAAGTAATACAAAACAAAAACTCATTGGGACACCATGTGCCTTAGTCTCTACCCCTTCTTCTCCCTCATCTTCAGCCAAGCTAATTGAAGGATTTAAAGTTCTTCTTTTCATGTCCATCTGTAATCTGTCTCCCTCTGTCCACGTTAAGTCACTGTCTACAAAATTACCAATGACTTTCTGGCTGTCCAGTGTGTTAAGTCACTGTCTACAAAATTACTGATGACTTTCTGGTTGTCCAATGCCCTTTTGCATCCTTTTCTTATTTGCCTCCTCTGCAGCACACGACACTATTAACCTCTTCTTCTATCTTGCTTTCATGCTGAAGGCTTCCTCCTCTAAACTTCAAGCCCAGACCTCTACCCTGAGCTTTGGATGTTTCCATGCAATTCCCTATTCGATGTCTCCAGTCAAATACCTCAAACACAAGTGCCTAAAATTGAACTCATCACTTTCCCATCTGGCTCTGATAGCTCACTTTCCCCCATTTTGCTGATCACAGTAAATGGCAAGCACCATCCCCTCTTGACTTTTCTGCTGCTTTATCCCTCTGGCACCCATTCAGTGGACAAATCTTACAGATTCTACCTTATCGACACTTCAAAGAACCACTGGCATCTTTTGATCTCCACTCCCACTAAGTTCAAACTCCGAAGTATTCCTAAAACACAAATATCTGATCCTGGCACTCCACTAATTAAAATATTTGAATTCTGGTCTTGTGCTCAGGATAAAGTCCAAACTCCTTAGTATGTTAAATAAAGACCAGACTTGTGATTTGACCCTTTTTCTGTACTCTCTATTGTCATTCCCACACCACAGGATCTGCCCTAGGCACACCCCATCTTGACTCTGGGTTCTTGCACATGTTGTGCCTTGTGACATACACTTTTCTTGCCTAAATCCCTCAGGTCTCAGCTTAGATGTCAAATCCTTTTGGAAATGTTCTGTAATCCTTCAAAACTGCAACCAGTGATCCTTGATAATATGTGCTTCTGTAGCAGCAAGTGCTTATTCCTGTCATTTTATTGATCTACTATAGAGTAATTGCTTATTTTTCCATTATCTTACAACACTTTTAGGACAGGAACTGTGTCTTGTTTATTCTTGCATCTCTCATACCTTGCTCAACCTAGTACAAAGTAGATACTAATAAATATTTGTTGAAATACAAAAACTTTTAACATAGCTGGTGAACTGGCTTGCCAGAGCTGCTATGACAAATACCACACACTGCTTGGCTTAACAACAGGAATTTACTGACTCATGATTTCAGAGGCTAGAAGTCAAAACTCAAGGTGTTGGTGAGGTCATGCTTGCTAAAGTTGGTAGCGTTCTGGTGAGGCCTTGCTGCAATCTTTGGGGCTACTTTGCTGGTTTCTCTGCCTACTCCCAGGGCAATCTCTCTCTTTGTGTCTGCTCTTACTGTTTCTGCAGACGTCTGGCTTCTCTCTATAAGGCCTCCGGTGATCTAGATTAAGGTCTACTTGATTCAGTTTGACCACATCTAAAAGGCACTTCAGAAGATCCTATTCACAAATGGGTCCAGACTTTAAAAGATAAAATATCTTCAAAGGGTCCTATTTCCAAATGAATTCACACCCACAGGAATGCAGATTGAGATTAAGAACATGTCTTTTGTTGGAGAACAGGACTCAAATGATCACAGCTAGTGTTTTCTAGGTAATGATCAAGTGATAGGTCTCCAGTTACAAGGAGGCTAAAGGTCAAGCAGGCAGCAGAAGCACAGGGGAAAAGGCACAGCACCAGACCATCACTCAAGTGCAAAATAATTTATATGGGAGGGAATGTGATTTTTTGTGTGTGTCTAGTATATAGTACATACAGTCTTGGAAGTATAATAATTAAAGGTTGTGGGGTTCTAGAACAATCATTCATAAAATACAGGATTTCCTTATACTGTTATAGACCAGCAATATCGACCAGACTCAGACTTTGAATAAAGTTCCAATTGAGAGCTTTATTAGCCGCGCGGCGACTGCCTCATCCTACGCAGAGGAGAGAGTAGACCTGAGTTTAAGGGAAGAGGTGTTTTTATAGCCTTTCAGGAGGGGGGTGGGTTACTAGTAAGCGAGCAAGCAAGCAGGCACAGAAGCGGAACACTGCGGTTGGCTGAAGATAGCATATCTATTTTTTTCTTTTTAAAAAGCCCTTTCTTGTGAGCAGCCCCATGTTATTTATTGGCACTCTTCTTGGGAGCAGTCTTAAGTTATTTATTGGCACTCTTCTTGGGAGGGGCCCTAAGTTATTTATTGGTACTTTTCTTGGCCCCATGTTATTTATTTATCTGAAGGCACCTGCAATTCCTATTTCCTAATGTAGTTCTATTCCTATTTTCCCAATGTGGCCTTACCCTTACAATACCACCCTCTTATTACCACTTTGCATTGGTGTGCCACATTTGTTAAAATTGATGAAAGCACAATTGTAAGGGTAGGCAGCAGGGAAACTGATCTTGCTCACTGGTTTAAGAGAGATAAAAAACGATGAGTCAGGACTACCAGGGCAGAGGTCTCATGCAGGTTGGATTACTTCCCTTAAGGGAAATGTCCACACACATGGCTAGCCATGCGCTCAGCTGTCACACCCAATGGGCTTGCTAAAACAAAGAAAAGGGGGTGGTGTAAGGAAGGAAACACTTCTGCTCCCTCTCCCGTCTCCTTTCCTATCCTTCCTGGATGAACTCCTCCATAGTGGAGTTTGTTCACAGACTGCTCTTATTAAAGCTCATTAATTGTTACCTATTTCTAAAAATGCAAGTTACCAAAAGAGTGACTGGCTGACCAAAATCTCACTGGATCCATATTGTAAATAGATTTTATCTGACCGTCAAATAATTCCAGAATTGTGAGGAAGAATAAAAATATTCTTTCTTTTAATTCCTTTTAAGTTCTGTCTTTTAAATTTGTTTAGCCTCACTTGCTGACTAGTGGGAAAAAAGACCTCAGGTGTGGGGAAGTGTTTGGCGATAGACCTGGGAGAGTCTTATTTACTGACGGGCACAACATCTGGTCTTCTTAATCAATTCTTCAGTCATGCAAGGAAAAGGAAGGCACTTGTGTTTGTGCAGCTAATAAATGACTTTTATAAAGGAAATGTGGGAAATAGAAAAAGGGGAAATATCAGTCTTAGTCTCATCATCCAAACACGACCAGCATGAACAGTTTCATGTATTTCCTTCTAGAATATCCTATTTATTCTACATGTACTCTAAATTCAATTTGGTATCTTGCTTTTACACATAACATGGACATTTTCGGGTTAGGACTGTCTGTAATCATCATTTCTAATCACTATATATTTCACAAATGAGAGAAGCCATAGTTAACCTCCACATGGAGTCTGTTTCCAACTTAATGCTATTATAAATAATGTGATGGTAAGTAATTTGTGCATACAGCTTTTTCTCTACTTCAGATTCTTTTCCTAGGATAAATTTCAGAATTGGAATTACATGGTCAAACTACATGCATATTGTAAGGCTCTTGATGCATAATGCCAAACTGCTTTTCCAAAGCCATATTTATTTGCACACCATGACAGTAACCACTTTATCCACCTTGCTCTGTTGAGTACTACCATTAAAAAACTAGGAGATAAAAACAAAAAAGCCTCCAAAACTTGTGCCCTTAATTTAATTACCAAAAATGGTAGCATTATTATTTTAACGGCGTCCCCTTATTTGTTGTTTCCCTCTTTCTAGCCCTGGGCTGATCTGCAAGAGTTTGCTGTCCCATACATACAATGCAGTATTTATGGAGATTATATAATATACTACATGAAGTAAGAACATTTTCCAATAAGACAAGCCATAGCAGCAAGCCTTTATCCATAATCCAACCCTGCACAGATGTTTACTTGGCAGCCTAGCTGCAATAATTAATATCAGAGGGCAGGGCAATTAAAAAAAATACAGCCAGATCTCCCCTCCATGAATCATGGTCTGTAACTGTTCCAAACCATCTGGATGACTGGCTCCAATCCTCCATTTTGAGAAAGACCTGCATGAAGGCACCAAAAGACAAGGGACTTCTGAACACCAGATGCTCACAGTATTTAGTTTGCCTGCCGTTTAAATCACTTCTCATTCTCTACCCTCTAATATCAGATATTGATGTGACTATCTCAAACCCTGCTTCCTTGGATTATATACTTTTCATAGGCACCTTCCGCATTTTATTTATCTGGATATTTTCTAGTACCAGAGCAGTGTTCTGCATACAGTAAATACTTGGTAGGTGTTTGTTGAAATGGAAAAGAATAATCAAACCCTCACCAAAAGTCTGACCCCAAGCCAGAGGGCATCTCTTAACTGCAGCAGGAGCTGTTTATCATTCTGATCATTATGCTGAGCAGTGCTGGCTGCCTAAAGTCCTGCTGACTGCCAGGAGCCTGGCAGGGGAAACAACGCTCACCAGCAGTGCTGCACACAAAGAGCAACAGAGAAGGGGAGCAGGGCTGTGCCTCTGAGGCAGGTGGAATGCCTTCCTGTCTCCGACCTCCATTTACTGTGCTGGCTCATAAAGATAAGTGAGATCCAAGGCAAAATATGACTTTAATTTGATAAGCAAAAATAGCAATATATTATTATCTTAATTGTATCATTTTTATCAGAGGGTTTCTCATTTCTCTAATAAACACATGATGACAGGTGATTTTTAAAGGGAAGGAGAGGGATGTTAAATGGCCACACCTGAAGCACCAACCCAGAAAAGGTTTCATTTTAATGGCTCAATACTATTTGATTATATATTTTCTAAACATTTAATGAAGATCTGTCCCACATTTTAGTAAACTGATTGACTTCATTTCCACACTTCTTTTTTAAGTAAAAAATCTTCACTAAGTTCCTGTTTTATGCAAATAATTTACTAAAGCACTTAAAAAAACAACATACTACATAACCTGTCCCTCAATTTCTTTCTTTCCTGCTTCCTATTTTGAAACAGTTCAAGTTTAATCAGTGATCATCTTCCTTTCACCTAGATTCATTATGTGTTAGCATTTTATACATCTTAAAGATTTAAGTTCCCCAAAGGTGCTAAGTTACCAACTAAATCTCTAGGACAGTTGTCTGAATTCATTCAAAATAACGCAATTTGTTTCAAGACATAACTTAAAAAAAAACAGGCAAGGACAACTTTATTCAAGGACTACAAATACTACGGGAGGGAGACTAGGACTCAACTCCTAAGATACTTTTAAGCCATAATTTAGTTGCCTTCCTCCAAAAACTTGGTGTAGATAACTTCTTGATCCTATTTATGAGAGTCAAAACCATATAAATCTCATTCCTGAAGATTATTTAATTAGGCTAGAGGTTGTCAAACTGCAGATCATGAAATCTTACGTCTCCCTTAATCACTCCATCCTGGCTTTTTTTTTTTTTTTTTTTTTTTGACAAATTGGGGATCGGGATTGAATCTAGAACCTCATGTATGGGAAGCAGGCACTCAACCATTGAGCTGTCTGTCGCCTGAGTTGGTTTTTCAGTTTGTTTTGCTTGTCTGTTTCCTTGTCTTTTCAGGAGGCACTGGGAAAAACAAACTTGGGACCTCCCACGTGGGAAGCGGGTGCTCAACCACTGGAGCCACATCAGCTCCATCCATCATGGTTTATGATTAGCTACTGTGGATCATTGGAGGCCTGGCTCTGAGGGCAGTCACTGTTCCAACTGGCCACAGAAAAAAGTAGAGGAGGAGACTTAAAGACAGTTTGCTTCCTCAGAGCTGCAGAGGACAGTTAAAGGGCTGCAATGGCTGGGCAGGGGCATAGTCCAGAAACCATAGCTTTGAGGAGCCAGTAAGAAGCTCCTGGCACTCTTTCCGGCCCCTCCCTCAACTCCTCCCCAGGGCAGTTTGGAGCTCTTCTCCTCGTTGGTCTCTTCCCCTCGTTGGTCTCTGACTCGGTTCCTGCTGGGAAAGATTGACTGGGGAAACGCCTCTCTGACATGCATTCCTCAGCCCCAGAATTTGCCCTCCAGGCAAAAGCAGTTTGAGACTAAAGTCTCATGGCCAGTACAAAGAAAATATCAGAGATTATGCAAGTGCATAGAGACAGAAATTAGAATACAGGTTGCCAGGGACAAAGGGCATGGGGAATGGGGAGTTGATGTATAATGGGTGTAAGGTTTCTGTTTGGGGAGATGGGAAAGTTTTAGCACTGGAAGGTAGTGAGGGCACTGCCGCACTGTGAATGTGATTAATCCCATTGGATGGTATGCTTGAAGCAGTTGAGGTGGGAAAGTTTATGCTGTAAATATGTTCCCACAAAAGGGAAGGGGAAGGAGCCTGGAAGAAAAAGAAAGAACTAAAGAAATAAGGACGATTAAATGCAATACATGATTTTGGATGGAATCTAACAAGGGAAGAGAAAAAGCTCCAAAGGACATTGTTGGGACATGAAATAACTGAAAATAAACTGTAAGCATTCTATGTTAAATTTCTTGATCATAATAACTGCACTTAAGGTATCACATAGGTCAGTATCTTTGTTCTTAGGAAACTCACAAGGCAGTAATAAGTGTTCACAGAGCATAAGGTATGCAACCTACACTCAAGAGTTCAGAAGAAAGGAAGAGAGGGAGGGAAGGGAGGGAAAATGTTGTAAAGTGCTAAAAATCTGTGTATGTGAGTATCTGGTAGGGCTAAGGTAGATTTCTCCGTGTGGGGTTTGAATGATTTTTAAACTATCCTGTAAGTTATGAAGTATTTCCAAACAAAAAGTTTTAAAAATGTAAAAAAATACTGCATAAAATATATGTATAAAGTAATAACATTTCCTGATTCTGTACTTGTTTAATCAATGCCAATGCTAAAGGCAGGAGGCCTTTTATCACATCTCTATGAAGAACATTAAGATTTTCTTAAATACTTCCAAGTTCCCATATCACAAACTCCTGAATAGCCAGCACTGGAAATGGCTATTGGTCACACTAAAAACCAGTACACTAATTCAACTGACTATGTACTATTATAAGATTGGGTGTGACTAAAAATATTTTAAATGTATCAGATAATCTGATTAAAAGAAATGTGTTATATTAAAAGAAATGTGTTTTGTATAGAGAATAAATGCTTCCCTATATCATTGGCTTTATAATTCTATATATTTTATTTTAACCTTTCAGCACTGAGTTAATTCATTTATTATGCTATGCTTGTGCCCAAAGTACTACTGAACATAATCTGCATAAAGGGATTAAAGTGATTGATGCCTAAACTGTAATAATATATACTCAAGTAAAGATAAAACGTCCAAAAAAAGTTATATATATACAAGAAAGGAATGTAATTCTTATTCTAATCATAGGATTAATCTTAAAAGTCTATAAAACACATAATCCTAGTACCAAAAGGACAGAAAGGTGTTCACTGTCCACATAACAATCTTAACTGTCTAGAAATCTTTTTTCCACAAGATAGGTAATTCTTCTACTTTTATGTATTAACACCCTTGCTTTCTATATCTAATTTATAAGTCCACAAAACAACATTGAAGCAGCTTAAGATAAAAGGGACAAATACAATAAAGGTGCAATATAGGGTTAAAGAAAGCCTGCCAGTTAATGAAGGAGCTAATATTGTTCATTAGAAAGCCTTGCTTAGAACAATGCTAATTAATCCCAAAATGTAACTCTCCATTTTCCAGTGCAAAGATAAATGGGAAGCACGATGTGGTAAACAGCCATCTTTCTCAATAAAGAAAAGCCTATCATTTCACTGGGACTTTTTTTCTTCATGAGCTTCTAAGAAAATGTGTACAATTCCTCATATAAAGCATAATGAATACCAAGAAAAGTGATGTCATGAAAGCAGTTTTCAAGATGTTTTCACATGACCATATGTTTTTTTACATGACTGTTTCTTTTCAAATCATGTAAAAATTTGGAAAATGCAGAAAATATAACTATATATTGTAGTATCCATATTTACAACTATATGCACATATACACTTAAATATAAATGTGTATAAAACATGGATACTATACACACTTCTAATTTGCATTTTTGCTTATTATATTATTACCATTTTTCCTTCTAAAATATTTTAAAGTGGCTGCATATATGGAATTCTATTATCTATTTAACCAGCCTCTATCATTTGACATTTGGCAATTTCCATGTTTCCTCTATTATATAATGTAGTGATGAATATCCTTATATATTTTTTTGTATTTGTGATTATTCTCTTAGGAAACACTTATAAATTTATTGACATCAAAGTATGAATTTTTTAAAGATGGCTGATACATCTAAAATATGAGTATTTTTCAGAGCAACACAATAATTCCAGGAAGAGTTTTTTTCAGGGATGTAAAGCAATGCAGTATCAGATTTGTAAGCTTTCTGATGATATGACTTCAGACTGGAAAGTTAACTTGTCCCTTTGCCTCCTCTTCTGGAATACCAACAATATTAGCTGACATTCTAATATAAACTAGATAGCAAAAGCACTAAAATCAAGAAAATTGCCGTTGCTGCTAAGTATTGTTAGATAAAAGTCTATATGCTTCAGACACTAGGTATTTAAATAAGAATGTTGGTGGATTTAATGTTGGTGAAAATAAAATGATGTGACTTGGTATATTTATGTCATAGGACTTCTCCTTCTTAGTACAAAGATGGCCCAAAGCAGGAAGCAGCCTAAGGTTTGTTCACACACACACACACACACACACACACACACACACACGACTGAGTGTCCAATAATACCACAATATAAAATAAGAGGTGACCTTGAACTAAAATAATACTAACTCTTAATTTAAAAAAAAAGTTATTACCCCAGGTAGATGAATGAGGCATAAGAGTAATGGAAATCTTTTTTACTATTCACCAGAGTGTCTAGCATCTAACCAACCCAAGAAATTTGGTTATGGTGTGTTTTTTTCTTTTGAATTGTTTCTGATGATAACTAGCTGAATGGTTCAGTTATCTCTGGAGGTTGATTATTCTACCTACAGTTAGATGATGTAATCATGCATACTGTTTAATAACTGCAGCAAATAATTGAGTCATAAAATTAAATGGGGGAAGGCAGAACGTTATGTCAGTTACACTCTTGATTCAATCTCAGTAAATCAAGAATTTTCTCTCTACATCTCAGTTTCCTCATCTATGCATACCTGATAGGGTAGTTTCAAAGATTTAGTGAGCTAATCCAACACAAGGTATTTAGAGTACAAATTCCTGCATGCAGTACAAATTCAATAGTTGTTAGCCATCATCATTACTCAAAACTATATTCCTACCTACTCTAAGGTGGTATTTTGATAAAGGCACAGAAGAATGTCTACTCATCCTTTCGGTCCAACTCCAGGGATTACAATGTGCCTGGTTCTACCTGGGACGGTCCAGTTGACCATTGTCCCCTGGAGTTGTGTAATACATTTGCCCTAACTTTAGTCTAGAGACAGTCCCAAACCGACAAGTAAAAAACAATTTTTTTTTAACGATAGACTTAGTATCATTTGTATATGTAGCATGAAGGGCATTATATTTCCATGATTTATATTAACCCACTTCACAAACTAATTTCCTATCTTATAATGATAAACGATAATCGTTTTTGCTTATTGGTGCTGTTACATGTTAGTTTCCTTTAAAAAGTTATTCAGTAGATAAATAATAGCCAACTGGGGATTTGGACCTACATTTGCTAGACTAAAAATCTTGTGCTCTTTCTGTTTGCCTCTGAGATGATGCACTGATAATTCAAATATAATGAATATACATTGAGAACTCCTGCTATATGTCTTCTTTCAGAATTCACATACTTTTCTTTCACTTTACTATTTAAGATGAATCATATATGATGGGTTAGTAAGTTCTGTGCCATGACTACATCGCGTCTGTCTACCACATGGGAGGTTCGGGGTTCAAACCCCGGGCCTCCGTGACCCGTGTGAAGCTGGCCCATGCGCAGTGCTGATGCGCGCAAGGAGTGCCCTGCCACGCAGGGGTGTCTCCCGCGTAGGGGAGCCCCATGCGCAAGGAGTGCGCCCCGTAAGGAGAGCCGCCCAGCGTAAAGGAAAGTTCAGCCTGCCCAGGAATGGCGCCGCACACATGGAGAACTGACACAGCAAGATGACACAACAAAAAGAAACACAGATTCCTGGTGGAGCTGAGAAGGATAGAAGTGGTCCAGAGGAACACACAGTGAATGGACACAGAGAGCAGACAACTGGGGGGTGGGGAAGTGAGGGGGTGGGAAGCGGAGAGAAATAAATAAAAAACAAATCTTAAAAAAAAAAAAAAAGATAATTATGGCTTTCAGATTTGTATAGTCCAAGTACCCCCTGGCCTCAGTACTTTTGCACCTGCTGGTCCTTCTCCCTAGAAGGCCCTTGGACGTTGACATGGTGCATGCCCTGGCTTCACTCTACTCTCTTCTCAACCATCCCCTCATCCATGAAACCTCCCATAACCACTCGCTCAAAAATAGCACAGTCATGAGCAGATGCACCTAACTTGCCCGGCTTTGCCCTTCCTCTTACCTTGGTTTTTTCCTTCTAGTAAGAGTAAACATTATCACTGCTCTGACATGTATGTTTGTTTATTATCTGTTTCTTCCCATGAGAGTATAAGCTCTAAAATGCAGGAACCCCTTTTGGTTAAATGCCATACTCCTAGAACCATGTGCAGTTTTAAGTTACATAATAGATGCTCCATAAATACACACCGAATCAATGATAAAAGGAAAATTAAACATCAAATTAGTTCAAATATATTTTTCAATTTTTTCCTTCTTAAGGGACTTTCAGAAAAACCTGGTAGAAATGCTCACTTTCAAGAACCAAATATTTAATATTTTATATCTGAAAAATTACCCAGGGCAAAAACTGTGTTGTTCAAAGACATTTTATTAGAAATTTTCAGAGAATACCTTCAGTTTTAGGAGTTGTAAAATACAATTTTGAAAACAAAGTAAAATATGGTCATCAAAACATAATGGGCAAAAAAAACACAACATATAATGTACATGAATAAGAAATTTAAAGATGAACATAGATTTACTAAGAAAGCCCAAAATCAAACTAAACCATATAATCACTTCTAATTACCCAAGTATTAATGACAGAAACATATTATAAAAGGAAAATATAACTTCAATTCCAACAAGGCATCTCCTACCATATGCTAACAAGCACCACTGGAAAACATAGGAACGAATTCACGAAATTTTTTTAACAGAATAAATTTCTCTAAAACACAAAACTAATGCTTTCAAGGGACATGTAAAAGAATCTAATTATAAATCTACCCCTATCGATGAGGCTCCTGTTAATTTAGTCATTATGAAAACATTTTAAGAAGAGGCCCAAAGCCGGACAATAGTGAACCATTCCTCATAATGGATATACGGAGCGTTAATACAATTTATGTATAAAAACGCACTGCAGAGATGACACAATACATTTAAAATGTTGCATTCATTGTCATTTTCTCAGTGAATGATAATTTGTGAAAACTCCACCAATTCTATCAGATAAGCCACCCAAACTGAAAAATCCTCATTCTGTTCTGCTTACCAGGATAATTCTTAGTATTCTTTTCTATTTTAGCATTATAATTGCTATACTCTTAATATTTGAAAACATCTGAAATGCTTCACTCCTTTTTATATTTTTGTAGTTTATTATTTTTCCCTTTTAAGTATGTGTTCTCTTTAGAAGGACTAGATACAATACTACCTGTGACTATTTCTTTTTCTTTTTAATCTAGTCTTTTCATTAGATCCGATATATTATCTGTTCAATAAGAAAGAAGAACATCAACTTTTAATTTAAAAATGGTATTTGGCCAGGACGTCCTCATATGACCTTTTCACCTCCTACTAAAATGCCTGTGAAGACAGGAGGAAAAGGTAAGAACTGAGCACTAAAAACTATGGTGATGATTAATATCCCTACCAGATGCTGGGAAGAATTTCTATAAACAGCATGGCTGATATTGTGGATACAGAGGAGGAAGAGAAAGGAAAAACAAACAAAATGCTTCAGCCATTAGAGAACTAGATGGGAAGATGCCATGAAGGAAATTTTACTTCATTCCTACTAAGAATCACATTTTAAATTAAAGGCAAATTCTTTCAAACCTGAAATTCCCTTCCTATCTAAAATAAGACTTCTGCATCTAATTCAATGAAAGATGCATCTACAGCTAATGTTGGTAGATGCTTTAAGACATTGTCAATGTGGTTTTGAATAATTAGGTAAAAAAATTGCTAACAAGGCTAAAATAATCAGTTCACAAAACTGAGTGGAAGGAGGCGAGGTGAACAGTGCATGCGGCCATGGAATCAGAGATGCTGGGCCTGAAACCCAAATACACATTTTTTCTAGTCTAGAAAGTGGTTCTTTAACGTCTATGAGCCTGCAGTTCCTCATTTTGCAGGTGAATATAATAGTATCTAAATTGTCAGGTTATTGTGTAAATGACAGATAATGACGTGTGACACATAGTAGATACTCAGTAAACTAAGGCTATTGATACTACCTGTATCACTGAAGGTGAGGCCCCATTCCATGGAGCATTTGCTTTTTACTCTTTAGCTTTCTATTGTCCTTGAAGACCAAAATTTGTGTGGACTCAACCATAGACAAAACTGTAACATAAGAAAAACATGTCTCTGGTGTTCTGCTTCCTTCCCTTTCTTCATCTCATTTCTTGAATTCTTGGCTCCTTATACTACCACCATAACACCTTCAACATTATTGCTTTCCAGAGTTATTTAACTAATTTGTGCTAATGTGCCTGGCATGCCAATGGCTGAGTATTAGCCGTCCAGGGTTATAACTGAATTTCACCCCTTTCTTGGGAGACATGTTAATTGAAACTGACAGCATAACAGCAGAGTTTTAGGAACCACGGCAGATGAAGGAGGGTTGGACTTTGGAGCTGGTGGACTTAGGTCATTCCTTGGATTTCTACTCTGCTGCACTCAGGCACGGAGACCACTAAAGGCATTTGAATCCCAGAGTTCCTGGTTTAAACTGTGATGCAATGAGACAGCTGGAGTCAAGAAGCAAAAAGCACCATTTCTGTAAATGTTGCTTAGGGTATTAAATAGCTTGGGTCTAAGAGTCAGAATATATATCAACAAAAGCACCTGTGCGTTTTCTAAAATTTCAAAAGATACACTTTTTACACATAATTAACTACCTTTACTAAATAAAATAACCTCAATTAAAACATTTTTGAACAATATGACATATAGATTCAATGTGAAATAGCTTTCATCAGAAACATGGAAACTGACCCAGCCATTCTAATCCACAAAAGATAGTGCTCCATTGAGCTACTTCAGGAACTTCTCATTTAGAAGACGATTACAGTAATGCAGATATTTAATGTCTTATTTTAACTTCTTACATCAAATCAGTTCATGCATTATACTTAACTGGCACCTTACAAGGAGATGGTTCAATGGAAACAAGGTGAATATATTTTATCACTAATAAACCAGGAATAAAATAAACAAGACACATTGTAGCAGTTTGAGATTATTTTATGAAATAAAAAAAAAGATAATGTTTCTAAACTGGTCTATTCCTCTGGGTGTGCTACCCTTTGATTACATTTAATTCAGCTAGATTAAATTATTTGATAAGATCGCACTTAACTTTTGATCCCACTGTATCAGTGGTGATTCAGGCTGAGCACCCACCAACCCTCTTGTTGGTTCTGATATAAAACGACACTTTATGGACACTTACTGAGACAGAAAAAAGAAAAGAGAACTCTGTCATTTTTTATCCTGTCATGTGACAGAAAGAAGAAGAGGCTCAAAAAGCTGAGGACCGGGGAGAGATGAGCCATTTGCCTGATAGTTTATAGCTGAGACTGGGAAGACCGCAGAACAGCTGAGACGGATACAGGCAAGCCCTACGCCAGCTTGCAGCTGAAAGCTGGAAGAAAGTGGAGCAGCTGAGTCACAGAGAGAAAGCCCAGGGGGAAAGAAGACACCAAGCAGAGATGCCCGCCATCTTGCTTCAACAGGTGGCAGCTAACTTTGGTGAGAAAGCACCTCTTATGGTGCCTTGAGCTGGACATTTCATGGCCTTGGAACTGTAAACTTTTACCCCAAATAAATCTCCTTTATAAAAGCCAACACATTTTCTGGGACTTTACATTGGCAGCCCTTTGGCAGACTAATACACATGGTATATAACATTTCTCGAGGGCACAATATAAATAAACTTTACCTAAACCTTAGATAGTATTTCTAGAAAATGTGGTATGAATCACAATTTATAAATACCCCTTATACCCATTTATAAAACCGTTCCTGCATTTTTTAAGCACAACACATATATTTACTAACCAAATTAAATTAATTTTCCATTTAAATAATTTCCCATAATTCCTAGTAATAACTCTGTCTTATGTTCTATAGAAGCCATATTTAATTAATTAAAACTATAGTTGAAAGCTTTCTAATGTATTTAGTTTAATTAAAGAGAATAATAGAGTAAAATAAACACACGTTCACATTTAAACGGAACATGTCTATAAGCTCCTACAATTATATCTTAAAATTTTCTATGCCTTGAGATTACTGTAACATCATATAAGATTGAATGTTTCTTCAGGAATACAAAGGTCTGAATATAGGAAAAAATTCCTTCAAGAGATTGTCAAAGGTATCTTTGAAGAGCTATTATAGGATGCTTAGATGATGACCCCTTAGTGACTAAAAACTCAATTCAGAAATCTGCTTTTATCACTAAAGATTTTCCTGCAGAGATAGGGCTTATCATTCTGCTGCCTGAAAAAAAAGAAATTCTTTCTGCTTTCTCATCATCATTAAGTAGTTTCAACTTGTACCCTTATGTTATGCCAGACATATCTGTCTTGAAATTGCAGAGTCAACAATTATGCATGGAATCTTTTTATCCTTTGATGTCTCAAAATGCTGATATTTCAATGTCAAGAAGCTTCAAACACTTGGCCTCAGTAACACGAGGAAGCAAGCTGAAGACTGAGTTCACAAAATCAGTTCTTTCCATTGCAACTATAAATTCCACATACAGGCCTTTAGAAAATGCCTGGTTTATCTTTTTTCCTTTTGTCAACTATTGAAAAAAATACTGAATACTTTAAAGTAGTGAGGCTAACTTTCTAAGAAGCAAATCAGAATTAACATTTAAACATGATGTGGTGGCTTGAATCATGTACCCCAACAAAAGAAATGTTTTTAATCTTAATCCAAGTTCCTGTGGGTGTGACCCCTTTTGTCAATAAGACCTTTTGAAGATATTATTAGCTAAGGTGTGGCCAAATTGAATCAGGGTGGATATTAATCCATATTACTGGAGGCCTTAAAAAGAAAACATTTGGATGCAGTCAGTCAGTAGAAACCAGATACCAGAGTAAGCCAGAAGTTAGAGAAAGGCAGATGAGGAGACCAAGAACATCACCAGGAGGCAGAGGCAGAGATGCAAGTGAAGGAAGTCCAAGGATTGCAGCCAGCTATCACCAGAACACCACAGACTCCTTGAGAATGCATTGCCTTGCCGACTCCTTGACTGGGACCTCTGGCTTCTAAAAGCATGAGCCAATAAATTCTTGTTGCTTGTGCCAATTCATTGTGGGTATCTGTCTGGCAAACTAAGACACATGAGTTTTTAGTCCTTCTCCTTTATTCATTTATGTATGTATACTTTTACCTCTCCTCCTTTTCTGCAAAAGGCTTGCAATAAACACAACAGAACCATCAAAAGAGATCCAGCCCCACAGAAGCTAACAATCCTGCTCCTAGCAATAGACCCAAAGGAATTGAAAGAAGGCACACAGATATTTGTACAACAAAGTTCATAGCAGCTTGTTATTCATAAGAGTCAAAAGGTAGGAGCAACACAAATGTCCATCAACAAATGGACAGACAAAATGTGGTATATACATACAATGGACTATTTAGCCATAAAATGAAGATCTGACATGCGACAACATGGATGAACCTTGAAAACATTATGATGATAAGCCAGACACAAAAGGATAGTGATGTATGATTTCACTTACATAAATATCTGGCATAAGTAAATTCATAGAGACAGAAAGAAGATTAGGTTACCAGGGCTGAGGATGGAGGGATATTGCTTAAGGGTAGAGTTTCTGTTTGGGGTCATAAAGTTTTGGTAATGGATGGTGGTGATGGTTGCACATCATTTTGAATGTAATTAATGAACCTGAATTGTATGCTGGAAGTGGTTAAAATGGGAACTGCTATGCTGTATATATGTTAACACAGTTATAAAAAAGAGAGAGATTCAGATCCTCACAGAAATTCAATGAGAGTCTGTTTGTTTTCCAATGTGATGCTATCATAGCTTGGTACAGGCCTTTGGCAACAATTTATTAGCCAGGCAAGAAAATCACTCTAGTTACCCAGGACTGGATATGCATTCCACTTAGGGGTAGGACCTTCACTGCTCTGCTTATCTTCTCTCAACTTCCACCCCCACCCCCTCTTGTCATGTGATTCATCAGTCACAGGAAAACTAGCTGGGCTGGAAGCAGATGGGACAGTAGGAGGGAAAGGGCAGGTAAAGGCATTTAACAGAGTCAGAGGGCTAGGATGCAGGAGAGAGGAAGCTGCTGCCCGGTGACTCGTTCCTGCACCATCTGCCTGCGTACGTTGTGTCCACAACAGAGCTGTGCCTCAGTAACACGGTTATGACTGGACGTGGGCCCTAAATCAAACGGCAATGGAGTGGGTCTTTGTTCCTGTGACATTTTAAGCGTCTAAAATATAAAACCTTAACTGGTGGTATTGCTTCTAAACAATATCAGAAAGGAAATAAATATAGCTCGAAAGCAAAAGAATGCCATTGAACATGCCTTGTTTCTTTTAATCACCGGTTTTGGATCAATTACACATTTATCTAGAACATTCCTACCAGGATTTTTTTCAGAACTATCCCTGAGAAATGTAATCATATTTGATTGCTAAATTTTAAAGAACAATACTTTGACTCACCATTTTTTTAAAAATGGTCAATAAAAAAACATGGCTTAAAAACACTTCAAGGGCAAAGGTTTGCGGGGCTCAACATCATCTGGCTGCTGGGCAATGAGACTAGACCTAACTATTGGGATCAATTAGTTCTGAGTTCCCAGCTCAGGACTTTCCTGACTTCTCTGAATCTCAATTTCTTCTTCAAAATCTGCTCACCTCGCAAGGTGATTTTGTTTTCACAAGGAAATTTTTGAAGATTAAAGGACCTAAGTGAAATCACATGCATAGAAACTAACAGGCACTCAGTAAACATTTGGCTTTTCCTTTGCTATGACTACTGCTGCTGCTGCTGACCCTGGCGATGACGATGTTGTTAACATTTGTTATTATTAGGTACTCATTACTGTATTCCCATTATCATATGAGGATCCTGAGGCTTAGAATAACATTTCCAAGGTCAGAAGCTACTAAGCGCAGCAGTGCTGGAATTTTAGTCCCTATCAGTCTGACGTCAGGGCTGTGCTGTTTTCCACCAGGAAATGCTTACTCTCTTATCAGTTATTACAGAAACATGCAGACTCTCAATACTGCTTCATATGGACCTGAATGTAAATGAAATTATCATATATATCAATGTGTTTTAGATTGAGTTGAAAGTATAAATTCATGTATTTAAGTTCCCAAAGGGAAACTTTAGGGAGAAATAGAGAAAAATACAAATAGAGAAGATAAGATGGGAAAAGATGAAAGTATGAGGATTCAGTTTCATTCCAATCAATGCCCTCTAGACTAAATGCCATTGCTAGTCACAAAATCATAGGATCTCAGCACTGAAAGAGAACAGAACTCTCATCTACTACACCCACACATCTGATTTTTGAGCCACCTTTAAATGTCTGAACATGAGTTTTTAAATATGTTGAATGACAGGGAACGCATTACTTCCTAAGTAGGCCATTCAATCTTTGGCCACCACTATTATTAATCAATCTTCCTAGTACATGACCAAATTTTGTCAATTCCTCCTCATCCTATAACAAAGTTTCCACACTCCACACTGCTCTGATTTATCTGTCTGCTTGAGACTGTGGATCCAGAACTATTACCACATACCAGGCAGTTGCTAATAAGGTCGGCAAGACTCTCCTGTATGAGAGAACCAAATAGACTCCACAGTATACATTAAACACTTAGTTAAAAAATAGTGCAATGGGGAAAATGCCACTGTAAGAGAGATCTCTGCATAAATACTCAGAGCAAGCATGTCGTGAACACTGGCAGAAAGCAGAGAGGAGGAGGGAGGGCTCTGCAAGTTTTCCAACAGGAAACTGCAGGGCCAGCACTATGCAGATAATGGAAAGCAAAGAGAGGAAAATAGAGTGGCAGTGGTAGGAGCTGATAATAAGGCCAAAAAAAATAATCTGCTTTGGGATGAAAGTCAAGGAAGGTGTCCAGATTGGAAAGAGAAAAGGAAATGAAACTAAAACAAAGCACGGAGAAACAAGCAATTCCAGTAAGCCCTCTGGGGAGACAAACAGTGGCAAAGAGACATTTAGAAACTGAGATGGAAGCAAAAGTGGGACAATAATTCAAAGAGACTTGGGCCAGTTAGAGACCATGAAGCCTGTGATGAGGAGAATTAGAAAGCTTGAGGTAATACTTGACGCAACCCACGAATGACTGCATTTGGTCCCATGCCTGGAAAGTGACAGCTAAATTCCTCAGCAGTAAAGCAAGCTTCCTCACATTCAATAGCAACAGACCAGACAGAAAACTCATCATTTAGAGCGACCAACTAGTCAAAGATGTTCCAGTTGGGATGATCAAAATAGGCCACTTTGGGGGTTATTACTGGTTTTAGCATTTTACTCTCTAACAATAGCAAAATAAGTAAATGTTGACTATCCAATTGAGTTTGGAATTTGTATAAAATTCTGTCGTTACAGATCTTCTTTCATGCTGAGAATACAGCACTTAAAAGATATCTTCAAAAGTTATTTTGGTGCACCCCGCCTAGTTGGAAACACAGTAACTCCAGAGGTCTGTTTCAGGGCACTCCCTCATCTGTCAAGGATAATGGATGGGAGTAACATTTGTTCTTCAGCTGCTGAGCATTTTTTCACTTATCCTTGCTTTGAATCACACCAGTCAGCATTAAAAAAATAATCATTTTGTGATATTTGGATAATAATCCAAGATGCTTGCCAGGATGCGTGGGGGATTCCATTACAATATATTCATATCACACAAGGGGGAAATCCTATACTTCACTCAAAACTGTAAACATCAAGGAGAAAACCAAGACAAATGCATGTATGCATGCTGAATTAATAAACAATGCCCTTAATTTTAACAATTGAGATAAATTTTAACTTTATTTTTTAACACTGAAAGATGCACATGTGAGAATCATCAGGAAGAAAATTATCCCTGAAAAGTCCTGTTTTAATAACCAGTTGACAAACCGTATTATTACATCTTCCCCTGTCACATTAAAGATACTAAAGTGGTAGCATTCACATGGGACACCCTGTGTCCACTCTTTACTAGATCCTTCCTTCCATACAGCTCAACCTAAATCCAACAAACTAAAAGCGAGACTCCATTTACCACTGACCTCAACGGCATAAATGGTATGACCTCTAAACAGATGGTAACAGGGATGGAGTGTGCAGGGAGAATAAACACACAAAAAGGCAGATCCGAAAAAAAAAAAACATATTAGGTATACCAGGAAATTTACGAAGAACTTCACCTAAAATACTGAAATCAGGGTCCCTAATGAGACTTCAATCCTCAGAATACTTCATTCCTTCTTTTATTTACCCTATGAGAAAAATTTCATCAGTTAGCAATAAGTGAATATTAATCAATGAGGACATCAAAGGACAATTTAAAAATTAATATTCTTCAAAATGCCAAATCAATAAATGAAAGGTAATCTCTGAGCTGATGAATGAAGATTTGAGACATTATTTTCCAAGGCCATTTTAGAAAGTTTTAATTCTAAACATATTACTCAAACATGATACTTACATATTGTTGAAACACAGTATTGTGTTAAAAGTAAAAGGCAAAACAAAAACTGCTTGAGATGTATGCCACTCTTTGAACTTAAGGATTTATGCTTATTCTATTTTAAAAAATCTTTATCCATTCACAGCTATCCTTTTCTACTAATGATGCATGACACTTGACTATAAATCAAGATTAAGTTAGAATATGGAAAACTTTCTTCAAAAGTATTCATTCATTAAATTATTTCCATTTCCTTTAGAACATGAAAGCATGCAGATAATTCCATCCTTTAGTCAATGTCTTTAGATAAAATATATCCTCAAATATATTGCACACAAACCCAAAGGGCACCATGATTTCCTAGAATACCTGATTATCATAAAGACAAAATTTTCTAAGTACATTATGAAAAGTAATATTGAAGGATAAAATAGTTGTGTTTCTAAAAAATAAGTTTTCTTTATACCATTTTAAATCATATAAAAATAAGAGTGAACAAATTATAACTGCTGTCCGACATCTATGATATCTCCTCCCACAGTTGCATTTTACCACCTTGAGTCAGTGTTTCTCAAAGTGGGATCCAATATATAATAACCACTAGTGTATTTGCAGAGATTTTTTTAAAAACCAGTTAAATGAGAAAACTTCTTTTCAAGTGATTATTAATACCCAACACCATTTAAATAAAATACCTCTTGAATTTCCAGATTCTTAAATAAATTTAAAACACTGGTTTAGGATCAAGATAATGATATAATGTGGCAAGATTTTGTACTACTGGGAAGCGGATGTGGCTCAACTGATAGAGCATCTGCCTACCATATAGGAGGTCCAGGATTCAAACCCAGGGCCTCCTGGCCCATGTGGTGAGCCGGCCCATGCGTAGTGCTGCTGCATGCAAGGAGTGCTGTGCCATGCAGGGGTGTCCCCGGTATAGGGGATCCCACGTGAAAAAAGTGCAGCCTGCCCTAGAGTGGCACCACATACATGGAGAACTGACGCAGCAAGATGATGCAACAAAAAGAGACACAGATTGCCAGCGCCGCCGAAAATACAAGCAGACACAGAAGAAAACACAGCGAATGGACACAGAACAGACAACGGGGGTGGGGGAAGGGGAGAAAAATAAATAAAAATAAATATTTAAAAAAATAAAAAGATTTTGTGCTACTAATTGTCAAAGACTAAAAGGAAAGGAACAGAGATATAAATGCAGAAAGTATTAAATGATGAGATTCCACTGCATAAACCAAGGTTTCTCAGTAAATGGAGAAAAGACTTGAGAGAATCGAGTCATCAAATGACCAATTGCATAGCTATCAATAGCATACTCATCTACACTGACTTCATCTCAGAAAAAAAAAATGGCCTCCACTACACTTAACTCACCTAACCTTATTAATATGTAGGCAGGTTTTTGGTTGTGCCAATGTGTTTATACCTGTCTTATAAATTTGCTACATAGCTGTTAACTGTGTAAGAGATAAAAGCATAATAGTACATAAAAAGTATATACCTAGATGTTTGTGTATATTATAATATTAAGTCAGGGGTTTTAACCTTTTTGTTCCACAGACCCCTTTGCCATTCAGATGAAAACCATGGATCCCTTCTCAGAATGTAGTGGCAGATAGTTTTATGACACTCAACTAGCATCAGGTCTAACAACTACCATAATTTTGAAGTACGGATGAGCATATGTGATTTTGAGATATGCAACAATTGTATTAATGTGATATAAAATGAATACTACTGTAATTTATTGCATACAGTCATAAGTGAAGGAAGTGCTAGATTTCAGTTAGAGGTCAGAGAAATAAAGTTTATTTTTTTCAATTCAAGCTCATGGACCCCATAGTTCAGAACCACTATATTAAGTCAATACTAGGGAGTCCAGGACAATTTTTTAGCACATTTCTCAATTTTTAAGAAATCCTGCATGCAGTCTCCATCATTCTACCTGATCCTGAGAACATTGCTGTAAAGCTCACCCCATTTTCAAGACTAGAAAAATACGGCACTGTTCCATTATCTAGCTCATCTGCAGTTACGTTTTAGGTCATGCCAGAACCTCAGGCCATGACATGAAACTATCCTGCTTGTTCTATAACATATGAACTACAATTTTAAACCTCAAAACAAATTAAAAGGTAAATACAGACCATTTTTATTGGCTGTTTTTCGCAAAGAGGCAGGAGAGATGGGAGCAAAGATACACTTGAAGGTATTCACAAGTCAGAAAGCATCCGGTGAAAGTGGAGAAGAGGTCTCCTGGGCAGCCAAGGACGCAATGAATCCCTGCCAGCTCCCAGCGCCAATATCCCCGTGCACCTGTGGTTAGCCACCAAGGTCATGAGCAGGCTAAAAATGGAATGGCATTCCTACAAGAGGAAGTTTAAAAGGACTATCCCAAGATCAACCATTTTCAGGATCAACCAGGAGACTTAGAACTGGAGCTAACAAGAGCCATCAGGATGCAGTATGTTTTTTTTTATTGTACAGTGACCAGACAGTCTAAGTCACCTGGAGACTTTAAGCTATGTTTGATGGTAAACACTTTTGCTTTGAAACAACTTCAGGTTCTAGACTATATATAAAGCTATTAACAGATACACATATACTTGCAAGCAAAAAAGTACTTTAGAGGGGGTCAATTCAACACGTATTTTTTTCCCCAGACCTATTATATATAAGGCATTATAGCCGAATACAAAGGGAATACGGAATCCTTGCCTGCTAGACGTTTATTATCATGTAGGAGATGTTCACAAATAATTACTATAAAATTGGTAAGTGCTATTACTGATATTAAAGTAATGTGCATGGAAAAATGATCGAGAAATTCTAAATTTGGGGATGTGAAGAAAAGTAAAGATCTAGATAAGCTTATACCAAATACAGTCACATTTAAGAACATTTTCCACAGTCAAGTTAGTCTTCTCTGTCCCATGTTCATACTCCCTAACAGTCTGTACCACCATTAGAGAGTCTGAGATGGGGGAAAGGGAACTGAGAAAAAAAAAGGCAAACATAAGAGACACATAAAGTTAAATCCCTTCATTGAGAGAATGGATGGGGGTGGAAATGACACATGGGAAAAATGATGGGATAGTTAGAGAACGACAAGTTTTAAAGTTAAGTGAACGGCAGGATGGCGATGACAGTAACTGAGAAGGAACACAGGAGAATGAAGTAGTGAATGTTGTAGAGAAAATATAAAAATGTTTCTTCAGGACATACTTAATTTGAGACACCTGAGAAGAAATGTCCATTGGGAGATGTCCCTAACTGGCCATCAGAAAAGACTTGAGTTTGGGAAAGAGATCAGGACTAAACACTAACATTTTGCATCACCTACACATAAGGACAGCTGAAGCAATGGGCTCAGCAAGGTCACATGGATACTTAGAGGGTGGAAAAATAAACGTCTGCGCACAGTTCAGAAACTGAAGATACGGTACTTGAGAAGATACGGTCAAGAGCAGCCTTCCTGTGTGTAGGAGCTTGATATGGCTATGAATTCCAGAAATAGATATTGGATTATGTTTGTAATCTGATCTGTACCTGGGCCTGACTGAGTTATGACTGGAGCTTTAATTGGGCCATGTCATTAGGGCATTGAGTCCCTGCCCTTTGGTGGGTGGGGACTCACAGATAAAAGGCATGACAAAGGACAGAGTTGCAGGTTTTCTGATGCTGGAGTTTTGATGTTGGAGTTTGATGCTGAAGTCTTAAGCTGCAGCCCCAGGGAAAGAGTCAGAGCCATTCACCTGCTACTCTACAGCTGACCTTGTGGAGAGACGCAAAGCCCAGAGAGCCTCATAGTCTACAGCTGACCCTGTGGAGAAAACAGAGGCACTGAGCCCAGAGGAACCCAGGAAGCCTGAACCCTTACAGACGTCAATAGCCATCTTGTTCCAACATGTGGAAATAGACTTTGGCGAGGGAAGTAACTTATGGTTTATGGCCTGGTAACTGTAAACTCCTACCCCAAATAAATACCCTTTATAACGCCCAGTAGATTTCTGTTGTTTTACATCAGCATCCCTTTGGCCGACTAATATAATAAGAAAGGTAGGTCTAATGCTAATCTTTAGGTCTAATGCTAATCTTTAGGTCTAATGCTAATCTTTAAGTCTGATGGTAAAGGTGATGAGAATATAAAGAAAGTAACCACTGGCAGCAGCATTCAGGAAGACAGAGAATTCACCCTGAAAAAGGAAAGAGAAGTGTCAGGGTCTCTTACATGCACAGGTTCCTTCCATGGACTAGGAAGTGAGTTTCCAGTCATATATCTTCACAGAAATGAGGTATTTTAACTGCACCTGGTTAAGACCACTGTCACTTTCCCGTCAGACTTCCCCACTGTCACTGGGTCAGGTGTCACAGCAGTCAGAGCAAGCATTTTTTGGATCTGCCTAAGGTGAAGCTGAATTGGGAATATATATAATCTGAGTTTGGGAGATATATTTATGTTATTTACAGTAACCTTCAAGTATAGGTAAGTAATTACTAGAGCCTTAGGGTAAGAATGACTTCCAGGAATATCTTACATCCAACTGTACTATTAAGTAGAAGGATAGTATCACAATATGAACATGTCCTATAAAACCCAGGGTGGGAAAAATGTAAGTAGTGCAAGAAACAAAGGTAGAGCCAAAACTCTTCTCTAGAAAATCCTTTCAATCATCAGACACATAATACTTTAAACAAGAGGACTTTGTTTTCTATGCCTAGCCGAAAAAGGAGTCCTCCCCTGTCAGTTTAACAATTAAAAAACACACTAGACTTTTCCCTTTTTTGATAGAAATGACACGAAACAGACTTTATAAGCATTTCTGTGTTTGTAGCACACAAATTTGTAGAAGTACTACAAACAAAGTGTCTGTGAGGAGGTACGTTTTATGCATCCCAACTATCAATAACAGAATCCTATTATGATTAATTATTAGAGAAAAACCTCAATCATCTTTCTATTCCCTCTTTCAAAATTATGTTACAAAACGTTGTCACACAAAAAGGCAATCAAGCACATGCAGTAAAAATTAGATAAAATGTAATATGAGGGAAACGGACTTGGCCCAGTGGTTAGAGCAACTGCCTACCACATGGGAGGTCCGCAGTTCAAACCCCAGGCCTCCTTGACCCGTGTGGAGCTGGCCCATGCGCAGTGCTGATGCGCGCAAGGAGTGCCCTGCCATGCAGGGGTGTCCCCCACGTAGGGGAACACCATGCTCAAGGAGTGCGCCCTGTAAGGAGAGCTGCCCAGCGCGAAAGAAAGTGCAGCCTGTCCAGGAACGGTGCCGCACACACGGAGAGCTGACACAACAAGATGACGCAACGAAAAGAAACACAGATTCCCAGTGTCGCTGATAAGGACAGAAATGGTCACAGAAGAACACACAGCGAATGGGCACAGAGAGCAGACAATTGGGGGGGTGGGGGAAGAAATAAATAAAAATAAATCTTTAAAAAAAAAATGTAATATGACGTACAAGGCCGTTAATGCAAACATTATGTTGTTAAAATTTTGTAAAGTTTGTACTAGTCATTTTTAATTTGTAATTTGTTGTGTTTCTTTTCTCATTCTAATCATTCACTTCTGCATTTAATTTCATATTCATAATTTAGAATTCCTTATCTTGAAGAACATGCCTACAACTATATATACTTCAGATTCCAAAGAACTCGGATCTGCCCATGATTTTAGATCTTGCCTTCAAAAGAGCATGTTCTATAGACGGGTGGGGGCAGAACTTGTATTGCAACAGATTAAAGAGAATTTTAAAACTCTTCATGTAGAGACCATGCTAAAAAAAGCATAGAAAAAGAAATCCACAAACTTGGAAAAGAGATTTGCAATGCATATAACTAGCAAAGGATTAGTATTCTGAGCAAAAAAATAGCTCTCCAATAAATCAATAAGGAAAAGACAAACAGAAAATGGGTTAAAGATATGAAAAAGCCCTTCACAGAAAACATACATGAACCATAAACCTAAAAACGATGCTCAACCTCATTATAAATGAAACATATAAACATATAAAACTATGCATATATAAAACAAAGAGATGTCTTTTCCTACCGATGGGCAAAACACTTAAGGTACAATACTACTAAGTACTGTTGAGGATATGGAGCAATGGGAACTGTTACCTGTTAGAGGGAGTGTAAACTGGCAGACCATTCTGGAAAACAATTTGGCAATACCAAGCCAAGCCAAGATGCATATCCTTGTGAATCAGTAGTACCTTTTCAAGGTTAAAACCCTGGAGAAATTTTTGTACATGTGTTGTGTAAAATGGGGAACTAGCAAAACAACAACCAAACAATCAAAACAGAAACAATCTAAATATTTGTTAATAGCACAATGTCTAAATGAACTGGGGTATCTTCATACAACAAACTACAAAATACCAATGAAAACAAACTGCTGGCACATATGTCATTATGGATGAATCTCAGATATTTAACTTTGAATGAAAAAGCATGCCATAAATGAATATACAAAATATTCACTCATTTACATAAAGCCCAAATCTGGCAAAACCAAAGAATACTGTTAAGGGATGAAAACATTTGTAGTAAAACTATAGTAATAAACGATTCAATAAAATCCAGGGTATTGACTAGCTCCAAGGCAGAAAGCACAGACTCTGTTTTGGGCAGACATCACAGTGACCTCCAAAGGTAGTTACTGTTTTATGCATAAGTAGTGAGTATATGCGCATTCGTTTTTTTTTTTATTTTAAAAAATCTTGACATATGTTTTTTGCACTCCTTTGAACGCTACTTCACAAAATAAAATTTGTAAAGGGTGTTAGAAAAGGGCAGTAAAATTACACTAACATTTAAAAAATTATGTCTCAAGAAGGTGAAGAAGGGAAGCGGACTTAGCCCAGTGGTTAGGGCGTCCGTCTACCACATGGGAGGTCCGTGGTTCAAACCCCGGGCCTCCTTGACCCATGTGGAGCTGGCCCATGCGCAGTGCTGATGCGCGCAAGGAGTGCCGTGCCATGCAGGGGTGTCCCCCGCGTAGGGGAGCCCCACACGCAAGGAGTCCGCCCCGTAAGGAGAGCCGCCCAGCGCGAAAGAAAGTGCAGCCTGCCCAGGAATGGCGTCGCCCACACGGAGAACTGACAGAACAAGATGACGCAACAAAAAGAAACACTGATTCCCATGCCGCTGACAACAACAGAAGCGGAACACGCAGCGAATAGACACAGAGAACAGACAACCAGGATGGGGCGGGGGGGAGAAATAAATAAATAAATAAATCTTTAAAAAAAAAAAAAGGTGAAGAAAAGATATAACAATAATCCTACTTTGATTGTTTCTTAAGGGAACTATACTGTATCCCTAAATAATATTTAACTACTTAACATCCAGCTTTTACACAATACCAATGGACTGGAATTACAAATGATATTGAACATTCCTGGCACATCAAGAAATACTTGTACTATATATCTCTTCCTGACAGGTAGCTCCTAATTCCTGAGGCTGTCAACAGTCCTTCAGAAAGTTATAAAATTCAGGGTCAATAAACACGTGTACAGTTTTCCAAGCATAATTCTTATCCTAAAAAAATGAAAGCATTACTGGAAATACAACACCTAACAACTGCCTAGTGTAGCACTGAAAAAAACAATGTGCGGCTCAGTATACATTCCACTCAGTGTACATTTAAAAGCAGGTTGAAGAAACTTGTAGCCTGCTGCGAGTAAGGTCATGCTAATCACCAACTATTTCTCCCAGTTGGAAGCAGCAAATGCAGCTGGGTGTGGAGAGAAGACTCTCAGACCCGGAGTCAGAAGTCTGGGCAATCTTTGTTAATTCACTTCCTGCTTTTCTTTCCATTTTTATGTTGGAAATTCCCAAATTAAAAGACACATAAATGCATAACGTACACACATATCCCTTATGCATCTCTTCTTTAGGCTACCACTTTAATATGACCTTTCCTCTTCTTCTAGCCTTGCTTTCCTCCTTCTCCCATCACGACCCCCTCCCCGTCTTCAATCTTTTTTCCACAGTCCAGCCAGAGTGATATGTTTTCTAAAATACCAAAATATTTATTTTGTTCATTGACTTTCAATGACTTCCCACTGCCTTCAAGATATGGGTCCAAGCTCCTAGCCATGGTTCGAGGGAGCTCTGTGGTGGGTTCCACCCACCTCCCCGCCTCCCTAACTGCTTCCTACTGAACTTCTCTTAGCCCAGGTAGCTTTTTACTCCACACCTTCTTTACCTGGCTCACTCCTATTTAGCTCAGGTTTCACCTGAGGCCTCACTTTCCCTCCCAGACAAAGCTTCCTCTTCCTCCAGTGTGTTGCCCAGCACCTGCACCCACCCCTAATGTGGCAATTACTGCGCTTCAAGACAAGTAATTGCATTTATACGTCAGCCCGGAGAGGCTGTAATTCCTTGACTTAAGAACATGGCATGTTCGCCTTTGCACCCCCAGGATCTGAGCAGTGCTTGTAGTACCTAGAAAACATTCCGTGAATATTTATGCAATTAGTGAATGCTTTTATTCTCTCATATTTCCTCAACATCTGCACCAAAGAAAAGAAGACCTAATCAAATAGTGGTCAGTAGGTGAGCTAATGGTAACAATATCAATAATAATAGGATTTAGGGAGTGGGGAGGAGAAGAGCTAATATTTATTAGTGCATATCCTCTACGGTTCTAAGTACCCTATTTATTCATTTACTCATTTATTCAGAAAACCCAAGACCACCTGTTAAAAATACAGATTCCTGGGCCCCATCCCAGAAATTACTGGATAAGAGTTTCTTGGGACATGGTCCAGGCATCTATTTTTAATAGGCATTTAAGGTATTTCTGGCCTAAAGTTAGCTTTGGAACAACTGGCCTATCAGTACAGAGCAAATTAGTTCATATGATATCATGTACACTTTTCATTTTGAAGCTCATTGTTACAAAATGTGTATTACTCTATGAAGCTCTCTAAACTTGCCCATAATCCAAGTGTAGGCAGAAGCAATGATATTGGTTTTTCAAACTATCAAATGGACAAATATTCTATCAAAATGGAGAGTTTAGGAGGCTTCATGGCAATATCTTCCTCTGATATCCTTGATATCACCAGAAAAAAAACCAAATTATTTTAAGTAGAAGATGGCTTAACTAAGGATAAATCTAGTAAATTTTCAATTACCTTAAAATTGCATTACGATAAGGAATAATCCCAAACTGACTGATTATTCCATATCAGTATTTGTAATAAAATCTCTAATGTAATTTTATCATTCAAAGGTTAATTTCTTATCTTCCAAAACAAAAGCCAAGTTCTCAAAAAGAACAACAAAAAGCAGTTCCAACAAGAAGGGAGGAATGGGGTGAGGGCGGTGGGGGGGGTATATGGGGACCTTATTTTTTTTAATGTAACATTAAAAAAAATAAAGACAACGAATTAAAAAAAACAATAAAGGAATAGGAAAGAAGGTAAAGAGGAAGACAATAAGGAGGGGAGAGACAGAGAGAACAAAGAAAGGGAGGGATGAAGGAAGGAATGAGAGAAGGAAGCGTGGTAGTGAATTAAATTAAAATTATTTCAAGTGTTAATTTAAAAGCTAACATTTATTGCCCTTATAAGTAAATTTATTCTGTTGGTAAAATGATACCGTTTATAAATGTAATTTCTTCAAATTAATAAAATTATTTTTCAAATTAAAAAAAAAAAGGACACCACACCCCCCATACTCTAAACTTTCATTACATAAGCCACCAGAAAACACTCTCAGAATCTAATATTTTGCTCTAGGAATCAGCAGAGTAGCCATTATCTTACATCTACACACCTTTAGAAGTGTAAAACACAGAGCTGCCCATCTCAAGCACATTTCTCTAATCTCTCTGTTTCTTGCTCTTTCCTGCTAAGATAATTTTATGACGTTTTCATTTGAGAAGAGGTAAATGTTTTAACAACGAAGCTGTGTATGATATCAGCATTTAAGATGCCAAGAATTTTTATTTAGAAAGCATTCTTATTCTAATTACAAAAGCACACCTTTGTGGAAACTGAATAAATTAATTTCCCACTTTTAAACACATCAAAAGGAATTATTTCTTAACATCTGTAGAGTGCTCCACAGTCTTGCTACTCAAAGCGTGAATCCTCAGATCTGTGCACTGGCATCACCTTAGAGCTTGTTAGAAATGCAGATATGGGGATCCCATCTCAGAGTTCCTGAATGCGAATTTGCACTTTGAACAAGATCCCTAGGGCATTCATATGAAAAGCACTGGCTCTTTGGTTTCCATAAATCATTTTGGGCCCCTGGGCTTATGGCCTTGGGGAATCTACCTGCCTGGGAGGGTCTAGAGCAGTACTGCTGTCCAACAGAACTTTCTGTGATGATGGAAAAGTTCTCTGTCTGTGAGGGTAATCACAGTATCCTCCATTCATACACGCATTCAAAATTTTGCTAGCGTGACAGAGAAACGGAATTTTACATTTTAATTTTAATTAATTTAGATTTACATATTAATAGCACCATGTGGCCACCGTCTAGGGACTATTTATACTATAAAACCCCTTCCAGTTCTAAAAGCTTACAATTACAGGAAAATGATTTATGAAATTAATATTCAGCCCTGTATTTAAAATAAATATCTGTTGAATACCTACTATGTGTAAAGCACTCTGGTTCATCAATGAACAAAACAGACCAAAATCCCTATCCTCACAGCTGATCATCTAGCAGGGATAGAAAAATAAATAAAATAAACAAAATATTCCATTATTAGAAGACAATTAGGTATGGCAAAAACAGAGCAGATGAAGAAGGAATGAAGACTGCTGGGGGTAGGAGAGGGGGTTGGTGACTGTAATACAAAGGGTGCTGAGAGGCCATCTGGAGAAGCTGACATTTGAGCAAGCACTGGGAGAGGATGGAAGTCAACCATGCAAATATCAGGGGCAGGGTGAGAGCACCTGAGAGAGGGAGAGCTGCTGCAAAGGCCTAAGGTGGGTGAGGACCTGATATAAATGAGGGACAGAAAGGAGTCCCTGGAAGCTGGATCACAGCAAGCAACGGCAAGAGGAATAGAAGATGGGGTTGGAGAGGTTCGAAAGGAAACATCCAGGGGTGAGGGTCATGGACCACAAGCTTTGTAGGTGACTGTCAGTACTTTGGCTTTTGCTCTGGGGTGACACTGTAAAGAAATGACGTGTCAAATATTACATGGGAGTATATGGGAACCTCTTACATTTTTTACTGTAACATTTTTATGTGATCTATGTATCTTTTAAAAAAAAGATTAAAAGCAACATCACCCTGGCTTCACTCTTGAGATCGCTGATAAAGGTGCAAGGACAGAAGCAGGGGAATAGTTGGGGGGATTGCTGGATTCCAGGTGATACATTATGGTGCCTCGTCTCACAGTGATAGTAGTGAAGACGGCAAGAAGTAGCTGGATTCTGGGAATATTTTAAAGGTAGACATAACCTCAGGGCCTGATTTATAGGAATGTGGTGTGGGAGGAAAAGAAGATTCAAATTTGACTCAAAGGTTTTGGTCTAAGCAATTGGAAAAATGGAATTGCCATCCACTGAGAGGGAGGGAAAACTATGGATGGAGCAGGTTTAAAGGGAAACACAAAGAGTTCAGTTGTGGGCATTTTAAATTCGACGTTTATTACATATCCAAGTGGAGATGGCTTATGCAGATGGATAAACAAGTCTGGCATTCAGTGGAACAGTCAGAATTGAGGATATAAATTTAAAAAACTGTGGCATACAGTGAATATTTATCAGAAATTGGGGGAGATCACCAGGGCAGTATGCATAACTAGAGAAAAAAGGGGGCCAAGACCATTAAGAGGCAGAAAGAAGTAACTCAGGAGGGGAGGAATAAACAAAGAAGCATGAAAAGAAGAGCGAGCATAGAAGAAAGAAAAATCAAGAGACCATGGTACACTTGAAGCCAAGTGAAGAACGGGGTTTCAAGTGTCAAATGCTGCTGAGAAGTCAAGTTAAAACAAGAAGCAAAACTGAGCATGGAATTAAAGCAATATGAAAGTCAAGGGTGACCTAACAAGAGCAGTTACAGCAGAGAGGTAGAGGCAAAGCATGATTGACGTGGGTTAAAGGCACAGTGGAAAGAAATGAAGAGATAGGAAGTATGGATAACTTTTGCAAAGAATTGAACTCTAAAGGGAACATTAGCTGCAAGGAAAAATGGGGTCATACAAGCGTTTTAGTTTATCATTATTTTGTTGCCTTTAAAAAGACAGCAGTAGCAGCTTGTTTGTATGCTGATGAGAAGGGTCCAATAAAGGGAAATTTTAACTATAGAGGACAGAGATGAGCAACCTATGGCCCATGGGCCAAATCTTGCCTGTTCCCTGTTTTTGTACAGACCATGAGCAAAGAATGATTTCTATTTTTCTAAATAGCTGAATACAAGAATATTTCATGATATGAAAATGAAATCAATTTGAAACATAACCATTCTATGCTCATTGTTTATAAACTATCTATGGCTACTTTTAATCTACTTCAACAGAGGTGAGCTGTGAGAGGGACTGCACGTGCCATTCTCATCTATTCTCACTGCTGCTCCATGCGCTATGAATCACAATGATGGAGTTACAACTTGAAAGCTTCTGAGTGCCACATGTACCACCACGACACTTTTCATTTTACTTTTATTACCAATGCATACTTATTATGTCAAAATGAAAAAGAGAAATGCTTTGTCATGCTTTGTAGGCACAGTGGAATGTAGAATAGTTTGTTCTTGAATTAGATGGCAAAACATTTTGTTTACTATGCAATATCCCTATAGTTAATAAAATAATACAATATATGCTGACATTACAAGCCTAAACACTCATTAAAATATTCCCAACTCATCAGGAAAATTTAAAACAGAATATCCATTACTGCAGAATTTCTTCCCAAAATATAAAAATGAAAATGAGACTGCAACCAAAGTAAGTTTTCAAATGTCTCACATGTTTGGCAACCAAAGAAATTTGTTTACTTATGGTGAGTTAATTAAGTTATGTTTTATTGAAGCAGCCAAAGAAATGGATCCAGAAAAAACAAACTTAAGACTATTAGCCTTTTTAAAACAATTTCTTAAAAGTGTTAAGGAAATTGGAAGTAACATCAATAGTCAATTTAAAAACAAGGCAAATGATATCAAGTTACTTTCCTTTGCTCTTTATGTGCTGACAGATGTACATACACTGCTCATTTGTTGTTCATCTGGGGAGTGAATGCAGAGTTTGAAGTGACCAAAAAATTAGCCTCTATGAATAGTACTCATGGAATAACCACAGGCAAGGATATTTTTAAAGACGGTGAGAAAACACAAATTCAGTACCATCTGAAGTACAATCTGTCTACTAAGATGTGTTACATGGTGGTAAAATGTGTGTGGAGTAGAAAAAAGTTAAGTTTAACCAATTTAAAGCTAGTGAAGACTGAAGGTGTTTAAAGTTTACAGCAATATTCATCAGCACGTTCTCTAGGGAAAATACTCAAATTTATCATGTGTTATTGGACCAGTGGTGTTAACTGATAAACTCCACTCACTTTCGTGGACTTAATCATGAAGAGTTCTTTGAATTTTGTCACAAAGAGAAGATGAATATCCTGACTTGCTCTACGACAAAAGTTTGAAAGGTTAGCACTGGTAAAGTTAAACTCTAATTTTCCTCATTCAGAACCCTCTTCAACCAACTAACAGTGTTGAAAAGTCATTTTTACTGTAGGTTTTATGTTTGTTTTTTTTAATGAATTCAACCTAAAATCACAAGAAACTATAGCACAAAAGTTATACTGTAGTAAAAACATCACAAGTGACGTTGAGCTGCTTTACAAACTTCTCACACAGTCAAAAGTTAAAACAAGAAGGAAGATCTCTATTCCCACATAAATTTGCAACAGATATATTTTCTGAGCTCAAACTGCAATTCCAACAGCATTTTTTTGGATCCTGATGCAGTGCAAGCAGAATTTCCATATTTTAAATCCATTTAAGTTAGTCACAAAAGACTACATATTGTATAATCCACTTACATAAAATGTCCAGAATATGCAAAATCTAAAGAGATGGAAAGTAGATTAGGTGGCTGCTTATGGCTGTGGGAAGGGAGAGGAGAAGTGACTTACAGGGAAGGGTGAATGAAAACATTCTAAAATTAGACAGTGGTGATGGCTGCATACCCCTGTGAATATACTAAATAACACTGAATTGCACACTGTAAATAGGTGAATTGTATGACATATAAATTATATTTCAATACATCTGTTTTTAAAAATCCATTTAACGGTACACTTGAGGAGCTTCTACCTAAACTCCAATTAGATGTGAGTAATTTGCAAAGAAATGACATTCTAAAAGGCAAATGTCAAGAGAAGAATCTAACAGAATCCTATAAAAGACTTCCAAATGTTGAAAATGCTTTACATGCTAATAGACTGATAGTATTTGGCAATATCTGTATGAAAAAACATTTTCAGGTGAAATATGTAAAATCTCAATAGATCAACATTGATAGAGCAACATTTGCAACCAATATAGATGACAGGGAACACTAACTTTGAACTCTAATTAAGCAGAATGTTAAAAGAATCCTATTTTTAAAATAAAAGAATCCTATTTTTCTCATTAGTAGATCTCTAACACAAATAAAAAATAATTATATTTTGAATTTAATCAATAAAATTATATGGAAATTTGTCTTCTCTCTTGTAAAATAAATACCTGTTTAATATCTTGATTTTTGCCTGTTGGCCTACAAAACCTTAAGTATTTAATATCTGGCCTTCTTCAGAAAATGGCTGCCAACTATTTTTTTTAACTCAGTAATCAAGATAAATATTTTAATGCAATATTTTAACTCAAAAGTAACACAACCCCTGAGAGAATTAAAAACATGTCCATGTAAAAACTTGTTTACAAATGTTCAAAGAAAGCAGAATTATTCATAATAGGCGGGAAAAAAACAAATGTCCATTAACTGATTGTCAACTTCTGATATAGGACAGGAGATAAAAGTTGGAAAACTGTCTTTAGGAGGCAAGAGAAGGAGGTTATTGCACTAATGTTGGGATTGGTTTAGTTTGTACTTTTAAAATAATCTATTTGAAATGATAAGGCACAATTTCTGGCATGGATATAGAATCTATAATAAAACAGACTAAGCAAAAGTTTAGGACAACTGAGGATGGGTTTTGGGAGGTGGGAGAAAAGGGATCATGGAAAGTAATCAGAGAAACTTCATATATGATAACTTTGTAAAACCCCAGAGGATTACCCCAGAGGTTGCCTAAGAGTTGTCCTCCCTTTCCTCTAGCCACAAAGTTGCATCCCACTCAATGAGAGGGAGGAAAACCCGCCAAAACCCTCAACAACCAAAAACAAGGTCACAAAAGAAGGTAAGCCATTTATAGAAATAGTGATTTTTGGCTTTGTAAAAAATAGTTTAGGATCAAGAAAAATGCCAATTTCATGGTAAAGACAAATGGGTATTCACACTTGGAAAGGAAGTTGAGAAATCTACTTTGAATCATCCTCCTTTAATGGAGATGATCATGTCTACCTTTGACATATTTCAAACACATTTTAAAGGCAATGAACAAACCAGAAGCAGAGCATAATGACAGTTACAGTCTTCATTAAAAACATGATGAATAATCGCAGACTATCATCCATAACTTCCATCAGAGGGCTAACAGAAGCTTTAATACACTACAGTTTACACTGAGGTTACACTGGAAAGACTGAAGAAGGTGAATTTATTAAACCCAACCACCTCTATTGTGAACGTTACATCCTTCTAAGTAAAAGTTTGTTATCTGGTCGAAAATGTTTGCTTACCCAGAATATAAACCTGTATTATCTGCCACCAGGGATGCCATAGTACAATGTTTACATAATAGTAGGGTTAGAAGAAATTTTGTAGGTTGTATTTTACAAGGCCACCCAAGAGTGATTAAATTGAACTTAAAAAACAAAAAGTACTTATTTTCCAAAAATTAAACAAATATCAAGAAGAGAATATTGTAACAAATATACATGTATACAACCCATCATTATGTTAACATTTTATCATTCTGCTTCCTATTTTTTATATAAAAAACAGACCATTACAGATAAAACATCCAATTACTTGCCATCCCTCTCTTCCATCCCAGAATTAGATACTTTTATAAATCTGATTCATGGTTTTGTTTTTTTTAAACTACACTATATTCATATTTCAGAACAACATATTTTGGCCTTGTATGTTCTTTAGAGTCATTGCTTTTTACTTAATATTGTATTTTAAATATATTAATATCTAGAGGTTTAGTTAAATAATTTTCAGTACAGGTGAATACTCTATTAGTATGCCAGATTTTATTCATCCATTTCCTAATGAGCATTTTTTCCATAGATTTATCAGCCATCTATGTCATTAAATTTTGCATTATTCTATTGGGCTGTTCCTCTTTCCCTTATTGATGAGGAGTTCATTAAATATTCTGTTTAATAATTTTTTATGATAGATATATTACAAAGCTATTTTCCAGGACTGTCCTTTATCTTAGTTTATAGTACCACTGCCCCCCTCAGAGATTTTTCAATTTGAAGAAATCAAATTTAACAGTTATTTTCTTCAAGAGTTTTATTTCTTAGGTCCTGCTGAAGAAATCTTTTCCAATACCAAGGTTATATAGACATCTGCAAATCCATTCTATCAGACTTAAAAAATTGTTTTTCATATATAGACACTTAATGTATCTGGAGTTTATTTCACCATATGTTGAGATAAAGAACCTTATTTGATTTTTATATGGAAAGTCCGTCATCCTTGCACCATTTATTCAAACATCCATCATATCCTCATTGATTTATGGTATAAGCCCTACTATGTTTCAAGTCCTCATGTAAAACTGGGTGTCATTCTCAGCTCTTTCCTGTGTTTTACTTATCTATTTGTCTATACTTATTATAATACTACACTACTTTGACTTATTTTATAACATATCGACATTTAGTAGGGCAAATTCTCTTCTTGCTTATTTTTCAGAATGGTCTATATTATTCTTGGACCTTGACTATTCGACATGTACAAAAATAACACTGTTGAGAGTGTACTGAATTTATAGATTAATTCAGGAAAACTGGCATCTTTATGATATTTCATCTTCCCATTCAGGTTCACAGGACGTAACTCTTCATTAAAGCAGGTCTTGTTTTACCTTCTTCAATGACTACTTTCTTTCTAAAGACTTGCACATCTTTAGATTTGTTCTAGGAAGCTGTTTGAATATAACTTCTTTTCCAAATTGGTTCTGGTGAATAAATAGTATGCCAAGACTTCCTGTATTTGGCAAACCTACCAAACTCTCCTTTATCGCTAATAGTTTTTCTCTGGATTCTTAGATATTCTATATAGGACCTCATATCCTCTAAAAATAATGGCAATTTATTCTCTTCCCTTCCAAACCGCATGTACCTTTTTTTTTTTAAGTATTGCGTTGGCTAGGATCTCCACTGTAAGGATAAACAATGATAGCACAAATCAGTCTTTTCTAATTTAGTGGAAATGCTTCTAAGGTTTTCCCACTAAATTAGAAATTTATTTTAAGTTTTGGTATATACCTTTAAAAGCCTAAGTAACTTCTAATTTTTCCTAAGAGTTGGTTTTCTTTTAAATCATGAATGTACACTTAATTTTAATAATGCTTCTTCACATATTGGAATTGTTACATGGTTTCTCCCCTTCAATCTATGATAAATATTGTTAAATAGGTTTGATGATATTAAATAGAGCATATTTGAATTCCTGAGATAAATTCTCCTTGATTGTAATGTATTCATTCAATTTTTTAATATACTGCCACATTTTATTTGCTAGCGTTTTATTTAGGATTTTAAAATTAATATTAATGAGGGACATGAGACTACAATATTCATTAAGTAAGCACATTTGAAATAGGCCCACATAGCAATGAAGGAATTAAATAAGTAGATAAATAAATAGAAGAAATTTATTGGAGAAGCTCACTATTATGTCCCTCTCCTCCCAACAGTAAGATTACCATAGAGGTAATCCTTGTGTCTCTACCATTGTATCTCTACAATGAGATAGAATCACCCACAGCAGCATTAGATATTTCTTACCTGTCATCTCGTTTCACCTACGTATTTGACTGATTGAAAACAAAGTAGCTTTGATACACAGATATCAACCTCCAATCAGATGGCCTCTAGGCTCCTTTCCAGCCTTGAAAGGTTAAGACATATACCAACAAATGAAGTTACCACTCTAGTTCTCCATTTCCATTCGTTCTGTCCATATTTCACCCATTACCTCAATCTTCCCTCAAATTTTTGTTCACTCCTCTGTAGACGAAGTACACTGAATATTCAGGGCTCTCGTACACACTCTGGTTACCAAGAAAAGCAAATGATAAATAGCATTTGATTGTCCTTACCTCTCAAGACAGAAACACTTTCTGAAATCAACGGTTCTAAACATATTTTGGGTAGATAATGATCTTTAAAATTTAATTGATTTTATGGGCCTCATCACAAGAAAAAAATAGATTTTGCCTAAGATGTGAGGGAGTTTAACCCTTCTGAAGAAAATTCATGAATTGGTGGATTCCCAAGTTAAGAAACCCTGTGGGGACTGACGGTATAATAAATGGAGACTATACTGAAAACTTTCATATTTCTTTAAAAGAAAACACTCTACAAGGTGGCCCTATGATGACAGTTACATCTGCTTCTTCCCTTTTCTCACTGCTCCATGAACTAACAGCAAGCCTGCTAGCCAAGGAAAGATGAATGACTTCTCTTCACAGTTCTTCAATCTTATTTAGATATAACATTTAAGTTAATCCATCTCCATTCTCATCATCCCCAAAACATAGTAAATTACATGTCATAAAATCATCAAATTTAGACAATTTTTCTTTGTAAGGTTACCAATAATGTACCAAAAGTGACTTGGTAAACAAGTGAGTGCATGTCATACAGAATAAAAGCCTTTAGAGAGCAGGTACATAGGTAAAAAAAATTGCTTAACTTGCTTTCAGGTGGATATATATTATATAAATATATGATTTTAAAATATGTAAATATATTATTAAAGGCAAACATTCTACAAGATGGTAGTGGTTCTATGTAAAATGTTTTATTTAAACAATATGCATTGTAGGCATAATTTTTTTGGTAGTTTGGGTGCAATTTAGATTACGGAATTTTCCCATGGTATGAGGTTTCTATGACTATATTTTTGCAACAGAAAACTCAAAGTATCTGTAAGTAACATGAGAACACTAAAAAAACTCTTGTATTTGCCTCATAAAATATCTTTAATTTTTCAATTTAATAGGTATTTCTGAGGGGACAAAAGATAAATGGTTGAGATTCAAAAAGTAAATACCATTTACAGTTATAGAGGAACTTCTTTGTTTATATTCAGTTCACTTTGAAATGAGTTGATTCATGACACTAAGATTAGTTTAGAAAAAAGTTTCTTATATAGACTCAAAATGAGGTATTACGACCTTGAATGGTCTAAACATAATGTTCAATTTTAAATTACTTTAACTTTTTCAAAGCTTTTTATAAATATTTAACACATTAAAGTACCCCTAGACACTAGCCAATGTCTGTGATTGCTCACACTAATTTGAAAATATTTTAAATTTAGTAAACATTACTAGGTCTTAAATTGCTTTTATCCAGTATTAAGTGTTGGAGAGACAACTGAAAAACCTGTCATGAAGCAAATATACATGGTTTATTTAACATTTTTAAACACTTTCAAACATATAGGACAATTACAAAAAAAATACAAACTGCATAAAGAAAACTCCAAAATACCCCTACCCCCCCCCAGATAGGTGGATCCACCAATTTAAACATTTTGTCAAATTTTTTGTATCATTCCATCGATCCATCCATTCAGTCTATTTATCAATCCATTTTCCACTTGAGTCTAGGTTGTAACTTTCATGCTCCTTCAACAATTAATACTGCCATGCACATTTCCTAAGAACAAGGATATTCAATTGTGTAATAACCTTAAGGGCAGTTCTCAACTTCAAGACATTTAACACTGATAGAAAGCTTACAGTCTATATTCCAGCTTTTTCATATGCCCCATTAATGTCCTTTGAGTATTTTCTCCTCCCTTGTTAGAACCCATCCAGGATCACGTATGGCATTTAATTGTCACTGTCTCTTCAGTTGCTCTTTCTTTTTTTTTTAATTGTGGGAGCATTTATACAACATAAACAACTTTCCCATCTCAACCATTTCCAAGCATGCCATTCAATGACCTTAATTACATTTGCAATATCGCAGTACCCTCACCACCATCCATTACTAAAACTTTCCCATCTCCCCAAACAGAAACCCTACAGTCATTGTGGATTAACTCCCCATTTTCCTGGTATCCGCCTCTGGTGACCTGTATTCTACTTTGTCTCTTTGAGCTTGCATATTCTCTGATATTTTCTTTGTAGTTACCATGGGGCTTAAAGTTAACATCCTATATCTTTCAGCAATTTTGTTTGCTTTAATACCAACTTAACTTCAATAGTGTACACAAACTATGTTCCTATACTCCTCTATCCCCCCACCTTCATGTAGTTCTTGTCACAAATTATATGTTTTTATATTATGAGTCCAAAATTACTGATTTATCATTATATTTTATGCATTTACATTTTAGATCTTGAAGCAAGTAAAAGTGGAGTTACAAACCAAAAGAGCAGTAGTACTGGCATTTATATTTACCCTTCACTGGAGCTCTTTATTTCTTCATGTGGCTTTGCTCTATGTCTACTGCCCTTTCCTCCGACCTACAGAATTCTCTCTAGCACCCATGCAGGGTCCTTCTGGTAGTGACAACTCCCTCAGCATTGGCCTACCTGGGAATGTCTTTATCTCTCCCTCACTTCTGAAATACAGTTTTGGAGGATTTAGGACTCTTGGTCACAATTTTTGGCTTTAATATGTGGTCCCACTGCCTTCTTGCCTCTATCCCACAGGAAATCAGCACTTAATCTTATTGAGGCTCCCTTGAACATGACATGTTCCTTCTCTCCTACAGTTTCAGAATTCTCTCTTTATCTTTAGCGTTCAAGAGGTTGATTATCACATGGTATGGTATGTGTCTATTTGGCTTTATTCTGTTTTGAGGTTGTTGAGTGTCTTGGATGTATATATTCATGTCTTTTATCAAATTTGGGACATTTTCAACCATTATTTCTTTGACTATTCTCTCTGCCTCCTGCCCTCTTGCTTTTCTTTCTTGAACTGTTACAATGTGTATACCCTTGATTATATCCCACAGGTTCTTCAGGCACTGTTCACTTTTCTCCACCCTTCCTTCTTTCTGCCTTCAGAATGAATGATTTCAATTGTCTTTTCTTGAAATCACTGATTATTCTTCTGTTTACTCCAATCTGCTGTTGAGCCCCTCAAAGGAATTTTAAACTTCTGTTACTGTGGTTTTCATAATTTCCATTTCTCTATTGATATCCTCTTTGTGTTCATCTTTCCTTTTCCTGATTTCCTTTAGTTCTTTGTCCATGTTTTCCTTTTACTCTTTGTTAGAGTAAATGTTGTCTGATATCCCATGTCTAGTCCTCCTCATTGATGGCTTCTATTGTTTTAATTCTCCTTTGCCTGGGCGATCACTTCCTATTTCTTTGTATGTTTGTAATCTTTTATTGAAACCTAGGCATTTTGATATTCTAATGTGTTATCACTGGAATTTAGATGCCAAAGGTCTGGTTCCTTAAGCTTGTATCCAGAGAATATTATGACAGAACTTTCACTGATTGCCAGGAACTAACAAAAACAAACAAACAAAAAATAAAAGGAGAAAAGAAAATGCCTTTCTCAGTCTTTGTACACTACCTGTGCAAGTGCTCTCCCTTAGGGCTTCTCCATAAACTTGAGTTTAGAGAATAGTTCCAAACCAAAGTGTAGGGACACCTCCCGGTCCTTTCATGCTTGCATCCTTCCCTGAGTACCTGTATGCCTAGGAACATGGATTCCTAGGAAACAGTCTCCTCGCAGGCCCAGGCACTACACTGGATGTCCTACAACCAGCAAGCCCTTGCCCCAGACAGCATGACTTGACTGCTCTCCCTCAGTGCTCCTTCTGTGGGAGACTTCTGTGAGCTGCCTTCTACAGTAATGGCAAGTTCTCAGATGGCAAGTCCCTCAGTCTGTCACCAGACTGAATGAGCCAGACATACCTGCTCCCAGTATGTGCAGGAGGATTACTCTGCTTCTTCTAGAAAAGGGGACCAGGGCTCTACACTGGGCTTGTGGCCAGCTCCATGAAGGGGGATGGGCCAGTGAGGGCACCATGAGACCCCATGGCTTTTTTTTTTTTTTTTTTTTTTGAGGTACCAGGGTTGGGGATTGAACCCGGGACCTGATATGTCAGAAGCCAGTGCTCAACCACTGAGCCACATCAGCAACCCTAGTTGGTTTTTTTGGTTTGTTTTGTTTGTTGTATTTTTAAAATTTTTTCAGGAGGCACCAGAAACTGAACCAGGGTCCTCCCATGGGGGAGGAGGGTGCTTGACTGCTTGAGCCACAACCACATCCCCTACTGCTTTTAAGCAACCTTTTTCTTGATTTGTTACTCACCCAGTTATGTTACCTGTTTTATTGAGCTTTGAGAGGTTTGAGAAAGGTGTTTCTACCAGTTTTTACTGGTTGTTTAGTTTCTGTCAAAAAGATCTATTTTAAAGATAACTATTTGGGTTTTTTTTCATAAATAAAAAAATCACATTGGCTTTTTATTACCTCCATTACTAGCTTTATGTTCAATAATAGAGGATAATAGAGGAAGCACTTAGGACTCCATGAAATAAACAAATGAAAGTGTAATGCGGTGGGGCTGGACTGAGTTACTCAGCATAAAATCAACAAAGCAAATCTTTGTTACACATAGTTATTTCAGGTTTAACCCTGCATTAAGCAGTAGTTACTTCATCACAGTACTCTGTACTGAAAACAAAGAAAGGACAAACACAATAAAAAATAAAATAGCCATTGTATGGTTGAGTCATGACCCTTCATCCCCTTTCCCATTGAAGGCAGAGGAAGCAGAACTGAGACCAGAAGAGAACACAGTTACCGAAACAAGAGTTAGATACGAAAGACAAACATGGGCAAATGAATAGGAATTAACTGGGGAAGCAAAGGACAGTTTTCTGAAACAATTCAAAAACATAAGGCCCAGAACTAAGTTGAACTACCCAAAAATTTGACTAGCTTTTCAGAACTGAAAGTTGGTCAGTAAGACATTAGTTATATGTAGGAAGGGGGAGGGTAGGAGTTCCTATTAATTTCAAACAATAATGAAGGAAAATTGTTGAGTCTCAAATTGAAGACAGACCAAAAGAAAAAAAAATCTGTTGAGGAGAGTTCAACTTCTTTGAAAAACTGATTCTGTCAATCAGTGAAATAACAACTATGGACACCGTTTTAGAAGATGCCTACCTAGTTCTCAGCTGGTGACTTTTATATGGTGTCCCCAGAACCAAAGAATAAAACCCAGGCAAACACACACACACACAGACATGTGCATAAACACACATATTCATTCCAGACAGGGGTGGTCGATGAGAGAGGCAATCAAGCTGAATAGCCTGAAAGATGAACACTGTAGATGGTATATGGGGTTGTACAACTTTGGGACTCTCAACAGAAAAAGGTCTGAGGACCAGATAGACATTCTGCTGCACCAAAGGCAGTGCAATGCCCAAAGCCGTTTGCAGGTAAAACCCCAATGTGATCAGACATGAGCCAGACCCCTCTCCACCACTTTTACACTAGTACAAGCCACTGGCACCTCTGCTCTCCACTACTGCAATCGCCTCCTACTCCATCTCCTCGCTTCTATTTGTAATGCCCCACTCCCCCAATATAAGCCAAAGAGTAGTCTTTTCAACCCATTAATTATCATATTACCCAAACGGCCAACTGGTTTCCTATCAGAGCAGGAATAAAGTATCAGTTCTGGACAGGGGTGACAAGCTCCACCCACCTCGGTGCCCAGCTTCCCCTCTGCTCTCTGCGCAGCTGCGGCCTCCCCGCATTCTCAGTTCTCCAGGTGCACCGCGCCAGCCCCAGGGCTTCGCACTGGCTGCGGGCAGATGCTCATTCCTCCGACTCCTGTTTGTCCTCCAGCCCTGGCCTCTCCACCGCATTTCCTGTACTGCCCCTGCCCATCAGCATCCCTCTCCCCAGTCGCGGCCACCTGCACAACTGCTCTCCCTCTATTTCCACAAGTGCATCTCTGGGCATGTTGTGCGCCTTCTCACTCTACTTTGCTTAGTTAACCCCTCCCCACCTCCCATCTACCGTGGCTCAACAGCCACTCAAAAGCCACTTTTTAGGCTATAGCCAAGTTCCAGTTTTTTTCTGCCTCCCATCAACACAGTATCCTCTTCACAGAACCACTTAATGCCAACAATCAGCATCACACACTGATATTACCTAATCTTTTCCTAGAGAGCTTACATCTCATCCATTGAATTTCTTAACTTTCTAAGAAGATGGATCATGGACTACCTTATAGAGTCCCATTGTCTCTTCCTCTCATGGTGATTATCAGCATAGTGTTAAGCAAATATTCTGTGCTCAGTAAACATTTTTAATAGAACATGAATGCTCAAGTGTCATGGTTTTATTTTCCTAGGCTGCTCAAACAAACACCAATGCAGTGGGTCAGCTTACACAATGGGAATTTATTTGCTCATGGTTTTGAGGTTAGGAAAAAAAGTCCAAATCAAGGCATCATCACAGCAATGCCCTTTTTTTTTTTTTTTTTTACTTATTTCTCTCCTCTCCCCACCCATCCCGTTGTCTGTTCTCTGTGTCTATTTGCTGTGTCTTCTTTGTCCACTTCTGTTGTTATCAGAGGCATGGGAATCTGTGTTTCTTTTTGTTGTGTCAGCTCTCCGTGTGTGCTGCGCCATTCCTGGGCAGGCTGCACTTTCTTTCGCACTGGGCGGCTCTCCTTACGGGGAGCGCACTCCTTGCGCATGGCGCTCCCTTTCGCCGGGGACACCCCTGCGTGGCCTGGCACTCCTTGCGCGCATCAGTGTTGCTCGTGGGCCAGCTGCACACGGGTCAAGGAAGCCCAGGGTTTGAACCACGGACCTCCCATGTGGCAGACGGACACCCTAACCACTGGGCCAAGTCTGCCGCCACAGCAATGCTTTCTCATCAAAGACTGTGGTATTCTGGTGCTGGCAATCCATGATCCTAGCTTGTCACATGGCAAGGCACATGGTGGCATCTCCTGATCTCTCCCTTCTCTTCCAGGTTCCACTGATGTTCAGCTCCTGGTTACTCCCTTTGTCTTTCCCTCTCTGTCTGAATTTCTTTCTGCCTATAAAGGACTCTAATAATAGGATTAAGACCCATCCTGATTAAGGTGGCCCACCTTAAATGAAGTAACTTCATCAAAAGGTCCTACTTAATGGTTTATACCAACAAAAATAGATGGAGTTGAAGAACATGTTTTCTGGGGTCCATACTGTTTCAAACCATCACAATCCCTCTCCCCATTTTGATTACCTAAAATCAACTTAATACTAGAGAATCATCTTCCATAGCTTGCCTATAGAGAAAGTACTGGCCAGTGGAAGAAAAGTCTTCTTTCTATGAAAACTCTTCAATTCACTAATTACCTATTGACGTGTACTTTCATTTGTTTTTCCAGAAGTAGCAATGAAATTAGTAATAGGAATTCTTCCATTTTATCTCAGCTACAGTACTACGATCAGAGGCAGCCCCTTCATGACATAACTGTGCAAGGTGAAGGGCAGTTTATGGCCTGCGTGTCGTTAACCAGCCTGAGGAGGCTGCCTGCCTAACGCTGGCCTCCTCAGCACCCTGAGCCAACCAACAGGGCTTTGTGCAATCCATTTCGATTATAACAAGCCAAAAGGACATTAGAACAGAACAATCCAAAAATCCCAGTGATGTTTAGCATCTCAATTTTATATTATTAATCAATAATGTAAAAACTATTTGCTACTAGTAACAAAATTATTAACAATAATTGTGAATGCAATACATTAAAACTGACGTCATTATTTTTGAAAATCTTTGTTCAGCACTTAGTGAAGATTCTAAGGTCTAGAGCTCAATTTTTTTCCAATACTTTGTTGTTATGCTGTCCCACCTGAAAAAGACAACTCACAAAGATATGGGAACAGAAAAAGTACATTGTTGCCTGTACATACTAAATCATAATACTTATTTTTTTTTTGTCTCATCCAATTATGCAAAGATTGTTGCTCAAATTCGGCTAGCAGATTTACATCTTCCCTGACATCAATCAACTATCATTACAGCAAATCAGAAGGTGCTGATTTTTCAAAAAATTTTTCAACTAATGGGTTAAAAACTCTCTGAAGCTCTTATTTGGTGATTTTGTTAAGAAGGTTAGAAAATTGTTTCCAAGTTTTTTTAAGTTTGTAGATATGCTAGTGGATTTAAGAGAAACAAACAACTGAACAAACAGTATTTTTCAGAAATCCTGAAAAGTGAACAAAAATATAAGCAAAGTATTAGAAAAATGACTATCCTTTCAGAATTTTCTTTCCCTCATCCTAAGGATGAAGCCTAAAGATGCCATATTAAAAACAAAAAAGGTAAACCCGATTTTATAACCCTATTTTAATTGGTTCAAACTACACCTGAAATACATAAACTTAACTGAACGTGACTATACGTAGATTTTTAAAAAGCATATCTTCTTGTGTCACACAAATAAATAACCTTGAGACCTTGGCGCACAGATGTATATAGATGAAACACCAACTCATACAGTCACACAGAATGAGTCTTTTTTAAGTTTAAGAATCTATTATTTTCGAAGCATTTTTTTTTATGAACAATTTTGAAGAGGAAAACTGGTAACCATGAGGAAAAAAAAACACTGAAGTTAAGGGTAAAACTGTTTAACAGTAGGGATAAAATGAGAAATCTTGGGATTGTACCTCCATTTCCCACTGAGGGCATCCCTGGTAGGAAAATGAAAACCCCTACTCCCTACAGAACCATGTGGAAAAAAAGCTACTTCCCCACTGAGGTCAGATGTTCCTACAAAAATGGGGCACTGCCTTCTGGCTAAATCAAAGTTACTTCTGATTTTACCCAGCAGCTCTTCTTCTATAGTGGGTAATAAACTAAACTGTAAACATTAGGGGGAAAATGACACCATCAAAGAAAGCGAAACACTGGTGAAATATTATGAGCAATTATTTTATTTTACCTGCTGTTTTACAGTACTAGGCAAGCAGAGAAAAAAGCTGTGGTGATGTAACTTGCCACACACTATTCAGTGCAAATGAGCTTCGTGAACAGAGTATGGCCAGTAATCGTGAGGAAATAAGGCAAGAATCAACACCACAAAAAGGGAAGTAATTTGTGAGGTAGCCTATAATTAGCCTCTGAATCTTATAGTAGGGAATATTATTAAGGCAAATAGCTTAGAAAGATTTAAAAAGGGATTAGCTACTCACATGAAAGAATAAACCCAGCTTCTAGTTACCTGAGCCAGTAGGGGGAAAAAAAAAAAGGCACACCCATAAGAGCAAAGTACCTCCTCTGTGTCAAGATAAAGACCCTCAACTAGGAAGAAACTTCTGAGTACTATATAAACATCTTTTGGAAATTTAAATGATTACCTATTCCAGAAGATACTAACCAAACAAAAAATTTCACAAATAAAGTAGAATACCAGGAAAAATAAAAATGTAACAGAAAATCAGCTTAACAAGTCAAACTTGCTAGGATGGTTAATTCTAAGATATTATTAGGTATAATATTATTTATTATAGAATATGCCCACACTATAAAAAAATAAAGTTATATCAACTCTTTATTCAGAAAAATATTCTAAGGTTTCTCAAATATGTTTAACCACCAGTTAAGCTAAAATTTTGATACAATGAAAAGGAAATTATATGATACAGAATTATTTTAAGTAATGTTAATAATAACAATGATTAGAGATATTCCAGTTACCATGGAATTATCTAAAATATTGAATTTTAAAAGAACAGCTTTTATGTAAGCTTTGCTTAAAGCTAAGTGAATATTATTTTATTATTCACAGATAAAGCACAAAAGAAACAAAACACCAAAGTATGTTAACCAAAATAATGACATAGGTTATAAATATTTAATTAAATGATTGACTAGACATGAAATATTTTTAAAAAACAGATTAAAATTCAGGCTCAAAAGCTTTACTACCAAAACTCACTAGATTCCTGATTTTTGGTGGAAGTAGTGTGGTAGTTTTAAAATATGGCCCAAATTCCTTGAGACTTGCATAGAAAAAATTGGAGTTTATGCTCCATCTCTTAAATCTGGACAGGTGTGTGACTGCTTTGCCCAATAAAATACAGTGGAAGTGATGCTGAGTTACTTTCAAAGCTCCTAGAGCGCCTGCCTGGCTCCCTTGGGATGCTGGCCGGGCAGAAGCCAGCCTCCATGTAAGAGATGCCACGGCCCTGAGACTGCCACGCCAGGTGGCCACATGTGGGCACTCGGGTCAAGAGCCACCAGTGAGCGAGCCGACATCTGACTACAGTCACATGAGAAATCCCAAGTGTGAGCTGACCAGCTAAGCCTTTTCCAGAGTCATGACCACAATGTCTTAAGCTGCTAGGTTCTGGAAGAATTTGTTAAGCAGGAGGCGCAGTAACCAAAAGAGGTATTAGGATTAAAGACCAGTGACAAATGAGATGCCAGGATAAAGTCTCAGCCCAGAGCATTCCACTGCAATTAAAACCAAAATATATTGTGGAATAAGATATCACAAATTCAGATTCATGTATTTACCTTACTTTTTCTACCAAACTAAACATGGTTTATTTTCCATCATTCACTTACTCTTTCAACAAATATTTTATTGGGTACCTACTCTGTTTTGGGCTTTGTACTAAGCTCTAGAAGTGAAAATAGATCAAAGAATATTGGGGTGGGGGCAGATTAACTGATTGAACATCAAATCATCACATAAACTTATAATTACCAAAAAAAATCCTGAGAGTATGAAGAGCAGGACTGATTCAGTAGAGAGATTTATGGGAGGCTGAAATCTGAAGAAAGAGGAGAAATTAACAGAGGGAAGGATATTGGCTGGAGAGAAAAGAGCTAGAATGAGAGAAGAAAGGATTAATGAGGAAAACAGAGCCCAGACCTTACCAGTTGTCTTAAGGAATTTTAATGCAGCACAATGGGAAAGTCTCAAAGGTTTTTAAGCAAGATAATGAATTGTTGAGATTTTCATTTTAAAAAATCATTCTGGCTCTCTATTCCAATACTTTATACATTAAAAGACCACTCTTTAATTCATTAATTAATGAAATGAAATAAAATACTTATTTCATGCCTGCAACCTGCCAAGACCTAGGAAATTAATCAGTGAAAAAGAATAATAAGGTCTCTACCCACACCAGGCTTTAAAGAAGCATGGAGCAGGAAGAGGCAATTTAAATACAGTGAAATATGAAGTATGTTACAGTAATTCTAGAGAGTTTAAAGAATGTAGGATGTTTCATCCAGATACAGGGGTTCAACAATTCTCAAAGAAGAAATGTCAAAGCCGAGACTAGAAGAATGACTAGGAAGGAAAGAGGCAAAGAGAACTGGGGCAATGTGGTGGCTTGACGTTATGTACCACAGAAGAACATGTTCTTAGCCCTAATCTTTTCCTGTAGGTATGAACCCATTGTAAATAGCACCTTTTGATGAGGTACTTTACTTAAGCTGTGGCTCAACTCAACCAGGATGGATCTCAATCCTATTACCAGAGGGCTCATCAAGAAGGCCACAAAGAGGGAAGCAAAGGAAAGAGCAAGAAGCTGGAAGTCAAAGGACCCTGGAAGAGAAAGGAGAAGACACAACAATGTAAATTGCCATGTGGCAGAAGAGCCAAAGACCTAAGGACATCAGCAGCCAGCCCCAGAACCTCAGTCTTTGGGGAGAAAGCATTGCCTTGCTGAAACCTTGGTTTGGGACTTCTCCTAGCCTCAAAACCATGAGCCAAAAAATTCTCACTGTTTAAGCCAGGGTTCTTAACAAGAGATCCATGAGCTTCAACTGAAATTCAAAAAAACATTATTCTTGTGGGGACATGTTGTTGTGGATGTGATAAATAATACACAGTATAGTGTGGACTTAGTAAGGGATCTGTGGAACAAAAAAGGTTAGGAACCCCTGGTTTAAGCCAACCCACAGTATAGTATTTGTTTTAGCAGCTGGGAAACCAAAACAGAGAGCAAGGAAAGAAAAAAGATCCCCCTAAAATAGAACCTCATGTCACTGTAGGCAAATAGGGAGAATGCAAGGAACAAATAGAAGTTGAATATGATTATATGCTTAATGGGTACTGAGAAGAAAAAATGTTTGGAAAGGTAAGCAAGAGCCAGATCTCTCAGGCATATGTAAGCTATGTTAAAAAGTTGAGATTCTATTCTATTAATATAAGTAAGAGGCATACATTGAGAGGCTAAGAAGCAGGGTGTTGTGATCATTCCTGCATTCTAGATACCATCCTCTAGTTGCAGTATGGAGAAAAAGTGAGAGAGTTAAGAGAAGGTTATGACCATAGAACCTGTGGGTCTCTGTAGCCTGGGTGGTACTGCAGGGACAGATGTTGGACATTGTATGTCCTGCCATGGTCCACTGGGTGGACAGGGGGAGAGTGTAAACTACAATGTAAACCATTACCCATGTGGTGCAGCAGTGCTCCAAAATGTCTTCACCAAATGCAATGAATATGCCATGATGATGAAAGAGATTGTTGATGTGGGAGGAGTGGGGTGAGGGGGATGAGGGGTATATGGGGACCTCTTGTATTTTTTGAATGTTACATTTAAAAATAATAATAAAGAGAGGGAGGGAAAAAAAAGAGGGTTAGAGTCCTAGGACCAAATAAGAAGTTGTTCTTGGAACCCAGGAGGGAAATGGTGATGGCCTGAGAAAGGAAAATGATAGCAGAAATGGAGAAGAGGAGAGAAGAAAGTAGAAATGTATTGAGGAGGTAGAATTGAATGGACCTGGTGATTAATTAAATGAAGGAGGTGAGGAGGAGCCCAGTGATGTCTCCTAAGGTATAGCCTGCATACTAGTGATGGTTGCAAGGAGGAAGGGGGGGGGGTTTAGTTTTAGAAAGTTAAATTTAAGGTGTCTGTGGGTGAGACATCCAAGTGAAAATGTCCAAGAGAAAGATGGATCTATGGAACTGAAGGTGAGAGGAGTGATCTGGGCTAGAGCTTTATAACACCTCATAAAGGTGTTACCTAAAACCATGGGAATGGATGAGGGGCTCCAATAACAGAAAGTTAACTGAGACGAGAAGAGGGTTTAGGATAAAACCACGAGGACACCATCATTAAGAGATGATACAATAAGAGAAAGCTGCAATGGAAACAAAAGGAATGGTCAAGAGTTAGGAAGAAAACAGCACAGTATTCCACCAATAAAATGAGCAGTAAGTCAAGTCACAGCCATCTAAACTAAATTCCTCTTGATTTTCTCACATTAAGAAAGAGGCTGAGTTTGGTAAAAACATGCTCTGTATCTAAGTTTGGACAAGAGCCTTTTACTTCCTCAAAATGTAATGAATTTTTTTCTCCTTCTTGGATACATATACTTATTTAGCTTATAAATAAAATAGTAACCTTAAAGAATATAAAAAGACCATGGTTTTAGAGCCAAACAGAACTGAGTTTAAATCCTACCTTTGCTATATCACCTAGCTATGTGGTTTTGGGCAAGTTATTTAATCTCTCTCTCTATCCTTGAGTCTCCTCATCTAACACAGAGCAGCACAGAAGTAAAATGGCTGGATACTCACTGCTATAAGTCCTCTCCTTCCTATTTTCTTGGACCCACTACAATCAGAAAAACAACCCCACCACTGCCAATGGAAACAGCACTGGTCATGGTTACTAACAACCTCCTTGTTGGGAAATCCAATGGCTAATTTACATCTTCATTCTGCTGCAACAATCAGAAGCATTTAACACAGATGATTATCCCCCTTTAACAAAAACAAACAACAGACATCCTCTTTATTTGGCTGCTGGACAACCATTCTAACTGGATTCTCCTCCTTTCTAATTGGCCCACTCCATTTCAGACCCCTTGCTGATCCCTTCCTATATGCCAGACTCCAGATATTTCTGAACACTGGCGTACCCAGATTCAAACCTCAACCCTCTTTCTCTCTCTGCTTTCACTCCCCAGATGACCTTATAGCTTTAAATATCATTTATATGCGAACATACTCCAATTTTATATATTCTGCTCAACCTCTCTTCTGAATGCCAGACTCCACCTGCCTACTCAACAACCCTTCATGAAAGTCTAAACGGCATTTCAAACTTAGCATGAACTCCCGATGCTCCCTAAACCTACTCCTACGGTATTCCTCATCTTATTAAATGGCAACATCATTTCTCTAATGCTTGAGCTCAACACCTGAGTCATGCTTTACTTTTTGTTCTCATCCCACATGCAATCATCAGAAAAATCTGTCAGCTCTGTCTTCTTAATATATTCAAATTATTCACAATATCTTCCCGTAATTCAAAATTCAACCACTTCAAATCATATATGCCTTTATCACTCTAGTCGAAACTACGTAATTGTCAGTCTCCTAATTGATCATTTTATTTCCACTATTAACTCCTATAGTATTTTATTCATAAAGAAGCAAAATAATCTCTTCTGAAGGTCAAATTATTATCTAGTTACTACCTTCTTTTAGTTTCCCATCTCACTCAAGAGACAATCCAAAGTCCTCATGGCCTTAGAGCCCCAGGGACCAGCTTTCCCCCCTCCTCCTGTTCGAATTGGTTGTCATCCACTTAATACTTGCTACCTCATTCTCTATGCTTTAATCACAAAGATCTCCTTGCCATTCCCGGAACACCCCAAAGCAGGCCCCTGCCTCCAAAATTTTACACTTGCTATTCCTCCAAATATCCTCATGGTTCCTTCATTGCCATCACGAATATCTCTGTTCAAAAGTTACCTTATAAAGCAAACCCTACCTCATAACTCTCTCTAAAGAAAACCATTAGTGCATAAAGAACAATCTTCTCCTTACTCTTTATTATCACCCACCTCTTGTTTCTCTTTCTCCATAACCCTATTACGTCTTAATATACTACGTAATTTATCCTCTGTCTTCTCTCCAGCCTTCTCCTTTTTAGTAGATAAACTCCATGAGGCCAGTGGGTTTACATATTTTAGTTCCCTGTCCCCTCAACACCTACAACAGCACCTGGCATGTAGGAGGCATATAATATTAAATGAATTAAAATTAAATAATATAATTTGTGTAAAAATGCTTAGAACATAGTAGATGTTCAATAAATGGTTGCTCTTGTTAATTGTGGAAACTTAATAATTGAAGGATAGTTACCTCAAAATTGATGGGTAAACAGTACTGATAAAGTAGAAAGAGAATGACACATACTGGCAGTTATTTTCTTGTAGACACTGAAGTGAAGACATATTTTTAGACAGAACTTATTTGGGAAAGTTCATTTGGTTTATCATATAAAACCCTTGTGACAGAATGAATTTGAACAAAATAAACTATTTTTTAATTATTGTATAATAACTTAAAAGATCCACCACATTGTCATGAATCCAAAATAAACTTAACAAAATTATGCTTTCTTTTAAGTAAAAGGAATATTTTATAGGAACAAGATATTTGTTAATATTCTTTTCCCAACAATTAGAAAAAGCTCTGAGAAATATATGAATTAAGGAATAAGCAATGCACATGCTGCTGGAAAATGGGATATCCATATGCAAATGAATGAAATTGGGCCTCTGCCTCCACCATATACAGAAATTAACTCCAAATAGATCACTGATCTAAATATAAGAGATCAAATCATAAAACTCATAAAAGGAAACATAGAGAAAAGTCTTCAGAACCTTATATTAGGCAATGAATTCTTAGATACAATACCACAAACACAAGCAACAAAAGAAAAATATAAATTTGACTTCATGAAAATTTAAAACTTTTGTCATCAAAGGACATTATCAAGAAAGTGAAAAGACAACCTGTAGAATGGGAGAAAATATTTAAAAACCATGTATCTTTTAAGGGTTTATATAAAGAAATCCTGGAACTCAACAACAAAAAGTCAAATATGCCAATATTAAAATGGGCAGAGAACTTGAATAGACATTCTCCAATTTGCATTTGAAAAGATGTTCACCCTCATTAGTGATTAGCAAAATGGATATCAAAACCACAATGAGATACCACTTCACACCCAGGATGGTTATTATTTTTAAAAATGCAAAGTAAGTTGGAAAAATGTGGAGAAAGTTGAACCATCAGCACCGCTGTTGGGAATGTGAAATAGTGAGGAAAATAAGTCTGGTAAGTCCTCAGAAATTTAAACATAGAATTACTATATGACCCATCAACTCTACTTCTAGGTATCAGCCCCAAAGAATTGAAAGCAGGGACTCAAACAGATATTTGTTCATCAATGTTGACAGCAGCATTATTCACAACAGTCAAAAGGTAGAAGCAACCCAAATGTCCATCAACAGATGAACGGACAAACAAAACATGGTATGTACATAAAATGGAATATTATTCCACCATAAAAAGTAAAGAAGTTCTGACACATGTTATAACACAGATGAGCCTTGAAGACATTATGTTGAGTAAAATAAGTAAGGCATAAAAGGAAAAATATTGTATGATTTCACTTTTATGTTATAGCTAGAACAGGCAAGTCAAAAGGGACAGAAAGTAGATTACAGGTTACCAGTGGTGAAGTGGGAGAAATAGGTTATAGCTTAAGGATATACAGTTTCTGTTTGGGGTGTTGAAAAAGTTTTGATAAATGGTGGTGGTGATGGTAGCACAATATTGCGAATGTAATTAATATCACTGAATTGTACACATGTAAGTGGTTAAAATGGGAAATTTTGTGTTGTATTTATGTTACTAACAATAAAAATTCTTTAAAAAACAAAGGAAAGAAGTAATGAATAGACTTATTTCTTTGGATCAAACATAACATATGTTTGATAAAAAGTCTGCTGGTATCCAGAGACACCTCCCAGAAAGGAAGGAGAAAGGAGAGAGAGAGACCTATAGCTACTGGGCAACTTAAAGAAAAGCATATTTCACACCACCAGATAAAACCGGAAAAAAAATACTGATAACAAAATTCTAAGATAGCTCCAAGCGGACAGTTAATACATTTATAGCTATCACTAGTGTATGTATGCCTGTAATATAGGTACCAATAGATGTTTGCTAATTACACAAATGATCAACTAATAAATAAGTTAATTATAAGAAACTACCACCAAGTATTTGTCTGCATCACCCATTTTAAACAGCTTAGAAGTTCAAGTTCCTCTGCTCTCCTTTTTCTGTCCCTCATATCAGGAGTAAGGAAGATGCTTCAAGTATAAAAGCTGAGCTGTACTTTAGGAGGACAAAAGCCGCCACTCTAAAGATCTCAGGTGATGCCCTAGGTAGCAGTACTCATAATGTCACTGGAGCTCTTCTAGGCACTGGAGCATAATGCAGCGTTTATGTCCACAGCCTTATCTCCTCACAGCTTGAAGGAAGGGAGGGAGACACCCACGCAGCACCTGCACCAGGTCCTGCTGGTCCCAGACTCAGCACTCAAAAGAGGATTCCTCTGCAGAAATCTAATCCCAATTAAAAATCATATTTCAATTCTCCAAGGTAGTAATGATGAGATGCACAGATGAGAAGAGAAAAAAAAATTATGAAAGATAAATGAGGTAGACACAAAAAGAGGAAAATCAGGGCATGAAGTCAGTAAGAAGTGAAAGCATGTTTCTGTACACAAACCCCAGTTGATACACACACAGATAGATGTATAAACATATACATATATTTTGTGTGTGGGTATATACATATATAGTACATAAAAATAAGCTAACTTATGCATTAATTTTCACTTTTCATATTTGTTGAGTGACTCTTTGGCAGTTTGAGAATTATTCACGAATTCCAAAAAGACAGATGATGTTTGTAAACTGGTCTGTTCCTCTGGGTGGGATAACCCTTTGATTACATTAGATTCAGCTGAGACATCTGACTAAATTATGTTAAGATTAGGGGCTTTGATTCAACCATGTCCTTAGAGTATGACTCAGCATTGAGTGCCTGCCCCCTTGATGGGCTGATAAAAAGACTCTCACATGGAAGCAAACGCACAGAGAAGAAGACACAGAGGAAAAGAGACAGCTCATTAGACACAGCAAGGGCCCAGGAAGAGAGATGAGCCTGATAGTCCACAGTTGACCTTGTGAAGAGACCAGAGCATTCTGAGCCAGAAAGAAACAAGCCCAGGGGAGGGAGACAAGCCTTATGCCAGCCTACAGCTGAGATCAGAAGAAGCTGGCACCATGGAGCATTAAGAGGAGGGAGGAAGGCTGAATCCTTGCAGACACTGCCCACCATCTTGTTTCAAAATGTGGCCAATGACTTTGGATGAGAAAGTACCTCTTTTTTTTTCCCCATTTCAAAAAACATATATTTTATTTTTTTAAAGATAGATTACACAAAATGTTACACACAAAAATATAAGGGATTCCCATATGCCCCATTCCCCACACCTCCCAAACCTTCCTGACATTAACAACTTCTTTCTTTAGTGTGGTATATTCATTGCAAATGATGAACACATTTGCAGCACTGCCATAGAGCATGGATTATTTACACTCTCTCCCACGCCATTCTGTAGGTTATGGCAGGATATATAATGGCCCGTATCTGTCATTGCAATAGAAAGTACCTCTTATTGTACCTTAAGTTAGACTCTTTAGGGTCTTGTGACTATAAGCTTCTACCCCAAATAAATACCCTTTATAAAAGCCAACAGAGTTCTGGTACTTTGCATCAGCACCCCTTTGGCTGACTAATACAGACCTCAAAACAGATTTCAGTCTCCTACTATTCTTCACATTTTCAGAACTACCAAAATCACACCTGGCATGACAGGATTTATAAGTTCACCTGTGTGAAGACAAGTGCATTCAAACTCCATATTGACCAGGATCATTTCTAAAAATATTCATACTGCCTTAAGGTTTAATGGGGGAAAATGTTATGTTACACTTCTACCCACGAAGGTCTGGACGACTCAGATTAATAATAGGATACATAAGGTTTCACCCCTAGGTCACTGACTCTAGGGTGCCTATAGAAGACAGTCAATTTAAGACATTACCATCTAGCAGCTGTTTTGTTCACAATCTGACAAGAAATGTGTTGCTTATATCTATTAATACACATTCGACAGGTGTATACATTCCAATTCATAGGCACCTGCCAAACCAGGGCACTTTTATGCAGAGTGGTGAAAGACACAACAGCTGCCACCTTTAGGAAGTCCTTTAGCATGACCAGTTCTCTCCATCTTTATCTAAACTACTGAATAGTGATGCTTCATTTTTATAACAGACTTTTCTGCCTGAAATAAATATAAAGGAAACTACCTATGGTGAATTTCTGAAAAAAGCATAATGTCATTCTATGTAACAAAGGCAGGAACAGATAATTTTTCTTACTAGGAAAATGTGGCAAAGGCCAAACCACCTGATGTCAACACTTAGGAGGCCTCTGTGACATACAGGGGACTACAGACATCCCTGGTTATGTTTCACCCATATTCATACATGCACGTGTAGGTCACCAGGAAATGCACTTCTCAAATTTAGACAGCAAAGATTTATGTACCCAGGCTACATAAGCCAACATAACTTCCAGGATCTCTGCCCTGGTGCCCTGCAGCCTCTAAGTCAACACCTGCTGTGGTGCTAAGGATTCATAACACATCATTTCAATTCTTCCCCACAGCAATCAGAAACTGGAGGGAACTACTGCACTGTAAAGTCCTTCTGCTAAGAACGGGTTCCCCAGTCTCAGACCCAGCCATAACAGAAGAATTGTTTTCCAAAAAAAACTACTTATTTTAAACCACAGTATAGAGATATTAAATCACCCCCTCATGTGCTATGTCTGCAATGAAGTATTGACAACACCTAACCATCTGCCTTTTCCACACATTATCACTAATGGAAGTAGACTTAAGCTCTCTACAAACCCACATTCATGTCTTTTCTCAGAGAAACCAGCACTTCCTTTTAGGACAATGTTAAGTTAATCAGGCAATAACCCAGCTCATATTTAATATGTATTTTTAAAGTTTGCATAAAAGCTTAAAAGACTGCTTTATTTTCTTAAACAATGTTAAATAATACACCAAGTATCTGGCACAAACTCAAAAAATGGTAAGGAAAAAAATGACTAATAATACTTTATTTCAAATATATTGTTTTATTTGAGAAAGTCTTACAAGCCCTGCAGGTACAGGCTTGACTTCCTTCTTCCAAACCTAAGAAACCTTTTAAGAACGGAAAGAAAGCACTCACTGGTGCCCTTCTGATCTGCTTCAGTATGGCAGTATGGGTTATAACAGATCATCATCTGCAATCAAATTTTATTGATGTGGAAACTGAGGGACAGGGTTGTTAAGTGACATGGGAACATAGACCCTTAGCATGGAAAGGACCTTAGAATTAACATAGCTATATCAGAAATATTATAACCATAAGCCTCTATTTTCATGCAAAAGAAAAATTTTTCATTAAATGAAAATCACCCTAGCAAGTGAATAAATCTTTTTAATAACTCAAAATTGTATCTCAATAAAGGGAGAAAGAAGGTAAATACATATACATATACATGTCTACATGTGTATCTATACATGTATGTAAACTTTATCTCAAATACAGCAGAGAAAGGCTTTTTAACTGTAAGAAAATTTAGGTGGATGTTAAATACCCTACTTTTAAAAGATTAGTTTTCATGGCTACTTTGTCCACAAAAACAAGAATTTTACCACAATAAGTGATGTTTTTCATCGCACTAACTATAGAAGGTAAAAGTTTGTCTAAAACCACTTTAATTCTAAGTTTAGTAAACTCAGCACACCAACTCTTGTTGGTTTGCTTTCAGTCTTTGTTTTTTGTCTTCCACACCAAGCATCTCAGAGCAGAATTTAGTGCCTGAAGCAGAACACCAGGTCCTAGCCTGGGTTTCTAGGGCAACTCCGTCCTCTCCATATTGCTCAGCTTTTCATAAAGTTGATAAATATTCATTGAGCATCTGCTACATCCAGACAACGTACTAGGTGCTAAAGATACAGCAGTAAACAAATCACGTGAAAACGCGTGTCTTCATGGAACTTACTGAAGGTAAGTTGGAGTATGTTAGTGTTATGGAGAACACAAGAAACAGGCAAGGAGACAGAAGGAAGTGGGGGGGGCACTCAACTTTGAAATGGGTGGTAGGGGGGAGGCCAAACCTGAAGCTGGGGAGGGAGCCAGAATGCCACGGTGAGGGGGATTTTCCAGGTAGAGGGAACAGCATGTGCAAAAGCCCTGAGTCCAGAGCATGCCTGGCATGTATGACTCAGCCCTATTCAAAGTTCTGTCAAAGGCTTTGGAAGAAGGTCAGGGACACACATACACACATAAATACTGCAGACAACCTTCAGATATTATATCCCTTTGGAGGAGTTTTTCAGTGGTCACGCCACACAGTGACCTCTTGACTCATCTTGCCACCCACCCCACCCCACCCTTTCTCCTCTCCATTAGAAGCCAGGACACTGACAACGTCCTCAACCAATTTACAGTGGGAAAACCTCTGCTTTGGGAAAAGGGCTCACCTTAGGGAGCAGAGTACAAGGCAGAGTATCCCAAACCACAATGTCTACCTGCCCTGCTGGTCTAGGCCCGCCTTACTTGTATCGAGTGTCTGATATTCCTGTTTAGTCTTATCGCGTGCTACCTTGTTCCTGCACACACATCTGCTGGCACAGTGACTTCCTTGGCACAGGGCCCATGTGTTGGTAATGTCTGAATCCCACCACAGGTCTCTGCACATGGATGACACCAATAAATATTTGTCTGATGGTGATGTCATAGAAACCCCCACTGGACGCAGCAGGCATTCCTCCAGTTTTAAGTATCCGTTTGTGGGCAAAGCATGAAAGAGACATCACAGTCTCTTACAGGCGTTTGAATAATATCAAGTATCTTGGCCACGTAACTGTTTGTGTAACATTCCATTCTGTCTGAATTTCCCTTTGCGTTTTCAGTTGGGCACAGTACACACTGTCAGTCTAGATCCTGGCATGGATTAGCCACAAAACGTAGAGGAACTGCCCGTTCGGCTGGCTTGGGCCAATTTTATTAAACACCCACTACATGTAAGGGACCCTAAACGAACTACCAGACATGGGGCCTGGAAGACATTTCCACTCAGTCCAGCAAGACAAACAGGAACATAAGGAGCAATGTCAGTGCATGCAAGATACGTGGAAGTATTTTGAAAATATACAAGCAGGGGCCTGAAGGGTGAGGTAAGGCTTTGCAGAAGAGTTGGCACCTCAACAGACAAGATTTTGAAAGATGAAGAGGCTTAGGACATTCAGACAAAGGATCAAAGGGCATTACCGATTGTGCAAAACACTGGCAGAAACACAAGAGACTGAAAACTGCGGGAAGAATGCATTTACCATCAGGGAAAGAGGGCTGTCTACTGCACTCTTAAGCTTTCCAAGGAAAAACAAAACAAAACACAAAACTTTCCAATAAGGATCTGAGGAAGAAAGCTGCACCAGCTCCTGTTTTGTCAAACCTCTCAGCCTTGCTATGCTTTGTTTTGCTCATTCTGTTCGCTTTCCTTCTTCATAAAGAAATAAAGTACTGTGCTGGCTTACAAGAAAAAGACTTCAACTTCACTGAGTTAAAAGAAAACTGAAAAGTGAGCCAAAGGCCAATGAGCAAATGAATTTTTTAAAAAAAGAAAACAACTTGCACTGCACTGGATTATATAAATGGAGCAAAAGTACAATTTCAAGTACCGTGGACCTGAAATACTCATCCCAACCCTTCCCTTCACCGACTCAGTAAACATTTAATTTATGCCCACTGTTTGTTAATCTCTGGGATGCCACACCCGGTGAGGCACGCTCACTGCCCTCCTCTGTGAGCAAGCTCTTGCTTGTGTTCCAGTGAAAAAAATAAGCAGAGGGCAATCCATTGCACCCTGTTCCTTCCACGGCTGCCAACCAAAGCCTGAGGCTCACAGCAGAAGTTAAATTCCAGTCAAGTAAGCCAGTAAGGACAACACAGGCAAACAATAATGTTACAATAACAACAATAAGTGAGATGTGAGCAGTGGGTGGTGGGCTCAGGAAAGGAGGATCTCTTCCGGTGGACAGCGCGCAAGGGGGGCTTCCTGGGCAGGGACTGAGGATAATAAATAACTGGGGAGCAGGAGGGGCTCCAGACGGGGTGACATTACCTGGGAGCTCAGGTAGACTTTGAGGCACTCCTCGCACACGGCCTTCTTGCAGCAGGGCAAGGGTTTGATGGGTTTGTCTTCCAGGCACACCCGGCACATCAGCACCATGAGGGGCGCATAGGGATCCCCTACCCCGCCCAGGCCAGAGTAGGGTGGAGCTCCCAGCAGGCTGGGCACGGAGAAGGGCTCCGGCGCCAGGTAGAACTCTAGCTCGATGCTGCCGCCCTCGGGGGAGAGGGGGTCCACGGCGAGGGGCAGCCGCGGACTAGGGAAGGAGGAGGGGGCGCTGGGAGGGCTCCGCAGCGGCGGGGCCCGAGGGGGCGACGCGGCCGGCGAGAGCGGCTCGGCGGAGGGGGCCGCGGGCTGGTCGTTCTCCACACAGTACACCGAGCAGAAAACGTGTCTCTTGGCGGGGCCCGGGGCCCGCTGGCCCAGCACGTCCAGCGTCCGCCCGTCGCGGGGCCCGGCGCGGCTCCGGGGCTCCGGCTCCGCGCCGGGGGTGGCTTCCTGCTGTTCAAGCCCACCCTCTCTTCTGTCCCCGGCTTCCTCCTCGCCGTTGTCGTCCTCCTCCAGCTGCTGTGGCAGAGTCTGGGGATTGAGGGGCCCGGGGAGTGCCGGTCCCGCGGGCTGCCCCGGGGCTGAACTCTTTCTCCAGCCCGGGGCACCCCGGCTGCTCGCGGGGTCGGGGGCGCTCGCGTCCGCGCAGCCCGCGGCGTTTCCGCAGCCGCTGCCGCCCAGCTCGGCTGAAGCGACGCGCGGCCCGGGCGCCCCGGCGCTGTCCCTCCGCGGCCGCGGGGATTCGGGGTGGCCCGCGGGGCAGCTCGCCTCCCGGGGACCGCCGCCGCCGCTCACAGTGCTCTGCTCCTCGCCCATCGCCGCCCGCGGCCCGCGCCGCCGCTGCCCATCCAGCCACCGGGACCCCCACCCGGCGCCGGCGGGCAGCGGGGGCAGCGGCTCGGCTCGACTCGCGGCTCCGCTTCTGCTTCCGGGTCCCTCCTCCGCGGCCGGGACGCCCCGAGCTCCCTCCGGGGAGCCCGTGCTCCGGGGCCGCGGCGCGTGGGAAGCCCGGCCCGGCCCGCTCCGCCGCCGCCCTCTTCTCCGCGTCCGCCGGCGTGGCCCGGCACCGCCTCGGGGGCGCCGAGGGCCGCTCGGTTCGGGCGCGGGCGCGCTCGCCCCGCATGCAGGTCCCGGCGGCGCCGTGGCCCCCGCGAGCCCCGGGCGGGGCGGAGGGTCCCGGGGTAGGCGGCCGTCAGTCCCGCGCCATCGCCTCCCCGGCGGCGGGCCGTGAGGGAGGGGCGGCGGGAGGGCGGTGGTCAGAGGGTCGAGGGGCCTGTGGCGCCGCCGCGGCGCGCCCGGGGAGGTGCAGCCCGAGCGCGAGCAAGCCGCGGCCTGGGGGGAGAGGCCGGAGCGGGCTACCTCCCTCCCCCGGCGCTTCACCTAGAGCCCTCCTCGCCCCGCCGCTCCCCACCCCCTTGGCGCACACCTCCCCACACGTACACACACGCGCGCAGGCCCCGCGCGCGCACACACACGCACACCGGGGTGGATGTGAGCTAAGTGCTGAGATGCGCTCTCGCCCCGGGAGTTCACACTCGGCCTTGACAAAACCGGGGAGAGCAGGCACGCTGCCCTTTGAGCTAAGCTTTAAGCAAACTTCCTATTCAATTACAGAATGTTCAGAGCTGGAAAAAGCTGGCGACTTGGGACGTTTGGCATTTCGTTTCTCTTGTTTCTCTGGGTCCCCCTCAGTTTTCGGTTCTCCAAAAGGAAGTTCAGAGAAATAATACTGGGGCTTATTCTTTTAAAATGCTTTATTTACAACTCCCCGTTTTCTGTCTAGTGGGATAGGAGGGAACTTTGAAACCCACAAAAAAATGGGAAAAAGCACTTTCAAACTACTTCTCTAACTGTAATCCTTACAAGTGCTGCTCAAGAACTGATTTAAGATTTAACCCTTCAGTGTTCTCTCAGGAACTTTAAAAAATCCTATAATTATTCCAAAATGGATGGCACAGGTAGTAAGCTCATGTAGCCTGGTTAATAAAGTGATCATTGGTGGGAATCATGAGGAGTTCATTAGCATCACCAGGGTTCATGCCTGTAGCAGTTCGATATAGTTATGAATTTCAAAAATAGATATTGGATTATGTCTGTACCTTGGCATGGTTATGATTAGGGCTTTGACTGGGCCACATCATTAGGGCATTGAGTCCCCACCCCTTGGTGGGTGGGACTCACAGACAAAAGGCATGGCATAGGACAGAGTTGAGGGTTCTTCATGTTGGAGTTTTGATGTTGGAGCTTGATGCTGAAGTTTTAAGCTGGAGCCATGGGAAGTAAGCACAGAGAAAAAAGAGAAGCAAGCCCTGGGATGAGAGAAACCCTGAACCCAGAGAGAGGCAAGACCCTGGAAGGGAGGAACCCAGGAAGCCTGAACCCTCATAGACCTCAGCAGCCATCTTGCTCCAGCACATGAAAATAGACTTTGATGAGGGAAGTAACTTATGCTTTATGGCCTGGTATATGTTAATTCCTACCCCACATAAATACCCTTTATAAAAACCAACCCGTTTCTGGTATTTTGCATCAGCACCCTTTTGTCTGACTAATACAGAATTTGGTACTGAGGAGAGGGGAGCGCTTTTGCAATTACCAAAACGCTGGAATGGTTTTATAAATGGGTAAAGGGTATTTTTTGGAGGAATTATGAGAGGCTTAGAAGAAAAGACCTACCGTGCTTTGAAGGGACTATTGATAGCAATTTGGATGCTAAAGAGACTTTTTATGATGCCTTAGAAGTAAATAATTGGAAACTGGAGGAAAGGCAATCCCTGTTTTAAAGTTGCAGAGAACTTAGCAAGGTTACCTTCTGGTGCTTTATGGAAGGCAGGATTTGAAAATGGCGAGCCTGGACATTTCGCTCAAGAAATTTCGAAGTAAACCCGGAGAATGTGGCTTGACTTCTGCTCACAGCTTATAGCAAAATGCTACACAAGAGAGATATACTGAGAACTGAACTGTCAGGCACAAAGAAAACTGAAACTAATTCTGGAAATTCTAAGGCTTTGGAAATCAAACTACCAGATGGAAGTGCCCCAATGGAGGACTTAAGTAAACTTGGAACTTGCAAATCAGGATTGAAGAGCCAGTTATCTCAGAAAGACTTGTGGAAAGTCTTACTGTCTGATGGCTGGGACCCCTGCTTTTGCATGCTAAGCCAACAAGTTTTTTGAGAGTACCGTATGAACAAAACCACTGTCAGCCTGGAATAAAAGGGACCTGGAAAGGAGAGAGTGAAGGAGAAACGACTTCAAGTGGAAAACTGTAGAAGCTGAGATCTGGAATTAAGACATCACCTTGGGCCAAGAGAGGAACCCCATCCATGTGTACTGAGAGGGTAAGTTTGCACGAGCAGTTGGAGCAGGTTGATGTTTCCATCTGATGTTCTGGGAGAGTTTTGCCACCCCAGGGTGGAGAGAGGGTAGAGCACATTCCACAAGGATTATGGTGGTTAAGGTGAGCACCCCACAGGTCTGAGATCCGTCCCCCATGGATTAGGGAAGGCCAGGTGGTCAACTCGTTGTTCTGAGAGGGTTGAGCCTGTTTGCCAAAAATTAGGGGGAATGTTGTCTTCATGTCCCTGTACTAGGGGGGTTAAGACTCAAACCCAAAGATTGGGTGATTTTGGCAATCACCCCAACATTCTTGGAAGGTAAGGTCTGGAGCTTAGTCAACACCCAGATGTTTGATGAGGTAGAACCAAAAACATAGCCCCTGGACAAGCATGTGGAAAGAGTGGGTTCCCGTAAGGCAACAAGGAGAAGAAACCATCATCTTAAGAATGATTCTCAGACTGAAATCAAATGGAGGATGCCCTGCAGGTTTACTGAATTGTAGAGAATCCATGACTCATGTTTCCCTCCCAATTTCTCCTTATTGTAATGAAAATGTTTATCCTTTGTCCATTTGTGTATTAGAAACAGATAAATGGTTTTGTAAGTTTCAGAAGTCTATAGCAGACAGGACTTTGCCCCAGGACTAACTGTATTTCTTTAAATTAATTGTGATATGATTCAGTAACAATTTACGTTGTTACTGATTTAAGATTTTTTTTTAAAATATTGTGATGTCTTTTTGAAATTCAGAGGATGGAGTGTAGCAGTTTGATATAGTTATGAATTCCAAAAATAGGTATTGGATTATGTTTGTAATCTGGTCTGTACCTTGGCATGATTAAGTTATGATTAGGGCTTTGATTGGGCCATGATACCCTTGGTGGGTGGGACTCACAGATAAAAGGCACGACAAAGGGCAGAGTTGAGGGTTCTTAATGTTGGAGTTTTTATGTTAGACTTTGATGCTGAAGTCTTAAGCTGAAGCCCCAGGAAGTAAGCACACAGAGGAAAGAGAAACAAGCCCCAGGAAGAAAGTAACCCTGAACCCAGAGAGAAGCAAGACCCTGAAAGGGAGGAACCCAGGAAGCCTGAACCCTCACAGATGTTGGCAGCCATCTTGCTCCAACACGTGAAAACAGACTTGGTGAGGGAAGTAACTTATGCTTTATGGCCTGTTATCTGTAAGCTCCTACCCCAAATAAATACCCTTTATAAAAACCAACCCATTTCTGGTGTTTTGCATCAGCACCCCTTTGGCTGACTAATACAATCCCCAAGACTGTTGCCAAAACTACAATTATATTTGAGCCAGGACTTAATAATGTGTTGATCTATCTTTATTTTACAGGAAGTATTAGTCACCCAGACACTGGTGTGTTTTAGTTCCCTAAAGCCAATGAAAACATTTTGGGGAAGCTAGCCCTTGTTTTTTCACCTTGAGTCGGAATTCTATTTGCAAGTTCATGTAATAGGAAAGAGCTGTGAAGTGTGTAAAAAAATTTTTATCTTGACGTTACTAGGTTGTTTTAAAATGTTTTCCAAATCAGGTGCAAATGCAGTCCTAAGAAAGCATTTTAACACCAAAGAACATTTTCGTCACATGTATCGATTCTCACTTGTACCCAAAAGGGCTGAATCCAGTCCACCAGTTTAGATCTTACTTTATTGATCTGACCCAAGAATGAGAATTCTTATTTGGAAAGGTAAATGCTAGTCAGGGATTTTTTAATCTTGGTTAGCTGGTTTCCTGGTGACTGCTGTCTTTTTTTTCCCAAATGATACCTCTAGAGTTCGACATTAAAGGCAGGGACAAGAAGTTCACATGCCTGTGTGCCTTTTTGTGTGTACCATCGGGTGACTACTCCCCTATTTTTTTAAAAGTAGTATAAAAGTAGTCTGTGTGTGTTGAAGCGCACAAAGAAGACACAGCAAATAGACACAGAGAACAGACAACTGGGGTGGGGGAGGGGGGGAGAGAAGTAAATAAATAAATAAATCTTAAAAAAAAAAAGTAGTCTGTGTCTTCCAGGTGACAACATGCTGAGAGAAAGGCTACAACAATCAGAGAGAAAGACCAGAATAGTAAGAATGAACACAAAAATGGTAGATAGTCTATAGGAATTTCAAACATCTCAAGTTACCGCCATACTTATGGGAGTCTTCACACACACACACACACACACACACACACACCTCACACGTGTTCCCAGAACTATGTCCTTGCAGTGTCCGCCATTTTGTTCTTGTCCCATCAGGTTTCTAGCTCACTGACAATGCCTTTTCTTGACACTGAGCCAGATAGTTGTCACTGCTGGGACTCTTGGAGGCTGCCTATTGTTCTGCTGCTTAAACTGCAACCCTTCCCTGGCCATGACATACCCCTACTGTCACCCCATGCTACCCCCAAGGAATTCCTCTGACCTTTGTCAAAACAGTCATGGTATGCTATAACCCCCACCCTCCAAGACCAAGACTTGCCTAAATCTTGGGCCTGGTACAATGGGCCTTCAGTGTGGGATCCATGGGACCCCAGCAGCAAGGAAATGAGAAATAAAACACAAAGATAAAATAGTGACCTTACCATCTCTTTCACCTGAAATTCAAGAAGCACCCAAGATGACTGAGTTGATAGGATATGTTTTTTCAAAAGGGTTAATTGAAAATGTAGGTGCTGTAGCAAAAACTCCATCTATCTACCTACCACTCAGAGCATCTGTTCTACCTGTGACTGCACCTCCAGGTTGTTCATACAGCATTAGCACTATCACCAGTATTCAGCCACTACCAGCTTCAAGTCTCAAAATTTCTTAATAGTCAATGAACTGTGCACCTTCCCTAAAACCCAGACCTCTATATCAGGAGACTTTGTCAGCTGGAGAATTGACATAGTCGACATTCTTTTGTTTGTTACTGAGCATTATTTTTTCATTACCATCTTTCCTATGCTGGCCTTTAAATGTGACTTGTTTTTGAGATTTTTTTTTATTCAGAAATTAGTTAGATAACTAAAGAGCCTCAAATTATTATTTTAGTAGAAAGATGTTATGAGATATCTGAAAACTATTCATCATTTTAATTTTATATATTGAAGATAAAACTAAGTTCTTAACTTTTGGAGAAGAAATACGTAAAATTTAAATACAATGAAATAATTATATAGCAAATGTTTGACTTATTTACCGATCAAACAGTCCTTCAACTATCAAAACAAGTACAAAGAAATATAAATCATTTAATTCTCCCCAAAATTCTATTCTTGAGGAAGAGTGAACAGAGTGGAATTGTTTTCTAGGTCTGCATCTGAAAGGATCAGTGGAGTCCTGATTCTCTGTTTCCTAGTTTCTTCCCTCTTCGTTCACAGAAGAGAAGAACTTGGAATTGTGAAGGAAAAGTATATCAAATAGAAGAGAGGAGAATACAACATTTCACTTTCTTTTGCCATCTAAATCGGCCAAGAAAAAATCCAATACCAATCTATTATGAGATGATGTTAAAAATAAAACAGATTTGTTCAAATTAGAGAAAGTAGCAAAGGCACAGAATCTTGGAAAATGGGGGAAAAAACAAAGATGGAGAAAGAGGAGGGAGGAAGAAGAAGGGGAAGAAAGGAAGGCGGGGGAGGGAGGAAGGGAGGGAGAAAGGAAAGAAAGAATTTTAACTATTACCAACTACCCAAGATTTAACCACTTTAATGTATTGGTGTATTTGGCTCTAGTGATTGTGTATGTGTATAAAATATACCTAAAATGGTAAATACTCTTTTGCAGTCTGCTTTTCTGCTTTTTTTTTACTTAGTAATATATCCAGATCGTCCTTTCATACATACATATATACACCATCGTGATTAGTGACCATATAGTATTATTTATAATTTACTTAACCCTTTCAATTTTAGTAAAAAATTAGATCATTTATGGTTTTAATATAATATATAACACATTTAATATATGTTAATATGTGCTATATGAGCATAAAACATAATCTTGTATACATTCCTAATTATAGTACTATAATTATAATAGTTGTTGCATCAGAGAATATACGTACTTTCAAGATTTTTGGTACATATTCTCAGGGATTTTTAGCACCAATTTGTAATCTCATGAGTAATGAGTGTATGAAAGTCTACTTCCCTAATCATTCTACGATTTCTTTTTTTAATTAAAAATACTGTAAGTGACACCCCACTTTGCAATTCGTGGGTAAATTCTATTAAATGAAAAGGACAAAATCAGATATTGTTAACTGTCAATCCTCTACTGGATTTTTACGACTTAATTTTACACATACGCTTCTCCATCCCTGAGGTTTTGGTAATGACAACTTGCCTTCCTCTTCTTTTTTGAATTTCCTCTTTACCTCTTCCAGTGACAGTAGTGCTTTAGTAAGTTCACAGTTAAACTTGATCAGTTAAAACAATTTTCCTAAATCCATGATGCCAAAATAGAGGTGCATTTGTCTGTGTGTCCTAAACTCATTCCCAGAGAAACACTGTCTCTCAGCATACGCGTAGAAGCCCCTTGAATTAAGACAAGAAGAGGTCCACAAACAGGACGAATCTATCCCTCCTGGCCTAAGAAAACAAGTTCCCACCGTACTAAAGGAGTCTCCAAGATGCTGCAATTTAAAGGCATGTTGAAGGTTTCCACTACTGTAGCTTGGTTTACCAGAAAGATGTTGGCCCTGGCCCTAGTCTAGAAATCTCCAGTCTCTTCTTCCCAAGGCATGTAGTGAGTGACATGAAGAGAGAGGCACGTTCTCTCTGTACCTCAGCTTCCCTTTCTGAACAGGGTGTCAAATCACAGTCTCCCCATGACAGGCTTTGTTTACAGCTGGAGTCAGAAAGATTTACAGCTTTGGCTCCTCTCTGGCCCTGAGACTGGAATGCCTGTTTGTTCGGCAAGTAAGAGCAAAATAAATCTCTTCTTGCACAGCCTCAGTACATTGTTGCTGGGAAATTCACTGTGAAAGAAACCATTTTGTCAAAACTTAAGAATAATAAATGTCAAAGTAACAGAACTGAAGACTGACTTGTACAAAACAGCGCTTTTAGGTCTGAAAAGAGCAGAGATTTTCTTAGCAAGATAGAAAAGTAAATTTCTTCCACATTAGAGATATAAATGATGTCCCAAAGAAGATTTAGTTAGAATAATGGAGAGTGCCTACAAAACTATATTAAGTGAAATAAGGCAGAAAAAACATAATGTACGATAAGATTAGAGCAATATAGGCATGTATATGATAAAATATGGACAAAAATACTAGGAGTTAACTGTGTAAGGGTGACAAGGTTATGATTTCCTTTTCTACTTTCTAAAACTTCTAAAATATTGTACTGCTTTTATAATGGACAAGCGAGAAAAAGAATACATATTTTTAGAGTGAAATTGTTACATCTCAATGAACAGAGAAATAGGCTTGGTGTTTGTGAAAGTCTGAAGCTGGATGGACCCCAGAAAAATCTTATTTTTAAAGCTAATCCATTCTTATGGGTGTAAACCTATTGTAAGTAGGATTTTTCATTAGATTGCTTCAAGTAAGGCATGACCCAGGGTGGGTCTTAATCCTTTTACTGGAGTCCTTTGTAAGAGAATGAAATTCTGATGGAAAAGAGAAAAAGCCACAGAAGCAAGAAGCTGAAAGCAACGAAACCTGAAAGAGAAGAGAGAGATCATCAGATGCCACCATGTGCCTTACCATGTGACAGAAGAATTCAGGATTGCTGGCAGTCACTTTTGGGGGAGAGAGCATTAAAATGATTTGGACGTTTTCACAGCCTCAGAACTTTATGCTTGTTAGCTAATAAATTCCCATTGTAAAAGCCAACCCATTTCTGGTATATCGCCTTTGGCAGCTTTTACAGACTAAAGCAGCATTGTGGTATTTGCATGCACATTCTCAAGGTAAGCAAGCCCTCCTTTTTTGATACAATTCAATTCAAGAAATTTATTTAAAAAAATTTTTTTTAGGTACCAGGGTCAGGGGTTAAACCCTGGTCCTCATATGTGGGAAGCCAGCGTTCAACCACTGAGCCACATCAGCTCACTGAGTTTGTTTTTTCACTTGTTTGCTTTTGCTTTTGTTTTTTTAAAGAGGTATCTGGTATGGAACCTGGGACCTCCCATGTAGGAAGTGGTCACTCAACCACTTGAGCCATATCCGCTCCAATATATCCTGTGTCAAGCACTGGAAAATTCAGCTTACTAATTTATTCAATGGAAGAAATAAACTTTTCCCCAAATTGTCCTTTATTATTAATTTTCTAACACCTATGAATGATTTCAAACTGTCTGTATCAGGTCTTCCCTATGAATAGAGGCCCAGTTAATAGAATTCTGCATGCTTTTAGTACTCCACAAGACATTTTTAAAAGGAGGGAAAAAATGAGAGAAAAGTGTTCTGTAGTGACTTAAGCATTGTATAGAACTGTGATTGCCAAATTATGTTCCAGGGTGGTGCCTTAAGGGATACCATGGGATATTTAAAATTTTTGAGGGAATGACAGCATAACCTGCTGGACACTATGCAAACTACTTCTATTAAGTTGTCTGGACCTAATTACTATTAGGAATTTCTTTTGGCCTAAGTGGCACCATGAGAAATTAACTGAGACACAAGGTCACCATGAACCAAAAAAAAGTTTGAGTACCTCAGGTATAGGGCAGAAACAACAGGATGGAGACCCTAAGCTCTAGAAATGTGTATTTCAAATTGATAAGAACAATTCTCATTGCTGAATTTTATCTGTGTCCTTTCACTGTAATAAACCATAACCACGAGTACAAGAGCTCTGCTAAGTTCTGTAAGTCTTTCAAGCCAATTATTGAGTCTGAGGGTAGTCTTGGAGGCCTCTAGAACTACAACACTACAAAAATGGAAATTCATTAACTTTTATAGTTTTGTTTTTCATTTTCTTTGTTTTCCCAAGCATAATGATGCTATTGAGAAAGGATGGGATATACTAATGCAGGAATAAGACAAGTTTAATACAAAAAGAGAAAAAGAGAAAATGCACTGCCTTGCTTTTGTCGCATAAGAAAGTTGATTTCCTTAGAAAATATAGATAAATAACTGACCATTTTGATTTACAGACTATTTGAAATTGGCTTTAACATTTTGTTTTATAAAACTTAGCAAGAGAATTAAATTATTCTGAAAATTTCTAAGCTGACAACTGTAGCCATTCAGTTGCTTTCATTTTTAAATTATGGCAAATAATTTTATCTATTTATTTCTTAACACACTGCTACCAAGTTGGAATGGGAGAACCCAGCTGTCTTTGGGGATGTTAAATACCACAAGCTGTTTCTCAAACTTTGTGGGACCAATAAAGCTCTAAATATTTTCTCAAGTACTTTAAAAAATTTCTCAATATGGAAATATCTTTAAAAATCTTCTGATTCACATATTCCTAACTCATTTACATTTTCTTTTTTCTTATCTTTATTAGACTTTAGAGCTGTTCTTATAAGCTTTGGGGGAATGAGTATTCTTTTTCTGTTCTTCTATGATGGGAAAAGTACCAGACTGGATTTTGAAAATCTGTATCCTGGCCCTGTTTTGGCATTATTTGTCTCTGCCTGCACTTGTCTGACCTCATTTTCTACTTCTGTAAAATGATCAGATTGAACTGGACGATTCTAGGGTTCAGTTCAATACTGAAAAATTGTCATTTTCAATTTAACCAATATGTACCAATCTCTGCTTTATGCACAAAATTTTATTCCACGTAGAGCTTATACATAATGAATCAAACTCAACCCATGCCCTAAGGAATCTTCCAGTTCAATAGAAAAGATAGATCACTTATCATAAATCAGGCAGATTTTCTGATGAACTATAAACGCAGGACTATAGGAGTTGCAAGTCAGAAGTAATTTCTGCCAGGGTGTATCACAGAAAGTTTCATAGAGGGTCAGGAAGACGAGTTAGATTATTAGAGATGGTGGTGGTAAGCATATTCTAGTAGAGGGAATGCACAAGAAGACACATGATGGCAGAACATATACGGTGTCTTGAGAAGCTGCTGGTGGTCCTGAGAGTTGATCAAAGAGAACTTATGGGAAAAAACTATAGATGAGACACAAAAGATAAGCTGACCCAAAATTGTTTAGGGGACGCGTAGTTTAATTTGTCCTTCTAGATCCTTTCTCCTCTTGTCTACCCTCTGTGCCACTGTAGGCTGGCCTGTAGGGGCATGCATCCACAGCTTCCATCACCCTGTGTCTTCTGATCGAGTTCAACCAAGGGAAGGCTCTGACAGGTGCTCAGTGTTGGGATGTTTATTTTCCCAGCTCCCAATCTGCCAGTATCTTCATGTTGTCTGTGCACCTCTAGTGAAAGCCACAAGCTACTTTCTCTGGATCCTGAGAGTTCCTCCATTCAGGCCAAGGAGAGGTAATGGGTACCTGCTGTTAACTAGTTCTAAACTACTGCACTACTCTCTTTCAAGCCCTAAACTCTGACCACACTTTTGTAGTTGACCCCATTTCTAAGTTAGCCAGTTCATTCCCTCCATCTATTTTCTGCAGAGATGCTGGCCATATGGACTTGATTGCCTTGACAATGATTTGACCATTACTTTTAAGATAATGGAATATTTGGACAAAAGAGAAATAATCAATTCTGAGTTTAAGAAAAGTAGAAATTGTGGCTAGGTAATATATACATTAAAGGAAGGTGACACAGGAAGCAAGGCATGAGGTTCAGTTCAATACTGAAAAATTGTCATTTTCTATTTAACCAATGTGTACTAATTTCTTCTTTATGCATGACATTATACTCCATATAGGGCTTATATATGATGAATCAAATTCAACCAATGCCCTAAGGAATTTTTCAGCGAAATAGGGATACAGATCCCTAATTATAATATCAGGCAGATTTTGGTGGATGCTATTATAGAACTATAAACTCAGTAGCCTATTGTTGCATTATGTTGAGACATAATAGGGGTCAGAACTGGGAATGGTTTCCTGTATCCCAGAGTGTGGTGGTTTGAAGTCGTGGGCACCCCGGAAAAATATTTTCTTAAATCTGATATATTCTTGCAGGTGTGAATCTGTCGTAAATAGGCCCTTTTGATGAGGTTATTTCAGTAAAGGCATGGCCCAGCCCAACCAGGGTGGGTCTTAATCTTATTACTGGAGTCCTTTGTAAGTGGAATGAAATTCAGACAAGGAGAGAAAAAGCCACAGTAGGAGCAGCCAAAAGGTAAAACCAACAGACTTGAAAGAGAAGTGAGAGGCCAGAAGAGGCCACCATAAGCATTGCCATGTGATGAGCTAAGGACCAAGGATGACAGCGATTCGCCCCAGAATGCCAGTCTTCGGGAAGAAGCATTGCCTTGATGATGTCTTGTTTTGAACTTTATCTTAGCCTCAAAATTGTAAGCAAATAAGTTCCCATCGTTTAAGACTACCCATCACATAGTATTTGTGTGAGCAACATAAGAAACTAAAACACCAGAGTAAAGTCTTTAAGCCCTTTTATATGGTTTCTCGTCCTTTCAACATCTCCCCATCTTCCCCTCACTCATTCCACAGTGTCTCACTGGCTCCTTGCTCTTCCTCAAATGTCCCAATCATGCTCACAGCCCAGTGCCTTGACGCCTGTGTTGTCTCTGCCTGTTTTTTTCTTGCTCTTCATCATATACATGGTTCCCCTTCGACTTCCTCTCGGCTCTGTTTAAATACCAGCCTGTCAGGGAGACACTGTAGATAAAGTACCACCACCCCTTAACACCTTTCCCCCAGTCTTTTGTATCCCTTCATGCTATCCCTTTATTTTTTCCTCATAGGACTTATCACATATATTTATTTCTTTACTTGTTAATTGTTCCCTCTCTTAGAAAAGCAGCATATTTTTTCTTTGTTTGCTATTTTGTCCCCAGTGGATGTAGCTGTGACTGACATGTAATTGGTGTTCAATAAATATTTATTAAGCGGGAATCACCATTAGAAACATAATCTGTGGGATATGGTGATAGATGTAATGTGGTGGAAAGGGTGACGGAGAAGGAATTACATATGATTCCAAGAGTTTTTTAAAATTTTCTCACTAAGGTAAATCTGCCTTCCTACAAACAATTTTTATGCCTTTCTTACAAAACAAGCAAGAAGATTTGCTAACCCAATTTAAACTATTTTTGCACTTTACATTTTGAAAAGTAGTTTCTTTAATTTTCAATGTCATTTTAAAAGTCCCAGTGTTAGTCATAGAAATCTTAGCAAGTTTTATGAGACATGTAAGTAGGTTATGACTAATAAACACATTTTTAAGATTATGCTTCAGATTCTTATTCTGTTATTCTATTAACAGAATCTATTGATACTATTTTGTCTGTGGGTGGAGCTGGGAATTCCAGGACTTTTTTTTCTTTCCTTAACATCCCATAACAGTCTGATTAAGCCTCATCAGTTGACTCAGTGCTTCCCTCTTTTCATCAAATACTTAAGTTAGAAAATTAGTCAATGTCTTTAACACGATTATCTAGCTCTTTCTGCCATGCATACTAGTCTTATTTAATTACTTGCTTCTAATTTTAGGCATATTGAATAAGAGATATTGCAAAATTACAACTCAACAGTGCTCTATAGCACAGGTGTTCCTACACCTAAAAAAACTGTGCCATATGGTGTTAGTGTTTCCAAAATGGTATCTGTAGCTGAAAGTCTGCAGCCATAAGGAGACATGATCTGCTGACCTATGATTGTCATAGTGAGTCATGGGTCTGTAAGATCTCTAAGTCCCTGCACTCTAGAGAACATTCTATGCTATTATTTTTAAAAATAATATTCTTACATTCATAGGAAAATGAATAAAACTGGAATGATTCTTAATATTATCAGTGATAAATAATTGCCAATGAATTTGAATGAATAGGACTTGACTCTTGTGAAAACTAGCTTCTTTCTTATCCCCAGACAATGTGACTAATAAAATATTTTAAAATCTACACATAATTCTTATTTTTGTGTTTATTAAAATACAGCTGTGAAGACTCAGAGTATATGATCATTTTTTTAAAAGTTTTATTTATTGACTTTTTTTTCTTTATTTATCTCCCCCCTCCCCAGATGGCTCTCTCAGCTGTCTGCTCAATGTTTGCTTGCCTTCTCCAAGAGGCATGGGTAACTGAAACTGAGACCTCCCACATGAGAGGCGACATGCCCAACGGCCTGAGCCACATATGCTCCCTGTAGGCTATAGTGTCTGCTGATTGGTGGTATCTGCTCATGTGGTGGGGGCAGCATCTAGCTCACTGTGGCAGGGGCAGTGTCATCTTCTTTTTAGGAGACACCAGAACCCAAACCGGGACCTCCCATGTGGTAAACAGGTGCCCAACTGGTTGAGCTACATCCGCTTCCCTGATGATTTTTTAAATCCACAAAACTCATTTTAAAGAATATGTAATAAAAGTTTAAAATAGGAACTGAGAGAGAAATCCAGTTGTTTGCTAAAAAAATTATGTTAACAGCAAAGTATAAAAAGAAGCAAAATTATGGTCTTACTTATTAAGATGGTTGATTTGATACCGTTTTCCTCTCCAAACATCCAGCTTCTTTCGCTAAGGCTGGCTTTAGAAAAATACCGTTGAAGTAAACAAGTAAACATGTGTGTAAGGGACATTTCATGGTACAAAGGCTGGGGCTCATGCTGCTACTTGAAAAATAGTATCTCTTATCATATTAATGTGTCAAGATCCAGAATTTTCCTACATCATTCCCTCCATCAAAATATACCTGACCTATGATTAATTCTCTCAGATCTTTGTTCTGCCTTCCAAATGACAATGGGTAATTATTACTATTAATAATAATACTACACATTTCTGTAACACCAGTTATAATGTTTTTCAACATCTATTATCTCATCTGAATATTCAATAATACTATACAGTAGGAATATCTGATTTACAGGAGTTGGGAAACTATAGCTCAAGATCTGTTTCTGTACAGCACAATACAAAATAGTTTTTACATTTTTAAGTGGTTATTGAATTAAAAAAAAAAAGAATATGCAACAGCATGTTGCCCACAAAACCTAGAATATTTATTTTCTGTCACTTACAGCTTAAATTTCCCTATCTTTGGATTAGTATTATAATCCTGACTAAAATATGAGTAAACAGAAGCAAAGCTACATGTAGGTGGAGAGATAGCAGGCTTTTTACTTGAAATCTATTTGAAAAACCAAACAAAACAGAAACAACAAGAAATTAGTTTTCTTTCCTTTGTTCTTTCTCTCCTTATATTTCTTTCTCCTTCTCTCTAATTCTTTCATTTCCTTTCTTTAGAAAGGAATGAGAACTTCTCTTCTCACTAACCTTAGCCCAAGACCCTGCTAACCCTTCTTACTTAATTGTTTTTGTGAGATTGTGTAGGAACATGGCAATTGAAATAGTAGGGATAAATAACAGAAGATGAGGGGAAATGATGAAGGCATGGGAGAATGCATCATTATAGAGAGACAAAAATAAAGTAAAAGATTCCAAAAAAGAATAGGAGTGCTATCTTCCCTTGCTCTCCCTGAATTCATGCATAGTCTGAGAGTATGAACAAATAATAATGAGATGGATGAGAAATATGGCTGTTGGAAAGAAGAAGGAAGAAGATAAAGAATGAGTATTTGCTGGACACTTACTATGTGCCAAACACTTAGGAATTCTTTGTATGTGTTATCTAATTTAATTCTCAGTATATACCACTATTGTCATATATAAACTACTCAAGAATCTCCTGAATAAAAGAAAACAAAAAAATACAAGAAGAAGACAACTACCTGAAAGCTCTGGAAAGTGAACAAAAGCAGGCAGATTCTGAAGGGTAGTTAACACTTGAAAGAAGGAACTGGAACTTGTTGCTTCTTCTATTTATATGTCTTTAACCTGAAGACAGGCCATGGTCTATGCTATACAGAATAGCGGAAACCCTGATAGACTGCTCAGAGGTTTGAAGAACCACATGTGAGAATGTGGAACTCTCATACATGATAGCTGGTAAGGCAAAATGGTACTAAAAAGATCTAACAAATTCCAATAAAATTAAATATATACCTTCCCTATGACTCAGTAATTCAAAGTCTAAGTATTTATCCAAGAGAAACAAAAAGACTAGTATGAAAGTAATCATAAGAGATTTATTCATAATGGACTCAACCTGGAAATAGTCTAGATGTTCATAAAGGAGAACATATGTAAAAACTTATGATGTATTCCCACAGTAGAATCCTACTTTGCAATAAAGAGAATGAACTACTCATACACACATTACCATAGATGAATTTTTAAAATATACTCAACAAAGGAAACCTAGCACAAAAGAATGCCTACTATATTATTTCATTTTTATGAAGCCTACAAGTAACTCTAATGTAGAGTAAAAAATAAATCAGAACAATAATTGCTGCTGGAGGTGAAGAAAGGGATTGCTTGGGAAGAATTATGAGGACCCTTTCTTAAGAGATTATAATGTCCTGTATTTTGGTAGAGGTATGCATAACACTAATATATGCATTTGTCAAAGCTCAGAAATAAAAGAAAAACACTGTAAACAAATAATGAACTATAACTATGCATGCTCAAGTATTTGAGGGATGTGTACAAATGCCAGCAATTTACTTCAAATTATATCCAAAACATTAGATGGATTCAATAGACAGATGGAAGTTTGGATGAATAAATAGATATTTGATAAATCAGAGAAAGTTGTTAGTGGTGGATATTCTGGTGTTCACCTAAAATTCCTTCAACTTTTCCTTCTATTTGAATTTTTTCTTAATAAAACATTAGAAAAAAAAATTAAAATTAATAAAACATTAGAAAAAAATTTTTAAATTAAAAAATTAAAACATAAAATTATGTTGTGGGAATAAACAAAGTTGATCTTATTTAAAACTCTTTGAGTTTACTTAAAGACATTTTAGAAAGTCTATTTATACTCCATTCATCTACAATTCAATTCCAAGTTAATATGTAGAATCTTAAAGTTAATTCTAATGACACTGTTCTGAAATTATCAGCAAGTTCTTTGGTAAAAAAAAAAAAATCCTTATAACAGGCAGAGTAAATTATAAACTGGGGCCAATTGTTTTATATAGAAGTTTGGGTTTAACCTCTAATGAAAACTTGAAAAGGTGGCTTCCAGGAGAAATTTGGACAAATAGATTCTTTTAAGAAAAGGAAGCGCAGAATACCAAAAAGGCATTTGAGATAAGAATATTGTCCAGTAACAAATAGCTTCCATTTGGATTGCTGTAGGACTTTAGACATGAAAGCATGGAACATATTCTGTTTTTAAAAATATGTGTTATCATAATTGCATCTGGGTAGCCCCTTAAGACAACTCTGAAAAGAAAAATTCCCAGCTCCAAATAACACATCTTACAATTAGTCTTAAGATGGAAGACAATGAATGATCTACTAAACAGATAGTATAGGCCTGACATGTCTCACATACCTGAGGAACCATGGAATATACAGCCTCTTGTGGAGCATGTTCAGTGAGATATTTTAAATAACTCTAATGTTCACTATGATACTTGTGATTTTAGATACCTTTTTTTAAAAGGGATGTTTAGGGGATTGAACCAAGGACCTCATACATGGGAAGCAGGCACTCAATCACTTGAGCTGTATCTACTCCCGTAGATACATTTTCATTCACCAAAATATATATTTCCCCACAAAATTTTAATTGTAGTGATTGTATTTTGTTGCTTATCAGTAAGTTCCATTGTCTTAATTTTAAGGAAGAAAAGTTTCATGAGTTGGAATGGTTATATCTTTAAGCAATGGGTCCCCTCATTTTTCATGTCCTCAGTACCTTGATTTGACATTATTCTTGGGTGGTGTTTTCATCATGAGAAAATGCCCTTTCAAGTCCTGGACAGGGAAGGTTTGGACCAAATTTCCTGTGTATATAGAGTTGACAATAGAGCTACACTGAACAGTAATGCTGGAGGATTACTATTTTAAAAGAATTTCTTTTAATGGAGAACATCAAAATGAGAGGGTCTGAGTTTTTTTTAAACCTGTAGATTCCTAATTATACAGTTTTATCTATTTAGTATACATTACTAGATACAATGACCTTTTGTTTTCCCAGATTTTTAAAAACCAGGAAACAAGCTGTTTGATGATAAATTATATCTACAATCATATGATACATGATCATAGGATAAATAGAATAAAGCTTAGAGAACTTAGTGAAAAGATGGTGAGATTATCCTTTAGAAACTTTTCCTTTAATGTTATTAAGTCAGCAGATTTAGTCATAAAGTCAGAATAAGGTTAAATTTTAAAAGCCATAGCCTGGGTCGAAAGTTCTCCCACAACTTGTAATGTAGTACAGCAGAAGTCTGATTAATGGTGATGTCAGCTTGTAGAACAGGTTCTATGTAGACTGGGTCTCTAGGGATCATATTTGAAGTTTTCAGGTTCAAAAACCTTAGTTCAGTCTAGCCAATCCAACTCATCATTTGAGTCCTCCAGCCTAAGCCTTGTTAGGCTTAGAAGTCCCTATCTAAGGCATGAAACTGCTGAAGTCCCTTCCTGGATCAAGATATATCACCAAAAGATGGCTTGATGAGCATAGAATTATAACAGGGACTGTAGAGCAGCTTGGGCAGTTATTTAACTGGCTTCTGTTGAAACATCCCTAGTCTACAAAACACAATTCTCTTGTGACCAATTTCATGTCCCCTGGATTAATTGCCTCTGAGCTTTAAATGATACTGGATAAACATTGACAGTGTATTTCTAAATGTATGACTTTTGCCAGTTACCACGTTGCTATTGGCATACTCAGTAGATGGGTTCATACCCTTGATTGAAGTGCTATCAATTTCTTTTTATCAGGAATGGTTAAAATAAAAATGCAAACTTCTTATTTAGTTGAACAAAGACTCATACGATCTGGCCACTGTCTAATTCTTCAACTTCATCTCATAATGTTCTCTTCTTCTCAGGCTCACTGACCCTCTACCCCCCATTTCTCTAAGCTTATTCCTACCTAAGGGGCTTTTGCATTTGCTCTTTCCATGTCCAAGAATGCACTCTCCCCATCTGCATCTATGTGTGGCTGTTTCCTTCTCCACATTCAGGTCTCAGCCCAGATGTAACTTCAACAGTGGTTCTCTATTTCAACACCCAGAATTATTTTCTTCATAACACATACTACCATATGAAATTTCGTTGAATCTTCCATTTAAATGTCTACTTTCTTCCCTGTTATAAAGCCAACTCTATTGCTTAGACAAGTACCTGACACAAAGTAGGTCTTTGGAATATTTGGTCAGCAGATGACAAAAGATAAAAGACAGTATGCTTCCTCCTATCACCTATTGATATTTATACGGCTGTTTGGAGTCCTAGGTACATTTGCAGCCTACAACCTCATATGCCTTTCAAATTTTATGATCCACTCACTATCTTACTCAATTAATTCTCTGCTCCCCTGCTAGTTCGTTAGTTGTACACTCCTGATATAATTTTAAGTTCTTTGAGGTTAGGACTCTTTTCTTAGTCTGCTTTGTAATTCTGCACTGTTGTCTTTTCAATAATGAATGTATGCTAATTGTTGTCCCTCCAAGGAGAGATGGTGGTCTCTCCAAGGAGACACACTCTCTAGAAAGTTGGGAATATAGAACTACTCTGCCGTTAAGAACAGGATGTCCAGATTCGGATTCATCAATATAGGGATGAAGCTATGGGGCAAAACCCCTGTGGACGGTTGAGTGAGGAGGGAAAAGAGAGGTAAAACCCTGGTCACGGACTCTCTGGAGGCAAAGTAGGAGAGGTAAGTACTAAAAAATGAAAAAAAAAAGGGGGGGGGGAGTATGTACTTGGTGAAGGAGAGAAGGTAGAGTAGGGAAATAGAATAAATAGAAGGAGGATATAACTTTTCAAGAGTGATTAATAGTAGTAGTTTGGCTAGAAGGAAAAGTGTCACTGAAGAATGGCTCAACACATGCTTACAAAATGTTCTGGATGAGGGTGATGTTTTAGCCCTATATTTGGCATTAAAAATTCCTCCTTTTTTTTCCTTAGCAAGCAAAATTTGAATAAATTATTGTGATTTAATGGAATAGTTGTCTGATCTGCTTTTCCAGAATGAATATCCACAAAAATATGTTTCTATCGCTTTGAATTTATGGGTTTTAAGTGTAATTGTATTTGAATGTTTTCCATTTATCTGTGCTTTATCCATTTCTTTTCTGGATAACCTTGTACTTTTCACTACATTTTCTTTTGCTATAAATCTCTGCTGCCCCACTTTTAAGTCATTTTATTGTTGGAAAATGAAGAGATCTTAGAGAGGATACTTAACTTCCACAGAGAGGGAAGTAGGATATAGTAAGGAAGAGGAAGAATGTGTCCATTGGAAATCTACCCAAGCCATCTTGGAGTATCCTTTAAAAAAAAAAAAAAAGATTTATTTATTTTATTTCTCTAATCAGAAAATTCTTTTAATTGGGGTTTAGTAGAAAGATCATTGTTTTCTACTGCCAATTCTGTCATGAGCTGGTTATTAAATTAGTCAAGTCATTTAATTTACATGGCTTCAGTTCCCATGCTTGAATGATGAGGAATTGGACCAGGTGATCTCTACTATCTCATTGAAATATAATATTCTGTGATTCCTTGGAGAAGAAAGCTTTAATATAGCAAAATAAATAATTAAATAAATAAGTGGGAGGTCAGCTTGTTAGCTTTTCTGTTTAGATAGAATTATAGACCACTGAGCAATCATTTTTTAAAAGCTTCCATACTTCTAAACTCCTTAAGTGTTCATTAACTTTAAAATTATATTAATTGAGAAATATCTTATTTCTTTTTTTACTTCCAAATGAATAAACCCACAGCACATTGACTAGAACTCTCAAAAATAAAGATAAATGACAAACAGAAATTTCCCAACTCAATTAACTCTTAAGTTATATTTATTGTTAACAACAACAATTTCACAGTCAAAAAGGAGATCTGTGATCAACTGATTTTCAATAAGGATGCCAAGTATATTGAATGGGAAAGAATAGTCTCTTCAACAACTTGTACAGGGCAAACTGGATGTATACACGCAAAAAATGAAGTTGAGCCTCAACCTGACATCATATACAAAAATCAGCTTAATTGAATTAAAGATCTAAATAAAAGAGCTAAAATCTATAAAGATCGTAGAAGAAAACCATAGTAGAAAAGCTTCATGACCCTGATTATGGCAATAGACTCTTAGATATGATAACAAAGGCATGAACAACAAAAGAAAAAATAGATAAATTTGATATCATCAAAATTAAAAACTTTTGTGCATCAAAGTATGCATCTTAGTTTGCCAGGGCTCCTATGACAAAAACCACAAACTGCTTGGCTTAAACATCAGCAGTTTATTGTCTCATGGTTGGAAGCTAGAAGTTCAACATGAAGGCATTGGCAAGGCTTGCTTTCTCCTGAAGTCTGTAGTATTCCGGCAATCCTCCATCACAGGGTGATCTCTCATTTTAACTGCTCCTTTGTTTTTTGCTGACTTCTGGATTCTACTGACTTCTTAATCTACTTCTATATCCAATTTCCTTTGTTTATTAAGTAAGTCATCCATATGGAGTAAGGCCCGCCCAGATTCAATTTGACCTCATCAAAATAGGATTCACAAATGACCACACTTTAAACTAATAATGACATCTTCAAAGATCCTATTTAAAAATGGGCTCATAAACACAGGAATGGGGGTTAGGATTTGAACAAATCTTTTGTGGGGAGATGATTCAATAACCTACAGGACATTATCAAGAAGATAAAGAGAGCGTCTACAGAATTCAAGAAAATAGTTCCAAATCATACATCTCATAAAAGTTTAATAATCAAAATATGTTAAAAACTTCAAAAACTCATCAAAAGACAACACCCCATTAAAAATGGACAAAGGGCTTGAACAGACATTTCTCCGAAGAAGATAGTCAAATGACCATAAAATAATGAAACAATATTTAACATCATTTGTCACTTGGGAAATACAAATCAAATCCACAATGACCCATCACTTCATACTAGAATGGTTATTATTTTAAAAAAAAACAAAAAGAAAATAACAAGTGTTTACAAGGAATAAGAGAAATTAGCATTCTTGTATAGTGCTGGTGGGAATATAAAATAATGGAAAACAGTGTGGTGGTCCTTAAAAAAGTTACACACAGAATCAGCATTCCACTTCTGGGGATATACCCAAAAGAACAGAAACAGGGAAACAAACCGATACTTACATTCCAGTATTCATAACAGCATTATTTACAATAGAATAGACAATGGAAGCAACCCAAATGTCCATCAACACAGATGAATGGATAAATAAAATGTGGTATATGCACACAATGGAATATTATTCAGCTGTAAAAAGCAATGAAGTTCCTGATACATGGTATAACATGGATGAACCTTGAAGACATCGTGTTGAGTGAAATAAACCAGACACATAAGGACAAATTCTGTGTACTCTCACTGGTATAAATTAATTAGAATAAGCAAATTCATAGAAGCAGAAAGATTAGAGAACAGCAGAGGCTACGTCAGGGAGGATGGGGAGCTATTGCTGAATAGGTAGAGAGATTTTGTTTGGGATTATGAAGAACTTTTGGCAATGGATGGTGGTGATGTTAACACAACATGGTGACTATAATTAAAACAACTGGATTGTACACTTAAATGTGATTAAAATATGAAATCTTATGTTCTGTATATGTAAGCATGATAAAATTTAAAACAAGCAAATAAACAGCTGAAAGAGAGAGTTGAGGCAATGACTCTGATTCCCTTATGGATAGGAGAAAAAAGAATTTCTATGAATGATATGGCATGGTATAGAGAAATGTATGTTCCATCTGTCTAGTGCCACAAGCTAAGAAAAAAAAACCCTGCCTTTTAATTTATTAATCCCTCCTTCCAAGTAGCTTGCAATTCTTTGATTGCTAGTGACATAGAACATCTTAGTATATGTTTATTTGTAGTTTTCCTAGAAATTCTTTGATCATAATCTTTGGTCAATTTTTCCTCTTACTGATCAGTGTACATTAAAGATATTAACCTGTTGTCTTGTATAGATATATTATTTTGCTTTGTAGATGAACAATATTTTAATAAATAGGCAATGACATTTTATTTTACTCAACAATTGTTCCTTATAGGCATCCCTGAATTCCTTAGATGGCAACAAATCAGAAACCAGGCTATAGGTCAGTAGCTAAAAGAACTACTTCTAAAGTCTTTATAGCACTTTTTAAGGAAATATGGTTTTCAAAGTCCTCTATTACTGAATCTGACCAGTTTGCTTTCACTGAAAAATCCAGTTAAGCTGGCCTCTACTGCTTCAACATCCCTCTTGGTCCCTTTCCAAATAAACAAGTTTAATGTATTGTATTTATTCTGTGTGTGCTTTCCAGCACTCAAGACTTTATCCTTCAGGGATTTGGTCTTGTTGAAAGTGCCAGAATTTCTGGTGGTTTCTTAGAGTTTACACCCAAAGCATGAGCAATGAAAGAAAAAATAAATGGGATCTCCTAGAAATTTCTGGGCTTCAAAGGACTTTGTCAAGAAAATGAAAAGTCCGCCTTCACAATGGGATAAAATATTTGGTAACCACACATGTGATAAGGGTTTAATATCCACTGTGGTGGAAATGTAGAGTGGTGCAGCCACTGTGGAAGACACTTTGGCGGTTCCTTAGAAATTTATGCATAAAATTGCCATAGAATCCGGCAATCCCGCTACTAGGTATATACTCAGAAGAAATGAAAGCAGGGGCATGAGTAGACATTTGCACACTGACGTTCATAGCGACATTATTCACAACTGCCCAGAGATGGAAACAACCTAAGTGTTAATCAACCAATGAATGGATAAACAAAGTGTCGTATATACACACAATAGAATATTATTCAGCTGTGAAAAAGAATGAAGTCCTGCGACAACATAGATGAACCTTGAGGACATTATATTGAGTGAAATAAGCCAGACACAAAAGGAGAAATATTGTGTGGTCTCATTAATATGAACTAATTAATATAATTAATTAATACTATATAAAGTCATGGAGTTAAAATCTAGAGTATAGGTTTCTAGGAGATAGAATGAGGGTAGAGAATGGGGAGCTGATATTTAATGTGTGCACAATTTTTAATAAGGTTGATTACAAATCTTTGGAAATGGATGGAGGTGATGGTAGCACATTATTGTGTGTGTAATTAACAGAGCTGACTTATTGATGTGATTGTGTTATAAAGGGAAGTTTAAGGTTTTCTGTATCAGTAGGAGGTAAGCTAGACGATAAACTTGGGACTGTATAACATAGTGAACGCCGTTGTGGATGATGACTATGGTGAATAGTACAAATATAAGAATGTTCTTCTATGAACTAGAACAAATATAAGTCACTATTACAACATGTAATAATAGGTGCAATAAGGCAAAAAACACAACTAATGCAAACTATGAACTCTAAGAGTAATATTGTAATTTTAAAAAATCAATTGTAACAAAGGTACTATACCAGTGCTAAGTGTCAGTAATAGGGGGGTTATGGAGTATGAGATTTTTCTTTTTGGAGTAATGAAAATGCTCTAAAATTGATTGTCGTGATGAATACACAACTCTGTGATTATACTGAGAACCACTGATAGTACACTTTGGATAGATTCTATGGTGTGTGAATAAAATTGTTTTAAAAAATGAAGATGGGTATATGGGAATGCTGTATTTTTCTGCATGATTTTTAGGCAAACCTACAACTTCTCTAATTAAAAAAAAATGTAAGTGGCAGAATTTCATCAGGGACCTGAACAGAACGATAGAGGAAATAACCATCATCGACAATTAGTGACTGCTTAAATGAAGAAATGGAAGAGATTTTTATAGATGGAGCATATTGACTTTACATTGACCACTAAAATGATCAAATAAATAAGAGTACAGTTTTAGAGCTAGAATAGTACATCAGAATGAAATGACTTTGCCCAATTTTAAGTTGTTTAGAAAATTTTTAGAGAAATCTATAATTATTACTAATTTATTGAGACACAATCATATGGGAAGCATCCACATACTAGGAATAACTTTTTGTCTCATAAAGAAGGAAACATTTAGGCAATAGTTTTTCATGTTATATTAAACTTAAGATTTAAATATTTCCATTGTATTCCATGACAAAGAATAGGAAGAAGAAAATTATAATCAAGAAGTAAATGAATTATAATAGAAATTATTACATTAACCAGCTGTTAATTCTAATATAGAAGTGAATGTTGGAACAAAGACTAAGTCATTGTATTTTCCAAAGTGGATCATGTATAATTCTCCACAGAACAGTTATCCTTATTATCATTTCCCTTAATCTGTCTTCTTTTCTTTTTACTTGAAGCCTTATTAAGCACTGAACATTGATCAAAATTTCATTTAGATTAGCAATATCACAAAACTCATTTCATCATTCAAAATATGAGGGTTTCACAATATTGATAATTTAAAAGTATAAGTGTTCTAGAATATAATAAAAATAAGCAACTAAATATGATCAGTCTGTATGCATGTGGGGATGGCTCAAATTTGCAATTTGTTTTATTTCTCTTCTGCTTCAGACAAATTTTCAGATGGAGATTTAGAAAAGACACCATTATATAATTACATGAATAGCTGAAATAAAAACTTCTTTAATCACCTGATCTATATAATCTATTTGCTTCCTAACAGAGTTTAGTTTATTCTGAAAGAGTTAGCTGTTAACTATACTATGAATTTGTGAATAAGAGTTGGCAACTGAATTTTTTAAAAATTTAAAATTAGCCCTTAAAATATAAGCTAAATTCCAAAAATTAAATTATCTTTGAATAATAAGGAAAAAAACCCTGTAGTTTATGAACTCACTCTTTTTCTTATGAATAGCCTGATCTGCAGGACACATAAGCTACTGATCCTTTTATTTTCATTTAAAATATTTCATTTATATTTGATAGGTAATTATAGTGAGATATATCACAATGTTATGTTTCTTCTCCTGCACATGTGAATTCAGAGGAAGGTGTCTGAGGTCTGGTCTCCTGGGGGATGTGTCAGAAACTGGGTTAGAGTGGAGCTTAAAAGATTTGAAAAACCTTCCTCCCTACCTGATTATAATATATTCTCACCTCTCCCCCCAAATTAAAATGAGTTTCCTAAGTCATTAATTCTCAGATTTTGTATTTGGGACATGCTTTTGAACACAAAAATGTTGCCAACAAATTTGAAGTGAATGAAGAGCTCAAAACAAAGCAAAGCAATGGAAACATTCTTGCATATAACAAGATCCCACACAGTTTGGAAAAGCATCTGCAGACACCACATACCATATTATTTATTTGATCGCTCTTGGGATCTATGCCTTTGTTCAAGGAAAACTCTGTTACTGTGCTGTCATACACTCACAAAGCAAAATTCTTATCTATCCTTGTAAATACACAGTATTGCTTTTACGCTAGACATTACAATCTGCCCCTTATCTTTTTCCAGAGCCAGTTCTACCCCATTTGGTCAAGCCCATTCACCAAGCCTACTCATGTAAGTGATATTACATAGTTTCATTTCTAACAGAAATGATTTTTCCACAGCGTGAAAAATTTCTCAGTACCCTGCAAAGTACCTTGCAGTTTCTAGGACATTCTCGGTACTACTGTGGAACACAGCGTGCCGAGGTTGAGAAATACTTTTCTAGAATTTAATCTGCTTTATATGTCAGTTTCCTTTTCTCCTAATGTATGCTTTTACATCCTGTCTAAATTTCCCATTGTTCTGCATCATCGAATATTTTCCAGACATGTAGAGAGCATGGCTTCATTTCCCCCTTTTTGTTGATGTTGAGCAGAGGTTGCCATTTAAAATTCTTTTTCCAAATCTGGTATCAATGATTGCTTTTCTTTGGCCTAACTCCAACTTTTGTAGTTGTTATATCACAGAGATGAAAGGGAAATTAAGAAATCGTGGGATTTATGCTCCTCTACGATAAATGGATGTCTCTTCTCATCTCAAAGATCAGCAGGGGCAGAGGCACACAGTGGCATTTGGGACAGGTCCTTCTCTTCCACTGGTCTCATAGTTTGGAATCGACCCCTTGAGTCGGGAACCCATTCTGGGGCGGGGAACTCAGCTGAGGTCCAAAACCATAGTGTTTAGAGACCTACAGAGTCCTGAGCATGACTCAGCATGACAATGAAACTGCTTTGTGGTTCAAATTCCAGTTCAGGAGTATCTGGGCTTTGCTCCTTTCCCTCAAGCAAGGGTATATTGTACCTTGCTAGCTGTCTGTCTGGGAATAACAGTGCTCATAGCTTGAAGTCTGGACTCTGGCCAACCTTCAACCTTTCTAAAACTGCCAAAGAGCTCACTGTTTTGCAGAATTGTGTCTGTAGACCCACATTTCCTTTAGACTGGAGGACCTCCAGGTGTTTGCTTAAGGAAGCCATTGAAATTCAATGCAAATCAAGGCCAGATTTCAGGGAGAAGCAATTCAGCAGTAAGAATTTTCCAGGCAGAAAATTTGAGACACATTATTTAGATGTGCGATAGGTGCTTACAATGTGAGTGATTAAAGTAAGTTTTAACTTTGCAAAATGCAAGCATTTTGAATTTTGCAATAAGGGTCACTTTGGTTGGGATATAATAAAATATATAAAGACATTTCTAAGTTCTTTAGTCAAAAGTTGTTATGTAACCGTGACAGTATACCATTACATCATTTCCCAAGGATTTATTTAAGATGTAAACTCCCATGGAGAATTTACAAATAATAAGTTATTATGTAGGAAAATAAAGGAAGGCTATATTTAGAGGACCGTAATAAAGATGAATAAAGATACATTAATTTTTAATATTAATTTTCACTCTACATGGAGCTAGTCCTTAAGAGGTGTTCTCTAAGAGTAAGAATCCTATTAAACACACACACACAAAAGCTCCCCAAAAACCAAAAATTTCAGGGACACATTGAAAAGTCAGACTGTGCTAGGATGAATTATGTACTCTAGAAAATACATATTCTTAACCTTATTTCCAGTACTGTGTGTGTGAACCCACTGTAAATAGGACTTTTTGAAGATGCTGTTTTATTTAAGTTGAGATCAACTGAATCAGTTTGAGCTTTAACTCCAATTAATGGAGTCCTTAATAAGTAGAATGAGATTCAAACACAGAGAAAGCCTCAGGAAAAGCCAGAAGCTACAAGTCAATGGAACTCCAAAGGGAAATGAGACAATATCCACCATGTGCACTGTCATGTGATGGAAAACCCAAGGAGCCAAGAATTACTGGCCGCCAGCCTCCAAATGTTGCAGACGTTAGGAAGAGAGTATAGCCTTGCTGAGGCCTCCATTTTGGACTTCTCCTAGCCTCAAAATCATGATTTCTTAAAAAAAAACGGTTTATATATATATACCCTCTCCCCTACCCATTGTCTGCTCTCTGTGCCATTTACTGTGTGCTCTCTCTATGCTTGTCTTCTCTTTAGGTGGCACTGGAAAAATGATCTTGGGATCTTCCGGAGTGAGAGAGAAGCACGCAATCTCTTGTGCCACCTCAGCTCTCTGGTCTGCTGTGTATCTTATTATTTCTCCTCTGTGTCTCTTTTTTGTTGTGTCATCTTCCTGTACCAGGTCTCCACTTGGGTCAGCTTGCACTCAGGCCAGCACTCCATTCAGACCAGCTCGCAGCATGGGCCAGCATTCTGTTGGGCCAAATCTCCGCTTGGGCCAGCTCATTGTGCGGGCCAGCTTGCCTTCACCAAGACACCCCGGGAACCCTGGACCTCCCATGTTATAGACAGGAGCCCAGTCTCTTGAGCCATGTCCTCTTCCCTAAACCAGGGGTTCTTAGCCAAGGGTCCATGGACCCCCAAGGGGTCTGTGGAATGATTTCATGGAGTCTGTGAGCTTGAAATGAAAAAAAAAAATCAACTTATTATCTTTATTTTCTCTACCTCTAACTGAAATCTACCATTTCCTTCTCTTATGAATGTATGCAATAAATTACTGCAATATTCATTTCATATCACATCATAGTTGTTGCATATCTTGAAAAATCTCTTACATTCATCCATACTTTGAAATTACAGTCATTATTAGACCTGATGCTAGTTAAGTGTCAGAAAACTATCTGCTGCTACATTCTGAGGAGAGGTCCTGGTTTTCACCTGACTGGCAAAGGGGTCTATGGAACAAAAAGGTTAAGAACCCTGGTTTAACCAACCCACTGTAAGGTATTTGTTTTAGCAGCTGGGAAACTAAGACACTAGGTATAAACACTAGACGAGTAAAGAAGTAAATGACATATTACATGAACACTAACTTGAATGTTTACAACTTATTTAGGTTTAATATTCATATAAAACACCCATCATTTCCTACCTAGTACCTTCATTTTGTCAATGAGGAAACCAGGGTGAGTGGGCAATTGCTTTGCTTGCTGTCACATAATCAGGCATGGTTGAACTGACTTCTTGCCTCTTGACTTAATATTAAGTAAACCAGATTTTTAAAAACTACATTAAAAACTAAATTTTTAAACAATTATGTTAAAATTGTTATACATTTTCATTTTGGTTGATGAAAATATTATTTTACATGTATAATTTAGTAATTAGTTCCCAATAACATTATAATCAATACTTTCCTGTAAGCATTTAAGTGAACTTTTATTTTATTTTATTTTTATTTTTTTGGGTTATTTGAGTTTATTTTATACAGAGGATGTAGGAGTCAAGAGTAAAATGGTGGTGTTTATATGCAAAAGGACTTTTTCTTAGTTTCTTAGGGTTTTTTTAAATTACATTTTTTTCTTCTTCTTCCTTTTTTTAAAGGTTACATTAAAAAAATATGAGGTCCCCATATACCCCCCACCCCATTCACCCCACTCCTCCCACATCAACAACCTCTTTCATCATTGTGGCACATTCATTGCATTTGGTGAATACATTTTGAAGTAAGTGAACTTTTAAATATTGATAATTACATGGAGCTCATTAAAAAAGCTTTATTGGCACACTAAAATCATAGGTTTCATTAAAAAATACCAATATAGCATATCTAATTCCAAAAAATAAAAATCATTTCACCCCATGACATTAAAGCTGAGAATATTTCCCAGTCAGATATATGAGTTTATTTTCTTTTGAATGTGTTTTGAGACAAAAACAGGTGTATTTCCAAAAGAGAATGAGTGCTTGAGAAAAGGCACACAATGGTACAGGAAACAGAAAGAAAGCAAAGCCATACAGTTATCCTCTGTAATTAGGTGGCTTAAAGAAGCTAAATGAGTAATCTTTTTTAAAAAAATTGAACCAAGCCCCTCTCTTTCTCAAAATTGTTCAATATCTGCAGTGGACTGAATTGTTTACCCAGTTTGGATATGCATTTAGTCTGCATTCTGGGGGGTGTGGACCAATTGTAAATAGGATCTCTTGAAGAGGTTACTTTAGTTGAGGTGTGGTCCAACTAAATCAGGTTGGGCTTTAATCCAAATTACTGGAGTCTTTATAGGCAGAATGAAATTCAGAGAGAGAGAAAGAAATGGAAGAAGTTGAGAATTCAACAGAACCTAGAGGAGAAAGGAGAGGACATTGCCATGGGCATTGCCTGGTGACAAAAAAGCCTAGGTCCAAGGATTACTGGTAGTCAATCCCAGTGTTGTGGCAAACCCAGAGGACCTGAGTGGCAAAGAAACCCCAATGGCACTCGGGGAGGCAGAGGAACAATTTTATTATGCATGGGCCCAGAGGAGAATCAATCTCCGGATTCTGAGCCCTGTCTTACAGCTTTTATAGGTTTATATAGGTTTTTATGCAGAATTAGCCTGGCTCTCACTTATTGGATAATGTGTTGCTGGGCTGGTGGGCAAATTTTCTATTGTAATATGCAAGCTGAGGTACAGAAGCAGAAAGCAAGAGTGGTCAATTAGATAGGTTCTTGCAAGGTCATGTTTTGCAAGGGAGTTACTGAAGCAGAAGGCAGGAGTGGTCCGTTAGATAGTCCCCTGCAAGGTCATGCTTTCTTATTTCTCAACACCAGAATGCCAGAGTCTTCTGAGAGAAAGCATCACCTTGATGATACTTAGATTTTGGAATTCTCCTAGCTTCAAAACCGTGAGCCAATGAATTTCCATAGTTTAAACCAATGGAATGATACTTGCTTTAGTAGCTGAGAAACTAAAACAATGGCTTTCCAAAGTTAAGTAAAAAAAAAAGTCCTTACCATGGCCCAAAAGCCTGCCTGCCACCTCTAAAACAACCCTTTTCTCCTCCTACTTCATTATGGATATCCAAGGCCATTTCTTCTTCACGGCCTTTATACCTCCTTTTTCTGAAGCATTTTCTGCTTTTCCCCAGATGTAAGCATAGCTGACTGAAGCAGGTGGCACCCTGTGTTTTAGATTCTTAACTATTAAAACAGATACCATACAATGGCTTGGCTTAACAACAGAACCGGCTCATAGTTTCAGAGATTAGAAGGTTTCCTTCCTCCTGGCCAACAGCCTTTAGGGTTCCTTGTTTTTTTGTCACATGACAATGGATATGGTAGTGTCTTCTACTTTTTTTTCCAGGTCTCATTAACTTGCAGCTTCTGAATGTTTCCCATGGTTCCTCTCTGTCTGCCTTTCACTTGCCCTATAAAGAACTCCTGTTAGCCAAGTTAAAGTTCAACCTGGTTCAGAGGACCCACGCCTTAATTGAAGTAGCATCTGGAGATCTTATTTACAATGGGTCCACACCCACCAGAATGGGACCAACACCAAAAAGGCATTCAAACTGTGCTACACCATTCAATCCATCAGACCCCAATGGAGCAGACTTCTCTATCTAAAACACCCTTTCAACCCAACCCTTTGTCACTGTGATAGTCTTATCACTGCCTAGCACTTACCACTTCCTGGAATTATATTATCTATTGTTCATGTCTCCCATGAGAATGTACCCTCAATAAGAGGAGAAACTAACACCTTTATGAGAACATATGTGCTTTCAGTAATGTAAGAATAGTTAGTAAGCTTTTATTGAGCATTTACTTGATTCCTGCTTTATGATAATTGTTTTGTATACATTGCCTCATTTAATCTTCATAATAACATTACTTGAAAATACTGTGATTATCATCATTTGCAGGTGGAGAAACTGAAGCTTGTAGACACTAAAATGTTTTTCTTAAGTTACACAGTTATTAAATATCTTGGACAGAATTCATACTTAATTCTTTCTGCCTTTAGGCCCTGAGCAGAATGAAAGGAATAAAGGAAATGGGGCTTCAAGGTGGGCAAGTGACACCTATATGGTCACTCTCATATATCACTTTTATGCATACAAAGTGGAGTTAAAATAGACTGTAGGAATCAGGCTCTTACTGCAGTAGTCTATTACTACAAGGAATAGAAAGACAAATAGAAGTTTTACATAGAGTGCTAGAAACAGGTATTGCATTGCATAAGATAAGGAGAGTTGAGCACATGGTAAGCTCTTAATAAATATTTGCTTAATTGATGCAAAAATTATTTATGCTATACTAAGTCAATTATACCATCATGCTTGAATATAGACTTACGGACGAATAGAAGTGGACAATGTTTTAAGGTATTTGCATGCCCTGTGTTTCCTGCCTCATTGAAGCTAATGCTTAAAACATCAGAGAGAAAGAGCTCTTTTCATATATTAAATATTCCTAAAGTGGAATATTCTTTTCTTCCCATTAGTCAAATAAATCTTTCCCTCTTTTATCCTGTACATCATTATTTCCTGTCCAAAATTTATTTCTTTTGTTCAGTGTTTTTGTGGAGGTGGGAAAGCAATAGATTTGTGTTTCTTCGTCATAATTCATCTTGGCTATAGATTCCTTGTTCTATTTGGTTGCACTGGCAATTAAAAGACCCTTTGATTTCTTCATTTTATATGAACTACGAAGCTCAAGAGTTGGCTACAAGGTACAAGAGAATTTTTCTTATCTCTAAATTATCTGGGAAGTTGTTACCTGGTGTCTGGAATGAGTGTTTTCTTAGTTATTCCTTGAAATCTTCAAGGAGCCTGGAATAAATCTTCAGAAGACTAAGCCTTGGCAACACAAAGATGGCAGCATCAAACAAGGTAAAACCATTTTGGTTGAATGGATCTGATTAAAGCTAGTATCTGCAAGTCAAATGTCTGTTTAAATGCACAGATGATTAGCTAATTATTCTCCATGAAACATAACCGGCTCATTTGAGCCTTGATGCTTATATAGCAAACCAATAGTGTAGACTGACTCAAATAAATTTCCATGAAACAAGTTTCCTAAGGAACTAACCAAACAATGATGCCTAGTACTGGCCTAAACATGCTCTCAGAGGTTTTTGGATAGATGATGTAGTGATTAAGAGTGGGAATGATGGAGCCAGACCATGAGGGCACATCTCTGCTAACCACAAATATTTCTGATGGTAGGGCACAGAGTAATTCTTGTCTTTAAAAATCTCTAATGAAGTCCCTAACAGCATGGAATATAATTAAATTCAGAGTTTTTCAGGTGATTGAGGTTGTCTGTGTGAATAAACATGTGGTTCAATTGGACCAGCTTAAAAATTCCTTGGTCTGCGTGTCTGTGTTTGCTCTTGCCGCTCATAGCGCTTTAAAATGGTCCAGTTAAATCAGACTGTCAAAATGGCGAGGTTCCTTGTTTGATTTACCCCTGCCACATAAACCTACGCAGACTGCTATGAATGCCACATTTGAGAAAATCGCACATTTGTGAAAACATATTGGGTCACATTAAAAAGGAGATTAAATGAATCCCTTTTTTCAAAGTTTTTGGTAGGTAGAAAGGAATGCTGAGGTGACGCCTGTGTAATAGCAAAACTACAGATGTCTCTTTCTAGTGGAAATATGCTCTATGGGCTACATTTCATCATATGGGAGGAGGAGAGAACTCCAAGAAGCATGCTTCAAATTATCCTGAAATGGAAGCCTGGCAAATTAAATTCTGACCTTCTATGGTGTATTTAGAGTGCAGAGCAAGAAGCAGCCTACGCATTTTCAAAAGAAACCCCATTGTGAACTTTGCTATACCTCAGCACTGCCAGGAATGTTCTCTTTCACTGTTCTACATTGTAGAATACAGACAATTATGTGTGTGGCCTATTTATTTTGCTTTAACAACATCTACCGAAGGGGCTTTTTGTTTAAAAGGTCTCAAATCTGTTGCTTTTAAATGGAATTATGCAACCAATGGATTTAAATGCACACGTAGGTGTGTTATATGGATGTGTCCTGTCTTACTTTGCCAAGGATGCTGTAGCAAAGTACCACAGACTAGTTGGCTTAAACAAGAGACATTTATTGTCTCTGAGTTCTGGAATCCGGAAGACATAAATCAAGGTGTTGGCAGGGCCTTGCTTCTTAACAAAGGGCGAATCCATTCCATGCCTCTCCCCTGGCTTCTGGTGCGTGGCCAGTAATCCATGCTATTCCTTGGTTTGCGATGGGACCATTCAATCTCTGCTTTTATTGCAGGACCATCTCTCCGTCTCTGTCTTTCTCTCTGTACCCCAATTTTCTCTCCTTATAAGGGCACTCACTGAATTGGATTAGGGTCAGCCCTAATCCATTTTGGCCTCATCTAACTAATAACATCTCCAAAGATCCTATTTGCTAATAAATTCACATTCATAGGACTAGAGATTTAGGACTTGAACAAGTCTTTCTTAGGCAGCACAATTCTATCTGTAACACACCTTAAATGAGATTAAATGGGATTTTATGTAAACTGAAGTGTCTTTCAGAGTGGCATATATGGCAATGTTCAGCAAGGTGCATATAAACTAATTGCCAGCCCTAGGAGTCTTAACTCATTGAGTATGATCAGGATGAGGAAAGGGATGGAAAGGTCAAGACTGAGAAAGATCCTTCGATTTAGTGACTCTCCATGGAGGACTGGAAGTTAGGCCTTTATGGAATGATTTTTGGCCCCAATTGCTCTATTGTAAGCATGATGGCAGGGATCAGAGAAATATCTTCAGTTCTCTCAGCCGTTAACAGAAAACTGAAGGATCCTGGGTTGAAAGCTGATAAACAGGAAGGTATGATACAATTTTTTTTTCCCTTTGAAAATAGTTGTTTTATTTTAAGTAGAAGTGTGAGCAAAATTTCTTGGTTATAGTTTTATGGCTTCAGGACTTAAATTTAATAAGCAAGTAAGAGGTTAAATAATACTGTTTATCAAAATCACTTGTTTTTGACTTTTGATGCAATTTGCTTATCAAGTAAGTCCTACTGGAATCACATCACAACAACAGTTCTAATAGAAGGGGCTGCTAACCAGGAAGATTTCCATAGCAGGGGCATGGCCAACATAGCGATTGTCCTGCACTCACTACTATAATTTCTAAAAGGGACATTAGGCCCTCGTGTTAACACTGCCTGCTTCAGCGTAAATCTTGGTTGCACACTCAACAATATTAAACCTTCTCCAACAAAGCATTGCACCTAGGTAGCCAATAGATTGATTTTTTAATAGAGCAATTTTACCCAAAAGGCAGGTCCATGGCAAGAAGCTAAAGATCAGCATAATTGCAAAATTATTCTTCTGTTTTACTATTTGGGAATGTATAATTAGCTCTATAATCAGCTGCCAAAATGAGACTGTTTTTTAAGTACTAATTTAACATCCTTGAAAAATGGTTAGATCCTTTATACCAAGAGATATGATTTTGGTGAATTCTAGGCATGTGGGGTAGGAAAGGTAATACTTATCTTATTTTCAAATTTGAACATCATAGCCAGGGTTTTTTTTCTCATAGAGATGGGAGCTAATACTTTGTTCCATAAAGATTATATAATGTTAAAAATGGAGACTAAATAGAATATAACAAAGGCAGAATTTATTTACTAAATTATACTTTCTCATGATAGCACAATGATTAAAGCTATTAAAGAGTAAATTTAGTAGATCAAATTTAAAAGTTTGTAATATGGATTATAAGAGAATCTGAAAAATAAAGAGAAAAGGAATTCTATTATTAATGTATAGCTCACTTAGAGCTTATATTCCTGACTCAAAAATTTATTTTAAAAGAATCTACATGCAGTAAATATTTGGTCTGTGGATGGAAAATTTGAACATGCATGAAATAGCTATATAAAAATGGCAAAGTTGAGACAATTAGACTTAGCTATTTTCTGTGTGATAATTTTTTTTAAAAAACAAACAATAATGGCATAATATTAGCTAACTCTCTTACTATGATTCAGGTAATGTTTGAGCCCTTTACATAAATTAACTCACTGAATTCTCACAACAGTCTGGGTAGGAACTTTATTAGTTGCATTTTATAGATAAAGAAACTGAGGTAATAAAAAAATGGAGAAGAGGAGATGTGTGAAATCATGAAATAGTAGTAAACCCAGCAACAATTCATTCAAATCCTAGGCACTTTGCCACATCCTGTGCAGCAGTGAGCAATAGAGCCATGCTTGTCCCCATGGTGCTTCCTGCCCAGTGGGGAGGACGGAGATAGACAAATGGATATGAAATGTGCTTGGTGCTGTGGAATGGTAGTAAGTATTCAGCTAGGGAATGACCTAGTCCGAGAGAAGGTTGCTCTAAGAACTGACTGATAATGGAATCAGCATGGTAAATGGGGGAAAATAAAGCATTCCAGAAATGGAAATACCATGCTGTGATGGAAAGGACTCATATTAGAGGAAATTAAACAATCCCAGGAGGCCAGACCACAATTAGCAAGGGGAAGAGGGACAAAGTTTTTGGAGAGGTAGTCAGGAGTCAGTCACCTGAGGTTTTGTAGGTTATAGTAAGACATTAGTCCTTATTTGTATTAAAAACAGATTCCCATGGGAGAACAGACAGGAACCCATGATGGTCATCTGGCTAAGAAACATCGATGACCTGGGGGAAAGTAGTGGAAGATGTGACGAACCAAATGGATGACTGCAAGACACTACAATCTTTTGGATGTGCTTGGTGAGAGAGAAGATGTCATGAAGTTTGACTCTTAGATTTCTAGATTCAACAAGGAGGTAGATGGTCAGGGTCATGGGAGCTGATTGAATTTTAGGTGTCCATGAAATATTCAAGTAGAGATATTAAAAGAAAGTTAGATTCATGTGCCTAGATCTCTTTTGAGAGGTGTAAGGTGGTGTTACTAGGAGTTGATGACCTTAGATTGCAGTCAAAGATTTGTGACTGCTAGGGGAGCAAACTCCCAAGGGAAGAGACAAGGACCTAACATTGGGGCAAAATTTAATAATTTTTTTTAAATACATGGGAAACATATGATAACTCATGACAGAGCAAATGATACATATATTTTTCTTTAGAAGGAAATAACAACCAATAGTAAAACCAAACCATATACTATAGGGTCCAAGTAAGTACCTAGTCTTAGAATGGTCAGGAACTTCCTATAGGAAGAATCCCCAGTTGGATTTTGAAATGCTAGTGAGGTCCTCTCAGTTAAGAGTATTCAAGTAAGAAGTGAGGAAAAGGGAGAACTTGCCCAGGAGCTGCAAAAAAGAGACAAAAGACATAAAGGTAGTGATTTCAGCCCTCATGAGATGTACATATAAATGGAAAGATGATAAGACAGGAAAAAAGAGGGTTTTGAGAACCATTTTTCCCAGAAAATGCAGCTTATATTATGGAGTATCTGTACACAATTTGAGGCAGGATTAGAATAGCTGTTCTATGCTGGGGTTAATTGGAGGAGGATTATGGAGGAAATGGGTTTGGAGTTACAGGTTAAAGAGAGCCAAGTACAAGAATCTCTTGGGTTAAATTCAACATTCTCACTAAAGTATTTGATTGTCCAGTAAATATATTTGGCTCCTCATTCTGTAACACATTTTCAAAGTCTAATAAATTGCATCTGAAAGGTTTTTCCCTTCACTGTTCATTATAAATGTAATTCATAGTTGCCACAATGAACCATAATTACCTGCAGTTATATTAGATGAAATCTAAGTGCCATCACCATCTCCCTTAATTAGGGAAGGCAATCTCAAGGTAAAAGGAAAATGGACCCAGTGCTTGCTTTGACTTAAGCAGAGCCAGGACACTCAAGGGAAGTTAGATGACAATAATTGTAACTCTACTCTTATTAATGCATTAAAATTTTTACCATTCAAGAATACTATTACTGCTCTTTTGGAGTCACATACTAATTCCCTGAAGCTTCTTGTTGGCTTTTTCCATTAATATGACTTTTCTGTATCCAAGGGAAATTCCTATTCCGACAACTAAGCATAGGAAGAGAGTGACTCTGGTTAGAATCAATGAAGAGTCTCCCCAAACTCAATATTCATATATATTTTTTTCCCTCTTTAGTTGTATGACAGTTGGTTCATATTTTACCCTCTTTTGGTTTTATAAGGGAAGATATTTCTACACTAGCTTAGATGGAAGAGACAAGAGAAATAGCCCTCTCCTTTTGCATGGAGAAAATAATTCTGCAAATGTAAAGATTCTTGCCACATTTACTTTCTTCTTTTCTGGTATCTTTAATGACTCCAGTGGTATTAAATAATTCCTGAAAAATTATATAGATTAATTGCTTTTGACAGCCAAGAGAACAAAAACACAGCCAGACAACAAAAGAATGATACATGTGCTCTGCCCGTGGACTCTCACAGCATAATTTCCCTGCTGAGTCTCTCACAAGGCAGATCTTCTGCAACCACAGGCTCCTGAGATTGCTGCTCCCAGCTGCTAAAGAGCATTTTAACATGGGTGATCACGACTGAGAACTTTCGACTTTTCTTTCAATTTCAATAAGCAGTGTTTATCTATCAACCATGGGCTCAAGAACCTTTCTGATGAATCACTATAAAGAGGGTAGAGGGAAGAAGTGAAAAGATTTCTCTTCTGCATCTTTTATATTGGAGTTAGGATCTAAAACGATATGGCGCCTGAGGGTAGGACATTTAGAATAAGAGATCTCAGGGTCTGAATTACTCTTGCTGTGCGATCTTGGCAAACAAAACAAAACAAAACACTGTTTTTTTTTAAGCAAAACATTTTTGATACAATGCATGAGTTGTAAAAAAAAAAGTCAAACCATATCTAATAAATATAGACTGAGGTTTATTGTTTTTCTCTCTCCCAGTCTCACTGTCCCTAAGAAACCATATATACAATATGTTCTTCATGACCTTATTCTATACATTTCTTTTCTTTTCTTTTTCTTTTTAACCAAAAAAAGATTGTATTTAACAGATTGGCTTCTATTGAATATTATTAATGACGTGAGTGAATTACTTAATCTCTCTAAGCCTTAGTGTCCTCAGCATTAAAATGGGGACTTTAAGAAAATTTGGTGAGGATTAGGTGAGTTAATAGAGCCAAGGATTTAGCAGAGTAACTGCAATATGGGAAAAGACTCAATAAATTCTGGCTGTTATGCACAGCCCTTGCTCACCTTCTTCTGGTTGCCTCTCATTCTTTCCAAGGGCTCCAAGGTGGCCTGAGCTCTCTCAGGTCACAGTCTGTTCCTCAACTATATCACCCACTCCCACAACCAGTCAAGGTTCAGGAAAGGTACTTGATCACTGACCACCGAGTGAATGAACACACTCCCATCCCTATTAAACTGCTTTGCAGAGAATGATCACGTGAATTTCCCCTTTTAGACTGAAAGAACCTTGAAGGCAGGGGCTTCATTGTCATATCCCTTTTCTTTTCTTACACTACACAAAGTAGATCTTCGATATCAGGTGAACATATGTGAAGGTTAATTTCTGTGTCCTCAAACAAGCACTGGCCCGATTGCTACTGTGAGGGTATTTTTAGATGGATTTGCATCTTTAATCAGTTGATTGTATCAGTAATCAAAAAGGGTGCTGTCAGGAAGTAGAATTGGCTCAACTGATAGAGAGTCCCTGCCTACCATATGGGCGGGTCCAGTTTCAATACCCAGGGCCTCCTGACCCATGTGAGGAGCTGTCCACGCACAGAGCTGCCACATGCAAGGAGTGCCATGCCACGCAGGGGTGTACCTGTTTGGGGGTGCCCCACACGCAAGGAGTGTGCCCTACAAGGAGAGCTGCCCCATATGAAAAAAGCATAGCCTGCCAAGGAGTGGTGCTGCACACATGGAGAGCTGACGCAGCAAGATGACACAAGAAAAAAAGAGATGCAGTTTCCTGGAGCTGCCGAGGGTGCAAGCGGACACAGAAGAGAACACACAGCAAATGGACACAGAGAGAAGACAACAGGGCGGGGGCGGGGGGGAGAAATAAATAAAATAAATCTTTATTTTTAAAAAGGATTGTCTTCAGCAACGTGAGGAGTCTCCTTAGCCAATCATTTGGAGGAGTTACAAGCCAGAGCTGAGGATTTCAGAATTAAAAAGAACTTCTGCCTTCTGTTCTTTCAGCCAGCTTTTATTTTGAGCAACACAGACGTGTCAGACTTCAGAATCACCTTTACCAGAGCTTCCACCTTGCGACCTGCCCTACAGAAATCGGATTTGCCGGCTCCTCATTCCTCATAATAATCACTTTTACATATATATCCTGTCAGTTCTGTTTTTCTGGAGAACCCTGACTAATACAACATATAAGCATAATCCAAAACCAGTCCAGCCCAGAGCTAATCTTTCCTTCAATGGAAGAGCATCTGAAGGATCAAATTCTTTTTTTTTAAAAAAAGATTTATTTTATTTATCTCTCTCCCTCCCCCTCCTCCAGTTGTCTGTTCTCTGTGTCTATTTGCTGCATCTTCTTTGTCCGCTTCTGTTGTTGTCAGCGGCATGGGAATCTGTGTTTCTTTTGGTTGTGTCATCTTGCTGTGTCAGCTCTCCGTGTGTGCGGCACCATTCCCGGGCAGGCTGCACTTTCTTTCGCGCTGGGTGGCTCTCCTTACAGGGTACACTCCTTGCGTGTGGGGCTCCTCTAGGCGGGGGGCACCCCTGCATGGTAGGGCACTCCTTGCGTGCATCAGCACTGCGCATGGGCCAGCTCCACACGGGTCACGGAGGCCCGGGGTTTAAACCGCGGACCTCCCATGTAGTATACAGACACTGTAACCACTGGGCCAAGTCTGCTTCCCTGGATCAAATTTTCAATGCCCACTCTGGGCTACAGCGCGGGCCTTCCAGCCTACTACAGCTCAGGCAGCCTGTCACTGTGTCAGTTAAAGTACCAAATAATCCCTCTAGCTCCTTGTGATCTAGAATGCTTACCTGGCGCCTTTGTTGCACGGTCACATGACTAGTCTTTGTGAGAAGCCATAATTACTTAAGAGAGGATTCACTGGCAGTTGAGAAAAAGCCAAAAGTTTCTGGGATTCTTTCCTTTTTAGTCCCCAGGCCTGGACTGATTTTTCCCCACTGGTCCTCTGGATTTTTGTAGTAAAGAAATCTTGACATGGTGTTATCTTTTTCATTTTCACAGCAAAATTTCTCTACCCATTTGTCTTTCTAGCCTGAGCATATATCATGTGGGACTTATTCTGTTGAATTAGATAAACTGCCTTCCTTTTATATTGATTTTAAATAAGGCATTTACATAAAAGGCTTCCAGTTTACTTTATAGAATATCCTGGAAGCCCTGTTTTTTCTTCATAGGACCTGACCATCAGTTTATCTACTATGGAGCACAAATCCACTCATATAAGCAGCAATTCAGCAATTATCAATGTTTCTACGTTCATCCCTTAGCATAGGCTCCATCTGGGCAACATCTAGTAGAAAAGTTTCAACTTAGTAAAACATTATTATACCTGAAACAGTAAATGCCCAATTGAAATAAGAGTTTTTCATGTTGCAAAAATGGATGCAATTCTTCCTCGAAGCTGGGAAAGTACATGATGAGATAAATTATAGTATATTATTATCTAAGCATTTATTTGAATTTCCTTTTTTAGCCACAACTTTTTAAATAATGTAAAAGCAGGTTAGAAATATCACATTTCACATAATACCAAGGTAGAAGACCCAATTAACCAACAAATAGGCCCTTCCCCATCTTGACTTCCTATTTTTAAGCCTAGTTCAAATTGCACCTCCTCAAAGAACGTGTCCTTGTTAATCTTCACTGGAAATAATTTCTCACTTCCTTAAAATTTGCTTAGCTATTGGTTTCTTCTATTGCACTTTTACTTTGTATCTTATTTTGAACATAACGCCACCACAAAGAACTCTGGCTCTTTGAGAACAAGCTCCCATTCATTCATGAATAAAATATTTTATTGTATGCCTATGATAAATACTTATTTTAAGCACATTTACTTCTGTATTTTAAAAAAAGGATTTCCGTAGTACAGCCTTATATTCTTTATTTTTGTACATGTACAAGAGTAGATTTGATGAGAAGTAAGGAAAGTGTTTTTCTCTTCATTTTAACAGCAACCAACATATTTCTGAACGTTGTTGTTGAACAGTGATGATCTAACGAGATTTAATCAATTATACTCTGGAAGCATCTGTGCCATCTATAAATTTTTCCTTAATGGAAAATCAACAACAGAATCATTGAGCTCAAAGATAATAGAATTTAACTGAATTTTACAGACAAAGCTGCTGAGGCAGAGGAGATTTCGTGACTTGAGGACATAATACAGCTTCTTTCTGACGCTATGGGTCCACTGGCACCACTTTAACAGAAGGTACTTGTAGTGCAAATCATATTAGGAAGGAAAACAAGGTACTGACAGTTCAGTGAACAACAACTAGAAAAATGGGATTAGGAAAGGACTCAAAGGATTCCCAAGGCAGTCATACATTTTTTAAGACTTTGGAATCTTTGAGTCCTAATTCATACTCCTACCACTGTTAGCTCCATGGCCCAGGGAATGCCACAGCTCTTTCCTAAACTGAGTTTAATTGCAGAGCATACCACGTAGAGCTCTTGTGAGCTTAAATGAGATCCCGGATGTAATATGTTTGGTATCGTATATGCCATGCATTTTAACCTTTGCTATGTGATCTGAAGCCAGCTATTCCATATGGAATGAATGAGTTTGGTCTTTGTTGTTTCCTTTCATAAATTCATCAGAATATAAGGGAAGGATTCAATGAAAACACATTCCTGAACAGTACAAATATTTTCCCTGAGATACCAGGCCAAGTGGCATTTTAAGGGAAATAGGGCAGGAGCACAGGAACTGGAGGATAAGGTTAAGCCTTAGAAACTTTTCTTTTGGTAGATTCAGGGGCGTCAGCCACTTCCTTTTCTTCTCTGCTGTCACGAACACTCTGACCTTGTAACTCTTTTCTCTCCGGAGTCAACCTCGTAAAAGGACAGCGTCCCTCAGATCCTTCCCTGGTGGTCCCCAAATGAGCACACCAGTCCTTTTCATTTTAAGGAGTTTATTGCTATTCACTTTGGGAAAACAAAAAATAATACGTCGAGGAAGAACAAAAGTTCAGGAAATCTCAAAAGGACCTCATAGTGGTCACTCCCAAGGCTATGATAAACCAAAAATGGAATTAGTTTTGCCTTTCTCAAAGCTCATTTCTACTTTTAGTTGTCTCTATGGAACAGCCCTCTTCTGTTTCTTATATTCTAAGAAATGGAGCAACCCAAAATGATAGACTCACCATTGTTATCAAAAACTCAAATCTATAAAATTATTGTGCTATAAAGTTCCATTTTAATTTTTTTTTTCTTCGTATTTGTAGATCTTACCCACCAAACTTCTGCCTTAAATATCTGGTAAATTGTGCTAAGTGACATTTTCCTTAGATGTTTTGATTAGTATGTGAAAGGCAAGAAGTATTAAATGGAAAAATTATTCACAATAATGGAGTTAGAAACATATTACAGACAGTATCTTGAGGCTTGCAGGTACAACTAGGCATTCAATATATCTATCTGCTATATATAGATAGGTATATATATGTATGTGTGTTTATACATATACATATTTTTCTATCTAAATTTCTATATAAAAGCTGCTCCAATTTCACAAAAGTTTTACTTTGTAAATGAGACCAATTATGCTTTTTAGGCCCAAGGGAAAATCAAGTAATTTCCATAGAGTTACAAAGGATAAAAAAAAAAAAGAAATGTGAAATTTGTATTGTGAAATCTACAAACTGCTGAAAAAAATTAAAGAAGACCTAATTAAATAGGAAAGAGATCCACATTTATGGATTAGAAGTCTTAATATTGTTAAGTTGGCAATACTCCCCAAATTGATCTACAAATTTATCAACATCCCATACAACATCCCAGATTGCAATTTTGTAGAAATTGACAAGCGAATCTTAAAATTCATATGACAATGCAAAGGACCCATAATAGCCAAAACAGTCTTGAAAAAGAAGAACAATGTTGGAGGACTCACACTTCCCAATTTTAAGATTTACTACAAAGCTATGGTAATCAAGACAGTATGAACTGTCTTGATGCCAGTAAACTGGCACAAGTATAGGAATATAGATCAGTGGAATAGACTTTAAAGTCCAGAAACAAACTCTCACATATATGTTCAAGGGATTTATTTTGATAGGGATGACAAAACAATTCAATGGTGTAAAGAATTGTCCTTTTCAATAAGTCGTGTTGGGACAACTAGATATCCACACAGAAAAGAATGAACTTGTATCCCTCCCTTAAACCATACATAAAAAATGACTCAAAATAGAACATAGACTACATTTAAGAGCTAAAGCTATAAAAGTTTTAGAAGAAAACTTAGGAATACATTTTTATGACCTTGGATTTGGCAAAGAATTTTTAGATACAACACCAAAAGCATAGCAACAAAAGCAAAGATAGAGAAATTGGACTTCGTTGAAATAAATAACTTTTGTTCTTTAAAAGACCATATGAAGAAGGTGAAAAAATCAAACTTGCAAAAAATTGAAAGAATAAAACAATTAACAACCTTTACCTATTGTTCAAAGCAATGTGTTTTATTGCATTTTAAAAATCCGTGCTCCAGTCAAAGTTTATGTATAGCATTTGGTTGTCATGTCATTTCACCTATAAAGTAATTTACAACTACATAACAGTTAACTGACGCTAGAAATAATTACCCAAAAGAAAATAGAGGCATAAAATGGGGGCAGTAATGAGTATCTCAGGCAGTGGGAAATCATTTACAAACTCTGGCATTGAGATAGAGCACAGCAGCTAAATTTATTTCTGTTCTAGTAAGACCGAAACATGCATCAAACATCACCAGAAGAAAAGCTAGATATAAGGCAAAAGAGAAACTAGGGTTCAGATCCAGAGGCTTTAAGCCTTGAAAAGGAGCCCAGCCGTCATTCTAAAGGAATGGAAGTGTTCTTAAGAGGCAGTGCCTTGACCAGATCTACTTTTAAGAAAAAGAAGTCTTCCTACAGGGAGGAAAATGTATTGGAGGGGAGCCAGTCAGATCTGTTAGGGTGTTGGTATTAGTTGCCTGGCTGCTAAACAAATAACATACAATGAGTTGGCTTAAACAATGAGAATTTATTGGTTCATGGTTTTGAGGCCGGGAGAATCCCAAAATTCAAGCATTAAAAGGTGATACTTTCTTTCGAAAGACTGTGGCATTCTGAGGCTGGCTGCTGGCAATTCTTGGTCCTTGGCTTCTCTGTCACATGCCAATGCACCTGGTGGCATTGTCTCCTTTATTGTCTGAGTTCTGTTGAATTCCAGCTTCTGGATGGTCCCTGTGGCTTCTTGTGTTCAGTTTCCTTTGTGTGTATAGAGTTTTCAGCCATATTGTATTAAGGACCACTCTTCTGTTTGGGCACACCTTAACTAATAGCATCTTCAAAGAGCCTATTAATAATGGATTCACACCATAGGACCAGGGCCTGGAACCCAAACATGCATTTTTTTGGTAGACATGGTTCAATCCCCAGCAGTGTTGTTTCTTTTGTTTTATTTTGCTTCTCTGAAGTCTACTTTATCTGATATTTAGTCACCCTGCCTTCCTTAAATTAAAGTTTGCATGATATATATTTTTCCAATGTTTTACTTTCAACCTGCATATTTCATTCTATTTGAAGTGAGCTTCTTGTGGACAGCATTTAGTTAGGTCATATCATTTTGCCAAACTCTGCCTTTTTGTTGGTGTTGCTTAGATCATTTAAATTTAATGTAATTATTGATGTATTAGGGGTTACAGCTGTAATTTTTTCTCTGTTTTTTTGTTTTTTTCCCCCTATTTTCTTTTTCTTCACTTACTGTGGGCCACTTGAACATTTTTCAGAATTTGACATATCTGTAGTGTATTTTGAATGTTTTTTTATTTTTCAGTTCTAAAATATCCATTTGGTTCTTTATGTCTTTTATTTCTTTGCTGAGACTTTCTATTTGTTTATTTGTTTCAAGTATGTTGATAATTGCTTTTTGGGGCACATTTTATAATGGCTGCTTTAAAATCTTTATTAAATAATTCTAACATCTCTGTTATGTAGGTTTGGTTTCTATTGATTGTCTTTTGTCATTCATATTTGGGGATCTTCCTGTTTCTTGGTATGATGAGAGATTTTCAGACATAGATATTATAAGACTCTGGATCTTGCTTAAAGTTGTATTTGCACTCTTTCTTTCTGATATTTCTCTGGGTAGGGGATGGGGAGGGACATCCTGCCGTATTACTGAGGAAGAAGTCCAGGGTTCCCTATTCAGCCCCTCTGGCACTCAAGGTGGGTGGTCCTCACCACTGCTGGGCGGGATTCGTGTTCTGGCTCCACATTAGGCTTCCACTGATTCCTCCCTTGTTGGCTGGGATAGTAAGACCTTATTACTGTTGCAGCGATATCAAGGGGAAGGAGGTGGCCTTATTACCATGCAGCAGCGGTAAAAATCCTGATTCTCCATTATGTTTCCTCTGATGCCACGCCAGCAGAGAGGTTGGGGGTTTCTGGTTAAAACCCAGCGAGGACTGAATTCCAGGCTCAACTGAGCCTTTGCAGGTCTGTGTGGGGGTAGGGACACGTTTTTTTCTGTAGTGTTGGACTAAAGAAGAACAGTTATTGTTTAAAAGTTTTCTGTTTTTCTCGGATACTTTTTTCCTGATCCTTTGACTTGAGGGAGCAGGATTCTATTGGGGCTAAATCTTTGACCTGTGTCTATTGGTGTTACAGGTTTCTTCAATTTACAATTCTGGGATATAAGAAGCAAAAAAAAAAAAAAAAACAAAAACAAGATAACTCACCACCGTGTAGTTCCTTGGGTCCCAAAGTTGCCTAGTGGTCTGCTTCCCCACCTTTCAGAGTCTTCTTATTTTTATTTTATACATATTGTTCAGGGTTTCTAAATTGTGCTTAATTTGAAGTATAGAGAAAAGTATGTCTTCATCTTCCTACAATTGGAAGTCTTGCATTTGTTGAGAAGAGCTATATTTAGGATGTAGAATCAGATTGACTTGATTTATTACATGTGGGTCTTGAGAAGTGTTGCTAGGGGGCTTTGGTGAAATAAAATCACAATGCTATACATCTCTGTACCCTGGGCCCAATGTCTCTGTTGCCATGGGAACAAATTAATCATAGGCACATTCGGTGTACTATGTTGATTGCAAACATTCTGGGCCACCCCAGTGATTGAAGGTGGGAAAAAGGCAAGTAGGGTGCATCCCGAGTGAACTGAAATAATTGACTTACATGAGGCAAGACCATTTCCCAGAGTTGAGGTGATATAGTCAGTCTTAGATTCCTACGAGGACTTGTCTGAATAATTAAATTAAATATTTAAGTTTATGTTAAAATAAGAAGGGCTTTAAGAATTAAATTGATCTGATAGTTAGGGTAGTGTCTGCATGTCTGTGATCCTAATCACCTGGTTTTCTTTGTCACTATATCATAACAGAATCACGGCTCGTTCTTAATGCAGACCCAGATTAATTTACTGCAATTATCTCCTTAAAATATCATTCCACATTTTTGTTTTCTAACTTCTGCACTTTCTATTTTAAAATTGGTACAAATGAAGAAATGTCCTTTGTATTCCAGAGAAAGTTATTTGGGTTATTATTGAACTTCACATTACCTCAATTCAGCTTCTCTTTTGGTACATGTCAAGAGCTGATTTATGGGCATTATCCAGATGCAAAGGCTGCTAACTTTCTGCCAAGTTCTCATTAGCATTTAACCTAAGTGGGTCAGTGACAAGCATGTACATGTGGGAATCAAGGAAATTATGGAAGATCTCATCAAAAGATATGGGATTACTGATGGAAAATATGGCATAAGGAAACAGGTATCAAAAAAGTAAATATGGAAGGGAGTAGTAGTTGATTGTCCTTGACCCATATGGAGAATTAATTATGATGAGATCTAAGTATCAGTGATGGACTTGCAGGTTCTAGCAACAAGAAAGAGATGAGGGTACTTGGGGAGGAATGAGCAATGGGAAAGAATCATAAGAGTTGAGATCAGAGAGAGGTAAAATTTAAATATAGATAGGTAACAGAGTCATTCTAGCATCTGTTTTGAGAATGGACAATGAGGGAAAGGTGGAATCAAAGGTGAACAGGTAGGAGACCATTGCAATAAAGAAGAGTAAAAGAAGTATGCTATGGGCCCAGCAGTTAGTGGACAGATACTAGATGTTTAGAAGGTAGAGACAACAGGATTTGCCAAGGCATAGGACGTGGAAATTGAGAAAAAGTGAGGATTCATCTATATTTATGAGTCAGTATACAAGTCAGGCATTGTGTTAAGTGCTTGGCCTAGAAAGATAAAAAAAGCACAATCCTTGCTCTTAAGGAGCAGATGTCCAGGTAGGTTTTTTACCCCTAAGTATTAACTGCAACAATAAAAAATAAATTTTCCTGTGGTCTAATATCCACATAATATATTTGTGTCTGTATAATTGAAATAAAGGTTTCAGGAAACTATATTTACCTGTAGAATATATAATTACATGAAAGTATAAGGTTAATATAAAATATAATTTTAGTAATATGAAAATACCATGTTCTTTTATATTCAGTTCCATTTTTAAAACTCTCACCATGATCCACAAAATTAGTGGTTCTTATGTATTTTGGCCTCAGGAACTCTTTATCCTCCTAAAATTATTGAGGATCCTATAGAGTTTTTATTTATGTGGGGTATAGCTATTGATATTTACCATATTGGAAGTTAAAATGGATAACCTTTAAAAATAGTTATTTAATTCATCTACAAATAACAATAACAAACTCATCACACGTTAGCATAACTTATTTTTTAATGAAACATTTCTTTAAAAACACAAAAATTAGTGAAAAGAAACATTGTTTTTGTGTTTTTGGAAATCACTTTAATGCTTGGATTAATATAAGGCAGTAGATTCTCATTCTTGCTTCTATATTTGATATTAAGATATGTTTTTTAAATTGAAGTATATGAAGAAAACCTGGCCTTATATAAATATTTAGAAAAGTGAGGAGCATTTTAATAGTCCTTTGAGGGTAATTGTGAATCTTCTTCTTAAATATTAAACCAAGATTCAATGAGTGACAGTTTCTTAAAGATTACCTAAAGGGTGAAATCTGAAATTGTATCCATGAGCTTTTAGAACATTATCACTAAAATTCATTGGTCTTATTTATACTTTAAAAGAATGTTTAACCCTTGCACAATTTTATACCATCATGTACTGGTTATTGGGAAAATATTGGTTCACTGAGTTATACAAATTTTCCAAATGTTTACACACTTCGTTATAGAAAAATCAAAAAGTCATGTTTATTATTATCACCATTTAACACATCAGAAAAGTCGTTAAGAATTGGGAAGCTGTCAAGCACACGTTTTCTAAATTTTCTAAAATTTTGCTTGGAATATGGAATTTTTGTAAAGCTATGATATAGCTTCACATTGTTCATGTTCGAGAAAATGTCTGCCAAGCACCTTCATCTGAAAAAACATGGTTTTTGGTTTTTCTCTCTAGAAAAAATGGTGTTCCTTTTTAAAGTACTTAGTTTATTAGGGAAATACAGAACAAAAGTAAAATGAGATAACACTTCACAACTTTTAGAATAGCCATTGTTGAAAAAAACCCCAGAAAACTACAATTTTGGAGAGGATGTGGAGAAATAGGAACACTTCTTCTGTGTAGGTGAGAATATAGAATGATGCAGCCTCTATGGGAGACAGTTTGGCAGTACCTCAAGAAACTAAATATAGAACTGCCGTATGATCCCGCAGTTGCATTACTAGGAATATATTCAAAAGAACTGAAAGCAAGGACATGAACTGACATTTGCACACCGATGTTCACAGCAGCATTATTCACCATTGCTAAAATATGGAACCAGCCCAAGTGTCCATCAACCAATGAACAGATAAACAAAATGTGGTATATACATAAAATGAAATACTCTTCAGCTGTAAGAAGAAATGAAATTGGAATACATCTGACAAATGGACAAATCTTGAGGGCATTTTATTGACTGAAATAAGCCAGACACAAAAGTACAAATACTGTATGGTCTCATTAACATGAACTAAATATAATGAATAAACTCATGGAGGTAAACTCTAGAGTATAGTTTACTAGGAGATAGAATGTTGGTTGAGAAGGGAAGCTGATGTTTGTTTAATGCATGTAGAATTTTTAATAAGGTTTATTGTAAAAGTGTGGAAATAAATAGAATTGATGGTAACACATTATAGTGAGTATAACTAACACTGCTAATTTATAAATGAGATAGTGGCTGAGAGGGGTAGTCTGTGGAGGTAAATGTCAATTGAAAGGAAGTTAAAAGAATCTAGAGACTATAACAGTGATTTCAGGGGTGGATGAAGATTGTGACTAATAGTATAAACATGTTTTTATTTTACAAAGTGTTAAGTATATAGTGATATGTGGGAAAATTACAACTAATGTAACTTATGGACGATAGTTAACAGTGATATTGTAATATTTCTACAGCAATGGCAAGAACATATTTTATCAACTTTAAGAGACAACTTATAGGGGGTCTAAGGGAGTATGGGATTTTTCCTTTTGGAGTAATGAAAACATTCTAAAGTAGACTGAGGTGATGACATCACAACACTGTGATGAAAATGACAGCTATTGTGTATACACTTTGAATGGGTTGTACAAAGCATGGGATTGTATAACACAAAGAATCCTTGACCACGGAGCAAGGAGTCCTTGGGTCTCCTCCCAAGTCAGCAATCCCAGAATTCTCTGCTCTCATAGACAAAGCCCACTGCCAGGGCCTCCTAACAAACAGGGTTTGGAGTCTAGAGGGAAGATTGAACCACAGGTGTTCACACTCCTGGGACTCTATGGGGAGCAGGGAGGCTGTTCTGAGCTCTCCATAGGTATGAGAATGCCTTTCTTTTTGCAGGATGACATGGGAATGAGAAGGAAGATGAAGCTCGGGCAAGGGTCTCCATTAATCCTCTTGCACTGACCTGCAAATATTAAAGGTGGGTTCCTGTTAAGGGATGCTAGAGAATGACATATGGTTGGACCCACTTACAGTTGGGTAGATCAGTAGGTTACATTTAAGAAGAGACCAGACACTCTTAAGAGCCTCTTAACTTTTAAGAGGTTCCATCTCATGTCACATCAAACATGTAAAAATGCATCACTTTAAATATTATTTTTTGCTATAAAAATGTTGAGAGGGTTTTTTAAAAGATTTATTTATTTTGTATTTATTTCTCTCCTTCTCCCACCCCTTGCCCCAGTTGTCTGCTCTCTGCGTCCATTTGCTGTGTGTTCTTTTGTGTCTGCTTCTATTCTTGTCAGCGGCACAAGAATCTGTGTCTCTTTTTGTTGCATCATCTTGCTGCGTCAGCTCTCCATGTGTGCGCGCCACTCCTGGGCAGGCTGGACTTTCTTTCATGCTGGGCGGCTCTCCTTACGGGGCGCACTCCTTGCGTGAGGGGCTTCCCTACATGGGAGACATCCCTGTGTGGCACGGCACTCCTTGCGCGCATCAGCACTGCGCATGGCCAGCTCCACACGGGTCAAGGAGGCCCGGGGTTTAAACTGCGGACCTCCCATGTGGTAGACGGATGCTCTATCCATTGAGCCAAGTCCACTTCCCTGTTGAAAGGGTTTTATAGTTTTGTTTTTGATAGGCTTTGGCCATTAGAAACTAATTTAATTTACAACTGATTATTATTTGAATTTTTTGCAATTATTATGTATACTTAAAAAAAATTTTAAAGAGGAAAAATATACCTAAAAAGTTTTTTAGAAAGTTTCATGAATTTTTAACGAGATAACTTCTAAAATTTGACAAAACATTTCTTTGTGATTTTTTAAAAATTATTTTGATTTTGTTGTTTTAAAAAAAGTTGTAATAATATTTTATCAGGTCTCATTTATTTCCTTAGGTCCTTGAGAATTTTATTTTGCCTCCTGGGTTTAACTGTCATAGCATTATTTAATAGCCTTGGGCTTATGTGTAGACTGTGTTGTCCAATATAGCAGCCACTAGCTATGTGTGGCTATTTAAATTGAAGTTTAAATTAAGTAAGATGAAAAATTCAGTTCCTCAGCTGAACTAGACACATTTCACACACCCAAAGTCATGTGTATTTAGTAGCTATTAAATTGGATAACACAGATATAGAGCATTTCCTTTGTAGCGGGACGTTTTATGGACAGGACCGGTCTGGGCCAGCCAATCTTAGACCTGGACTTATAGTCACTGTACTGTTTGTATACTACTCATCAGGTTAATTGTGGGTATAGAGAGATTGAGATGGTAAGGGGTATGAAGAAGAAAGAGAGGTGCTTGCAGATGTTTTGGAGGAGGGTCTCAAACCAAGAACAATTAATACTCAACTGAGTCCAGAGTGAAAATGTGAACAAATAAGCGGATGGAAGAGGTTATTTTAACTGCTGTTTTTTTTTAAAAAGAAGACTTTGAAGATGAGGATGTTGGAAAAGAGGAATATGAGAGGCACTTTATTCAAAGATGAAAATCTGATTCAGTTATGAGTCTACAGCGCTGGGAGGAAGGGGCAGATCTCTGTGATATTCCAGAGGAAATAGCAGCAAGATCTGGCAGTAAGTTTGATAGGGAAAAAAGTTTCTAGGGGACTGAAGAGAGGGGAGAAATGGTTCTACAGAATTAGTACAATTGAGAAGGCTCCTGTTTGTGAGACTGACGAAACCTTGGGAGGAAATGGAGACTTTAATGTTCATTCTTTTCAATGGAGAGAGTGGTCAGAGGCCCAGAGATCACCATCAGAAAACAGGAAGAAATGTGGGGCTTGATAGGGACTGGGGCCCATGGGTACATCCTTCACAGACTGAAAAACAATGGCTAAGGACTTGAAACAGATGGACTTTCTCAAGGGAGGTGGAAAATAAACCAGCAATTCTTGTTTGGGGGTACCGTGCTCAGTGAGAGGAAGGAAAAGCCAAGTGAAATGGAAAGAGAAAGAACAGGCAATCAGGTGTGAAAAGTCCAGAAGAGTCACAATTCTGAAAACCGGTAGTAAGATCTTACAGCAAAGGAATGACACAGAAAACTACAGGGAGAAAAACTTTTGAGAGTAGAGTAGAATATGAATCGACCTATAGTTGTAACTGTATCACTGAAAACCTTTCTCGAAGTGTTTGAATATTAGGACACATAATTGCCTTAGTCCTTGGACATGAGGAACTGGATCAATTAATTCTGGAATCGGGACTTTTCCTTGCAAGGAAGATGTGCACACTGATTCAAGGGGTGGCATCACAGTGGAAATGGTTCCATAAGCTGGTGTTTAAAAGAGCTAAGGTGTGTGTGTTTAGAGTTACTCAGCAAGAACAATTAAAATGGATAAAGCACTTTATTGTTTCCAGAGTGCTTTCCTTGAGCATATTATCTCATTTAAGCCCCAACAGACATCCTGTAAAGAAGACACTACTTTTATTCTCATTTTACCCATGGATAATAAAGAGACTGAGTTAAGAGAATGTGCATTTTTCTGGGTATTGCATTAAGCAGCTGACAACAAGCTATGACTGTTAGCTAGATCTTCTGAGGCCCTTCCAGGTCTTTCCACATTCCTTAGGCTGCATTTAGGGATTGTGTAACATGTTTTCCTTGCAAAAATAACCAGATTTCACCTGTCAGTTTTATTTTAATGCGCTGTCAAATTTTGCCAAGTGCACTGTCAAATTTTACCCTAGTACTATATAATTCCCTAAAAGTAAACCTTGACCAGGAAAGAATAAAGAAAAAAAGAGATTTTAAAGGTTTTTACTTGCCTGTGTTCCTGTGTCTCAAAATTGGTTTATATAATGACTCAAACCTAGTGTCTTATATCTTGTGTAGATTTTGTATCTTCCTGGCCTTGCTGAGGCTGTTTTGTCATTGGAAGAGATGAGGAGTTTGGGCCCTCCTGCTGGTAACAGAAAAAATAAAGAAAAATTATGTGTAGAGAAAGGTATGTCTTACTAGTAGCTCCCATGTAAAAACTATTTGCTTAAGAACCAAATAGAGCAGCAATTCTTATTTGAGAGCTTTAATCAAGAGCATTTCTCTTCAGCTGGACACATAGCTAGTGACTAGCTCTTTTTACTTTTGTTTCTTCTGCATACGTAAGAGAGTATAAAAGAGACTCAGAGGCAGTAAGTCTGATTTAAGCTTCTAGGAAGAGAAAGCAAGGGAGAACTTTTGATTATCTGTAGCAAACAGTTTAAAGAAGATGGGCAGCACCTAATCATGCCACTTCTCTGCCACCCCAGGAAATATCTAGATCTCCTAGCTGGGCAAAGGGAGATCCTCTTCTGATGCTTCCAACTTATCTTTCCAGTCTCATTTGCAGCCAATTTTAAGATGTAGTCACCATCTCAACCACACAGAAAGCTCCCAAACCGGTCATTTTTTATGCCTTTGAGAGTAAACATGGGGCAGTGGACTTGGCCCAGTGATTAGGGCGTCCGTCTACCACATGGGAGGTCCACGGTTCAAACCCCGGGTCTCCTTGACCCATGTGGAGCTGGCCCATGCGCAGTGCTGATGCGCGCAAGGAGTGTCCTGCCACGCAGGCATATCCCCAGCGTAGGGGAGCCCCACGTGCAAGGAGTGTACCCGTAAGGAGAGCCGCCCAGCGCGAAAAAAGTGCAGCCTGCCCAGGAATGGCGCTGCACACACGGAGAACTGACACAACAAGATGACACAACAAAAGAAACACAGATTCCCCTGCTGCTGACAACAGAAATGAACAAAGAAGACGCAGCAAATAGACACAGAGAACAGACAACCAGGGTGGGGCGGGAAGGGGAAATAAATAAATAAATCTTAAAAAAAAAAAAAGGGAGAGAGTAAATATGCAATTCCCATTGCCTGGAGTCTTGCCCTATTTCCTGTCTAGTAAACTCTTTTTTTTTTAAAGATTTATTCATTTATTTTATTTCTTTCCCCTCCTCCCTCACCCCAGTTGTCTGTTCTCTGTGTCTGTTTTTGCTGTATGTTCTTCTTTGTCCGCTTCTGTTGTCAGTAGCACAGGAATCTGTGTTTCTTTTTGTTGCGTCATCTTGTTGTGTCAGCTCTCCGTGTGTGCGGCACCATTCCTGGGCAGGCTGCGCTTTCTTTTGCACTGGGCAGCTTTCTTTACGGGGTGCACTCCTTGCGCGTGGGGCTCCCCTACGCGGGGGCACCCCTGTGTGGCAGGGCACTCCTTGCGTGCGCAGCACTGCGCACGGGCCAGCTCCACACGGGTCAAGGAGGCCTGGAGTTTGAACCATGGACCTCCCATGTGGTAGACGGATGCCCTAATCACTGGGCCAAGTCCACTTCCCAGTAAACTCTTATTCTTGCTTCAAGATCCACTTCAAATTTCATCTACTCAGGAAGCATCCCAGAACTCTCCACCATGCTCTCCTAGGACTTCCTGCATTCTTCTACTACAATGTTTAATTCTTGGTTCAGGGATTACTTGTTTATGCATTCTCCATCACTAGTTTTAAAAAAACTATAGTAACCCAACTTAATTATCTTTGTAGTTGCGTGACAACCCCAAAATATTTAATATCAAATTTCATTCAATTTATAAACCAGCTGCCCACCTAAAAGATACACAACTGTGATAGGGATGAGGTGAGCCAGAGAGGGGCTAAGACATCAGGAAAGAGTTTAGCTAAGGAGTAGGAAGAGAAGTAGAGTGTGGGCATCTCTGAAGAGTTTGCTCTAGTATTTCCATTTAAAAACAGTTCATATACACTTGACTTAATAAAAAGTTTGGCTTGCGTGGGAAATTTATTGGTGTCCCATGATCTGGTATGGCAAGGCCTTGGACTTTCACCACTTGTAAAAGGCACTTACTATGATGGCAGAATTATGAATTTACTACAAGGAAGGAACATATGTGGAAAGAAACAATAGTTTCTTTATTTCAACTATGCAAACATAGTTGAAAATGGTGGCAAACATCATAATTTGCCATTGCTACCTACAGTGGGCTAATTGGGAAAAATATACACAATTTATAATCTTGAATATTAATACCCAAAGTATTTAATCTGAGTAAATTTTTCTTCTAGTATAGTTAGTGTTCTACATTTGTAATTCTTAAAGGGTGTTTTGAAGAAGGCAGACTGTAGAGTATAGAGTGTTACTAAGAATTATGTTTAAAAAGTGTTTTCATTTGGGAAATAATGGATTAAAATGAATTAAGGTATTTTCTCAATGGTTGGCTATCTTGGAGTTTTTAATACAACTAGGAGCATTATGATCGCCAAGAAATATATGAGGTACAGAGTATTTTTTAAATTTTCCTGACAACAGAACCTCTCTCTCTCTTTCTCTCACTGTGCCTCTCTGTTATAATTGGCTTAGGGATATTTATGTTTAATGAAACACTCTTTGGGAAGTGCTGTTCTAAGTTAAGAACTTTGTATGAATTTGGCCCCCTATGAGCACACCATATACGATACCAGTTAGAACATTTCTCCTAAGCAAACGTGTATAAACACTGAGTATCCAGCCTTTGGCTTATTGCTAGCTTTTGCTAGCCTGGCCAAGAATAAGGATGCTTCAAATAACTTCTCTTTTAAAAATCTCTCAGCACTGTGTAATGTCAGCTTGTTCACATCCTGTTCTTTCCTTTTAAATCAGGGAAGATAGCAGAGTAAATGCCTCAACAATTTATACCTACGAGTACATCAATTGGAAATATAGCTTCCCAAGATGCCAGTTAAACAAACAAACAAACAAATGAAGAGAGACTACCTGCTAAGGAAACAAGGAACAGCTATAATGATTTTTTTTTTCTTTTTACTTTTCTTTGTTTTTTTAAGCTGTAATGAATTTTGGAGATAGGGAAATGCCAAGAACTGTTGAAGTACACAAAAAAGGGAGACTACTATTTAAAGAATGTGGGTAGTGGTAGTAAATGTTTTGGGTTAGAGATTAAGAGCAAGTGAGTATAAGAGTAAGAACTAAAGAGAGGAAAGGGAGAATTGTCTAAGAAGTCAAATTATCTAGTTCTGAGTTTATTTTTTTTTCTGTTCTCATATGGGAAATAAAGTTTAGAACATTTTCCTTTCTTGAGCTAAACACCCACATCTGTGTCAACTGAAGATTTCCTACCTTCATACTAAACAAAATCAAGGTGAGAATGAGAATAGAGAGAGAAAGAGGAGTGTTTTCAACAATAAATCACTCCGGGCTTGATACAAGACCTTTCAAGAAGTGAAATTTATTTTGAGCAGTGATTACAAGTTAGAAATAACAGTGCATTTCACAATTTAAGTAGCATAATAGAACAAGACCAAACTAAACCAAAGAAAACCATCCAGGTTAGAACGAATTACAGAATAAATCTGGTATTCCTTGAAAAAATATTCCTGACCAAATTTCATCTGAAAATAAATACTTATCTATATTTGGCTGCCTGGGGGTCTTTTTGTCTTCCTTGAAAGAACCTAACAGGAAATGATTCTTGCCACTTAGTCAGAAGGGGCATATTTACACAGTTCCTCATGATCTGACCAGGAAATCCTGTGTAGAAAAAAATCACTGAGAAAGGAGGGAAAAAGTATAGCTTGCTTATGGTTTCTTAAACTTCCCCTGCTCACCCCACAGCCATTTAAATTATAGTCTCTCTCTCTTTTTTTAGCCATAAATTTCAGAACTGAGGTTTATATTTCTGCATTTGCTTGTCTCTTGCTGGTTACAACCTACAAGGGTGGCAATTTCTGATGCATTTTGCTCTAATTCCAGGATTGTCCAGTACCAACGGGGGTGGCTTAGACCTCTGTGCACAGGAGAAGGCATTCCTGCTTTGCAGGTTCTAATCTCCTGCCTGACACACACTGATGTCTACAAGCCGCGCATCAAAGCCAGAAATGATATAGACTCTGTGATCTCTCTCCAACGACAGCGACGCTGCCCTCCAGGAGGGAGCTGTCCCTTCAGATTTCACCGAGACTCGAGCAGCGGCAGCTGCTGCCACAAGGAAAACCAGATGCACGGGTATTTTGAATGTACTTTCAGGTTTGCTTGGAATGCACAGGCTTGTTGCAGTTGTTTTACTGGTCTCTGGTATTTGAAATCTGTTGCAAAGCCAATTCCAATTTGGGTAATAACATAATAACTCTTTGAACACTAGGTGCCATGTACTAAATTTTACTTGAGGGTTCACACATTCTTACTCACAAGTTCTATTAACTCATGTTATAAATAGAGAAACTATCCAGCATGTCTAAGGATGCACAGTGAGTCAGTTCTATAAATGGTAATCTGGAGGCAGATCTATTCTCCAACAACTTTTGACCATTTAGATTCCACCTGTAACATTTTCTATCTTTGGACAGGATGGGGGTCATTTATTACCCCCTGGGAATGAAGAATTAGCAGCTCAAATAGTTCTAGATCCATTTTGGGGAGAAGGGGTAGCAAAGCAGTATAATTGTGGTTTAGGGCCAGCGTTTCATGCCTTTTCTATTATATACATTTCTCTATATAGTTGTTAGGTATCCAAATGTGTGCTCACTGTCAAGCTCTCTTTTCGTGGTATAGATGGCAGACTTTTCATTTCCCTGATCCAGTTCTCCGTGTCTACAGCTGTTTCCCCAAGTTTGCTGTTGTTGTTACTTTAGAAAGTGTGAGCATGCCACTTTAAAGCACAGAATTTAAAGTTTTAAAGACCACAATTCTTCCTTGTTCTATTGACCAAATATCTTGGGATGTTTCCTAACTTAGTCCTCAGTCTAAGTGGCATTTGGTACTTTTGGAACTTAGTTGAATTCTTTGATCAGTCAAGTAGGGCTTTTCTTTAAGCAAAAGCAAAAACTGGAGAAACTAAAGTCCCAATGATAGGCACTTCCACTACAGAAGAGGACACAAGCATGTTATATAAACAAGCATGTTATCTGCCTTGTTCTCTGCTTTATGTCCAGTACATAGGACAGTGTGTGACATAAAGTAGGGACCATATATTTATTGAAGGAAAGCCCAAATGAGTGAATAAGGCAATAAATAAAATGGAGATTTTGAGGAGGAGCTTTAGATGATCAGAGAGGCTTGTTATTCTTGGAAGAAAAGGGAGTAAGACTCAGCAAATTCACCCAGTCATTTATATTTTCTTCACTTTTAATAACATAAATATGGAAAGCAGATGTTGCTCAAGTGACTGGGCTTCCACCTATCACATGGGAGGTCTCAGGTCAGTTCCCAGTGCCTCCTGGAGAAGGTGAACTGATGTGGTGGGCAAGCACGGTGAGCTGATGCAACAAAAGAGACACAAAGAGGAAAGACAATGAGAGACACAACAAACCAGGGAGCTGAGGTGGTTCATCTCCATGGGAGGTCCCGGGTTCAGTCCCCAGCGCCTCCTAAAGAAAAGACGAGCAGACACAGAGAGCACCCAGCAAATAGACAGAGAGCAGACAGTGACTGCAAACAACAAGGGGAGGGGGGAATAAATAAAATAAATCTTTATAAACAAAACATAAATATATGTTGCAGGCATTAGGGAGGTTTTATACTTAATGAAGAAGACATCGTTTCAGCCCTTAAGGCATTTTGAGAATAACAACTGATTCTGATGGCTCAACTTTGAGTCCTTAGGCCTTCGCATGACAAAGATGCAACAAACTTCCCAGTGAGCATTCTGGCATGTTGTTCCCAAGATCCAAGCATGGGCCATCAAGTATGCATCACTGATTCTCATTTTGGGATTTCCTTCAGCTGTAGTTCCTTATCTGTACTTGGTGTTCTCATCGTATTGTTGTTGCACAAAATTATTAAGCTTCAAAAAGCATTTTTCAAAAGTTACAAATAATTGTACTTAGTGTAAATAGCTATTTGATTATTTTTCTTAGTAAATAGAGATGCTTAGAGGATTCCAAAAATTTTATCACTTAATTTATTTGTACGTTCAACATTTTTCCCCATGTGTATTTTTATGTTCTCTCCAGCTTGACTAAAATGTGTTTTTTTCTGACTCTCAGTATTCTCATCTATAAAATGTAAATACAATTTATCTTTTGAAGAGTTGGTATTATTATACAGACACTGAAATGCCTGCATTTTGTAAATACTCTGCACAAAGCTGGACATTATTAGCACTGTGTGGTATTAATATATGGGTTAAGTGACAGAGATGCTAAAGTGAAAAACATACTGGTTTTTTTTTTTGAACAGCAACAATCTTAGCACTTAAATTTCTGACTATTACTACAACCATGCTATAATAAAAAAAAATGACTTCTTAGAGAATGGGTATTTTGACCTAAGACTTGAAGAATTAGTAGGAGCTTGCCAGGCAAAGAAATTGAAAGACACATTTTAGGCAGTGGAAATAGATATGCAAAGACTTGCTATATGGCATAATTATGAAATGGTTAAAAGTTCAGAGTGACCAGAATCTTGGATCATGGTGCAGACCAAGGGGTGGGGAAGAGTGGTGGTTGATGAAAAGGGGATAGTTTGTTGAAGATAGGTAGTGAAGGAACTTGCATAGGAAGCCAAGGAAATGGATTCTATTTTCTGAAGTTAGTTCTATGTTTTAAGAAATTAGCTCTGGAGGTGGTGTGAATGATACCATAGTAATTAAAAGGGTCCATAGTAATTAAAAGGGTAGGTTTTAGAGCCACATTGCCTGGGTTAAAATCCTGCTTCTATTATTTACTAGTTTATGACTTTATTGTGAGTTACTGCAGCTCTTTACCTCAGTTTCCCCATTCGTAAACAGGAAATAGTAAATGTGCATATATCACAGTGTTATTGTGAGGTTTAAATGAGTTAATCTATGTTTAGAACAGTGCCTGGCACACATAAGTGTTACATACGAGTATTGGTTAAATAATAAGATAAAGTAGATTGAGGATAGTTTGGAGGCAAAATCCATATGGAAGTTTTTCTAATGAAGAAGGTGAGGAGCAGGACCAAGACTTCTAGTCATTCTGGTGGACTTCAGAAATGCAAAAAGAAATCTTTCCAGTCCAAAACATAGAGAAATCTGAATAAAACAGCAATGTTTCTTAAAATGTAAGTAAGCTTGAAACCATTGGTGAGTGGGAACAAATATATAAAGACACACGGGAATATCTAAACCATATCTAGGCTGTGTAGATGTGGACTAGGACTTTATCAACAGCAAGAAGAGGAGAAGCCGGACATTTGCACATAAAGAGCTGAAATTTAGCTATCTGTGTAGTGCTAGAAGCAATGAGAGGCTTACCAAGCTATGAAAATGATGCTATAAAATCTCTGTCAACCTGCCTAAGTAATGTGACTAGAAAGTATGTGTGGTGATTTGAAGTTATATTTACCCCAGAAACTATGTTCTTAAAGTTAATCCATTTCTGTGGGTGTGGACCCATTGTAAGTAGGATGTTTGTTTGTTTGTTTGTTTTTTTGGTGAGTAGGATCTTAAGATGTGACTTTCCTCATTCAAAGTGGGTCTTAATCCTCTTATTAGAGTCCTTTATAAGAGAATGAAATTCTGAATTCAGACAAAGAGAGAGAAAGCCATGGAAGCAAGAAGCTGAAATCAACAAAACCTGAAAGAGAAGGAAGAGACAAGTAGATGCTGGCATGTGCCTTCCCATATGACAGCAGAGTCTGATATCACCCATAGCCAGTCTTCAGGAAGAAGGCATCATCAAGATGCCTTCAAGATTTGGACAATTTCATGGCTTCAAAACTATAAACTTGTAAGCTAATAAATTCCTATAGTTAAAGTCAAAAATTTTTAAGGTAGTTGCTTTCAGCAGCTTAGCAAACTAAAACAGTTTGTATTTTATAGTTTCATGGGTGAAAAAATGTCACCCACCAAAAATTGGCATGTCAAGCAGCTATGAGATCCTAACTAAAGTTACTTCCTATATATGGAGATTTTAAACCAATGAACTGAACATAAAAACTGTTCCTGAATGACCCAACTATATACTGTTTATAAGAAACTCACTTCAAATTTGACAACATAGTTTAGTTGAAAGTAAAAGGATGGAAGATGTATACCATGCAGATATTAATTAAAAATGAGTGGTTCTATTAATATTTGATAAAGCAGACTTCAGGACAAAGAAAATTACTAGAGAAGAAGAGGAAGATTATGTAATAAAAAAGGACCAACTCACCAGGAAGATAATCACGAATGCCTAAATATTACTTACCAAGCAAAATACATGGAGAAAAAAAAATCATGATGCAGCAATTGGTAGAGCTGAAAAGAGAAATAAATAAATCTACACTGTAGGTAGGGGTTGTAGCACACCCTTCTTAGAAACCAATAAATCTACTAGACAAAAGTCACCAAGGATACAGAAGAATTGAACAACACAATAAACCAACAGATTGAATTGACATATATAGAGCATTCTGCACAATGACAGCAGAAACACACTTACTTTTAAGCATCTATGGAACAGTAACTAGATACATTATATCCTGGACACAAAACAAACTTCAAAAATTTTAAAACAATTGAAATCAAATGGAGTATATTCTCTGATCATAATGGAATCCAACCAGAAATCAATAATAAAAAGACAACAGGAAAATCTCCAAACATTCAGAAATTAAACAACATACTTCCAAATATCCATGGATCAAAGGTAAAGTCTCAAAGGAAACATAAACCAGAAAATCATATAATTAAATGAAAATTAAAATACAACATGCCAATGTGGAAGATTCAAATTTACTAATAGATGTGGTATTAAACACACCTTACTCAATTTAAAAAATACAACATGTTAAAATATTTAGGTTGCAGCTAAAGCAGTATTTAGAGAGAAATTCATAGCAATAAAAAGCTTATACAATAAGTGAGGAAAGGTCTCAATTCTCTAAATTTCTACTTCAAGAAACTAGAAAAAAGAGTAAAATAAACCTAAAAAAAAAAAACAGAAGAAAGTGCATATTAGATAAAACTCAAAAGAAAATTAGTAAATACAAGAGAGATTGAGAAAATTAATCAGCATGTAGTGCAGAAAGATAAAGATATGAAAACTATAAAAGAGCAACTACAAAATGCAAGGACTGACATTGAGTGGAAAGAAGAAGATAGCCTCAAGACACTATAGAATCTATAGGATTTTATTATGAATTGAGAAAGAAGCGGTTGAAGATGAGTATGAGATCTCTAATTTGGAAGGCAGTTGGGGAATGTGGCAGAAACTTTTTTTTAAAGATTTATTAGTAATTATTTATTTTTCCTCCCCCCTCCCTATTGTTTGCACTCACTGTCTGCTCATCTTCTTTTATTTTAGGAGGCACTGGGAACCATATCTGGGGCCTCCCATGTGGGAGGGAGGCACCTAGTCACTTGAGACACCTCTGCTCCCTATTTGTTGTGTCTCTCATTGTATTTCCTCACTGTCTCTTGGTTGCATCATCTCACTGCATCATCTTGCTGTGTAAGCTTACCATGCCAGTCTGTTGTGTCAGCTTGCTATCTTGTTTGTCTTCCTTAGGAGGCACCGGGAACTGAACCCAGGACCTCCCATGTGGTAGGTGGGAGCCCAACTGCTTGAATCACATTCACTTTCCAGAAACTTTTTTAAATGGCAGGGAGAAATTTGGATCTACAAAGCAGAAGGACTGATTGACATGCAACTAACTCAAGTTTAGTGTGGAGTAGATGAAGACCAATGTTAAGAGTTAAAAGCATTTGTTTTTGCCTAAACTCTTAGATGAACATATTATAAAGTGAAACCTAATTGTTCTATCACATGAAAACTCTGATTACAAAGCAAATAGTTTGCTGGAGAGGGCTGTTTTGGGGGCTTGCAAGGCAGGAGGTGTGTGGATATTGATCTGGAGAGACATTGACAGAGGTAGTGCTTGCTAAAGGTAGAATTGCGCGTTGCAAATATGGAGGTCGGAGGCTGTGGGAGGCAGGAACTTTCGCCCTTGGACTGGCTGCAGTGGTGTTCCCTGAGAACTGTCGGTTGTGCAGCAGTGTTCCTGGGCCCCATGATCCCCAGATGCATGGTCCCCAAGTCTGTCCCTTAAGCCCCCATAGCCTGCATTCCACAGACATACATACCCTGAGTCTGCAGTGTCCTGGACTTCACTTTCCTTAGTCCAGCACTCCCAGAGGTCCGGGATTGCCCTAGCCCTCTGGTTTTGGACTGACTCTGTGAATGGGAGGGATTTGGTGGGTGGTACACCAGAGGATCTGGGTGAGTGTGGGTTCAATTTTCTGGTCTCCCCCCACCTTTTTTTGCACTTGGAGGAGCGTACTGGCTGGCTTGGGGAGAACCTGGGAAGAGAGGAGTGGAAAATCTGCTGAGAAAGCCCAATTCACCTAAATACCCTGGGATAGGAAACTTGGTCTGGGAGAAGGTAGAGTCAGAAAATCAACTAGCCCTCTTGTAGCATCCCTAAAGGAGAAGGACTGTAGGAGGTGCTTTCCAAGCTTCCAATAGCATACTTGGGGTAAGGTGTGGGTGCTCTCTTTCTGGAAATTAAGAGTCATTGTTTTCTGTGTGGAGCTGGTACAACAAGGACCCACTTGAATCTCCTACCGGACCTCTCAGGCAGTTTTCTTGCTGCCTGGGAGAGAGGGAATTGAGGAAGGGAGAAAGGGGGAACATCAGATCCCTAAGTGTTTTATTTAACTTTTTGAAACTTTGTCTAGTATTTTGTTGTTTTGTTGGTTTGTCTTCTTGTTTTTCCTTCCTCTTTATCCCCCCAAGGCCCTTTTTTCTTTGTTTTTTTCTTTTTTCTCTCTTTCTTTTCTTGCTTTCTTTCCCACTCCCTTTTGTCTTTTTTTTCTTTTCTCTCTTTCTTTTCTTTTTTATTCTTTTTATATTAGGTGCTGATTTTGGCCACCAACATTATCCCCTTTCCTCTACATCTTTCTATCCTCCATCATTTATTGTTTCTCTTACATTACACCTCTCTTTGTTTGCCCCCCTCTTTTTCTGACTTTTTATTTCTAATACCTTTGTTCTATTTTCTGTCTTATATACACTTTTTATATATTGTCATTTCTTTTCTCTTTCCCTCTCTCCTGAACACATTGGCCTTTTAATTCACACTATATTCCTCCCCATATTCAGTTTATTGTCTCATTATATGTACTCTTTCTTACTGTTATATCTCTACATACCTTACATGAGTCTAATATCCACTCTCCTAGATCTCACATGGTTAATATTTACTATCAATACTGCTATTATTCATTTTCTTTTCTTACTCCTTTTTCTTTCTCTGGTCCTAATATTTTCCTGCAAGTGGACTTAGCCAAAAATAAGGAAATAAAATAAGAAGAACAAAGTAACAAAGAGAAGACTTAACAAGCATGAAAAAACAACAACTAATTAAACCCCAAACTAGGCAAAGAAGCTAAGAAACCAATTAAACCCATCAAGATAAAATGATGACCAGACAGCAACAAAAACTACAAACCAAACTAATAATCAGGAAAACATCATCCAAACCAACGAACAAACTAAAAACCAGGAAGAGGAGCAGAACATTGAACAAGTAATTAAAGCTCTCAAAACAAATATTAGGGACCAATTTGATGAAGTGAAGGAAGAGATTAAGAATATGAAGAAAACACTTGGAGAGAATACAGAAGAAATTGCAATCATACACAAAAAGATAACGGATATGACTGTGATGAGCAGCATGATTCAAGAAATAAAAAATTACACTCTCGAAAAAAAAACAAAACCAACAAACACTCTCAGCAAATAAGAGCAGACTTGAAGAGGCAGAGGAAAGAATTAGCAATGTGGAAGACAATACAACTGAAATCAAACATATACTAGAACTGATTGATAGAAAGATAGAAAAAATCCAGGAGGAATTTAGGGCCATGAATGACAATGCAAAATGCACAAACATATACATTATAGGCATCCCAGAAGGAGAAGGGAAGGGAAAGGGGACAGAAGGGGTGTTGGAGGAAATAATGGCTGAAAACTTCCCAAACCTATTGAGGAAGATGGATGTACATGTCCAGGAAGCACAATGCACCCAAACAGCATAAATCCCAACAGGCCTACCCCAAGACATATACTTGTCAAATTACCCAATACTCAAGACAAAGAGAAAATACTAAAAGAGGCAAGAGAAAAGAGAAACATCACTTATAAAGGAGGCTCCATAAGATTAAGTGCTGATTTCTCATCTGAAACCATGAAGGCAAGAAGATAGTGGTATGACATAGTCAAGGTACTAAAAGGAAAACATTTTGAACCAAGAATACTCTATCCAGCAAAGCTGGCATTCAAACATGATGGAGAGTTCAAAATATTAACAGTTAAACAGAAACTAAGAAAGTATGCCAACAGGAATCCTGCCCTTCAAGAAATACTAAGGGGAGTTCTGCAGGAAGAAAGAAAAAAACAGGAGAGACAGAGTTGAAGAAGAGTGTAAGAGCAACTAAAAAGACAAAAACAGAAGAAGAAAATCAAACAAAATATGACAAACACAAATCCAAAGAAAATACGGCTAATATAAGTAATTTCTTGAAAGTAATAACACTGAATGTCAATGGATTAAACTCACCTGTCAAGAGACTCAGACTGGAAGATTGGATAAGGAAATATGACCCATCTATATGCTGTCTACAGGAAACACATCTTAGACCCAGGGATTTAAGGAGGTTGAAAGTGAATGGCTGGAAAACAATCTTACAAGCAAACAATAACCAAAAAAGGGCAAGAATAGCTATATTAATATCAGACAAAATAGACTTTAAATGCAAAACAATTGTGAGAGACAAAGATGGACACTATTAGTGAAAGGGATAATCTTTAAAGAAGAGAGACCAATCATAAACATTTATGCCCCTAACAAGGGTGTCTCCAAATATGTGAGGCAAACACTGGAAAAACTAAGTGAAGGAATAGATGCCTCTACAATTACAGTTGGGGGCTTTAATACACCACTATCAACTTTGGACAGAAGAGAATCAATAAAGAAACAAAGACTTTAAACAATATATTGGAGGAGCTGAACCTAATAGACATATACAGAACATTACACCCAAATACAGCAGAATATACATTCTTCTCAAGTGCACATGGATCGTTCTCCAAGATAGACCACATGCTAGGCCACAGAAAAAGTCTCAATGAATTCAGAAAGATTGAAATCATACAAAACAATTTCTCTGACCACAGTGGAATGAAGCTGGAAATCTACAAGGGCCAGAGACCCAGATTTGGCACCAAGATTTGGAAGTTAAACAACACACTCTTAGAAAAACAGTGGGTCAAGGAGGAAATCTCAAAGGAAATTAATAACTACCTTGAAACTAATGAAAATGATAACACAACATATCCAAACTTATGGGATGCAGCAAAAGCAGTACCAAGAGGGAAATTTATAGCCATAAATTCATATGTCAAAAAAGAAGAAAGAGCTAAAATTGAAGAACTAACTGCACACTTGGAGGAATTAGTAAAAAAAACAACAAACTAAACCCAAAGGAAGAAGAAAGAAAGAAAGAACAAAGATCAGAGCAGAACTAAATGAAATAGAAAATAAGAAAGCACTTGAAAAAAAGAAATAAAACCAAGAGCTGGTTCTTTGAGAAGATCAATAAAATTGACAAACCCTTAGCTAGACTAACAAAGAAAGAAAGAGAGAAGATGCAAATACACAAAATAAGAAATGAGAAAGGAGGTAGCACTACTGACCCCACAGAAATAAAGACTATCATAAGAGGATACTTTGAAAAACTACATTCCAAAAAAAGGATAACTTAGAGGAAATGGACAAATTCCTAGAAACACATAAGCAGCCTACATTGACAAAAGAAGAAATGAATGATCTCAACAAACTAATCACAAGTAAAGAGATAGACTCAGTTATTAAAAACCTCGCAACAAAGAAGAGCCCTGGGCCAGATGGCTTCACAGGTGAATTCTACCAAACATTCCAGAAATAACTAACACCAATCTTGCTTAAACTCTTCCAAAAAATCGAAACAGAAGCAACATTGTCTAACTCATTCTATGATGCCAACATTACTCTAGTACCAAAACCAAACAAAGACACCACAAGAAAGGAAAATTACAGACCAACCTCTCTAATGAACCTAGATATGAAAATCCTCAACAAAATACTTGCTAATCATATTCAACAACATAGTAAACAAATTATACACCATGACCAAGTGGGATTCATTCCTGGTATGCAAGGATGGTTCAACTTAAGAATATCAATTATGTAACATACCATATAAACAGATTGAAGGAAAAAAAATCACATGATCCTATCTATAGATGCAGAAAAGGCATTTGACAAAATACAGCACCCTTTCTTGGTAAAAACACTGCAAAAGATCTGAATAGAAGGAAACTTTCTGAACATGATAAAGAGTATATATGAAAAACCCACAGGTAACATCATTTACAATGGCAAAATCATAAAATCTTTCCCTCTAAGATCAGGAACAAGACAAGGATGCCCAATATCACCCCTTATATTTAGCTTAGACTTAGAAGTACTTGCTTGAGCACTGAGGCAAGAACCAGACATAAAAGGCAACCAGATTTGAAAGGAAGAAGTGAAAATTTCACTATTTGCAGATGATATGATCCTATACATAGAAAACCCTGAGAAGTCTACAACAAAGCTTTTAGAACATATAAATGAGTTCAGTTAGGTTGCAGGTTACAAGATCAATGCACAAAAATCAGTAGCATTTCTATTTACCAATAATGAGCAATCTGAGGAGGAAATCAGGAATCAAATACCATTTATAATAGTAAATAAAAAAATCAAATACATAGGAATAAATTTAACTAAAGATGTAGAAGCTTTATACACAGAAAACTACACAACACTGTTCAAGGAAATCAAGAAGACCTAAATAAATGGAAGAACATTCCCTGTTCATGGATAGGAAGACTAAATATTATTAAGATGTCTATCCTACCAAACCTGATCTACAGATTCAATGCAATCCCAATAAAAATCAACAAAACATTCTTTAATGAACTAGAGAAACTAACTATGAAGTTTGTTTGGAAAGGAAAGAGGCCCCGAATAGCCAAAGACATATTGAAAAAGAAAAATGAAATTGGAGGAATCACATTACCTGACTTCAAAACATATTACAAAACTACAGCAGTGAAAACAGCATGGTATTGGCACAAGGATAGACACACTGACCAATGGAACCAAATTGAGAGCTCTGATATAGATCTTTATATATACAGCCATATGGTATATGACAAGGCCACCAAACTCTCTAACAGGGAGAGAATTGCCTCTTCAGCAAATGGTTCCAGGAGAACTGGATATCCATATGTAAAAGAATGAAAGAGGGTTACCAACTCAGACCTTATACAAAAATCACCTCAAGATGGATCAAAGACTTAAATATAAGAGCCAAGACCATAAAGATGTTGGAAAGCAATGTAGGGAAGCATCTACAAGACCTTGTAATAGGAAATGTCTTCTTGAACTTCACACCAAAAGCATAAGCAGCAAAAGAACAGATAAATGAGACTTCCTCAAAATTAAAGCCTTCTGCACCTCAAAGGAGTTTGTCAAGAAAGTGAAAAGAGAGCCTACACAATGGAGAAAATATTTGGTAACCGTATATCTGATTGGAGACTTATACCTTGCATATATAAAAAACTCCTATATCTCGAAAATAAAAAGGCAAACAGCCCATTTTTAAAAATGGGAAAAAGATATGAACAGACACTTCTCCAAAGAAGATATACAAATGGCTAAAAAAACATGAAAAATATGCTCAAATCACTAGCTATTAGGGAAATGCAAATCAAAACTACAATGAGATACCATCTTACTCCCATAAGACTGGCAGCTTTTAAAAAATTGGTAGACTCCAATTGTTGAAGAGGATGTGGAGGAATGGGAACACTCATCCACTGCTGGTGGTAATGCAGAAGGATCCAGCCATTCTGGAGGACAGTTTGGCAGTTTCTCAAAAAACTAGTTATAGATTTGCCATATGACCCAACAATTCCACTGCTGGCTATATACCCAGTAGAACTGAAAACAAGGACACAAACTGATATATGCACACCAATGTTCATAGTAGCACTATTCACTATTGCCAGAAGTGCCCATCAGTAGATGAATGGATAAATAAAATGTGGTATATACATACAATGAAATACTACTCAGCTATAAGAACAAATACAGTACAACACATGTGATAACATGGATGAATCTTGAGAACCTTATGTTGAATGAAGCAACCCAGGCACTGAAGGACAAATACTACATGACCTCTCTGTTATGCAATAAGTAAACCAAGCTGTCTCAGAGAGGTAGAGACTGGATAATAAACTTAAAGGAAGTTGAGGGGTAGAGGAAGGTGAACTGATACCTACATGGGTGAAATCTACGATAAGCTGGAGGTTAAGTATTTGTACAGGGAAGGGATAAAATGGGGGCATAGGGATACCTTTGGGTGGGGCTTTGTGGGCTTGAGGGGGTCTAGTAATGGGAGGATGGGTCAGATGACCCAAGAAATTGGGGGGAGAGTGGGGGGAACATTCAAACTAGGAGATTGTCAGATATGTGGTTGAAATTATAATGTAGAGAAAACTCTTTAGAAAATATAATATGGAAGGTTACCTGTTTAAGATGCTTAAGGTGGGGTACCTGACACAGGGCAAGCTTCTAGGGAGTATGTGAGTGCCCATTTTGTCATAGTGGGTTTTATCATTGGGTGGAGACCCATACAATGAGAGTGAAGATATACCCACATCCTGGGGAGGACTGATTTCTCAAACAGAGGGAATTGTATCTCTTGAGAGAATTGGTGACTCCCAGTGGGCTAGGGCAGTCAAGTATGTCAAGCACTCAACATTGTTGCAAGTATCTCTGAATATGGTCCTTCAAGTAATGAAGATTGATTGTCATGGTGGGCCCTGAGGGGAGGGGGAAAGAGGTGTTGAATAGATGGAATCAGTGTAACTGTGGGGTAATGGAAGTGTACCATAAGATCATGCAATGACGGATATAGGACATGTTAAATTACACCAAAAATGTATAGAAGTCTGTAGGCTAAAATGTAAACCATAATGTAAACCCAAATGGAACCATGTTTGAAAGCTATTGTTTCAATATCGATACATCAGCTGCGGCAAATATAATATGAACATGTAAAAAGATCATGGCTGGGGAAGGGACAAAGGGTTTGATGTTGGATATATGGGAGTACCATACATTGTATATGTGAATTACTGTGATCTAAAATTTATGTGTAGACGAACTTAATAATTAGAAAAAAATAGGATGTAGACACTGAGGAAGAAAAGGAAAGAATTGACTTGTCACTGTACATAGAGGACAACACCTATAGCAGTGATGAAAGGAAAAATGTCAAAAACAAAACTTTTTCATTTTTTCATTTTTTGATACCCCAATTTATTTTTCTTTTATTTAATTTTTCTAAATTACTATATATTCTATACCTAACCTTTAAACCCATCACTATATTCCATTTCACTGTTAATGGAACTTGGCAATACATTAGGCTTTCTTCTGAAAGAAGTTTTGGAATACAGAGAGGTTCAGCTATGGCAGAGGAGGAACACTAGTGTGGGGTGTTATTGATAGGGGCACATGGTTGGGAGGGAGTTCTCCAGGGCATGTATACAGGGTACATAAAAATGTTTGGATATTTTCATAGTGGTTTCAGTTAAAAATGATAACTGAGGGAGTGCTGAGTTCCTAGCCAGGGGAGCTCTATCACCTTCCCCAAATGGAACAGCAACAATCCCCCAAGTGCAATGGCAAAGACCAATAAAGTTGGATGGTCCAACAATGAGCCCTTGATACTGATGGCTCTGATTATGAGCCTGTGTGCCTGAAATATGAACTAGGACTAGAGCTGCAGGGTGTCTAAGAGTTACCTCCTGAGAGCCTCTGTGTTGCCCAAATGTGGCCACTCTCTAAGCCAAACTCAGCATGCAAATGCATTACCTTCCCCCCAGCATGGGACATGACTCCTGGGGATAAGCCTCCCTGGCACTGAGGAATTACTACTAAGCACCAGCACTAGAAAAAGACCTTGAACAAAAGGGTCAACTCAGACCAGCAGAATATCTCAGTCTACATGTAATAACAGGTGTTAAACACTGCTTTTTGACTTTGGATAAAAGGGGGAAATGGAAAGGAAAAATGACTTTATATGGCAATGAGTGTCCAAAAAAGAGTCGAGAGGTCATTGAAAGGGTCATGCTTATGCACACCTCAGCAGGGTACTAGAGACAGCTAAGGTAAATGGAAACCCAGGTGCTAGTTCTCATGAGGGTTGCAGAGACCCACAGGTTCTATGGTCATGGCAGATGGCTCTGGAGTTCAGGGCCATGTCAGTTGGCCCTACTTTGGAGTTTGTATTCCTGAATGTGATGGAGTTGGACTCAGATATGACCTTTCTACACACGCCTCTTCTGTTACTTTTACTGGACCTGTGGTTGGCATTTGGGTTGGTGCATACTCAGGAGACCTGAATCTCTGGACTGTCCATGTGATGGCCAGGCCCTGGGCCTTAACAGACTTGCGGCTCCTACCTCTGGTTTGTTGGACTTACCCTTGCCAGCTGACAAGGAGGTGAGGAGGGTCAACCACCACACCAAGGTGCCAAGAGTGCCTACAGCTGCAAGCAGGAGAATTGCATCCATCATCCATGTGGAATCTAAGCCCCCTCTTGATGTAGAGGGGGCTGGACACAACCATCCCAGGGTCCACAGGATGGAGGAATAGAGTATGGATTAGAGTGGACTTACTGGTGTTCTGCTGGGGAACTGTTATGATTAGTAAGGGAAGAAATTGTAGTAATGATGTGGAGAGGGTGGCCACGGTGGCTGCTGATGGTAGGAAGATGGAAGAAGAGATATGGTGCGGGGTCATTATCAGGATTTGGAATTGTCCTGGGTTGTTGTGGGAAACTGGTTTACCTGTTTGTTATTGTAAATGTTACACCTGTTAAATGTAGCAATTGTTAGATGTTGCAATTGTCCCCTGTTATTGTAAATGATGTTGCAGTTCAGATACCAAACAACTGCTTGGTAGTTTCCCAATAAATGTGATGAGAAAACTAGGGTCGAGGCTCTCAGTTCCAGAAGCTTTGAGTGCCCTGGTCCCAGGTTTGTCTACCCTCTTGTTTCTCTACCTTTATTTCTGCTTTGCCTTCCCTTCAAGTCAACCTATCGTGAGCTGAATGCAGCACTGGGTGATGCTGCAGGGACAGATGCTGGACGTTGTGTGTCCTGCCATGGCCCACTGGGTGGACCGGGGGAGAGTATGGACTACAATGTGGACCACTGTCCATGTGGTGCAGTGGTGCTCCAGAATGTATTCACCAGGTTCAGTGATGATGGAAGAGGTTATTGATGTGGGAGGATGGTGTGGGTGGGTTGGGGGGGATATAAGACCTCATATTTTTTTTTTTTGTTTTTTGTTTTTAATTTATTTAATTCCCCCCCCTCCCCTGGTTGTCTGTTCTTGGTGTCTATTTGCTGCGTCTTGTTTCTTTGTCCGCTTCTGTTGTCGTCAGCGGCTCGGGAAGTGTGGGCGGCGCCATTCCTGGGCAGGCTGCTCTTTCTTTTCACGCTGGGCGGCTTTTCCTCACGGGCGCACTCCTTGTGCGTGGGGCTCCCCCACACGGGGGACACCCTTGCGTGGCATGGCACTCCTTGCCGCATCAGCACTGCACGTGGGCCAGCTCCACACAGGTCAAGGAGGCCCAGGGTTTGAACCGCGGACCTCCCATATGGTAGACGGACGCCCTAACCACTGGGCCAAAGTCCGTTTCCCAAGACCTCATATTTTTTGAATGTAACATTTAAAAGAAAATAAAGAAGAAAAACAAAAAACAAAGCAAACAGTGAGTATTTTATCCTGAAAAGTAGTTCATTAAACAGAAATTACTTTTAGGGGATAAATGAAATAATTTGGCTGCTTTTTAGTAGCTACTAACCTGTTCTTGATAAAGCAAAGAAGCACATTGCCAGAATTAATGATGTTTGGTTGCAGAGAGATGATCAGTGCTCTAACATAATTTCCTTTTTGGTATTGTTCAAACAGATGGAATTTTTTTTTTTGTAAATCCTATCTGTTGATTTTTAACTGATAATGAATGAATGGAATATACACACTCATTTATACATTAATATATTAACATACAGTATTAATGTCAATATATTTATAACTTTACCATGGATCTTCTTCTGTTTAGTAGATTTTTTGCTTGCTAGGACAAACAATAATGATGGTATAAGAACCTCTGTCTCTAAGGATTAGAAATTGTCATATTTAGATTAGTTAAATTAGCAGAGTTGATACATGCTATGGATCGAATCTTGTCCCTTACAAAGACATGTTCAGGTCCTAAAACCCAGTTCTGTAGATGAAAACTTATTTGTAAATGGGATTATCAAAACCTCTGTTAAGATGAGGCCAAACTGAATCAGGGTGGGCCTTAATCCAATGTGACTGCTGTCCTTAGAAGAAGAGGAAATTTAGACAGCGAAGAGGGAGGGGAGGAGACAGATGGCCATGTGATGGAGGCAGAGCTGTATTCGGATTGCTGGCAAGCCAGCACCAGAGCATCACAGAGTTTGAAGAAAGTGTGACCAGTCTACACTTTGAAGTTGGACTTCTAGCCTCCAAAACTACAAGAAAAAAATTTCCCATTGTTTCAGCCAACCGGTCTGTGGTATTTGATATGAGTCCTGCAAAATGGGAGAGTACATACAATCAATTTATCTACTGATTTGTTTAAACACACTTAGAGTTGAAACTCTACTCCAAGCAATGTTTAAGCAAATCTTTTCTTTCAGATGCTTCTTGAGGAAAAAAGTACCATGGTTAAGAATTCTGGCTTTTAAGGTCAAATACATATGCTCTGTCAATGACTAGCCATGTCGTTTTTGAGCCAAGGAAATAGAGGCTCCAGGCCTTCACAGGTAAAAGATTGACAGTGAAAGGACTTTCTCAAAGGATTGCCGAGATTGGATTATCCTAACTTCTGAAGTGGAAAGCCTGAACTCAGTAAGTGGTTAAAAATTAGTGTTAAATTTTATTAGAAATTGACATTCCATGACGCTATCATTATATAAGCAACTATTAGTTCTCTTTATGAGAAAACTTTATGAGAATACTTTGATATTCTCTTTATGAGAATACTTTGATATGGCAATATTTGATTAATAATGTGTTCTGCATTTGGTTGATGTTAAAACACAAACTTTAAGGATAAAAATCTTGTAAAATTATATTGTGCTCCTGTGTTGCAAGTTATGTGTGAGGAACTTGCACATATATTGTCTAATTTAACCTGTTCAAGAATCTTGTAGAATAGCAATTATTCTTCTATTTTCAGAGTTGAGATAAGCCAAATTCTAGAACCACACAGATAGTATCAGAGCCAGATTTCAAACCTCTGAAATCCACATTTTGGCTTTCTTGTAGAAAATGTTATTAAACCCTAACATTGACTCAATAGAGATTAATTTTTCTACTTTTGATGCTTCAGCTGGTTTAATTGACTAAAGCAACTAACGTCCTAATTTTCTTCTGCCCCTTCTATGTTAGAAATAAACCATGAGGTAATTGTGGTTTTCATAGCTTCTGATTAATGCTTATATATAAGTTATAAAGTCTGAACTGATGAAATTATAGATACATGGGTAAATATAGCTAATTATAGCTAATAGGAAAAATAAAAGAAAGTCAGTCCTGACCATAAATGGCTAAATGAGTAATAGACTAATTCTGCTGAGAATCATAGAACTTGCGCTTTTGTAAAGAGTTAGGAATGTGCCCTCAAACTTTAGCAACTGAAAGAAATTGTACCAGAAGAGGGATTTTACATAGGGAAAAATAATACCTCCTCACTACATTCATAGACATTTTAAACATTAAAAAAGGGACATATTATTTATAAGAAGACCTTTTAAATACTTTTAAATATTATGAGTAAATAGTATTTTTATAAACCTGCATTTAATGAAAACTTTGCCTATTAATAAAATCAGAGTTCATATTGAATTGGGGGCAAAAGAAAAATAATTATTTTTTGTTTGCTGTCTCTCTCTCTCTTTTTAATAATTTAGACATTTTTGGTTCAGAGTATGCTTATTTTAAGAATTTGGTAAAATTTTAGCTTTAAGGTTGGAGTCTGTATTCCAATGTTAGAGCTCCCTCTTCTGTTTCATGGTAGGTATGAGAAATTCTGTTTTTTATCAATGGATTCAGATTTGTGTCAGAATTTTTAAGTACATATTTTTGTAATTAGATTTCTGAAATGTGACAGAAAAATCACTAGTGTTGACAGTGAGTGACCAGTTTACCTGAAATTATAATATGTGATGACCAGATACCATTTGTGTATGTACCTGAGACCTCTAAGTTACTTTCAACTAGGGGCCGAGAGGCTTTCAAAATGTTAGGGATGAGATGGAAGTATCACGAGGGAAGAAGGAAGAAGAGAGAAAACTTGCACTATTAACTAGTTATTTTATGCTACAGACAGTGGTAGGTATTCCCCAGCCAGCATCTCAAAGAGCTCCTCACATCAATTCAATGCTTGCTGACTTGAATAATGAGGAAATTGAAAAGCAAAGTAGTTAAATGACATGCCCAAGATCACAAAATTGGTAGTGCCTAGCATTTAGGTCTTCTTAACTCCAAATATTATTTTCCTTATAATATGAAAAAAGTAGAGACACACACACAAGAAGAGTGATGCATGACAGAAGAGTCTGTGATTCAATTATTCAATTACTCAGTAAGCAAGCATGTATTGAATATTTTTTGTGCTTTGTCTTATAATAGGCATATAGGAGGCAATAAGACAATTTCCATCCTTGAGCTTACCTGGATGGAGTAGAAGGTAAATGCAATTGTAACAATGGTGAAAAGGTAGGGATGCATATGGTGTAGCCAAATGATAGTGAGGAATAGGAAATTAGGTTGTATAAATGGGGTGGGGGGAGATGCAGAGGAATAGGACATGGAACATTTAAAATGGGCAACACATACTGTTGATGTGCAGGGGAAAGACCTGCTAAAAGTTGTGCTTAAGGGACTTGAGCTCTCACCTCTCCTTCATGGCAGCAGGTTCTTCAAATATAAAGGTGAAGTAAAAACTGCAGTTATTTGGCAAAGCAAAAGCTCTTAATACAGAGCTTACAATTTTATGTCCATATGCACCATGAAACCATAACCCAGATCAAGATACAGAACATTTCCATCCCAAACAAGCTCCTTTGAGTTCCCTCCTGGTCAATTACTCTAAATTGTGCCCATCTTCCCAATTTGAGTTTCCTTATCCTAATTAGCCATTCTTCTCCATAACCCTTACCAAAACCTGATCTTTCCATATAGGAGATAAAATCCAGGAAAGCAAGGCCATTGCCTTTGTTTCTTTTTTTAACCATTTTATTCTGGTAATATATATGTAACAAAATTCCCCATTTTAACCACATTAAATGTACAATTCAGTGGTATTACATTTGCAATATTGTGCTAACTTTATTACTGTCCATTACCAAAATTTTTCATCATCCCAAACAGAAATTGTACTCAATAGGCAATAGCTCTCCATTTCTTCTATCTCCAACCTCTGGTAACCTATAATCTACTTATTTTCTCTATGACTTTGCTTGTTCTAGGTATTTCATGTAAGTGGAATAATACAATATTTGACTTTTTGTGGCTGGCTTATTTCACTCAGCATAATGTCTTCAATTATGCTGCATGTTGCAGCATGTATCAGATTATTCCACTGTATGTGTATGCCACATTTCGTTTACCCATTCATCTGTCAATAGATACTTGGGTGTTTTCTATCTTTTGGCTATTGTGAATAATGCTGCTCTCAACATTGAAGTACAAGTATCTGTTTGAGTCCCTGATTTCATTTATTTTGGTTATATATCTAGAAGTGGAAGTAGTGGATTGTATAGTAATACTATGTTTGACTTTTTGAGGAGTAGTTAGATTATTTTCTGCAGTGGCTACACCATTTTACATTCCCACCAGCAATATACAAGGGTCTCAATTTCTTGAGTTTCATCAACACTTGGTATTTTCTCATTTTTTTGTTTTTTTTGTTTTTAATAATAGCCTTCCCGGTGGGTGTGAAGTGGTATCTCATTGCAGCTATGATTTGTATTTGCCCAATGACTAATGATATTGATCATCTTTTCATGTGTTTATTGACATTCGTGTATCTTCTTTAGAGAAATGTCTATCCAAGCTCTTTGCCCATTTTTAAATTGGGTTGCTATTCATCTGTTTTTCATTTGTATGAGTTCTTAATATATTGTGAACATTAAACCCTATTTTTATCTCTAGGGAAATAGAACTGACAAGAGATATCTGTAAATATTATGAGATTTTATAAGATTGTCTCACATAACCGTGGGGATGCACAAGTCCAAATTACAAAGGGCAAGCTGCAAGCCAGGAACTCCAATAAAGGCCTTATGAATTCCCCAGGAGGAGCTGGCTGATGAGAGATAAAAATGTTCCCTTTTCTGACTGCTGAAATCATCTCTTTTCCTTTTTGGGCCTTCAACTGATTGGATGAGAGTCTCACATTGCTGGCAATCTTCTCAGTCAATTGTAGATGTAATCAGTCATAGATGCAATCAACTTACTAATGATTTAAGGCCACAAAATGTCCTCATAGTCACAACCAGGCCAGTGCTTGCTTGACGAAAATACCAGGGACCATTAGCTGGCCAAGTTGACACATGACCCTAACCATTACAGTCCACCCCTTGTCAACTTGGCAGGCCATACACATCATCTTAAACCATACCGAATCTCTAAATAAAACCAATAACTGACATATTGGCACCTAACAATACTCAACTGTCCTGCATATAACTGGAAATGCACTAAATCTCACCAGGATAGGATACAAGTTCTTGGGTAATATTCACTCTTAAATTTGACATCCTATAACTTAAATACTATGACATGAAACTAATATGACTTAAGTCATATGACAAGGGGATAATATAGGGAATAAAACAAAGATTTTTAAAATGTACATATACAAACATATTCATAGGAAAACAAGGAAGAAATATTCATAAACATTACAGTCCTTGTAGCTGTAACTGGTTGTAGCTTATATTTATCAGTACCTTCTTCCACTACCCATTTCATGTTCCTTTTGCTCTCAGCAAGCACCTTAGCTGGCCATGGTTCTTTGCCTGGTGTGGTGACCCAAACCTTCATTCCTGAACTTTCTGGACCAATGGTAGTCCTGTGTAGTTTGGGTTGTTGCACTTTTCCATTGACTTCAATCACAGGACATGGTAGTACTAAGAAACACCCTAGGGACTCGCTTGTATTCCAAGCAAACTCTTTACCTCCATTGTGTAGCTGGAGTACTATTTCCCCTTGATTGTCAGGATCAATCACCCCAGCCAGTATAGTAATTCCCTTCTTTGCCTATTGATTCAGAGGTGGGAGGAGCCCAAAATGGACAGGTGGCAGTCTTAACATCCAGTTCAATGGAATCATGTCTTCTGGTGGAAGTATTTCACCTCATGGAACCAATACCCATAGGCCAGCAGAGATTAAGGTTGAAGGGACAGAAAACAAAACAAAAAAATTAGTGAATAAATAGGGGTCATAGTAGTGGTACCACTCTCATCTTCACTCCTTGATTTCTGAACCCATGAATTCATAGCCATGAATCCCGGCTATGGGAGAAACAGCACCATAGTGTGGATGCTGACACAGAGCATACATAGCCTCCTGGAGAACATTGCCCCAGCCTTGTAAGATATTACCACCTAATTGGCACTGTAATTAAGTCTTCAAAAGGTCATTCCATTGATCTATCAATCTAGCTGCTTCAGGCTGATGGGTAACATGGTAAGAACAGTGAATTTCATGAGCATGTACCCTTTCCTGCATATCATTTGCTGTGAAGTGAGTTTCTTACTTAGAAGCAATGCCATGTGGAATACCATGATGGTGGATAAGGCATTCTGTAAGTCCATGGATAGTATTTCTGGAAGAAGCATTGTGTGCAAGGAAGGCAAACTCATATCTGAAGTACGTGCCTATTCTAGTTAGAACACATTGCTGCCCTTTCCACGATGGAAGTGGTCCAATGTAATCAACGTGCCTCCAGGTAGCGGGCTGATCACCTTGGGAATGGTGCCATATGGGAGACAGGGTGTGGGTCTCTGCTGCTGGAAGACTGGACACTTGGCAGTGGCTGTAGCCAAGTGAATCTTGGTGAGGGAAAGTCTGTGTTGCTGAGCTCATGCATAACTTCCATCCTTACCTCCATGGCCACTTTGTTCATGAGTCCATTGGGCAGTGACAAGAGTGACTGGGGAAAGAGGTTGAGCATAAGCCACAGAGTGAATCATCTTATCCACCTGATTATTAAAATTTTCCTCCCAGTTCTTGATAAGCAACTTAGGTCTCATGGTAACTTAGTGATCCATGGCTAAGTGTTTGGTCTCTACTAAGGTCCAGTAGCAAGCCAAAAGCTATTTCTCAAAAGGAGATTAGTTATCTGCAGTTATCTGCAGAGGGTCCAGATGCAACAACTTATCCTTTACTCAGAAGGGATATCTTGATATGGTCCATACCACGGGATCCCTAGAAATTTCATGGAGATTGAAGGCCCCTGTATTTTTGTCTTATTTCTCATCCTCTGATTTGCAAATGCCTTGCCAGTAAGTCTAGAGTAGTTGCTATGTTTTGCTCACTAGGTCCAATCAACATGAAATCATCAATATAATGGACCAGTGTGATGGCTTGTGGAAGGGAGAGATGATCAAGTTCCCTATGGACAATATTATCACATAGGGCTGGAAAGTTGATTAACTCCTAAGATAGGACAGTGAAGGTATATTATTGGCCTTCCCAGCTGAAAACAAACTGTTTCTGGTGGTCCTTCTAATAGCAATTGAGGATAAAGCATTTGCCAGATCAATACCTGCATACCAGATACCAGGGCTTGTGTTGATTTGCTCAAACAATGATACCACATCGGGAACAGTGGTTGCTATTGGAGTTACCACCTCATTAAGTTACCATTGTTACCCTCTAAGATCCATCTGTTTTCTGCACAGGCCAAGTAGGAGAGTTGAATGGGGATGTGGTGGGACTCAACACTTCTGCATCCTTCAAGTCCTTGATGGTGGTACTGATCTCTGCCACTCCTCCAGAAATCTTTTATTGCCTTTTTTTTTATCTCCCCCTCCCCCACAGCTTTTTTGCATGCTGTCTGCTCTCTGTGTCCATTCACTGTGTGTTCTTTTGTGTCAGTATTTCTTTTTTACTTTCCCCTCCCCGCTTGTGGCTTGCTTAGCTGTTTGCTCTTGTGTTCATTTGCTGCACACCCTTCTGTGTTCTCACTTTGTTTCCCTTCTTTTTGTTGTGTCATCTTGCTGAATTGGCTCTCTGTGGTGTCTGTGGGCTAGGCAGCACTCTGTAGTGCCTGCAGGTGAACCTGCCTTCACAAGGAGGCTCCAGGACACGAAACCAGGGCCTCCCATATGATAGACGGGAGCTCATCTGATTGAGCCACAGCTGCTTCCCCTGTATTGCTTTTGAATTCAAAACAGGAAATTTTCCAATTTTGCTAGGTAGGAGCAGTTCTAGTGGCTTTGATTTGGTCTTTCTTACCATAATAACCTTCACTTCATGAGCCAGGAAACCAATGTGGGGATTCTGCCAGTTGCTGAGTATGTCTATACTAATTACGCATTCCGGAAGTGGGAAAATAATCATAGAACAGATTTGGGAGCACTTTGGACCGACTGTGAGATGGACATAAGCTAAAACTCCATTGATCACCTGACCTTCATAATCTCCTACTCTGACTGGTGGACCACAGTGATGTTTTGGGTGTCCTGGAATTATTGTCACTTCTAATCCAGCATCTAATATTCCCTTAAATGTCTGATCATGTCCTTTTCCCTAGCACACAGTTACCCTGGTAAAAGACTGAAGGTCTTTTTGGGGAAAACTGGGAGGAAGATTAACAGTATAAATATTTGGCAGTGTAATGGGGTCCTTTCCCAAGGGGACCTGGCTTTCCCCACATTCAAGGGATTCTTGCCCTGTAAACTGTCTGAAGTCTGAGAATTGATTAATGGGCAGTGCCTCTCTGTTTCTGAAATTTAAGTTAGACTTTTATGCACTTGACCTAGATCTCTCCTGTGTATATAGCTCAAGTAGGAATTGAGTAGACTGCCCATCTATTTTTCTTCTAGGCATCCTGTGATCAACCCCACAGGACTCTGCAACTATTTCAAATGATGCTTTGAGTCTGCTCTTCATTGTGGCAGCCTCTCCCACCTTGTCTTTGGCAATAAAGTGCGTCACTTGGTTTCTGCCAACCTGGGATCCCATCATTCCCATTGTGTTTAAGGATCCCAGTTCAGTGAGAGCAGTTCCCAAGGTAATATCTGACCTACAGAGGAGAGCAACCCCTGAGCTCTTAGGGAAGATGAAATTAGTCTCACATTTATTCTTCAAAGCCCTGGTGAAAGGTGAATCATCTGTGCATTCCTGGGGTGGGTGAGCAGACCTCACATGATACATCCACTCTAGTATTCCAGTCTCTCTAAGCCTTGGGCAATTCTGGCATTTTGACCTCTGTAATGTTGTCCATCTTTTGGTCCATATTTCAGCCAGTCACCTGAACAAACTGTTAAAGCCCTTTCTATATCCCTCAAACTACAACATTTAATCCAGATGCTTACTGGGCCCATATAAATAAAATTCAGCTTGATATAACTTCATATTCCTTCTACAATTATTCCACACCCGTAATATCCACTCCTACACACATTCTCCTGAATTCTGTCTATATAAATTTGAAAACTCATGCAGTTGTTTTGGAGTATAGTGTACTTCCTCATGGGTCACATTTTGTACCTCACCTTTTGGGGTTTATTTGAACTTTGGTCCAGTTATAGGTCTGGAAGAAAAGAGGGATGGTGGAGATAGGTAACAAGAAGGATTAGAAGTTTCTTGCAAGTCAATTGCTTGAGGACATTCCTTTACAGTTTCATCTGGTGAAACAAGATTAATCTCTTCTGGTGGAGGTTGAATGGCAGACCCCTTAAAGCAGTCTGGTGGTCTGGAAGCTCTTTCCACAAGATAGTCCATTACAGGTTTATATGGCAAAGACTCAGCAGAATTTAGGATTTCAGTGTCCCCACTCCTATCATCAACACAGATGTCTTCATTCCAATTTTCAGGATTCCATCCTTTCCAATCAATGCCCTCACTTGTTTTTCAAGTACAAAACTGTATTAGTCAGGATTTTCTAGGGAAACAGCACTAACAGGAAATATCTGTAAATATTATGAGATTTTGTAAGATTGTCTCACACAACCATGGGGATGCATAAGTTCAAATTCCATAGGTCAAGCTGCAAGCCAGGAACTCTGATAAAAGTCCTTGATGAATTCCCCAGGTGGAGCTGGTTGGCTGAAGTAGAAATGAAAATCCTTCCTCTTCTGACTGCTGAAATCATAACTTGTCCTTTTAAAGTGTTCAACTGAGTAGATGAGACATCTCTTATTGCTGAAGACAATCTCCTCAGTCAACTGTAGATGTAATCAACCACAAATGCGATCAACTTACTAATGATTTAAGTCCATAAAATGTCCTCACAGTGACAACTAGGCCAGTGCTTGCTTGACCAAACTACCAGGGACCATTAGCTGACCAAGTAGACACATGATCCTAACCATCACACTTATACAATATATGATTTGCAACTATTTTCTCTCATTCTCTACTGTGTCTTTTATTTTCTTGGTAATGATGTTTGATGCACAAAAGTTTTAAATTTGGATGAAGTCTAATTTATCTATTTTTTTTCTTTTGTTTCTCATGTTTTTGATGTCATATCTAAGAATCTATTGCTGAATCTAAGGCCGTGAAGATTTTTACTGTTATTTTCCAAGAATTTTATGGTTTTTAGTTCTTCTGGTTAATTCTTTTTTGAATTAATTAATGTTTGTATATGGTGTGAGGTAGGGGTTCAACTTCATTGTGTTGTATGTGGACATCCAGTTGTTCCAGCATTATTAGCTGAAGAGTCTATTCTTTCCCTCATCGAATTGTCTTGGCATTCTTGTTAAAAATCAATTTTTCATAGGTCTGTGGTTTATTTCTGGACTCAATTCTATTCCATTGGTCTATGTCTATCTATATGCCAGTGCCACAGAGTTTTAATTATTATAGCTTAGTAATAAGTTTGAAAATTGAAAAGTGTGAGTCCTCCAATTTTATTCTTTTTCAAAATTGTTTTAGCTATTTGGGCTCCTTACCTTTTTTTTTTTTTTTTTAAGTTTCTCTCCACCACCCGCACCCCACCCAGTTGTCTGCTTTCTGTGTCCATTTGCTGTATGTTCTTCTGTGTCCACTTGCCAGTGGCACCAGGAATCTGTGTCTCTTTTTTTTTTGTTGCATCATCTTGCTGAGTCAGCTCTCCGTGTGTGTGGCCCCACTCCTGAGTAGGCTGCACTTTTTTTGCTCTGGATGGCTCACCTTATGGAGCACACTTCTTGCACATGGGTTTCCCTAGGGGAGGGACACCCCTGTATGGCACAACATTCTGTGCACATCAGAACTGCATATGGGCCAGCTTCACCACATGGGTCAGAAGGCCCTGAGTTTGAACCTCGAACCTCCCATGTGGTAGGTGGAAGTTCTATCCATTGACCCAAATCTTCTTCTCTCTTTGTCTTTTTTGTTCATTGATGTATCCCTTGCACAAAAAGGAGTGCCTGAAACATATGGGGATATTGAAAAATGTTCATTGAATGAAGGAATAAAAATTCAGGGGGAAAAGAGTGATTCCAAAACCAGTGGAACATTATGGGAAATTGATGAACTAATTGATGTTGTATCATTTATTCCCCTCATGCTGTATATTACACCTTTCCCATCCATAAGGAGAAATAGCTAGACCTTTGACCTCAGGGCCAAGGCAAATATTTGTTTATGTTCAGAAATCTCAGAATCATTGGGGGTTGGGATGGGGGCAGGAATTTGCAATCTGCATGTTTAATAAACCACCCGGGTGTTATGTTTGCACATTCAAATGTGGGAATCTCCGGTCTAGCACCAGATTACTTAAATTAGGACCTCCAGCGAGATGGAGGAAATGACTGGGTAGACAGACCAGGGAAGAACTGGGCATAAGTTCTCGGGCTGTGGAATGCAGGCAATGTGCTCTGTGCACTTGGTGCATGGGCTTCACTGGCTTTAGCAGGGACCTGAAAGCTAGAGGCCCTTGGACAGCCTTCAGTGATGGACCAAGTCTGCCCGTGCACTGGGTGACCACCAGCCATTTGAAAGTGTGAAACATGGCAGCAAGGCAACCATGACACCTTCCCTTGGGCTTCTCCTATAACCACAAGAAGGAGGGGGACACTTCAAAGAATGCTGATGTTGGATTTCTTACCCACTCTGTGGAGTGGAGGCTGAGCCAAATTAAATTGGATTTAGAAAAATAACTATGATGTTTACTGCACCCCAGAGTTATAATTCAGCCTGTTATATTATTGATAGTTTTGCAATTTAATTTTTCTGGTTAGTAGACAAGCTATGATTAAATTTGTGGATTTTAGATTATATAATTTTAAAATAATTTAAATGATTCTAATTTGTAATATTTTAATGTGCAGATAGAGGGAGTTGTAAATACTGTCTGATGCCAGATAATCTCTTAATTACATGGCTTTAAATACTAACCAATTGTATTTTCCCTGTCCTTTTTTTTTTAAGATCAGAAGAGGGAGAAAGAAAGAGAAAGACAAAGACATGGACTTTTGCCTAGTGCTGACTACCTGCTGAATGTTTTCTGTACTTTGTTTTTATTAATTGTCTCAACAATCATGTGGTATCAGGAATTAATTTTTAGTTATCTTGATAGGGTGATCATACATCTTGGCTTACCCAGGACAGTCTTGGTTTACTTCTGCTGTCCTGGTGTAAGTACTAATAGTGCCCTTTTCAGTCTTCAAAGTAGCCCAATACGGACAAGATATCATATGTCGTCCTAATGAGCCGTGTTTTACCTATGTGGAAATTGAGGCTCAGAGAAGTTAAGCAACTTGGCCAAGGTAACCAGTTTGTAAATTGCTAAGCTAGGAAACAATTCTGTCTGACCCTAAAATCCACACTCTTCCCACTGTGCCAAGGTTGCATTTTTGAGCAAAAGTTTCCGAATTTCTTTAGGGCCATTTGATTCTCACTTGTCTATTCAGGTATATGATTTACTGCTTATCTTACAGAAATTATAGGTTAAGTTGCAACGGTGATTAAACTTTCCACATGAAATATAATTCCATTTTCTAAATAAACTCAGGTCTTACTGACACAACTAGTCATAGACGCTAACAGCTTCTTTACTGGCTGCTTTTGGTTGCTTTGCAAATTGATTACTATTCAGTGTTTTACTAAGTTGTTTCAAAAGGCTTGGATGACAATGAAAGTTTGTATTATTTTTGTAATGCTCTATCAGTCCACAGTGTTAACCTCGTTGAATCATAATTTTATTAAAGAGTTCTCCATAAAATGGTGTCATTGCCAGATAGGAGAGTGTCCTTTGCATTGAAACTTACAGTGTTGGGAGCATTAGATGCATGATTTGCAGGAATGCTGTCCACAGGTGAAATGTGCTGTGTGGTCTCTAAATTTCCTAGAGCTGCTGTAATAAAATACCACAAGATGGGTGGCTTACAAGGAGGGAAATTTATTGTCTCACACACTGCTGGAGACTCAGTCTGAAATCAAAGTAGTGTTGGCAGGGCCCCACTGCCTCTGAAGTCCCTAAGGAAGAATCTGTTCCATGCCTCTCTCCTGGCTTCTGGGGTGAATCCTTGGTATTCCTTGACTTGTGGCATAAGTCAATCGCTGCCTCCAATCACACAGCTGCCTTCTTTCTCTGTGTCTATCGGTCTCCTTTCCCTTCCTGTAAGACACCAGTCATGTTGAATTAAGGACCTACCCTACCTCAGCAGGACCTCATTTTACCTTACATAATTCCATCTGCAATGAGCCTGTCTCCAAATCACGTCACTTTCTGGGGTACTGGGGATTAGGGCTTCCACAGAACAGTTTGGGGGATGCAATTTAGCTCACAATGACATACACAGGGTCATCTGTGGAGGGAGGGGTAGATGGGAGAGGGATTGGGGATAAGGTGGTAGGGTGGGGTTGAAGAGGAATTTGATGTGCACATCACAGGTATTTTTTGGGGAAAGAATTCCTAAAAAGGCCACCTGCGGGAGCAGGGTATATAGGACGTGTGTACATAGGAAGCCGTTTCATCCCCTTTTCCTTAAGTATAGTGGTGGGCTATGAGCTGCAAGATGCTTGATAAAATTCATTAACTTTAATGTGACTTAGCACATTGTTCCCCCAGGAATATTTGAATTTTAAAAAAGTGATTTGGTAGATGGAAATCTAGGCATTATTTGACAACCTAGACAAGGATATATTTTTCAGTAAGGAGTATCCCTGTTGAGTCTCGAATTCCAATGTGAAGGAGAATTCAATGGGAAGGCTATGTGTCTACTCCGACCATTGGTGGGGCCCCTCAGGACAGCAGCAGGCATTCTGGTGGGCTTACAGAAACACTGTGAGTGGCAGTTGCTGGGGAAGTCACTGGCACATGCTCAACAGTCATCTCCCAGCCCTGCCCCAGCCCTCGCCTCCTCTTCTATTGTGCCACAGTGTTTCAGGCTGTTTCCTTTCCACAGCCCAGGGGAGATGTTGGGTCTAATGAAAAGGCCTGACCAGACCTTAAACCTGGAAACCAGGAAGAAGCAGCCCCAGATGCTAATTAGGGCAAGAAAGCCCATTGGCAGAGACCCCCCCTAGGACAGAAGAATACTCCTCTCAGGCAGCTCAAACTCATCTCTCCTCTCCATCGCAGAGTGAGGTATGTGGAACTGCCACCCACCGACTCTGACCTGATCATTTTGACCTTCGCAGGACACCGTCAACCGTGTGCTCTCTTCCCCTGCTCTTTTGGAACCTTGGTGCTGTGTAACAAAGCGGTCATTTGTTGAAAGTTTCTGTTGTGCCTGAGTCTGTGTTCCCATGACATATGGTGTAGCAACTCGTTCCACAACAGTTTTAAAAAGCTGTGTGCTTTGTGCGTTGCTTCTTACATAAAATTCTAAATAACCTCATTTTCTTCCCTCTCTCGGCTTAAAATAACACATACCTAACACAAGTCTATCATAAACTTTCTCACTTTTGTATTTTATGTAGATTTTTTTTTTGCACGTATGGATAATGAGGGAGGAGAGAGAAATATTTCAAAATCTGCCCTTTGTACTGAGAAAATGCATCCTGAAATCCTGCAGAAGCACTTCTACAAAGTCAACTGGCTGAGAACCTGTCCACATTTTGCAAAATTCCTATTGGACTGATGCTTTACCATTTTCTGTGTCTTCCATCCCATTTTAGCTTACTAAGGATTGCCAGAATGTATTCCAACGTGCATTAATTGAACCCTCTTTTTCTGTACACCTTTCTTTGTGTGTACAGATTATGGGCTCTTAATAGCCCATAATCAGGTGAATTGTTTATGCTGAAGTTTTAGTGAAGACAGCCTTATGCTGGAGACACCCTGTGGTGTTGCCACGGAAATGCCATGATTACTGATTTAGCATTAAGATTTTTGGCCATACTATGGAAATGAGCATAGAGGGAAGGCAAGTTGTAATTTTCTTTGAAAGGACCAAAAATAACCTCAATTATACTTATCCCTTGTTTGTGCGACATGTCCTTTATGAAATTTATTTTTTACATATGACTTAAAAATAAAATGCTATTGTAGGGTATTAAAATAGCCTCATAGCAACAGCTGGTCTGTCTGGAGACAAAGAATGTGGGTTTTTTTTTTCATTGTTTTTAAAATAGGGATAACTGTGCCTATTGTCTGGTTTTAATGTTTTTGAGATAAGATCATAATGTATATAAAGCACTCAGCATGACGAGATTCCCATCTCTTGGTTATTTAACCAACTCCTGTGAAAGGACTTTATGGATCCAATTAAGCTTACTAGTGAGCTGGCCCTAAAATAGGGCAATTGTCCTGGTTAGTCAAGTGGGCCTACTGGAATCACATGGGCCCTTAAAAGCAGATGAGGGAAATCAGAGACATGGGGCAAAAAGGAAAAGTCAGAGAGATTCTAACTGTGAGACAGACTCAGCCTATAATGCTGCAAGCCAAGGAAGGTGGGCAACCTCCTGAAGTGGAGAACAAATCCTGGCCCACCACCAGCAAGGTGACAGGTGGCTCACTCCTGCAGGAGCATGGAACTGAATTTTATCACAAATCTGAATGAATTTGGAAAAGGATTTATCCCCGGCACCTTCAGAAAGGAACATATCCCTACCAATAACTTGATTTCAGCCTTGTGGGACCAAAAGCAGAGAAACCAACTGAGCCATAGGACTTCTGGCCTGCAGAATTGTGGGGAATACATCTGTTTTGAGCAGCTGAGCCTTTTGTAATTTGTTTTGTCATCAGTAGAAAACTAATATGGATGCAAAGGAATGACTATTAATGTCATTCATTAATGTCATTAATGTTCTTCTCTTACCCTACGTCCCATCAACTATTTCATTGTGGTCTTCCTCCTCCCTTACCTTTAGTTTTATGTATTTTGTATTATTTCCACCCTTGGACCACATTTGAAATCTGAGGAGTGTCAGAAAGAGAAGCTCTACTGTTTTGTTTTGTTTTGTTTTGTTTATGTGAACTTTTTAAAAAAGATTTTATTTATTTATTTATTTATTTCTCCTCACCCTCTTGTTCACATTTGCTGTATCTGTTTGTCTTCCTTGTCTCTTTAGGAGGCATGAGGAACTGATGGGAGGGAGGCACCTAATCACTTGGGTCAAAACTCCACTCCCTACTTTGTTGTGTCTCTCATTGTGTTTTTCATCTTTCTTCTCTTGTTGCATCATCTTGTTGCATCAGCTGGCTGTGCCTGCCTGTCACATCAGCTCACTGTCTTGCTCGTCCTCTTTAGGAGGCACCGGGAACCTCTACTCCCTGCTTTGTTGTGTCTCTTACTATGTCTTTCTTGTGCCTCTTGCATCAACTTGCCTGCCTGCCCATTGTGCCAGCTTGCTGCCTTCTTTAGGAGGCACTGGGAACTGAACCTGGGACCTCCCATGCGGTAGGTGGGAGTTCAATTGTTTGAGCCACATCCACTTCCCCCTACTATTTTTGGGAGTCTTACTTTGTCCTTCTCGGAGTCTTCCTTTCTCCCCCACTCACTTTTTCTTCCTCTTCCCTTGTCTTGTCCAACCTCTTCCCCAGCAGTTTCAAAGAGATAGTTAGGTTACGGTAGCTGGGGATTTGACCAAGATTATTTGGGAGATGGGGAAAGATATTCCATTTATTTCTTTACAAAAAAAAATCCTTACTCCCTGCTCTTAGGTTAAAGTGAACCATGGAGAGTTATCTTTAGAATAAGAATGAAGAGAAAAAAAGTGGAAAACTATTCAGAAATAGGCTTGGTTTAAATACATTGCTTGCTTGTTTTGTAAAGCATTGTGGAGGTGATTGAGATAGTAGCAAATGCATCTGTAAGAAGGATGACGACCTGTGACTGTCTCAGCATGGTTAGTCATTAGGGCTGAGTGCCTATATTTACCCTCGGTGTTGCCTCATGTGATAGGTTGACAGGCAACATGTGAAGTGCCCCGCTCAACGGTGATACCATAGAGACGATCACATCCTCTTCAGCCAAATGCTTCCCTCAGATAAAGACAGCTGATGATAAAAGGGCTCCATGCCGTGTTGTCTAATGCAAAATGATGTAAAATGTCATTTTCTCCAAAGTGAATGAAGGGGAGAGAGACATGACATGGATTTGAAGGATTAGACAGAGCCACATCTTATAGGATCCTAGTGGAGGGCTCTGTAGAAATTAATCTGCCTCAGTTGTGTGTTCTCTGCAGTACATTCAGCTCCTCAGGCTCAGGCAAGAAGGGTTTTTTCCCCAGAGGAGCCTGAGAAGGAGAGATGTTGGGAGCAGAGGGCATTTGCAAGTTAGTAGGCAGATTTATGGACCATGAAGTGTAAGTTGGTCATAAAGGGAAGGGAAGGCAACCCATAGCTGAAATGATCATTTTGGGGTTATTGGAAGCTCATAACTGGCATATAAAAGGTGATTTAGGGGATACCAATATATAATATGAGAAAGTCAAGAATTTCCTGTACCTGGATTTCTTGTCATTATTCATGGCACTAAAAATATTTTGCAAATGTACAGTGATTTATCGTTTATGCACAAATATTCACATACACAAACCTATTTTATTCTCTTAAGAACCCAGTGAGGTGGGTTTCATTATTATTTCCATGTTACGAATCAATAGAAACTGAGTCTATTTATCTAAATAAATAGAAATGGTTACATCATATGCCAAGGTCACTTCTTAAGAAGCAGTGGCGATGAGATTCACATGTAAGTTTTTCTCACTTCAAAGTGACTGTTGTTTTCTTCTAGGTTCTTAGTTGCCTCCATAAGGGTCCTTGAAGAGGACTCATATACAGTCCTTTTGAATTCAAAACAAAATTCTAGGGCTCTTACCCATCAAGACCAAGCAAATGATGTTTTTTCCCTCTGGATTCCTGATTTACCAAGTAATGCTTTACCCAGCACTCCAGCGTGACTCACTTGCAGATCTTAAGCTTCCCATTTTCGTGGGCTTGGCTATGTTGGAGATCTGGTTCCTGGGGGATGGCAGTGCTTTCTGTAAGGGCGACAGTAAGTGCTCCACTGAGCCTGAAACTATGTACTGCCATGTGGTCATTTAGGAATTCTCACACCAAGGGACCAGCAGGCAAAGAAAAGAGTACTATATTAACAAGGGTAATCCACCTCGATTATTGTGAGGAAATAGGGACAGTACTACATAATGGGAGCAGAGAGGATTATGCCTAAAATTTCAAGGATTCACTGGGATATCTCCTTGTCTTTCCATGTCTGACTTTTAGGCTTTTTTCTTTTGAGGGTGCTGTGCCTCAGAAAAGGTATGTTTCTTTCTCAGTATCACTCGCTTTTTGAGTGGCTGAGATAGAACTTGATCCAGGCGTTTTTGACTCCAGTATCCATGTTTTACTATTATATCTTGAAAGAGGTTATAAGGAAATATTAAATGAATGATCATGATGCCTAAAATAGTTAAAATCTGATCTGATATTTTCTGACACAACGAAAGCAAATAAAGAAACAAAATTTTGGCAATGAATAAGAAATAAGAGCTCATTAAATATTTCATGTAACCTTTAGCAGGCAGTTGAATTTATTTAAAATATTAATAAAATACATTAGTTAATGAAAGTTTAAAGTATATTAATGTATTAAAAGATTTTACTCAATGTCATTCAGTGTGATGAAAAAATATTGAAAATTTGATGACTTAGATAGAGAAGTGGTAAATTAATGGTAGATGTTTATCCAGAGAAGAATCATAGAGCCTGGGTAATAAGTCATCTGGAATTGTCACTCACATTAACATAATAATAAAAACTTGACCTTTTGATTTCTGGTTTTGTGTGATTTAAAGAGTAGATGGAAATCGGTGAGCAAAAAGACCACCATGGTTAGGAATTGAGCATCAAATATTCACGTAAGTAAACATGAACTTGTCCTTGGAAGATGTATGCAGAGCTCTCAGAGAGAGCTCTGCCACAACCCCAGGAAGCTTCCCTCAGGATGGGACCTTTGAGTGAGAGCTCTTTCAGTCATTTACTGCTGGGTAACAAGTTGGCCTGATTTGGTGGAATAAACAGCCATTTAATATGTGCATGAATTCTGTGGGTCAGGAATTCCATCAGTATATAGAGATGTTTTGTTTCTGCTCCACAATGTCTGGGCCTCAGCTGGATGATTCGAAAGTCTAGGGGTGATTGTGTGGTTGGCACCTGGAATCACCTGAGTGTTCAGCCACCCATTGGCTCTTGACTGGGACCTCACAAGGGTTCTTGGCCAGAGCAGTCACTTATGGCCTCTCTATGAGGCACAGAAATCTTCACAGTATAGGGCAGTGAGTATCCAGACAGATGGGCACAAGCTGCATCAGTTACATAGGGCTGCTGTAATTAATTACTACAAACTTGGCAGCATAAAACAAATTTATTTTCTCACAGTTTTGGAGACCGGAAGCTTGAAATCAAGGTACTGGAAAGGTTGCTTCCTTCTGAAGACTCTGAGGACAAATCCTTCCCTTGCCTCTAACTTCTGGCCGTCCTTGGTAGCCTTGGTTTGTGGCAGCATAACTCCAATCCCTGCTCCATCTGCATGTGGCCTTTCCCTCCCTGTCTCTCCCCTGTGTCTACGTTGTCTCAAATCTCTTCTTTCTCTTATAAGGACACCAGTCATTGGATTTAGGGCCCACCCTAAATGTAGGATGAATGTATCCTGAGAGCATTAATCAGCAAAGACCTAGCCCCTATTTCCAAATAAGGTCACGTTCCCAGTACCAGGGTTAAGACTTGGGCATAGCTTTTTTGGAGAACATGATCCAACTGACCACAGTCCATGCTTTATCATTCATATCCTTCCCATAAGCAAAATACTTTCACCCCATCCCATCAGCCCCCAAAATTTTAACCCATTCTAGCATCAATACCAAATCCAAAATCTCATCTAAATATCTGTTCCAAAGTCTCAAACCTCTTCATCTGAATCATCTAACTCAGGTTTGAGTGAGACTCTGGGTATGATCCACCCAGGTACAAAATTCCTCTCCATCTGTGGACCTGTGACCTAGAAAGCAAGTTATCTGCTTCAAAAATACAGTGGTAGAACAGGTATAGGATAGATGTTTCCATTCCAAAAGTGAGAAATTGGAATGAAAACAGGCTTCTAGGCAGACACAAAGGTCTGCCCAGCTTCAGTGGAAGATAAAATAGATTACTCCTTATCAAGGAAAAGGCAAGTTTGTGGGGAAACTCATGTAGGGCAGGAAGTATTGTGGCCATTTTTGTAAAAGACAATCCGTCATAGATCTGAAGATTGAGTGGAAATGAACTAAGTCAAAAAGGAGTGTGTTGGGATGAAGAGGAAGAGCATTCTAAGGAAATAGCAGGCCATCCATCCTCTGAGAGGGAAATGAGGGGCTGTATAATTCAAACACAGGAAACCAGCATGGGAAACAAGACAGCAGATTATGAGGTATGAGTGCTAAGCATGTAAGGTCTTGCAGAATGTGTTAAGAGTCTTGCCTTCATCAGAAAAGTAAATGAGAAGCCTTGAAGCATTTTTTAAAAAGATTTATTTATTTATTTATTTCTTCCCCCTCCCCCCTCCCCCCGTTATCTGTTTTCTGCATCCATCCGCTGCGTGGTCTTCTTTGTCGGCTTCTGTTGTTGCCAGCAGCACAGGAATCCGCGTTTCCTCTTGTTGCCTCATCTTGCTGTGTCATCTCTCCCTTCGTGCGGTCTTATTGTGTCATCTCTCCGTGTGTGCGTGCGGCATGCGGCACCACTCCTGGGCAGGCTGCACTCTCCCTCGTGCTGGGCAGCTCTCCCCACCGGGCTCACTCCCTCGCGGGGCTCCCCCATGCAGGGGACACTCCTGCGTGGTATGGCACTCTCTGCAAGCGCATCAGCACTGCGCATGGGCCAGCTCCACACAGGTCAAGGTAGACGGACGCCCTAACCACTGGGCAAAGTCCGCTTGCCGCCTTGAAGCATTTTAAGTGGAAGTGAGTGTCTGTAGGTGGTGTTATTCATCTCATTTGCATTTTAAGACACCACTTTGGATACAGTGGAGAGTAGAGCTGGGTCAGGATGGATGACTTGTTAATACGCTGGTGGGATGGGTGTATTAGCAGTTTTGACCTGAGAAGTCTTGGGAAAAATGAAGATAAGTAGAGTGATTTGAGAGTGGTCAGAAGATAAAAGTGTCAGGAATTGGTGACTGATTTGCTTGGGAGTAGGAAAGAAGGATCATTGAGGAATGACTCTTAGGTTTTAGCTTGACCACATGGAGACAGAAGTGGTACCATTTACTGAAATAGGAAACACTTGTTTTTTTCTTAGGGGGGGGGGAATAAAATGTGGCTTTTGGGTTTGAGATGCTGTGACAGTTTGAAGTTCTCTTATGAATCCCCAAAAGAGATTATGTTTTTGAACTAATCTATTCCCGTGTATCTTTTTGTTTGTTGGTTTGTTTTTAAAGATTTATTTTTTATTTCTCTCCCCTTCCCCCCCCCCCCCCCCAGTTGTCTGTTCTCTGTATTGTTGCATGTTCTTTTTTGTCTGCTTCTGTTGTTGTCAGTGGCACGGGAATCTGTGTCTCTTTTAGTTGTGTAATCTTGCTGCATCAGTTCTGTGTGTGTGCTGCGCCATTACTGCGTAGGCTACACTTCGTTTCGCACTGGGCAGCTCTCCTTATGGGGCGCACTGCTTGTGCGGTGCACTCTTTGTGCATGGGGCTCCCCTACGCGGGGGACACCCCTGCGTGGCACCGCACTCCTTGTGTGCATCAGCACTGAGCATGGGCCAGCTGCACACGGGTCAAGGAGGCCTGAGGTTTGAACCGCGGACCTCCCATGTGGTAGAGGGACGCCCTAACCACTGGGCCAAGTCTACTTCCCTGTGTGAGAATCTTTTGATTGGACTATGTTAATGAGGCATGACTCAGGTTGAGTCTCTGCCCTTTTATTGGAGCTGATATGAATGAAGACACAGAGAAAAAGGAAGCTGCCATATATGATCCAGTCCCATGTGGGAGAAAGGACTCTTGGTTTACCCACAGCTGAGCTCAAGGAGAGAAGCCCCAAGAGGCTCAAGGAGCCCAGGGAGAGATGACTGATAGGCCACAGCTGAGTTCAAGGAGAAAGTAGAGGCCAGTTAACCCATTATCTTGCCTGATCACCATAAGGCAGGATGCTAGGATCAACAGTAGCTGACTTTGGTGAAAAAGCATCTCTGATGGTGGTTTGGTTTGGACATTTCACAGCCTCTGAACTGTAAGCTTTTTTTACCCCTAATAAATTTCCCATTATAAAAGTCAACACATTTCTGGTACTTTGCATTGGCAGCCCTTTGTCACACTAAGAGAGATGACTTTCAAACATTCAATTGTAAGTGTCAATTTGCAGTTGTCAATTGCTAGGAGCTCAGCATGATTCTCCAGACCCTGTTGAATAGATATTCTTGGGTTTAGTTCCTACCCAAGAACTGGAAACTCAACTTTCCTCAAAATTTTCTCTGTCATATGAGGAACCCTCCGTTCAATCATTCCTTTATCTAATAAATATATATTGGCCACCATTATGTGCTAAGCACTGTTTTAAGCATGACACATACTGCAGTTCCTGTCCACATGGAACTTACATGGCAAAGGTGAATACAGTCATTCCGCAGACCAAGAAAAACTATAATTGTAAGTGCTATGAAGAGAAGGGTAAGGCCAGTGAGGTAACAGAAAGGAACAGGTGGTAGCCATTTTAGATATGGTAGTCAGGGTAGATATCTTTGAGGAGGTAATGTTTGAAGTGAGGGTGCCAGCATGCAAATATCTGGGGGAATAATGCTTAAGTAAAAGGGAACTACAACTGTGAAGTCCTGAGGTGGTGGTGTTCTTGATATATTTGAAAAGGTGATGGGAGTCAGGATGCCTGGAGAGAAGGTAGTTGGAAATGATGTTTTGAGATGGATCCAGGGGCCTTTAAGTAGGGTAAGAGAGATAATATTTTAAGTGTGCAGTTTAGTGGTACTAGTTACATTAACAATGCCATGCAACCATCACCACTCTTTCCAAAGTTTTTTCATCACTCTCAACAGAAACTGTACCTATTAAGCAATAATAGCAATAAATCCCCATTCCTTTTACCACCAGCCCCTGGTAACATCTATTCTAGTTTCTCTTTCTCAGTGAATTCACTTATTTTAGCTATTTCATATTAAGTGGGGTCATGCAATATTTGTCTTTTTGTGTCTGGCTTATTTCCCTTAGCATAATGTTTTCAAGGTTCATGCATGTTGTAGTATGTATCAGAACTTCATTCCTTTTTACTGCTGAATGGTATTCCATTGAATGGATCTGCTACATTTTGTCTATCCATTCATCTGTCTATGAACATTTGGGTTTCTTCCATTTTTTTGGCTATTGTGAATAGTGCTGCTGTGAACATTGGTGTATAAACATCTGTTCGAGTCCCTGCCCTCAGTTATTTTGGGTATATACCTAGAAGTAGAATTGCTGAGTCATTTGGCAATTTTTGTTAAAATTTTTGAGGAACAACCAAATTGTTTTTCACAGTGGCTGTTCCATTTTGCATTCACAGCAACGATGCATGAGGGTTCCAATTTCTTTATATCCTTTCTAACACGTATTTCTCATTTTAAAAATAATAGTGAGGGAAGGTGGATTTTATCTTAAATGTAACAAGAAGCTCTTGAAAAGTTTTAGACAGAGGAATGACATAATCCAATTTATGTTTTAAATGAATCCCTTGACTGCTCTGTGGAGAACTATGTGGAAGGGACCAAGAGTAGAAGCAGGGTAGGCAGTGAGGAGGCTACTTCAGTGATCCAGGAAAGAGCAAGCAGTGGCTTGGACCAGGGTGATGGGGGCAGAGGTGCTGAGAATGGTCAGATTTGGGGTAATATCTGAAGGTGGAGAATGCAAGGAAGGCCATCCATCGTGTGGCACTGCTGTTTCCATTGCTCCTCACCAGTGTTCGCCACTCCAACGGGGCTGGTCTAACTTGCTTCCCAGGCCACTGCGCTCATCTCTTGTGACTCACTCAGTCCATAAAATGCCATCTCTGCCACAGTGCACATTGCCTCATTGAAGTGGGGAGAACATACTTCCTGCCCTTCTGACACTGACCCATGACGCTTGGTTCCAGCGTGTGGGCCTTGACTCTTTGTTTCTCCAGAGTTAATTTTTTCCCATGATGCTTCTTGGTCTCTTAAACAAGAAGGTCCTGCTGAACCTTCAGGCACTACTAGATATGCTGCAGCTGTGGCATTGCATGAAGAGAGCCTGGGCTCCCAAGGCCCGCTAAGGTAGTGAGAGCAAGAGACTGTTGAGAATCTGAGGATATGGTTAATATTAAGTTCTGTCTCATCAGTTAATGATTTGAAACATTGCAGGAATCTTAGAACTATAAAAAATTAAACTTGCTTCTCCTGAATTACACGATGACAGATTAACCGGCTCATATCTAAAGGCACTTTCTCCTCCTCTTATAATGACTCCTTTACATAATATGAAATATTTTGCCTATCTTTGCTTTCTTTTGGGTTTTATTCTGAAAAATGGTCCTTTAAATCTGTTAAACACCCTAAGTTTCTTTGGAATTAAGAGAGGATTTCTATGCTAAATGAATGAACAAAGGAATAAATAAATAAGCTATTTTACCTTAGGGGTTTTGCAATGAAGACTTAGGAAGAAACAATGATTATTTATCCTAGAGAGGCAATTTAAAGCTTTTTTTTCATGTACATGAAAGGGAGTGATGCACTAATATTGATTTTCTGAGAACACAGAACCTCAGGAAACGGGCTTGCACTGTACCATGGGAGACTCAGAATAGGGATTTATTAGAAAGAATTTCTGTACAGAGAATATCGTGAAGCACTGGAAAGGACTAATGAGGGTAGTTGCAATGGGCACTTCTCTGATGATTCTTTAAAATAACTTATTTTCATCTGTCTGAGACAACTTTATTGTGATTACACATGGAAAAGAGGATTGCATAGATAAGATAAACACATTTTTTCTTTTCTTTTTTTACAAAGAAGAGATGATTAGTTTAATATGTGACTTTTCATGAATTTATTTTTCAAAAAATATATGTACAGTATGGAATTATAACATGCTTCAATATCATATTTTAAGCAATTTTAAATGCTCTGGTTAAAGCATAAAATTATGAGCTAAACACAATAGCTAGATCAATTTGTGAGTTTTTCCTGTGTGCTGTGTATTCAGCTTGAAGATGAGGAATATTTGTCAGCTCAAATTCAACCATCCACTGTTGTAACCAGAATAAATTTTAGGGCTAAAGATGAATATTCAAGAATTATTTTTAGGTGCTTTTATAACATTGCAATTCTAATCAGCAGGTGGAATTTATAGCACCTGGATTAATCAGAAAGTAATGAGGTAAAAATTGCTTCCTTTCTAGATATAGAAAAATTCTCTTCTTTTGCACTGGCTCTTTTTCAAGGGAGAAATCACTCACAGTGTATGTACTGAGAATATTGAGAACTTAGAAGGCATAGCAAAGTCCTGGGAAGCCTGCCATATGAGAGATAAGATATATGCTTATGGATCAGAGATGAATTTACAACTAAATGTGCTCTATTGGTACATTCGTCAGAGAGGATTATCTGTGTTGCTTGTCACATAACATGCACAGATACACCGCCACACATCTACTGCTACCTCTGCTATACAATATTCATTTTAATTAAGGGACTTTGCAACAAGGCACTACTCCCTGCCTTGTGGCCTTGTTCTCCTCCTGGGATTGTGTGGTGTTCAGTATGGCTGAGCTGTTGACTGATGACCGACAGTTCATTATTTTAAAAATTTTATTGTGATAACATATATATGCATAACAATACAAAATCTCCCATTTAATCACTTATCTGTGGGCAAGTCAATGATATTAATTATATTCCCGATATTGTGCCATCACTACCGCCATCCAGTATTAAAAATTTTTTCTTCATCCCAAACAGAAACTCTCTACCCATTAAGCAATACCTCCTCATTCACATCCCTCCTCTAGCCCATGGTAGCCCATAATTTATGTTTTGCCTCTATGAACTTGCTTTTTTGAGGTATTTTATAGAAGTGAAATATTTGTCCTTTTGTGCCTGGCTTATTTCGTTCAACATGACGTCTTTGAGGTTCGTCTGTATTGTAGCATGGACCTCTTAACATCTTGAAAGAAACGTGTCCGATAGTTTCATGACTTCCATAAGATTTAGTCCACTGTCATAGCTTCTGGTCTGGCCTGGACTGACCTGTCTGGGGTGGCTGACTGTGTGGAAGAGCCTCTGAAGGCCTGAATTTCAAGTGTCCACCTGTGCTTAGAAGCAACACTGTGCAGCGGGAGGTCACCTCTGGTGTCACTGCTGAGTCCTTTCAAATGCCTGGGTGAGCCAAAGGAAATGCAGTTCGCTAGTCTGAGTTCAAAAAAATCAGCTGAGGCTGAAACACACGAAATATTATGATATTTCCTGGATCTTGTGGTATTTGTAGCATGCATATGCATCGTAAAATTTGTTACTTGCTTTCATTCCTATTTTCCGTCTCAATCCTCTGAAAATAAGGGCAATATGAGTTTTTAGCATGGAAACAGATCTTTTTTTATAGCTAATGAACTAAAAGCAAAAGGAGGATAAAGGCTGTGTGTGTTGCCTACTCCTTGCTATTTTCCATATTGAATTTGCAAAATTCTTTTCACTTTTAGAGGCATATTGCACACATCAATATAAAATAGTTTTAAATAAACCCTTGCTTTGTTAACCTAGTATGGCTTGTTATAGGATAAACATATTAAAACCAAGCAGGCTATATTATTCTGATAAAATTAAATAATTTAAATATCTGGTTTTGTTGATGATGGTAATAAATCTTTGTTACATAAAACTTTTTGCTTTTCAATAGAGGTACAAAGTTAATCATATAAAGCATTATTAATAAGCATTTACTCTTTAAATTCAACCTGAGTTGAATCAAACATATTCTTCTAGCCATAAGACTCTATGGGAAAAAGTCTATTCAATTGAATATTTTATTTGTAACTCATTTCTTGATATAATGGTTTGGATTGATGTCACTGTAAGAATAATGAGGGAATAGTTTAATTCCTCATATTGTATAAGAATTTAATTAATTTCTAGAGACTCATATGACCTTCCAATTAATATTTTATTGTCAATTTTTAATATAAAGTTTTAGCTGGAGTCACCAGGATGTAGAGCCAAAGAATATATATTGACAAAAGTTAAAACTAAATTGTTTGCTTATTTATTTTCTCTCTGAAGGCTTTGAGAAATTAACATTTTCTTGTTTTTGAACACTAGATGGCACTAAAATATATCATGATAGATTCTGTTATTCCTCAGGAGAAAATATTAATAATTCTATGACTTTATAAAAGGGGATATTCTTTTTATATTTTTTAAACACTTAAAACAAGTTAAGTGCTACTAGGGCAATTGATTGCTAAAATAGGTAAGAAGACTATCAAACTGTAAAAATACTTAATTTGTGATTAGAATTACTCAAAGTATTATTCTAGTGTCCCACAGATGTTGCTTTACGTCAGACCTCTTCATCATATGAGGCTGCAACCCTTTAGGCTCATTCAGAGGAAGTGATACATTGCAAATAGAAATAATGAATGGGTTCTTTGACTATTTGATAATCTGATTCATGAGGAGGAATGCATCATATGAGTGCACTGGGAAAATATTTAAATTCTTGACGGGAAACACAGCCTTAAGCAAAGACAACATACAACTTAAGACATGCCACTACATGAAGACATCAGTGACAAATTTATCTTCAATCCAGGGAGTATTTGCTGTTAGTCACTGCGCAGGATAATTTGAAATGCCTAGAAATCTCACTGCTTAAAGGATTTCCTACATTTGATAGAAATCTTAAAAGTTTACCCAGTATCATCAATAACATTTTGTGAAACAGAAAGTAACTTTTATATATTAGCCATGGTAATAATAAAATTTATTTTTGGTCAGCTCTACTAGAGGAAAAGCTGAGTTATCTCCCTTGTCATATGGAGATGCAACCCAAGAGTGCAGTCAGTCAACAAGGAGAGGCGGGTGAGTTACCTAACCTAAGCATTCTAGTCTTGTGATATTTATAGCATTTGTCTAGTTTTTAAAAAATGTACCTTATTGTGACATTATTCCAAAAATGTATTTCTTTTTATTTGTAATTTTGTATTTGTAATTTTGCATTCTTTTACGTGTATAGAGCTCAAAAAATGGTATAAGTTTCAAACACCACAAACCTGCTCCAATCCCGTTTAGGGCCTGTGAAACTCTGGCTTCCACTAAGCTCTCTGGCCTTATCTATAGTCCTCTCTTTATCTTGCATTCTTATAAAAAGTAATTATTCATTTTTTATTATGCACAGCCTATGCTTTTTGACTTCTGGGCTTTGTTTATGTCATCCTCTTTGTATTTTTATGTGCTTTTCTTTGGCTCTGCCTTTCTAGTTTGCAATTGTCCATGTCTACCAGACCTGGTTCATATATCATTTCCTTTATGGAAAGGGCTCTGATCACTCTCCCAAGCCTCCACGCTTCCTCAAGCCAGTCAAGAGTAATTTCCCTGTCATCTAAGAAAATCTATTTCTTTTGTGACACATATCCATGTATACTTTGTATTACACACACACACACATATGGTGCTATACATGTTTTATTTCCCCTGTTGGGCTTCTTAACTTCCTGACGAAAGGGTCTAATCTTACCCATGTTTGCATTCCTATAGTACCTAGCACAGTTCCTTATACATCATAGGTAACCCATAAATATGTGTAAATTAAATTCATGACTGCATAAACATTGTTTGATGTGAAGGTAACAGCATTTGTTGTTTTATGCATGTTTGTTTGAACTCTTAATATATATATGTTGGACTTAGGTGTACGTTTATATTTATATTTAAAATAAAATATGCAGCAAACAGAGACTCTTGGAAAAAATAAGGGAGACTCTTTCATGAATAAGTTAAGAGCCCAATAGGGGAAGTAACAAACACACATAAATAAACATAAATATACATGTGTTTATATACCTATATATATGTTACAAGGTATACATGGATATGTGTCCCCATGTTAATAGATACACTTTATTTACATCTTTCCTTATTTTCTCCAGTGTTTGACAGAAATCATGGTTCTAGCTATGTATTATCAATATGGCAATATCATAGTTCCCTCTTTTAGTGTATTTTTGGTTTACAGGGTATACTTCAGCCTGCAGGCTAAATCCAGCTCCCTGACTGTTTCATATATAAAGTGTTATTGGAAAACAGTCACACCCATACATTTACATAATGACTCTGGCTGCTTTCATGCTACAGTGGCAGAGTTGAGTAGTTGTGAAAGAGATGCTATAGCTGATACAGCTAGCACAGCCTAAAATCTACACTGTCTGGACTGTTAGTGAAAAAAAGTTGCTAATGGTGGTCTAAATCTTGTTGGCAGCTAGGTTGCCAGGTGAGTGGAAGGAAGATTTCAACAATTTTTCTTAAAAAGAGTAGGACATGAGAGAGCTACTTGAAGTTCTGTTTTAGTGCTCTCACTTTTTCAGATTTTGAGAGGTTAGTATCCTAATTAGACAGCGGTAACTACTCCAGAAAAAGAAGAAAAACAAGGAGGTCTGATGCTTCAGCATTTTTGCTTCTTTTTCCTGAAGTTTGATTTGGAATCAAGGTGAACTTCTCTTAATGGAGTCAAGGTGTAAATTATAAGGGAAGCAGATGTGGCTCAAGTTGATGGGGTCTCTGCCTAACATATGGGAGGACCTGGGTTTGATCCCTGGGGCCTCATGGTGAAAGAGAGGAAGAGAGGGCATGCCTGCACAGTCAGCCAGTGCCCACGTGGCAAGCCGAGTGCCCACTCGGTGAGGTGAGTGCCCATGTGGCAAGCTGAGTGCCCACTCGGTGAGGTGAGTGCCCATGTGGCAAGCTGAGTACCTACCTGGTGAGCCGAGTGCTTGCATAATTGAGTCACACAGCAAGATGGTGATGCAATAAAAGAGAGACTAAGGGGAGAGTCAAGGTGAAGAGCATCAGAGACCAGGACTGAGGTGGTACGATTGACAGGGAACCTCTCTCCACATCAGAGGTCGCCAGAAAGGAATCCTGGTGAATCCTAGAAGAGAAAGAGGAGAAGACAAAAAAGAGAAATAGATACAAAGACCACACAGCAAATGGACACAAACTGCAAAAACAGGGTGGGGGAGGGGAAGGGGAAAAACAATAATAAGTACTTTCTAAAAAAAAGAATCTTCTATAAAAAGTTGTTTAAAAAAGATGTAAATTATGAAATAATTCAATGGATTTACTTAGACTTACTGCAAAATTCCAGGGATAAAGTTGCATGTTCTCCCTTCAAATGGGTCATGTATTAATAGCTAAGCAATTGGCACCACAGCATAATTATACCATTTTCTTCACAGTGTTAATGAATAGTGTATATTTGTAAATGTAATGCAAAGAAATTAAAATACATGTATCAAAGGTATCTATTTCCTCTTATATAGCTTAATTTAATACTTCCAAAATTAACTCCTGAACATCAAGTTGAAAATCCAACCAGCTCTCATATTTTATGACCCTCCTAAAGTTTTTTATCCTGTTGACCATTTCAACTTCTTAAAACATGTTTTGACTTCTTTGACATTGCAGTGTCATCATCTCCATCCACCTCTTTGGATGATTTTTGTGCCATTTCTCCTCTTCTTTCCTTCTGAAAAATATGAGTATATCACAAGGTCCGAGGTTGTTCTTATGCTTCTCTAAATATTTACTCTGATTCTTGGAGTGCTCTTCTTTTTTCACAATTTCAGCTTGAACCCCTATATAAACAACACTCAACTTTTCATCTCTACCATACTTTCTTTCTTTAACTTCAGCCCTACACCTGTAAATGCCTGCAGTGAGTTATAAACTCAACTTATTTTGCAGTCAGAAATACCCTAATTCTGTCATTTTCTTAGTAACTGTAACTTGAAAGCCCAGTGTCATCTGCCCTCTTTCTTCCATATCAGGATCATCCTCTCCCACAGTGCAGCAGTTTTCCCCTCTGTCCCAATATCATTGCCAGCATATTGGTCCACATCTGTAGTACCTCCGTCTCACAATACGGAGAGGATTTTTAACCATTTTTTCCCTGATTTGGTTTTTATCCAGCCCATTTAAAAAATACTTTATATTAAATTCATTCATTTATTCTTTGAGGGTTTATAAAGATTTTAGAACATGCATCATCAAAATGATTTTTCTTGATTGATATCATTCGTAATTAAATCAAGAGGAGTAGTTTAATATGATGGAAGGTGTTCTCATTCATTTAACAAATATTTAGGGAAGTGGATGTGCCTCAACTGATAAAGCATCCACCTACCATATGGAGGGTCAAGGGTTTGATACCCAGGGACTCCTCACCGTGTGGTGAACTGGCCCATGCGCAGTGATGCCATGTGCAAGGAGTGCCATGCAATGCAGGGGTACCCCCGTGTAAGGGTGCCCCACACTCAAGGAGTGTGCAACACCAGGAGAGCCGCCCCGCATGAAAAAAATGCAGCCTGCCCAAGAGTAGTGCCACACACATGGAGAGCTGAGGCAGCAAGATGATGCAACAAAAGAGACGCAATTTCCCAGTGCCTCCTGATAGATAATGCAAGCAGACGCAGAAGAACACACAGTGAGTGGACACAGAGAGCAGACAACTGGGGGGAGGGGGATAGAAATAAATAAAATAAATCTTAAAAACAAAAACAAATATTTAATTACACACCAATGATATGCCAGGTATTATTCTAGGTTCTGGAAATATAGTAATAAAAAGATAGCTAAAGACTCCCTCAAGGAGTCAATTTGGGGAATAGGCGAGAAACAAGATAAAGAAGTGGAATTATAGTATGTTAAAGATATGTGCTAATGAGTCATATTACGAGGGTAAGGAGATATGAAATGTTGAAGGTGGCTAGAGAAAAGACCACTAAACATTATTGTTTTAAACTTTTTATTTTGATAAGATGATTTTTGAGCAGAGACATGATGAAAGTATAGGAGTTAGCTATGTGGGTATATGGGAGAAGAGCTTTTGAGACAGATAAGAACAATAAGAAACAGAGAAAAGATGCCTAGTATTTCAAAGAATAGCAAAAAGGCTTGTGCAAATGGAACAGAGTGAACAAAACTGAGAGGATTAAGGAATGAGGTCAGAGAAGTGCAGAGGGACCAGATCTCACAGGGTTTGTTGGTCAGAGCTCTGTTAAGACAGAATATAGCTCTGGCTATATTCTGAATGAGATGGGGATTCGTTGGAGAGTTTTGTCCAGAAAAGGGACACAGTCAAGCTTAGTTTTAATAAAATTGCTTTGGTTACTCGGTTGAGTACCAGGGTCTCACACCCACAGGAATGGATTAGTTCAAAACAGAATATTTTTGGGGTTGACAAATAACTTCAAACTGTCACAGAAGGGAAGGGAAGAAAGCAGAACTGTAAAGGGAGAAATCTTAGGCTGCAGTTTAATGTCCACAAAGGCCACAGCCAACTCCAATGGGGATAGCTGAAGTTGGAAACAGGCAAACATAATTTGTAGTGATTGAGGTCAGAGTTGTGATTTTTGCGGGGAATGAGAAGGGACATGGTAACTAAATGGGGACATATAGGAGCCTGCTATGGTACAAAAAAAATGTATATCTTGATTTGGGTGGCTATTACACAGGTGTAATCAAGTGTAAAAATCTTTTGAGCTGTACACTACAGGTTTATTTAGTTTGCTATATGTGGAAGTTTGAAATTCTTTCATGAATCCCCAAAATAGAAAGATGTCTTTGCACTAATCCATTCCTGTGGGTGTGAGACCCTTTTCTTGGACTTGTCAGTGAGGAGTGACTCAGGCTGCCTTTCTGCCCTCTTGCTGGGTCTGATATAAACCACAGGAAAAAAGATACAGGAAAAAGAAGTCACCATATGTATTTTTTAAAGATTTATTTTTTATTTATTTCTCTCCCCTCCCCCTGCCCCCTGGCCCCCACCAGTTGTCTGCTCTTTGTGTTCATTTGCTGTGTTCTTCTGTGACTGCTTCTATCCTTATCAGTGGCACTGGGAATCTGTCTCTTTTTATTGCATCATCTGGTTGTGTCAGCTCTCCGTGTGTGCGGTGCCATTCTTGGGTAGGCTGCACTTTCTTTCACACTGGGCGACTCTCCTTATGGGGTGCACTCCTTGCACGTGGTGCTCCCCTATGCGGGGGACACCCCTGTGTGGCATGACACTCCTTGTGCGCATCAGCACTGTGCATGGGCCAGCTCCACATGGGCCAAGGAGGTCTGGGGTTTGAACCATGGACCTCCCATGTGGTAGGTGGATGCCCTATCCATTGGGCCAAGTCTGCTTCCCAGAAGTCACCATATTTGATCCTGCCATGTGAGAAAAAGAACTTCAGGAATGTAGAGAAGTCCCAAGAGGCTGAGAGAGGTCCCAGAGCCTGGAACCAGCAGAGCACAGAGACATGGAAAAAGTCTCCCTAGAAGCTGGGCCCATGGAGAAGTCCACGGATAAGGAGACAAGCCCAATGCGTGGTTGCCCACTGCTGAACTCTGGGAAACTGTAGATTTTGGAGGGGAAGGCAGAAATTGGTGGCCATCCTCTCAGGTCAGTATCACCAGTAGCTGACTTTGGTAAGAAAGTATCTCTGATGGTGCCTTTATTTGGACATTTCCTGGCCTCAGAACTGTAAGCTTTTACCTTAAATCTCATACTCTCCATCAGCAGCCCTTGGTTAAACTAAGACTTTAGTCATAGTTTATAAACTATACTTCAATAAAAAACTTAAAAAATAGAGATTGAGGAGTAATTAGTTAGGAGGTGTGAGATATGTGCAGTACATCTGGAATAGCTACTATAGGGAATGAGAGAATAAGCAAGTCAAAATCAAGGTATTTGCAAAAAAAAGGGTTAGATTTCTGCACCTTGGATTCTCACCTGGACAAGAAAGGCAGTGAAGACACGGAAAGAATGATGGGAAGTAAGGACATGGAGGAGTCAGGAAAGAGGTGATTTATAGTCAGCAAACAATATAGGGAGGATACCTGAGTGTGAGAGCTGAAGGGAGAGAGCTGTAGTCAGAGAGGAGTTGACAAAAATGGTACTTGGGAGAAGCAATAGTTTTAGTTCTGATACCATCACAGGTCAGTTTTCCTGGGAAGCAGAGTCTGAGGCAGAGATTTGAGTGCAGGAAGATCATTGGGGAGAGCTCTGGGAATTAACACTGTTGGGAAGTGAAGCAAGCAGGACTGGGCAGAGGGATAAATTGAACTGTAATAGAGTTGAAACAAAGGCTTCTGTTGATTCTACAAGGAGATTTGGGGCTGGGATGATCCATCAGAGATGTATGAAATTGAGGCAAAGGGGCAGGATCATTATGCCCCCACATGGAACAGTCATTGGATGCATGCTACCCTTGGGAAGATGGTGAGACATTGGATTGTGTGACTCTCCTCCCCTGACAAGGGCAATTTGCAGGGAAGTTCTCAGTAGAAAGCTATCAGCTCCCAACCTTCTCAGTGTGGGAGAAATGAGTGTTTCAGTCCTGAAAGGAGGAACCCACCACAGCATCCACTGCAGATATATTCCAGGATTGACCATGACCTGGGTAGCTAAAGAGCAGGTTGGGAAAGATCCCTAAAGATGAGGTAGTCAGGGAGCCAGAGCCTGGAGTAATGGGCAACCTATTCACTTTAATGTTAAGTCATTAAAGATGATGTTAGTAAGACGGGAATGTGAGGAGGAAGTCTGTGAGCTAGGTGATAGGTTCTTCCAGCCCTTGGTCTTATCCAACCCTTTAAAGGAATAATGATCATTCTTCTACATTATGCTCACCTTGGGGCAGGATGTAGTTAAATTCCCTCCTTAGTTTCTGGGAAGTGTTCTTTCACATACCTTGACTTCTCCAACCTAAGCTCCAGGTTTATGTTAATCTGCTTTACTCCCATTAACTTCTCATCACTGATGACCCCCTTGTCTCTCTCTCAGTTATTCATTTCTGGATCATTAAATCATGAGCTTCTTGAGCACACAGTTTTCTGGTCACCATCTATAACTTAAACTTCTATCTAACTATCCCATTAAAAGACCTGGGTTCTCAGTTCTTTGATCATCTCATCTCCAATGTCTTCCCTCTCTACCTCACTCTACTTCAGCCACCCGCAATACATGTAAATGCAAAAGTGAGTTAGCAATAAAGGAAAATAATCAGTGGCAGTGCTACAGACCCATTATGACATGAAAGAATGTGAGTTTTTATTGGCATCAATTTGTAAGATCCTGGAACCTAAACAAACAAACAGACAGACAAACTAAGGAACATCTTCTGCCGTATTTTAGATAAATAAGTAGAGGAAAGATTTTGCAATTGGATGCCAGGAGTGCTAAACAATTCAAAGTGCTGATGATAATCTGGGAGGCCATAATATCCAGGGAGTTAAGAGAGTCCAGTAAGAAATTGAGAAACTACGAGAGATTGGAAAGACAAGTGGATTAGAGTTGTATGAGGTCAAAGGCTGAGTAATAGACTTGGAGGCATGAGAGGGGTATAAAACAAGAGGTTATAGTCAGAGAGTAAACAACTATAGTTTAACATTTCTGAGGTAGAGCAATTCTTAGTCAGCTCTTGATGTTCAGATGTGAAAAAATGTCTTTAGTTGCTACTAAGACTTCCCTGAGATCTGTGCAGAAGAGTGTGTGTAGTTTGGTAGTGAGAAATGGTTCTTCCAAGGAGAAAAGTAGCAAAGCTAATCCCTCTTAATATTTTAATAATGAAGTCTCAAAAAAGACTGTTAAATTGGTTGCTCTTTTTTCTACAACTTGTAAAAATTTTACGTAACTTCAATTTGGCATTTAATGGTATGCATTTTAAAGCTGGCTTAAAATTGTTTCTTATAATTTAATTTTATCCCCATTGAGATAGTATATTTCTGGAAGGCAGGAAGTTTTACTTTTATATTCAGATATGGTTTTTTAATTTCTCTTGTATTCTTCCATAGTAATTAGTCCAAGGAAGGCTAGGCAATAGGAACACAAGAAATATGGTACTTTTCAGTGATTCCAATTTTATGATCCTGTCATTTCAAACTGCACATAGATTTTCTACAATCCTTGGAGTTGACTAGGGCCAAATAGGGTCTTTCAGGTAAACTTCAATCTGCCATGAGGTTTAGGGAAGTAAATGGGTATTTTAATTTGCTAAAGGCTTCTGGGAGCAATGTACCAGAAATGGGTTGACTTTTATAATGGGAATTTATTAATTTAAAAGCTTACAGTTTTGAGGCTGTGAAAATGCCCAAATCAAGACATCATCAGAGAGGCTGTGTCACCAAAGGTTGGCTCCTGGCCTTCTGAGACTCCTTCCACATGACAAGATACATGAGGCATCTGCTTCTCTTCCAGATCTTATTGCTTCAGCTTCTGACTGTTCTATCTGTGACTTTCTCTCTTCCATATTCCTCTCTGAACTCCTGGGTTCCTTTTCCCTCTCTTTGCATCTTTTTCTCTGTGTCTTTGTTTTCAGTCCTCTGTTTATAAAGGACTCCAGCAAGAGGACCAAGATCTACCCTGGGTCACACCTCACTGATGTACTCCAATCAAAGACCCCCCAGTTAAGTTCAATCCAACCAAAGGGCACCAATGGAATGGATTCACTCCAAGAACATGATCTTTTCTGTCAAGAAACTGTCACAGTAGGCTAACCTGAAGATCTTTTTTTCCACTGCAGCTCTGCCAACCCATGATTAACACTTTCTTCAGATTCTCAAGGACAAGAAGATATTACTAATGAAATTTATCTAATGTTGATTGCTCCTTTGCCCTGGTTTCGTCTCTACTTGTATCTGCACTTCCTATAAAAACCACACCCTTTTATTTTCTATTTATAAATGTACATTTTTTGGTTTTGTTTTCTTCTTTGGAATAGAGGTTTTGTAGGGATGTGGCTTGAGTATCCCTCTCAAATTTTGGTAATAACAAATAATTTATGTTGGAACTTGGAGCAACATAAAAGATAATGTAATTGATATTACATACATCCTCATTTTTGCCTACCCCTTCATTTTACAAATATGGGATCTGATGGAGAGAAGAAGTAAATGCTTCAAAGACTTGCCTATCATCATATAGCTAGTTAGGGTGAAATCTTGATTTTGTCCAGTGCACATTCTAGGATATCAGTGGCCCTCCCATAATCATTCTGAACCCTAAACACTATACAGCTAGCCAACAGAAAAGGATAGAGGGGTTGGGATACATTATAGCAAGTTGGCAGGATGGAAGCAAAGGGAGGTTTAAGCTAGGATAGCCAAAGCAGAAGGGACACAATAGGAACATGGGAAATGAAGGATGAGTTTGTAGTGCAAGGGACTGGGCCCTGTATTCTAAAAGCTAGTCTTGGCAGAAGAATGATATAGTCAGTACTTAATCAGACTGGGCATCAGAGATCAGGAATTATCAGATCTCAAGGCAATTAGCTGGGGCATGAATTTGACAGTGGAGAGTAGCCTGAGCATCTCTGAAGTCGTGAAGGTAGGAACTGGGGTGATGGATGGATCATCTACATGGATGTTGAAATCTTCAAGAATGACAATGGAGTAAGGATGGAGAAAGATGCTGAGGTTAACACTAAGTGAGGGAGAGACTAGGAGATACACAGATGCAACAAGAAGGGGATGGTGTTGGATGGTAAAGTCTAATTGATGTGCAGTTCAGAGGAGCTGAAAGAAGGGCAAGAGAGGATATGGAAGTGTTAATCGTGAAAAATAAGGATGCACCTATCAGTATGCCCTAAAGCATGTGAATTATAATTGGAAAAAGTTTTCATATGAGAAGTCTTCAGAGGAAATGAAGAGTCAGAGATTTTTTATAGAGGATTGGTTCTTAAGTGCGGTCCTGGGATAAGTATCATTTGCATCATCTGTGAAAATTCATGGGCTCCATGTATATCATATTTACAAATATGGAAACTCATGTACAAATATGGAAACGAAATCAGAATCTCTGCAGATAGAGTCTGGAACACTGTTTAACAAGCATAACAAGTGTGATTCTTATGCATACTAACATTTGAAAACCATGATGCAGTTTAGAGAAGAGTTTCAGAATGTAGGAAAGTTTGTTTATGACAGACTTGAGAATTCCAAAGAGCATAGTAGACGGGCTTACGAGAGTGGAGGGGGAATGGGACTTGGGATTGGGTTAGGTGATGGGCTGAACATCATGGTGTTTATCCTCTAGACTGGGAGGCTACTCTGGGAGGCTTGGACTTCTGGACTGAGATGCTTGGGCAATGGTTCCATAATAACTCTTGAGCGATGAGGTGTTTGAAGTAATTCAAATGGGAAAAAAACTGCACTTAGCTGTGAAAAAGTCACAATCCAGTTATAATTGTAGATCTACTAACTCCTACCCAAGTATAATTGCCGCAGCACCAAATTGAAATGATGGCTTATGCAATTTTCTGAGGAAACATATGCAGTTTAGTCTTTCAGAGTTTCGTCTTTCAAACATGTCTAATAGGAAAACTAATACATTTTTTTCTTTTAGCTGAAATAGGGAAGATTTCTTTCTACTTTCACTTTTCATTCCCCTTTGGTCTAAATTCCTATGACTATTTCGTTAATATCTGTGTGGGTCAAACTGCCTACCATGATGTGTATAGAATCAGAACATGGGTTTCTGTCTTCTTCAACTTTGTTTAAAGTAAGACAATATAATAAGATAGAAAACCCAATCAACTGCAAGTTATTTTGATCCATGCCTTGTGTGTGTGTGTATGTGTGTGTAGTGGGCTTAGGAGAGAGAGAGGGTGGGATACAAGAAAGAATGAGGGGAAAAAAAGTTTTACTTTTTTTGTTCTTGATGGCTTTGTTCTTTCTGCTACTTAACAATGAAGAAAACATGAATAATTTGTAATTTTTTTTCATAATATAACTGCATATCATCAAAGATATTATTTTAATGTTTCTGACTAAGAAACATTCATAGTAAGTAATATGAAATAAATCATTAAAATTTAGACCATTCGTTTTTAGTTGTCAGTGGTTCTGATCAACACTCATCTCTTTAGCACTCACTGTACACTCACCAGGCATCATTAATTATTTATGTTCATGAAGGCAGAAGTCACAGTCCTAAAACTCCTCTGTATTGCACTAGAGTTTATAGTACTTAGTAAACTCTCAATACATATCAGTAGATTTATACTGCTGTGAATGGTAAGATAGATTTAAATTCATTCATGATCCCCAGTTGGAAAATTTGAGATCTGTTCCACTGCTCATGGAGGGATTCGTGAACATTTATAAGTGAAATGTCTGCTGGATGATATGAGATTATTCCAGGAAAAATCATTTCTGACAAGTGGGCATTTATTTACTCAATGATAAATTTGCAAATGAGTAATGATATATGTCCAAGCTTGCCTTGATAAGATTTGCACTTTTTTTAAAAAAAGATTTACTTTATTTCTCTCCCCTTCACCCTGCCCCCATTGTCTACTCTCTGTCTCCATTCACTGTGTGTTTTTCTGTGTCCACTTGAATTCTTGTCAGGTGGCACTGGGAATCTGTGTCTCTTTTTGATGGGTCATCTTGCCACGTCAGCTCTCCGTGTGTGCGGTGCCACTCCTGGGAGGGCTGTGTTTTTCACATGGGGCAGCTCTCCTTTCAGGGCACACTCCTTGCATGTGGGGGACCCCTTTGGGGGGGCACCCCTGTGTGGCATGGCACTCTTTGTGCATGGCAGCACTGCATGTGGGCCAGCTCACCACATGGGCCAGGAGGCCCTGGGTATTGAACCATGGACCTCCTATATGGTAGGTGGACCTTCTATCAGTTGAGCCATATCTGCTTCCCAGATTTGCACTCTTAAACACTTTCAAAAGTTAGAAAAAAATGTATATCATAAATCCTTTTTGGAAACAAATATGGTGTTTAACTGCAATCTTTATTGTAATTGTAATTTGCATACATATAGATTCTCCAGAGACCCATGGTTATCAATTTCCTCTTGATAAAGATGAAGCAGTTGTTGCCTCTCTTTGACCACAACTTATATGCATATACTGTATCTGTCAGTAATTTTATTTTTCTGTGTGACCTATTCTGAACTACCAACATGTGGCTCTCTTTGCCTTGTTTCTGAATGTAAATGTTTTCCTCTCTGACATGTTATGTCAAAGGTTGAGGTTATTTTCAAATATTAAGAAACTAGTGACAATTCATATGGCAGAGATTTTTAAGAAAATGTTTATTACCATTTTTAAAGTGATAACCAACTATTCTCCATCTTCCCTGAATATGAAATAAATAATCAATAAGCTTAAATTGATGCAAAGTACACTTAGAGTAGATATAGGAGGAATTCTGCAACAAAGAGTGTTGTTCAGCTTTTGAATGGGTGTCATAGATGGTAGGTGGAGTCAGAATAGATTTTTCTTATTAATAAATCTTGACTGCCTTACTTAATAAGATCTGAATTATCACAGGAAAATGTATATTTCTCATCCTCTGGAAATAAAAATGGCCCCAAATTCACACCAAAATGTCCTTCTTAAAAAGGTCTCAGATTTTCTCAGAGCTGGTAATAATCAAAGGATGTGGAATAGATTTGATTGAAGACTGTGAGTGCTGCTGTGGAAAGACTGCTAAAGTATTTTTTTGAGTGCAAAAAAGCAAGATGCAGAACACTGGTATAATATGGGTATGAAAAAAAAGGTTGCAAATGTCTGTAAATGCATAGACATTCTGAGGAAACATACACATGGGATGTGAAACTATGCTTGCTTTGAGAAGAGCAATTGGATGTTAGAGGACAAGTGTGAGAGAGAGACCCTTTCTATTTTGAACCACATGCATATATCACCTATTTAAATAGAAATAAAAATAATAAATTTTTAAAATCCTACGTTATTTTTTTTTAACCCTGAAATCTACCTTATGTTAACCAAAGGGAAGTGGTTAAATAAATTACGTTTTATATATATATACTCCACTATATAATGGAGTGTACCCTGCATCTATTAAAAAATGAGGTAGATGGCACAGACAAATTAGTAAGTGAACAAAAGTAATGTTCAGTATGCACAGTTTCATTTCCGTACATTTTAAAAGATCACACAAAGAGCATTAAGTACATATGCTATTCTATACATCAATGTTCTTTTCTGGAAGCACACACAAGAAAGGGTTAATAGGGAGAGAAAGAAGAGATGTGATATGGGGACATTTCTGAGACTTGGAGTTGTCCTGAATGATATTGCAGGGACAGATGCAGGACATTATATATCCTGCCATTACCCACTGAATAGACTGGGTGAGAGTGTAAACTATAATGTAAACTATTATCCATGCGGTAAAGCAGTGCTCCAAAAGGTATTAATCAAATGCAATGACTGTGCCACACTGATGAAAGAGGTTGTTGATGTGGGAGGAGTGGGGGTGGGTGGGGAGTGGGGCATATGGGAACCTCTTATATTTTTTAATGTAACATTTTGTATGATCTATGTATCTTTAAAAAAAAAAAGACAATAAAATTTCTTATAAAAAAAAGAAAGGGTTAATAGGGAGTACTCTGAGGAAGAAATAGGGTAACCGTATGGGGCGGATGATTTTTGTCATCTTATAGATTTCTGTAGTATTTGTATTTTAATATGTGCAGTATTCTATTTATTTAATAAAGACTTTGTCAATTTAATGCTTTGTCAATTTATGTCATACTTCTGTGGAAAATGGTCAATTGCATGTCATATTCCATATTTTCCCAAGCTGATATGAATCCAAGTGGATAGGCTAATTCATAGTGTACAAATCTCTTATAAAACCTTCACAAACAGATAGCAGTGAATCCATCCTAGAGAGTTTCTTTTTTTTTTTCTCTCTCTCTCTCTTTTGTTTTTTAGTCACATCCAGTCTTTACAGGTAATTTATGAAAAACAGGTTGGATTTGCCCAATTATTCACAATCACAGGACACAGTGGAAATGGCAGTGGCCTGAGCATCACTGTGGCCCTTCCACATGAGCACCTTCAGCCTAAGACTCAGCACTCTCTAAAAGAAAGGTAAGCATAGAGTTAATATATGGACCCTGCAATTCCACTCCTGGATATATCTCAAAATAATTAAAAATAGTGTATAGATTCAGAGAAATACTATTCACAATGGCCCAAAGGTGGAAATGGCGCAAGTGTCCATGAACGGATGAGTGGAGAAACAAATTATGATCTATCCATGCAATGCAATATATTCAGCTGTAAAATGGAATGAAGTTCTGATACATGCTACAGCATGGATGAACAATTTGTTATAGCAGCATTAGGAAACTAATACAGTGATTTATATTTACAACATAAAATTTAAGGGTCATACCAACTGCTGTATGTGTCTACACTTACTTGGCTAAGTAAGTCAAAGCCCAGTAAATACTGACTGCCATTTAATATTCTTCTCATTTGCTGCTTGCAGATAAACTGACTGGGTTTGAAATTGGGATCTACAACTTAGATACTGAAATCATGTACAGTACTCTGCAGCACTCATGGTTATCTTATTTTTCACTTTCCTGACAGCTTTAAAACTGTAAGTTCTCTTTCTTTTTGAGCTTGAAAGGTTTGACCAGGTCTCCACAATTTATATCGCAGGGTGGAGTTAAGCTTGCCTTGTCACAAAAAATACATTAGATAGCAAATCGCTATGGGAGGGTAGAATCATGGACACACTCTATTAGGTTTTCCTTGTGGAAAGGAGAAGAACACAGAGCCTTATTGTTTAGGGATGAGATGGTTGGCTCTTCCTACAGCTTCTTTATCTAGAGTGCTGATGAGATAGATCCTAGGGTCATGAGAGGGCCACATTTCAGTCACTTCAGGCAGAGGAGGTGTAATAGATTGAATCATGCACCCCAAGAAAAGACATATTCTCACTCTGGTTCCTGTGGGTGTGAACCCATTTGTAGGTAGGGGCTTCTGAAGATGTTATTATTAGTAAAGGTGTGACCCAACTAAATCAGGGGTGGTCTTAATCAATTTTATTGGAATATAAAGAGAAGCCAGAAGACATAGAAACCAGAAATCAGAGGAAGCTACAGGAGGAAACCATGTGATCCAGGCAGAGATGGAAGCCAAGGAACCCAAGGAACTGTGTCAAGCCACCACCAGAATGCAACCCACTTCTGGAAGAAACATTGGTCTGTAGACAACTTTATGTTGGACTTCTAGCTTTCAAAACCATAAACAATAAATGCTAGTTATTTAAGACAATACATTTTGTGGTTATTTGTCATGGCAGCTCCGGCAAAAGAAGACAAGAAGGGACCTTTAGGGAGGGAGAATTCCCTAGTCTTCCCCTGAAATACACCCTCTGCCTAATGGTCTTCAGTATAAAAAAATTCCACTTTGAATCTGAATGCAGTGTGTTGTGGGAGAGGGAGTGGAAGGAAGAAAGTGCCTTGAATAGGGTGAGAAGTGTACATTCTGTGAGTCTATGAATAAGAATTGGCTATAATCAGAAAGATAGGTCTTTTTGACTTCAAAGGAAAGCATAGCTTCTCACATCTGCATACTACTCTCCAGAGCCTTTGTTTACTAGATCATAGGACTGTGGGTTTGAAATTTGGTCTACCAATTAGATGCTGTGACAATGTAGAATATTGCATGGCACTTAATATGTCCTTAATAAATGTTAACTGTTATCTTACTTTGCAGAATATTGAAAAAGATGATGGAGAGTAAAAAGGACTTTGCTACTCCAGTGCTTCCAATAAACACCCATACCTAGAGAAATATGAATGAAAATAGAATATCCTTCAATTATGTAAAATAGTCATTGTCATTCTAAATTACTCTTTTGACACAAAGAGAGTGTCTTGACTCATGATGTGTTGTAATTAGGTATATTTTCATTTTCTAATTGCATTTTAACAATAAACCCATCTTGTTTTATATGCATTGGGTGTCTATTACAAATTTTTAATTCTTATCTCAGCTGCATTTTAGTTGGTGGTGATGAGAAATATTAATAAATCCTGCCTTTATTCTTGAACTTTATTCTTAAACTTGGTTTACCAGGTTGCTTAGTTGAATTATAGTCGTATAATGTTGGTGCTCATTATAATGGATGTCAGTTATCCAAACAAAATCTCTCAATAGAAATGTAATAGAAGTCTAATTATGCATGTCACCACGTATTTGATTCAGTTTATTGGAAGGCCTGAAACTCCCTAACAGGCTTGGTATTCAAGGAGGAATCTAAACTTTCTGAAAAAAACTATTCAGAAAAAGCAATCCCAGGGTTATTTTTTTACTAATAATAATTCAAATATGTCCCAATTCCATTCATACCAGGAACAAAATGGGGCTAAGGGTAACATAGGGGTAGGAGTAGAAAGGCTATTTTACTCTTAGCTTCTTTAGCAAGCAGGGTCACCTGATTATTTGTAAGATTTCTTTTTTTTTTAATGGAAGAATGGGAGAATAGAAATTAAGTAGGAACAAAAAGTCTGCCACAGCCTGTGTATTCATGTTTTTTTTAAATTCCCAACTATTAATTATGAAAAAATCCAAACATTCAGAAAAACTGAAACAATAGTATATAAATTCATATATAATCTCGACTTAGATTCAATGATTATTAGCATTTTTCTCAAAAATGTTTTTGTTAAGTTTTGCACCTCAACACACTTTCTAGTCTCCCACATAACCATAATATCATTCGCCTAAGAAAATGAACTCAGTCCATAAAATCATCTAGTATTCATTACATATTTAAGTTTCCCCAAATTTCTGTGCAGTCATGATAAACTAGCCTCTCTTTTTTATTTCCCTTGCATCATCTACAAACCTTCAGTAAAGATTTTAAAAGACGTACCCTGGAAAAGAGTCTGGTGGTTATCAGAAGGGGACAACTTTGGGAGGCTATTGGAGCAGGCAGCTGGCAAAGGTTAAGACGACCTGTGCTTAGAAAGGTCCTGTCCTTGGTTTAACACTCTTCTGTCCCCTCATGAACTTCTTAGCATGCAGTGAGCTGAGATGCTCCTGGCGGCAGCAGGTGCCTGCCTAGCAGCAGGACCCGCCTCAGCGCACAGGATTCTGGGCACCGCGCCCCTGCGCTCCTTGGGACAGTGCGAGGAGCTGCAAGCCCGAATGGGCGGCGGGGGCGGGACCCGGGTCCACATCGGTGGTGGCCATGCCAGCAGGGGCAGCAGTAGCTGCACCCAGAGATATCCTGGTCCCTGCACTGTCTGTACAAAATATTTACACTGTGGGGTGAGGTCCGAGCTCTGGGACAGGAACTGCTGGTGCTCAGGTGTCAAACGGTGTCAGTAAATTATTACAAAATAAAACGTACTCATGGTCATCATAGTAAAGCATATCAGGGGGTAATTAGAATTTTTCCAAGCAGTTGATGGTCTCTGCTCTGGAAAGCTGCTGCCACATTGCAAAACAAATATCTGCAGGCTTAGAAGCAGAAATTAAGCTTAAAGATCACAGCAACAGCATTAGGCAGAAAATAACCCTCTTTTCACATGAAGCTTCAGATTAACAAATTTCAGAGGAAGGTAATTGAGAAATTATTTTCTCCTTGTAATTGAAGATACAGCCAGAGACTACATAAGCAGGTTTTGAGTTATATAGAAATCATGAAGCCACTTTCAGTTACTTATGCAACCTCTTACAAGATAGAGGAAATTTAAGAAAAAACATTAAAATGCCACTGTATGCATTTTCAGTTAAAATTAGAGACACAAAATAGATTTTTAAGAAGAGTTAAATCTTTTTAGAAAAAAGGTCCTGCAAGAACCCATTAGCACTAGGTGTACAAAAATTTATATTCAAAATAATTTATCTGAAATAAATAACAATGCTAGCACAGCCTATACAGTACTCTTAAAATCCCCAGCAACAGTTGCATCATCAAAATATTCTTCTCAAAATGAAATATTATAAAAATTTAATTGTGATGCATTTGCCAAGAGTGACTGATGTGACTTTCAATTATATTGATCAAAAATAAAATGGCTAAAAGTATACATTTTGATGACCTACTAAATAAATTTGCAGAAAAGCAAGCCAGAATACATCTTATGTTTAAGATATCACATTAATAAAGTATTATATATTATTATATAAATTATAATACCAAAATATAATTTTTGTAATTTATACATTTATGGTGTAATTGACGTAATGCTATTACTCTTGTTATGCTTTCTAAGTAATAAAACATTTGTGAAGGATAAAAGGCTTTCTATTTTCATGCCCTTAGCAGCATTTTTTCCCTGCTCTGGAAACAAGGGGCCGTATATTTTCATTTTTCATTGGGGGTCCACAAATTATGTAGCTGGCCATGATAGCAAAAGGTATAGCTCTGAAGTTCCACTTCTTCTTGAATTCCTTCTCTCTAAAACATAAACTGATAGATGATTTGATTCATTAGACATAGAATTGTTTCATGTATAAGAATACTTGCATTTGAGCATTCCAAAAATACGATCACTGAATAGATTTTGTATTTTAATGAATTACTAACATTGGTCCCAGCTACTCAAGCGCCCTGTGTCAGCTGTATCTACCAGTTTTTGGAGATAGGGAAATCATCCAACGTGAGGCCAGTTCCATGGTATGTGGAGAACAAGGTTGTTATATTCAACCTAATGGAGAAATTTTTGTAGACTTCCTTCGATTTGATCCCCTCCCATTGACTTACCACTTAGAACTCAGTGTCCATTTGTTCGACTTCACCCTGATAGCATTTTGCTCAGCCTGCAGTACCAATGACAAGAGGCTCAGGTGTTCTGGTGGCCTTCGGTTTGAAGCTTCAAAGATTTATGATTGGACAGGTGTCTGCAAAACCTCTCTGCACATGGAGATCAGCATATCCCCAAAAGATATAATGAGTAAAACTGGAAGAATAATGAAGAAAAATGACAGCACACAGAAGGGGAATAAACAGGGCATACCTCTGGTAAGTAACTCCCTGAAGAACTCTTAGAAAAGACTTATTGATTAATTGTATCAATCCATCATCCTTGGGCTGACAGCATCTATTTCCAATCTTTTCTTTGGGGAAGGGTTGTTTTATTCTTTTGCTATTATGGCTTAAATTCATATGAGAGTAAAACGAAAGGTTAAAAAACATCATATCCATTTTGTCATTAAGTTGCCACAATTCCTCTGTATTCTCATTATAGAAAAGGCCTGTATTGATTTTAATAACAGCTTAGATTATGTAAGAGAATTAACATGTTCCTTTTAAAAGGATATTTTTTCTTTCTGAATTTATCTTACAGAAATCAGCTTTCATTAATCATCAAAATCTTAAGCTCATTTGCTTCTAAACTCAATAATGTTTAAGGATTAAAAAAATCTAATTCTAGAGAATTTTAAATAAAACAGAACAAAACCTGCCTTTATCCTTTCTGGGAGAAGCTCACCTTTTTCTTTGTTGTCACTGGCAGATAACTCATAACTTATGATACTAGTACAGATTTCAGTGGTAAATGAGACCTTTGAATGTATTAATTTAGTTCTAGTTTTTGACAAATTAAAAGGCATAGAATACATAAATGCCTTAGAGATTTTGCTCTCATAGCTATCAGAAGTGATTTTTAAAAAGATATTAGCATATTTTAAATTGGACATTATATGTCAATTACAGATTTTGTTCTTTCCTTTCTTGGGAGTGAGTGGAAGTTAGATATATTAATATAAACTAAAAGGAGGATTGAAAGTGGATACTAAGCAGAAATATAATGATAAATATATTTAACATCTAAATTAAATTGAACCCAATACACACTAATTCAGAAGCATTTTATGATCATGTAGTATTTTATGACCTTCCTTATCAGGGCTCATTCTGACTTACATAATTCAGGAGAGTCAGTTGAATTTTGGGGGGGGGGGTGGGATGTACTGGGGATTGAACCCAGGTCATCCTACATGGGAAGCAGGTGCTCATCCACTGAGCTACATCTGCTCCCCAGTGGGAGTTGGTTTTTCATTTGTTTGTTTTTCAAAGATACCCGGGTTCGAATCAGGGACCTCATACATGGGCAGCAGGTGCTTAACCACTTGAGCCACATCTGCCTCCCTTGATTGATTCTATTTTGACCAGGGCATACATCCTAGAATTTGCTGTGGAATGGTAAGTTATTTGCATTTTCAGAATATATGTAATAATCTTGAGTAATTTCTTAACCTCTCTGGGCCTTAGTTTACTATCTTTATAATGAGTCGATTTGCAACTTAAAAATTTATTCTACAATATGACCTACTTAGAAAGAGTTCATAGTTCTGAATAAAATGACCCGCTCATTATAATATTGTGGAATGCTGGATATTTGCTTCACAATATCAGAGACTGCATTTTTAAATAGTTACTAAAAGCAGGTCTTGGTTCCATCTGTTATTTACTAAACTCACTTCCTACTCAACTGAGAACAAGAGGAAGGACTCTTTCCTTGAGGGTATTTACAGCTGATCGAGTAGCTTTCGTCCTTTCCTGTATGGCTGAGATGTGTGCATCTCCCTACGGTGTGAAGTGGCGCCCTGGTGGTCTTCACCACATCAGCGTACTTTTCCCCGCTGGGAACCAAGCGAAACTGCTTCGATTCTTTACAAGCTCTCACCACGTGGCCCACAAGTCAAGTACTTCAAGTTGATCTTCAGTTCCTTTGAATGCTGCCTCAAAGCCTTCCTTGTTTTCCATCAAATTTGGTATTTTGGCCTCTGGGAGTTGGCGTGTGTCTGTGTGCAACTGGAGGGCACCACCCCAGGGGTCAGCCTGACTCTGAAGGTGTTGTGCTGCCTTTTCTCCCGTTCTTAGTGAGCCTCAGCTGAAATTGTGTCTGGATGATCACAAATGCCAGGGGTCTAATTTTCTCTGTTTGCAACCCCATTCCAACATGCTTCACTATGGCTGTCTTCTATTGAGCTGGATATCAAGAGCCCAATAACTAAAAAAAAAAAAAGAGGCTATATCATCAAAGGGGTAATTTATGAATATTTTAATGATTTAATTTTAAATAAGTTATTTGGCCCATAAAATTTTAAAAACCTACCTATTATTTAACCAAATCTTGTTAATATAGTAGTACCCTAACATGTCTGCCAACTATGAGCCTGATGCTAATGCTCAATCCCAGGTAGTAGACAAAAAATAAATAAATGTTCAAATGACAGCAAGTCTATTCCGGGCAGTCTTGTATCAGAACCCTTAGATTCAGGAGATAATGATAGTACGTGTTACCTATGACTGAACTAAAACGGTGCCAATGACCTGTTAATTTCTTTTCACAGCTGACATGTTCCCACACTCCATAGAACATCAGTATTGCCTTCATGGAAATCTAATAAGGATTCCTTGTCAATGACATAATCAAATACACTGTGAAAAGCAGCAGGGGCTTTCAGGGATGGCTCAGAAACTTAATTGTTTTTCCATTTATTTTTAAAATGCAAATTACACTAGTAAGTCAAAAAAATCACTCTGTTAAAAATACATTCAGAATTAACAAATGCAAAAAAAAAAAAGACACATCGGGATTGTAACTCTTGCCTTCTGAATATTAGGTTTATAACAAAAGCTCAGCCTAGAAAAATAGCATTCTTCACCAGATTTTGAGGAGGATACAGCTGTACAACTTAGATGTTTTTCCAGATATAATCACACAACTGTGCTTACCACTCCCAGAAAAGACCTGTCCATTGATTACTTTTTAGTAGTCAACAACTGTTTTGAAAATTTTGGTGGTGATGATAGTAGTGATTTGTTAGTAACTTGGCTGTAACTTAAAGCAGGAACATGAGGGCCTATTCTGTGCACTTAAATCTGTATTGATATACATGTACTCTAAGGTAGAATCTCATCACAGCATGAATGTACAGTGAAACCTCATTACAAAAGTCACAGAATAGTTTCTGGCAGGTAAAGTGTTTATATTTTAGGAATTAAAGAACAATACATTGGTAAATATTTTTCTCATACATTAAACATGCATGTCACAAAATCATCATATGAGGTTTCACTGACATGTTTGCAGTTGTATATTTTATACCTGTATATTCGGACATATACAAGCCACTGAGAAAATTCAAACACGAGTAGTGGAAGCTTTGTTATAGCTTCTGCTCCTGTAGTAGCCTTGTGTTCCTTTATCATTTTCATATGTTTATGTGTGTGTGTGAGTGTGTGTGTATCACGGACATCCATGCAAACACAGTAATGGGACTGGCTTAGGTACATCTGGATGGGGTAAGGTCCAAAGTAGTTTAAGCCAATAACTGAAACTTCACAGAAACTAAAGAAAAAAGATGGTCTGTGCCAATTTCTAACTTTCCAAATCTGAATTTCACCACATTTAAGGAGGGTGTGTTAGAAAGAAAAAGGATAGATTTTAGAGTCTCAGGTGGTCCCAAGAAAAGACATAAGACCCATCTGAGTTCCTGATAAGCATGAGCTATGATGTTTTCCACTAATGAAAACCAAATAATGCTTGAGAATATAGAACAAAATTTCCTAGGAGTTCAGAATATTCCATAAACACATTGACCTACTATTAAGTTTCCAAAGGCATCTTGTTGCCAACTACGTTAACAGCACAGTTTTTCTGCCACAATAATACAGGAGGATTAAAATACACTCTAACACACAACAGATCCCCCAAATACCACAAAAAGATCTCAAGTATTTCACCAAGGTAACTATTGTTCCCCCCACCCACCCAAAAAATAATCTCGTACGCTGAAGTTAGAAAAGAAAGTTCACCTACATAGGGTCTCCAATTTGAATTAGATATAAAAGAGTAAACATAGCTAATACATATTCAGTTGGCCTCTGTTGATAGAAATCCACAGCTGATTCTGTTAGTAAAAGATATATTTGTAGATACTTATAAAAGCACCTAGAGTGCGATAAATAAAATCAGTGAGTTAAGCCATTTCTGCTTTCTGCTTCCAGAAGATTATGTGTTTAGTTGGTTAATCAATTTCATTTTGTTCCACCCCAACCCCATCAGAAGACCATATTTAAGAATTATAAAGATGATGATGATTATTGTTGTTATTGTTACTCGTTTCTTTTTGGCCACCATGGAGGCTCCATGGTAAAGCATTTTGCTGACAGCTGGCACTTTCCTTACGTGGACACACTGGAGCTGCTGAGCTCTGTAGTCTCGTTCCTTGACATGAAACACACAGACTTGAACTCATTTGGAATAAACAGCAGTGTGTTAGCCTAAAGGAAGTGACACAGGGACATCTGTACTGAGATTCTCGGGTACACAACTGAGATGGGTTAAGGCAAGTATGTATGGGACAGCCTTTAGGGCAGACAACCTGCCATTTCGGACTTCGGTTATAAAGTCATCCTGGCAAGTTTTGTTGTTTTTGCAATTACATTGTCTAAGCAGCTGTCGTGCTATCAAGAGTGCGGAAGACAGGGCTCTCAAACTACTCTGCCCTGGGTGACTTCACAGCTCCCAGAGGCCTACTGGCAGGGCTGCGGAGGAGTTTGTGACGGCCAGCAGAGGGCGCCAACACGTCTCCTTTGGAACTTTCTGAAGGGTTGGGAGAGAGGCCTCCTTTCAGGAAATCCAAGACAGGCGCATCCTGCTTATCTGTTTCAGCTGAAAAGAGGAGGCCAGGAGGAATCGTCTGGGTGTGTGTGTGTGTGTGTGTGTGCGCGTGCGTGCGTGCGTGTGCGTGTAGAGGCTTTTTGTTTATGTGTTTTGTATATTATATGCATGTATAGAATATGCATGTATATGTTAACTCGGTTGCTTCTTGCTCTTAGTAAAATGCAGGAGGCCAAACAAGTTCTTTGAAAGGTCCTTGAGCTGACATACTGAAGACATCTTGATTATTTTGACCTAAAACAGAGAAGAAAATACTTTTAATCAAAGTGGGTGACAGTGGGCACCTTTTCTCATCTCTTCAAACAAAAAAGCAAGCCTTTCCCTCCCCTCCCCCCAAAAACTCAAATTATGTTTTAAGTAGGTACTTTTCTTCTCCATTTTTTTTTTTTCCTCAGTGCAGTCCCCTGAATAGAGAGACCACTTAGGGAAACTTAAAATCTATGTCTGGGCACAAATGAAATGATGTATTGTTGTACAATTAGGCTGCCAAAAAGAATGCAGTGTTTTCAAAAGTTTTCTAATATATATATATTTGTAGAATATTTTCAGGGCTTCGACTTCAGGGAGCCCAAACAGATCTATACTCGTATAGCAGATAGGTTGGTGGTAGTCAAAGCAGCTAGTTGGCTAGAAAATTAACCTGTAGACATGGGGATATTTTTGTTCAGCAGCTTCATAGCTGTTTAATTGCTTTGAAGAGGCTTACTAAACTGGAAGAAAAAGGAAAGAAAGCCTTTCCTTATAAGATGGATTGCAGATAAAGTGAAGAATTGAAAGAATTACAAACCAAGAATATTTAGTCCACCTTCACCAAAAGAGTTCTGTCTATTCAGTGACTATAGGAGCTGAAAAATACCCTTGAATTAAGTCAGTTACCGCAGCATTTTCAGAGTTTTGTCCAGGATCTCGGTCATAGAAGATTTGCTGGGTATAATGGAAGCCCCACAGCGAAAAGTGCACATTGCTTTTAAGCATTTGCTTTTCTTCTAAGAAACAGCTTGTATTTCTAGTTGCTGTATAATATTGCTAGGGTCCTTGAACACACATTGACCTGTGGGGTTTTAATTATTCTTACTTTACAACACTTATTTAAGGAGGGTTGATGGGAGGAAATACATCCCAGGTGACAAAGACATAGGAGAAGCTCACATCTCTGCCTCTCAGCAGAGAATGAAGTTTATATGTGAATCAGCTTGGTCTTTTACAGGATTTGAATAGGAAGTGACTGTCAAGTGCAACAACAACAAAAAAGGGTCAAGGACAGCCATGTTTGGAAATATGGCTGCTAGGCTGGTAGGAGAAGTACAAATAAATAAGTCAAAGTCAGAGCATGTAAGACATCAAACTCACAGTCCATCTAAGAATTTCGAAAGAATAATGAACTAAGGGGTCCAAAAAAAAAACAAAAAACCCAAACAAACAAACAAACAAAAAACCAAAAACAGGCTGGTAATCCAGACTGTACCACTAATGACTTGTGTGACTTTTCTTTTTCATTATCTTGTTTCAGTTTCCTTATCTATAAAATAGAATCACAATGTTTTGGTATTTGAGATCCCTTATGGGATGTGTTGTAGGAGGGATGGTCGTACCATTTTGACTAATAATTTGTTACGTACCTTAAATATTTCTAACTTCCTAAATTTGAATGCCATAAAACATTTAGCTGATTTCATCAGCAATGAAACTTGAGCGCTCTCATATAATTTTACCATTCTCTTGCAGTTAAGAGGAAAATAATATTTTTATGATTTTGGTTGGCACTTAAAGTATAATACTTAACAAAACCATGGGAAGTTTTGTCCTCAAGGAATTTAATATTGGGCAAAGGTAAATATCTTTTCGTGTCCCCTCTTTAAAGACAATATTAGAATTATAAATGCTTACTTTAAAACAACACACTTGACTACGTATAATTAACAGTCTCTTGTTGTTATCAAAACTGATCCTTAGATGAGTGGCTACATCTAATTCATCATAGCTTGATCATATTTATTGATCATTCATAATGATCTACACAAAGAAATGTTATGTGATGTTATATAGGAATATGTATTGTCTGAAGAAAGCACCTGTAAGACCTGTAGAGCTCTGGTCTACTCAGGAGCACAAACATATTATTACATGTTACTTAGACTGATATTAAGTGTGATATACTGTTTACCAAGGGGATCATTTGGTAATGACATATAGAATGTTGATTTCTGTCTTGATAAAGTCTTTTCTTCAGTAATATTGGCCAACATAAGCATTATTCCTACTAATAAGAAGTTATGTTTATTAAACCCTCATGATGTGACAGGCCCTGTGAGTTACATGCGTTGCCTGCATAATTTCCTATAATTTTAGAATAATTATATGAAGTATGTTATCATCTCTACTTTGCAGGTGAGGAAATTTAGGCTTGGTGAGATTAAATGAAGTTATTTAATGTAGAATTCTATCTCAGGCAATCAGCCTTCAATAAACGAAGGGAGATATCAGACTCTCTGTGCCCACAGTAGATTATAAGCTTTATGACGGCTGGGACTAGTTCTTACTCATCATTACATTTTCCTAGAGTCTCCTGGAATAATTTTCCTATAGTGGGGACACAAAAGTTACTCAGGTATAAAGAGCAGAAATAAAATTTCAGTACAACATTGAGGCCAGATCAGAGTGGACGTGCAGGTTATAGGAAGGAGTTTGGACTTTGCTGAGTAGGTAATGGGAGCTATTGATAGGTTTTGTACAGGGGAATGGGATCTTTAGGATGATATTTTAGGAAGCTAAATTTAGCAGCCATGTGGAGGATAGGAGTAGGAGTGCTGAAATTAGGAAAAGACTGGAAAACTTAAGGTAACAGGTAATGGATGCCTGAATCAGGCAGTGGCTGGGGGAATGTAAAAGGGGATGTTTTCTATACTGTTTACAGAGGGAAAGCTTTGGGTGGCACTGGGCATAAGCTGATTTCTGAATTGATGAAGTCTTTTCCACAGGTGCTGTTAACAAATGCATTCAGGAACTATGAGGAACACAAGGGAAAATGCAGACAGGGTGCATGGATCATTCTCTTGTTTAAAGAAGGTGTCTAAGGACTGTTTTAATCTCTTTGGAGGAGAAATACTCCAAAAATCCATTCATTGTCCTATATGCTAAAGCTATGAAAAGATAAAATGATTCAATGGTGGAGGACAACGACAACAAACACATATCTTCAAAGAGAGAAGTTCACATTTCAAAATGAATTGGAATCTTACTTTCTATTTTGATCTTCGCTTGCAATTCAGCATATCACTTGATGCTGATATATAGAATTTGTTATCAGTTGTTATCCAAGGGAATTTGCCTAAACACAGATATAAAAATCAGGCTCTGATTGTATGTCTGCTCTCCTGAGTGCTAGAGTTAAGGATCTGATAAGTTTCAGGGTTAATGTTCCAGTTTCACTTTCACTGTTCACATCAGAAAAATGGCAGAGAAAGAGCATTGTTAACTTTTTGATTTTTTGAACACCATATATAAGAAGGGTGATCCTATCATTTATCATCCAAACCAGAACACTTCTGAGAGTAAAATGGAGTGATGATAATAACTACATCAAGAATAAACTAGGACTATCCCGGGAAAACCAGATCAAAGGTTTAAATAAAGTTGCATATAATGTCCTACAGTGTTTATATCATTTTCAAAATGTACACCTTGTGGGTAATTCAAAGAAATGGCATATAATATAGATATTTAAGCCATGTCACTGATACTTATGTAAGACAAAAGGTAACTATAGCAATGGCATTTCTGAAAAATCAAATTAAAAAAACTATAAAGGAGATATCATTAGAATTGTCACAGTGGAAATGAAATTAAAAGAAGAGAAAATAATGGAAGCATATAGCCATCGGAAATTTGCTAAGACAACTGCATGTCATCAATTTAATGCCATAATAACTTTTACTTGATCATCTTTTTAGTAGCCCAGATGAATACCTGTAAAACAAAATACTTACATGTACATAGGCTGTAGTTGTAAATGAGATGTCTTTTGTGGCCCTTGGTAGCCATAAGAATCAAAGCCACCTATAAAATCGACTGAAAAGGGACAATTGCCATCATTAGTGAACAATTCAGAAAAGAGAAACATTCATGAGCAAAGTCCCACACAGAGGCTAATACAAACCTTTCAATAATCTATTAAACTAAAAGTGACTAGTTGTGGAGAAAAAAAAAAGATAGTTCCTTTAAGATAATGGTTTTTGCTCCTCAACTGTGAGATTCAATTATTGTTTTACAAGAATCTATTCACCTGAGAGAGAAAAAAATTATGCACTCCTTTCTAGCAAATAAGACCTAATTGGAGTAATAAAATTCTCTTGCACATTAAAGATGCTATATATTTTTTGGTAGGCATAGAGATTTTCTGCAACAGATTAAAGATGTTACAGCCTAAAAATAATGATCACTCAAGGACATGTATCTATCAGCAATTGCAGCACTAGTAATATTATTATAGACTACGGCTGTCAAGTACAAGGCGCTATGGTGGTTCTTGTGTAAATTAACTCAGTGTGGTCATCACTGCCATCATGTGGTTTACAATCTGAAACTGATAATCAGAGATAAAGATGTGGCATAAAGTCTAACCAAGCATTCGAATGTAATACATACCCAGATATTTAAGATACAATAAGAGTTAGTGGTGAACTGTATTTTCCAAAGATGGCTGCAGTAATAGCTCCTATTCAACACATTCTTCTTACAGTGTGACTTTGAGGCTCTTCTCATGAATGGATTGGGTCTGTGCCCCCTCCTTTTGAAACTGGGTGAAGCTTTGTGGCAGCTTGGACTGATAGAGGATGGCAGAAGTGACACTATGTGTGACGTCCAAGGCCAGATCATAAAAATGCCATGCACCTCCCTTGCTCTCTTGGGATGCTTTCACTTGGAAGAGAGCAACCATGCTGTGAGGAAAACCAAACTAGCCCCCATGGAAAGATCACACTGACAACTCATGTGTCGGTACTTCAGATGAAAACCCAGCTGAGAGTTAGCATCTGCACCCAGACATGTGAGCAAAAATGCCTCCCAATGATTCCTGCCTGCATTCTTGTACCTTCTCAGCCAGGGCCCCTGACATCAGGGAACAGAGAAAGACTGTAACCTTTCTGAATTCCTGATCCACAGAACCCATGAGTATAATAAACGGTTGTTTTAAACTGCTAAGTCTTGGCAGCAATAGTGACTGCAACAGTAAATACTAAGAGCACTGTGAAAAAGTTTGGCTTTGTTATTATTTTTTCCACTCACGGAAATCAAGGTTATGTGGTGGAAATGAAAGAGATAAAGCAACAAGAGACTGAAGAGATGATAGGATGGTGAAAGAAAAGGAAATAGAGAGTGAACTAGGGTGCCCTAGGATGTCTTTAGTTCTTCTAGTATCTTATTCTGTTGATTTCGCTTTGTCTTTTTCTAATATCTTATGGTGTTCTAGGTAAAGACTGGAACAAGGTGTGACGTAATAGCAAGTCCACAATGTCTGTGTACAATGTCTGTGGGGAAACCCTTTTTCAAGGCAGAATTTCTCTTCTTGTCAAACGTGGAAAAGTATAATGAAAAGAAAAGAGACCCTGGGGTGAGGAGTTCCAGGGTTCACATGCTGCTTTGACCACTTGCCAAATGGCTCTTAAAATAGAGATTATAATACTTATTTCAGAGATTATAATACTTATAAGGAATGGAGAGTCCTGGATGAGTCTCAGGGTGTAGAAGAAGAAAATAAAGAGCCTTTCAAAGAATTCAGGATTTTCTTCATAGTCCTAAGCTGGGAAGTATACAAGAAAGAGAGAGAAAGTAGGAGTAAGAATTCTTAATTTTAGGTAACTATAGAATTGTGCCAGATATAGAAAAACAAGTAAAAGACAGTTAGCCTCTTTTGTTTTCTGAACGACACATATTTGTGCAATTCATATAATACAAACACCACCAAGAGAGCGTTAATATAATTGAATGAAGACTGTATTTAAAGTTTGTAATTTGAGAAATTATTGTCTAAGACTGGAGCGGGATGGTTTATTTTATGTGTCAACTTGGCTAGGCTAGGTCATGGTGCCCAGTTGTTTGGTCAAACACTAGGCTAGTTACTGAGGAGGTACTTTATATATGGAATTAACATCTACAATAAATTGATCTTAAGTATGGGAGATTATAATGTGAGCGGACCTCATCCAATCGGTGGTCTTAACAGAGAAGAACTGTAGAGTTCTGGGACCAGAAGGGATTCCATTTGAAGACTCCACCCTCTGTTCTTTCCTGAGTTGGCAGCCTAAGGCATTCAGACGCAAGACTTCACTCTTGCTTAATTTCCAGCCTCTCATCTGCCCTCTGGAATTCAGCCCCCACAGTCGAGTAAGGCAATTCATTACAATAAATCTTTTCACAGGGAAGCAAGGGATAATCTGAAGAAACCAATATGAATCTTCAAGTCCAACTGATAGGACCAGGGCAAATCTGGGAAACAAAGTTTCACTCAGGAACCATGCACACCTTCCCAAGAAAGGAGAAATGCCAGAAGGGAAACCAGGTGTGCCTGAGTAATTTCAGTGAGTGGAGCTCGAGGTGTCTGTGACTTGATCTTGTTAGCCATGACCTTTATGGTGTGTGGGTGGGTAGAGCTGGCTTAAAACTGCCCAACTGGGGAGAACAGCATTAAAGCTCTGATGGAGGATTGTTAATGTTTCTGACATTCAGATCAGCTTGGGGCATGGAAAAGGTTCCATCAGGGATGAGAAAAGAAGAGCCTCTGAACCTAGACAGGATGTATTTTTACCATTTCCTCATGTGGGGTATACAAATTTAAACCAGAATCAAGGGCATCTTTTTTTGTAGTTTAAGTTATAAACACATCTGGGTTCACCCCAAGTAAACGTTCAATGCTCAGCTGCATTCCTTCTCATCACTGTTTGGATTCTTCCTAAAGTCCTGAGGGAGAGGGAGAAGAATCAGGTAGCTCTATTTGGCCACTGCAGCTAAGTTTCTGGTGCTCAAAGTAGGTAGAGTTGATCCATTGCACCTTTTATTGAATGATGCAACAGGCCTGGAAGCCCTGGGATACCATGTGGTTGGAGAACAAGTAGAAAATTCAAAAATTTTTCCCTCTCAAAAATTAAATTATTGTGATTAGCTTAAATTTTTAGAATACCCTTAATACTGCATTGATCTGTTTTTAGTTTCTTTTACATTTATTTAGCCTCTAAAGGAACTGCTGCATAATGAATAACTTTTCAGCCCATTTGGGGTCATGAAGCATTTGACATGCCCTTCTCCAAATAACTGAGAGGGCAGCTTGTTGTTTGGCTATATTTCATCTCTGCATCATTTAGAAAAGATTGCCTTTTACCACTGGAATCTTCTTAATCCCTGAAAATAAGAATAAAACAAATTTCTGACAATTGCAAAAACAATATTTCCTAAAGCCCTTTCAGGTGATATCATTTATCATTACAATCATACTATGAGCTGAGTTTCAATAATTGTCTTCATTCTGCAGTTAAATTCAGTTTTGCTTGAGAGTTTAAGGACACCTAACAGCGGAGGATGGGACCAGAAGCTAGGTCTTCTCTTTCTTTCCTAAGTATATTAGAAAAGTGGTCTCTGCTTTTCACTCATGCCATTTCAGTAAATTCCTTGAAGGTCTTCAAAAGTTTTCTTGGCATTTTGGATTAAATCTAAAATTGATAGTTTTTTTTTTTCTTTCAACATTTTTCTTTTAACCAAGGGTTTTGAGTTCTTGCTTTGAGTCCTCTAATAGATATGGCTTTCCATTGTTCTTCCTAAAAAAATTATTTATTCTTCCATCTTCCTTCCATTGTCAATCCAATATTTGGCAAACACGGTGAGAACAATAATGGTCTGCATTGGATTTGCCTGTATAGGGTGTCTTGGTTTTCTGTATTGTATCTTTAAGATGTGATAAAGGAGAGCATCCTTCAGGATTAGTTCAAGTATTTTGTGTCTGATAACTTATGCAGGAAATCACACAACCGTTTAAGCAGTCCCTCCTTTTAGAAACTTTCTTATTTATATTCTCAGCTCCAGCCTGTATGACTCTGATTTCAGTGATTTTTTTTTTTAAAGTAAGGAGAGATGTTCTCTTTATAGCAACTTGGCATATTGTGTGCGTTATTTCAATACTGATTAGAAAGCGTGAAAGATAGATGGAGAGATTCCAGAAGGCCTGAATTAGGACAATAAGAAAGGAAAGATGTGAATGAGTGCAGGATACATGGAGAAAGAGGAGAAGAACACATGGCATGTGAAGTTCTTGGACATGGGGAAAGGGGAAAAGAAGAGAAGATGCAAAGTTGACTTGGAAATTTGTTGGCTAGGACAGTGTTCTGCATTTAATAGACCAAAACCGAATGTCAGGAGGGAGTTGGTATTTGGCTTTACTTTAAAAAGTAGTATTTAAGTTAAAAGTGGCACATCCTAATGGCAAAGACCAGGAAACACTTGGAGAAAAAGGAAATGTAACTGTGTAACTGGTGCAAGGCAGACTGGGGACTTGCTCGGATTTTTTGAGCAGAGTTTTTTTCTCCTCATTTGGCTTTATTTTCCTTCATTGCAAGCTATCTTCACATGGCATATTATATATCTACTTGTCTATTTGGTGGCTGCCACCATTGTTATAACGTTAACAGAGTGAGATCAGTGATACATTTCGTTTTGTTTACTACAGTCACCCCAGAACCCATAGTGGTGTCTGCCTCATGGTAGACACTCAATACATCGTCATGGAATAAAGAAAAACAAGGCAGCTAATTGGAACATGGAAGTCAGTGGTAAAATTTCTAGGTGAAATTTAACTGAGTACATTTTCGCTTTCCCTCATGAGGCATGAGGTCCTGAATCAGAATAAAGACAAGACTTTTTATAGAATACTAGAGTGTTTGTTGTTGCCTGGGTCCTGTGAGATAAACAAAAGAAATCTTTTAGATACCAGTGGGAGGAAGCTATCCCTGCAGCCTCTTCAGCCAAAGGAAAAGGAAAAAAAGAGGTTAGGCTAATCCTTTAGCATCAAGATGGGTAGGCTGGGAGGGTCATCCATTGGAGACTGCCATCAAACATTGCAACTGTTTACAACTAATAGGAAAAAGCATTATTCCCCGCCTGGCTCTGACTGCATAGCCCCCTAAACAGAGGAGCACACCTAGGAAGAAGGCAACATAGTCAGACTGGTACTTGGTTGATCTTTGCCTCTACAGAGGGATTTGCCTGTGGTTCTCTGAAGACCATTTAAGACTGCTAGCACGCCTTTGCAATTGCGACAAAGTTTTCTCTTTCTTAGTTTTCCTATCTGCAATATGGGTATGTTTATATGTACTGACCGACCTTTGCAGGGCACAGGGAGGCCCAATTACTTTAAATTAGTCAAGTGCCATATCAGTTTTAATAACTGTGATTTAATAATACTAATAATAGTGGAATTTAGAAATTACCAAGTAAGAGAACATGTTTTTTGAATAAATATTCTTTGCTAAAGCATATTCCCTGTTGTGAGCTTCCTTTTTATTTAAACCTTTTAATCAGAAACACTGAGTTCTGCAAATCCCAAACTGCCTTTATAAATACATGTTGGCAGTGAGGCATTGTAATATAAAATTGTGTCTCAGTTATTAACTACAAAGCCACTAGTCAACATACTCTCTTTCGGAGACAGAGCTGGAAGAAAACAGGAGGGGAAATTTTAAAAGACAGTTCACAGAAAGCTAAGCCTAAATAGTTAGAAGAACCCATTGATAAACATTAAAACATTTATTTGGCCCATGAAAACGGAGTGTAGGTGCATTATCTTGGCAGGTGAGAATTTCAGGAGTACTTACCTCCTAGCACAAAAGGATTGAGAACATAATCGGCCTCAGGCCAAATTCAGAAGAACCGCCATTCTCCCGCTCAGACATACTTGGTCAGCAATTCAGTTGACTTTCTGAGCTCTTTTGCTGCGCAGGGGCTAAGGTCTGTGTGGACTCTGGCCTACTTTTTTTTTTTTTTTCTACTTCTCATTAGGAGACGCCTGATAGGTCACTGAAGTGTTAAGAGAACTGCCTGGCAAATCAAGTGTTGAATGAAATGAGACTTATTTGCTAGATCATTTCTCCGGGCTTTGGGGGTCTATGCTCCATGTTTCTCTCTCTGTTGTATCTGTATCAGCTATTTAATGCTACTTTAAGCTTGAAAACAGTTCACACATACTAAACATTGAGAAGGAAAAGCAATTGCAACAGTTATACAGCAACATGTAAATTGTTTCTGTAGTTAGAAATAGTTTGACATTGGATTTAACCCTTTGGTGTTAAAGGTTCCACTTGATAAATTTTTTTTTTACTCTTGCGTGTTTCTGCCAATACTCAACCAAGGGCAATACCTTAAATGAGATTTTAAGAAACATGATGGTTTTCTGCTGAGATTAGGATCTTGCTATCAGATAGTCTTTTAATACAATCATGCCACCACTTAGTACATCATGGGGAAGCTGTGGGTCATAAAGATTGGGGGCTTTGGAGCGAGAAGACCTGGGGTCAAGTTGTGCCTTTCCTTCTTACCAGCTTTGTGCAGGTCCTAATTGCTCTGAGCCCTACTTTTCTCCCTGTAAAGTGGGATGAATAAAACAACTCCAACTTCATAGTATTATTGAGGGAATAAAGTATCATTTGTGTCTAATACTTAGAAGCATGTATATTAAGACTACACTGTGAATAGATTGTGAACCTCATCTCTTTTTGAGGAGGATTTATACAAAAGAATGATTTTTATTATGCTTTGAAATGCATAGTTAGGTTCTTTAATGAGAGGATGAATATTTTCCAGGACAGGGTATTAGATGGAAATAAGACAGAAGAGAACTTATTAGAATTTTACTGCAATTTTGTATGGAATGCCATAAATTAGAAGTCACAAGCTGGGATGGTTAATTTTAAGTGTAACTTGGCTAGACAATGATTCCTAGTTATTTAATCAAACACTAATCTTGGTGTTGCTGTGAAGGCATTTTGTGAGTGTGGTTAATATTTACAATCAGGTAATTTGAAGTTAAAAGAGATTCTCTCTATAATGTGGGTGGGCCTCATCCAATTTAAGACCTTAAACTGAAAGCCTTAAGAGGAAAACCTGAGTTTTGCCAGAGAAGAAAATATTCTGCCTCAAGATTGCAATGTCAGTTCTTACCTGAGCTTCCAGCCCGCCAATCTGCTCTAAAGATTTCTCACTTGCCTCTACAATCATGAGCCAATTACTAAAATAAATTTATCTATTATCTATCCATCCATCTATCTCATCAGTCTATATCTATCAATCTACCTATCCATCTATCTCTATTGATCTATGAATGTAAGCTATCTACATCTATCTAATCTATTTAATCCATGTATCTAATCTATCTACCTATCTAATCTTCATCAAGCTTTATCTACCAATCATCTACCTGCCTATTACATACCTATTTACTTACCTACCTTTATCTATAAATTCTCTATCTATCTATCTATCTATCTATCTATCTATCTATCTATCTATCTATCTATCTATCTAGCTAGCTAGCTAGCTAGCTATCTATCTATCTAGCTATCTGTCTGTCTATCATCTAATCTATTGATCTATCTGTGTAACTAATCTATCAATTATCTATCAAGCATCATCATCTGTATCCTATTTGTTCTGTTTCTCTGTAGAACCTTGACTTCTATACTAGGTCTATGGAAACTCTTCAAATGCTTGTCAAGTATGGTCTGACAAGCAAGAAGAATAGCTTTGTGACATAATAAGGAAAAATGAAGAATTTATATTTAAAAACTACATAAACTAATTTCCTTATTTCAAATACTTTTAGAAATTGCCTTGTATATTATCAGAAAGGACAGAGAGAGAGAGAGCAAGAGTGAGAGCAAGAGTGAGAGTGGGCACGCATGCATGGATCTGAACTGGCCTGGTTTGTGCCTTGTGAGGGTTCAGCATGTGTGTAGGCCCAAGGAAACATCTCATCTTGTGGACAAGACTAAAGCCACTAAAAGCCCAGTGTCCTGGGTTCGGCAGAAGGGGATGAGGTTAAAGGCTTGGTGGAAGGAATACTTTGGAGAGGATAAGTTTAACTGTTTCTCTGAGATTTGGGTAGGGTTTCAAAAAGACAAAAGAACAACTGCAAGTGTAGAGGTTGTTATGGGGGAGTTTATATTGGATACCTTTGATTTTCTTAGGTTTGGATACTAGGCTTAGGAGCCCGAGAAGGTCTGGAGGAGGCTGTGTGGTGAGTATGACATGTTGTTAACTGAATAGGAATAAAACCTCTCTAAGCAGTGGGGAGTGTCCAGCCAAGTGTGGTGAGCACACATTTGCAGCCAGTTTTAGTGGTTTTCTCCAGCAAAGCATAACAACCCAGGATTAGAAGTGGAGATGCTGAATCAGAGCCTTGTTCAGCATGGATGTTGAAAATCCAGGCATGAGGGAAGTGCTAACCAAGGAAAAAACCAAGGGTGCTAGTGAAATCACCACTACCATTGTTAATCCTGGAGATAGATGATGAGTAGAAATATCCAGAGTATGAGGAAAACAAAGGATCCAGGGGGCTGAAGGTCCTAAATAAGGGAAAATTTTTTTTCTCCAGGTAAGAGGCAGAAGGAGAGTGAAGATGAAGAAAAGAAGGAAATTTAGAGTCGGGAAGAGAATTTCAGAATTGCTGATCTTAGAGATGCCTCCTTCCTCCATAATGAAGGAGGTCCAAGTGCAGCCTCCGTGAAGAAGGGGCTCAAAGAAGTAGAAGGAGTGAGAGATGAGGGTGGGGAGAGCCGAGAAAGATGAGAAATTGCAAAGCTAGAGGCAGAGCATCATGGATGCAGACATCTTTACTACATTGAACAGATGTGGAGAAGCATACAGACTATGAAAATTAACTGAGCAAACTTCATCTTAAAGGTGCCTGTGCTCCCCTTTCACCAGGCCATTCGCCAGTCTTTATCTCATTCTCCCACATTAGAATTGCTTTTGATTATATGTGACAAAGTCTTTCAGTTGAAATGGGAGGGAGCTGTTATTACAAGCTATAGGTGAGCTATGTAGATGTGATTGGGTAGGTCTTCTCAGCTTATATCCAGCATATATTTAGAATGCACAGTCCATTTAAAAGCAGTCTTTTAGGCTGGGATTGTGTACACATTCAAGTATGCATGTTCAGGGAAATAAAAAAGAAAACATGCATGCTATGTCACCCAATAGAGTATGATTCCTTGCCTTGCACTTTTTACTAACATAATCTTTGCATTACTTTTGCAGTCCCCAGAAAAGAAAACTCCTCAGCTTAAATTAATCATCTTTTTAGAACAATGTGTAGCAGCTTCAGGGTAGAGAATGTCCACTGGTTACGTGAACATTAATATTGATATTTGAGAAAGTGGAAAGCCATATGGAGCGCATTAAAAATACTTAGGGTAACTCCTGTGTGAGTTATGGTATACATTTGGTCACTACAGATCAAAAAAGGAGTCCTCTTTAAAAAGGGTATGGCTATTTTTGTTACATTCTACATACTTCTTCTGATTTACCCTTTAGGTTTTAGCTGAAGCGCCACTTCTTCGGGGGAGAAGAGGAAGAATTTCCTGATCTACCCGAAGCTTCCCTGGGGCGCATTCCTCTAGTGCCCCTACTCTCTGTAGGGAGCTCTCATCATGCTTCATTGCAATTCCTCCTTGGAACTGTGGTTGGGTTTTAGGCATCATCAAGGCAAAGGCCATATGTGTGTGGTTCCCTGTCTTAGTTTGCCAGAGTGCTATGACAAATACACACAGTGGGGTGGCTTAAACAACGAGTTTATTGGACCGTGGTTTCTAAGGCTACAAGTCCAGACCCAAGGCTGGTACCATGCAGGTGCCAGCTGGCCGCAGTCCTCGGGGCTCCGCGGCTTGCATCCCTGCCTCCTCATTCTGGTGACTGCTTTTCAGGTTTCTGCTGACTTCCCTGTGACTTCTCTTTTTAAGTCTTCCAGGAATGTGCATTAAGACCCACCCTGATTCTGTTGGCCCACACCCTAACTGAAAAGAACATCTTCAAAAGGTCCAATTAACACATGAGTGCAGTGCACACCCACAGGAATGCAGAGTAAGATTAAGAATCTGTCATTTGAGGAGGTTCAATCCACCCCCCCACCGCCACACAGTGGTCACTTGGCAGGTTCTTGAAAGACCCTGTCCCTCCAGTAGCACAGTGAAGTGGTGTGGAAAGTACACTTAGATTCAGGAGCCGTCGCTTCTGTTCTTATTTCTGCCTCTAAATTTTCATGTGACTTTGAGCAAGTTCATTTGAATATCCCTTTCATCAAATATAAATTTGGGGGATTAAAGTAGGTGATTGCTAATATTGTTATTAACTCTACGACTCCACACAATTCCATATTTCTGGTATGGATTCCCAGTGGTAGCAATAAAATATTTTAAATGAGCAAACCAAGCATGGGCATAGTGAATGGGAAAATTAATGCAAAGGAGTTATTTCCCTCTGGCTGTTACTACTGTTATGCATTGATTTTACTAAGCAAGTTTCCAGGGAGATGAGCTGCTGGATTGGATACCTATATGGCATTTGCAACCCGAGGCATTTGCATTCTCAATGGAGAAAGAGAGTGATGGAAAAGGTGGACCTGGAAAAGAAGAGTAGGATTGACAGGTTTGGAGCCAACAGAAATACTGTCCCTATTCAATTTAATTCAGCGGTGAAGGTGTAGGGATGTGTGCCTATGTGCTGCTCTTTGCAGCTCAGCTCTTGGGAATTCCTTTAACATCACTTCATTAGTTACAAAGGCAGCAATCCATATCCAATTTTCTTTTTGTGTCAGGACTGTTCGTGTATAAACTAGACTCCTTTGTTGGAAACATTTGCAATTAAGCCTATAAACAACAACAACAAAAATGCAACTCTTACACTGCCTACCCCAGTCAACCTCACTGACTCCGATGCTAGACCACTTTCTATTATATACAAAAATGAATTGAAATTCCCACTTTGGGCCTAACCTAATTTTCAAGTGATAATAGGCATGGATTCCCAGAAGCACTCTGTGCCTCCTGATAATAATATCCTAATTTCCTTTCCTGGTAAATGTTTTAAATAAGATTTTAGCACCAAAGGAAATTAACCTTTAAATTAATTGTAATTATAAAATGCCATCACTGATTTTTGTCTTCAACCTAATTACTTTCTATTATTTAAACAAACTGCACCTCCTGTGAGCATTAAGTTTGTTTCTCCTCACTCCCTACCACGCAATGCTAACCAATCGTAGTGGAGACCTCCCTGTTTCTCTTCCGCTAAAGAGGCTTCATTTAAATGTCACACAGGACTGAGGGTTTGCCCCAAGCCCATTTATTGACAGCAGCTGTGTAAGGCTGCTGTGCTCTGTGTTTTTCTTCCACATACCTGGTAACCATCCTTAGAGATCCCATGTTTCCCAGTCCTCCTTCTCTGAAGAAGGAGATAACTAAGTCTATCCTTCCATTTCTATTAGATGTCAGTTCCCAAAGTTAAAAGCACCATTAGAAAGATCTGAGAACCAGGCAAAATCATTTATTATCAAGTGTGGCTCAAGCACTTGGGTTGAACCTGCCTGGGTTGAGCCTGCCTACCACAAGGGAGGTCCTGGGTTCAGGTCCTGATGCCTCTTAAAGAAGATGAGCAGGCACCGCACCAGCTGCAATGAGTAGGCACCATACTGCCGCAATGAGCTGGATGCCACACCTGCTGCAACGAGCAGATGCCTAAAAGAGCAGACACCACAAGCCAGCAGATGCTGCAGCCCAGGGGAGCAGGCGTGGCTCAGGCCGTTGCACACTTACCTCCCATGTGGGAGGTGCTGGGTTTGGTTCTCGGTGCCCCCTGGAGAAGGCAAGCAAACAATGAGCAGACAGATGAGAGAACCATCTGGGGGAAGGGAGGATAAATAAAAATAAGTAAATAAATAAAATCTTAAAAATAAAAAAAGACTAACTTTGAATGCCCAGTCTCTTTGGCACATTTCAGAGTGAGTGCCCTTTGTCTTGCTCTCATTTGTCCTATCTAGATTAGACTATGGGATCTCAGGAACTTTATTTGGTGAGCAGTGTATCAATATTTTGGTGTGAAAAATGCTTACTTATCTGTCACGTGGCTTGCTGCCTTATTTCGCATGTCATTATTAGGGCAGAGTATGAAAGATTGTGAGGGAATAAGGGCACTGAGTGTCTGTAGAATTGGAAGAAGCAGAATAATCAAAAGGAAGATTTTCTTTTCATCATTTCTGTAAATGACATTACTTTTCCTTCCCATTCACATGCTTTCTTTCCTACAGAGGCTGATTAAAACAACTGAGCTATTCTTAATCTACTGGATAACTTCACTTCACCCAGTCAGAAATATTTTCTGCATAAAATACTTCCTTTATTACACTCTAGACAAAGGACCTCCTTGCATAATCTGAATAGTGTCACCTCTTCATTGACTATTTAGAAAAAGGTCTTGATTGTTCTGAATCAACAGAAAATAAAGATTCAAATTCTTTACCCCTAAAACTGCAACCTAGGAACACTAGATTTATTAGATTTATGTAAAGATGGTCATGGTGTGTGTGTGAGAGAGAGTGAGTGAGCAAACAGGCGAGCGAGTGGGAGAATAGCAGTATAGTCTACAGTATAGTGGAAGAGATATTCTGGGCAAAGAGAGAAAATCGGAAGTGACTATTGAGGAATCAGACGCAACTTTGACCTGAATCTCAAAATTTCAATATAAAGCTCACATGTTTTCTCCTCAGTGACCACAAGAGGGAGCAATTTAACAGTACCCTGAGAAAGAGACCAGCACCAGAGACTATAGAGGGATTTAATATAGAAAGTATTTCTCTCGCTGTTAGGAAACGCTGTCATCCCTGACAGGAACTTGCATGTTGCTCATGTATTCAGTCTTTTATTTTTAAATGTGGCAGCAAATTCTCCCACCCCCTTCCATTTGTAATTGGTTACTCATTTACTTAGCATGTCACATTTCCTTGACAGCTTCCATATAGTTCTAGAAATGCTTGTGGTTCTCCATTGATTGATTGACTGATTGATTGATTTCCAAAATCCCCGTTGAGTCCTCCTCCAGGTTAGGGCTCTGCTGGATGCTGAGCTATAGCGGTGGCTTCTGATGCCATCCATCCGCTAATACTCTCTCATTCCGAGGGAGTCGTGTGTGCTGTAAGAGGAGTTGGAAGCTCACAAATGAGTTCAAGGACTTTGGGCAAGTCATTTAATCTTTATGGGTCTATAAAATTAAGGTGTTGAAATAGAGCAGTAGGCAGTAGTTTTCCATTATTTTAAACCCTGTACAATTCTTAGTTCAAAAGAACTCTTAAGCAGAAAAAAAGATGTAAAATTAAATAAATGCAGAGCTCCTGTGGGCCATTGCAGGGAAGGAGCAAGGAGACTCCTCTCTTCACTCCACTACCATTCTGAGGCACATTGCTAGAGATTAGTGGCATTCACAGTCTGGGGCTCCAGACTTGAATAATTTATGATTCTATTCAGAGAAGAAGAAAGAAATGACAGGTTTGGTCTGGTGGATGGTTGACAGATATGGACAAGATTATGTTACTGTCACCTTCAAAATCTTAAGATACATATTATAAAGAGATGATAAAACAATAATATACTAACATATTAATCTCTCATTTGACTGCTTGAGCATGAGAGTTGATAAAACAGTCAAATCCAATACATACTCAATTTTCACCATCCTGTTTCTTAACCTGGTACCCAAGAACTTGGCACCTTTTCTGAATTGCTAATTGCCTGTCCCTTAGATGGCCAAACAGAATTATCATATGACCCTAACAACCAGATATGTAGAAAGAGAGAAAGAAAGTGAGACAGGGAGAAAGAAAGGAAAAAGAGCGAGTGAGCGAGCGAGCCGGCGAAGAGAGCAGGAGATATTTAATACACCAAAATGCTAACTGGTAACCAGAATTGTGGGGTCATTCTCATTTCCTTTTCTTTTTTTGTTTGTTGGTTATTTGTGTTTTCTACATTTTCTGCAACAAACCTGCGTCTTTAGAAACAGAAAGAAATAAGTTTTCTTTAAAGAGGAAAGACTCCTCCCTGGCCCTCTCCTCTCTTCCATTGGTGGGAGTGTGTGATGGAGCTCAGGGAACTGTGTCCAAATGTGTCCAAACTGAACCCAACAAACTGGAGAAACAATCAAAACACAGAATGGAGTTCAAGATGCAGAAAGGTAGGCTGGTAGGCTTTAGAAGGAAAATCGAACAATAATAACAGAAAATTATTAGTCTCAGAGAAGTGAATAATTTCTTGTGACTCTCTTTTCAAATGAAAGATTCTATAAATCAGTTGTGACTCTTGTCCCCAGGCCAGTTGATTTTGGAGAAGTCAGAACAGGTTTTTATGCATTTGTGCCAAGGAAGGGGTGGGTGTGGCATGCGTGTTTGTTAGACATCTAGATTTCATTTTTCATTATTGCTTTAAGATGAACTCCCCTTAGGCTATTATTTCTTATGCCCTTCCACATCTTTCTCCAGATGATTTGAATATTTAATAACATTTACAAATACATTGAATCTGTTCTAGAAAAGGCAGCGACTACTTAGAAAAATGTACCCTCTTGCGAGAGGACTAAAATTTAGTTTTAGTTTAGTTATTGAGGAAAATTTTAAAAGAAAACATCATAAACATTGAGAAATTATATGATGATGGTTTTTTTCCCTCTGTCAAAGATCAGCAGTACTTTCCAGCCTCAGTATGGCCTCCTTCTAATTGTCATATCTACCAATCCTACTAAAACAGAAATATATTCTTAGATGATGGTAAGTGGACACTTGGCTGTGGTGTAGACCTGGGGACTAAGTTAGAGAGGAGGACTACATCTATGATAAAAGGTACCCCAGACCTGGAACCTCAGAGTCTTTTAAATTTTTTTTGCAGAATATTGTAAAGGAGAAAAAGTAGAAGGGGTGCTTTATTTTCCCAGCTGCCAAAAGAAACACCATACAGTGGGTTGGCTTAGACAGTGGGAATGTACAGGCTCACAGTCTCAGAAGCTAGAAGTCTGGGTTTCTCCCAGGGTTGGTATCTTCTGGCTGGCTGGCAATCTTTCGGGGACCTTGGCTTTCTATCTCATGGCAGTGCACACGGCGATGTCCTTTCCTTCCTCTTCCAAGTTCTGTTCCCTTCCAGCTTCTGGCTGCTGCCCATGGCTTCTTCGTCTGACCTTCACTCTGCTAATGAAGGTCTCCAGGAATAGGAGTAAAGCGCACCTTCATTCGATTGGGCCACAGTTTACTTGAAGTAACATCTTGAAGAGGTCTTATTTACACCAGAAGTGGACCAAGACCAAGAAATGCCCAAACTGGGGTACACAATTCAGTCCACATCGGGGTGCTAGAAAAGAATGGAGGCCATGGAAAAACTCAGCATGCCTGGGTGCAGATGCAGCGAGGAGCTCTTCCCCAGGGACAGCCCGGAGAGGCGCCCCTCCCTTCTGGAGAAAGCCTGTGCTCTGAAGACGTTTTGCGCCTTTTCACGAGCAAATACAGAGAAGTACATTGTGATGGCCATCCCGTTCAAATAGGGTTCAGTGACCAGGGCCGGCGCTCTGAAGCAGGGTCCCAAGTGTTTTTCTGATGAGGAGCTGCTCTCCTGAAGGCAGATCCCCCACCTCTCCCATCCTCCCTGCAGGAGACGCGAACCTAGAACTCCTCCCCGCCTGGTGGCTGCGAGCCTGGAGCTGCCTGGGCAGCCCTGGAGCCTCTTTCCCACACGTGCGCCCCGGCACCCCCCCCCCCAATCCCCCCCCCCAGGTGCTGAAAGAAGTGTTAACACCTTTTCTGTGAGATTCCTCCTCAGAGGGCTGTCCTTACAGGAGATAATCCTACAGGCACAGCAGAGGGCAGTCGTGTCCTTGAGCAGCACAGCCAGCCCGCCTGTCAGGCTGCGCCTCTGGCGGCGCAACTAAACGGTCGGAGACGTAAACGCCAAGGGCCAGGCTGTTCTAGTGGATAAAAACCCTCCCAAAACCCTCTACATTAAATTATCTATATAACTATCAATCAAACCGGCCTCTTAGAGAGTAAATGAGATCCTGTTTAAAAGGAGAATCAAAGACAAAGAGTTTCCCAGGCATTTGAAGGGCCCACAGTCTAACCCCTTCTGTTTCCGTAATGATTTACTGCCTCCCCGCAGAGTCTAAGTTTGAGTCGCTGCTGGTGGGGCTCGAACCCTCTCCATGGCTCTCTGGAGGTTTCGGACGCTCTTCCCAGGGTCTCTGGGTGCACTTGTGCCCATGAGGCTTGAGATGTCAAAGCTGAGCACAGAGCCGGCCAGCTGCGCTAATGACTCCAAGAACACGTTATTCTTCCAGTTACCAAAATGGGGCCCTGATTTCTGCAGTCTCTTCTAGGCATAGTTACAGAGGCAAAGCCGTCTGCTGTTTCTCATGAGGTTCTTAGGAATGGAAATGTGACTAATATGACAAGCCGGTAGCTAGCACCTACTCCTGCCACTACATCCCTATCAGGACACTCCATAGCACGTAAAAATACATACCGAGAGATCTTCTCAGTGTTTAGATGCGTTAAACTGCTCCCGTACTTCAGGCCTTACTTTCTGAGTGCAATAGTTTTTTAAGGATCAAAATAGTTTTCTTTATAATAGAATTACCAAAAATTAGACAGAAACATCTAACCATCTTTACTTTCGAGCACTGGAAATCATATGTTCTAGAAGTATCTGGGGGTGTAACATACGGAAATGTAAGCAAGACAATGATAATATGTGGGAAATACCAACCCAAAGCATGGTACCCAGCAAATAGTCCTAATCGTCTGTGTGAACCTAACTGCAAGCCCCCAAAGACAATTGGAAGGAGAACAAGCCAAAGCCAGCATCTTCTCCAGGCTGTTTACTAGACTCATGAAAGTCTAAACTAAGTGTCAACCTACTTGGGTATATCAATAATAAATGTATTAAAAGTAATAAAAGTATTAAAAGTGGGCATTTCTATCATGCCCACTGATCAATAAGACTAAAACGAGAAAACTTGTCTATGTGAAGTCTGCTTGTGTTTTAGATTAACAAAGGCAGATAAAGAGGTCATGGTTAAAATACATATGAAGATACACACATTATTTCTTTGAGTCTTTTTGGAAAAAAGTTTATTAGATGCTTGAGAGATAAGTCTGATATCTCAAAAGATATTGGTGATTTTGAATCCCCTTGAATTTAAATAGCTTTGGTCAAAACTTGATCTAGGGCAGAATTCCTTGAGAATGAGCTCCTTGGAATCCTAATTTTTGGAATATTATGTTTTTTAATGAACTGTTTGGGATGGTGTAGATTAGAGTTTGAACATACCCCTTTACTGCAGTACACTCAGAAATGTTAGTATGTAAATATGCATCCTAAATTTTCAATGTCAAACTTAATTGGCTTTGGGATTGTTTTTGCACAATGCATCTTGTGGAAATAGTATTTCTGAGGCCTCTTTTGAGGGCTGTTCTGGAGAAATACCGATTTACCTCTCTAGGAGATTTTGTGTGTCAGTAGGTAGTCTCTGAAGATAAAAATGCAATGACATTATTGTGAAATGCAATCAAACATTATAGTCTAGGGAAAGCACAAATTCTATATGAAAATTAAGCTGTAGGCTTTCTTTTCATCAAGGAAGATATTATTGAATGGTAATATCTGAATGAACTTACATAGTTTGATGTAGTCTATATAATTTAAAATCCATTTATCTTTTACCCTTCCTGATCTTGAATAAATCTTTCATGCACAAGGCAGTGCTTACTAGATGTCTTCTTTTTTTACATTCGTTAATCATCTCAAATTCAACCTGTCTAACCAAAACTAATTGAAGCAACTTGATCTGCAGTCCTTGAGTAATATTTTCATCTACCCATCCACCTACACGAGACACCAGGAATCTACCAGTCTCTTCCCTTACCTCAGTGCCCATACATAGCCCATCACTCACTTAGCATGTCTCACGTCATATCTGTCCTCTCCACCTCCAACACTGGTCTTAGTCCAGACCCTCATCATTTACATAAAATCCTAACTAGTCTCCCTTTTTCTAATCTTGTCCCTTCCCAAGTGTTTTCTTTATACTGATGCCAATGTGATTTTTCTAAAGTAAAATACTGATTATGTCATTGTTATTCTTGTTATTCTCTTTTTGTAAACTATCTGCCAGTTGAGTCCCCTTCATGGTAATCAAAATAAAGCCCTAGCTCCTTCTTCTATCATCCCATTTTTCTACTACCTCATCTTGTCTCCTTTTCCAATCTCCTCTTTGTGTCCAACTCTAGCAAAGAATACAAGTCAATCAAACTATCCTGCCTGCTCTACCCATCCCACCCCCTCAAAAAGAAGGTGGCCTTGGTGCTTTTTTACCTTTTACCTGGAAACAACTTATTCTCACACTAGCCACCCAACAAATATCTCTTCATCTTTCAAGACCAAGCTTAAGTTCATCCTCCTCTATAAAATCTTTCCTGATCCGTTTTTCCTCTGCTCCCATTATACACTCTACAGACTTTCATTATACTGACTTATTCACAAGTTTGTTTTTCCCTATGTTGATTTTAAGTTCCTAGAGGTACAAGATTGTCTCATCTTCAAACTCATCTTAAAACCACGAAAGGCTGATGTAGCACTTGAAACATTAAGGAAAGGTTTACAAATGCTTATTTAGTGAAAATGCTGTTATTTACTTTTACACACAAAATAATATGAACTATGAACTGTATTTTCCTGATTACACACCATATAGACATATGCTTGAAAAACTGTCTCCTCAAATGAGTCATCTCATACTACCTCATGTTTCTAGTATGTTCTGAAAGTGAAGAAGAAACACATAAATTTCCCTTTGGATTTTTTCTCAAGTTATCCTGTAACAGAGCAGCGTATTCTTGTCTTCCTTTCCTTTTCCCCACTGTCTCATAAACGCAATCATTATGAATAATTTTAGAAATCAAGAAAAATGTTTCTCATTTCTGCATAAGAGTGCCTAGAGAGAATGAAATACTTTTTTCAATCTCCATATTTCAGGTATTTAGAGAGTAAGGAAGGGGTGAAACCTAGCTGACATTTTTGGAATAACAGAGATATGGAGCCGTTTAGAAGCTTCTGAAAGGATTCTACTCTCTAAACCATGGATCAAGCAATAGGACTCAATCCTGAGACTCTGGCATTGACTTCTAGCCATTTGTACAATTGTAGGAACACAAAGGAAATCTTAGCATTTGGTTTGCAGGAGAAAAATTCACAAATTAACCTGAAGTCTGTTCTTGTTAAAAAATCTAGGAAATCTTGCAAATGGTTAATTGTTGAGATGTGTGGTCCTGGAGAAAACCGATTATTTGTTAATGCCTAATAAATGGTTTATAACAAGAAAGTGGCCAAGTTAACTGCATTTTAAGCCCACTTCCATCTCCAGTCTCTGCTCTATATTACTTACTAGAACTGTTATAAGAGCAATTTACTAAAATATACCTTTCAGTAAAAAGAAAGAAACATGCTTTCAGAATGGGTGCTTTTCCATTTCTTCAATATGCTGGACAGTTTTATGAGAAATACTTTAGTCCTGATGGGGACAAAAGGCTCATCCTCTGTCTAATGATGTGTTGGGGTGGATATTGTCTGAGAAGCAGGAAGCCTAGGTAGAAGGCATTGAAAAAGATGCTTTGAACTTGAAAGAAATATAAGAGAGCTTTAATACTTACAGCTGTCCTCCTCTTCAGTTATACATTTCACAACATAGCAGGCATAGATGAACCCTGCCAGCTGAAACAAAACAGAGGTGCTTTAGACATTAGGCAAAGGCATCCAAACAGGACCTCGCTAGGGTGTGGCTTTTCAAAGGCAGGCAGTGCACAACCAGGTTCAATGTTCTAAACTGGTTCATTGGGCTGGTTCTTGACTCCAGTGTGGACTTTTGAGTCAAGTAATGTCACTCTGCCTTAAAAATAAAGTGCTCTGTTTTTCTCTGACCTGTGTTTATGTGTAAGATTTGTTAATTGCCAAGAAGGCTACATCATGTTATTCTAGGTTCAGCAAAAAAAAAAAAAGAAAAGAAAAAGGAATTATGACCATTCATACATACAAATGACATTTGTATTTGTGCCATCAATTTCTAGTTCATTTTTCCTTAGCCCAGAGCTCAAGATTCTAAACTTGGCTGATACAGGAAAATGCTTTGAGGGAAATCTATTTCTGTGGTATGTTGCATGGACCCTGCCACGAAGAACTCTTAGTTAGGCCTGTAGTGGGAAGCAGGGAGGAAGTAAGGCTGTGACAACATGTTACAGGGAAGTGGTGAGGTGGACACTTTTAAGTAAGGAGTATCTAGATGCATTAAACTTAGGACTGCACACATCACAGCGTCCTTTCTGAAGCACACTACAAAAAGGTCCCTGTGGCCAGGGAAGTAGTCTTTGCTCACTGAAATTGGCACCAGTAAGGGTACATGGCCAAATCACTTGTTATCTGTCCCTTCAGATTGAGTGTTTTGTATTCCTTCAGTATCAGCAGAATATTTATTTAGTCAAATTATATGTGCTGGTTGAAGGAAATACATAATATAATTTCCAGATAAATGGAAAACTTTTTTTTTTTTCCTAAAAAATAATCCAAGTTGGAGAAGATCTTACAGGTATGTCCTGAGAACAGCGATGAGGATTATTCCTCATGACACTTCAGGCACGTTGACCTGGTTGAATAATGATTTTGTATGTGATAGTATTTTGTGTTGGGCAGGGGATGTTAGGAAAGGCTGAAATCAGGGGCTAATGCACAGGGTAAAAAGGTGCTGCCGGGATGAGTCTAATGAAGTTGTTTGTCATTAGTTGACCGTGGTCTTTCAGGAGAATGTGAATGGAACAACTTGAGGCAGAGATGGTCCACTGATAGGTATTTAATGAGCACAGATCTATTTGGTGACAAACACATGCCCAGGGGTCCAGGAACATTAGAAAATCTCTAATTTGGAGTTGAGGGAGAGAACATGAGCAGGTAGATTCTAGCTCCCCTGCCAAGGAGAACTGGGATGGTTAAAACCGTGGCCATTCTGTGACCATACTCAGGAGGAGGAACAGGTGGGCAAGAAGACCTAAGCAACATATTCTTCAAAGACTTTTGCTTATACATTCTGAACGAGATGAAACATGTAGCCCCCACGCTACCCCAATTCAGTATCGGAATCAGGGCACACAGTGGAGAGAACAGTAAGAATGTACCCGATGGCACAGTAGCAGAGTTAGTGTTCTATTTTTCTTTTAAAAAAGATAGAATGTAGAATCATCATCAAGTCAGCATTTGTTTTTTCTCTTTGGTACAACCCATTTCCTTCTATAATGGAAATGTAGTCATCAGGATCGTTATTTTTATGGGACTTTTTTTAAGCGTACAGGGTACTTGTTAAAAAACTGTGTCTTCACTTTCGCTTTAGCAAAGATTTTGATGAGACCAAACCAAATCACATGGTGATCTGAGCATTTTCATGGGTCTTGGAAAAATAGACTTCGTCTTAACTTTTCATCTCACAGGACCCATAAAATACTCAAATCATGGTGTGAGCCAGTCCCATGGGTACTTTTCTCATTGTCACCTGCATCTGGCAGTGACTGGGTAAAGATGCTCTGGGTATGGTCAGGTCCCCTGGACCCTGCCTGTATCTCCATCACTTTACATTAAATCCTTTTCATGCCGGGCTGATATATCAAAGTTCATTTCTTCCTTTCAGTTTTAAATTACTCGAATTATTTGTACAGCAATTTTTCCTAATCAAACTTTTCTTTGTGAGTCTTACTCATGACTTCATTACTTTGGAATGAAAATCTAGATAAAAAGCATTGATAAATTCTGAGGTTCAGCGCCGATAAGTTTAAACTCCTCATTAAAATGTCACTAGATTCTAGATTATTAACTACTCTCCCAAAGAAAGTGCAGCCGAGGCACTGTGTTCTGCTTACAAGTGATCTTTTAATTGTATTCAGTTGCATTCTTTAACTATCTGGGGAGCTCCTTTGATATAAAAGTAAATCCTGCTCCATTTCATTACAAAAGCTTGCTGATTAAGAGAACTTTAGCTTTAAATTGGTCACTTCTAAATACAAATGGAAATTTGTTTCTGCCCAATTAATCAAGATTCATCAACTTCTGTTATCTTCCAATTTTCCTACATCATATATGCTTCTAATTTAATTTTTAACTTACTAACAGCAATTTAAAAAATTTACCTCTGGAAAGGGGGTTGAACTTCTTTCTAACCATTCTGAATGCCTCCTATACAGTACAACTCTGTTAATTCCCCCTTGAGTGCCAAGGATGAATTAGATCAGCGTTTCTCAACCTCAGCACTATTGACATTTTGGGTTGGATAATTCTTTTTTGTGGGGGTTGTGTGCATTGTAGGATGCTTACCAAGGTCCCTGATTCTACCCAGTAGATGTCAGTAGCACCCTCCCCCCCCACACACACCAAGAAAATAAAAAATGCCTCCAAACATTGCCAAATATCCTTTAGGAAGCAAAATCATCCTGGATTATAGTCACTGCGTTAGATACAGTCCTAACCTCAAGGAATTTGCAATCATGTAGCAGGGATACACATATAATTGTAATTCAAAGTAGCTTAAGGTACCAGAAGGAAGGAAGAAAATTGGGTGTCTACTAAGTGACAAAAAGCAAACTGGGCATTTTTACACCTCAGTGCATTATCCTCACAACCCCCCTCAAGCATGTGTTGCATCTGTTATTGCAGATGAATGGTAAAATGGCATTGCTTTTCCAGAGTGAGATAGTCAAACGGGAAAGAAGTTTTCTTTAGGGAAGAGTTCCACCTGCTGAGAGTTTGGGGGCCTTATACTAGAGCAGTGGAAATCAAGGCTGTGAAGGCAGATGAGGGCAATAGAGTGTCCACTTGCAAATCTAATTATGTCGTTTTTCAACACAGTAGGCTTTAAGAGCACCCCATCTCATATAACAATATATTTAAAACTTTTCATGGCATACAAACCCTTCCGTATATGATGCTTAGCTTTCTGTCTAGCCTCATTTCCTGCTACTCCTAGCTTCAGAATCAACAGCAATGTTAAGGTATTGGTAGTTTGCTAACATATAGCAGGTGATTTGTCTTTTCTGTGCCTTGTTTCTCTGCTCTGCTTCCAAAGCTTTGTAATGCCCGACACCTCCTCCCTTGTGCTGGTAACCTCTGCACCTTCAGTAACTCTAACTCATCCTTTAAGACTGAACCAAGATGTTGCCCCCTCCAAGAACTTGTGATCTGTTCCCAGGTTGAAGGTTGATACATCTGAGATAGACCTAGAGAGATGGGAGGGCATGGAGAGGGAACATGAGAGAAAAGGAGAGGGAAGAGAGAACATCTTTCAAGCAGAGCTCAGAAAAAGAGCAAGGAAAATGTGAATTATGTTCAGAGAGGAGCAAGTGGCAGTTCAAAGGAGTATGGACTATGTGAAGGTGAGTATCAGGGCACAGGGCAGAGAACAGTGAGCCAAGTTGTTTTATTAGATCTGTGTACATGGAATTAAAATAAAATTACTTAATTTTGTTCTTTATTCAAAGATGGCCATAATAATATGAAAAGTACCAATGGCATCATATGAGACAAACATGCAATTATCCACATGTAGAATATTCCAGTTATTTCTGTCCTTAGCATTCAAAGCAGAGCTAAACTTAAATCTCTCTTTTTATTCCTCTTTTCGCCTTCATACATCTAATGTGATTTATTCACTTCTAATTTACCTGATAGAGAATACATATCATCTTGATATCATTACTGACTGAAAGGAAATGATCTTTTCTCTATATAACTAAATCAGATTAACATTCTTTTTTTATCCACAACTAAATTACGATTGTATGTCCCAGAAATTCACTTAGAAGCTAATAGATAAAAGGAAATAAAAGGCTTTTGGTAAGTTTTTAAATATATTCAATTGCAAGAATTGAAAAGGTAAAAACCTTGGCATTTAAAATACTACGGTTTGGACTTCTGCTTCTGGGAAGTTGGAGTAGATATACTTTCCCTGTTTTTTCCACAAAGTACAAGTAAAAACCCTGGGTGTTATATATAAAACAAACATACAAAGACTCTGAAAGGTGGAGAGAAGAAGGGAGACTGGCTGGGGACCTTGGGACCTGAGGAAGACCATGAGATAAGTTCCCTGCTTTTGTTATTGCCTCATCTATCCCAGACTTGGAGCCACACGCCTAGAAATGCCAATGGTCACGAAGAGAACAAGGCCCAACAAAAATCTTGTTCTCCCTTGTAAAAGGACTAGGGAAGGGGCGATCTAGCAAGACAGATAATTTTAAGACAATATATTCTCTTCCCGGGCTAATACTACAGATAAAACATCATAGTGAAACCTTTAAATACCAAAGGCAAACATCTTTAAAGCAGAAACAGGGTACTTTTGGGTCTAGATACTCCAGAAAACAGCTTGGCAGTTTCATAAAAAACTAAACATGATAACTTCAGTATGACCCAGCAATTGCACTCCTGGGCATTTGTCTGGAAAAAAAATGAAGACATATGCCAACACAAATACCTGTACCTGAATGTTTATAGCAGATTTATTTACAATAGCCCCAAACTGGAAACAACCCAGATGTCCTTCAGAGGGTGAAGAAACAATCAGTGGTACATTCATACTATGGAATACTACTCAGCCACAAAGGGAGGGACTACTGATACTTGCAACGATCTAGAAGAATCTCCATAGAATTTTGCTGGATGAAAAATGTCAATTCCCAAAAGTTATATACTGTATGACCCCATTTGTATAATGCTCTTGACAAACAAAATTATAGAAATGGAGAACAGATTAGTGCTTGTCAAACTGTTAAAGGGGGAGCTTTTTATAGAGTGAAAGAGTGCAGCCTCATTAAGATTGTACACTTGTTTTCTGAGTCAGTTTGGGTTCTGCTTTGTATACCTACTGCATGTCTGGTTGTGACTGAAAGTCCAGAAGAAGACAGTTGCCAGCTGAGCTATTGACAATGCATCCACGGGAATTGGTGACCTTCAAAGATGTGACTGTAGATTTCACACAGCAAGAGTGGGCCATGCTAGACACATCCCAGAGAAAGCTGTTCAGAGATATGATGCTGGAGAATATCAATCATCTGGTCTCAGTGTGATATCAGCTCTGGAGAGATGTGATTTCCCAGTTGGGATAAGGATAAGTGTGGGGAAAAGGAATCAGACTCCCCCCAAAACCAGAGGTCAGGTTTTTTTGAATGGACCCAGGCTGCTGTGATGAAGTAACACTGCACAGGACCACTGCAAGAGGACATCTTTCCTAATTTATGTAACATCCCTTTATGTCGTTACGGGCTCAAGTTACATCTTCACATATTATGTGTCCATTGCCATAGTTTTATAATTATTTGTTTTATGAATTTGCCTTTTAAATCATGTGGGAAACAAAAGGAAGAGTTATAAACCAAAAATACTGGATTTCATATTTACCTATGCAGTTATTATTACCTGAGTTTTTAATTTCTTCATACGGCTTTGAGTTATAGTCTACTGTCCCTTTATTTCAGCCTGAGGGGCTATAGGACCTCTTCAGCAAGTTTTGAAAAGAGTTTTACAGACAATTAAAAAGGTAAATATACATTTGCTTTATGAACCAGCAATTCCATTCCTACTTATTTACCCAGAAGATATAAAAACATATTTACCCATGAAGATTTTTCCATGGGTCTTCATAGCCATGCTTTTCAAAATAGCCCCAAAGTGGGAAAACACCTAAATGTCCATCAAATTGTAAATGGAAAATAAAAAGTGATATATACATATGATGGAATACTGGTTGGCAATGAAATATGGATACCAGTAAGAACAAGGAAGAATCTTAAAAATATATAAACTGAGATTAGTCAGACAGAAAATATGACATACTCTTATGATTTCACATTTATATGAAATTCTAGAAAAGGCAAAAACTACAGTCACAGAAAACATCAGGTACAGACTATGGCTTAAGTTGGGAGGAGATTGACTGCAAAGAAATTTTGAAGGTATTGGGCTCTAAACATGACTGGGATGATGGCTGTATAATTACATTTCAAATAAGAACACTTAAAATAGATGGATTTTATGCATGTAACATATACCATATAAAGCTGTAAAAAAAAGTTCTCCCCTTTGTTGATACAATTGACTGTACATTGAGTTTTCCTTCAACAATATCCATTGCACATGTACTGTATGCATGCTTCCATCTGTCATGCCATGAAATCTGTTTCAAAAGTCACCAACTCCCCAGCCACTTAGACTGGTGGTGGAACACCTCAGGGTTTCTCAGTGGCAAAAGTCTGAGATGGTCCTGTGGATCTCCGAATCTTGCATATTCTATCCACTCACTTCCTCCTCTCACTCGGATACCTTCTTTACACATGACTGCGTAAGTTACCTTCTTTGAGCCTCAAATTCCTCTTGATAAAATGCAGATAATAATAGAGCCAATTTCTAGTGGTATTCTGAAAACTAATTTAACAATTGTAAAGTTTTAGAACAAAGTCTGGCACATAATAAACTCTGTATGAATGCATGTTAAATAAAACAATATTGAATGAGTGTGGTGATTAAAACTAAGATGAGGAATCCTTGTGGGGATGGAACTGTTCTCTATCTTGACAGTATCATTGACAGTGCCCTGATGGTGATATTGTACAAGAGCTTTGCAAGATGTTAATCATTGGGGGAACTAGGTAAAGGGTAAATGAGAATCTCTCTGTGTTAGTTCTTCCAATTGCATGAAATCTATAATTACCTCAAGATAAAAAGATTAATTTACAAAATACCATATTTTAGGGTACAATTATTTGTTTTTAAAAACATATTATAGTTTATAAATTTGTAAATGCATTTAAACAAGGCAGATTTACTTGTTTTAAGTACAAAGGTGTATTTTAATCTTGAGCCCTTAGACCAACAAAGAAGTCTAAGGTAGTTTTTTTTTTTTTAATTATTTATTTATTTTTAAAAATTACGTTAAAAAAATATGAGGTCTCATTCAACCCCACCGCCCCCACCCCCCACTCTCCCCACACCAACACTCTCTCCCATCATCGTGACACATCCATTGCACCTGGTAAGTACATCTCTGAGCATCACTGCACCCCATAGTCAATGGTCCACATCATAGCCCACACTCTCCCACGTTCCATCCAGTGGGCCCTGGGGGGATCTACAGTGTCCCGTAATTGTCCGTGAAGCACCACCCAGGACATCTCCTCGTCCCGAAAACGCCTCCACATCTCATCTCTTCCTCCCATTCCCCAAACCCAGCAGCCACCATGACTACCCTTCCCACACCCATTCCACATTTTCTCTGTGGACATTGGATTGGTTGTGTCCATTGCACATCTATGTCAAGTGGAGGCTTAGATTCCACATGGATACTGGATGCACTCCTCCTGCTTTCAGTTTTTGATGTTGATACATTGAGTCATTATGTGGAGATGAGGGGTAGCAAACACTACTTTTAATTTGCAATTATCACATATTCTCAAATAAATTCCATGTTTTTTTTCCATTTAAGTTTGCATTTAATTTAAATAATCTGTTTTGTTCTTAATTCCTAATTCAGATGCTATAAATCCATGCTTTCTGTAATATGAGAAAGATGATATGCTCTCACAAAATATAGTTTTAAGTTGCAGATGATTTTTACTTGCTCTTTTGCATCTCTTCCACCGACATAATTTGAAATTGCTTCAGCAAAGGATTCTAATATGATTATTTCAGTGTTATTAATGAAGGGCTTCTATCTGAATTGTTTTAGTAAATGGACTGGTGGATCATTCTTTTGTCCACCAGATGATTCTTCTCCTGTATTGTTTCACTGGCTGGACTGTTAGGGGAGTAGGTTCCATTTTTTTGGTAGGAATAATCCAGGTGCAGTTATCAACCTAGGATAACTCGTGAGGGATTGCCTCTAGAGCTATTGTGAATTTTCACAGCCTACTGGGTCAGAAAAGCTTTTCAGAGGATCAGACACATATCTTAATACCAGCCTTTAGGTATTGTGCCGCATCATCAAGCATGACAGTATTAAACTCTTTTTAAATGATTAAATAAAACTGGACATAAGATGCAAACCTGTATTATCTATTTAAGGCTGGGAAATGGACTGAATCAAATGTCAGTGCTGGCTTAACCAATCATCCCCATTATAAATTGGACTCTGGAGACTGGTAGATTTCTTTAGGCCAAATTCACCAAAAAGTTAAAGGAGTTCAAATGAGTCTAGTGCACTAGTAAAAGTAGTAGAATAGACATTCAGGCAGGGTGAAAGGTAGCTAATAAAATTAAAATGTCATCACAGTTATTATCTGTCTCACAGTTTAAGTATGAGATTAATTTTAGAAACTGTATTGAGAGCAGTAGTTCCAACATTCTGTACACATGCCAGTTGGGAGGTGATCAAAGAACTGCCACAAAATAACTTCACTTATAAAGGTAAGAAACTGTTCACTGAAAGCAATCAGGAAATGTGAAAAGCAATCTATCAACACCACCATAATATTTTACTATTAAAACAAATTTAAGATTGTATGGAAATGCTTGAGGATTTTAAAATGTTCTATAAAATATAAATAATAAATTCAATTAATGCAATTCTGTAAAATTCCTGAACAAAATTAGTCCCTAATACCTTTGGGAGAAAATGGTACAAACAACACCATTTTGCTCAGAGAAGGTAGGGGAACTAAAGAAAAATTAATTGTGCAAAAAAAGAAAACATTTGCAAAAATTAATAGCTATGACTAAAAATGTTCAGGGTATTATATTGGGGGAAGTGTGTTATCTCTATTGATGATAATGGGAATACAAGGTCAGAGTCTTCTTAAGAGACTAGAGGAGATTATTTATGTTAGAATACTAGTGCTAAGATAGCCGATATTAAATGTGAGGTTTTAAAAAATTACTTAAAGTATATTAATCTTCCTTTAGCAGAGATACTAGATTAGAAAATAAGGATAATGTAGAACATATAATGCATCGGGAACTTCAGCACATATAACAATCTATTTCAAGGAATCATAAATGAGATGCTATTATGAGAATATAATATTAAGACTATACACTGAATCTATATCTGTTTAAAAACCTGGACTCTGAAAAGAGCAATGATGAAGAGTTCAGTTTTACATTGGAAGGCAATTCTATGGGCATTTTTTAGGTTTCCCACTTTAAGTCCTGCTCTGTATGACATTTAAGCATTCTTGAGGAAGGACTATGATCTAATGATCATAGTTACATGGAGGATGTCTAAAGAAAGCAGTGTGGTCCTAGGTTATTTGAAGAGAATTACCACATCTAGAACAAGGGAGGTGAATAGTCCCACTCTCTTGGAGTTCTTCAGTTAACATGTAGAGAAATGTGTTCAATGCTGGTACCACAATTGAGGAGGGACACCCAGCAAAATTGTAACAATGTGGTAAAGGGAGATAGAGAAATGAGAGATTATGAGTAAAGTGCCCGGCTCATAGAAAGTTCACATTAAACATTGTGGCGGTGGTGGTGATAATGATAATGATTATGATAATGGAGCATTCCCTAGGCAAACGCTTCCTGGTAACATGACTGAAAACTCACTGACTTCTAGGATACATTTAATCTCAGGGATTTCAAAATAAGAAATGGGTAAAGTATTATTGTGTAGAAATAAGAAATTTGGAAATCAAAGGTCCATTCTGACATTTTCCATATTCATAAACTGTCAAACAAGCATTTGTCAAAGAGCAAATTGAACAATTCCCCCAAAATAAATTTATAAAAATCTTGCAATTTTTTCATATTAAAGTAACTGTGATGAAACAGAAAGACATTTTATCTATGGGGGATTGAATAAGACAACATTCCTGGTCCTGCCTTACCCACATCTTCAGGAGGTTTTGGGGTCATTCAGGAGCCCTAGAATCATGCAGATGTATAATTGTGGGCACAAAATAACTGCAAAGGCAGAAGTTGTCCTTTCCAACCTCATGAAAAGACACAGATTAGATGTCCCTAGAGTCACTTCTGGTATTGACTAAATGTTTTAGACAAGAAGTTGACTTTTAGAAGAAACAAGGTTGAAGTCAAGAAACAGAGTAGAGAATCATAGGCAAACCTCCTTTCTGGCTCAATGGTGGCTTTGGCATGGCCAGCTGGCATGTCCCCATGGTTTGGAAGCAAATGCCATCCTCTCACAGGTCAGCATTTTTGGCTTATGTTGATTGTATATGTGGTGGGAGATAGGTAAGCTTATAATGTTACCCAACATTGGCAAATCTTCATAAGTCACCTCTCTTTTTGGCAAGATAATGAATGCCAAAAGAGGTGTTAAATGACAAAGTCACAACTATAAAACTAAACTATAATTCATTGATTGTTAAATAAAAATATTGTTAAAAATAATTGTATTGTTACTGTATGAAAAAATTGAATAAAAAGGAAATAGGAAAAATTAGCTAGAGAGAAAAGTTGATTCAAAATGTTACAGTAAGCTCAGATATTTCTACTGGGGTTTTTGAAAATATGGTGAAAGGAATCTTTGAAAAATTGGTCCCTTTACCAAGGCATTTGTGGGAAAAAGCTTTTTGTTCTGTGGAAAGGTATTTTATGTAGCATTCAATGAAGCATGTTTCTGAAGCAAAGTACTTGCTACCACATGTGACAGAAATGAAGAAGAATAGGAGTGAAGATAGTAACAAAAAGAAACACCAAGGAAAAGGAATAATATGTGAATGGGAGAAGAAACAAATTTGAAGACCATTTTTTTTTCAAAAGCAATTTTAAAAGGCAAAAAATGGAATCTAAGTGTCACTTTAAAGGTCTACCAGTTCTTTCCACATAGCTATATAATCTTGTTGGATTGAACATCCCAGGAGTCAGACTTCGGCTATGATTGGCATCCTTCATTGATCCCCTTCTACATTTCTGTTAGCATCTTTTCAACACGAAATCTTAGATTATCTTCTTTCTGCATAACTCAAAGTCAATAAAAGGGTGAAGTAAACTTTGCATTGAGTACCTCAGAATGAAGGAATTGAATTAATTCCCAGTAGCATGATTATTATCATTTCAATGTATGAAAACTAGGAAAAAATGCAACTCATTTGTGTGTGTATTTCTTTTTTTTCCTTTTGAAGCATAAGCCTCAAAACCAATCAGTCATCTAATCAACCCTTCAGATCCCAACTAAGAGCTGGCAGGTAGGAAAGGAAAGGCTAGTGACTAATATTCAAAGTAGTAGTGTTGTTGGAGTGCTCGCTATATTCTGAGCATGTGCAAATACCTTTATAGCTATTGTCCGATATGTTCTTTCCAAAACCAAGGAACATGTTTCTATCATGATGTATGATTTATAAATGAGAAGATTGAGGTCTAGAGAGATGAAGTGATTCTGGAATTAAGAGATAGTAAGGAGCAGACTTGAACCCATGTCTACTAATCCCAAATCCTCTGCTTTTCACTCCTACATTTATTATTTACTTAAAATAAGTTAAGGAAACATAAGATTCTAAAAACCAGAGTGAATTCACATCTGATGAAAAATATCTATTTCCCCTAAAAAAATTGTTTACCTGGTTTTCTAAGTTTGACATTTGGATCTAGAGAATGGTACTGAGTTTTGGATTAGCAGGGCTTGGAAATCAGCAAGAAACAAACTGGCTCAGCGACCAGACAAACCACAGAGGAGTTTAACACCACTTGTGGGAAACATAGAGAATGTAGGAGAAGGAGAATGATCCTCCTGCTCATTTAATTACTATTTCAGTTCTCTTTCAGTGGTTCCGACTCATCATGATTTTATAGTCCTCCCCTGAATTGTTTATATATGCCTCTACACACCACAGTGGGCTTCTTATATTAGAAATATATTTGTGAGCCACTAATTACCTTTAGCTTACTGCTGGTGGGCAAGGCAAGTCTCATGTCAGGCTGATAGTTATGTGGGTGGTATGGTCCTATGAAAATTTAATCGGTGGCTCGCCATTCACCAAGATAAACAATTGATGGCAAAGTGTTCAAGGACACTGATGATCTGGCTGAAGCCTACTCTTCACTCCGACTCTCGTGGCTCCCTTTCTCCTTCACTACTCCCTGTGCACCAACCATATTAACTCTCTGGCAGTTCTCCCAATAAACAAGCCATACCCTTTGATACCTTCATGCCTATGGTAGATTGAACCTTGTACCCCAATAAAAACAAGTTCTTAACCTTAATCTGTTTCAGTGGGTGTGAACACATATGTAAATAGGACCCTTTGAAGATGTATTATCAGTTAGAGTTTGGACACATTTGTGAATAGGATCTTTTAAGATCTATTTGGTGCGGCCAAACTGAATCAGTAATACAAATTAATCCATATTACCAGAGGCTTTCTGGTAAACAGCTAGAACAAGGCAGAAGTTAATAGAAACCAGAAAAGCCCACACAAGGGGATCACCATGTGTTTAGAGGCAGAGACACAGCTAAGGAATCCCAAGGATTGTGGCAAGCTAATACCAGCAGGCTACAGAGTTCAGGGAGAAAGCATGGCCCTGCTGACACCTTGAGTTTGGACTTCTAGCCTCCAAAAAATGTGAGACAATCAATTCCTGTAGTTAATCTAACCTACTGTGTGATATTTGTCATAGCAGACTGGCAAACTAAGACAATGCCTATGCATATGGTATATAGTTATCTGACAGAATAGCATATGCAAAAATGAATTATATTGTATAATAATAAATAAAATGAATTATTTTGTGTAATACAGTTAAGTAAGAGGGTGCTGCATGAGCACAGAGTAGCGAGGACCTATCTGCCTTTTGACAAGTACTGTTGAAGTAGCCCAGGCCTCATGTAGGCACTCACTAGCTGCCGTTGAATTTTGCTTGTTGCATGAGGATGCCTTTAACAATTGACCTGACTCAGACTCTATTCGGCCAACACCACAAGAAGGAAGGGGGTTTTAAAATTTTTAAACTTTTATTTTCCTAACATGTATTGATTGGTCTAAGTGGTTTCTGTGTGTGTGTTTATACATATTTTCCTTTAAGGACATAGAAATTGGGAAGTGTCAGCTAACTAAGGGAACTGAACGGAAATGGCTTCTGAAACAGACGTTTGAACATGGGCTTTCCAATGATTTCTTTCACCCCAAATTCTAAAAAGTCCTTTAAAACATATTTACTTATTCTTTATGAGTAAATATTGTTACTATTTATGAGCTCTAATCTGTCCTATATTTATGTTAAACTAATTCTATCTAGATTGTCAGTTCTTAATTTCTCCTCTAATTATTATATCATTAATGTTTCTCATTTTACACTTGTCAAACCTTATCAAGGAGAGTACACTATTGATGATGACATAAAGAAAAACAAGGTGAGGAGAAAACAAAAGTGAAGAAAAGGACTTGGTAAATTTATAAAGATATGAAAGAAAGAGACAGCTGAGAATGGCTTCCTGTACAGGAAAGTTTTAATTTTTAAAATTGTCATCAAAATGCGACAAGAGTCATGTCTTCATTTCTTTAACTCTGCACATTAGTATCCACGTGGACTTGTAGTTTTTCTCCCTAATTCCAGGAAAATGTTTTTCATTCAGTGATGAGTCTCACTGCATTTGAAAAGATACAAAGGGGCACGCTCTTTATAACCACACCATCAGAACTCAGAGGGAGAGAAAAAAACTGCCTGCATTTTCTCTTCCTTTCAAGATGCCGTCATTATGAGTCGTTATCCCAGAGAAGTGAGACTTGCGGACACTCTATCTCCTCACTTTACCTTAATGACTTCAAGATTATTGAAATCTCATTATTGAACGCCATTGTTCTGTGGTGTGTGTGTGGATATGTGTGGATGTAGGTTTTCACACAGCAGGAAACACTGAGTAAGAGATGCCATTATGATGATTTTCATGGTCATTTGTGAAGGTTGATTGAATTCTAAAATTAGCCTCAGTCTGCTCCTGTAAGATCAATTTTCTAAAATTAGGTGGTTTTAAGGTTTATTTGTTCTATACCTAACTTTCCCCCATATACTCCGTAAGCCTCCATCTAGAATTTGTGACTAAGTGTCCTTCTAAATCACTTTCTTAAAATAGTTATGATTCCCACACACTTGCAACTCTACTGTCTCCAGTCATATACCATGTTCCATCCTTACAGGTGCCTGGAAAGCAGGTAGACCTTTCTATTCCTTATTTCTGGTGAACATGTGCAATCCGAGAGTGTTAGTGAATAGCAGTAATTGACATTTATATAAAGCACTCACTTGGTGCCAGGTTCTATTCATGCATAAACTTTTTCACTCCTCAAAATCATTCAATGCACAAGCATTATTATTATATCCTTTTTACAGAGGAGGGAGATGGATCATTGAAAAGTTAAACGACTAGTCCAAAGTTATCCACTAGCATGTAATTGAACTGTTTCCTAGGACTGCTGTAACAAAACAGCACAAACTAGGTGGCTTCAAACAACGGATACTTATTCTCTCACAGTTTGGAGGTGAGAAGTCCAAAATTAAGGTGTTGGCAGGGCCATTTTCCTTTGAAACTTGTAGAGGAGGAGCGTTCTTTGCCTCTTACTAGTTTCTGAATATTACTGACAATCCTTGGTGTTCTTGGCTTATGGCAGCATCTGTCCAATCTGTCTCCATGTCCATGTGGACTTCTCTGTGTCTATCTGTCTGTGTCAAGTTATTCCCTTCTTATAAGGACAGGAGCCATTTTGGGTTAAGGCCCATCTTAGACCAGTTTGGCCTCATTTTAACTAATTACATTGTCAACGCCCCTATTTCTGATTCTGTTGGGGGGAAACAATTCAACTCTTAACAAGCTGGGATTCAAACCCTGTCTGCCTGGGTCCACGTTCTGAAACACTCCACTGTGTGGCCAATACCTTGTAAAACCCAAAAGGCTGCATTCTCCTTCGCACTATGGCCCTTCAGAATATCACCTCATGGACTAAAATTTCTCCCTTAAAATGTACCTGGCCAGAAAAGTAAACCATCAAAAATACCTGGGCTTTAATATAATTTATTAAGAACTTTAATTATAGAGAACAAATTCTCTTATACCTAAAGCCTTAAGTGATTTTAAAAGATCTGACCACATAACAATATATTTCCTTGATTGCATTCTATTTTACCAAGGTAAAAAATTCAAGGTTTCTTGAACTATTTCTATTTATTAATGACAACCAATAGAATGCCTAAGTCTTTAACCTAAATGGCATATCTGGGAAAATGAACCTAAGATGAGATAGAAAAAAGTGAACTTTTAATTTTCCTAAAGTTAAAGTAATTTGGAACAATTACTGGACACAAATTACATGAATAATGGTCAATATAGAGTGTCTATAATTTGAAGCTTGGTGCTCTAGCTATTGTTGGAGAAATTAAAAAAAAACAGGAACCACAGTTTCATCTCTTAGAAAATATAGTCTAATGAAATGGTGTCATAAAAATAAGGATGTATAATAACATGGCTCAACGTATATGAAAGCTGAAGTGTTGAGGAATGCAAAGCTATAATAGAAATAAAATGCACATTCCTGCCCTTAGAAGCTTCTGCTATTTGGGAGGCATGGGGTATATACACACTGCCCACCTATCTACACATACACATGTATAAACACACAACATCCACTCACCTTAGAATCAGGTGGATTGAAGAACTAGAATGATGGTGTGCTTTGTCACTACCCTTCTGCAGCTGAGATTCCTTTTCTCCTTGTAAAGTACAGAGGTTGGGTGATTGGAGGGAAGATGAAAAAGTAGGGTAAAACAATCCATTTCCTAACCTTATTTCTTCTAGCCTAGAATTTCTGTTCCCTTTCAAACTCAATAATGTCAGTCTCAAACATGGTGTCTTTCGCAGAAAAAATAGTGAAGGGTTCAAGAAGCACAGAGCTCCTGGCATTATCAGAGAGAAACCAATGTGATAATGTTGGGTGGAAGTACCAAGTCCACAATTTGGCAAACATCTCTGTGGAGGATTAATGAACAACCAAGTTAAATTAGGTTTAATCGCTTCTCACAAGATGGACTGAGTATGAACAGAAATCTATGAATATTGTTTCAGAGCAAAAATACCTATAAATAAAACTGTAAAGGGGCCCAGGAGGGTGATGTTGGGCTTTATTTTCTACCAGAGCTGCCAGGTTCAGTCAAAAGGAGCAGAGCACTGAAGCTGGCTTTGGAAGGGTGGCACTGTCACATTCCTGAACCCTCCTAGGCCGATCACTTCGAATTTCTTTTTGGTTTCCTTAGCTCCGACTCTTTGGATACTATTGGCACTGCAGCAACTTGCCTTCTCTAGGAGAACAGAAATGTTCAAGACAGCGAAGGGAAAAAGAGTCTTTATTTCAACTAAACCGGTGTCAAGAGGGTTCTGAAGCTGTCCAGTGCAATAAACCTGACTAATACAGTTTGGTTTCTAGCAGTGTTATCAGAGCTAAGATGGCCGGGTCACTGCTCATGTTGAATGAAAGATTGACACTATGGGCTTTTTCCCATTTCAAAGATAGTATTCTCTTCAAGTCCATGTGAAATTACAATATATCATATCACAACAAGTGGACAAGGCTTACCTATATACAAATATATCCTATTCAAAGAGCTTTGGGGGGAAAGGAATGGGATTCAACAAACAGAAATAATGTGATGTTTTCTAGATGGTCAAAGTTTCTGAAATAATTTAGAACTTGAATATATTGTTTGGTGATGACTTCAATTTATAAGGTAGGTTTTTATCTGTCCTGTAACAACTTCTTAGGAAAACCACTAATCCAATGAGTGAATTGGTTCCATTCCAAGAAGGCAGCAAAAGAGGGCTCAGAATGGTTCAGTCCAGTCAGCTTCCTGGAAAGCGGCAGATGCAGAGCTCGCTTCTGAGTATGTTGTCTGATTACCTGCCCTTGTTTTCACCACCAATCCATTGAATACTTACTTTTCCAAAAGTCTGTAATTAGAAGAGATGGGACATTTTCCCTTTTCCCTTTTCTCAAAGGATGTGAGAATTTGATTATGAAATACTGAATGAGCCCTTTCTGCATGCTATATCCAGAAAGAGTGGGAGCAAAAGGGGTAGAGAGGTCAGGAAATAAAACTTTTCTGTTCCATCTAGAATTGCCAAGTTTATAATTTTTATCATTACATACATTTCCCTTATCTTTGGAGCTCAGTATTTACATTGCCAACTGCTCACCAGACATCCTTTCTTGGCTGTCTTAGTGGACATCTCAAATTTACCATGTCTAAAACTTAACTACTGATCTCTCTAATATAGGGATTCTTAACTTTTTTGTTCCATGGACCCCTTTGCCAGTCAGGTGAAAACCACAGACCCCTTGCTAAGTCCACACTGTACTGTGTATTATTTAATAAATATATCACACCTGTACCAATATGTCCCCACAAGAATGTTTTTTTTGAATTTCAATTCAAGCTCACAGACCCCTTGATAAGAACCCCTGTTCTAATACCTGCCTCTATCCATAGCCTTTACTGTTCCAGATGATGGTGATGCCACATTTCCCTCTGTTAAGTTCCAAACCTATAGACTCATTCTTGACTCTTTTTCTCATATCATAGACCCAATCTGTCAGGACATCTGGTAGGTTGTTTTCAGGGTATATACAGAGTATGACCACGCTTAATCAACTTCAGTGCTATCTCCCAGATCCACACTGTCATCTCTCTTGCCAGATTTAATGAAATAACCTCCTAACTTCCAATCATTGCTCCCTACAGTCAATTTGCAATACAGCAATATCCTTCAAAATGTAAGGCAGATTGAGTCACTTCTCTGTTCAAAACTCTCCATGGCTCTCTACTCGGAGTAAGGGAAAGAGTCTTTAAAATGGACCCTACAAATCTGTCCCCTCCCATTAGCTCTCCATTCTGGTCCTTCCCCTTGATCTCCTTTCTCACCCTGCTTAAGCCACCACGAGTTTCCTTGCTATTCCTTGAACATACCAGACCAATGGCTGCTTTTTGGTGCTGGACATTCCCTCTGTACGTCTTTCAAGTCTTTGTTCAAATGTGACCTTCTTGGTAAGTCTTATCCTGACTACCCTATTTCAAATTGCACCTTCCTTGGCACTCTCAATACCTATAACCTTGCCCTATTATTTCCATTGTAATTTCATCTGATGCATGAACAAGTCTCTTTTATTCTATTTCTAAAGCTAATTGTGTGGTTGAGTTGGGTTATTTTGGCACTAATAATCTGGATAGAAATTGCTGGGTCTGTTCCTCTTGGAGAAATGCAAGTTGCAATTTGGTCTTGGTACCCTACTTAGAGAAAATTCCTTCAAATCTCTCCCACATTCAAACTTACCTTCATCCTATATATCCCGAAGGTCGAGGGTCCCATATCTCAGGGTGAAGTCTTCAGCTTCTGGGTCACAGTAGACCTGTGCTCTGCTCTGCATGCTGTGCCTCCTGCTTCCTTTCTCCATCGATTACCTCTACTCACACCTGTACCCTTAAATTTCCTCATTCTGCTCTTCTTTTCCCATCAGAAAAACAACAACATTGAAATCTTAAACTTCTCCCCTTTGCAAATGCATATAATCTTTGCAAATGATTATTCTACTCTTGCTCCTCACATGCCTTTCATTATACAACCCAGAGCACTCAGGCCTTCTCCTCCTCCTCTGGATAAAACTATTGCCAATAAGTTGCTATCCAATGCTCTTCAGCATGCTAAGTCCGTGCACAGCATTCAGACCTTACTTTAGTTGGCCTGGCTTCAGATCCAATGATCTTGAAATTCTCATTCTTAACCTTAATGGCAAGTAAATCTCTTCTGTTTTTCTTCTCTTCAATTTTTAAATTTTAATCTCCTTTTCAGTTCTTTTAATAGGACATTAAACAATTGTGATGCCAAAGTTGTATCCTATGCTTGCTTTGCTTGTCACTTCATATACTCACTCCCACAGCTTGAACTACTGTCTGTATACAGTTGAATCCCAAAATCACAACTGCAGCCCAGATCTCCCTCCAGGTCTTCAGATTCTAATGCATACTGTTTCACTGGACATCGTCACTTGATGAGCTTGCGGTATCTCAAACTCATCCTGTTCAGCACTGAGTTCTCTTTGCCCTCAACCCTGACCCTCCTCTCATACTCTTTGTAAACAGCACTGTTATTTATTCATTTCCTTTAGCCAGTATCTTAGAGGCTATCATTGCCAATGCCCGTATCCTTACCTCCAATTCACTAAGTCCTGAATTTCGACTTGGTAAGGATCTATAAAATCAGTTTTCTCTTTTCCAATCACACTGCCACTGGTTTAGTACAGGACCTCATCATTTCTTGCAGAATTTACTGTAAGCAACTGCCAATTCATTTGCCACCATGCTGTCAGAGTGATCTTTCTAAAAAGCAATCATGCCATGTCAGTCCGCTTTTTAAAATTCCTTCACATTCCTTCAGGACAAAACGCAAACTGTTTCACCTGACATATGTGGTATTTCAAGATCTGCCTCCTGTCTGTCACACCAACTTTATTTCCATTGCACTGTACATTCCTCCCACACAAACTACTTGTAATTGTTCACAAATGCCCTTCTCTCTAACAACAAATTTAACTCCTAACAGCCCATGCTCCTGTTCTTCCTTCTGCCTAGAATGGATCCATTTCATCCACTAGGAGAAGTCTTCCTGCTTCTTCAAAACTCGTCTTAGATGTCACTTGGGTTTCCTTACTCCGTGAGACGAATCTTTCTTTTTAAGTTTGAATTTAAGTTTAATTTCAAAATTAACTACTGCTTACTATAGAATGATTAAAAAGGAAAAAATGGAAATTATTCATAATTCTGCCACTGAATCTCTATTAACATACCCTTGTCTATCCTATCTATCTTAATTATCTTTCCTCAAACCATCCATCCATCCATCATCTATGGATCTAATAAAATGTATCTATCATCTACCTATAAATATAGTTTTGCAAAAATTTAAAATACCATCATAAGGTATATATTGTTTGAAACCCAATCTTCTCCCTCAGAAAAATATGAACACTTAACAATGCCAATGAATAGAACTCTGGATCATTTATTTTGTAATAGTTACACGTATCCCACAACATAGATGCAGCATAGGAAACAGGGAGTTAAGACTTAAAATATACAGAGTCTCTATTAGAAATGATGGGAAACTTTTAGTAATGGTGAACATAATTAAAAGCTCTGAAACATGTATCTAAATGTGTTAAAAGGGGAAATGTTTGTTTGCATATATTGTACTTGTGGTACTTTGAAAGTGTATATATGCCCAGAAAATCATGTTTTTAAAGCTAATCCATTCCTGTGGGTATAAACCTATTGTAAGTAGGAACTTCAGATTAGATTACTTCAGTTAAGGTGTGGCTCAGGGTGGGTGTTAGTCCTGTTACTGGAGTCCTTTATAAGAGAATGAAGTTCAGACAGAGAGAGAGAAAGCCATGGCAGCAAGAAACTAAAAGCAATGAAACATGGAAGAGAAGGAAAAGACCAGCAGATGCTTCCATGTGCTTTGCCATGTGACAGAGGAGTCCAGGATCACTGGCAGCCAAGCTCAGGGAAGAAAGCATCACCTGATGTTCCCTTAATTTGGACATTTTCATGGCCTCAAAACTGTAAGCTTGTAATCTAAAAATTCCCATTGTTAAAAGCCAACCTACTTTATGGTTTCTACTTTTAGCAGCTTAGAAAACTAAAACAGTACTAGAATAAAAAAATTTTAAAATCCATGGAACTGCACAATATAAACAGTGAACCCTAGGTTAAACTATGGACTATGGTTAATAGTAAAATCATGAAAATGTGCTTTCATCCATTGTAACAAATGTGTCACACCAATGCAAGGCAGTCATAATAGGGTGGTATATGATAATTTTGGATTTTATGCATGATTGCGCTTTAAACCCACAACTTCTCTAATAAAAAAATAATAACCTGAGGGAATACTTGGAGTCCACAGGCATTTGTTGCAGGACATAGGCCTGAATTTCATGAACATTACTATACCATAAAAAAAATATTGTCAATTTTTCAGGTAACTTCCAATTTTTTCTGTTAAATATATATCTTATGAATAACATACATGCTGTTTCAATTATTAAATTGTTAGGATATATTATTAAGAATGGGTCATGGACACTTTAGCAACTTTCATACCTTTTGCAAGATTTCACTTAATCTTGCTCTAAACAATTCCAAACTGTATTTTAAACATAGTCTGAACTAGACAAAAACATTTAACAAAACTTTTGAATTCTGCAAAGCTACAGGTTCTCCAAAAAGTTTGTGTCTTATGGTGAGGAAACTGTCTCAGAAATGACACATTTTTATGTTGTTTTGTTGAAATAAGGAGCAAGGGCTGTTGAGATACGCACAGATCAGGGCCTTCGGGGATTCATAGGAGCTACTGAGGAGTTTTAAAACTAGAATTTTGGAATTAACAGTAGCTGCCCACTGATGGTGAGGAGAGCCCTTCCTACTTTCCTCTTGGTCTTTTTCCTTCAAAACAGTGTGTCTCCTGATGTGGCAAATGGAAGAAGAATTGTGGACAAATTGTTTGTTAAATATTATTTTAGTTCTTGAAATGATACAATATGTTCTTGGAAAGAAAGCCCTGCTGAGGTCATCAAATAGAAAACAAGTAAGAACCATTGGGCTAATGCAGAGCAAACCCAGTTGTCCCCTGGAGTTTAACAGTCCTTTCAAAAGCCTCTGGTGGACTTAAAACAGGCCATACCAGGTGAGACAATAAATTAGAGAGCAGTGAACAGAAGGCAGATTTGAGGCAAGGAAGAGAAAAGGGTAAAAAGGAAAAAGAAGAAAATAGGGGAATTAAAATGTACAAATTACATGAAGAAATAAAGAGGCAGTTACAATTAAAGATATTGTCATTCTGATAAATGGAAGACAAACCCTTATTCTCTCTCTACAGGAGATCACATTCTGTACAGAAACAGGAATGGGATTTTCAGGTGTTTATCAGCATATTGTTCATAGACATACAACGAGAATTTTGCTAAGAGATTAGAGAAGTTTCATCACTTCATCTCTCAGAAAAACTAAAACAAGTTTGAGGGTGTGAATGGAGACCAATAGGCAGGGAAAAGAAAAATCCCAAGGGGAAGTCTGTCTGGTCTGAGGGAATCTGAGCCCAGCAGGAGGAGGGCTTCAGCTGAGTCTAGATGGAGATGATACATAATATCATATGGGAGATGTGGTTCAGTACTTTAACATTTAAAACGTTACGTTTTCAGATTTTTTAAAAAATTTTTTTAGTTTGTTAAAGGTTTCCTTTTCTCCTGTTGAAGGACATATGCAGTCTGTTTTCTCTAGCCGCTACTGAATCGTGACTGCTCTCATTTGAGGGAGCTATTGAAGGGCTGACAGAATCTGTCTCTAGAGAAGGATGCCACCTGCCTACAACCAAGTTGAAGACAATAAAGGGAAAGGCGTTAACTTCTCTGAATTTCCCAAAGAATGTTTCTCCTGCTTCCCCACTCAATAAATAAAGAGAGCATGCTGAGGGAACTAAAAACGGTCTACTCAAGTTATGAATGGTCATGTTAGATTTAGGATTAATGGTTTGATTTTTAGAAGCAAACAGGTTTTGAAGTTGCCAAATAAACCAGCTATCAATTGCTTGTAAGGAATCAAGTAAACTCCACTCTTCCTGAATATATTATGGTACCTCTACTGCTTAATGTGCCTGAGTTAGAAAATAAAATTAAAAAATCAGTAACAGGAATGAGGATGTCTTTTAGGCATGCAGTTTGAAACAGGGAAACATATCTTCTTCCTTTTTCAGGATACAGGGAAAATCTTAGCCCTTTTGCAATCTTTCAGAATTAATCCAGTTGATATTTCATATTTCCACCCAACAGATAAAGAAAACAATTACCAATAAACACACATTTAAAAACTATTGTTTTCCCCTTTTTGAATTTTTTAAAAAGGTGGGGTGTGGGTGGTTGGAGCAGCACAAAAATATACAGCATGTGAGAGTTCTGCTCTGGGTGTGTTTTTGTTTGTTTGTTTGTTTTTTAGCACTAAGCATTCAAAACATTTTTTTTTTTCACTTTGTCTTTTGGGAAATACTACGGAATGGTTTAATCATTTGGCTTTAGTATCTGACAGCCTAGGGCAGCTGTAGCCTTTCTTATCATTGCGTCTTACTGTGTCACCTTTTCCAGACAGCTATAGGATCAGGATAAGAAAAATTGTTTCTTTGTGCTGTAGATCTAACAAAACCACAGGCTGTTCACAGCCCACCAAATGAATGCCTAGCATTTGAAATCGACCTGAATTAAATGAAGCAGTTGATTATAAATGCCAGACACTCAATTTAGAAACTGTGGCTTAAAGAAAGAAACAACATATGACTATGGGTTGTTTGGGTTGCACAAGAGGAAAAATGCCATGTTATGACAAGAATGAAATATCTTCTGATGGGTGAATGAATTCCAGTGATTTTGGTGACCTGAAACATCTTTCTAAGTATGGAATTCCCCTGGTGGAGATGTTATGAAATGGCTATTTAAATGACATTGGCATCAATATTCCTATCTCTGGAAATAAACACAACCAAGAATGGTCAAAGTTAAAACTTTATTTCATATACCATGACAATTGTTACAATACTGAGGGTAAGCAAGCAAAATCAAACAGAGATATTTTTCACCCCAAGGCAGGGAAATTTTGAAGTATTAGCAATTAGAGAATTCCTGCATTAGGAAATGTGTGAAAATGTGCATTTTGCGATTGAGATCTGTTTATAGTGACCATAAATGTGCTCTGTTTGAAGGTTATGGTAGTGTTTTTATAGCTTGAGAAGCACTGTAGCATCCAGAAAGTCGGATTCTTTATTTTTCTGATAATGAGGGTTAGGAGTCTGGGCTCTCAAATAGCTCAGACAGAGGATTTTTCACAGAATGGCCAGTGAGTGCTCCTGAGATGACAGATAGATTGATGTCTTGCTATGGGAGGCAAGAACTTAGCTGAGATGGCTGAGGGCAGATTCATTATTTTTCCACACTGACAGAAATGTGGAACTTGTACGTGCTTTCCATTGCAATAACAATGGTTACAGGACCTTAATAAAGGGTTAATTAAATTTCATCCTTGTTTCTTAAGCTCAATACTTTCACATATTATATATTAAAGTACCATCTGAAATATAAATTTACATAATTTATTTCTTAGGACATCTCCTGCATCTAACTGATTATATTTTTGTTTTAAATGTTTTCTTAGAGTTATTTTCTACTATCTCTAGAATAGAGACAGAAATGTTCAGTTTATTTTACTTTTAATGGTATTGCAAGGATTAATGTGATTATAATTTTAACTAATATAAAGCCATTATCACGTGGTATGGTATAAAATGTTGATGGTCGGGTAATTATTTCTTGAGTCAGGTAATATTGCCTACTATATGTTACGCATGGTATCATGTGTTAGGAATAGAAGGGTACCAAATGAGGAATCTGTTCTTTCAGAGATTGCCCTTTAATTGGAGAAGCCAGACAAAAAATAAAAGTAAACTATGAATGGACCAGTAATTTTTTTTAACAAAAAAGACAATGTAGAACAGCTAAAACTGGAGCAGAAAACCACAGCCTTATTGGTCATACAAGTCAGAGGATGGATTTAGGGCAACCAGGGTGCTGGAAATGAGAGAGAATCGCAAAGGATACTTAAAATCTGCCCATAAAATTATTTCAAATCTTTTGCTGACACCCAAACTGCACAAGTGCATATGAGATTCTAGGTAGATCAGGGAGATAATAACACCTGGAAAGCTAAAATAGTTGAGCAGAGATTTCAGTTGCAGACATTAGAAACTTTGGGGTTCAAGACCTACCGAGCTGGAGAGGCTTGGGAAACATCTCAGACTTTCCACATCTTCGGAGTAAAGACTATGTTCCAGGGCTAAGGGATATCCTCAGGATTTGGATACAAACCAAAATAGCCCCGCTCTAACAAAGTGTAAAACCAAACATCTACAGATTTAAGGTGATCTTCTGTTAATTTAAGTGCTTTAGAGAAAAGAAGTCAACAATCTTTAGGTGACGGAAACAAAACCCTAAAATTCTACAACATATGAGCACAAAAATGTGTACTATGTAATTAGAAATTCTAGATATGTGAAGAAATGAAAAAACATGAACTATATTAAAGAAGAAAATGGAAATAGAATACATATATGCAGATTTTAGAATTTTCTAATAAGGACTTGAAAATAACTACGATTAATATGTTAAAGCATCTACTGAAAAAGATTGTCATAATGAATGACTAAGTGGGGAATTCAGGAGTGATTTGGAACAAGCACTAAATAGAAATCCTAGACTAAAAAATACAATATCTGAAATCAAATATTTACTCAACGGGATTAATAACATTGTATATACCAGAGGAAAGGATCATATACTTGAAGACAGGCCGATAGAATATAATAATATATATACTGGTTCATCAATTGTAACTAATGTACCACACTAATGTAAGATGTTAATAATAGGGGAACCTATATGTGTAGGTGTGTGTGTGTGTGTGGGGGGGTTATTGGGAATTCCCTATACCCTTGGTGTAATTTTTCTGTTATTCTAAAACTTCTCTAAAAATAAAGTTTATTACAACAAAAAAGATTAATAAAGTAATATTATGATAATAAATTTGACCATATAGACATTAAAAAAAAAAGTTCGTCAAGAAACAGTTTACCAAAACTAATATAACATTATGCTGAGTGAAAGTAGTCAGACGTGAAAGAGTACACACTGTATGATTCTTTTTATATCAAGTTATTAGTGCTGGCAAACTAACTCATACTGATAGAAATAAGAACAACAATTGCCCCTGGTGGGGTGGCTAGCAAGGATTGCCTGGAAAGCATAGTTAAAAATACGTGCATTTTATTTTATGTAAGTTATACCTCAATTTTAAAAGATAAAACATGATATTTCAGATAGTGGTAAATTTTATGAAAAAAATATAGGCAGTGGTCTGCTAAAGGTTGTATGGGTGAAAAGAATGAGATTTGAATTAGGTGCCCCAAAGACTTCCTTGAGGATAGCATTTGAACTGAGACCAAACTGGCAACAAGGAGCCAGCTATATGAAGAGCTTTTTGGTTCAAGGCCTAGCAAGTGCAAATGTCTTAAATTAGGAAAAAGTCCAGCATTATTTAGGTACCATAAGGGAAATCAAAAGGATCATCAGAATTTTTTTTTTTTTTTTTGGCCGTACTAGGGGCTGGAGATTGAACCTGGGACCTCCCATGTAGGAGGTGGGCGCTCAACCATTTAAGCTACACCAACTTGCCTGGATCAGAACTTTTTGAGCCAGTGTAAGTGTAGTAGGAGCTAAGGTTCAAATAGTAGACAGGAACCAGTCAGGAATTTGAAAAATAATAGGTATTTTAAATGGTATTTAAATCTATAGAAGGGCATCAGTAATTGGCAATCTACCTTATCTGAACAGATCTAAGATTTTATCTGATTTATTTTACCTCCTATACTTAAAATTTTCAGTAAACTTTTGGAATCTATATGACAGAGGCATTTTGTAAAGCTGTGTAGTTGGCTAGAAGGGCAGGATATAGAGAAAGGATGGAGGAGGCAAGGAAGTCGAGCTTAGGGGAGAAGGATGAGGCTTGAGAAGGATTGGGTGGGAAGAGAAGCATGGAGACTCTTGGGCAATGACTGTGTGCACACGTGCCTCTGGGTGTGTAGAGGGATGAGCAAAGGGCAAGAGAAAGCACCTTTAAAGCACTTGACTCTTGGAATATCCTTCCCCCTGTATTTAAAAGTAAAACAAACATCTTCAACTTGAATGTCAAAATGAAAGTAAGAGTGCATTTAGCTGCCTCCTTTTTATGAGCCTTTCTTTGGTGGATGAGACCTTATGAAATCTCAAATCCATATCTCTTTTAAATTGAGAAGTGTTTTCAAAAAGCATCATCAGAAAACAGGAAAGTGGAGAGTGTTGCTTCTTTCCCTTCTCTTTCATTAACACCTTAACTACGACAAAAAGCTGGCATAAAGCACAGCTTGAGGCATGTGAAATGTAAGGGGGTCCTATCATTTGAATAAAACAGACACCTTGAAGGAATATACTCAAAAGTGAGCACATTCTCTCAATCATCCCTCTTTTCAATTCCTTTGCCTAAAATATTTAAACTTTTCACTCTGTTAAAATGACTGAAAACACTCAATAGAGAGCACCTCATGTTACTCTCCTCCAATGGTATAAATTGCATAAGGATACATTTAAGAAAGCAGTGGCACATCAAGGGCTACTTATGTTCTTGCAGTGTTTCCAAAATGAACAAAGTGTTAATGCAATGTGAAATCACCAGTAGGGTAGGAGAACTGGAGACTCAGAAAGAATTCCATAAGAAGCAGAAGGTAATGATGTAGGTACTTACACAACACATGACAATGGTTTAGTTAGGGGGCAGAGGAGAGGGTGTGTGGGAGGGACAAGTGGCTGAGAATGATGAGGTTTCAGAAGGTGTGTTTATGAGTGGAACTGAGCCCCACATTCCAAAGCCTGCTTCTCCTTGCGTCCACTTGGAGGGCAACCATAGCTCCTCTTCTTTTCATTTTGGGGCTTTGATAGCAAATTTCATCTTGACAATCTGAACATTACTAAGAGGCACTTTAAACAAGTATTTTAGAGAAGGTTCTATAGTCTAGATCTTGAGTTTTCAGCTGGCTCTATATGGAATGCTAATACCTTGGTGGTAATATGAAATCAATTGAAAGGACAAATTCAGTTCACTTCACAATAAATGCTCCTTTTGGTGTGTGTCATATGGAATATTCTGATGCTCCTCAAAAGCTGAGGAGAAGAGCAGGAAGTACAACTTGCAAAATTTAAGCCAATACCTAGATATCTCGCAAAATTTTAATTTTATTTTAGATGTATAGCAGGATAGAGACAGTTTTATAAAAGTTTAAGATAGACTCAATTATTGGATTCCAGAATCCCATATTAGAAGTGATTTAAGAACTCTCTTTAAACTATAATATCTGCTCTGTAATACAATTTGGCACGGTGAACGTGGAGTCCCACATCTGCCACATGTTTTGGGTACTGCTATAATTTAATTCAATACGATTAAAAAAAGACTCTTTGGTTTTTAAAGATTTAGGGTGGTGGTACACAAAAAGAAGAGCTTCTGCAAAGAAATTCAGTTATCTACGGTTGAGGCTGGGGAAGGTTGGCCATTGATGCTTGTGCTCCTATTCTCGTGAGGTCTTCCAAAATATTTCAAAGAACAACTTAAGAAGAGGGCGACCTCATCTCAGCCTGAATGTTCCTGGCAGGAATAAAAGCAGGGGAAGATAATTTAATTGGCGCAACATAAGAGGATCCAGTGTGACTCTATGAAATGGTATCCAAGTCACACAGGCGTCTTTCAGGGCAGAAGTGCTGTGCAGCAGCTTGATAAAACCAGACACTGAACTGAGCCAAGAAACAGCCAAACACACATTTCCTTCTTGATTGTTGAGGTCTCTCTGTGAATACGGGGAGATTACTAAGGGAGGCATTATGTATTGTGGGACAAACTGGTCAGTCTCATATGATAAAGCCATTGGAACTTCAGCAGGCTATTCACTGAGACTCTATTACTTCTCACAGAAAGGAAAAGGAGCAAGTCTTTCCACTCAGCAACATGCTTTGATTGCATTTTCCTATGCTCAGGCCATTTGAAAAGAATGTTAAATGTTTCAGTGAGATCTGAATATCCAAATATTTATGAGAATAGTATTGACCTTAGTTTGTATTTACGTAGCAGCTTCCATCTGAGGAACTCAGACATTATTTCATTACCTTAAAAAATATTATCTAGAGGTTGGTCAAGTGGAAACTATACATTTACATGTTAGCTGTGGTACAACACAGTAAAGGACAGGCCAAAAGGTTGCAAGCGTTTAGTCATCCTTTTGACTGGATAGACCGAATTTCCCTTTAATGTTACACAAATAAGTACGTTTTTTGCATTCAAATTTAATTGATAGAATTTTCTGTAGTGTGCTTTATTGCTTCAACCTGGTTTCTTCCTGTCTGTTCTGACTCCAGGGTGAACTAAATAAAAGAAACCATTTACAGTCAACTTTCGAGTGATAAGAAGCTGTCCAGGAAGGCTCAGAGGTATCAACTTGAAGTGTGATAAATAAAGAAATAGATGGCTTAGTAGTCAAAGCAGGAGTCTAAATACAAATTTCTTACAGCAAGGAGGAACAATAATGCAAGGCAGTTCTTCCCTCACCCCAGACTTGAGTAATACAGATTCCTGCTGAAGCACAGATTCAGAACCTGTTTTATCCCTTAGAAACCTTTGGTAGAATGGTGTAGCTTTCGGAGCTCTTCACAGAATAAGGTTTTTACATGCATACAATTAAACTCAAAGTCTCACAAAGGAAACCAATTATACAGAATTATAGAATCAAAATATTTTAAACACACATAATGCATTAATATAGGTACCTCTTTATTAATACAAGTGATAAGATCTAGTAGCACATTTGATAACTACTGTGATTTTGAATTCATGATAAGCACAAACAATATTCAAGATTTTCATGATAATTGTAATGCCATTGAAAAACCCCTTTCATTCCTATTGGTGATATCACAAGCACTGCCTGTTTCATTATGGATATTCATATTATTAATAGAAAGGAAGGCTGTATCTCAGAAGTTAGTGTAAATAAAATGTATAATTATGTTTTTATCCCTGTTCAAGAACCCCATGTTAAGAACCTCTAAGCTAGAGTAAAATTATTTTATTTTAAATCCTGAGAGTAAATCCATCGATACTGAGGTATCCAATACCATAGTTTGAGAAACGATAATAAAAGGGATCCAAGATATTAGAATTCTGAAGGGTGATTATGTGACCAAAGTAATTCACTGGTTTTGACTTTTAAGAATTAGGATATGAAAATTTCAGCTATGTTTGGGACCCTATTGTGAAATAACAAATGTTGCAACATTTGAGATGAGCCAAATGCCTTATAATTATGACTGCTGCTAATTCATGGTTTTGAAAAACAAATGATATGAGTAAATCATAGACCTCAAAGAAGACTTTGACTTTGAAACTTGCCTGTTACTGACAAAGTAAAATCCAAATTCCTCAGCCTTCTATTGAAGCCCTACCTAGCTTTTCCAGTCTTCTATCCCTCTATACTTTTTCCTATCAAAGGGGCATCTTCATTCCTCCTTTTATAAACTGCCAATCTCCAATATTCCAGCTGTCTCAATTTTTTATTCTTTAAATGAATTCTAATTCTCCTTTTCTCCACTGCAGACAAATGTTATCCTCTTGAGGTCTATCTCAAATTACACCTCTTTCAAAAACAAAGCAACATTCAATCACCCAACCAACCAACCAAAAAGCACTATATATATAATTCACCTTACTTAACATAACCTTACCCTTAGAATCCATCAGCTTTATGATAACCTTATTTTGAATTATATTGTTTTATGACTGTATTTATCTCATTTATGGGCTATAAACTCTTGTTATATCTTATACATTAAATATGTTGATTCTTTCTGAATATAAAAACAAGAGAGCATAGAGAGAGTTAAAGAGAGAGAGAAGAGAGAAATATGAAGGAGTGGAAAGACCTCAAAAGTAAGATTATGAGGTAAAATTACAACTAATGTAACTTATGGCTAATAGTTAACACTAGTATTGTAATATTTTACAGGAATGGCAAAAATGTTATGTCAATTCTAAGAGACAACTGTAAGGGGGTAAACAGGGTGTGGGATTTTTCCTTTTGGAGTAATGAAAACATTCTAAAATTAACTGAGATGATAACTGCACAACTCTGTGATAAAAATGAAAGCTACTGAGTGTACACTTTGAATGGATTGTACAAAATATTGGACTATATATAACACAGGGAGTCCTGTGGTGGAAGATGGACTGTGGTTAGCAGAATAGATATGGGAGCATTTTCTCATATACTATGGCAAATGTATGATGTGAATTCAGGGTACTGATGGTTGGGTAGGTTGGGAGAAAAATACACCAGGTGTAGGATATGGACTATAGTTAGTAGTAATATTTTGACAATGTTATTTCATAATAACAAAAGTTTCACAACAATGCAGGGTGTTGGCGGTGGGGTGATGTCTGGGAGCCCTGTATGGTGATATGCATGTTTGTTTTGGAAGCTCACAACTTTTATTATACACTTATTGTTTGTGTATGTTCATGTATGAATGATAGAGTTCAATAAAACGTTATCAAAAAAAAAAAGGTATGGAAAACATGTTTTGGACAGATATCCTCCCTTCCCATTTCTGTTCCTCCAGAATTCATAATGCCTCAGTCAAATGGATTTATAATAAAAATGCTACAGATTATGTTTTTTTTTAGATTATGTTAATATGAGATATTAACTCTTTCCAGTTCATTTTGGCATTAGTCCTTATATGGTTTCATCACAATGGTGGATATTACAATATGCTAGTTTGATCAAATATATCTCATTTATAAGCATAACAGCTATCATAAAATGAGAAAGTCAACTAAAGAAAAGAAGTAAGAAAGTGTTGAAATGTTTGGGAACATATTCTCTGAGGGTAATAGATAGGAGAATTAAGGGGCTGTTTGGCATAAGAGGGAAAGAAAGTTAAAAGATCAGTGGTGTAGAAATGTGTAATATAATTCAGTGAGAGGAGAAAATGTCCCCGAGAACTGATCGGTGAAAGCCTACTGATGAGGGTCAGAGGAGGCTGGTAGAGAACAGATGAGTAGCGTCTCTCTCACACTGACAGAATGCCCCAGAGATAACAAGAAGCTAAAAAGAAACTCAGTATGAAGTAATGACATAATCTAATTGTAAATGGGGTTATATGAGGTCAGGTAAGGCCAAGTGTTAGGATGAAAAAGATTGGTATCTAACCAGCCCATCATGTGTTGCAGCTACCCATTCTAAAGCTATAAGAGGCAGGCAACAAAGTGTAAGTCTGACACACACACATACACATACTCAAATTGTAATTATTGAAAAAGGAATTTTGAAAGCTATTTATTATAAGAAACTTCACTATCATTATCAGCTCTTTCTCATAGCTGGAGTTACAGCAATGTTTAAACTAGCAAAAAACCCTTGTACTAAACTAACATCCTCTCGTATCTTTACTGATGATACAGACTAGAAGGCAAAACACTTCATTGATTGGCAGTGTTTCAGTTATTCATTCATGCAACAAGTATTTATTCAGTGCCTACCATGTGCCAGGTACTATTCTAAGTGCTTGGTTACCACAATGAAGACAAGGCATGATAGTAGCTGTTATTTGATCAGGTGGAAACTTGTTCCATCTTGCAAAATTGATGGAGATCCTGGGGTGGGTATGTTTGAAAAACTCATTTCTCATTCCAGATGTGGACAGACAGCCACAGGCAGTTTTCTAAGATTTTCCGAAGCAGTGGCTCTTAATATCAATTCATTGTAATTTTGGATGCCATCCCTTACCTGACTCAACTGCGGGGGACAACTATCATCGCCAAACTCTTAAGGAACAGAGATGTTTGGTGTCAGCCAGAGCTGATGAAGAGACTTATAACCAATGTGCTCTCACAGACCAGGGGTGAACTGAGAAAAGAATGGTCCAGATGGTCCTGGGGGCTCATTTCCTCTGCCATTTAAGGAGAATAGAAAGAATTTGAATCAATGGAAGCTGTCATTTTTTGCAGGGCCATTCTCCAACCGGGGAGCTCTCACTGTTAAAAATTCTACTAGGTGTCCTAGGATTGTGCAAAATGACTCAAGGACAGTGTCCCTTTCCAGACCAGTGTATCCTAAGCATGTCTCCCTGGGGCTGAGAAAGGTACATGGGATCATGTGCACTCTCTTCTCTTCTTCTATTTTTTTTCTCCAATAAGCACAATTTTACGTTTACTGTGAGGCACTATTTGTTTATATACACAAGCTTTTGCCTAAAACTGCTCTCAAGAGATTTACATTCTAGAGGGGGAAATAAAAGGTAAATAAGTAAAATATTTGGTATGTTATATAGTGATGCATGGTATTGAAGAAAACAAAGCATGAAAAGGGACAGGATACGTATGCGTGTATGGGAGGACTGCAATTTTAGATAGGGTGGCCAGGGAAGACTTCATTGAGAAAATGCCATGAGGACAAAGTCTTGAAGGAAGTGAGGAGAGAACCAAGAGGATTTCTAAAAGAAGAGTGGGCATTCCAGTCCTAGAGATCAATCAGTGGTACTGAGGATCAGAGAAGAGTACAGACTAACTGAGGTTTCTTGAGCAAAGGAAAAATTATGGAGATGGAGTTTAGAGGTAATGGGTGCCCATTCCCCTTTCCCACCTTGGGCTAAGACATCAACTTTTTGTAGGACCAACACCATTAGCTTCCAACTCATGCTTCCAATTACTTTCACACTCCACACCCCCCCCCCCCCAAATCCATTTCCTCCATGAGCCAGAGTAATTTTTTTGAAAACACAGATTGGATCAAGGATATATGATTGCATCCATTTAGGATAAAACTCCCGAATCTTATGCATGGCCTGCAAGGCACTGGATGACCTGGCTCCCTAGAATATTAGTTCCAAGATTTCAGAGACTTTATGTTTTATTCACTGATACATCTCCAGCACTTAAAATTGGGCTTGGCCACTTGGTACTTCCTTAGCCTCAAATTATACAACTACATGAATCCATTTTGGCATTCTTTCCATTCTTCAAGCACCCTGTGTTCATTTCGTTTTTGTGGTCTTCACGCATAATGACCCACCAATGTTTTGGCTATTTCTTACTGAATATTATTAGAAGGATTTTGCCTAACCCATCAGTCTTTATTAGGTAGCCTCTGTGTGTTATATTCTCTCATTCATGGGGATATTTTATAATAACCAAGCACAATTTGTATTTTTCTTTGTGTAGTTATTTTTGCTTGGTTCAGAGATTATATTTTTGTTTGGTCAATTCTATATTGCCAGTGTTTATTATTGCTTGGAATATAGTAGGCTCTAAAATAATACTTTTGAATGAATTTATTGAATGACTGGAACAGCCAAATTAAGTGAAACATGATAATGTCTCTTCATGCATTATAAGGGTGATCAAGTCAAACAAAGGAGAACTGTGTGTGAGCAAGAGGCCCAAACAACCCAAATCAGAAATAACATTATAACTCAAATTTAGTCAAAAGTCCAAACAATATAGGTTCTCTTAATAGCTTTAAAAATTATCACAAAAGTAGTAATTTTGGTTATGCTTTGATTCTCTAGCTTTCCAAATTTTTGACATAATATCTATTATTATATATTGAAATACTGTGATGTTCACCACATCATCTTTTTTTTTTTAAAGATTTATTTATTTATTTATTCCCGCCACCCCCCCCCCCCCCATTGTCTGTTTTCTGTGTCTATTTGCTGTGTCTTCTTCTTTGTCTGCTTCTGCTGTCAGTGGCACGGGAACCTGTGTTTATTTTTGTTGCTGTCATCTTACTGTGTCAGCTCTCCGTGTGTGCGGCGCCATTCCTGGGTAGGCTGAACTTTCTTTTTTGTGCTGGGCGGCTCCTTACAGGGCACACTCCTTGCGCGTGGGGCTCCCCTGCATGGGGACACCCTTGTGTGGCATGATACTCCTTGCGCACATCAGCACTGTGCGTGGGCCAGCTCTACACGGGTCAAGGATGCCCGGGGTTTGAACCGCGGACCTCCCATGTGGTAGACGGATGCCCTAACTACTGGGCCAAGTCCACTTCCCATCATCTTATTTATTATTCTGCTGTAATACTCAACTAACCAGGTTGAAACAATGCTTGTTTTTACAAAATTTCACTAAATTTAATCAGATCAATGGAAACATTAAATATTACATTAATATTTTATGGCCTATTTATAGATTAGAATTTCTAGTTAATATTTATTAAATAAACCTTGGTAGGACTTGATAGTTTAAAAAATTTTTTTTCTCAAAGCATGCTAGAAAATGAGGGACTGAAGAATTTTTTTGAACTTACTTATTCAATGCTATTGTAACGTTGATCTGTAACTCTTTGCTGAGTGTCTGAATAAAGGTGTGATCACCTTTTGTGGGCCTGGCACTGTCCTGGGTGCTACAAGAAAAGACTTCTAGGATATAGATGCCATACTTGCCCTTCCAGGGCAGAAGGGCTCACACCATGGACACGGAAAATAAAACCCAACCGTGATACACAGCACACTGTGAGAGATGAAATGTGTCTGGTACTTTAAAAGAGTAGACTATAACAGGATTGAAAAATTAGATCCATTATTTTTACAGGAGATAGTATTTAAAATCATATTTAAGTATAGGTTCTTGGCAGGGGGGAATATGGTAACAAAGGGCTGGAGGAGAGAAAATACAGGTCGATGTGAAGAAATGTCAGATGTGCAGTTTTGCTGGAATATAGGGTTTGAGTCAGGGACAAGAAGAAGATGAACTTGGAGGGATAGCTTGGAGTCTTATTGTAGTAGACTTTGAATTTTGGGTTGAGGCATTTATAATTAATCCAATCAAGAATGGGGAGTAATTGAATCTTTTTGAAAAAAGGGAGCCAGGGAAAAAAAGAACTGTAACTTAAGCAGAGTTTCCTAGCAGAACGGGTGCTATAGGAGATAGAGAAATCAATCAATAAGCCACGAGGGTGAGGCAAATCAGGGAGCCCAACTGGAGAAATGGCTTCAGGAATATCTTTTTTGGGGAACAGGAAGCCAGAGGCAAGCATGCGTGGAGGGAAAGGAGCATATAGTGGGTGGAGCTGCAGACAACCATTTGGATACTTGGCAGCTAGAACTGGAGTCCGAAGCTGAGTCTTTTTTCAAGGCATTTTAAAAAATTAAGGCTTGCATAACACAGTGGTAACACAACAAATGGAATTTGGGGATTTGCCTTAACCTCCCTTTGCCATTTTACTGAACTGGAATGCCTACAACAATGAAGAAATCAGAGACTATCGGTATTCACAAATATGATCTCTTTGATATTTTTCTACTTTTTTCAATAAAGAGAATCTCATACAGCAGTGATATCTTATTTCTTAAAAACTCAATAAATATGTTGACAGTCATATTGAAGTGTGTGTGTTTTTTTTTAATATCAATAACATTGACTCTCCTATAACATTTAAATTTGAACCCATGCTGTTTAAGACTATTTCAGTCTACTTAATTCAGTGTGGTGTCATATTTTATATTTGCAAGTTAATGTCACTCCTCATTAGGTCAGCTTATTTCTGGACAACGTTACACAAATATGTATGCTCTGGGATGCTCAATATCCTTGGGAACAATTACCTCTTAATGACTACAGCCTGTTATGCTTTATTGCTTTGGAAAATATCATACGCATGCTGAAGAAGCCTGTTTTAATTCTACAACATGCATCAATATTTAGGTTGGTCTAAACTAAGATAAAACATCCTATCACTGTCATATTAGCTCTTGTCACAGATGAACTGCAATTTTATAGGTGGATGTATCTGGTTTGGTTTCTGATCATGTTCAGTTGAATAAAGTGTAAATGGTTTCTTTTTTAAATTTTTTATTAGAGGAGTTGTGAGTTTACAAAACAATAATGCATAACATACAAGATTCCCATACATCACCCCACCACCAACATCTTGCATTGTTGTGGAACATTTGTAAGTGTTTTCTTATGAATTCTTCACAAAGTACATGATCTTGGAAATTTGGGAACAAATGAGAACAGAGACTTGAGTGCATAAAAAATATGAATTAACATATGAGTGTGACAGGAATTTTGACATGTGTAGAGCAAGGCTAGATGAGATCTCTAAATATGACCAAACAAATCTATTCTGTTCAACCAAAGAAAAGAAACGTTAAAAAAAATGTAGAAAAATCAAAGGACAATTGTATGAGAGGACAGGTAAATATATGATGTTTCAAATACCTATTTTAAAGATTAGTAAGGGATGAAATTATCTCTAACATAAAATTCCAATTTATTAGCAGCAGAATTGTTCTTAACAACAAAAATGGGGACGGAATGGAATAGAATAAAAAGGCTACAAATGAACACATAGTGTTCTATTAGTGTAATTAACATTTTCTTCACACTGGTTTTATATAAAATACAGATGCAAAGTAGGGAAACTTAAGTAAAATTAAACAAATAATTTAATTCGGAACAACTGGAAAAACGAAAATCTATTTTGGAGCCATATTAAACAGTAAAAAAGCGAATAATGAAAATCATGTAAATGTGTTTTGCAACCAAAGATCAAAGAATTAAAAATTTAGGAAGAGTTTATAGAATATTTAAATAAAGGGGACTAAGGAAAAAGAAAGGAAAGGAAAGGAAGACCTTTAAAAGTTTGAAATTCAACATATCAGAAACAGGAAAAAGAAATGCTTTAGAATTTTAAGATCTAGTAGTATTCAGTACACAACTGCAGTAGTAGCTAAAACATACACACACATAAACAAAAACAAACACTATGGTTCTGTAATGCAATGCTTGTGAGTTCTGAAAGGTTAAAGAAAAGTTTCCATCTTTATGGATAAACCTCAAATAATTTGGCATTTGTGGGTACCCATCTGTCACAATCTATTTTAGAAATTGGCTAGTGGGTTTTGGGAAAAAAACAATTGCACAAATCAATTTGGGGAAATAATGTGTGAGACATAAAATTAACAGACCATCTTAAAGCAATAAAAATTGTGAAAGGAATATAGTGGACACATTTTTTCTGATAGTATGGAGAAACCCAAACTTTAAAGAAGTTGTTATCAAATTGTTTCTGAGTCTACCTCTTTTCTGTGCCTTCATGTCTGAGGGTATGTGATGGCTGAAAAGGCTACAGGCCAGTCACACAGCTAATCAAAAAAGTTAAACTCACTTATTGTATAAAAAAGATAGCTTTTGTGCCCATTTGAAGTTCTCTTAAGAATCCTAAAAAGAAACTAACCCATTCCTGTGGGTGTGAGACCCTTTTGACTGGACTATGTCAGTGAGGTGTGACTCAGGTTAAGTCTCCATCCTCTTGCTTGGTCTGATAAAAATGGAGACATGGAGAGAGACACACAGGAAAGGGAGCCGCCATCTCCGGTTCCACCTATAGCTGAGCTGCTGGGAGAGAAGCCCCCAAGAACCTCAAAGAGCTGAGTCTCAGGTAGAGATGAGCTATATGCCTGATAGCTTGCTGGTGAACTTGGGAGGAAAGCAGAGCAGCCAAGACTGATAAAGGAGGCCCGGGAAGGGACAAGGTCTATGCCTGGTTGCTCATAGCTAAGCTCCCAGAGCTGGGCTCCTAGAGATGGTAAGCCTGGAGGGAAAGACAGAGGCCTTGGCAAATATAGGTGGCCATCTTGAGTTGCCACATGGCCAAACAACAGGATCAATAGCAGCTGACTTTGGTGAGAAAGTACCTCTGATGGTACCTTGATTGGATATTTCATGACTTCTGAACTGTAAGCTTTTACCCCAAATAAAAATCCCCTTTATAAAAGCCAACCCATTTCTGGTACTTTGCATCAGCAACCTTTTGGCAAACTAAAACGGCTATGTGGAATTTTTATGAATTAAACGTCAGTAACACACAAACATTAGTTATGGAGAATAATTTTATATCACAAACTAAAATACACAGTGATCTGGTAAAATCCCTTTCACAGTCTATATTCAATAACTATAGAAGAAATGAATGAAACAATATTGAACATTTCAAAATGGAAGATACTGTATTATTTATGGGAGAAGACAAAAGAATAAGAAAAAGTCTGTGGGAAATAAAATAATGTCCAGTCAGATGAAACTGTTCATTTAAAAAGGTGTGTGTAGCAGGAGAGTATACCTCTTATTGGGAAGAAAACCTAGTGTGTGAACCAATTTTCTGCCTTCAGTAGGCATTTAACACTAAAAATATTAACTATTCTTAGATCAGTTAAACAATTTTCTTAAGTACATTGCTTATAAATGTATCAGTTAGCATTTGCTGTGTAACAAACCACTTAAAACATAATAACTTGAATCAACTCTTGTTTATTTATTAATGAATCAGTGGATTGGCTGTTTGAGCTTGTTCATCTCTATTCCTTGTGTTGCTGGGTAGACTCATTGATTTATCTAGGGCTTCAGCAGGACAGTGTTACTACTGGTCCAGCTGGGAGATATGGAAGTTTCTCTGTCCATGATCTGTGACCATTCAGCTGGGTAGCCTGGGCATGTTCACATGGTGGTAGAAGGCATCTCTGCAGGAAATAAGCTCAAGTACCAATATGATAGAACTTAATAAGCTTCTATTTAAATCACATTGGCCAAAGCAGGTCACATGGCTAAGATCATAATTAAGGGGTGGAGCAGCAGAGTCACATTGCAAAGGGGCATGCATACAGAGATGGAAAGAATGATTGTAGCTATTTTTGCAAATAATTACTACCGTAATCAACCTAGTGATTATTATAATATTACATTGACTTTTACTAATAACAATATTACATAATAAAGGCAAAAACCTGCTGTGCTGTTTCTTTTCACAATGCCATTCTAAGTTGTGCTGTTTTTAATGTCAGCTTAAATGCTTGTTGTGTACAATGTTCCTCATAGCAACTTGAAGAGAAAGGTATTATTATTATTACACCCATTTACAGATGAGTGAATTGATTTTAAAAAGCTTAAATAAACTTGATCAAGGCAACATAACTGGTTTTAAGAGATGGAATGTCAAATAAATAATTTTAATTAAAAAAAAAAAAAAAAGAGATGGAATGTGAACCCAGTCATTCTGGCTCCAGAGTTCATGGCCTCCTTACTAACCTATTATGAATTCCATCACTCCACTTCCTGATTTTCTCCCCCATTTAACTATCTTTTCCCCATTAAAATATCTTTTATAGTATCCACTGGTATGGAGGGGTAGCATTCTTGAATTTGGGTATTTGAAGAGTCAGGTCATAGTGGGAAAGTAAAGAGAGCTGTAGAAAGATCTGAATCTTTCTTCCTTTTCCAAAATGGGTTTACCCCAGTGTCATTAAGAAGGACCCAGTGTTGAATGCAAAGAAAGAGGTATTATACATTTCTTCAAACCACTACCCACCCTCACACTTAGGAATGAGGAAGGTGCCTCAGGTAATCTGTCCTGGATTTATGTTGTTATTATTTGGCTTTCTATCCATAAACATTGGAATAAAAAAAGATGAATTTCTTGGGTTATACCTATAAACCACCACTTCTTTTGCTTATTTATTTATTCAGAAATTATATTTTTAGTCGTGAGTAAATTGAAAGAAAAGCACTCGATGAGCTTATGGAATCTGAGGTAATTCACCAAATTTAGTAGCCTTGAATATAGCCATTCATTCATTAAATAAATATAAATGTGTCAGATATTGGCTTAGGTCCCAGGGCCTGAAATGGCAGAAAAGACACAATCTTTAACCAGAATGCATTTCAAAGAGGATGAAAAAGTATACCTTATTTAACATTTTCATTTTTATACCCAGAATTAACTCACTGACTGGCAGATAGGTGATTCTTAGTAAATTCTAACCAAAATGAATTCATGGATGTAGCGAGAAATTAAATGAGACAAGGAATTTGTCTACGAGTTAGGTCAGTTTCCTGGTGGCATTCTTCAGAACTATGCTTATTATCCTGAATTTCATGTTAACCATACTTACAGCCATAAACACTGACAGGGGTCACCCCATATGACTTCAGGCTTCCAAGGTTCTCTGGCAAACTCCCAATGGTTGCAGCACACAACTGCAAGCTCAGGATTTAGAATCTGCTACTGGTCTATTGCAGGTGCATCATCAAAGCAATTGAAGAAGCATTTTGAAAATTGAGCCTTTGAGGAACTTACTGAAATAAAGTCATGGAAATTAGAGCTGAGAAAGATCTGCCTGTGTTCTGTAATTCATCCCTGAGGACTATATGAGATTATCTTTTACAGTCTATTCTTCCATATATTTTCCTACTTGATGTTTGAATGACTTAAACAAAAGGGTTTCTAGTACTTCCACTGGGACAATATTATAAAAGACCTCATTATTAGGAAGTGTTTTCTGATATACATCCCAAATTTGTTTTTGCTTAATTTCATTCCATTAACACCAATTACACCTGCTGGGGCCACAATAAACAATTCCAGCTTCTCCTCTGAAGTCGTGCTTTGCAGAGACCCCTCCTTTCTTGCTGGCATGATGTAGTCTGGCTGTGCACCTCGGGCTCTTTACTCTGTATTCATAAGCCAATCGCAACCTGCTAATCACTTGTCTTTCCTTTCTTTGAAAGCTTTTCAGTTGTTAGGAATTTTGACTCACTATAAATCCTCATATGCTTTATGCCCATTTTGGTCCATGCGTGTGAACCCTGATCATGTGGTAAGCTATTTTTCCCCAGCTTGAACTTCAATAGAGGTGTGAAAAAAATATCCTAATGTAAATGGCGTGCATAAAAAGCTAAACTGACAGAAGTCACGTTCTTTTTATGATTTGCATCTTGCTGAATGCAATTTTGTGCTAAAGAGATTATCTTAGGAGGTTTTGTCTGCAGTACTGTTATTGTACTGGCTGATTTATAATCAGAGAGCACAGTTTGGCAAAGCTGCCTCCCTCATTCAGAAAGAGATTTTGCTCTACAGACAAGGTGACATGAAATACTTGCCCTTCTAAAAGAGGATTAGAGACTTTTACATTTTAAAGCCATTTTGGTACAATGACTAACATGAAACCAGTTTCCAGTTTCATATAAGAAAGATCTCTAAGGAGATATCGGCTCAATTAACTGAGAAATGACAAGTGCGACAGAATTTCACACTGATAGAGTGTGATTTACTCTAAAAACCCTAACCTCCCTTGACCTCTTCAGTGCAAACTGTTTGAAACTGTTTAAAAATTATGCTTGAATATAGACAGTAAGAGCCAAGAGGACACAAAAGAGAGGGCTGAGTAATGCCAAATTTGGGTATTTTCTCTTTCATATTGTTGATTTGTAGTCCATGTGGTACTTGAAATATTTTCAGTAGATTTGTTATAGTTCATTTCATAAGTATATTTTTATAAGCACAACTAATTTGAAAAAATAGAATTTGTTTCATAAGTAGAATTCATTTCTACCTCATAAGATGTAAGTTTAGATATATATTCTATGCTTAACTTGTTGTATAATGAGCATAGGAATATGTATATAAACTCTGTTGACCTACCCAGACCTCCAGCTAAATTCTGCCATGCAATCATGATGTAGTATCTGGAATAATGTGAGATTGCTTTCCTATAAAACTGATTGGTTACTGATTGGGAGTATGAATTCCCATACTCCCCAAACATATATGCATCCCTCCAATCCCCCAGCCACACTTCATCAATTTTTATAATAAGGAAGTTTCATCATGTTCAGAATGAAAGAATTACCAAGGAGGGGATAATAGCAAGAATGAAGAAAAAAATAAAATAAAACCTCAAGACAAAAACAAGAAGATACACTAGAAAGAGGAAAACCAAATAACTTTTCTCCCATTACTTCTCACTTATTTTAAAAGTTTGCACTATGTTTTAGGGATTTGCAGAATCAAGAGCTTTGAATGGATATGAAGCATGAAGGAAAAGTACTTAAAATATTAGGATTTAAAAATTCTTCACAAAGATGTGTGAAGTTAATCACAATGCTCTTCCAAGAGCAATATCTAAACATTCCCTTCTATATAATCCCCTTCTGTAATTAGAAGAAACATGTGAGCAAAGCTATAAAAACATTCTTTACAGCAATATTATTTTCCGAAATATGGACACTTCTGCATAAAGATCCATGAAGTCAGACTTAAATTTCCATTTATTTTTAACCCAAGCATTATATCTACGGATATGGGCATGCTTCCATCCTACCTTAGCTGCCTTCAGTAACTGAAGTTACTCTACCTGTTAGAGCTAACAGCTCATTCAGTTTAATTTGTATGTCAACATACCTGGTGAGGTGTACTGTGATGTACTGATCCCATTAAAGGATTTACTCTCCCATGCCTATCCTGTTTCTCAAGGGATATTTCTAACTTATACCATGTATTCCAGAAACACACATTTAGTTCCTACCTAGTCTCCAAATATGTCTTATTGTGCTTAGGTCAGCTGTCAAAACTTTCCTTTTGTAAGCATTTGGCTTTCTAAGAATAATTTCCAATATATCCAGAAACCCTAAATATTCTCTTTTTAAAAATCTTATTATCTTTTTTTTTATCAGCCTGTCAAACACTGAACAGTCAAGATTAATGGAACACAAAGGCCTGCTTGAGTGAAGGAAACAAAGAAATGAAAGATGTAGCTAGTTAGAAAATTTAGCATGGTTAGAAGGGTAAAAATGCAAGCGTACAGCTATTACCATTTAGTAAGCAAGACACTGAAGAGATAAAATGATTAAAAACACAGTCAGAATGGTATACTTACAAGATAAGACATTTAAATTCAGCATATATTTGTTAAGTATTCATTATGTGTTAGTTACTGTGGTAGGTTCTACATTCACTTTCCAGTCTACTTGCATCCATTCATTGACCCATCCATCCATCCATCCATCCATCCATCCATCCATCCATCCATCCATCCATCCATCCATCCAGACTTTTATTACATGCCTTATTTTTACATTATGGTTTGGTACTATGAACAAAAATGATGACTAAGAATTTTGTCCACTCAAGAAATTCATGATGTACAAGAGAGCACAGATTCAGGTAGATCAGAGGTTCTTAACCTTTTTTATTTCACAGACCCCTTTGCCAGTCAGGTGAAAACCATGGACCCCCTTACTAAGTCCACACTATACTGTATATTATTTAATAAATATATCACACCACACCAACATGTCCCCACAAGAAATAGCTTTTTTTGAATTTTCAGTTCAAGCTGATGGACCCCCTGAAATCTTTCCACAGACCCCTTTGGGGGTCGGTGCACCCCTCATTAAGAGCCCCTGATATAGACGTTACCCACTGTAGGGTGATAATGCTAAATATACCCAGCTATGGAAGAGCCAAGGTGGAACCTAACTCTCCCTGAGGTGTCAGGGACAACTGTACAGAGAGCAGGTGGTGAGTTGAGGTCTGAAGAAAAATGAGGCTCTCAAGGACAAAAGAATAACTAACATATATATTATATGACAGAACTCTGTGTTATATGCATTTATATATGTATAATTCCAAAACCTTGAAACATCTCTGCAAAATAAGTTTTATTGATTCCATGTTACTCCCCAGGCAAAGAAGTCTGATTGTGTCAGGGTTAGTAATTGCAAAGTAACTAGTTCAAACTCAAATTTAAGTGGCTTCCAAACTCGTGTTATTTCTATCATACCAGAGGTCCACAAAGAGAAGGGGCAGAGGCAGGCATAAGGAAAAACGTGTGCAAGCACTTTGGTATGTAGGCAATGCGTGGGAATTGTGGGAAATGGGTCTATAGAGTAGATTGACCCCAAATTATGAAATAATCAGATTTCCCAGATAAAATAAATAGGTTTCTGTGATGTGGAATTTGAATCTACATAAAGAATTTTAGGCAAAGGACCAGGGCATGAGTTACTAGGGCAGCAATTTGAGGGTTGCATTGGAACTGGGAGAGCATTTGGGGTACAATCCAATAGACCAAGGGTACAAAGTTCAACACAGCATAGACTTCACCACACAGGTGCTTCAAGCCTTACTGGGAGGAAAGAGGAGGACCTTATCCAAGGTTATATATTTACAACATATATATTTATAACATATATTTTAAATTTTATTCTGGAATCTTTACAACTTCCCCCAAGTTTGTTCACTATGCTTTATCTTGTTTGTTTCCCCAAAGTGATTGGGGAAACAAATAAGATACCCTTGAAATACTAAGAGTCTTTGCGATCACCTTTATGAGCATTTTGTACTCTGGAAACCATTGGGCCAGGCGGGTGGCAGCAGCTATCAAAGAAGAGGAAAGCAGCTGCCTCCCTGGGGGAGTGGGCAAAGAAAGTGAGGAGCACATAGAGTAGTCTAGCTCTAAGAAAGGCTCATGTAAGTGTTCAGAGCTGAAAGGCTTGTGCTCCTCAGTGCTTCATTGATTCCATACTTAACTGAGCATCTCCAGGTGTAGGGCAGTGGGCTCTCCCATAAGGACACCCAGGCTGATGGGGCTGTGTAGACTACAAACTGTTGGCAATGTGGAAAATGCTGAGACAAGTTTCTAGGGAAACTGTCTATCACAGCGCTACTCAAAAGTGCTTGTCTGCAAGTTGTGTGTTATTGGTCTGTGACGATACATGTGTAGAGTAAGCGCTTAGAACTTTCAAGAAATTCGACAGAGTGATTTTACTTCTGTTGAATCTAATAATAAAACAGTAGGATTATATTTTTTATGTTTTTTAAAAAATTCATATTTCATAGTAATTTACTTTTTATTTTATGAAAGCATCTGTGTGAGAAGAAAGAAAACCGCAGATGGTTTGAGAAGCACTGGTTCAGCATTTAAAAGAGATGCCTGAACCAGAGTGGAGGGAATAGAGGGGAGGAAGCGAAATCAGGGGTTTCCATCCCAACACTAACTTTACCCTGAGTTTTTTTTTTTTCGTATTTTCTAGAGACCAAGCTATGGCGAATATGAGGAATTTTCTTGGAGACTCAAACGCCTCTCCTCTATGTGTATACGGTTTCTCTTCCCCATTTCTCTTGTTGGCCTAGTTCTTTGGAAGAAGTTTCATATGGTAAAAAATTTATGCAAATCTTCATCCCATCAATTAATGATTTAAAAATAAGTCCTAACTGTTTAAGCGGCACCCACGCACTAGCTGAGCGCGCTTTCCTTTCAGCCCCTACCCATATTGGGAGCTTGTGCTAATTTCTCTGGCTCTTTTGCGGCTCTGGTTTCAGCACAGCTTCTGTCCTTCACACTAAGCTGTTCTCTGATAAGGTGCAGCTGGGGAAATTCATCTCTCGTCAACTAGTCAGGTTTTCACATCAGTTAAGTTAATTGCCAGAAGGCTGAACATATTTCTTAATTATGCCTGCAAAGTCATTACTGGAAGAAACCCCCAAATCCTGGAGAAATGGTGCTTTCTGATTAAGTGGTTATGAAAGTGGCTCAATGAAAACACAAAACACAACTTGATGGGTTTCTAAGAAGGGACCAGGGCAGCCACAGGAGAGTGTAACAGCGAGAGAAGGGATCAGGAAACGCGCCTTCTCCTGGGCTTTGACTTTAATCAACATCGCTTCCCTTTGGGTGCCTGGGGATTTTCATCCTTTCACTGTGGCTAATAATAACTGTCCTACAAATCTTACAGGGCTAGTTATGAGAAAAATATTGGCTAATATCTTTGAAATTGTTTTGAACATTTTATAGAATAAATAGACAAGGGATTATTCACAGAGGGAAATGGCCAGGGATTGTGATTTGCTAAAAATGCCTTGTTAGTCTTAACGCATATGCAAATACTTTTGTTACCACAAATACTTCAGTTAGTTCTTGTTTGCTTTGGATAGCAGGCTGTTAATAATACCTTTTGTTTATTTATTTTTCTTTTTCTTCTTTTTCTTCTTTATTTTCTTTTAAATGTTACATTCAAAAAATATGAGGTCCCCATATACCCCCCCACCCCACCGACCCCACCCCTCCCACATCAACAATCTCTTCCATCATCACGGCACATCCACTGCACCTGGCGAATGCATTCTGGAGCACCACTGCACCACATGGACAGTGGTCCACATTGTAGTCCACACTCTACATTCATCAAATTATAGAAGTGCAAGTGGCCTTAGGAGGTAACCTCGTTCAGAAAGCTAAGACGCAATGACTTTAAGTGTCTTCCCCTAGGTCACTTACTTATTAACGGTAGAACTAAGTCTAAAAGTTTTCATATTTCTTGGTTTTGAAAAGTTTCTTTGCTTGATAAAAGAAATAAATTCTCATTGTAGAAAATTTGGGCATATTAAAGGTGTTAAAAATTACATTCATTCATAGTTCCACAATTCAGAGATAAGCATTCTTAATTTTTCACCTTACATCTTCATAGATATAAATTTAGATCTTATTGCATAGACACTTTGGTATCCTTTTCATTTACATGGATGTATCAAATATATTTGTGCTTTCATTACAAACTTCTCTAGGCTATGTTTTTAATAACTGTATAATCTATATCAGTGTTGTCCAATAAGCATACATATCTTTGGTAACTGGTGATGGTGGAGATTATTAGCTATTTGCACTTCCTCTTTTTAAAAAATTCTGTTTCTTTGTCCATTTTTTCCGACATTTGATCTTATCATTCTTTCTCAGTGATTTATAAATATTCTTAAACATATTAATGACCCTAATTCTCTTTTCCCCTAACTTCATAAATAGAGTATTAGAACATTTTAGCATTTATTATCATTACATCATCATTACAAATTTCAGATCTTACTACAGCCTGTATTATGAGTTAAGCTACTTGCTTACAATTACAGAGCTATAAGATACAGACGTGTCATTGAAAAGTAGGATTTGCATACCAAAACTTAGCTCTTACTAGATCACACTGCTTCCCCATAGTTGAGATCTAAAAAGTAGAACTTGTATCTAAATTCCTATGTAGCTAATGAGCATTTTACAATTCACCCAGTAAACTACTCTGAAAAGAAGTAAATGGCAAATCCATATTCTATATTTGTTTTTCTTTTCACTTCTCTTTGATATGTGGAACATGAAAACATCCTAGTATTGCTCAGTTGTGATTGCCATTCAGTTAATAACTCGACCTTTTTTTTCATTTATGCCATAAACTATCTCTATAATTGTTCTAAATTTGATTTAGTCACAGATTTCAGGGAATTATTTTTCAAATAATATTTAAGAAAAGGACAAAATAACTTGAAAGTTTGTAACACAATGATTTTTGTTTCATATTATTTCTTATTTTGGAAAATAAAGATAATTTAAAAATTATCTTAGATTCATATTTTAAATTATAAGAGAATTTAAGGAAGAATTATATACCCACAAAATTTCCACTAATTGGAAACATCCTAAATGTTAAATTCATCTTTAAATAAAATTTAAGTCTCAGAGAGTCTGTCATATTAGATTGTAAAATCTGAACATTAAAAATTCCACCAGGTGATGAACAAAAGAAATGCCTCTAAGTGTTTATACATCTACTATAAAACATTCATGTTTTAAACCTTTTTGTAACATCATATTTAACTCTAAAGTTGTTAGAATATTTATATATTCTGTCTTTCAGTTTGATCTAGCTTCGATTAAATTCCTTTCTTTGGGAACTGGCCATATCTTTTTTGCAATAATTGCACATTTTACAGTATCGTTCATTAGACTAATTTATCTCCTCTGCTATAGTATTAGGATGTCTGAAGAAAATTAAAGAAGAAAAAAATATCTGAAGAGAATCCAAAGACCTCCCAGCAATTTGAAAGTAGCTGGCATTCAAGCCAGGCATTTTATGGGTTGATGGAATCTTTGTTAATTGTGTGAGGCATTTGTCCCTTCCTGGAAAATGGAGTTAATATGAGGCCAACGATGACTCTTGCCTATGTGAACTTTACCATTTTAAGGATACTTCTTGGAAACTATTTTAGTTTTATGTTTCTAAATGGATGGCATCCAGCTCTTCAGTGCTAATATTAAAGTGCTGATAGAAAGATGTGTTGAAATACATCTCTGTTAAAGTCTGTGTTTTCCACAATCATGACCCTTGTGAACTTTGTAGAAAGGATTTGCATCATCAATCAATTGATGAACCCCCCAAGTGACCCCAAATGTGCAAAGTAGAATAGACATGATGCTACTTGCTTTCAAAGTGGTTGGGGATTAATTTTTAAATTATAAGCATTCTGGAAATGACTGATGATCATCCCCAAAGAGTCAGAGAAAAAAACAGAAAAAATAAAAATTCTAATAGTTACAGACCTATTGATTTTTTTTCTGAACAGAGTAACAGGAGATTTGGGAACTTACGAATTCAGTCAAGGTCATTTGGATGATAAGTGAAGAAGGCATTACTAGAATGAGAGTAACAAGGGCAGTTATACAGAACACTCTTTTAAGTGATTCATTGGGTCATTTTGTAAATCAGACTCTGTCCCAGCCCTCCCCCCCCCCCCACCCCGGATCAAATAAATAAAAATAAGAGGACAGAGAGAAAAAATGTGCCTGTGTTCCTCTAGTACATAGCCAGGGGAAGAGGTACGTAGTGGAACAAAATATTACTCTGGTTTTCCCTCCAATAGGGCATCTTGCCTTCAAATTTTAGAAAATACTGGGGATAAGATGTAGCTCAAGTGGTTGAATGGCTGCTTCCCATGTATAAGATCCTGGGTTCATTGCCCAGCACCACTTATAAATAAATAAATAAATAAATAAATAAATAAATAAATAAATAAGCCCAAAGAAGCAAAAAACAGAAAACAAAATAAAACAAAAAAACACTGGTGCATCAGACTACCCTGTTATAATTCCACCAATCATTAATCAAAGTCACCACTTGTGCTGTATTTTCAAGCTCATCCCAAAGAAAACAGAACAAAACAAAATGGAACAAAAGATTTTCTTATTATAACTTATTTTTGTGTAGATTTTTCTAATATTGATAACCAGTTGATCTCAATGACCTTATCTCTGGGGTAGTTTTATTTTCCCTTAGAAATTAATAAATTGTTCATCATTACCTTTTGTGAAAATTAATAAGTTTCCATTTAATCAACAGCATTCTCTTGTGCCTTTGTTCTATGTCAATGAATGAAATGACTCGCCGGACCCTGATTGACTCTGGCAAATGAAATGTCTGGGAACCTTGAAATGTGAACAGCAAATAGTGGACTGTGATGATAATAGATGATAACTCCCTCTTTGGTCACAGAGTAGGGGAGCAAACTTACCAGCAATATCTCTAACTTCTCTAAGAGGCCTGGGAGTCATAGAAAGGGAGAAACAGAGAAGAGAGCAGAAACAGCTGCCTGATTCTTTGCATGTATTTTATCTTTCATGAAGGAATAAATGTAGAGGTAGAGCTTTTAACTCATCACAGAGATACCTTTCTAAATTCTTAGACAATTCATCATCAATACCTAAAACACACTAAGGGCATATGACATTCTAAGATTTAGTTGTGGAGCAAGCTCTTTGAATTTCATGAAAATCTTATGAGTGGGTGCTATCTGTTTTTACAGACCAGACTGTTGAGTTGCACAGAGGTTAGACACGTGCCAGTCACACAGCTATTAAGGGGCAGAGCTATCGTTTGTCCCAGGTGATCTGATGTGAGAGGTACTTTCAGCCACGACGCTGCCTCTATATACCTTAGTGGCCCTTTACAGATTGTCAAAATGGCCCTGGCGTAATGCCAGGGGCTGAGCATGAAGCTCCAAACAAGACTGACAAGATCCCTGTCCTTGTGGGGCTTAGGCTAACACTTCTGAATTCCGTAGGAATTAATTTGGAATGAATGATGGTGTTAAAATCCTGATCATGTTATATTACAAATTGTCGTTTTTGAAGTAATGGCCCTGTGCTTTTACAATTTGATCACCTTCCAGAAAACAGGCCCAGGGCTGGGACGGTGTCCTAGGTAAAGCTATAAGAGGACAGAGAGGAAAAGGATACTTTTTCCCCTTGTCCTGTTTCCCTCTGCCCTATAAAAAATGTTATGGAAAGAAAATTTTTTGCTCCATTTTATTTAGCTGTTTGTTTGCTTTTTTGGGGGGAGAGGGGTAAGGTTTGCAACTGAAGACTTATTAAGGTAACTGACATATATGACAAAAGCAGAGTGAGAAGCACCTGTGATACAAAGAAGGAATTGGTGGCTGCTCTTTATAGGGTAGCTAAAGCTTGGGGTATGAGAAATGAGGTTTGCTTGAGGGCAGCATTCCAGCCTTGACATTGACCCAGTTTGAATTTGGCCAGCCTACCTTTTTGTTGCTGGCTTGCCAGATGACTCAGTGCAAGTCGATGAATCTCCCTAGGTCTTTCTCCTTCATAGACAAAGTTAAGCTGATACTATTTATCTATCATCTGACTCAGCTTGCTTATTACAAAGCATTTGTATTTATGACTTGTAGTCTAAGAGAGTCAGAGTGGCTTACATGTTAAAACACATGTGAATTAGGACAATAAAAAGACCAAAAGCACATAACAAGAGCAGGCTGTGATGGATTAGTAGAATCAATTATAAAGCAGTTTGCCTTCACAAATTGCAACACGAGGGGAAAACGCAGAATCATAATCGCAATAAATAATAACAGTAGCTGCCTTCGGCTGCTTTTGCCCTGAGGTTCAGTGGAAGTTCAGCACCTCATTTTCTATTCTTACCTGACTTTAGTGTTTCTAGTCAAAGATAAGCACATGCTGCATTTCCATTTGAAGGACCCCAGAGCCTGTGTACTACTTTTGACTCACACTGCTATTATTTTCAGCATTCATCTCTAATACCTATAAATCCCAAGTTGTAGCTTCTGTAAATCCAGGAATAATTTCTTCTGGATTTCCACATTCTTTTCAAGCGAATTTTACTTGAGAAAATGGAATCATTTTCTTTTCATATTTCTCTTTAGCAATCACATGACTCTAAATAATATCTAAGTACAGATGAATCCCAAATTCATATCTCCACCTCTGACCTCTTTCCTGAGCTCAGATGAGTCTATCCCCCTTCTGCATCTCTGCTTGGTTGGGTAATAGACATCGACTTAAATGTGCAAAAGAGAATTACTGATTTTCTTCTCCTGACTTTATACCTTTCCATCTTCCCCATCTCCTTAAATAGAATCACTGCTTAACCCGTTGTCCACTTTGGAGTTATCCTTGGTTTCTTTCCTTCTCATAAACATATTTTGAGCACACTCCAAAATATACACAGAATCTGAACCTATTTTGGTCACCTCATCTGCTCTCCCACACCTGTTAAGGATACCATATTTCACAGCTGGATTATTTCAGTAGCTTCCAAACCGGTCTCTCTAGGGAATCCATTCTTAGTTCTGATAATCAATTCCTTGCACAGTGACATAAAATATTCAACATCTTCCTATTATATAACTAGAACCAATCCAAAGTCTTTATCACTGCCTTCACAGCCCCATTTGTTCTGGTTTCTTCTACAAATTTATCCTCCACTGTGTTGCTTCTCATTCATTCCTCCTTAGAGACATGGACTATCTTACAGTTTCTTGAGAATGGCAAACTCATTTCCCTCTCAGGACTTTACCCTACTTGTCCACTTTGCTTGGATTTTTTTTCCCCAGATAGTGACCTGGCTCATTTCATCACTTCAGTCAGATCCTTGCTTGAATGCTACCTCAGCAGTGATGCCTTCTAAGCTCTTCCAGATCTAAATAGTCCCTCCCACCCTTTTCCTTCTCTGTTTCTGTACCATGCTCTATTTTTCTTCACACTAGTTGTCACTATATATATATATAGTTTTCTGTTTCTTCATTGGAACGTGACTGCCAAGAGGGGCAGCCAACCTTTGTAATCTGGATGTGAAGGAAGGCTAGAAGAAAGAAAAGGAATTGATACCGTATGCCAAAGGAAGCCCAGCCATTATCTAAGTGCTTCTCCAGGACCCTCTGGCTCAGGTAAAACCAGGTTGGAGGGGCCCCTAGACTACAGGGCATTCACACTTGCTGCAAGCTTTCCTCTTTGCCCAGAGCAGGCTACTTCCTATCTACCCTTCGTCTGATTGTGAGGGAGCGACCCAGACATCGTGAGGAATCTGTAAAAAATGACTGGACTAACCATTCACTCATAAAATGAAAGGCCTGACCACCTAGTATAAAAAAATCACAGATATTAGAAAGATTGTTAGGGCACATTAGCAACATGCAGAGTCTCTTTTGATTGAGGTAGTAAGAATTTTAAAATACAATTGAAAAGTGGAAAAAAAAAAAAAGGGCAGCAGGAATATGCAGGATCTTTTTGGAGCAGGAAGTGTATTTTGTATTTCTTTAGGCTTCTCCTGGTCAAGGATACAGCTTTGTAGTGCTCTCCCTTTGACACAGTTGTGACCTGGTTGAAAATATAGTAAAATAGAGTAAGAGCAATCCATTTCAAGATGTGTGTGGTGCCTCTTCACTTCTTTTCAGGCCCTCAATCTAGTCAACTGAGCCACCCAGTTGCCATTTTTACTGCTTCCCAAGACACCACTATGACAACCTCAGTCTGGGTAGCCTGAGCCACCCCAACCACTACTGGGAAAGTCTCTCAATGATCTGCTCACAAGCTAATATTTTCAGAAACACACGTGTGCGCCAAAGGCACCACTATAAGTCATTTCCTAAACAGATGTGAAGGGTGATGCACACAGACACAAACACACAGGGACTAAATTGGAGTGCTTGAACTGCCTATTATCAAATTTTTTTTTTTTTTTTTTTTTTTTGAGGTACCAGGGCCAAATATTAGAACCCGGGACCTTGTATGTGGGAAGCCAATACTTGACCACTGAGCCTCACTGGCTCCTCTGAATTGGTTATTTTGTTTGCTTGCTTGTTGTTTGTTCTTGTTTTTAGGAGGCACCAGGACAGAACCTGGGACCTCCTATGTGGGAGGCAGGCGCTCAACTGCTTGAGTCACACCTGCTTCCCATGATTAAATTTTGCCTTTGCTGGCCTTGGCTGCCACTGTCTCGGCAAATTAAAACCTGGAGGGATGATGATAGTTCTTCACAAGCTTTCCAATACTAGATTGTTTTTGGTGGTCATATGTATTATGTAAAAATAAACATTTAAGAGACTTCATTCAATAGAGTGATAGAAATGCTAGAGTTAATAATAAGCAAAACTTTGACTTAAAACTCATTGGAAAGTCTTTGAGGAAAATAATTCCTTGCTCATAAACAAAGAAATGTAATAATTGCTAAAATCTCCATAGTACATTACAATTTGCAAATCATTTTCACCAAACAATAAATCTTTTACATCTTATAAAAATGTCATAACATGAATGTTGACCTCTATTGAATGATGAGGAAAATGAAACTGAAAGACACTGAATGATTTTTGTCAAACTACTCTCAGACAGGGATCCCAACACAGATCTTCTGACTTGCCCCTCTTCTTCATTCCATTACAATGCATTTCAAGGAATAAAAATTACTCTGCCCAGACATACAGTCTAGGGAAGAGAAGTGACAAGAACACTAAAAATCTATTACTTATAATTAAGAAGAATATAAAATATCACTAAATGGTACAGCAGTCATTTCAATTGTTTTTACACTTTAGACACACGAAAATATTGCATTTACAAGAAAATGTTTTGCTTTGTGGGAAAAAGATAAGGAATGTGTCTTTCAAAAACCATACCTGATTGAACCAATCCTTGGACATTTAAAAATTATTTTAGTTTTAATCTTCTTTTCAACTTTTTTTTCTTATTTTACTATTTAAGGTGAAGAACTGTGCTCATAATGATCTTGACTTAGTTAATTAAATTTCTTATGAAACAAAACATTTTTAAGTGCAGACGTTTTGTCAAACATAGGAAAACTTTAAAAAATTGGTTGAATTTGCTGTTGAATATAGCCAATATTATCACACAACATTTTTAATATTCAAGTTTGGATACTGATTGATGTGATTCCAATATCAAATAGAATATGAATGGAGACAAATATGGAGCCAGGATTCCTCTTATAGAGGATCTAGATAGACTCCGAGTTAGACCACATTTGTTTCACTTTCATTAGTGCTGGTAGACCATTTGAACCATCACATTTTGTTTTATTGTTATTTTTTTTCCTTGAAGGATTTATGATCTCATATATTTTCAATACCCTGCACACCTTATTATGTCATCATAATGCCATTGGAATTTGATCTGTGGAATGGCTTCTTTAACTCAATTAAATATATATTGATATATATGTATATCAAACTGTATGAAGTTCTAAGTTCAAGGATTTATTTTTAACCATGAAAAGATGATCTAAATTGCTTTTTAGCTAACCTAGATTGGAAGATACAACCTGACAGAGAAAATGTCATTGGCCGATGCATGTGGATAACTATAACTGAGATGTATCATGCTGTTAGGCTCAAACAATTGGTTTGCTGCTGCTATAAATGTAGTTTATAGATGAAAATAAGAATTTTTTTCCCAGGAGGGCTATTCTACTTTCTCTTACTTACACATTTTCACAATTTTGTAACAATTTTGAAATGTTTGGGAAAAGGTAGTTGTGAAAGTGGCTCTGTTCAGTTTTCAATGATTCTTAATGAGTTTAATGATGTGTTTGGCTAACTTCCACCAAGACTGGAAAAAAGCAATTTCTTACATAACTCAGAAACTAGTAACTTATGTTATAGAATTGTTTGATCATTTAATGCTTTGCAATTCTATTTTCCTCAAAATAATTTGATTTATTTTAATGTTTCACTGTTCTTGTTTACAAAGTACATTTAAGCCTGATGAGGAAAATACAAAACAGCTTGATGTACTACAAGAAAATTATTAAAAATTGTGAATTCAAAGCTGTCTAATCGATAGTGTCTGCTGTTTTAGCCTAGAATTGTGAATGATTAACTTGTCCACTGTCCTTTGAAATGTTGTAAAGCTGCTATGCAGGCAACCCCCTCACCTAGTAACCAAAAAAAAAAATGTTTAAAAGGAAGAAAGGAACAAGTTACCAGATGTGGCGTGGCTTTTGCACGTCCTGTTTGTATCCCCTGTAAAACTAAAAGCTGAAAACCTTCATGTTCCTGTTCAGTGAACCATGTAGAGACTAGAGCACTTTGGGGCACGATGTCCCTCCTCCGGGGAACTGGTCATTCCCCTGGAGACCAGCTTTGCTACTGCAGGGGGAGCTGACAAATCACAAGTTGCATGACCACCCCGAGATCATAGATTTGGTTTCTCATAAAAGGGGTCCCCTTTTGGCTGCTGGTCGAAGTCTCACCCAGGACGGGATGCTCTGCCTGGGACTGTTTTTCCAAATAGGACTGATCAGCCACCAAAGGGACTTGCCGGCCTCGTAAAAGATCACATGTTGTGTTCTCCTCCAATTTGGTGCGTGTTTGTATATACTTTCATTCTTTCCTATGTCTTTAATTGATTACTTTCTTTGGTGATTGCTCAATTGTTATAATCCTTTGATATAACCTGATACACATTTGATTGAATAAAGCTGCCTTTTATAGCATTTAGAGTTTCTGCCTCTTCCTTAGCAGAACACGGCTTAATTGTCAATGGAAAAAATCACGCTAATTCTGGACTCTGGCTCTCCAGTCATGTCACAGTCATTCCGCATACTCTTGCCATAAGCTTCCTAATTTTGGGGAACCCACAAGGTACTCCCCAGTCAATTTCACCTCATCTAATCTCCCCTATCAACTGACCCCTGTAATTTTCTCTGATAATCTTGGCCATGCAATTTTTATCCTGCCTTCCAGGGTTGCTTAGCTGCTTCATGCCTGGATCGTGCTTTAAGAGCCCTTTTTATGTTTCTCATGTATCCATATCATCCCTTAGCATAATTCTTAGTAGTTGCACAATTATTACTTGTTGAGAAAACAAAATTATAACTTTGCTTCTTATGTTAAAGATGGTCAGGTAATGATGGGTAAGAAAATAGATATCTCATGTTTCCAAATGGTACGAGTCATGATTTGGATAAGGATACCACCAGCACAGTATTAAGGTGGGTATTTGGCAAAAGGAAATAGAACTGGAGGGGGGGAAGGGGGTACTTATTCCAGCTCTGCCAGTAAGTCTCTTTGTTATCTTGAACAAATTTCTCTGCTCTGTATATCTGTTACTCTGTAAAATGAAGATGTTGCATTAGTGTTTTATAAAAGGGTCAAAAATGACCTCTGTGTTGGTCTCTATGTTGTTTGCTTTTCCATAGCAGCCAGGACTGTTTGCCCAAAGCCTGCCAGAGCCTAACTCAAATTCTGACACCTACAATTGCTTTTAAAATAGCATTTAAAAAAAATCCATTTAGAATCTGCCTACTTTGCATTCTTCATTCAACTGTACCTAATATTTACTAGCCGTAGATAAGACAAACCCTGACCTATAAAATACCTCCAACCTCTTCTTCCCTTTGGAGCTCGCTGACCCAGAGACTCCCGACCGAGCTATGGAGCGACATCACCTAGACATGTAAAGTCTGAGTCCTGCTCCTCTTGCTGTTTCCTTGCCCGGTCCCCTTTGAGGTAGAGGCCATTTGATGTGGTCTCTGGAAAGTCTTGCTGGGAGGAACTTCCCCTCTCATGCAAATTTGTCCAAGTGCCACTCAAGTAAAGTTTGTGTACTACTGCGATCTTCTCATCATGTCTCTTCCTTGATCAACCCTGAAATCTTTGAACTCACCACAGTTAAGTCTCCTTGCATTCTGCCTTTGAGTCTGTGAGTATTTTCCTAAAAATATGATTTTGATCTACGCTACAGACTCTGGTGGAGATTTTCACAGAAAGTATGTCAAGGTCAACAAAATCAGAAGAAATGTACTATGGTAGAGTCCAAAAGTACATTGAGTTATTCAGGCCACCTCAGTTCTGTTTCCAGAGAAGCCTCTGTGGAAGTATGCAGGAAACAGTTAAAGCGTAATACCCCAGATGGCAGGGCTGTCGGGGGTCTGCCAAATAGGGCGAGGTGGGAAGCATCGTTCAGTCAATGACTTCCGCTCAGTAGGTTCTACTTAGCTTGGAAGCTGTTTTATTCCTGCCAGAAGCACTCCAATCCTTCCATTCACTCGTGCAAGCAGGGCTGGCTTCACGTGTGTGCGGTCTATGCTGTCACACAGGGCCTCACATCCAGAAGGGCCTGTGCTTAGCTTAACGGGCTGCTGTTAATGTCTTGAAATTCTTAATTTTTGAACAAGGGGTTCCACATTTGCATTTTTCCCTGGGTTCCACAAATCGGGAAGCTAGCGCCCCTGGCAGGTTAAAAGGAGATAGACTAGCAATCAGGGAACATACAGAGCAGACGCAGAGAAGGCTGCCCAGACTAACACAGGTGCCAGCATTCTGTGGAGAACACTCTGCACAGTTGAGTATTTGCAGAGTCTATGTGGCTAGATAAAGTCAGAATCATGGAAACATAGTTGGGGACGCACTTGTACTTCATAGTTCCAGCTCTGTACCATTGTAGAACGAAGAACAGAAAATGCTGGGCAGTTATAATAAAATTCAGGTCTCAAAAAAGAAATTATTTTAATGTGGGATGATAAGGCATGTAGGCAGATAGGGCACAGAAGAATAAGTGGGAGAGAAAGAATGACAATAATACAAATAATCACTGTATTTTTCTAATGAGAAACCCATACAAGCCATATTGTCTAATTGTCTATCAATGTTGCTATGCATCATTTACATATATTTTTTCAAGTATGTTTGTTTATAGGACACACGCATCTATGCATATATATATACATAAGTTGATGTGGGCTATGGGTGGGAGGCTCTTTGTCTCTTCGGAGATAACCTTAACCTAGGCTGTCTGTCCTGACTTGTGAGTGTGGGATGATGGGGGGCTGCAATCCTGCCCTTGGTGACTATGGCAATGACTCCAGTCCCAGGAAACAGTTTAACAATGCAAAGTCTATAACCTTTAAATATTCAGGGAAAATGCAAACCAAATGCGCTAAAAGCTTATCTAGAATGTATGAAGTCCATGCTAAAAGCTTACCGAGGATGTGGAAAATATATGTTAATTCAAGCCTATTGAGAACTGAAAAAAAAAAGAACCATTTGGCCTTTCCTCTCTGTATAAAAGGGACTCAAAAATCTTGTTCGGGCTCGGGATTGAAACAGAAGGCTCCCAAGTCCGGCTGGCCGTCAATAAACCATTTTTCCTTCTCAAAGTCATTCCTGAGTCCTGGCCTCTCTATACGCAAATAATTGAACCTCTCTCAAATTCTACAACAAAGTAAGACTCTACCTTTCTATTTCTATCTATCTAAGCTATATCTATCTATCTATCTATCTATCTATCTATCTATCTATCTATCTATCTATCATCTATCTTCTATAATTTCTTATTTCACAGAGTGGATTCAATTATCACATCACTCTAGCTGTGTGCCCTGGGATTTTAGTCAAGCCATCTGACTTCCCTAAGCCTTATTTACTTCATTTCTAGTATGAGGAAATTAAATTAGATGTGTCAGTTTTTCAACATATTTAAAGTGTCATTTTTTTCTTTGAGGTTGGGAAGGAACTGATAATCTAGGTTCTTTCAAAATGTGGCCATCATTAAAAGTAAGATTTTTAATAAAGGGGTAAAGCTCAACACCTCATTTCTGGCTAGTGAAAACGGAGTGTGTGCTTGGCTGCCGGGCTCATGCTGCGCAGGTATCGGTCGCCTTTTGCTTTAATTTATGTACAGTGGTTGGCCAGTGGTTGTTGTGTGGACCGTGGTTCTGTTTCAGCTTTGCTGTTCTGTGGTCTTTCTTTAATGTTATGCACTGTAAAACCTCCACATTTACACAGTTGCTCCATTTCTGTAGCAATGTATGTGTTATGCTCTGTAAATACTTTCTGTATAGTGCATTTGCACTTTTTATCATCTTTTTGTTCACTTTTAATAACCACTCTGCAGTTCTAACCTGAATTATGTACCTTAAAAATATATTCTTATGGTGCTTTAGGAGGTTTTGTTGACCTATTAAAAGGAATTTCATGTTTTATTTTCATTTTGCTTGAGAATTTGGACCATTTTCATTTTTAATGGGATCTTTTTCTCTGAAGTACAATAAAATGTTTGTGTATATTTTCTGTAAGGGTGGAACAAATAGAATATGAATCTCATGAGTCTGTTCTCATAAATTGCAATATTACTGAACAATGCAGCTTCTATCTGATAAGACTCTTTGTAAAATTTCATTTGCATATATTTCAGAGTGGCACATACCATTCTACATAGTAACTGAATTGATTATATAAGGGAGAGAAGTCTATTTGTTCCTGCTTCCTTGAAAAACTAATTAAAAAATCTCTTTTTGTGTACACATATATGTATGCAAACATATACATACATATATATACATATGTACACATACAGATAATATGTCCTAATAATGCATATTTTATAGGATTATACAAATTATGAACTTTTCTATAGATATTAAGATAATTGAGGGCAGGAGGCATGCCACATTTCCATTATTTAATAAAATATCAGGCACATAGTAGGTAAAAGAAGAGTTTAGTGGATGAATAACTGAATAACTAACTACCTGGACTTATTTCTTTAAAATTATGACATTATCACATTTTAGAAATACTCAGCTTGTCATTTTGAACTAGCTGAGATTGTGATTCCTGTCATGTCATTTAACTTTTTTATTAGTATCACCCTTTTCCATGATAATCCTCATTCAAAACATTCTTAATGTCAAAATCAGCTTTTATAAAATGCCCACTCAGAATAAAGAAATATGTGAGCATAGAGGAACAAAGTTTTTGCCTAAAGACCCCATAATTTTGTTTGAGGAAAGGGGGGCATGAATGATGAAAATAAATAACCTTGTAGTTCTACGTTTCAACTGCCAAGTGAGTGGTCAGTAAAAATGCTACACATATTTGAAGAAAGAGGTTTGCAGGGCTGGTGAAGTTTCATGGAGGAAGCCAACTCTTTCAATCTAAGAGAGTAGGATACTTGGAGTGAACTTGGAAAACCACAAGAAAGCAATAATAACCTAAAATACCCTGCTGTGTAGAGTTTCAAATTCACTCTCTAAAGGAAGAATTGATAGAATCCGATGAATAGGTAAGGACAATAGAGAAGCAGGAATATGAAGATTTCAGAAATATCATCAAGGATTCGAAGTGAAAGAACTGAGTAAGTCTACAGGAGATTATTTCACTGAAGGTTTGTAGCAGGCTGTCATTATGGAAATAGTTACCAGATAATTAGAGGTAATAATGAAGCTGAGAGGGTTTAAGCCTAGGGCTAGAGAGATGAGAGAAGTTGGAGTCTAAATAATGAGAGCTGAAACCATGAGAATGAATGAGAGACAACTGGTTTTCAGAGGGGATGGGGCAGGAAGGCACCTCTGATTTGCAGCATTTGTTGATTTCCATGGTGCAAATAATCCCACCATGGCCAATTTCAAGGTAGCAATGTGATGTCAACTGGTTTGCAAAATTTATGAAAATTTAATAGGGCTCTTGTGAGCCAGTGCAAACTGGTTCCAGCACACCTCTAGAGGCTAGGCTGCTGGGATATGTTGGTAACTAGAGTACATATGGGGAAGTATCCCATCAAATGCGACAAGGAAGTGGCTGAAGAGGTTTTAGGAAACATAGGATGGTGAATTATCATGAAGGAAGTCGAAAGAAAGAATTTAAGGGGGTAGTTTAGACTTTCCATCATTTATACCTAACTGACATCTAATATTCACAGCAGAACCATGCCCTTTAGGAAAAGTAGTCCACCGTTTGTATTCTCAATATAACATTATTTTAAAAACAAACAAAGTTCTGTGTTACAATTAACAAAAGGACAATGGCATTATTTTAAAATAAATTAAAATTTCTAGAGTGATTACTATGTGCTAAAAGACTTTTCAGAAATTATTTCACTTACTCTTCAAAATAACCCTATTAATGAGGGATTATTATGATCCTACTTGATAACTGAGGATATTGGGGCATAGAGAGTTTGTAAATACGCCTATGTCCACCCAGTTGCTAACTGGTAGAGCCAAGACTCAAATCTCAAATCCAAGGCATGTTAGACTCAAATGCCAGTGGGAGTGAGAGAGTTCCTAAGTGGATTTGCCACTCTTGGCTCATTGAATGTTGCTCTGCAAAAAGGAAGGCCCCATGTCACAGTTCTTACCATTTTTCAAGGGGAGCCAGAAATTAGATTTTATGTGAATTCTCATTTTTTAAAAATGCTGGTTCAAATTTTTATTACTTAAACATGGTGCTGGCCAAAAAACCACCATGGAGGGCCACCAGACTACTCTTGTACTATTGTGGTCATGACATTCATCCTTTTGAGTGTTGTAGAGAAGGCAATGGGAATGAGAATGTCGAAAATTTTCAGAGATTATTGCAGTAAAGCTCTTTCTTTTCTCAAAATTCTGGTATCACAAGACTGACTTCTCTGCGCATCAGGCAAGGAGTCCATTGCTTGGCAACAATGTCTGCTAAATTAAAAAGTCTGAAAGGGAACTTCAGTGCAATGTGTTTAGAGTCTCTTATTCCTGGGCAGATTCAATTCTGTTTAATAATTATCTACATGGCATTTGCTCTGTGCCTTGAACTAGGTGGTGTTTATTTTTTGCCTGCTAGTAACTTTTTTTTTTTTTTTTTACATCTACCTGCTTTTCTCATTTCCTTCTACTACCTACTATTGGAATGTCAGTTATGGTCTTTTAGAAAGTCTCTTCTGTAAGGACTCTTAGTTTGGGGGGTTAGCCCTATTTATCCTAGTTTTTAGGATACCTGCATTCTTCCAGGTAGAAATGGTAGAAAACATGGATGAGTACTTTGGATTAGATTACAGCAACCAGTGCTGAGGTACTTAGGCAGTGAGAAGCCAGTTAATGATTTTACCTAAAGGAGGAATATGGTGAGAGCCACACTTAAAGAGGTGACTCTGGGTCACTTTGCAGAATACAATGAACTGTAGACATGGCTGAAGGCTAGAGAGTGTGATAGCAATTTAGGTGTAGATAACAGAAGTCTAGAAAGATAATGGAAAGTAGGGTGTATTTGTCAGTTCTTTGGAGAAATGGAACCAAAGAGATTTATTTTAAGGATTTGGCTCTCATAATTGTAGGAGCTGACAAGTCTGAAATTTGTAAGACTGGCAGGCAGGCTGGATATTATGGTAAGAGTTGACGCTTTTGTCTTGAGTCTGAAATTGCTAGGGTGAGACCAGCAGGTTGGAAACTCAGAGAAGAGTTGATGCTGTAGACTGGAGGCAGAAATTCTTCTTCTTTCAACACTTAGCTATTTGTTCCTAAGGCCTCCAACTAATTAGATGAGGTCCACCCACATTATTGAGGGTGACATTCTTTAGCTAAACTCAACTGATTATAGATGCTAAGCACATCTACAAAGTATCTTTAAAGCAACTAGGCTAGTGTTTGACCAAACAACTAGACACCATAGCCTAGCTAAGTTGACATATAAAAGTAACCATTGCATAGGGTTAAGATCCAAGAGACATAATTGGAATTGAACTACCTGATTGGTTGTGGGAAGTGAGTGAAGGAGGAAGAATTAAAGATGTCCATAAGGTTTCAAGATTGTGTGATTGGAAGACTACGAGTAGAGCCAAGTTGAAGTTGAAGGGGATGGCAAATTCATTTTTCCTATGTTCAATTTTAGATAATGAGAGGCATCAGGTGAAAACTTTCAATGGGTAACTAGATATAGGGACCTAGAACTCTCAAGACATAGATCTGGACTAGAGGTATTTTAGAGAGACAGTAAGGTCTCCCAGATTCATTTGAATGATAGCTAACAATTGTTGGTCAAGAGAATGTACAGGGGTCAAAGAGTCCTGAGTTTAAATTTGGATTCTTAATTTTCTTATTGTGTGGTGGCCTTGGCAAGTTGTATAATTTCTCTAATGTTCTCACCTGTAGATTCAAAGAATCATAGAATCAGGATAATAAGAGTACCTGCTTCAAAGAGTTGCTATGGTAATTAAATGAGACAATGATGTTTAAAGCACTTAGCAAAGTATGTGGCCCTCCATAAGCCCTCAACAACTCTATCTGGCATTCAGTGCATCTTCAAGCACCACCTATAGAAGTGAATTCTAAAGGAAAGAATGATAAGGTCAACAAAGGCATAACTTAGAAAGGATTAAGTGAGTTGAGGGCAGAACCCTGAAAAAAGATCAACATTTATTAAATGGAAGGAGGAATAAGAAAAAAGAAAGACACAAAGAAGGAGAAGTCATAGAGTAACTGTATCTGTTAGGGTTCTTCAGAGAAACAGGACTACAGGACCAACAGGCACTCACATGTCACATGTCTTTATATTATATATATAGTGGCAATTTGAGGTTATTTATGAATCCCCAAAAGGGAGATCATGTTTGTAAACTAATCTATTCCTCTGGGTGTGAAAACCTTTGATTGTACTAGATTCAGCTGAGATGGCTTTGATTAAATTAAGATTAGGGCTTTGATTTTGACCATGTCAGTAGGGCATGACTATGGTTGAGTTCCTGTCCCTTTGGTGGGCTGATGTAAATGGACACTCATTGAAGAAGAGACATGGGAAGAGAGAGAGCTCCATAGACATGGAAGAGGAGAAAACTTTTATCCCGTGCTCTGGGAAAGGAGATGTGTCATTCACCTGACAGTTTGCAGTTGAAGAAAACAGAGCAGCTGAGCAGCTGATAAGGTCTGGAAAGAAACGAGCCTTGAGCCCTATGCCAAACTGATATAGGAAGCCCTAACAAACCAGGCAGAGATCGCTCGCCATCTTGCCTCAATATGTGGCAACTGACTTTGGTGAGAAAGTAGCCTTAAGTTAGACTCTTTAAGGGCCTTGTAACTGTAAGCTTTTATCCCAAATAAATAAAATGAAAGCCAACAGATTCCTGGTACTTTGCATCAGCATCCCTTTGGCTGACTAACATATACATAAAGAGATTTATTTTAAGAAATTGGCTCATGTAATTGTTGGGGTAAGTCCAAGATTCACAGGAGAGGTCAGCAGACTGGGAATTCTGGTAAGGTAGTTGCAGTTTTGAGTCTGAAATCTGTAGCAGAAGCCAGCAAGCTGGAAATTCCACAATGAATTTATGTTGTAGTTTTGTGGAAGAATTTCCTCTTCTTTGACCTTTGTTCTTAAGTCTTCCAACTAATTGGATGAGGCCCAACATTGTGAGGGTAATCTCCTTTACTTAAAGTCAGTTGATTGTAGATGTTAATCCCATCTTTAGAGCACGTCCACAACAATGTGTAGGCCAGTGTTTGACCTAAACTGGACACAATAATCTAGCCAATTTGACACATAAATTTATGAAAGAAAGGGAGGGAACAGAAGCAGTCAAGTAAAATGTCTTGGGCAATACTGCATTAATCTTCAAATCTATTAGGTTGGGTAAATCCTTTGTGACCTTTAGTTAGAAAATATTACTATTATTATTGGCCTTAAGCACAACAACAATCATATTACATTGCAGCAATTTTGCACCCAGTGTTATTGATGACAGTGATCATTTTTGATTCTTGATCCATCTGGAGTTTTTTTTTTTTTTTTTTAATTAGAGAGAGTTAGATTTTAGTGGCAAAATGAAATAAATAAATGTAAAATGATACAGAATTTATTTTTTATTTTAGAAGTTTTTGATGTTTTGACAAAAGGTAGGGGCATAATTAATTAGTTATTACTATTGTTATTATGTGAGTAGAGAGAGTATTAATGATAGAAATTGTGGAAACAACTTTCCAATGATAAAAGAAAGAAAAAAAAGATTTGTTTGCAGGTTTTGTGGAGTTGGGTAAATACCTAATAGAGTGATCGCTGGATCCTATAGTAAGATTAGGTTTAGCTTTGTAAAAAACTGTCAAACTGCCTTCCAACTGACTCTACCATTTTGCATTTCCATCAGAAATGAATGAGAGCTCTTGGTGCTCTGCATCCATATCAGCATTTGGTATTGTCAGTTTTTGGAACTTTACCCTTTTAGTCATAGGTATGCAGCAGTTATTTTAAATATTTAACTAAGAGTAATAAAACAGAAACAGAATACATGTTTTTAAGGCTAACAAAATCTTTCCATTCCAGTCCATCAGATGTTGGGCTGTTTCCCAAGTTGAAAGTCACAATTAAAACATTTAATTTCATAGCATTCTAAATTATATCTAAAGGTTGATTAAATACATTTATGTAGGGGACTGGTAGTATAAATAATCCAAAGTGGATAATATAAATGTGAATTATGTTTGGTTTTTGAATGCTTTTTTTATTTGCTCTATAATAGCAAATTTACTGTTGTAATTATGGTCTTTTCAAGAGTTATGGCGATATATTACTAAAAATGATTGATGGGGAAGGAGACAATTTTTATTATGGGTTTCTGAATTTATGCTAATGATTATACATGATTTTTTAAAATTTGAGCTTACTATTTTTATTTCTAAATAACTTCCTGATTTCACATTTTATTTTTTACGTTCTTTCTACTTGTTAACTAACTGGAGAAGATAGGGTGATCAATGACTTAAGTGTGAGGCTGTAGAAACTACTTTGCATGAAAACAGCTTCTAAGACACTACAATATGCAAGAAGTGAGAGTTGGCTACATTGGCTTTTTAATGTAAATACACTAATAAAAAGTTAAAACTGAAATAGGTGCCAAAGAACTTAAATTCCTACTGTGCAAATTTATCAGTGACTTTTGAGAGCTATTTCTATTTATAACAGAAATAATTCTACAACGTATTATTTTAATCCTGTTGTGGATAGAAGCAGAGAGACTCAACGATTGTGTTTCGAAGGCTAGGACTCAGTAATATTCTTGGGAAGGAAAATTTATTAACAACTGGCCGGGCTTGGGAATTCCTGTCCAAAAACCCAAGCCCTGAATAGGATCTTTGGGTTTCTTTTATACAGAGGATGTAGGAGTGGGGAGTCAAACGGTGCTTATATGCAAAAGGACTTTTTGTTAGTTTCTTAGAGTTTCAAGTGTTGTGTCTGAGTATCAGATAGGTCTTGAATTAACACATACTCTCCAGGTAAGCTTGAATGAACACATTTAGTTTACACACACAGCTCAGGTTATTTATGAAGAAACCCACAGCCCAAATCAATCCTCCATGACGATAGAAATATTTTGACCTCTGTAACTCATTATTATTGTTAGTATCTTCTTAAAATTTAAGATACTACACATAGAATTATTGTGACTCTAGCAATAGAAGAAATTATATCATTGATGTGCAGACAGTGGCCATGGGAGTTGCTGAGGGCAGGGAGAGGGAAGACGAGGTGTGATATGGGGGCATTTTCGGGACTTGGAGTTGTCCTGAATGATATTGCAGGGACAGATGCAGGACATTATATATCCTGCCATAACCCACTGAATGGATGGGGGGAGAGTGTAAACTACAATGTAAACTATAATCCATGTAGTGCAGCAGAGCTCCAAAACGTATTCATCAAATGCAGTGAATGTGCCACACTGATGAAAGGTTTTTTGATGTGGGAGGAGTGGGGGTAGGGTGGGGAGTGGGGTATATGGGAACCTCATATTTTTTAATGTAACATTTTGTGTCATCTATGTATTTTTTTTTAAAAGATAATATTAAAAAGTTTTTTTAAATGTTAAAAAAAGATGCAGCACATTTAGGATTCTTTAGAATTTGATATATTTTTAGAAGGAAATTATTCCTGATGTAGCCATTTTCATTATCATACAATGCAACTTTAAAAGAGAATGGTGAAATATTATAAAATTTCATCATATTTAGCTCTATTTATTTGAAATAGATAATTAGATATTAAAGTTGGAAGGTCCAGGATGATCCATTAGACACTGAAATTGATTTGAACTTATTTTGTGCTGTTATTTATGGCATTTTAATTTCACTTTGGCTAGTCCCTCATTACTATCTTATTAAATGCTGTTTTTTCTATGTGATGTCTAATTTAAATAATGGCAATTTGTTAATCTGTGTAGATTGCTTGCAACTATTGCCCTCACTACTAAAAGTTGCTCTGCCACCTCCAGAAGTAGTGGTAATTGGAAATAAATTCCCTACATAGAGTGGAAGCAACATAGAGTAGAAGTCCGTAATTAGGGTTAGGGCTAGATGACAAAATGCTGTCCTCATCCAGGGTGACCTAAACAATTCTGGGTGTCCTACCACAAGTCACTTGACATCATGGTCTTCTTGCCTTGACTATTGTCTTCATATTCCCAAGCCAAGCACAGAAACCAGCCAGCAGCTACCACAGCCATTGTTCCAGAGTAGAAATTCATGAGGAATTTTTAAAAAAGAAGCCAGTTGATAAACTCTTTGAAGTAGAAATTAATGGGAATTTAAAGCCACATTCTAACAGAGACAGTTTTGACACTGATCCGAGGCGTTCAGGAACTAATGATACTTTTACTCCTCATTGAAAGTTTATTCTTGATTGCATTATTTCCGCAGAAGGACTACAAGAGCAATAATGAAATAAAATTAGTTATCTTGTACTTTGCATGTAGAAAGAAAATGTGAATAGATCAATCGCTAAGAAAACCTTTCATGACTAATGAGTAAAAAATGTCATCTTGAAAGTCTCAGCAGTTTTCCTTGGAGAGCAACCTGGCACTATAGCCTGATATTGAAATTTGGTGTTTAAATGTAAAAAATGAAACTGTACAAGCCCTCGTAGAAAACATAGGTAAATTGCTCCTTAACCTTTGTGTAAGGAAAACCTTTCTATGTCTCAAAAATCCAGAAGTGATTTTTTAAAAAAGATTGCGAGATTAGGTCCTGGAGAGAAAGATGAACATGTCTGACAGAGTGAGTAGTGGTAAGGAAGAACTAGTGAAGGGGTGGAAAGATACTAGATTGTTATGCAATCTCATTTTGCTTTTGCCCAAGAGTTGATTCAGGGTATGGGAAAAAGTATGGGTTGTGTAAACTGACAGCCTGCGTTCATATCATGAACCCATCCCTTTTTTTAACTTTTCTTTTAAAAATTCACCCTGAGTTTTTAAAGTCCTTTAAAAGAATTCTGAATAAAAAGCTAGCACCTATAAGTTTCAGAAATTTTGGAAAAGACAGAGATATGGAAGAATAAACAAAAATTATGATCCTACCAAGCAGAGATAACGATTAGTAATATAAATATTTGGGTAAACACTTTCTATTTTTCCAAACACATAAACATACAGTACTTAATTTTTTTATATTTTATTAATTGATCTATTATTTATTTTTTAATTAAACTTTTATTTTGAGATAATTGCAGATCCACATGCAATTGTAAGAAAAATCTAGTGTACCCTTTACCCATTTTCCCCAAATGGTAATATCTTGCAAAACTACAGTTCAATATTGCAACCAGGATTTAGCATTGATATAATCCACAGATCTTACTCAGATTTCCCCAGTTTTACCTGAACTCATAAATACCATTATTTTTTTTTTAACTGTGTAACTACAGAAAAATTAAAAGTTCTGAATCTGTTTTCTCATCTATAAAATGGGGAATAATGATACAACTTTTGGGAATCTCTTGTAAGGATTAAATGAGCTAATCATGCAGGATACTTACTACGGGTTTGACACATCGTACCATTCAAATACACCCCATTCCAGTCCATCATCCTAACCCAACCCAGTTCTCATTCTTCTCCCACGCTTTGCCCTTTGTCTAACTGCCCTCCTATTTCCCACTGTAACAAACTCATCCTATTCCTCACTTCTTTGCAAAAGGCCATATCCCCCCTCCTTACTCTTCTTCTGGGTTACTTAACACACTCTCATCTTGAACCCCTAGAGATGAACTAATGAGGCAGAAGAATTTGGAGAATGGGAAGACGAGCCCAAAACCTGGCAGGAAAATATGGCTGTGAAACACATGGCCATGGAACCCCGCCTGGAAATCCCCTGAGGGAAAGATCCCACCAGATAGCTACTGGAAGAACCTCATGAGAATCCCATTTGGAACTAGATTTTGTCCAGGATCAAGGAAAATCCCCAGATATTTTCAAGGGGTCTAATCTTGGGCCCCACCAGGGGAATTGACAGCTGGGGTAATCCATAAAAACAGCAAACGGTGGGACCCTTCCTCTGAACATCAGCAAAGGGAGGAATAATTAATGGTTTAAAAAGTAACCACATTAGTAATGGAAGTAAATGTAGCATTGATGTGGAGAAAGTGGCCACGGTAACTGCTAAGGGTGGGAATGGGAAGAAAAGATATGATGTGGAGGCATTTTCAGGACTTGGAGTTGTCCTGAGTGGTACTGTAGGGACAGTTACTGGACATTGTATGTCCTCCCATGGCCCACTGGGTGGACTGTGGGAGAGTATAAACTATAACGTGGACCATTGACCATGTGGTGCAGCAGTACTCAGAGATGTATTCACCAAGTGCAAGAATGTCCCATGATGATGCAGGAAGTTGTTGTTATGGGAGGAGTGGGGTGAGGGGGGTGGGGGATATATGGGGACCTCATATTTTTTTATTGTAACATTAAAAAATAAAGGCAAAAAAATTTAAATAAATAAATAAATAAAAGAATGACAAAAAAAAAAAAACTTAAAAAAAAAGTAACCGCACAGCTAAATCCTCTCTCTTTGCCAGAAGGAGCCCACAAGTACACCTGTGGACCCGTAATCTGTTATTTTCTCCTCTTTCTATCTCTTCTCTCATTTTCTTAACAAACTACCAGCCTAATTCAACTGGCATGTTCCTAAATTCTTTTATGTAACATAACCCAGAACCTAGAGGAATCCAGTCACACCAGGATTGAGGGAGTCTATTCCCACAAAAAAGTAGAGAAGGCAGGGAGAGGTGGGCCTACATCCTGCTGAAAAGAAAGATGTGTTTCTGTCATCCCTATTTTGAAGTTCTATAGAATTTTCATGAGAAATGCTTTACTAAATGGAGATTTAGATAATTTGACACTGTTCTATTAGAATGATATTTCATCCATTTGTGTGCTAATTAAAGTAAACTTTTAAAGTCTTGCCTGAGATCCTTTTATTGTTTATACTTTAATAGCCAATATTAATTTAGTGCTTACTGTGTGTTCATTTTTATATAGACAATAAGCAGAGACTATATAGATCCTGCTATGTGTATACATCTCTTTGTGATTTAGGCACTATCACTATACAGACATTGTTGCATAGACACAGAGGAAATCTAAGTTATTCAAGATAACTTCTTAGAAGAAAGGCAAGCAGATGGTTAGCAATGGGTATAATAAAGTGAGTAAAAGAAGTACCCTCTTGAAGCTTTCATCTTAGCTTTTATTGGAATAGTGCTCTGGGGTTTAAACTACTAATTAAAGTTTCAGAATACAATCCATTGTACTCCTTGGAAAACTCTTGCTTTATAGGGAATGTAATGACCAAGTTTGGATAATAAAGGAGAAACAACTTGACATATGATACCTAGGGAAGGATAGGAAAACCTAAAATTATCTTTTTAAAAGGGCACTAGATATAAAACAAGAATAGTTATGTTCCAGGATGAGGGGCATTTCCCTTATTAATAACTGGAGTCCAAAGGCCAAAACCAGTTTCTCATTGCCCAAAGTGGATCTAAGAGTGGGTGAGGTATGTGTGGTATTATGAGAGGACATGGAGCAAATAAAAATAGATACTCAATGTGATGGCTCATTTGGAGAAAAATGCAGGTGCCTGCCAGTGGGTCTAAGTCAAAAGCTACAGAGAGACAAGGGAGAAGACAGAATTCCTTAGTAGACTCTAGACAAGCTGCAGCAGAGTTGATGAGAGAGGTACCGCCAAACCTCACAATCTCTGCTTCTCAAGAGAAGAAAATATTGATTAAAAGAAGCAACTCAACTTGACACTGGAGGAACTTGGGGTAGATTATCCAAAAGAACAAAAAAATCTAAGGCCAAGGGCTATGAAAGGGCTATGGGGAAGTGGACTTGGCCCAGTGGTTAGGGCATCCGTCTACCACATGGGAGGTCCGTGGTTCAAACCCTGGGCCTCCTTGACCCGTGCGGAGTTGGCCCATGCGCAGTGCTGATGCATGCAAGGAGTGCCGTGCCACGCAGGGGTGTCTCCCGCGTAGGGGAGCCCCACGCGCAAGGAGTGTGCCCTGTAAGGAGAGCCGCCCAGTGCGAAAGAAAGTGCAGCCTGCCCAGGAATGGCGCTGCACACACAGAGAGCTGACACAACAAGATGACGCAACAAAAAGAAACACAGATTCCCGCTGCCACTGATAAGGACAGAAGCGGTCACAGAAGAACACACAGCAAATGGACACAGAAAGCAGACAATGGGGGGAGGGGAGGGGAGAGAAATAAATAAAAAATAAACATTAAAAAAAAAAAGGGCTTATGAACCAAAGGAAAATATTTAAACCTTGACAAAACTAACCAAGTAATTGCAAACTATGCTTAATACATACATGCATTTAACAACTAGAGTTTGTCTTTATTCATGCAGCAAATTGTGGTAAACTGTGAGAGGACAAGATTATAAACAAAAACATAATACCCATCCTCATTCTTATATTATTAATGACCAACTCCCAATTTTTATAACAATGTGGCAGATGTTACCTAAGTAAAACACATCCCACCCTTTATTTTAGGAGATTTAGAAATATCTGTATTTATATGTTTATCTGTATCTGTATCTATACAGTATCTATATCTATGCAATAGATGTATAATATATGTGCAGATTAAAGATTCCTCTACACTATGGTAAAAAGTAGCTGAGTGTACTATCTGTGTGAACTAGATTGCAATGGACTGAAGTAGAACAAAGGGAAGAAGCAATGAGAAATCACTTTGATTCTACCCTTGGGTGGAGGCACTACCTGGTGAATCTGAAATATATTCTAGTAAAGATCTATTAACTTGTAACAGCTCTTCTTAAATACCGTTGAGAGAAAACTTCTCTGTATTGAACTGGCAAGTGTAAATGTTAAGCCATGATGGAAAAGTTGGGGTGCCATCCCATGTTGTGCTCTGGTTTAACTCAGTGGTTGCTTTTCATCAGAAAATTGTTCAGTAGTTACTAAAAGCCACATAGGGGCTGAGCATTTTAAACCTCCTAGAATGGCAGACTGTTTAGTTGGAATGATATAAACTGGAACAAAGGCAGCCTCTCTTCCTGGCTGCCTTGGCGCCGGCTCATTGGATTCCATGGTTCAGTGACTCATATCTGAACAGTATGAAACTTTATCACAAAGAATTTTATTCTGCTTTAAACCTGCAGATGAAAAGTAATTTAGATCATATGCTGCAGTGATGCAAATCAAAGCCTCTAACATTTTTATTAATTGCTGAAAGATACAGGGATTTGGAGGCACAAAAGTACCAGCACAGATCTGGAGAAATATAAATCTGAAGCGTAGGATTGGAAAGATGCCCAGTGTTTTCAAAGTAGAGTCTGTCTATACATGATTTTATAAATGTAATTCTGCTATTATGAAATCAGTACAGGTAGCTTAAATTTTAAAAAAAGTGTTGGGCACATACTAAAGCATCTTAATCTAAATCTTTATGTTCAATACTTTTTGCAACTATACAGATTGCAAAAAAATCAGTTTCACTTACAGTGAAAACGGATTTCAAACCTGTTCAGCTGATGTTCCTACCTGCTTTCATTTTGGACTCAATTTCATTTTGGTCCCTAAGGTTGTCTCTTAAAATAAACAAACACCTTCTCAGATAGCTAAGTTCTAAGGTATCTTCTACTCTATTTGAAGCAAATAAACAGTGCCTACCACAGTGAAGGACTTAAATAGTCATAGAAGTGCTGAAATGTCAACCCTGACTTACTGCGCAAAAGAACAGAAATGGATAAAAATCAAAATCTTTGCAAGTATAGCAGTAAGTCAGAGATACACTATAGATGTATTCTATAATACACAAACATCCTAAACGAAAATAATAGGAGACCTTCTAATTTCCCGTTCATTCATTGATGATAATAGTAATATTCAGCACCACACTGTAAACTGTCAAAATTACAAATCTAGAGATGATCAAGTTTTTTTTGTTTCTACATAACCTTAAAATGTCCAGATATATTTGTCCACAGTTTTAATAACATGTATTAATTCCCATGGTTATCTATGTAAGGTTTATTCCTTACTTTTGAGTATTTTCACATCACATAAATCCAATATGATAGGTTGTATGTCTAAAGCGCCCAAATGTATCATATGAGGAACTTGTTAAAATCTTACCCAGTCCCCAGAAAAGCAGATTAAGGAATCTGGGTTTTCTAATATATTTATGAAGTCATTCTAATGTATGTCACCTGCAAATTACACTTTGAAAGAGTGCTTAAATAGTATGTCTAAAAGTGGCCCACAGCTGCCACTAGTAGCATTGCACTGAACATATGATCACTCTTTCTGGAAAAAAAAAATGGCTGTGAAGGGAAGGTGGGAATCAGAAGCAGTTTGAAGGAGAACAAAGATACAAAGAAGGTTTCTTTTTAGAATGAAAGAGATTTGTAAAAGTCTATGAATTGAAGGAAAGGAGTCAATGGAGAGAGAATTGGCTTGTAAAATATAATATATGTGCAATTTATATTTGTAATTCCCAAGGAAAATCTGGCATCTAGTGAGTTCTCAGTACCCTTAATCCTTGAATGTTCCTTTTGCGTCAGTGAGTGAATTAGGTGAACTATCTGGGGGAGTCTAACTCCGTATTTTCAAGACATAAGTAGATAAGCGAAAGCTGCTAGGCATCACGTTCAAAGTCTTTTTCCACTTACCTGATGAGAACCATGTGAGTATTACTCTACTGGATACTTTAACCTCAGTTTCAAAAATGCAACGTGTAGAGGGAAATTCACTTCATTGTTCTTGCACTGTATTCCCTTATTCATGAAATGTTTTAATAATTTTGATTCTAGAGTAAAATGGCTACTAGTATTTCAAAACATAATAAATAATCTTGGCAATCCCTTTGTACTGCTGAGGTTAAGGAATAAAAATTCCTATATTGTAGGGGTTCTTAACAAGGCGTCCATGGGCTTGAAATAAATTCAAAAGAAACATTATTCTTGTGGGGATGTATTGTGCAGGTGTGATATATTTATTAAATAATACATAGTATAATGTGGGCTTAGTAAGGGGCGTATTGTTTTTGCCTGACTGGCAAAGGGGTCAGTGGAACAAAAATGGTTAAGAGCCCTGCTCTACTGGGACCAGATTTACTAATGTCCCATTCAGAGTTTAGAAATATTCTTATATAAAATCTTGAAGATATTGCCATTCTCTTCTCCAAATGGCTCAGCCAGACTTCTGGGGCATATCAAGGCTTCAGGGAGGTGGGGGATTCTGGCACTGAGGTGCTTCTCTGTCCCCACAGTGGATAACTACAAGATGCATTTTGTAGTTAGAATGCCCAGCTTCTTAGGTCTTAAGAGAAAATCTAAACAGGGCGCTATGTCTATACACAGCAGTGACAAGCACCATTGGAACACTGTGAAGTACAGGTTATTTTAAGTGTGGTACATATTTCCACAAAATTTTTCAAAAAATGCTTGACAAAGAATTGGGGACTATTTGAAGGGTAACAATTTGAATAATTCAAGATTCCACATGAGCCTATTCTTGCATGCATTTAAATAATTTAAACCACACATAAATCCTCTCCCCATTTTAGTTTACTCCACTTAATATGCCATAAGTTAACATTAATTACTATCCCCATCCCTTCACCCTCACACCTAACGAGAAAGAAACCAGATTCAATAGTTGGTTGAGGTGAGATGTCCCCAATGAGTCCAGTGAATCACAAGGAGCACTAAAATTTCCTGACAGTTATGTAGGTCTTTGCAAAAAGTCTAAGCTCTCCTCCCATCTATGTCTATAGAAGAATCTGACATATGGTCCTTGTGCTGCTTAATTGCACATTTCCTTTCCACTCCGGTTAACATACTTCATTTATTTGTCATTTCTAATATTTTCGCTAAAATTATGCCATTTTCTTCCTCTCAATTTGACTGATAGCATGAATTTTGATTACTAGAAAAAAAAAATGATTCAGTCCTCTAAAGAAAGAATGAGGATCTAATCAGCAAAAAATCCTGAAAGAACCTGACATTCTCTTTAGGGGATGATTGGCTCCCTGTAAATGAGAGCATGTGTGGGAAACTTCCTTAAGTCTCAGCTATTTGATTAACTTGTAAAGACTAAGATCAACTGACAAATTTAATTATACATTCAAATTATATTTCTAAATTGGCTTAATTTTTTAAAGTGATAAATGAACCGTAGGGGAAAAATTCCATTACAATATGAACAAGTAGAAATAAGTCCCACCATTAATACTATGCCTGTGCTCACAAACCTCTATTTCTCTTGATTAGCAGGATAGGTTTAATGAACACAAATATCCGGTTTATAGGTCAACCGTGATGTTTACTTTTTAGGAAGGGAAAGCTGTATAGCCTACAAAAGAGAAAATAGTGATGACGTTTTTGAGAAAGTAATATAGAAAATTATTTGTCTAGAGACTACCTCTAAAGGGACAGAATTTGCTAATGACTGCCTGGTAGGAGAAATTCAGGAAGAAGCTACTGTTGATTGCAAAAGACATTTCTGAACAAGATTCTTATGCAGTCTCAGAGTGATAAGTCACATGTTTAACATTAAACATTTACCCCCTTTGGAGACTTAATGCACCATAGTCAGAAAAAGAGAGAAATACTTCCCATATAATCTCCTATTAAAAGTTGAACCACTGTTAGCACTTGCATACAGTCAATCCCAAATTTATGGAGTGGATTGGGACTATGATTGTTGCACAAAATTAATTTTTATACAAAATGGAAATTATTTATCCTAAGAATGTTACTGAAAAAAATATGTAGTCTATTTGACTAATGATAGATGATAAAGCATACCACCATTTCTTTTTCCTTCTATATTGATACATTAATGTATTTAAAAAACTCAAAAATTACATTTAAACTCATAAACATTATTTAAATATTTTCTAGTCAGTCATTTTCATTTGTCAAAAATGGCATGTTGAATAGAATTTTTACTGTATTAGCAAGAATTATGGATTGCAGTCTATTTTATTGCTAAAATTTTACATTTTGAAATGACTTAGAGAGTGAGCACTTCCCAACCAGCCACCTCATAAGAGAGCTGTGAAGATAGACACAGGATAGAACCTTTGGAAGTATTTTGATTTTCTTGAATAAGCATCATGTTTGAGCACTTAATTTATGCCAGAACATGTTGTAGATTAGGAAATTGAGGCTCAGAGAGGTTAAACACAAGGGCAAAGTCACAGACTGGGGTGAAGATGGGTGTTGAGTACTGTTTGTATGATTACAAAATGTGTGACTTTCCTCATAGTACTTGACATATTAAAAGGCAACATGCAAAAATTTGCACACAAATAGTCACAGTCACATTGTTCACAAAGGGCCAAAAAATGGAAATAACTGAAATGTTCATCAACTGATGAATGGATAGACAGAATGTGGCACATGCACACAATGGAACATATTTAGCTTTAAAAATAGGAATTTCTGATGCATGTTACAACATGCATGTTACAACATGCATGAAGCTTGAAGATATTATACTAAGTGAAAGAATCGAGACACAAAAGACTCCATATTGTATGATTACATTTATATGAACTCTTTAGAATAGGCAAATCTATAAAGGCAGAAAGTAGGTTAGTGTTTTTCAGGGAATACAGGGAGGGGCAATGGGGAGTGATTGCTAATGGGTTTCGGTTTCTTTTCGGAGTGATAAAAATATGCTAAACTTTGATCATTATGATGGTTGTACAACTCAATAAATATACTAAAAAATCATTGACTTGCACCCCTTAAGTGAGTGGATTTTATGGAACGTGAATTATATCTCAATAAAATATTTTTAAGAAGACAACGTGCAATGATTTGGTCATTAAATGATCCCAGGCATTTTCTTCATTTTCCAATATTAACTGGATGGGTCCTGAGACAAGACATGGTGTAAATCAATCATAACATTCAGTTGAATGTGCCTTGATACCACACTTCAACCAGAATTGTCCTCACTCCTCCTCTACCCTTTGGCTTCACAGGAAAAATCCAGGATTGGCCTTTCCCCAGAGAGCAGGAAGGGTACCTCCCCATCTGCTAAATGCTAAACTGTCAAGCTTATGAATGCCCAGAATACACAATTAATTCTGAGAAGTTGGCCATTAATGGTGGAACTTCACTTGTATTGGTGGGAGAGATGTGGGTTTTAATATAATGCGTAAATTCTTAAACAAATGTGCTATTCCTTTCAAAGTAGTTACTAAGAGAGACACTATACTTACTCTAAATATATGCATATTGATTTACATGTTTATTTAATTAAATTATTTTCAAAATTTTTGATGCTTTCTCTTGAATACTGGAAACAACCAATTCTTTGGGACTCAACATTACTTTTGGAATAGGCCAAAAATTATTTGAACTTAAAATAGATGACTATGACCAGTAATCACTTTGAGTAATGGCACCGTTGTTTAAAAATCAGTATCTATCTGGCTTTTCCAAAAGAAGAACTTAAAACTATTTCGAGTAATTGCCATGCAATTCATTTTAATATTCTGCATAGATTTATTGGGTATCAATAATTGTCTTAGACACTGGAAAATTTTATAGTTATATAAGATAACATCAATGAAGAGAAGAGTGAGGACCATTTACTAGCACTAAAATGTATAAAGTAATTTTACAAAATTTATCTAAAATATTCATGAAGATCTCTGCAAGTTTTTTTAAAACTCCTTTTTAAATTAAACATGAGGCTAACATATGCAAATAGTAAGAAATTTATAGAGTCAGAATTCAAAACTAGATGTTTGTACATACTTCTGGGCTTTTCATTTTACTTGGAAGTGATCTTGCACTACAATATTAGGAGACAACACTTATTTTGACACATCAATGCATATATGACGTTTGATTAATTTCTTGAAACAATATAGATTACAAGGAGGACTGTGTGGGAGTAGGGAGTTAAGGCTTAAAGTTTACAGAGCTTACAGATGGGGATGTTTTGGTAATCGATGGTGGTGATGGTACACAATATTGTGAACATAATTAAAACACTGAAATAGATACCAAAATGTGGTTAAAAGGGGAAATATTAAGTTGTATATATAGTAGTAGAATAATTGAACTGCACTATAAAATAAACTAACCCCAAGTTAAACCATGGGCTATAGTTAATAGCACAATCATAAAATGTGCTTTTATCAATTGTAACAAATGACCACACCAATGTAAGGTGGTAATAATAGAGTGGTAAATGGGAATATTGTATGTTATGTATGATTGTTCTATAACCTACAATTTCTCTAATAAAAAAAATATTGAAGTGCTAATATGTGCCAGGGAATATTCCAGATGCTAAGAATACAGTAGAGATTAAAAACAGATAAAACTCCTTGCCCACCTGGACCTTATTCTGTAGGAGGAAAACATAACCAAAAATGAGGTAAATTAGAAAAACAGGTGATATGGTAGACAATATAAGTGCTATGGAGAAAAATAGAGCAGGAGGTGGGAGAGCAAGCCATGTGGGATGCTTTGGGGAGGAGGGTTCTAGGCAGAAGGAAAAATGGGTGCTGAACCCTAAGACTAGAAGGCATTTGGCCAGAGAGAGATGAGGCCAGAGGATGAAGAAGACTTTAACTCTGAATGATGTGGCAAGCCTGTGTAAGCTTATCAAGAGGCGAGTGACATGATGAAACTCATGTGTCAAAAAGATCACCATCCGGGAAACAGATATGGCTCAAGCAGTTGGGTTCCTGTCTACCATATGGAGGGTCCAGGGTTTGATGCCCAGGATCTCCTGGTGAAGGTAAGCTGGCCCATGCAGTGAGCTGGCCCACATGGAGTGCCGGCCCATGTGGGGGTGCCGCCTGCACGGGAATGCCGCCCTGCGCGGGAGTGCCAGCCAACATGGAGAGCTGGTGCAGCAAGATGATGCAACAAGAGACACAGAGGAGACAATGAGAAGACGTAGCGGAACAGGCAGCTGAGGTGGCCCAAGAGAAAGATCACCTATCTCCCACTCTGGAAGGTCCCAGGATTGGTTCCTGGAGCTGCCTAATGAGAATACAAACAGACACAGAAAGAACACATAGCAAATGGACACAGAGAGCAGACAATGGGGAGGGGGGAGAAATAAAATAAATAAATAAATCTTTAAAAAAAAAGATCACTATCCTACTATGTATAGACTCAAGTGGAACAGGGCATGTTTCCTAGGGATCCGTTTCATTAAGCTATGAGGACTAGTGACATTCTCAGATTCTGGGCATTTTTGGTGCTTCCTATGTCACACAGGGTGTTTCCCACTCTGCCCATTTATAAAACCCTCTCCAAGTTCCCTGAGTACATAAAAGGTTGCTCAGGTGGAACCTAAAGTAGAGAGTGCCCCAAAGCCCCAGTTTCTGGTGGGTGCAGTGGATATGGGCAGAAGAGAGAGCAATGTTCACAAATTATGTCTTTAAGCAGAAAGAATCAGGTAAATCATGGAGCAGAAGGAAGGCAAGGGAATGAAGGATACTCCCTCCTCTGCCTTCTGACCTGGGAATTCTTTCCGTGACAAGCTATGCTCTTTATGTGGCTATCAATCTGGGCTGAAATTTCAGTTTTATTGGCATTTTAAAACTTGTCTTATGTTGAAAATTGTACTCAAGTAACTGAGATTTTGAACATGTTGTTAAAACTATTGCCTTACATTAAAAAAGAAATAGAGTATTAGTGTTTATTTCCCAAGATGACATTATATATAATATAATGTAAACTTTTGACTTTGGTTAGTAGCAGGGTTAATACTTGTCTGTCAGCTGTAACAAATGTACCACACTAATGTCAGGTGTTATTAATAGAGGAAAATGTGGGAGGGGGATGGGGTAATGGGAATCCCCAGTAACATTTGATGTAACTTTTCTGTAATCTAATACTTCTTTAAAAATAAAATTTATTATATGAGAAAAGCTATATACACAGTCTTTCTTTTCTCCCATAATTTTATATCTTTACTGATTGATTTACTATTTCCTCTACCAAAACACAGGAAGCCATCTAGATTGTACACGTACATAAAATGCAGTTTCATCCTAGGACTGTCTCACAATTTCAGGCATTAAACATGAATCCTAATCATAAACCAAGATGAGATCTTCCTATTTATATGGAACCCCACCCAGATTCTTTTAGCATCTTGTGTTATCTGTTTGTGTGTTTTAATAAACAATACTTGTTTGCCAAAAGACTTAAATCTGTGGTTTTAGAGCCTGTTGCCATAGAAAGAAGAAACAAAACAATGTTTTATAAAGCTTGTAGGGAAGGACCAAGGGATAGCCCCCACAAGGGTCCTACTTGTGCCATTGCTCTTATCCTGGGTGAAAAAGGTGTACTGGAATTATTTCAGGGTGTGCTCCTCTAACAACCATATTTCTTTAACCCTAGCCAACTATGTGGTACTAGAGCATCAGATCTAGTCAGAATCTACAAGCTATTCTTTCCTTTTGCATTATGTGTGTTGGTTGGGAAGAGGAAGGGTTGGGAAGGTAGATGTGAGGGAAGAAAAACCTGGTGGTGGTTTTATGGAATTTCCCCTGTAGGGACACATGGGGAGGGGGGTCTACAGAAGCAACTAGGAGTACACATTGTAGCCCCTGGTGCACCTCCGTGACCCTCACCTGGCGATACCACTGGCTGTGTCTGGGTGGGGTTGGCCAATGGTAGCAAAACTGTCTGGTTTCAAACAGGCAGAACCAAGGACCCAAGTGCAAGTTTAGGATTCTCCCTGGATTTGTTTACAAAGTGATCAAAGATGATTTAGGCAATAGAGGGTGACCAGAGCTCAGAGCTCAAGGCTATCACCCAGCTGCAGCAGTGGAGAAGAAGGGGGTAGGAAAGCGGGGCAGAGCATAGGTGATTAGGTGTTGCGCTTTCATCTTCATCTCCTGTCCTACTCCTTTCCTCAAAGAAGTGGTCAAGCCCCCACACTGCAATGGCAGCCATGTGGCCTCCTGGCATGCATCTCACTTGTTCTGGAGTGTGGAGGGAGACAAAATAGGCAATTTTCATCCTTAGCAGCTACGTACTAGAGAAAGCAGCAAGTATCAGCGGGCTAGGAGAAGAGACAACGGAAAACTTCTATTCTCTTGAGGGCTCTCCAGGGATGAAGCGCCACAAGGATAATGGAATGAAATCCTGTTTTTCACAGCTAGAGTGAATGGCATTTGTAAGGTTGAACTGCCTCAGGAATTGTGCAAACTGGGTGTGCTCAGCCCTCTCTGAATCATTCAGTCTCTCAGTGTTTCTAGGATGTCTGGCAATGTTCTTCTGACAGGAATAAATGCTGCCTGCCATCCCTGGGTGCTGGCTCTCCTAGTCTAAATGAGGAGCTTCCCACAACTCAGTCAGGCGTAGCTTCTTCCTGCTTCACAGCCTCCATTTCTTGGAAATAGCCTGTCAGGTCCCATCTGCTTCATGAAGCTGCCAGCCCCCTGAGAGTGGGACCTCCACTCTGATCTCCTGTCAGATGCTGGAATCCAGGAGGGAATAACCCTTCCAATCTGCCAGAAATTGCTTTTGTGATATCCAGGCCAGCCTCGGGGAACTGCAATATACTATACTCAGATGAAATTAGGTTTGTAAGTACACCACATGCTTCTCTAGGTGGCTGACAAAACTTCAGCTTCACCTTTTGTAGTGAGGACTGCAAAGGCTTTAAATTTATAGCTATTAATAAGCAAGATTCTGCCTAACATAAATATTGACTCCCATATCACGCAGGTGTGGAGAAAGCCAAGGTAGACAAAAGGATTTCCACCAGGGAAAAATGTAAGTTAAACTTCCACATCAGCTCCAACTATGAATTGGATTATAGCAGGTGCAATTAGTTGGCATTACATTTATTGGAAACTTGAAAAACAATTAGCAAATGTTCTAGATGATATGACAGATTCATTAATCATTTAATATATTCCTGCAAATTGATTTATCAATCAAATAGCTACCTCTGGTTGAATAACTCAAGGCTGTGTTTATGGCTCAGTTCATAACATTGATCTATTTTCAAAGGAAACCAACAGATTTTAGCTTAATTGAGATCCCGCAGTTTCAGAATTTATATAGAATACATCTCACTCTCTCAAATTTTGAGCCATTATAGCAATAGAAAGGGCTTGCAAAGGAGAATTCTAAAAGGGCTAGAAAAATGTTAGGGTTAGGTGTACTTTCTACAGGGGGAACATTACATCTACAGAGGACACATTTAGGAGAGTGTCTTAAGGACATCGTACCTAGACTTTGTCCAAGCCAATTAAAAATTTTCCAGATGAGCAAGTAGGTTGCTTAGAGGTAATTTAATCATCCTCCCAATAGAACCTCCAGCAGGTGACAAAATCACATCTCCTTAAATTGTTAAATTGATGGAGTGGTCACTTCCATTATATTTTGGAATGGTTGATTACGGGAATTATTTTTATTGTGTGTAAAAGTTTTTGACTCTTTGTCCTTCCCCCATCCCCACCACCAGTCTACCTTCCCTGGTCCCAGAACTACACAAAATAAATCTTATAAATCTTATGCCTCTTTCAGAGTTTTGCCTTTCTAATCCTCACCTCCTAAATTTACTCTGCTCAAGGCTACTATTATCAATCAGGATGGTTATAAAACCTCTTCCCGTTCTCCATTTTCTGAATGCAAATATGTCACCTACAATGAGGTATCCAGAAGCAACTACACTGTTCGGAATTCTTAGATATTTTAATGCAACTTAAACTTGTTTTCCCTTTATTTGAAAGCTTCAGGACATTGTTGACTCATGCTGAGCTTGCTGTCAACTAAAAATCTCTAAGGCTTTTTTTTGTGATCGCTGTTAAACTAAATACTCTCTAACCTGTATTGTAGTTCAGGCTATTCTCACAGGCTTTGTTATGAAGGGACCAAGCTTGATGTAAGTTTATTGTGGTGAGTAAAAGAGTTTTCTGGATTTGAGTGTTTGGTCTGCTTCTCACTAGCTTTGATCAGATACAGGGAGTTTCATCTTGCTGAGCCTCAGTTTCCTCCTCTAGATAATAGGGATCATCACATCACCTATATCATGAGATTACTATTGCAATGTTTCTTGGTAGTGCTTCACACATAGGAAGCACCCCATGACGGTAAACTGTTATTATGGTTTTGAAAGTTCACTCTGTCACTCATCACATCGGCTATGTTTCTTCCCATGTCTACTACTTCTTCATATAAGGCAGAGATAAATACATTGACTATAACTGATCTAAAAAAAAAATACCATGCCCCTAATTTAAGCATCTTTGATCTTTTATATTCTTTTATATGTATACATCTTTTTCAATGATAACTCATCAGAGAACTCTGTGCATCCAGATTCATTCATCTACTTAGCTAACTCTTCCTAGAATTATTTATTAAATCCATCTTTGCATGATCAGGAATTCATTCTGGAAAGCCTCTGATTTATTTCTGAGGCATACTCCTTTCAAGAGATTTGGCCATTGGCTCACATCTATCTTTTAGCAGGAACCTTTTTAAGAGCAGAGGACACATTTGTGACTAAATCAAGCATTTTCTATGTCTATTATAAACATTAGATAATATTATCACATTCACAAATAGTTCCCATGATTTCATTTAACTGCTAATTAGTTCCTCTTGGGTGGTCAGAATTAAGTGCAGTTCACAGTTTCCTCTGCTGCTTCCTTTTCCTGCTGGGAAGTAAAATCAACAGGAAGGAAAGTAGAGAATTTATTAGATGCTCTGGTCCAATCAGGATGTAAATCATAATAGTTGTCTGGATAATGAAACTCTCTCTGAATTAAGATATAATCTGTGTCAGAAGTGTCTAATCATCTAATCAGGAGGATTTTAGTATACTTCCAATTTGGGGTCACTTCTCTCTATCTCAAACTCTCTCCTGTCTTTTATTCTCAAACAAACGCTGTCTTTTTTTCCTCCCAGAGAAAGACTGTGCCTTTTCCCTATAGGTATATATTATTGACACACACTTTTTTTTTTAACTTTATTTTTAGATTTACATTTACAGAAAAAATTACATTTAAGGTATAGGGAATTCCCATATATCACCTCACCCCCCAACATACACATGTAGTTTCCTCTATTATTGGTATCTAAGATTAGTGTGCTATATTTGTTACAGTTAATGAACCAATACTGAAGCACTGCTATTACTCGGAGATTATGCTTATGCAGGTCTCAGACAGATTTCACTAACTACCACAGTAAACAAAGCTTCAAACAAGAGTGCTTCTGAGGGCTCCAGGGTCATGCGGACACCAGAGGTAAGGCAACACTCCTTCAGTGGGCCCTACTTGGGAATATATGATAATCTATTTCCCCTTTATAACATCATTATACTCATCTGTATTTCCCCTAATTACGATCCTTCTACTCCTTTTATTTGGACCTATAATTTTCAATGTACCTGCTACATATATTTCTCAGAGACTTAAGTCTTTGGATTGTTCATATGCTGGTTAAGCCCTGAATTTAGCAGGGTAGTGGCCAATTCCTACTCTCCAGTTCTTCAAGCTTGTTCTTGACATACACTTTTATTTCTTCATTTTGCTTTTTCTTTGAAACTAGTTAGCCTTCCATTGCCATTCCCCAATCATAAGTCATTTTAGTCAATCTCAGTTCTAGGTATGGAATTATATTAATAGTTGTAACCCCATATTAAATTTTCAACTTGTGCTGTTCATTTAATTTCTATGAATTGGAATATAGGTATTATCATTACAACATTTGTGACCAATGATGTTTACTTCTTCCGTCTACAGTCTTCCATGATTTTTTTCCCCTTCCCTAATGTTTTTCTTGGAAGTCCTTAACACGGTGTTTGCTACATAGTATACATAGTATTGCTACAATATTTGCCAATAAACACTTGAATGAATGCATTAATTTTTATTCTTCATTCTATGATACATTTATAATTGTTTTTACTTTTGGGAGGATGTGGATTTTTCTTTCTTAAATGTCAAATTCTCTTTATCGCTTTAGTGAGCACACTAAAGTTCGCATACTTCTTTTGTCTTTATGACATGCTGTTTGAGCCATGCTTCTAGACTACAACAAATACTTTGCCAGGAAGTCTCATTTTGATATCTACAATCATGGTCCAGAAAAACAAATACTGCTCTTCAGCACCATGTATATCATCAGTTGTTTATTTTTCCTTTTTATTATTTTGTTCAGAGAGATGGCTTCCAAATGGTAGATATAATAATTGCGCGTATGTATTCCAAAGACCTTTGTTTCCTAAAGAACTACAAATTTACTAAATATGTTTACAACACAGATATTTTCTGCGATATTCTGGATTCTCCATAAACTAGTGGATGTAAGTATGTTAGTGAATTTTACACCTCTTGGCAGTTTCTCAATTATGTCTCATATTTGTATTCTGGGAAGATGGCTTGTCTTTTCACAGATATATCAGAGCTAGTGTAGGGTCACTCCCTCCCTCCTTAACTAAAGACAGTAACCCTCATGACTGGTCTTGTGTTCTGGGACTAATAACTATTTTCCATACACTTGTCAGAACTGCCAGTTTTTAGCCTGTACTATCTTCCAGGATTTTGCCGTAGTACCACATATGAAAGTGCACTTGAATGCAAGAAGGAGTGTTATTAAGCACCATATGGAGATCAGAGAAATGTGTGTATTCCATAATCCAACAAAAATACGGCAAAATTCTCTGCTCTACAAAGTTATCAGAGCAAACAACTTTCAAAGGCACACAAATAAGGAAAAGATGGTTAGGGATACTCAGCACTCATGGTTCAAAGATCATGCAGAACCCTTGAAGATGGGAAAAATTGTTCCACACAGTAATTTTTTTTAAAGGTCATTTTCCCTTTGGATTGTGGGTGATGTCTGCCTTTGAAGCTTCCCCAATAAAACCCAGTCAGAGGCAGTCTTGAAGGATCATTGGTTTGTTCCAGAACTGCAGTTTTTGTCTTTTGGTGATGATACATTTGTGAAAGGTTTATGATTTTCCTGACAGACACAGAACTGGCTGAATCTGAATTTAAATACACCCAGTAGGATGATGGAAACCAGTAGTAATGGCCCTTTTCCTGCATGCAACATTTACTCTATACAGCACATGGGCTCAAGATGACTTCTAAGCCCATAGCGCTTATTTTTAATTCGTTTTTAAATAAAAATGTTATCATGTGAGTAAAGCTGTGAGCCAAATTTAACTTTATGAAACCATACATTTCAGGAATATACTTGATTTGGAAATTTTCCCACATAGCCTTGAAATCATTTCACTTTATTCTCATTGTCACGCTTGCATATTTAATGACTAAGAGTCTCTGTCTTTAGGGCACAGGCATGTAATGACCGATGTCAGGGCATTTGTATCATCATTTACCTCTTGAAATTTTACATTCTGGGTCTCCCAGAAAGCTAATAAGCATTGCTGACTTAATGGGAAAATGACACTACTAGCATCAAGGGTCCTTTTCCTTACTAGCCTCAAGGATGACGAGTGGGAAGCGTGATGAATAAGAAGTTGGAAACAAGCATTATCATCCTATTGTTTTTCTCTCCTTTCATCTTCATTTTCTTGGCTACAAATTGTCTTTTTCTGACACTTTGCTTAAACCCAGTAATGTATCTAAAGAAGCCCCATTGTGAAAGAAAATGAAAACAATGTTGGCAAGAATTTGCTGGCTGTTCATGTTTGCCAGATATGAGATTCATGAAGACAATTTGCAATGCTTACTAATCATTCGAGTCAACATGAATGGTCTTTTTGTTGTTAATTCTTATTTACACACAAGTGCAAATACATTACACTCCAAATTTCATAGCTATGATTTATAAGGTTGAGAGGTTTATAAAATTAAAATGATGATATATTTCTTCATACAGAAAATAAAGATTACATACTCCAAGAGGATTCTAAAGTGGCTCCGTATGCTCCCTCTAATTTTGATGTTGTATGTCATTTTGATGATGTATATCTGATTATAAGCAAATATGTGCATATAGCTGTGCTCGCATTTAAAGTTATCTTTCAGTTAAATGTATCCTGGTTTTAAACTATTTTCTCAAGAGGAATGTTTTGGATATCTATATGGTTCAAATTGTAGCCATCCCCAGGGTCTTTGACGATCCATAGCTCTCCTACGTGGACTCATTGTGTTGGCACAACTCCCCAGCCCAAGTTTGAATGGAGTGATAGAACTAATTCTATTCTGAAAGCTACCTAAAAATGAGCTCTTAATGAGGGCACGTTCTATTGCATTATACAACAATTCTGTTTATATATATATATATATAACAACAATCCAGATTATATATATAAATTCAGGATTGTTGAATATATTTATAATATATATAATACATATACACTAAACTAAATGATAGGTCCTCATGGAAGAATAAGTGATGGTCAAGAGCAAGTTCAAAGAGCTTTTAGGTTCATAATGTAAAAAAAGACCAAGACTAAAACTTTGGTAATATTACAAAGAACAACAAGGCACATAAGTGCACATATAATGTTGATTAGAAAAAGAAACTGTTGTTAACATTTATTGTTATTTTTATTTTTCTGCTGAGAAATTATTATTAAATCATTGTTTGGGCAATGGATCCTAGTTAGCGGATTGCATCCACTTACTTCTCTGTTTCCTTAAATTGCTCTCTTCCAGATTGAACGATGTTTTCATTTTTATCAAGTTACCTCAAATTCTTTAGTAGACAGAGAAAAATTCATAAATAAATAAAGAGATGAATAATTTTCTGAGTGTTTTTCAACAATATTTATAAAATCCATATGGAAAGATGTTTGAATTGAGCAGTTCAAACCAAGGAAGTCATTGTCAACAGAATTGTCCTTATGAAAGACTTCATGAGATCATGCAGTATAATGTTATTTCTCATAATTATAGAATTACAATAGACATTATGAAATGAGAAAAGATAAAACATTATTTAAAAAAGTGAAATTCCCAATGTGTGGCACAGTTTTTATATGTATGTGGCCCAGTTTTTGTATGTATCTATCCTTAATTCTTTCACCAACAAGGGTTTTATTTTCCATGCTAAAAGTTATAGATGACAGTACTCTGTGAGTACTTACTTACAATGAGCTTAGTTTTCAAAGCTTTGCAGAATTTTCTCTTGAAAGTTCCAAAATTCTAAAGCCTTGTTTTTAAATGTTTCAATTTTCATGTTTATGTATTAGGAAAGATAAGATTTATACAGGAAGTACGTGATCTAGTATGTTTCGTGTGCTTAGACTCTAAGAAAAACACCCTGATCTTCTGTTGTTTGAGGCTGGAAAAGGAGATGCTATGCTGGGGAGTAACATTTTTAGGTGTGCTTTTCTGTTTCAGCTTAGTGTCTGTCAAGCATTTTATGTTTAGCTCGTTCTCACTGCCTGTAAGCCAGCCTCTAGCTTTAGCTCATTGAGCTAGCTGTAATTCTTGGCTGGGTGGGGCTGGGGGTAGAAGGACCTTCACATCTTTGGTCAGTGATGGCTTGTGTCATTCATATTAATTATTCCCTCAGCCTCAAAGCTGTCTGGTAAAAATAAAATGATGTTACTCACTTGCTAACGGTGGCTCAAGTGAGTTTCAGAAAGGGCTATACTGTGATTTAGACATAAAGGCCTCCATCGTGTGACTACAAATTAACTTCTCAGTTGTGATGAATCTCTTGCTTTTGGCAGAAAGTTACTGATGGAACTCAACACCTTGGGTTTTTATTAATGAGATTCAGAGCAAACAGAAGTAATATTTTTACTAATCAATTCAGAGGGAAGAGTATTTTTAAATGTTTTTTTCCCCACATTTGGTGAGATTCTATTAAAATATTTAATGCACGGGTTATTTTCCTTGTGAATTCCATGATTTTGTTTGATTTTCAGCTAATTCCTATAATTTTCATCTTTAAAACAATGATTAGAATCACTCACATAAAGAGAGAAAATGGGTTATTCTGAATATTAGTAATGAGATATGTTGGAAGCCATTAAAATGAGACACTAAAATATATCAATGCATTATTTTTATAAACATGTATTTCTTTTAGTATATCCTGTAAGCAAAGAATTCTGCTAGATTCTGAATCTTACTTAAATAGCACAGGGCAAGAAAAAGAAAAGAAAACTTGAGTTTCCCTCCATAGGTCTAATAGGTATAGTACCAACACACTTGTACTTTATCAATGTCATTTATTTTTATTGTCCTTAGCAACATTGTGGTTATAAGAATAATATTTTGCATAGTGGCTTGAGTTCTTTAAAAAGCAATGTGGAATTCAAGTTACAAACACTGTGCTTTTGTCTTAGAGCTATCTAAATGTCTAAAATATTATATTCTTCCATCTATTAGCTAATATTTCATTTACCAGTGAAATGGACTCAATACAGGTGAGAGATGCCACATGCCACAACCATTCCTTGCAGAAAGGGGCCATGGAGGACTAGTGCATGGGTGCAGAAAGAGACTGTAGGAGCTGTACAATTTGGAAGGACACATATTATATGGATAATTCTCATAACCTATGGATTATGAAGACTATGAAGAATGAATAATTACATTTCCTCCCAAACCTGGAAAATCAGTAAATATTTCTTTTCCCCTCTCTCCAAGAGGAGATACAGATTGAAAGCGTTAATATTAAAAGATTTTAAAAATTATCAAAGTTACAAATAGTGTAGAGGATAAAGAGATCAGGACATAGTACGGAAGTTCTATGATCTGGAGGACAATAGTAAATTTTCCTAAACATTTATTGAGTATTTAAAATGTGCCAGACTCTGTTCTAAATATTCACCTTGTATTACTAACTCATATAATTCTCTCTCCAATCCTATGAGTTAGATACTCTAATTGTTAGCCTATGACAGATCATATTTTCCAAAGATGACTGAAACAACCTGTTTAATCTCACATGCTCTTCTGCAATGTGACCTTACAGCTCTCCATCAGGATATGGAGTCTGAGTCCCTCTCCCTGAATTTGGAACTTCCAAGCCTAGGTCAGAAAAGCCTTGTAACTTCCTCTTGGGTTTCTTGGAAGGCACTTTCCTGGGAGGCTATCTTTATCCCAACTGAGCAGCCCATGGTGCATGAAGAGGCCATGAATAGGACTCAGGTTTGCAGGCTAGCTGAGCTCTGAGAGCAGCTGGCATCAACTGCCCACCATGTGGGTGAGCCATCTTGGATGCCCAGTCCAGGTGACTTTAGCCCTGGCCCAGCCATAATCGGATTGAACTCCCTGAGCCAGAACCACATAGTTGATCCCAGTTAACCCATAGAATCATGAGAGATAATTAATAAATTGTTGCTTTAAGCCACTAAGCTTCGGGGTAGATAGTTACATGACTTTAAATAACCAGACTGCATTCCCATTTTGCAGATAGAGAAGCTGAAGCACAGAAAGGTTAAATAATTTGACTGTGCTCATACAGGTAATAATTGACTTGCAAGGACTGAAATACAGCCAACTTAATTCTTAACCATATCTTACACAATTACTACCCCCTTCTAGACACATTCTGTGTTGTCATATCAGGGTCAGAACTATGTACTGGATGGATGAATATTATGACCTCTTGTGGCAATTCTCTCGTTTTCCTGAAGAATTTTCCCTCTTTTTTTTTTTTTTTTCCTACTAAGACCTTGGAGTTAGACAGGGAAATTAAAATGGCAAATCTGATATAGCTTTGAAAAATACAGTACATAAATTATGATCACATTAAGTTGATTACCACATTGGAATGACAGTCAAAAGTAATGAGAAAAGGACCTCTTTTCTAGAGAGCAAAGCAATTATCCTGCAAGACTCTAAGCTGGCTGTAAATCTAAGATACACTACCTGCCTACGTCTTATGCCAGAAAATTGCTATGTCATTGTTATGTTACTTAATGATACTAATTATTTAAAAATTAAGCACAGGGTACTTCATGACACTGTATTTATCATGTCCAAGGAGAGCTGCTTTCAACTTTCCTTTGGGGTAACACAACCTTTCATGACTCCTTCCCATGCTTTTCACATTTTCCCTGGAGCCGTACTTTCTTTATGCTAACACTTGAGTGGAAATTTCCGACATAAAAAATTAAAAAGGTCAATTTTATGATGAAGCACGGTTGCTTAGATATTCTAAATGGCACCCCAGACTCAAGAAGCTAATTGCTTTTTCATAGCACAACTCTCTGAAGTGCCCATGCTGCAAACTGGCTTAGAGAACAAACAGGATGCACCTCTCTTCTGTTTCTAGGTCCACTGGGACCCTAAGATGATTGATGCTGTAAAAAAAAAAGAATCACCTGGAGCTTGTGAAAATTATAATTGAGTAAAACTACAATTACGGCAGTCTTAATCCATCTGTCTCTGTGTATTCACTACATATCTCATCGCATCACCTGTTTGTTCACAGGTGTACTTTTAATCAAGCCAGAGATGGCACATCGGCACCATGCTCAGAGTCCTGCGTGCAAGTCACAGAATGGCGCTGGTGCACTTAGAGATCAGCTGCAGAGACCGGCTCTGGGTCCATGCGGTGCCAGTGGGGTGGTACAGGAGTTAGTGAGGGGATTTCTTTTCTTCTCATTCTTTTTTTTCAGTTTCCCAAAGACATTTTAAGGAGAGCCAAGCTTCTTCCTAGAGGAATTGTTTCTTTTACAATCTCCATTCGTTTACAACAGAAATATTATCACCGATTTGCTTAGTAAGAGGGCTAAAGTTTAGTGATTGGGGAAAGAAACAATACAGGTAGGAAAAGATAGCTTAAGTGCTATAAATAAAGAACCAATGGCCGTGACTCCCATTTATTTTGTGGACCTGAAATCCTGCATCAGCTTCTGCTGGAGTTCACAAAAGCCTTGCAAGTATGCAGAGGAAGCATTAAACTGCTGGAACACAGGGCTTCTGAACCTTTCTTTTTCCACGGACCCCTATGCCAGTCAGGTGAAAACCACGGACCCCTTACTAAGTCTACACTCTATTATGTATTATTTAATAAATACATCACTGCCGTACCACAATGTCCCCACAAGAATAATGTGTTTTTGAATTTCAGTTCCAGCCCACGGACCCCTGGTTAAGAGCCCCTGCTGTAGTGTTTATCGTTTAGAAGATGTCTAATGTCATAACGCTACATAGTATACTTATAACTTCAATATGAAAAAAAGATGTCAGATGATGAAATAAACCACAAATTGAAAACACAAGCTCTAAGTTAGGTATTCGATTGTTAATGAGCCTCTAGATTAAAAATCTACTGAATGACTAACCAAGGGTTAGGCCAGGAACCCGATCTGATTGATTTCATTGTTGAGCCACGGTTCTTCCCTTATTATTGTTCTGATGCCCACATCTCCTTCTTCCACTCTTTTGGTCATATTTACTGCTTTGAACCGGTTGCCTTTACCTTCTGAAAATCTGGTTGATTTGATTGGTCGCTTTAAGTGCCAGGGACTCTGAAGGAGCTCGAGCTATATGTTCTGACTCAGACTTTTGGTGATTCTATACATTGTAATTAAAAAAAAAAAAAAGTTTTACTAGTCTTCGAGAAAACCCTGGGGGGAAAACTCGTAAATATTATGATTTCTAGTTTAAAATGGGGGCAAAAGAGGTTATGTGAAAAAAATCTCACTGAAGGGCACGCAGTGAGTCAAGTGAAAAGATTCCATTTTTTAGCTTCCTCTGCTTACTGAGGCACTTCTAGAGTTCCCAGTGAGCTTGTTTGGAACCCACATTCATAAAAGTGACAAAGAAATAACAGTGGCCTAACTAAGTCCTCGTTATGCCAGGAGCTGGACAAGTTCGCTAAATTGTTTTATATTCATCTTCTTGAGCTATATAGCTACTGCCCCTTCCTTTCCTTCCTAAAATAGATTTTTACTTTTTTGTACACATATACCATCTAGCACAGGGGATAACATGTCAGGTGTCATTGATTCTCAGGAAGCTCCTTATTAGATGTTGAGATCTCAGCAATTTAACTTGTGGGGTGAGATGAAGAGTTAAGTGTATTTTTCTGTTACCTGGGATTTATTTGGCTCTATGAAAATAGGAGGCAGGAGGGGGAACTCCCATTATCTATCCCAAAGAGTGGAAAATGTGCAGGCGGATTTTCAAACTTAACAGGTCTCAGGGCACTGAAGGTAGCTAAAGGCCACAGTAGAGGCCAGGGAGACAACTCTGAAGCGAAACCAGTTTGTATTCAGCCCTCATTTATACGTATTCTTTGACCTCTCCCACTTTGGCAGAGTTTGTCTTAAGGGGATAGGAAAAAGGGGGTGATTTCTTATGCATCACAGCCCTCTGAAAATAAATATCCTCTCGAGTCACACTGCAGGTCTCCTGTTCTGAGTGGGTAGATCTGGGATTTGGTTAATCAGGCCTCTGGTGCCAAGATGGGACAATTGTATGTCCTGATACATGGAATGATATTCAAGCCTCTTGAGGTTCTTAAAGATCAAATCATTAAGTGGAGGTTCGTGGGCATCATTTACCAGAGAATTGTTATTATTTTTTACATTTATTTGACATTAAAGTCTATTTTCCAGGTAAGACCAGACTTGCTCTGGAGAAACCCATCAGTGAATTTAGGAGATAGGGATTTGGGATTCTGGGCTGACCCATGTCTCTGACTAGTATACATGTGGTATGTGTGTGTGAGAGTGTATATGTGTTAGTATCTAAAGCTTGTGCCGCCTACATTACTTCCAGAAGCAGAGGCAGAAAGGAGAGTTTATTAATCCCTGACAAACCACAAGGTATTGTCCATATGGACCATCTGCTTTTTTGCCCTGGGCAAGCTATAGTAGCGGTAAATTCTATTAACCTGGTCAAAGTCAAGTGAAGACATTAAAAGGTACAGAGAGCAGTGCTTCGGAGCACCAGTGAAAACCACAGTGCCACAAAAAGCTGGGGGGCAGGGAGCAGAGGAAGTTGGGAGTTATACAGTGCAAGGTATACACAAAATTCTACTAAAGTTTAAAAAATTCTTCAGGACAAAAAAAATAAAACCAAAAACTTCTCTTCACCTACACATCTATTTCAGGTAAAACAGAATACAAATAATTTTATTAAAACTACTGGCACACTTAGCTGACTCTGCAAATAGAGTCCTCACTTCTGTCAATAAATATTCATGTTAATTTTCTGGACACAAAATCAATTTCATGCTAGCAGGAATACTGAGGAAAGTGGCTAGATTAAACTATGGCTCCCAGCCACACGTTTTCAGCACCAAAAATAACCATATGGCAATGAAAGTGTGCAGGTCACTCTGGAGATTTACTCTAATTATGTCATGATGTGCTTATTGTTATGGATTCAGCAGCCTTTCTTATCTCCCTACCTGCTTTGTTCAAGAGCAGCTGCCGGCTTCAAGCTGCTGGCTGTTTGCAGCACAGAGGCTGAATTAAGAAATGCTTTCTAGGGAAGTCATGTTCCAAAGCAGGAACAGCAACAATAAACCAATTCAATGGGGGAACATAAAGTTCACTGGGCAAAAATCTAGTAATCAGCCGGTGCTAATTTACCGCTGCCCGTTCCAATTGGTAAATAACAGTGCCTATGTAATTTATGCAGAGCCGAAAGGAATGAGAGAGGTATTTAATGGAAAGAATAATGGAATATTGCTTTGCAGAGTTCCTGGTTGTGATAGTTTCATTGAAAATGATTGCATGAGTGAATTTCAACTACTATTCCTATTTGCCATACGTGCCAGGATGAGAGCGTGGTGCCAGGATGCAGAACTTCCCGTTATTTTTTGCTAAAGATAATGTTCAGTAAAGACTCACACACACACATACTTGTTAAATCACATAATACATATTAGGTATTCACACATGCAAACATATGTGCTTTTTGACAAACGGCTAAAACCCTTGGTGGAATGGTGTGCATAATAGGCAGATGTGGGGAACTCACTTTGGGTCACTGATTTTGGGTCACTGTTTTTTTAGGGTGTTGTAAGAATTATGAAAATTAATACAGCTTTATTTTTGTTACAGTTATAAGCAAGTAGGTTTCACAGGGCTGACACAGATTCAGCTGAGAAGATGTATTTCTCATGCCATTTGCCTTTTGGCTTCTTGCTATCCTTTCCCTGTGTGTCATTAGACAGGAAGTCTGTTATTAGTTGGGGTATAAGGAATAGCATGCTAATGTGTCCACAACCAGGCTCTCTGGATCTTTGGCTTCCGGCATGCCTTCCTCAATGTGCTTCCTTTACCCCAACCCCACAAATGCCAAGCATTTCCTTGCTGACATGCCTGACTCTTCCCTTCACCCCTTCATTAGTGCCTCCCATCCATCAAGGATGCTATCTCCCCTCATCCTTCAAGACTCAGTCAGGGGCACATCCTCCATCCCTACCTGTCTCAATCTCCCCATGTGGGATAAGGGTTCTTTATCTGAGTTCCCCTGTTACATGGGTCTTTTTTCTATAATTCTACCAACCATACTACCTTGTAATAATTGCCTCAATTCTCTGTCTTCAACCTGGAATATAATTCTTTTTTTTTTTTTTTTTTTATTGTTTTTTTTTTTTTAATTTTTTTATTTTTTATTGACTTTGTAATAATATTACATTAAAAATATATATGTGAGGTCCCATTCAACCCCACCCCCCCACCCCCCCTCTCCGCCCCCCCAACAACACTCGTTCCCATCATCATGACACATCCATTGGATTTGGTAAGTACATCTTTGGGCACCTCTGCACCTCATATATATTGGTTCACATCATGGCCCATACTCTCCTCTATTCCATCATGTAGGCCCTGTGAGGATTTACAATGTCCGGTGATTACCTCTGAAGCACCATCCAGGGCAGCTCCATGTCCCGAAGACGCCTCCACCTCTCATCTCTTCCTGCCTTTCCCCATACCCTTTGTCCATTATGTCCACTTTTCCCAATCCAATGCCACCTCTTCTATGTGGACATTGGATTGGTTGTGTCCATTGCACCTTTATGTCAAGAGGAGGCTCAGATTCCACATGGATGCTGGATGCAATCCTCCCATTTTCAGTTGTAATCACTCTAGGCTCCATGGTGTGGTGGTTGTCCTTCTTCACCTCCATCTTAGCTGAGTGTGGTAAGTCCAATAAATCAGATTGTAGGTGCTGGAGTCTGTTGAGGCTCAGGATCTGGCTATCACATTGTCAGTCCAGAGATTCAAATCCCCTAAATATATCTTAAACCCCAACATTAACTGCACCTCCAGCACATTAGCATGAAAGTCTTATGAAGGGAGATCCCATCTGAGTCCAGATTCATCACACATAAACACCAGTTCCAAAGAGGGGCCATCTGCCCTGGTAGTTAACCCCATCGGCCATGACCATAACTCCCATGGGTCTCTTTAGCCCTCAAAGGAACCATGGAATATAATTCTTAAGGGGGACTTTTGTATACAAAATGCCCCCGCCCCGACTGGGAACACATCCACAAGAATGTGTTTCTAGGTATAAGATTTGAGATAGAAGCTCTGTGTAAAGTAAAGGCTAGATTATGGTCCCCTTGCAGCTGCATTATGTAAAACTCTAAATAATTAGTTCAAAATATTCTAAATGCTCTGAGGAATAGATTGGGGATTTAAAAATTATAGTTCTTATACCAAATGCCTACATTACCTGGGTTAATACTGGGGATTGCATCATGAACTGATTGTCTCATGTAAATGATTTTAATATGTGAAGTAACAAAAGTCTCCATCATAATCATAAAACTATCTTAGATTCTGAGAAATACTACCACCTTATTTTTTAAAACTTACTTTATTTCATGCCCACTTATCTCACCTTAGCTTGATGTTTTTATTTAGAGAATGACTTTGTGAGTGTTACGGGTTGAAATGTATTCCCCCAAAAGACCTATGCAGGCACTAATCCCTGGTCCTTGAAGTGACCCTATTTGGAAATAGGGTGTTTGGATGCATTTTTTAGTTCAGATGAGGCCAAACTGAAGCAGGTAGGCCCTAATCCAATATGATGGTGTTCTGAGAAGAAGGAGAGAATTGGACGGAGACAGAGAGTAAGGAGAATGCCATGTGGCAACCTGAGGCAGAGAACATCAAGGAGTGCTAGCAAGCCACCACCAAGAAGCGAGGAGAGATGCACGGGGCAGAGCCTTCCCTACAGACTTCAGAGGGAGCATGGCCTAGCCAGTACCTTGGTTCTGGACTTCCAGCCTCCAGAACTTTGAAGCGATACATTTCTGGTGTTTAGAGCCACCCACTTATGGTACTTCATTATGGCAGTCCTCAGGGATGAAGACACTGAGAATAAGAACACTTTGGTTCAATAGCTCTTATATCATGGGCATACCCTGAAATCATATACGTAAAGATTGGAAAAGGATAGAAAAATTATATTTTGCTTATTACTTGTACTCCATTTTTACTCCTCATGAAAATATAAAAAAATAAAGCTAGCATTGGGGTATGACTCTCTGATGCCCTGATGAGATATAACTTAAGTTATAACTTAATAGTTACAAGAGGAATTTGTCTTAGTTTGCCAGGGATGCTACAACAAATACCACAGACTGTTTGGCTTAAACAACAGAACTTTATTGTCTCACAGTTTTGAAGGCTAAAAGTCTAAATCAAAGTATCAGTAGACCACGTTTTCTCCAAAGTCTATAGCATTCTGCTGGTGGTTTGCCACAATCCACAAACCATTCTCTGCCTCTGTCACATGGCAACCTGTCCCCTTCTTTCTCCTACTCACTCCTACTTCTGTGTCTACCTTTTTCTGCTTATGAGGACTCCAGTCATATTGGATTAGGGCTCATCATGCCTCAGTTTGGCTTTATCTTAATAGGATCTTTGAAGAAGCTATTTACAATGAGTTCCAGCTACAGTTCAAGAGGTTAGGACTTGAACATGTCTTTGTGGGAACATGATTCAATCCTCAATAGAGTCAAAATAGTATTTCAAAGGCAAAGATGTATTAGCAAATGTAGTAATAGCATTTTATAATAGAGATGCTTTTTAGAGCTTTAAATAATAAGACAGCTAAATACTCAGTTTTATCCAAATTTCACTTTCCATATCTTTATCCTGCACCTTTGAGATATGTATCAAAATATAATTAACTGCCTTTTGATTACTTGATGACTATGGAGCAATCACAGTGTACTGGACAAAGAGAAGAGATTAGAAAAAAGTGACCTGATTCTTTTCAGATGTATATTCAAAAGAGAAACTCTAAAGCATATTTAAATTTGTTATTGTGCACCGTGTTCCATTGTTTACCAGTTGGCTGTGCCTGTTCCATGCTGAAAGAGTCTGGGGTAAGTGAGGGCAGCCTCTTCTGTTACCAGTGGGATGAATATATTGGAGTGGAAAAATTAATTAGGTCAAGCTTTTCTATGGATAATGCTGGGTGCATGACTTTTCTTCATCCTTGTGAAGTGGACTTCATGAAGGAACAGAAATGACAAGTAAGCTTTGATAATGCAGGAAAAAAAGTAAAACGTAAAGTTGTGAACCACTAGCTAAAGGACTTGACAATAAGGGGCCTCAGAGGAGACAACAGAGGGCTCTGGATTTTAGTTTGCCTGAACGCTCAGCAGAGGTACTCATTTAAAAGGACAAAAAAAATCAGTTGTGAAGAATCTGAATTTTATACAGGAGTGACAAGCACAGAGTTTGGGGAATGGCAGGCAGTAAAGCTAGTTTGGCAGCAGTATTTTGTGCTCATCAGAAAGGAGATAGACTGAGAGCAGTGAGATTAAATGGAAATTAAGTCGAAGTGGCCCAGGAATGGAATGATTAAGTGGAGATCATCATCTGGCCAATGGTCATAGAGAGAAGAGGCAATTTTTAGAGAACTTTTGGTAGAAATGATCCAAGATTTTTGGTCCATATGAATGTAGCATAAAAATATGAAGGTAAACACAAACTTAAATCCACACTTGGATTAAAAATAATGCTTCCTACAGTTGAATTAGAAAAGGGAGGAATAGCTGGCTGTCTGTTTCCTCCCTTCTCCCTCTTTTCCTCCCTCCTTCCCTTCACTGCTCCCTCTCTCCCTCCCTCCTCTCCTTCCTTCCTTTCATCTATCTGACACATTCTCTTAATCACCTACTCCAGGCACAGTGAGTAGCTGAGAGAGAAGGTTGGGGAGAAAGGATAACAGGCCTTAAATATGTGGTTCTGAGTTGACAGGCAGAAGGAAACATACGACAAAAAGAACACTGTGGTTGACGAGGAAAAGTGCGATCACATGTAGACAACAGAATTGAAGTGGGAGGAAGTGGAGTCAGTGCACTTGAGGAGAAAGCTGTCCCAACACCCTGGGGAGAGGTGACCAGAAGACTGTGGAGGGAGGCTCAAGCTGAGACAAACCCCAGAGGTAGACTTTGTAGGAAGAGCCCAACCAGAGTGTATTAATCAGCTAAAGGGGTGCTGATGCAAAATACCAAAAATCAGTTGGTTTTTATAAAGGGTATTTATTTGGGGTAGTAGCTTACAGATACCAGGCCATAAGGTACAAGTTACTTCCCTCACCAAAGTCTGTTTCCATGTGTTGGAGCAAGATGGCTGCCGGCATCTGCGAGGGTTCAGGTTTCCTGGGTTCCTCCCTTCCAGGGTCTTGCTTCTCTCTAGGTTCAGGGTTACTGTCTTCCTGGGGTTTTCTTATCTTTCCTCTGTGAGCTTACTTCCTGGGGCTCCAGCTTAAGGCTCTAGCATCAAACTCCAACATGAAAACTCCAACATTAAAAACCCTCAACTCTGTCCTTTGCTATGCCTTTTATCTGTGAGTCCCCACCCATCAAGGGGGGTGGGGACTCAATGCCCTATTGGCACAAGAGGTTTACATAATTCCTTAATCAAGTAAACCTATGAATCTAATATAGTCTAATATGCCCAGAGGAGATCAGTTTACAAACATAATCCAATATTTCTTTCTGGAATTCATCAATAATATCAAACTGCTACATAGCAAAAAGAGACAGGAGAATTACTCTTAACGTTAAAATAGCCTGCTCAGTCATTAAAAGGTGAAGTCTAAAAGGACACATTCAGATTTAAAGAAGCATAGAAGGGTATAAATGTGAAATACACTGAGGTAAAGTACTGAATGTGATAAAGGAATGATGCTTGGTTGCATAGTTATTTTTGCTAATGCTAGGAAAACAGTAGGTGAAAAATAAAATAAAAGTGAATAGAAAGTCATTGATATCATTAAACTGGGGACATTAAATATGTTTTTTATTAAGGGGACAGTCAAACTTGGGGTGAAGGAAAATTGACCTGTGATAATAAATTGTTCTCAAAAGAGTAATTGTCACCTACTAGAAGAAAGAAAAAAAGAATGAATTTGTGACAAAGGGAAAGGGTTATTGAATTGATGGGTGTTCTATAAGATACCATGGCAGACACACTTTAGCAGGGGTACATTGTTCACTGCCCCTGATGGTCACAGCCTTATGTAATTTCTGAGTGTGGATGTGACCTATGACTTGCTTCTAACCATCAGCACATGGCAAAGGTGAGAGGGTGCATGGATTACATGTACATGATTATTAATATAAGATTATAAGGCCTGTTTGCAGGAGTCTCTTTTGCTTGCTGGCTTCAAGAGGCAAGCTGCTATGTTGCAGCTTATATTGGGAGGCCCACAAGTCAGTGAACCATGGACAATGCTTAGGCACCAAAGGTGGTCTCGTCCAGCTGGCAAGGAACTCAAGTTCCCAGTGCTCCATCCTTAAGGAACTGAGTTCTGCCAACAACCTCAGGGAGCTTGGAAGTGAATCCCTCCCCAGTCAGACCTTGATGAGACTGCAGCCCCTGCCAAGGCCTTGTGGTCAGCCTGGGGAGGAACCCTGAAGCAGAGGCCTCAGCTAAGCCGTACCCAGAATTCTTTCCTATGGAAACTGTGAGGTAATAAATGTTTGTTGTTTCCAGCTGCCAGGTTTCTGGTAATCTCTTATAGCAACAATAGATTACTACTGCAGACACCGAGGTGTGGTGAAGAAGTTTCTGGACAAGTGGAAACAGACATGCATTTTAGTAGGAAAAGCAGTTTGTTTTTCCAGTTCTTGCTTTCTCTTATCCAAAAAATTGGGAAGTTGGAATAGAAGATCTCTTCTGTCTTTTCTAGCTCTAATTTTATCTAAAAGAAGATTTCTTAGGATAAGGAGCTTTCATAATACAGGCCGTATAAGAATTTGTATACATTGTCCCATTGAATGCCCCAAATTCTTTGTTGTTACCCTCATTCTAAAAGAGGAGGAAGCTAAATTCAGAGGAAACTTCATTATTGAACAAAATACAGAGCTGGTGAGTGTCGGAAAGTGCATTTGACATCCAGGTGTGTCTGATTATAAAGTCCTCTCTCTTACCTGATCAACTCCCTTGGTTGGAGGCTTTATCAGGTTGAAGTGAGCTTTGCTTAAGTGGATTACTGTGGAAGCCAGGCCCAAATCAGTCTTGGAATAAGATCTATGAGGATGACAGGCAATCAACATGAGTACTGAAATCCCTTGAGGAGAATGAAAACCATGTATGCCATATCTCAAATAACAGTTTCTAGTTTCTTCGTTTAGGGGTCAAATAATTCAATATTATCTTGTTTATAATTTGTTCTATTTTGGCATGTTTTTTTTTTAAAAGGGAGACTTTCTTAAAGCCACTTATGTTCTTAAGCCTTCAGTTTCCTAAGTGAGTTGACTAGACACATTTCTAAAATCTCTTCCATTTTTCATATTCTAAGTTTGTAGCATGCCTACCCTGATTTCATTTTCACAACCTTTTGCAAACAATCTCATCTATAATACAGTTTGTAATGTTTTAGTGTTCAGTTGCGAACATTGACAAATTGATCAAAATTTTGAGAAATCACTGCCTTAAGCAATCATACTTCGTATCTCATGTATCTTTTACTCATAATTATTATTCTCTACCTTTTTAGCTTAAAAGTCAAATCATTCACATCTCCACAGGGACTAAAATAGGCAGAGATTTTTATGTTGCTCAACTCTCTATAGCAGCCTTCTGCATGTTTACGTCAAGTCACTTATTTGATCAATGAGAAACATATCAAATACCTTATTATTTACTTAATTTACTGTGCACTGATCTTCAGAAGCCTTCAATCCAGTGGATTTTAAGCTTATAAATAGATGGCATTCAATACCGTGTGGCAAGTGCAAAATTCTCAGTATGAACACACTGCTATGAAAGCCCAGAAGAAGAGGTAACCAATTTTACCTCAGGAGTCAGGAAATACTTGATATATTTGAGTTGAATCATACAGGAAAGGTGGATAAGAGTCTGCTCAATGAAGAAAGAAAATGGAATGGGTTGATGTTTTGGAATAAGGAAAAAAGCATGCTCGAGTCTCAGACACAACAAAGGACCGAGAATTGGACAAATGGAGCTAGATCTTGTGTCCTTTGGGGTTTTGGTGGTTGGATATAATTATCTATCTTTTACCGTATTTACTTTCTTGGTATCTGAATGCAGTGGGCTCTCAGTAAATACTGGTTAAGTGATGGCCTGGTTGACTCAATGAATGAGCCTAGAGACCTAGTGTGAAAACACATTATGAAGAGCTTATATATCAGACTTATATTTTTACTATCTTGGCTAGAAGAAACCCATTCAAATATTAAAAATTTCAGATTTTCTTTCTGAATTCTCTGTTGGATTCCTATATATTTCAGAAATTCTTGTCTATTCACCTCTCCCACCCCCAATGTTTCAATATAGTGTGTAATGGGAACTGCTTAACATTTTGATTTGCCAAGGTTTTCTGGATATGCACCCCACAGTTTCTGATTTAGTGGATTAGGGTTGTGGCCTGAGAATTTGCTCTTTAACAAGATCCCTGTGCTGCTGCTGCTGCTCCTGATCTAAGGAACACACTTTGAGAAACAATGCCTTAAGCCTTAAGGCATCTCCACTACAAGTCAATAGGCTGTTGTTAACTGCTGTTCTGTTTTTTATTATAAAATGTTTTCAGCACATTCATGCAAAACAAAATCAAGCAGACATATAGTTACAGTGTTACCTTATTACCTTGAAGATAGCAGTTCACAGTTGCAGCTGATTTTGTCTAATGGGTACATTCCTGAACCTTTATTCATATGTTGAACTCTCTTTTACATGCACTAAGAAAGCATATCTTTAGTAGAATTCTCAAAAAGGAAGAATTTAATGTTAACCCTGATTTTATGGCTTGTATATTATCGTTATTATTATTTATTTATTTTTTTAAAGATTTATTTTATTTCTCTCCCCTCCCTCCCTCCCCCCCCCCCCCAGTTGTCTGCGCTCTGTGTTTGTTCGCTGTGTGTTCTTCTGTGACTGCTTCTGTCCTTATCAGTGGCACAGGGAATCTATGTTTTCTTTTTCTTGTGTCATCTTGCTGCGTCAGCTCTCCCTGTGTGCGGCACCATTCCTGAACATTCCTGGGCGGCTCTGCTTACGGGGCGCACTCCTTGCATGTGGGGCTCCCCTATGCGGGGGACACCCCTGTGTGGCTCAGCACTCCTTGAGCGCATCAGCACTGCGCATGGGCCAGTTCCACATGGGTCAAGGAGACCCGGGGTTTGAACTGTGGACCTCCCATGTGATAGACGGACGCCCTAACCACTGGGCCAAGTCCCCTTCCCTATATTATTATTTTGAAACAATGTTATTTCAAAATGGGGGTCCACTTTTGAAGAAATTGTTCTCCTTTAGAAATGCAGTTATATACTGGATTGCAGGGAGCCCCAGATTTCCACTATACTCAAAACCCCACGCAACTGAGCCAGAACCACGAGGGCCTCACTGATTGCTATCAGGACCCAGCCCTCTCCATCCAGCAACTGTTTCTCCCACTTGCAGTGAATAAGAATAGCTGCCCCTTTTGTCTCAGCTTGGGAAGCCAGTGCGTTTGCATGAGTGATTGAATAGAGGCTGGCAATGGCTCTTCCCAAAGCAGGGGGAGCAAATCTGGTGTAAGCATGCTGATCAAGCACCCAAAAGAGGCTGAATGGAACACATGATGTGCTAGTGTGTCCCACAGAACCCTTGCATATTGGCTCCAATCTCTCTGACACTTCATGCAGAATCTACAAGACAGATACATTATTAAACTCCCTTCTTCCGGTGTACTCTCTACCACAAAAAACAGCTTCTCAGAGTGGTGGAGATTATTGGTATGTGGGCAGCATCAGAGTGATAAAGGGATTCAAATCTGTCCAAGATCATTTAAATGAAAATAAACAATTGACAGCACATGGGGGTACAAAGAAATCTCATTAAATAGTCCCCAATGAGCATATATTGAAATACATAGACTTATCCTATTGCCCACAGAAAAATAGAAGTTTCTGTTCTACATGGCTAAGAGACTTCAAAGTGGGTCGGGGGGTCATCAGAGGGGTCACGCTTACTCACGTCTTAGCAGGATCTCAGAGACAGCCAAAGTAGATACAACCCCAGGTACTGGTGTTCCTGAGGGCTACAAGACACATAGGTTCTACAGTCATAGCAGACGGCTCTGGAGTTTGGTGCCTTTTCATTGGGCCCTACTTTGGAATTTGTGCTCCTGAGTGTGATGGAGTTGGACTCGGATGTGATTTCTCTATACATGCTTCTTATGTCACTTTTACTGAACTTGTGGTTGGCACTGGGGTTGGTTTATACTCAGGAGATTTAAATCTCTGGACTAGCCATGTGCTAGCTGGGTCCTGAGCCTCAGCAGAGTTGCATGCACCTCCTACTCTCCGGTTAGTTGGACTTACCCAGTACAGCTAATGGGGAGGTGAGGATGGTCAACCACTATACCAGAAAGTGCCTACAATTGCAAGCAGGAGAATCACATCCATCAACCATATGGGATCTAAGCCCCCTCTCAGTAGAGAGGTGGAGTGGACATAACCATCCCAGGGTCCACAGGATGGAGGAATAAAATATGGATTAGAGTGGACTTACTAGTAGTCTACTATAAAACTATTGTGACTCGAGCAATGGAAGAAATTGTATCATTAATGTGGAAACGGTGGCCACAGTAGTCACTGAGGGCAGGGAGAGGGTAGAAGAGATGAAATGTGGGGGCATTTTTGAGACTTGGAGTTGTCCTAAATGATATTGCAGGCCAGATGCTGGACATTATATATCCTGCCATTACCCACTGAATGGACTAGGGGAGAGTATCAACTACAATGTAAACTATAATCCATGCAGGGCAGCAGTGCTCCAAAATGTATTCACCATATGCAATGAATGTGCCACAATGATGAAAGAGGTTGTTAATGTGGGAGCAGTAGGTGGGGTAGGGTGTGGGGTATACGGGAACCACTTACATTTTTAGTGTAACATTTTTTGTGATCTATGTATCTTTTTTAAAAAGACAATTAAAAATAATAAAAGAAAGAAAGAAAGAAAAAAGGCATGGAGACCCGTAATCCTTTTTTGGCTGATGGAGTGTGGCTATAGTTAGTGAATTAACACTTTTTTTTACCTACGTTCATGCTGTTATGGTGAATGGCCCAGGTGACATTTCACCTGCCAAGTATTTATTTGTTTGTTCCAAAACGTGTTTGAAGAAGGATGGGGATGGGAAATAAAGCCTAATCTTGATCAGGAAACAGTATGTATTCTATTAGAGAATTGAGAATTTAACATGACATATGCTGGCTACACAGTCAAAACTTATCACTGCCTACAACTTCGGAAGTTCGACAGGATAGCTCCGAGGCGGCTGCTTCCTCAGCAGATGTGATGCAATATGTGAAGTGCAGGGACTAAATAAAGCAAAGAGGTAATCCTTTCAGGACTTCCATATGTGGGGCGATTGGGGAAGTTTTATTAATCGTTCCTCATAAAATAAAAAAAGGCATTGCTTTGTCTAGCTTATAATTCTCTGATGAAAACTGATCATGTTTAGAAATAGGAATACATCAATCTTTTTACTAGAGACCATTGATTTATACTGTCCTTAAAATGTAGATCCAGAGGAAAAAAACATTATCCAAGTCCAGCAAATTCTGTTTTTACTTGGGAATTTGGGAGTATTTTTCCCTCTGGATGGGAATGGCTTTTTTTTTTTTAAGTTTTTAAATTTTTAAAGAACTTTTAGATTACATAAATGTTATATCAAAAATTTCGGGGATTCTCATATATCCCTCCCCCCACTTTCCCCCATTAACAACATCTTTCATTAATGTGGTACATTTATCATAATTGATGAACACATATTGAAGCATTTTTACTAGCCATGGTCTATAGTTTATTGTTTACACTTTGCACTGGATAATTTTATAGGTTTTGATAAAAGATATAATGGTCTGTATCTGTCATTGTAATGTCATGCAGGACAATTCCAATGTCTCAAAAATATTCCATGTTACACCTTTTCTTCCTTCTCCCTCCCCTCACAACCTCTGGTGGCCACTGCTTTATATCAACGATACAAGTTCTTCCATTACTAGAATAAAAAGTTTACGTTAGTCCATAATTGCATTCCCCCCTTATGTTTGTTCATTCCTCCAACTTGAGGGTTTGGGGACGGTGATGCCCACTGTTTCTGATTGAGAGGGGGCTTAGATCCCATGGGGCAGATGGATGGAACTGTCTTGCTTGTAGTTGTGGACACTATTTTTTGTGACAGACATTTTTTGTGACAGATGATTTTTTGTCCATCATCATCCTTTTGTTAGTTGTTCTGGGCAAATCTAATGACCTGGAGAGTAGGTGTTGCAACTCTGCTGAGATTCATGGCTCAACCAGCATATGAACTGACTGAAGATTTAAGTCTCTGGGACATATATTTAAAAAGTATAGTGCTAACTATAGGCTCAAATAAAAGGGGCAAAAGAGTCATGTGTAGGAAAATTATAAATGAATCTAACTCTATTACATTGGGGAGCGTATATTCCAAATAAGACCTATGAGCAAGGTAGTGAATCCTGAGATTGTCTGCCCTGCCCATAGTGTCTAAATGTCTCTAGAGCCCTCAGGACCCCCACTGTTTGATGCACTGTTTCCGATGGCAGTCAATAAAATCCTGCTGAGAATGCATAAGCGCAACCTCTGTTTAGTAGCAATGCTTCAATATTTGTACATCAATTGTAACAAAGGTAGCATATACATGTAAAATGTTATTATGGGGAGATTGTGAGAGGGGGAGGGGTTGGGTATAGGGGAATCCTCTATATTTTCTATGTGACTTTTCTGTGACCTAAAGCTTCTTTGAAGACAGAGTGAAAAAAATAAGACACTTGGGGGAACATAGGGAAGAAACTGTCACTGTACATGAAAAACAACAGATCTTATGGTGAAGAAAGGCACAAACAAACTTTTATTTTAGTTTTATTTTTGTATTTTATTTTGTTTATTATTGTTATTGTTTATTATTTTGGCTTGGGTTTTGGGGGAATTTTGGATTGCAGAAGGGTCACAACTGTGGCAGGAGAGTATCACTGGTTTGGGGTGTTGGTGATGGGGGAACTTGTATGGTGGTTATACCTGGCTTATAAATATGGTCAAGTGGTCATGGGGTGTTGTCTCGGTGGGTGTAGACCCACACAATAACTGAAAGAATGTTGAATTTCCATCCTGGAAAGACCTGTTACATTCTCTAACAGAGCAGCAAGAATCCCCAGCTACATAGGCAGTGCCTAGTGAAGGAGGACAGACCATTACACCAGACCCTGATATTAATGGTTATATTTATGAACCATGTTCTTGTGAAATTGAAACTTAGCCTAGTATTACATATTGCCTCAGAGTTGCCACCAAAAACCTCCTTGTTGCTCAAATGTGGCCTCTCTCTAAGTCAAACTCAGCATATAAATGCACTACCTTCCCCCAGCATGGAAAATTACTCCCAGGGATAAGCCTCTCTGGCACTGAGGGATTATTACCAAGCACAAACTAGCAATGCATTTTGAAAAAGACCTTGATCAAAAAGGGGGAAATATTAAATACAAATGACTTTTTATGGCTAAGAAATTTCAAAGGGAATGTCATTAATACTATTTTACACAATTCTTTTTGAGACTGACACAATAATATTCTAGGGTTGTGAGCTCTTCAAATGTATTGGCCTCTATTATAAGAGATGCATGTCACATAAAAATGAAATGTCAACTAATAGAAGGCCTCTTATGTTTATGACCCTTTTCAAACATTGTGACCCTTTTATAGATCATAAATATTTTAATGGATTAACACTATGACCACTTTCAAGTATATGATGTTGGGATCCCTTTCAAATAGTCTTTTTGACTATATCTTTATAGTCAAAATGACTATAAAGCCCTCCTTCCTGCATTTGAGTCTAGTTACTAAAATTCAGTTTCTTTCTGATCATGTCTCTCTAAGGGTATAATTGGTTATTTCACTATAATTTGTCCCCTGATTTTTTTCTGCCATTTCATTTAATTGTGTAACAAATACTTTATTCATAAATGAAAAGCTTGGGTTAATTTATGCATATACAAGCTTTTGGAATTTGAAATAAATCTTCTCTTTTTTGAAGAATATACACATTTTATTCTTTTCTAGTGTTTGCTCACCTCTTTACATTTTTCAGGCATTTCCCTCACTTTTCCTATGCCATTTTCCTCCTCCCTCTGTTATTTTCTATCACCATATTTCTCTCTCTTGCAAGTTTGTCTGATCCACTGGTCTGCAAGGTATTTCTGAATTTAAACGATTTCTCAAGGTTTTACTTCTATTTCTGACTTCCCACCTGTTTATAGGTAGACAGTGCATAGAAGGGTGAAATTATCAGGAACACAGAAGCTTTTCTCACATGGAAAGCAAACCAGTGGGATCCAAATTAAATCCAAATATAGATTTTCCAAATGTTCGTTTTCTCTATTCTCATGTGTTTTGATCCTCAGTCGTCATTCCTTTCTTCAGCAACAGAGCATATATACTGTGCATACAATTAGACCATATGAAAGGGAACCAGAAAGACATGGCACATATTTAAAAATTACTTCCTGTGAAAACTCTAGCATTCTATAAGATGCATAGTTTGAAAGACACAAAGACATTTATCTGAAAATACCAATTAAATGACTATATTGGCAGTACACCAACATTATACATCAAACTATTATTCTGTGAATTTAGGGGATTTGTGGCATATATTCACCTTCATTTACAAAGTTTTAATAAATTTTCTCCCAAAAGAAGTGAAAGACATCTAGGTATCTGTGTCAAAGATGCTAACAATCCTGTGGGAGGTAGGAAAGATGGAAGAAGGGTTTTAAGACAAATCTCTCTTAATTTATATTGGCCATCAAAGTATATATAGCTCTAGGTAATATATCTTTTAGAGTTAAAAAAAATGTGAATTGTACATTTGTACCTTTCAAGATATATAGACTCAACATAATGATTTGAAAGGAATAAAGGGCTCTAAAGTAGGATTTGTTTCTTGCCTGGATTCAAACACCAACTAACTGATGGATCTGAAAAATGTGGTTTCATTTCATAAACAGGGAAATGTTTAGCTGTTGGGACTTAATTTCTATACATAAAATAAAACCTCACTTACCTGTAAAGTGCTTCTTAAGCAAGGTCATTAATTAGAATGTGGCCACACATGGTGATTAAATGTGCACCCATGGAACAAGAATTTTACTGATGCTGGGGGAACTGGAATTTAAAGACTCAGGCATAATAAAGAGATGAACATATGCCTCTTTCAAAAAAGAGAAGAGGTAAGAAATGGCAGTCTTAAACATGAATGGGGAATGACTTAAGGAGGGGCCCTCAATCGCAGGTGGACAGAGTTAGTCACCATGAAAATTGGAGCCCTAAACTTTGGCTCTGCATGGAAGTATGGTCAGGATTTTAACTACATCCATACTCTAGGACATTAGGCTAGGTAAATGCAAAATTTTCCTTCTATCCTTTGAAAATGTTGGGACTACTACCTAAGTAAACTCTTGATGAAGAGACACTCACAGGAAAAAAATACAAAAGGTATAAAGCAACCTTCAGCTGTGGAAGAGATAGCAAATGCAACAAAGAGAATTTCCAGGCTAGCAACTGCACATATTAGAGCAACTGAATTGTACTTTTAAACCAATATCTTTAAAATATATGAAAAAGAAAGGAATAGGAACTAAAAGCAAAATTGAGAAACAGCATATTTTACAAAGAATTAGAAAGTAGTTATAGAAAAGAAAAAAATGAATTGGTTATTCAAGAAGTAGACCAGGTAAAAGTAGAATACATTGAAAAAGGAAGAGAAAATTAATCAATTGAGAGTGATTTGAAGAAATCACAGAGGCAAAAATGCTGAAAAATATGAAAGAAAGTTAATAACAAGAAGGTCCAACTGACTTCTAATAGAATTTCAGAGAAGAAAAGATAAAACAACATTTGAAAAGACAATGGTAGAACACTTTCTTTAATTATGGGTGCTCTTATTGAAAAAAATCAGCTGAAAAGTGAGTCTCAAGCAGAAACAATTTAAAAAATCTATTCCTACTTATGTTCTAGTGATACTTCAGAATATTATAGATAGACAAAAAGTTTTAAAGATTCCAAAGGAAATAAACATATCATCATTAATGCAATAACCGGACTCACAGCTAAATTCTATTGCCAGAAGATAGTAGAATAGTTTCAAGTGCTAACGAAAGATAACTGGCAACTTAGATTCTATACCAAATATATTAGCACTAATTGATGAGGTAAAATAAATATGTGTTTTGACATATTAAGACTGAATAGTTATTACCCACAGAAGCTTGCTAAAGAACTAAAAATTATACATTCCAGCAATAAGAATATTGAGTATGGAAGGGTAGAATGGGATGGCAAGAAGCAATAGAAGAGAAAGAGTTCTTTAAAACATGGGGGGAATATAAGAATTACATAATTATAAAAGTAGTAATAAATTATGAGAGTTTAAAAAATGAAACAACAGGTATATAGAATGGTAGAGTGTTTGAAGGAAGTTAAAGCATTCTAAGTGTCTTGTGTTATTCAGATAGAGACTACTGACTATATATAGCATTACTAATGATGCACATTAAAATGTAATGCAAACCACCAATAAAATCAAAATAGAAAATATTGCTTCTAAAGGAGTACAGAATAAAAGTAGAATTTAAAATTCAGTAAATCCAAAGGAGGCAGTGAAAACAAAAAACAGGATAACTAAAAGTCACAAAGTGAAATGTTAATAAGGCAAAAGCTTAGTTATACTGCAAAAGATGATTTGTCCTGCTGTATATACAGTGACAATGATACCAAAAATAAAGAGATCAAAATAGATAAATAGGCAAGTACTTAGATAAAACTGATGTGGCAATCCTAATTCTAAACCCCAAAGAATTAAATATGAAGCATTAATATCCACAAGAAGTCACTATATAGTGATGAAAGGATTAATTCACCAAGAAATTATTATGTTAGGTATTTAGAATTTTCATATAACAAAAACATGCAAAGCAATCATTGACAAATTACAAAGCAATATCAACCAATTCAAAATCTTGGTAGGACCTTTTCAACACATAAACATAACCTGATCTATTAAACAAACTGAAAAATTAATAAGAATGTAAGTTTTAAAAAATACAAAAAAGTCATATACCTATGTACAGAAGCCTGCAGCAATATAAAAAGGATACATATTTCTTTAAAAAAAAACACATGATATAATTTCAAGAATTGACCATGTATTAGACTATAAGGTAAACAGAAAAAAGTAGAGCCAGAGGAGAAATCATTATTCACTCAAACTGAAATAATTTTTGAAATGAAACCAAAACTGCTCTACTTGAAAACATTAAAACAAAACATCAAAATAATGAATAGATTAATGAATAAATCTAATATAATAAATTGCAAAATGTTAAGATCTGAGTGACAAAAAATTATTATGTAATAAATCTTTAGTAAGGAAGGTAAAATTATTCTGAAAATTTCTAAATTAAAAAATATAAAACACAATTGGGCCCAGTTTCAACCCAATTACCTGGAAAAAGGAAGGCAGGAAAAAAAGTAGCAGTCGATAAAGTATATAATAAAGCTAAAGGTAGGTTTTCTGAAGTTTTAATAAAAGATACAGTAGACATTATTAAGAAAACAGGTATTTCTTTAGTAAGATTAATAAAAGAGACAAATCTCTGGACTTAAAAAATAAATTCAATTCAAAATATACAATATTAATAAAAGGGAGCAACATGTGAAATGCATATTTTAAAAATAGGAATTTATTATAAATACATTTTTCCAAATATTTTTCAAATTTAAGTAAAAAATAGTCTTAGAAAAATATACATTACCAATTTGTTCTGTCTCAGGAAACTACAAAAAGTATGAAAACATGCATAGTAATTAGATATATTAATTTATATTAAAATATCTGCATCATCATTTCACTCCCTGCAAGGCAGTGGCCGATATTTTTAGTAGGTGAGTCTAATATACTTAGAATGAACAGAAAATAGCTGAGCTACATAAAATCTTCTAGAGTATGGGAAGAGAAGGAATCCAATCCAATATGTTTGAAACTCCTACTATGGCCTTAATGCCAAAAGTAGTGACAGACTGTACAATTATAGGAAATCATAGGACAGTTTTACTCATGAAAATAGATTAAATATAAATATTAGCATAGTTAGTTTAGATGTTTTTGATAATAAAACAACAAAAATCATCATGAGAATTATGGTTTACCCATGGAATGTAGGGATGGTTCAATATGAGAAAAATTATTAGCATTGTTGACCACCTTAAAGAGTCAAGGAAAAAAATCATATAAATATTAGGTCAAATGAAGGAAATGTCTAATGAATTTTACAAACACTCTTAACAAAGTAGGAAGAGAAGGGAATTCTACTTGATAAAGAGTATAATACCAAAAAGAATAGCAAATGTTATCCTTAATACTAAATTTTAGTGCTTCTGCATTAAAGAAGAGAACAAGTCCAGATTACTGCTTTTGGCTTCTAATTCATTTTCATACTGGAAAATACAAGAAAACTATACAAAAATATGAGTTCAAAGGAAAGAGAGGAAGGAGTCATATTATCATTATTTTTATATATCTACATTGAATATCTAAGAACATCTAAAAGCAAACTTTTCTTTTAGAATACACAGAGTTCAGGAAGGTTATAGGCACACAATCAAAATTATTCCTAGAGAGTTCTGGGAAGATGGCATCAGAGTAGACAGGCAGGGTTCAACTCTCTCACAGAAACCATGGAAAAAAGGCCAAAGGCTATCTGAAGGACCTGTTTTGGGGGTCAGCAGAATAGGACAGTGCTATACAGCTCCCAGAAGGGTGAGGAACAGAGAGACAAAGAACCCAAAACAACAAACGTGAGTTACCAAACTCCCATGGTGGCCAGGAAGGACTCCCCTTCCCCACTCCTAAGATGTTAAGCCTAGAAAAAAAATCCCTGGCTTACTCCAGTCAACTGAGAGGGGGAACCATCATTTTCCTATCTGTTAGCTGTTATAAGAGAAAGCTTCTTTTCAGTAGATTTGACCAACAGAGCCTACTTTGATTCTCAGCACTAGCCAGAGCAAAGCAAAGGAAAGCAGAGATTGAAAGAAACACCACCGTGGAAAGGTGCACTGATAACTGCCATCTGCAGTCCAGTCTGGGAACTGCTAGGAGACAAAACAGTTTTTAGGTCTCTCTTCACACAAAATCCTGGGAGAAAATCTGTGCCCCATTAGTGAGTCCCTGGCCCAATTTTGATAAGTTAAGCTGGGAAATTTTAAAGACTTTGAATAAGTTGAACTGAATAGTGAAGAAGAGCTGTGAAAATAAAACAACAATACAAAGGCAAAGGAGAGAAATTAGTCATCAGAGTAAATTCACCAACATATTCAGACACCTAACATCAGCAAAAAATTACAAGGCATACTAAGGAACAGGAAGAGATGTCCCAGCTAAAGGAAAAACCATATATCTTGAAGAGATACAGGATTTAAGACAATTAACCAATGATAATCACACAACTCTGCTAAATCAATTCAAAGAATTGAAAGAAAATATGATTAAAGAAATAAAGGATATTAAGAAGACACTGGGTGAGCAATTTGAAAGCCTGAAAAGTAACAGAGCTTACGGGAATGAAAGGTATGATGGATGAAATTAATATATTACAAACCAGCAAGGTGGAGGTGGAGTAAGGAGCTCCTAGAGTAAGTTCCTGCTACAGGGCAGTTAGTAAATACCCAGAGCTATCTGGAGCTATCTGAAGCACCTGTTTGGGGGCTTCAGGAAGCCAGAAGAGCAGCCTGCAACATACTTGAAGGAATGGAAGGAGGAGACTGCCCATCTGCAGAGAAAATTTGTAAGTAGAGCCCTCCATGCCAGGGAGGCTGGTGCTCAACCTCCACTGGAAGCAAAAGCCACCCTGGGAGCTGTTCTGTAGCTGGAATTGAAAGCTCCACTTTCTAAACACGGGGGAGGAAGAGAATGTTGGGCACCAACTTCAAGTACTGATGAGTAAATTCAGCAGGCTAAAGTATCATCCTAAGACCAGCTAAAGTTTGAGCCTGTTCAAGTCAGAAAGAGGCTGGTAGCCACCATCTTAATACTGCACCTGGGACGAGGGGAAGCAGGGTGGACTGAAAATCACAGTGCTGGTAGGGACTGGCTTCTTTCCATCCAGATCAGTTTGCAGCTCTAGCCTAGGCACCAGTACCCCCTTCAGCAGGGAGGAAGCTGTGGGGAACTGCACCAGCCTCTCCAGGAAATTACCAGCTAAGCCATGGAGGTTGGTGATTATCCTACTCTGGTGGCTCAAGCTACCACAGGAGCTGTTCTGTGGCTGGAACTGGAAGCTCCATTTCCCAAAAACAGGGGAAGAGGAGACTGTTTCCTACCGATTTCGGCTACCGGTTAGTAGACTCAGCTGGCTAAGGTATAACCCTAGGAATAGCTGGGTTGTGAATCTATGCAAGTTGGAAAGAGGCTGGTGGCCACCATTTTGACTCCACCCCCAGCATGAGGGGAAGCCAGACTGACCGAAAATCACTGTGATGGGAGGAACTGGTTTCTTTCACCCAGGTTGGTCTGCAGCCCTAAACTAGGCTTCAGCCCCACCCCTGTCAGGGAAGATGCTGGCGGGCCATGCACCAGCCTATCCAGGTAACTGTAGGTAGCTTTTTGACTGGCACAGACTGAATAATTGGAAGTCTACCAGGGCAACTGTGGTCATCTTGGACCCACACTGCATAGATTGCTGACAACATCTCAGCTCCATCCCCACCCCAGGCAGGGAAATAATGGACTTGAAACTTCATCAGTCTCTCTGGGCAACTACTGTCTAGGCCTGCACGACTTCGATTGTTCTACACAGCTGTGACTCTGTCCCTACCTCTGGGAAAGGAGAAAGTTGGGAGAAGCTTCATCGGTCCCTGGGACATTGAGGGCAGCTTGAGCCTCCACAGTTTATAGCACCAATTACATCCTTAGCTCTGACTGCACAACCAGCAAGGGAGAAAGGACAGGAAGCCCTAAACTAAAGAGAAAAATTGTACCCAGGATAAATATTCTAGTAAGCCAGATGCCAACACACCAACAAAAATTACAATTCACACCAAGGAACAGGAAGATATGGCCCAGTTAAAGGAAGAAGATAAGCCTCCAGATGACATAAAGGAGTTGAGACAACTAATCAAAGACGTTCAAATAAATCTCCTTAATGAATTCAATGAGATGGTTAAAGAGATTAAGGGTCTTAAGAAGACACTGGATGAGCACAAAGAAGAATTTGAAAGCATACTTAGAAAAATAGCAGATCTTATGGGAATAAAAGGTGCAGTAAGTGAAATTAAAAAAAAATTGGAATCATATAATAGCAGATTTGAGGAGGCAGAAGAAAGGATTGGAGAACTTGAAAAAATGGCCTCTGAAAATGAACATACAAAAGAACAGATGAAGAAAAGAATGGCAAAAAACTGAACAAGGTTTCAGGGAACTAAATAATGTCAAAAGGCGGGCAAACATATGTGTCATGGGTGTCCCAGTAGGAGAAAAGAAGGGAAAGGGGCAGGAGGTATATTTGAAGAAATAATGGTAGAAAATTTCCCAACCCTATTGAAGGACATAGATATCCATATCCAAGAAGCACAACATACTCCCATCCGAAAAAATCTGAATAGACCAACTCTGAGATGCATACTAATCACAATGTCAAATGCCAAAGACAGAGAATTCTGCGAACAGCAAAAGAAAAGCAATACATAACATATAAGGGATACCCAATAAGATAAAGTGCTGATTTCTCACCAGAAACCATGGAGGCAAGACGACAGTGGTCTGATACATTTAAGGTACTATGAGAGAAAAACTTCCTGCCTAGAATCTTATATCCAGCAAGACTGTCTTTCAAAAATGATGGGGAGATGGAAACGGACTTGGCCCAGTGGTTAGGGCGACCGTCTACCACATGGGAGGTCCGTGGTTCAAACCCCGGGCCTCCTTGACCCATGTGGAGCTGGCCCATGCGCAGTGCTGATGCGCACAAGGAGTGCCGTGCCACGCAGGGGTGTCTCCCGTGTAGGGGAGCCCCATGCGCAAGGAGTGCGCCCCGTAAGGAGAGCCGCCTAGGGCGAAAGAAAGTGCAGCCTGCCCAGGAATGGCGCTGCCCACACTTCCTGTGCTGCTGACGACAACAGAAGTGGACAAAGAAACAAGATGCAGCAAACAGACACAGAGAACAGACAACCGGGGGGGGGGGGGGATTAAATAAATAAATAAATCTTTAAAAAAAAACTTAATTAAAAAAAATATGATGGGGAGATTAGAATATTCACAGATACACAGAAACTGACAGAATTTCTAAGCAAATACTGAAGGGTGAGCTAGAGCCTGAAATGAAAAGACAGAAGAGAGGGGCCTGGAAGAGAGTCTAGAAATGAAGATTATATCAATAAAAGTAACTAAAAGTGTCAAAAGAGTGCTGAAAATGAAATATGACAGAACAAACTCAAACATGAATAAACCTAACTAATGATGTAAAGCACTTGTATTCAGAAAACTGCAACTCAATGTTAAAAGAAATTTTAAAAAGTCCTAAATAACTGGCAGAACATTCCATGCTCATGGATTGGAAGGCTAAATATCATTAAGATATCAATTCTACTCAAACTGATATACAGATTCAATGCAATCCCAACAAAAATTTCACCAGCATTTTTTAAAAAATTAAAAACACAATTATCAAATTTATTTAGAAAGGTAAGGGGTTCTGAAGAGCCAGAAACATCATAAAAAGGAAAAGCAGACCCTCATCTCCAGACTTTAAATCATATTACCTGGCTATTGTGGTAGAAACAGCATGGAACTGGCATAAGGGAAGACACATAGAATAATGGAACCAAATTGATGGTTCGGAAACAGACCTTCATGTGTACAGTCAAGTGATTTTTGACTGGCCTGTCAGGCCCACACAGCTTAGGCAGAGCAGTTCATTTAACAAACGGTGCTGGGATTACAGGATATCCTTAGCTGAAAGAAGGAAAGAGAACCCCTATCTCATACCTTATCTAAAAATTAACTCAAAATGGGTAAACCCAGAGGTGGATGAGAATTAATTGCAGTGGATGGTATAGATGCAAGAGTGTCTTTTGTGAGCTAGAGCAAATGTACATCACTACTGCAGGGAGTTGGGAATGTGGAGAAGCAGGGGTAAAATACAGCTGGAGTGACCTACGGACTGTAGTTAGCAGTAATAATAAAATATTCTTCCATCTATGCCACAGATGTACTGAGTTGATAATGAGGCAGTATGAAGAATGTGAGCCAAATGTACACTATGGGCAAGGTAAAAATCAGGTGATATTATCTTATCTGTAACAAATGTTCCACCACAATGTGGTGTGTTGATAGAGGAGAGTTGTTTGGGAATTCTGCACATGAGCATGATTGTTTTGTAAGTTTACAACTTTTGTCATAAAAAATATATTTTAAAAATAACAATAGGATGGGCTGGGGGAGAAACACACCAAATGTAAGATAAGGACTATAACTAGTAGTAAGATTTTGAGAATATTCTTTCATGATTTGTAACAAATGTCTCACGCCAATGCAAGGTGTTGGTGGAGGGTTGATGTATGGGACCCCTGTATGATATCATGCATGTTTGCTTAGTAAGTTCACAACTTTACTATATATATATGTATGTTCATATATAAATGATATAAAGAAAATATTAATAAGGTGGGTTGGGGAAAATACTTTGGTTAGCAGTAATATTTTGACAATGCTCTTTAATCATTAGTTTAAAAAGTTTAACAACAATGCAAGTTATTGGTGGTAGGGTGAGTGATAATACAGAGTCCTGTATGATGTTACATATGTGTTTTGTAAGTTCACAACTATTGCTATACACTTATTGTTTATGTATGTTTATATATGAGAGATATACTTTGATAAATTAATTAAAAATATATTAGACTAGAGGCATATAAGAGCAGATTTGAATGTTAAAAGAATTAATGATTTTGAAGACAGAATATCTGAAGTAAAAAAAATGGAACAGAAAGAGAAGAGAACGAAAAAATATAATAGAGTCTCAGGGAATTGAATGTGAATATGAAATGTACAAACATAGTCGTTGTTGTCCCAGAAGAAGAGAATGGAAAAGGGGCAGAAAAAATATCTGAGGAAATGATTGAGTTCCCAACCCTTATGAAAGACATAAATATCAATATCCAAGAAGGACAACACACTCCAAACAGAATAAATCAGAATAGACTTCTGCCAAGACACCTAATATCCAGAATGAAAAATATCAGAGATAAAGAGAGGATTTGGAAAGCAACAAGAGGAAAGTAAAGCATCGCATACAAGGAGACCTCAATAAAACTAAGTGCCAACCTCTCATCAGAAACAATGGAGGTAAGAAGAAAGCAGTATGACGTATTTAAGGTACTGAAAGAGAAAAACTGCCAGCCAAGAATTCTGTACCCAGCAACACTGTCTTTCAAAAATGAGTGTGAATTCAAAGTCTTCATAGACAATCAATAACTGATAGGATATGTTACCAAAAGACCAGAATTACAAAGACACTAAAGGGAGTGAAAGGAAAAAACAAGGGTGAGAGGCTTGGAAGAATGTAAAAATGAAGATTATTAAGAAGGGCAAATTAAAGGGTAAAAAAGACAGGCAATAGTAAGATATGACAACAGAAAACCAAAGATGAAATAAATAATGCTGTTTACATAATAACATTGAATGTTAATGGCTTGAACTCCATAATCAAAAGACATAGACTGACAGAAAGCACTAAAAAAATATGATCTATCTGTATGCTGTCTATGAGAGATTCATCTCAGATATATGGATACAACCAGGTTAAAAGTGAAAGGTTGGAAAAAGATATTCCTTGCAAACGGAAATCCAAAATAAGAGCTGGAGTAGCGGTACTAAGAACAGAAAAAATTGATTTTAAATGCAAAACTGTTATAAGAGATGAAGAAGGTCATTATATACTAATAAAAGGGGCAATGTACCAAGAAGAAATAACCATACTAAATATTTATGCACCTAATCTGAGTTCCCCAAGATACATGAGGCACAGATTATCAAAATTGAAGGGAGAAATAGATGTCTCTAAGTAATAGTTGAAAACCTCAATACACCAGTCTCAGTATTGTATAGAACATCTGGACAGAGAATAAATAAACAGAGAGCTTGAATAATATGATAAATGAACTAGACCCAACAAACATCTATAGAGCACTGCACCCCAAAACAGCAGGATATACATCCTTTTCAAGTGACATGGATCCTTCTCTAGGAGAGACCACACATTGGGTCACAAGCCAAGACTCAATAAATTTTAAAAGTTTGAAATTATACAAAACACTTTCTCTGATCATAATGGAACAAAGCTGGAAATCAATAATGGACAGAAAGAGGAAAAGTTCATAAATATATGGAGATTACACAACACACTCTTAAATAATCAGTGGGTCAAAGAAGAAATTGCAAGAGAATTCAGCCAATATCTTGAGATGAATGAAAATGAGAATAGAACATATCAATATCTATGGGACACTGCAAATGCAGTGCTGAGAAGGAAATTCATAGCCCTCAATGATTATATTAAAAAAGAAGAAAGAGCTATAATTGAAGATCTAGTGGCACACCTATAGAAACTAGAAAAAGAACAGCAAACTACTCCCAAACCAAGCCAAAGGAAGTAGTAATGATCAAAGTTGAAATACATGAAACCAAGAACAAAACAAACAAACAAACAAACAAACAATGGAGAGAATAAGAAAAACCAAAAGTTGGTTCTTTGAGAAGATCAACAAAATTGACAAAGCCTTGGCTGGACTGACAAAGAAAAAAAGAGAGAAGATGCAAATAAAATCAGAAATGAGAGGGGGACCCTGCAGAAATAAGAGAGATTATAAGAGGATACTATGAACAACTGCATACCAAAAAACTAGACAATGTAGACAAGATGGACAAATTCCTAGAAACATATGAATTACCTACAATGTCCTTAGAAGAAATGGAAGACCTCAACAAAACAATCACAAGTGAAGAATTCAAACAGTGATCAAAACCTCCCAAGATTGAAAAGGCCATAACCAGATAGATTCTCAGGTCAATTCTACCCATCATGCAAAGATGACTGAACACTAACAAATGAATTCTATGAAGCCAATATTACCTGATAACAAAATCAGACAAAGATATTACAAAGAAATTACAGACCAATATTTCTAATGAATATAGATGCAAAAATCCTCAGCAAAATACTTGCAGACCAAACCCAAAAGCACATTGAAAGAATTATGTATCATGATTAAGTGGGTTATACCTCAGGTATGCAAGGGTGGTTCAACACAAGAAAATCAACTAGTGTAATAAACCACACTGATAAATTGAAGAAGAGAGACCACAATTCACTCAACTGATGCAGAAAAGGCATTTGACAAAATATTGCATCCTTTCTTGATTAAAAAAACACTCCAAAAGATAGGAATAGAAGGAAGCTTTCTCAATATATTAAAACGCATATATGAAAAACCTACAGTTAGCATTGTACTCAATGTGAAAGACTGAAAACTTTCACACTGAAATCAAGAACAACACAAGGATGCCTGCTGTTACCTGTTATTCGATATTGTACTAGAAGTTCTACATTCAGCAGCTAGCCTAGATAAAGAAATAAGAGTCACTCAAATAGGAAAGGAAGAAGTAAAACTTTTAGTATTCAGTGATGATATGATCCCATATCTAGAAAATCCTTAGAAATCCACTACAAAGCTACTAGAACTAATAGATGAGTTCAGCAAAGTGGCAGGATACAAAATTAATACAGGAAAATCAGTAGTGTTTCTATACACTGCTGATGTGCAATCTGAGGAGGAAATCAGAAAAAAATTCCATTTATAGTAGTGACTAAAAGAATCAAATATTTAGGAATGAATTTAACCAAAGACATAAAGGACCTGTATTCAGAAAACTATAAAACATTGCAAGAAGAAACTAAAGAAGACTTAAATAAACATTTCATGGAATTGGAAGGCTAAATATTTTAAAGATGTCAGTTCTACCCAGACTGATTTACAGACTGAATATAATCCCAATAAAAATCCCGCCAGCCTTTTTTACAGAAGTGGGAAAGCCAATTATCGAATTTATTTGGAAGGGTAAGTGGCTCTGAATAGCCAAAAATGTCTTTAAAAAAGTGAGGGTGGAGGAATCTCACTTCCTGACTTTAAAGCATATTACTTAGTTACAGTAGTAAAAACAGCATATTTCTGGCATAAAGACAGGTAGATTGATCAAAGGAACTGAATTGAGAACTCATAAATAGACTCTCACATCTACAGTTAAGTGATTTTTGACAAGGCTTTCAAGTCCTCCCAGCTGGACCAGAACAGTCTATTCAACAAATGGTGCTGGGATAGCCATGTCCAAAAGAAAGAAAGAGGACCACTATCTCACTCCTTATGCAAAAATTAACTCAAAATGGATCAAGGACCTAAATATAAAAGCAACAACCATAAGGGACCCTGAATAGCCACCAAGTGTCTTAAAAAATTCCTTTTATAATAGCAACTAAAAGAATCAAATACAGGAAAACATCTTCAAGATCTTGTGGTAGGCAGTAGTTTCTTAAACCTTACACCAGAAGTACAAGCAACCAAAGAAAAAAATAGACAAATGGGACCTTCTCAAAATTAAACACTTTTGCACTTAAAGACTTAGTCAAAGTGTGAAAGGTAGCTGACTCAATGGGAGAAAATATTTGGCAATCACAAATCCGATAATGGTTTAATATCCATCATATATATATATAAAGAGATACTACAACTCAACACTAAAAAGACAAACTACCTGATTAAAAAATGGGCAAAAGACTAGAAAAGACAATTGTCCAAAGAAGAAATACAAATGGCCAAGTAACACATGAAAAAACGTTCAACATCACTAGCAAGTAGGGAAATGCAAATCAAAACTACAATGAGATATCATTCCATACCTATTAGACTGGCTGCTACTGAAAAGTCAGGAAACTGTAAATGTTGGAGAGGATGTAGAGATATAGGAACACTTATTCACTCATGCTGGGAATGTAGAATGGTATGGTCACTGTGAAGGATTGTTTGGCAGTTTCCTAAGGAGGTTGAATATAGACTTGCCATGGGACCTGGCAATAGCATTACTAGTTATATACCCAGAAGAACTGAGAGCATTGACATGAACAGACATCTCCATAACCATGTTCATAGTGGTGTTATTCACAATTGCCAAAAGCTGGAAACAACCCAGGTATCCATCAACTGCTGAATGGATAAACAAATTGTGGTGTATATAGACAATGGAATATGATGCAGCTGTAAGAAGAAATGAAGTTGTGAAACAAATGACAACATGGATGAACCTGGAGGACATTATGTTGAGTGAAGCAAACCAGACACAAAAGGACAAAAACTATATGATTTCACTATTATGAACTAAATATATTAACTCATGGAGTTAATAATTAGAATATAGGTACCAGAGAATAGAATGAGGATAGAGAAGGGAAAGCTGGAAGTTAATCTGTGCAGAATTGCTTAAAAAAAGGTTGTAAATCATTGGAAATGAATAGAAATGGTAAATGCACATCATAGGTGTTTGTAACTAGCAGAGTTATTATACGAGAATTACAGTGGTTGAAAAGGTAGGTCTAAGGTCCTGTATATTCCTAGAAGGAAATCTAAAACTTGTAACATGGGACTGTATAACATAGTGAAACCTCATGTAAAATACAAATATGGGTGATATTGCATATATAAGACCCTTTTTATCAAATATAAATATAAATATATTAGAAAGAGGGAAACAATAGCACCTATGTATGGCAGGGGAAGCATAGAGAGATTGAGAGGCAATGAGGTTTTATTTGGTTTGTTTTTTGCTTATTATTATTATTGGAATAATGAAAATGCTCTAAACATGATCGAAGTGATGAATGCACAACTATGTGATTATACCAAACACCATTGATTGTACATTTTGGATGGATTTATGCTTTATTAATATGTATCAATAAAACTGATTTGTTAAAAAATTTATTCTTAACATTCACTGTTAGAAAAAGTTACAGATTTGAAAAATTCCTATTCATATACTAAAATATATATATTTATATATTTTCAGGAACTTAAGGATTTTCCCAAGTACAATAAAAGCTGTGCTAGTCTTTTATGGAGATAATTACTAAAGTCATTGAATTATATAAAAGAAGATTTGAAAAATTCAGAAATAGGGTGTTCACAGATGGATATATTAAATAATGTAATGATAGGAATTCATTCATACTGAACATTGTAAGATGATGTGCATCCCTTAATCAATCTTTAAATTTAGTACAATTTGCAAAAGTTTTTCTCATGGAACTTGACAGAGTAATTTAAAATTCATATGGAAGAATGAGGACCTAAGAAGAGTCAAATTCTATAAAAAAATAAGTTGCAAAGACTTCCACTACCAATGATCAAAATATTTTTTAAAATCTATGGTAATTTAAGAAGGCAGGCATTAAATACAAAGGTATATCCAAATATATTAATGCACAGAAAAGAGCATCTGGGATCAGACTTAGGCATATAAGGAAAATATTGTTCATCACATTTTCTAGAAAGAAATGATTGTTGGGATGCTATTGTTACAGATACAAAGTAAAATTAGGTATTTTTAATGTACCATATCACATGGAAGAGTAAATTCCAGATAAATTAAAGATATGTATGTGAAAAACAAATGTTTAGAACATTTTTAGAACAAATATAGGAGTGTATTTTTTGGGACATCAGGGTAGACAAAACATTCCTTAAATAAGGTATACATTAATGAAAATATATGATGAATTTGACTATATAAAAATGTAATATTTTGTGCATTAACAAAATATTTCACAACACAACAAAACTTAAAGACAAGGGATCAAATGGAAGAATAATATGAAAAAGATGAGTTTCCAGAACATATTTTTTAAAAGTTACCAATAAATAATTTTTAAAACATAAACAACCCAACTGAAAAATGGACAAAGATATCACAGGGAGAACATAGAAAATGAAACTGAATTTCTGCAAAACATGTGAAAATACCTTTATATTTCCTATAATCTAGAAAATACAGATTAAAACAAGGTAACGATGTATACCCACAGATTTCCAAGAAATGTAAAAGTCTAACAATTCTGAGGTCTTAAGCTCTTGAAAAGAAGAGAGCTATATTAGCATTTGTCTTGGTTTTACTTTTTTCAGAATTCAGCTGTCACCATTTAGAGCATCACCCAGCTGCACAACGGGGTGTATGGTAATAGGAATGGATGAAAGGAAAAGAAGATGGCAAGCGTGGTGAAGAAGATGTGTGAGGAGAAAGAAAGTTTTCCAGAAAATTCCTTTGGAAAGAAAATTGCCAGTGCTGACCCCATTGCTTAGTAAATCTCAAGCTGGGATTTGATATAACTGCGGCACCAGATATGTAAAGAGTTTTCCATTCTGAAGGGAGCTGAAGAATGACCAATGTTTTTAAAGTCAGTAGCAAATCTTGGTATATTCTTTCCTTTAAGATCCCCGTATAATGATAATAAATAACACAGAGCATTCTGGTTGTAGATCCCTTTACTTAAACTCATTTGGCATGCTTCTTATCTAGTTAAATGCTAGAAATAAAGGTAAATACAAAATAAAGCAAAATACAAGTGGATGGGGATTTCATTTCGGGTAGGAATCAAATTGCATCATGCGATGCAGTGATAAACCAGAGATGGAATATAAAGAGTCAGTATACATTTATTTTTTGCTGGAATAGAACCTGGGCAAACGTGCTGAGACATCCACAAAAGGTTTTGGTCCTCCTGTCTTCTGCCTCCATTTACAAAGTGAGCAATGCTACATGTGGGAGACAAAAGCGAATCCCTCAGCCCAGTCGGGATTCTCAACTATAGCCTGAAGCACAAAAGTTACATGGGTAAAAACTAAACATTGTCTGGATGTGTCAAACTCTTCAGCAACTCTCTGCCTTTCTGTGCTTTGAAATGTCCATCTCTTTCCAATTAAAGAGTCACAGTGCTGTCAAGTCCAGAGAAGGGAGGCCTTTCCAAGATTGGCAGACTATAAACTAGTTAGCTGGACAATACTTGCAGAGTTGTGTTTGTGTTTGGATAGAGCTGTCATTTAAAATTTGCTGACCTTACAGAGGTGAAAATCCATGATCATGAAGGCCAAATACCACAACTTCTTGCCTATCATTGATAAAATGAAAGGCATATAGTCTGAAGAAGAGAACATTGGTGAAAAGATGTGCAGGGAGGAGATAATGTCAATAACAGCCCCCATTTATTGAATGCATTCTATGGGCCAAGAACTGTTTCTATGCCCTTTAAAAGAATTATTTAAACTTCACAATAATCTTGTAAAGTAAGTCATGTTATCACTTTAGATTTAATAAGTGAGATATTTAATGTAAAGGTCTTTAAAAAGTATCAGGCAATGTGAAATTTCAATCAAAGTTGTTGTTAGGAAATTATTCTTATTGTAAGTAAAAAGGTAGTCAGCCACAGGGAATGCTTTAGAAAATATTCTCCCTTTGTACATCCTCATTTCCATTCGTGCTAACTCAATTCTACGATCAAAATTCATTCTTCTGAATTCTAAAGAGATTTCTGGAATCTCCAATGATTTGCAATTTTTTTTTTTTGCCCCTAAGAGGGGTAATAAGTCAAACCATTCTCAGCTAGTCTATTTTTCCAAATGTGACAATTGGTTGATAATGTTCTGTGTAGTAAAACAAATATTTATGTGATACTGATCTGTTCCTAGCAGTAAGCTAAGTTTGAGGGATATAAAGAGGCTCTGTTCACCATCTCAGTTTGGAAGGAAAACAGCAGAATGAGCCTCTGGGTTCAGGAAAGGGAAGGAGGAAATGAGACCGGAAGGAAGAAATATGAAGATTTTCAAAGCAACTCTGTCCACCTTTCCATTTTCTCTACAGTCTGCATGAATTTTATACTCTGGTTTCATAAATAGAAGTCATAAAAATTTTTAAAGACATTTTTCTTTCTATGTGAAAATAAATGAAGTTGTTGAATAAGGACATAACATTTAGAATTTCAAAATAAGAATTGAGGGAGTATGCCATGTGACAGAGTATCATGCTTAAAGTCCTAGCCCTGTAGCTATCCAGCTGTGTGACTCCCTGCTGTCCTCTACAAAATAAAGAAATTACACTGAATAATTTCTACGGCCTGTTCTAAACTTTTGAGTCTAAATGATGTTTAGAATGGGAAAAACTCCAATCATTTGTCCTATACAATTAGCTAGCCACATAGTGTGACTTAGCTTCTATTTATACTTTAAGAAAAGTTTGAAATAAATATTTATTTTGAATATATCCACTTATTTTCCACTTTTCTCATTTTATTCTATTAATATAATCTAGTCAATGTTAGATGACATATCTTGTTGCACTTTTAAGGGGTAGGGAATGATACCGTTAAAATTTGCTTATAGTTTTGTCTCAGCACAATTTATTGTTTGCAGAGTTCAAGTAACTTGTTCTGTTAAAACTCATGTTTCTTTCTGTAAAAGTGTTTAATAAAAGCAAGAATAATAAATATTCCAAATCCTGGGCTGTCCAAAAGACTTGGAATTCCCTTAGACCGCCTTGCATGGGTGAATTTTTTCTATGCATACATTCAATATGTGAATTTATAAAAAATTTTAATTTGTATGCTCTTCTCCTGAGAACTTCCTGATAACCAAGAACCATTAAGGAGTAAATTCCAAGAATGTGGCTCCTGCATGTAGGAACTCTGATATTCATACCAGTGTACTGTGTAGACTCAAACAAGTGATATGAAGTAATTTATTCTGACGTAAGCATTTTATAATGTGAGTGCTCTACATTAAAAAGATCCATAACAAGCTTTGAATTAGTCCATGATTATCAAGCTAATTATTTACCCCTGAAACTAGATGTTATATTTCATTGTCAGATACATACTCAATCTGTCTTTGACTCTGGTCAGGTCACCATCAACTAGCATAGCAACCATCTGCTTCCTTTTTTCATAAAGTAAGAGGAGGTCCATGGAAATTTCCCTTTAAGGAGAAACACATTCTATAAATGGTGAACATAATCACTGATTTCTTCTTTCTTAATTCTTGTATTCAAATAACCATCATGTTTTGGATTTTATTTAGGCCATTTCATAACTGGATTATTATGGAAGAATCTTCAGTGCAATGAAAGGAATAATTAGATATTATCACCTAATAGAAAACACAGTGAGTGAGTGGATGATAAAAATTTGGTGGCTCAGGGTAATGAACAAATAATGGCATCTCTCCCTTCCTCATCTGCTTAGAAGCTACAGTGGTTTCCACCATATATATATTTTTTAAGATTTATTTTTTATTTACTTTATTTATCCCCTTTCCCCCAGATGGTTTGCTCATCTGGGACCTCCCACATGAAAGGTGAGTGCCCAATGGGCCGAGCCACTTCTGCTCCCCATGGGCTGTGGAGTCTGCTGGCTTGTGGCCTCTACTTGTCATGGTGGGGGCTGGCTGGAGGTGGCATCTGCTCGTTTTCTTTTAGGAGGCACTCAGACCCGAACCCATGACCTCCCATGTGATAGGTGGGTGCCCAAGAGGTTGAGCCACATCCGCTTCCCTCCATTATCTTTTAAATCACATCTAAGCATTTCCCCTAACTTTCTGATTCCTTACTTTCTGTCTTATGAAAATCCCTAATGATCACTTCTACTTTTTCCTCATATTAATAACAATAATAATAGTTAATTTTGGCTGAATACTTGGTGAAAGAAATGGGGATGCATCTTTACATTCATTGTCTTATTCTCTGACACATAATTCAGTGAGGTAGATACTATTGCTATACCTATTATAGAGGAGGAAACTGAGACTTAGTGAGGATGCCTAATGTTTATCTCTGTTGGATTGTTGAACCCTCCTTTTTGCCAAGTCACATTGTATTTTGCCTCATTCAAAATGCAGTTACATCTACCACACTTAGTCCTAACCCTTCCTATTCCACACTAATTAAGGTGCACAGTCAAAATCTTCTCTATTTTTATTAAAATGCCCTGGAGAGTACTGCAGAATATCCTGAATACTGTAAGTATTAATTAAAGATCAGTCTGATTCTTCTTTTGTGGAATATAAAGGGCACTCTGTCTAAAGGTCCTATTCTGTTTTTTGGGATAAAAGATTTTTCCTTCATTCTCCCATAGTTTCCACCACACAGAGTTAAAAGTATTGTCCACAACACTAAAGTAGAAACTAGATTGATTGATTGACAAGCCTCGGAAGCAGACATAATTTAGCAAAATTCAGTCTGCAAGCTTTTTTGAGAGAATTCCTTTTAATTTGTTAAAACGGTAAAAGAGATAAAAGCTGTTCCCACATTAAACACTCCTGTAGACAACTTGGGCAGGAATTTATTTCATGATGAATATTTTAAAAAGTCGTATTCTTGAAGATGAAGGTACAAATAAGAGAGGCAGCCTAGCTTCCTGGATCATAGACTGGGTTTCTTCTACTGGCTGAAGGCATGAATCACTGAAGATGGTAATTCTTTCAGCTTGCCTCTCTGAGTTTTAGGGCAATATCTAAAAACCGCTGGAAAGAGTAGTTTGGAGGTACAAGAAGATAGTCAATGTACTTTTCTCTTTCAGACTAAGAACCTAGCCAGTGACAGAAGACTCAAGAATGGCATTCTAGCTCATTTCATAGACATTTAGATGAGTTCCCTTTCTCCTGTTAAAGTTCATTCATTTTCCAAAAAAAGACAAAAGATTGTATAGTCCTTGGTACCCAATTTAATATTAAAGCTAACTTTCTTTCTCTGTGCTTAAAATGACCTCAATTTGTACCTACCTGGAATGTCTCCAAAGTCATCTATAATTTAATTATATTTATCCCAGCTCACCTAGAAGAACTCAAAATGAAATGGTGACTTTGGTTTGTGAGGCCAGAATCAATAGCCATTAAAAGAATGAGGAGATTTTTAAATCTAGGGGACAAAAAGCAAGCACTGAAAACATTCCTTGCATCAGCCTCAACTTCTAGGTACTCCGACAGTGCAGGCAATAATGGAATTTTATCATGACACAATAAGGAGCTTTTTGTATCTGGAAAGGTAGGGATTAATACAAGGACTGATTGGCAATCAGTATAAGCTAAAGGCTCCACTGAGAATTTTTGGACTTGTGTGGCATATTTAGAGAGGCAGACAGATCCCGAAGAAGGACAAACTAGATGAAAGCTACAGATAAGAGAAAAAGCCTACGTAAACCAAGTGTTTGAGTTTTTCTAATCATGCCATTGGCATCATGTAAATGCCAGAGACCATTTCATATACACCTTATATATTACATGTTGGCATTTAAGTATAAGTTGCTGATGAAAGAAAATTGCCCTTGAATGGAAGGAGAAGTTTACTCGCAGAGAAAAAGGATTTTTCAGTTAACTGTTATAATCCTAATATAGTATTGTTTTCAACCAGAAATTGGGCTGGGGGTGGAGTAGAAGAATATAATGATACCTCAATTCTAATTTAAAAAAAAGAAGATGAACTTCGGTTTAAATTGCGGATGTGTGGGTTGTATACACAGAACCTTCTCCTCCCTCTTTTCTCAAACCTCAAAGCTTCATGTTAAATGGAACAAATCACACCCCTCGTGGTTCTGCTCTGCTTGGTACAGCTGCTTGCTGCAGGTGGTGCCCTAAAAATATTTTGTTTGTTTATTTTGCAATATAGCAGTCTGCAGAGTGGTACCTAAAACGCAATTTCTCCCTTCTCTTTCTATCAGTGAACCAGATGATGAAAGACTACGGTTCCCACCAAACCTGGCATGAAAAGGCCCAAATAAGAGGTGCAGGTAGTGCTTGAGGCTCAGCTCCTGAATAAGTTCCATTTTCTTTGGATTCACGAAGCAAAGCTGACAAGCAGACTATCTATCATCAGAGCCTCCGACTGGGTTTCAGTGAAGCAAAGCCAAGCAACAAATTGCCTTTGTTGGGAGAATCATTGTGTTTCTCTGGAGATTAACATCTATGAGCATATAGGATTTAAAGAAAAATCTAGAATGGATCACAAAAAGAAAATAAAAGCAAAGATTAATTTCAGGTAAATGTTCATGCAGATATCATTTAAAAAGAGCTTTGAATAGTTTTTAATTTACAACTTAAATGATCAAATAATTTTTCCAGCCACACTGGCAGGACACTGAGTTAATTCTATATACCTCCTACAGTTGTTGTATACAATATTATAACTCATATGTGAAAATGTTTTAAAACTATGGCTATTATGATAACTAAAATCATATTTTCATTAACATTCCAGAATTTTCTCATTGAGTTAACTTTTTAAAAAATGTCCACAATTTTTAAGATTTATATGAATGCAATTGGTATAGAGGAATGAGTCACAATAAAGAGTTATGTCAATCAACCCTTGACAAGGCACTGTTTACTATAAAAATCTTACTTAGCATCAACTTGATTGTAATGAATAGATTGTGTAATCAAATAGATGAATAAATAAATCATAGTCATAACACTGGGAGGGATTTTCCACAAATATCTTAAAAAGTATTAACCTCTAGCAATGAAATAACTAATGTTTCTTTAAAGTGCAATGATACAGAAACACATGTGGATTATGAATATTGGAAGCAAGACGGCACCAAAAGAGTGAAGATGGTGTCATGATTCCAACCTGCGGGAATGAGGACAATGTTGTTTATACTGACAGTGATGGAGAGAAGGACAGAAGGGTGAAGGCTTGAGAGAGGGAGAAGGAAGCTTAACATCACGCTTGTCAGACAGACAGAGACAGATAAATGGAAGTAAGCAGGGTGAAGAGAAAAAGTTGAAATAAATCTAAGATGGATATAAATGTGGGAAATGGGGGTGGAGATAAGAAACAGATTCTGAAGGAAATAGTAGTGGAATCTTTTAACAAAAGAGGAGAATTTAAATATACTAAAGGCAGAGAGAGGGAAGAAGAAAGAGGTATGTAAGCTAAGTTCCTTTTTTTAATTTAATGATTTATTTTATTTATTTATTTCTCCCCCTCCCCATGCCCATTATTTGGGCTTGCTGTGTCTGTTTGTGTGTGCTCATCTTCCTTTTCAGAGGCACCAGGAACCGCACCTGGCAGCTACCATATGGGAGGGAGGCACCTAATCACTTTAGCCACCTCCACTCCCTGCTTTGTTGTGTTTCTCGTTATGTTTTCCCTCCTTGCGTCTCTTGTTGCATCATCTTGTTGCATCAGTCTGTCATGCCAGCCCATTGTGCCAGCTCACCATCTTGCTCATCCTCTCTAGGAGGAACCAGGCACTGAACCTGGGACCTCCCATATGGTGGGCAGAAGTTCAACTGCTTGAGCCATATCCGCTTCTCAGCTAACTTCCTTTTGACAGTGGTGACGTGTATTTCCTGAGGTAGACTAGGTTATACTGGTCAGCACTCCAGATGAAGCCTCCTGACTGGAGGCCACTGCCCTTAACTTACCCTTTATCCTGCCACAAATGCTCTTCCCCTAAATAGCCACCTAGCCCAGCCTTCACTTAAGTTAGGTCTTGTCTTGAAAAACCACCTATCAGAGTGAGCATCCTTTAGTTGCTCTCTTTTACCACATCCTTTGTTATTCTTCCCCAGGGCAGTTATCATACTGGACACACTTTGTGTATTCATCTGCCTCCTTCATAAGAATTTAAGTTCCACGAAGGCAGGGACTTTGTTTCCTTCACCACTATATCTCTAGTGCCTAGAGCCATACCAATGTACATGGGAAGCACTCAGTAAATATTTGTTGAATGACAATTAATGTAAAGATGTTTCTAGCCCCAAGTAGTTGAAGAATATGGAAAAATAAAATACTTACAATTTGCATCTTTTGATGGAATCTATACAACTTCAAACAATCATTTGAAAATCAGAAACTTCCAAACCGGTCATTTTGTGGTGTCTGATGGACTTACCTGATTTACTAATTATATTTTTTAATTGAATGACTAACTGAGCCGTATGTCATTCAAGTTTGGACTCTGCTCCTAGGAACAATAGCTCTGAAGACGGCTTATTGGCCTGCAGTTCAGAACCCAGTATGTGATGAATTGAAACAAGAAGAGGAAATAATTTTTCTCTATGGGTTTGAGTCTGTGTATGAATTCCATACGAATGAAACATATGTGCAGGCTCAGAAACTGAAGGGAAGGCCTCTTCTGCATTTACCTTATTTATGTCCATGAGGAAAGAATAGAATTTCAAGAACATGTAGGCTTATCAACTACCTGTGTTTGCTGGGACTCTGATTAACCTACTACATGCATTAGAAGACAGCAATTATGACCCATTACTCCACATGCTACCCTGGCAATAATTTGTTATTGGCACCCTGGCCATTCATTTACTGTCCTTTTGATTTCAAGCTTCTCTTAACAAGTTGCCTCTAATATTTTAATTTGTAAGCAAAACATGCTTTCCTGAGTCTTTAAAATAAGCACATTGCAAAATACTAATACATGAAACGACTATTGATTCACTGATGTGGAACACTTCTGCACTTCATGATATAGTTTCACTTAAAATTGGACTAAAACAACCTTAAGTCGTTTTGACTAATAAGTTGGCATGAAATGACAAGTTTGATTCATAAAACTCAGAAATTTTAAAAAGAGAGAATCTACCCAAAAAACTGTGATGAAAGAAATCATTAAAAATCTATGGAACATGGGGTAGAAAAAGTGAAGATAAATGAAAATAAGACATTGGATAGTGAAAAGATAAAGGAACAATTTATATTTATAAAGTGTCTGATGGGGGTAGACCATATTTAGGAGGTAGAGTGATTAAGAGTCAATGAAGGAGAGTAGAGAAACCTGTGTGTTTATAATATAAGAAGAGAAAGAAATCCACACTAGCCTAAGAGGTGTGACTACATCTAATTCATTGTTAAGAATTCACCAGACTCTGGAGCCATATTTGCAATTATTATTAACCAAAATAATCATGTGATGAATAGCTACTTCCCTAAGTATCATAAAATATGATATGAATTAAGTTAGGATATATAAGTGAAAGTTGTGAATTTTATCCTCAGGATTACTGCTTGAGAGGAATTTAACACAATTGATGGGAATCAGAGCAAATGGCAGAGAGAGGCTCAGCCATGATACAACGAGGAGAGGAAGGCAATAGAATAATGACAACTAGGAATCTCATGCCCAATTGTGGTGAAGAATGTGTGGGTTGAGAAAAGCAGAATTTCAAATCCTATTTTTAGAATTGTTAACAGTAAAAGGTATAAAAGGAATATTACAGATGGCTCTTTTTCTACTGTGTTAACACTATTTAACTTACATGTTTGTCCATATTTTAAAAAATCTTTTTCATTTACTCTAGTATAACATGCTAATACTTGTAATGATATTGTATGTTACAAATGAAGATGGCAATCTTTTGCTCAAGGCCAATAGCTTGTGTTTTCTGTAAAATACTATATTTTAAGTATATTTCAGTATGCTTTTTACTTTTTGAATTAAGATTATGAAATAAAATGTAAGGAATGGAATTGTACATTGTTCATCGTATACTTCTCTATGGTGGCAATTTCCACTTGAATCTCATATTTTAAAAGAAAGCCTGCCCAGGAATGGTGCTGCACACACGGAGAGCTGACACAACAAGATGATGCAACAAAATGAAACACAGATTCCCGAGCCGCTGACAACAACAGAAGCAGACAAAGAAGACGCAGCAAAAATAGACACAGAGAACAGACAACCAGGGTGGGGGTGGGGGGAAGGGGAGAGAAATAAATAAATAAATAAATCTTAAAAAAAAAAAAGAAAGCCTAATTATTGGTGCTTTGTTGCAGCCTACAGTTCACATCCTTACTACAATCTTCAATGTAGTGGTATTTATATTCCATAATGTTTCCAAGAATTCTCATAGATAAATGATATTATGCTCAAGGAGTAAGCAAGCACTTCAAACATTACATTTAGAAGCAGCTATTGCACACTGATGACAATGGTTGACATGGGATAAAACCTGTGTAGGCCAGTCTGGGTATACACTAACTAGACTCACGCTGGCTTGAAGAATCACAGTTTTATCTAGGGAGTAAATAGACCTTTAGTTTATTTGTGCATACTGTCACCATGAATTAGCCTGAAAAAAAAAAGTATTCTCAATGAGCACTGGAAGAATTGGAGCTAAGGAGAGAATAAATAATGCTGCCTTTATTGTTTTCAAAGCAATTTCTTAAACACTATCCTACTTATTTCATAATTACAAAATAGTTTATTATACCGTTATATAGAAGATTTAAGGAAACATATTCCCAAACTGTGAACATTTTACCTCATAGATCTGAATTTGCATATAGGAAATATCAGAGAATATTAAAGGCAAAAAAGTTAAAGCAAAACCAAAACCTTAGATTTTATTTGACTTTAGAGTCTGTTTAAGTCCACGCAATCTGCTTTTTTATGAAATCTCAGAACAATCAGAAAAGGCTGAAATACCTTTTAGGAATAAAGTACAATAAAGCAGAGGACATACTAACTAATTGTTTAGGTTTATATTTTAGCCCAATTGTGTTTTACATCTGTGGCCAGGATATGAGGGTATTATGTTCTGAAGGGATAATATTTCAGATGAATTTGCTGTGGTCCAGGGGAATAAAGAATTGGTTAGAATGCATGCTCATTAAGTCTTAATACTTCCTACTACACTGGCATTTATGCAATTTGGGGTTCTAAAATTAGTTTATGAAATGTTGCTTATTTTATGTGTTTTGCAGCACTCAACAGCACAAAGAAAAATATCTTCTATTTCTGTAACCTTAATAATCCTCTGTTTACACTGTGATTTGGTTCTTTCCTCCGATTTTTGTGAATATTTGTACAAGCTATTCTGATGCTACAGAGAGACAAATCACATTCATTTCATTTATTGGATTCCACCTTTTGATAAGATTACCACCTTTTGATACCAGAGTATCTAGAACTAGAGTTGGAGCAGTGTGCATGGTAATAGAAGCCAAGCCGAAATAAAAAGTTAAAGTAAATAAATAAATAAAAGCAGCTGAGTCATCACGGGAGCAAGCAAAGGACAGTGTTTGTCATTCTACCCATTTCCATCACATGCAACAAGCATTTTTGTCCTGGGAGCTGTTGTATGGTCTTTGACACTGGACCAGGAAATAGAATATTCAGGTTTCTGTTCTAGTTCTACATTAACTCACTGTGGAGTGCAGATGTGCGGTGTACACAGTCTAGGTAGACAGAGTCATCATTTGGAAACAGGTAGTCATGTAATGGGCAGTTCTGGAAGGAAAGTGACTCTCAAGGCTTAGAGAGGAACTGATGGAGCTGGGGCACCATTTTGGCATTGCAGAGTCACCTTCCCTGCCTTCACACCATGTATTTCTGAGCCATCAGGGCATTAAGGGGGTCAGGAGAGAATGGAGAGAAAAGGCACTAATACTTCCGAAGGAAATTTTGAAAACAACAGCGAGGCCCTTCCTCAGGACTAATAATAAAAAAATTCCAGGTGTGTTCATGTTTATGGTAATTTTTCAAACATTCAAAGTGGAATTCCTATTCTCAGTCAGTGTCAAGAACTGTTGCTTTAGCATAGTGGCCATCAGTCATTTCTGCTCCCATATCCCGAATGAATTTTTAAAAATGTTCATTGAAAAAATATGTACACTTTAAATTGACATTGTATATTTTTTAAACATTAGTTTAAATAGTTGAAAAGGAGCTGTTTATTCTGGCATATTTTAAATATCAATAGATAAGAGAACTGTTAAATTACTTTTAAATACATCTAATGCAGTTTGAATACCATTGTGATTTGATATTCATCTTCTTTCATTTAAAAACACATGAATATACTCTGTCTTAAAAAACATAAATTTTATTTGGTTCCTTTTCTTTTTGAACTTATATTTCCACACCAGCACCTTCCACAGAATTTTGTCCTAATATGTGTTTTACCTAAAATTTGATCATTTATCAAACTCATCTGGAACAACTATATATATATGTATGTATATGGTTGCATGGACATACAACACACATATTTCTTTCTTTCCTGAGAACATAAGGAACTAAATTTTAAAAATGTATTCTTAATTGAATTATTGTTACAGTTATTCTTTGTATACCAATGATTGCATCAATATAGTCTATTAGTAACATTGATAAGCATTATTAGGTATAAAAGTAAAAATTTTATTGGAAACACATTTCTTATTGCTAGAATGAGATAGAGTTCAGCATGAATTATATTCCTAGTTTGGGGTGTTCTTTTTGTTTAAATGTTGAAAACTTTGATCTCTAAATAGAGAAATATAGAAAGCATTTTGTTTTAGCAATGTGAGTCATTCAAATCCTTAAACTTCTTTTGAGTTGCATGCTACAATTTATATAGTTCCCCCCAAAATATTTAAAATAATCTACCAACTGACAAATTCAGTTTTCCTTTAATTTTAATGAAAGCAAAAAATCGTAAATTGCCTAATTTGCAAACGCAATTTCTGGGAAATATACCAAAAACACTTTACCAGGACATGACAAATGCTTATAAATTGTACTTCTGACTCTTTCTGTCAGAGGCATGTAGTTTCACCTCATATATATAGAAAAAAGTCTGCAAAATTGAAATATTAATATACATATATGTTTCACAATAGAAATAGTTTATCAACTCATTTTTTAATTTGTGTGGTTTGAATATACTGCTGTCAAACTGTGAAGATGCCGATCTGGCTAATTTAGGGCATGGCAAATGGCAAAATCAATGATTTAAAACTTAAGTGGCAAACTCTTAGTGTTTAAAGGACCGATCAAGTTCCACTGTAAAACCCATCAAACAAATCAAATTTCATTTCTGCTTAGAAAACTGCCCTAATTTTTCAGTTCAAATAAATGTGCCAGAGGGCATCCACGTGACAACCACATCACTTGTGGTTGGTTTCCCCAGTCAGTCCTTTAGAAAGATGCAAGTTCCCAACTTCAATTTAATATTTACCATTTTAATAGCAATGTCCTATGCAACATGGAATTGAGAACCCAAGTCCTTGACAATCAAATCATTGGAAACAAAAATGTTTCCATTAAGGGAGGGGGCTACATGCAATAAAGCCAGCCTCCTGCTTTCTTACAGGGCAGAAGCTCGACCCACAGAAGCAAGAACCAGGGGTCCCCAGCGCAGCTCCACCTGGACCTGGCTGAGAGCATTAATCTTTGGAACATTTTGTTACCAGTGGCATTCCCAGGCAAGGCTTAGCAAGCCAACTTGCAAATGTAAATTATTTTCTGGGAATAATTGGAAATACCTGTAACTTTACCCATCAAATGTATGTATTTTATTGAAATATATATTTTAACCACACTCTTATGAACACGGATTTCTGTGATTTCACACCCTCCACAAAGCATTTGATTTTATTTAGAGATATTTTTCATAGTTAAAGGATGAATTTGGCAGCTAGCAAAATTTTAGCTATGAACAATGTATCAGGTAGTAGAACCTGTTCTAAAGTCTTCTGTGACTTCCCTTCTAAATTGTATATTGTTTCTAAAGTCAAATTTAATGGCTTGGGAAATGTTTATTTACATTTTGACTAATAGCCTCTGCTCTTCTCCAAAAAAAAACCTAATAGGCAGCAGCATGAACTTAGAAGTGTGTCAGAAATAAAGGACGTAGAATAAAGGCAATAAAGGAAATCAGCAAAAAGCAATTTTGGTTGGAGAGACTTATATTAAATTTAGAGATATTGATCTTCTGGATGTGGCCAAAGAAAAGAGGGGTTGATTTTTTGCTTTTGTTTTTGTCCAATGTGTCTATTGGAATTTTAACATATCTTAACATAGTTCAGTGTTTGTAACAGATGTTTTCCTTATACTTTCATTAATGTACACTTGTTTGTAAAAACAAAAACTCCCTTTTTATTATGTTGGTTAAAGGAAGTGTCACATAGTGCGTGCATGACAAATATGGGACATCCATACCTCCATTCCCCTCACCCATGGCAGACATATCAATGACGGAATTCTTTGCTACTGAAGAACTCTGAATCCCACTGCCCTCACCTCTACAGTCAAAGGATTTAGTCTGTGTGAACGATCCCTGTAATCTGCACAGTCTCAATCTCACACTTCTTGAAGTAATTGGATTAATTTCTTTGTCACGTGAAGAGCACAGGATCCCTAGCTGATCTGCTCCTTTCTTCTCCCCACCCTCTCTCACATCTATTTTATCTATTTTGTAAGTGTGGATTTTTTTATTTTTAGTTTTATTAAAACTATGCACATGTGTAATCCTGTTGAATGTGAGCTCTGAGACCTTATAGAGGAAAATGCTGCTGGAGGAGAGGAGAGCAGGAAATCTCACACCTGGCTCATCATTAGGGTGTTCTGGCAGTCCTTTCTGCTCGGCTGTGTGATTAATAGTCCCTCCTCCCAATTATATGGATATTATACTTGTCTTCCTTTGGCTGTAGGTGGGAGAGATCTTCTGTGTGTGGATGCAAATATGGGCTTTGTGAATGCTAATTTCAAAATCGGCCAACAGCTGATAGGCAGAAACCCGAACAGGGAACAGCGGTGTGATGGGCTCACCAGGGGTCAGGAATCAGTGAAAGGGCTGAGCGAAGGAAGAGAAAAAGCTGGAGAAATTTGGAGTTTACCAAGTACAGTAGCTGGGAGAGCAGCAGTTTTTGAAGACAGATCTAAACCAGATGTCATGGAAGAGAGGGCAGTTACAAACATTTATGGAAACAATGAGAAAAGACAGGGGTTAGCTGACTTGGGAAAATCAGGACATAACGAAAGGGCCACGGGTATGCCATAAACGTCCTAAAGCTGAGTTCTCTCTCTACCACATCCCTGAAATGTGCCTGTTCCCGCCTGTCGTGTCCCCTGAGGAACCGCATCCCACAATTACCTGTAATATCCTCAAGGTCAGGGACCCTGTCATTGTCTTTGTTTCTCTAGATGCCAGAAGGGGACGAGAACTCAAAGTGTCCCTGCACAGGACTGAACTCAACAAGGACTGTCAGAGGGATGACTGGGTAACACAAAAGAAAGGAATTGAATTAGAAGCTCTCATCACTTAATCATGTCATCAGAAGCAGTCAGAAAGGACCCAGAAAAAATTTATTTTGGGCCCCCCAAATTGTCAAGGTAAGTCCTTCTGGGTTTGCATTCTAAAATATGATGTTAAAAGTTTTCTGCACAGCAGACACTTTCAGCCTAATGCTGAATAGCAAGCATAAATGCAGAAAGTGTGCTGAAACTTCTCCAAGGAATGGCTGGATATGGTGTTAGTTTACTCTCTTGGGGGTTTCACTGCACTTTGAAAAGGAAGAATCACTCTGGGAGGCAAAACGGGGAAGGCGGAGAGGTAAAGATGCCACATCCTGGACAGTTTGCTCAAAATATTTTTCTACTCAACTGGGGGCAATATAGACAGGAGAAGTGAGAGCCAGAGCTTGAAATATCAGTCGCATCTGCTACTAGAGACACTCCATCCATTTTCTTTGCACTCTAGCTACCTTGTGTTTACAGATGGTTTTCATTTAGCTAAAAATACTTTTCCTTTGGGCAGTATGTTAGACTTAATGTATGCTTTCATATTAGAATTATTTTGGCCAATTCCGTGTTTGCATAATTTTAGGTGGGGTTTAGTGAATCTGTGAGTGTACTTCACACATGCACATTCACACACTAATTTAAATAACCCTATAAAGTTGCCATTTATAAGGAGCCACATACATAAATAATTATATCTTCCCATCTTTTTTGAAACAGGTGGAAATATTTAAAAATGTGGGTAGAGAAAATATGGAAGTTCCAAGGAAGAAATATTTGTCTAAAACCTCTCCCTAACACATATTCAAAGACATTTTACCTACCTCCAAATTAAGTCACTTTCACCATTTAAGAATGTGTACTAGATAAAATAGGATTTTAAATTCTGGAATGGATGCTTCTATCCCATCAAATCCAACATTCTTATTCCAATAAATATCTAGTAGCTATATGTGTGTATGAATATATATATATATATTTACACACACACACACATAGCTATTTTTTAATTCTATAGGAATTCCATGTGAAATGATTGGTGCCATTTACCCAGAACCTGTTATTTCTTGTTACTGAAGAATTGTATAAAAGTTGATATTATTTCCAAAGAAATGAACTAAAGAAAGAGGTAAAAAGGGAGATTCTTCTTACATAATTTGTTGCTATGTAGAATCTGCATAACATTGATACAGGTATAAAAAAATGTCCTTAACTATTATAAATCCACAAAACTCTGTATTTAGCCTCAGTAAAATTTTTTCTTGAAAAGAAGGTGTGTTTATCTCTTTGTCATAGTGATACAATGAAAGTAATATGTTTTATATAACATAGCATATGTTACTTAGAATTCATACTGCCCTTCCAGAGAGGGAAGATTCTTCATCTGCATAGTACCATGTAAAATGGAAGCATGGTAGTATAGAGTAAATGTAGAATCTATGGAAATGTTCTGACAAAAATAGGTGGAAGAGGACTACACAGGTGATGGATAGTTTCTAGAGGAAATCTAAAAAAGAAGGAGATAGAGAAAATGGAGATTATCCCCAGGACTAGCAGCATAGCCAGAAAGAAGTGCTAGAGATAAAATAAGTATATACTGAGGTCTGATAAATTGGGGTATTGGTGAATGACAGCTGTGAAAACCATCTGATTTTCCTCCAGAATCACTGGAAAAGCCAAAAGCCAAAACATTCAAATCATGACTGGTTGGACTTCATATGTAAAATTCTAAAGATTCTAAAGTCTATTTACTGATTGCCAAAGAAAAGCAGCCCACTCAATCCAGAGGATGGCATGGTTTAACCTGAAAAATTCCTATTAAAAGTGGCATTAACCAGGAAAAAGCCAAAGGGTCACCCTTTACCGCAGATCCATTTTGGGCACTTAATTTGTACAGCAATAATACAATTCCAGTAGTACTAGAAGGAGTGGTTGGCTGTCAACACTTACTGCGAGGACAATCTGGAGGGAACTATGAGCAACTTCTATGTACTGGTATTCCAGAAAACACCCTGAGACCGTGATGTAGCGATGGTCCTCTGGGGCCCAGTCTGGGGCGGGTGTAACTGATGTCACCATGCATCCTGGTCCATTTTCCATCCACCAAGATCGGTGCATTGAAATGTTAAAAGTCAGGATAAGGTCTGTTTCCTGCAAGAAGGCAATTTATATGGATGAGAAATAAATTTTTAAATGTTAACTTATTTGAGACTGATTTGCTTTGAGTTTACCATTTGGAAATGTGAGTTTTAAAATTTCCCTTTCCATATTGTATTTACAGGTAGAAAGGAAACATCTTAAGTAAAAATATCAGTTTCAACTATAAATTATATGTCTTTGAATTCTACTTCGGAATGATTGCCTGACTATAGTAATACAAAGAAAAATGTTTTATTAGAAAACCTATCAATGACTTACATTAATTGTACTATTGAGGAGTACTTACCTCTTGGGATTTGTAAATATCACAAAGGAAATAATTGAAACAAATTTATGAAGTGAATTTTATCCCTGTATAAATCTGTTATACATTTCATTTCCCTCAGAATATTCACTTTTTGCATATTTTAAATACTAAAGCTATCCTTTAGTTCAGTAACATTTAACCTTATGCTATAGCTAATGCTAAAATTTTTAATACCCTTATTTAATAGTCAATAATATTAATTGATTTTTTCCTTCCTATTATTTTAGCAAATCAGTGACTTCAATTATGTCAATTCTTACTGTAACATTGGGCATAATACTTCTTAGGAAATATCATTAGAAAACTTGCGGAGGGTGCAGATAATCAAGCAACTCTTCACATGAGAATCATCATATTAGGTGATGTAGAACTATAAATGGGTAAAAGTATAGTTTCTGCACTCACAGGGAGCTTGCAATCACATACATAAATGTGGAGCTATCAATAACATATGGACAATACCTTCAGGAAGGGAATGGCAAGGAAACACATAAATTACATCCTATTATACAGTAAGTCATGGGGGTAGCTGGCTTCTAAGAGGGGGTCAATGGTCGAAAATGGAACTAATTCAGTCACAATGACAGTGTAGAAAAATGTCTTGACTCAGTTGGTTTGACCCTGATCCACTCATTCACACTGAACCTATGAAATAGTTGAAGAGGCCAGGGAAATTGGAGGCTGGAAGGAGGTTCCATTGGAGAGAGCCATGCTGTGAGTGTCATCTCCTCAGGGTGGGGTCAGGGGTTGCTTTCTCCTCTCCTCAAACCTAGTGAGAAAGGCTTCAAAGCATCCTTTGGTACTTGGGGGAGACAGCAGACTAGTTTCGGACCCTGGCCTGATAAATCTCAAGATAAGCCTGTAGATGGGACTACCTGTGAAGTGGTGCCCAAAAGTAGGTCACATTTGGAAGGAAACTGGATTGACACAAATCATAGGTCTGAGATAATTATCCTGGAGAGCAAATGTGGATCATGATGACTGAGAACCAACGTGGGGTTTTCCTCAGTACTTTCCCAGGAGACCAGCTGGTGGTGGGATGATGGCTGAGTTGGTACTGCCTCATATTCCAAGAGCCCAGGAGGGGAGAGAATGCAAGAGAACAAGTAGGGAGATGCCCAACCAGGTAATGCACCTATAGGTGAGATATTTAAAGCACTTTGGGGTCCCCAAAAAGCCCAGAGGAGTGTCTTACGAAGGAGTCAATTTCATTGCCTACTGTGGTGGTTTGAAGCTGTGTATACCCCAGAAAGGTATGTTTTAAATTTAATCCATTCCTGTGGGTGTGGACCCATTGTAAGTAGTACATTTTGAGGAGGCTACTTCAGTTCAGGTGTGACCCACCTCAGTCAGGATGAGTCTTCATCCTCTTACTGGAGTTCTTTATAAATGGTATAAATGCAGAAAGAGAGAGAGAAAAAAAAGCCACAGAAGCAAGAAGCTTCAATTAACAAAACCCAAAGAGAAGGGAAAGACCAGCAGTAGACTCTGCCATGTGCCTTGTCATGGGCAGTGGAGCCAAGGATTGGCGGCAGCCAGTCTTCAGGAAGAGAGCATTGTCTAGATGATGCCTTGATTTGGACAATTTCTGGGCCAAAAACTGTTAAGTTAATAAATTGCCACTGTTTGAGCCAGCCCATTTCATGGTATCTGCTTTCAGCAGCCTAGGAAACTAAAACATCCACCAAATTCTGGCAGTATCTTTAAGAACATTCCTGTCCCTTTATCTCCTCTCCCTTTTGTATCCCCAGTCATCAAGGGGCCTGAAATTTCAGATACTAATTGTGAGATATTATACTATAGACCAGTAGAATAAAGACAAAAGTTGACCATGGAGCACACAACTCTTTCTTATGGGAAAGAAGAAGTTTAAATTTAATGAAATTTGGATTTTTTTATTATGACAAGCAGACATATTAATTTCTGACCAGAGACTCTTTGGGGGTGTACAGTGACTTCAAATGACATTTTATTATCTAAGAGCAATCACAAAACTAGGATGCCTGCTGTGTATTTTATCCAGTACCTGCAAAAGAGCCAGATTCACAGATGGGTTTGCAGAGACAGTCATAAGAAAGGAAGGAATTTTTCCTTCCTTCTAAAAATATTGCACCTTCAGTGTGTGGGTTACCAAAGCAAACTGAAGAAATCACTGATGCATACAAGAAAGAAGAAGAAGGTTCAACAGGGTCACCAAAACAAGAATGAGTCATAAGGTCTGACAGTCTTGTACAAACCAGCAAGAACACAGCCCGATTCTCTAATAGCTAGTAAAATCTTATGTATATAGTTCGTGGTCCTTGTGAGTCTAAGTGAACCTCCCTCTCTCATGGGAAGTCATGACCCATCATGAGGTTCCCCCTGAGAGAATGATAAGGTGAACTTTCTATGATTGAGAGCTTGTTCACTTCCTTGTTGCTCCTCAGCTGTTGAGGGAAGATTTGTTTCTAGCATAAAACAAGTATTCATGAGTTTGTCTGGGCAACCAGGGACCAGAGCCCAAATAGCTGGCAGTGTCTGGCAATAAGAAATAGCACTTGCTCAGATAGGTCATGGTCCCAGTATGTCTGGGACTGTCCTGGATTTAGCAATGTCCTGGGAAATCCCTCAGTTTGGGGCACACCAAGATGGCTAGTCATCCCCATTGCACAGACACCTTCAGAAATGGTGCAAGTTCAGTTTGCTGTCCATCAGACTGTCATGATGAGAAGTATTCATTTATGTACTAATTATTTGTATCCTAACTAATTACCAAAAGAAGAGGTCTGTCATGATAATCCATGTCTGTCATTAAAACAAAGCTGAAGAATAAGAGCCAAAAAATGAGGATGGGAGCTAGTGCACCAGGAAGTCAAGACATAAGTAGGTGCCTCATGTGAGCACTCAATTCAACACTGACTTGCTGGCAATTAACTAGACACAATTGGAACACAGAACTTATTTTAAAAATATGAAGCACACCAAACATCCAAGAAAGACATTTTTTTTTCTTTTCCTAACACTAGTCTCTTATTGCAATTTAAAAATTTGTAGCTATTTCTCTATTAAATAATTACTGTATATTGGGTGGTGTCTAAAAATTGCATTTTTCCAGACATTTTCAAGGACACTGGCATAGAGTTGTGCTCAATTTAACAGACAGCAGAGCTGTCTTCAGTTCTTCTTTCCAATACAGTGACCTAAAATTTCTAAGATCATTTGAGCCTCATTGTTTGGATGACAAATTCTATGCTTTATTATCTCATCGATTTATTACTTTGCTTTTCATACCACTTTTTGTTGTTGTCGATAATACTAATTGCACTTAGTTTTAAAAAATTACAAGTATCATAAAGCTAATAACCAAAAATAACATTCCTTGGCTACAGGTTTTTCCACCTCCTACTACTCTGTTGAAAGGCAACCACTTTGAATAATTTAAACTGTTTCTTTAAGCATTGTGTTTTGTAAATACTATGCTCATATTGACATTTATACATTTATCATTTAAACTTTATTGATTTCTATTATGGAAGGTGTGAATTAGCACTCTTGGACCACACATTTCTTTTTCTCTCCTCCATCATTTCGTGTAAGTTTCTCTAAAGTTTGGTTATATCAGTATTGTGAAAATGTATGAGTGTATAAATATTTTTATGGCTGAGCCAAGCAGTGAATTATGATGGCAAGTCCTTCTTGTATAAATTTTTGTTTTCCCTGCAATTAATAATTCCATAACAGTTTTGTTGCATATTTTTCTAACATTGATTCCTCATAAACTGACTAATCAATGTGGAATTTCTACATGGCCCAACACTTCAGAATCAATCAATTACTTTGTTGTTTGTTTGTCTGCCCTTGTTCAGGGGACCTCTGGCCTGCTTCTGCCCCCATCAGACTGTATGTGCTTCATGTACAGAATTGGCCAGGGGACTTCACTTAGCATCATTAGTTCCCTCTTATGTTGGAACCAAAGTTACCTGGATCTTGTGTCGTTCTCTTATGTAGTTTTTTCTCTTGCTTTGCAGAGTTCATCACTTCCTAGCTTCTTAAGAACAAGTGAATGATTTAAAGCCTGACAGGATTTTTTAATGCTACTTTTATATTAATTGACAGATATTTTGACTAGATATATACTTCTTAGTTGAAGATCACTTTCCTTCAGAATTGTGTAGACTCTTCTCCATTATCTTCTAGAGTCATTATTACTGTTAAGCAGACTGATATTTAGTTTCCAGAATTTTTTTATATTTTTATATAACTTGTTCTCTTTCTCTCTCTCTCTTGCTCTCGCTGGCTTGCTCTCTCTCCGTCTCTCTGTTGTGTGTGTTTCTCTCCCTTGAATCTTTTTGTTTTAAGTTGTGAAATAGTTTTAAAATCTTGGAGGAGTAAAGAGGATATTGTAACGATATCATTATACTTGCCACCCAGATTCACTAAATATTTTTACATTATATTTGCTTGAAATCATTTTTCCAGTTGAACTTTATACGCATCAATGATGCCCCCTCTCTACACCTCCATTTCTTCTCTCTCTACCCACAGACAACTACTATCATGCTTTTGGTATTAATATTCTCATGAAAGGTTTTATAGTTTTGCTAAATATGTTATGTATTCATCAATAACATGAAATTCTATTTTTTAGGTTTTAAATCATGTATATATTCTACAACTTGTTTTGCTTTCACATTAAATTTTGAGTATTGATGGAGAAAATCTTTTTAGTTTCAGGTACCAAAATTCCATAAGGCATTATCTTGGTAGCTTTCTTTTACATTTATTTTATAGAACACCTGGTGGGCCTTTCAATCCATGAGCCCTTTCTTTCCATCTTTGCATTATATCTTGAATTTTCCCTCCTCTCCACTTTGTTGCTAGAGGAAGTCACATTAATCAGACACTTGACTTCCAGAATTGAATCCCTACTTCCTTGTCTTTAATTTCCCACTATTCTTTTTCTTTACTCTCTGGGAGATATTCTTTCCCAAATCTTCCAAATCTTATATTGAACTTTTTCTTTAATATTTTTTACTTCTAAAAGTGAATGATTTTCTCTATTTGTTACTCTTATACAGCTAATTTTTGGAATCCTTTCTTGACTATAACTTTTCTTAATTCTCTGAGTTGTTATAGTTATTTTAAAATTGTATTTCTAACATTGTTTTTGGTTTATCCAAGCTTTTTTATTTTCACTAAATAAATACATACATATCTAAATAAATAAATAATATTAAAAGTAATTAGCAAGGCTCTACTATGTGTCATAGGCAATATTTCCGTCCTTATGAGGGTCATTCTGGGAGGAGGTAGATGGACAGTAAATATACAAATGTACAAAAATGTCTGTGTAGAAATAAATGTACCAGAGAAAAATAAATCCAGGTAAAGACATAATAGAGTGACCAAGAATTGAGTGGTTGGGGGATGGTAAAACTATTTTAGATGTAATGGTAAGGAAATATGTCTCTGGGTATTTTGTATTTGAACAGACTCCTGAATAAAGTGCAAGAGTGACCAGAACAAAGAAGGGGAAGAGCACTCACAGTCAGGATGTTGTGATCTTACAAAACAGTCATGCAGCATGTGCAGAATTCCCATATGCCACCCCTCTGCCAAACTGGACATTGCTGTGGAACATTTGGTACAGGTTATGAGAGAACATGAGCAGATGGTTACCACTAACTATGGTCCATAGCCTACACTTGGTACATTTTTCTACATACCCTGTATTATTAACACCACATTATTAGTATTGTACATTTGTTAAAGCTCACGAGAGAACACTCCTCTTTGTACTGTCAAGCACAGTCCAGCTTCCACCATAGAGTTCACTGTGTTGCACAGTTCCATGCCTTGTATACTCTATCCAACATGTCCATGCAGTGGCTCTCACTGTCATCACAGTGTCATCACAGTGACTGGTTTTATAGGGCTTTGCTCTGGGTCTTCTAATCTCCTCTTGGGCTTGGCACAAGACTACGGCATTCTGAACTGGAAAGGAACTTGATGATCTTCCCACAGAGTAGGCAGCTTGTAATTCAATGCTCCTGTGTTCAGAAACTTAGCGGATGCCTTGCCATGCCTCCAGCGTCTCCCCTGTGCAGGGGTGGTGTAGACAGAAGGAAGAGCCTGGGGGGGGGGGGGTGTTGAACTGCTCCATGAACTGCTTATTCAATCCCCATCTTACACAGCCCCTTCCATTTTCAGAATCGCACCTCGTTAACCCCTTCTACCTCTGAATCCTGACTTCGGAGGCTTTTACATAGGCCAAATCCATACACTGAAAACTTCTGCATGTTCACACATTTTTGAATTTTCTACTCTGCTAAGTCACTTGCCAATCCCCTATCTACTTCCTATCATCCAAAATTTGTTGACAACTTTTGTCCACATTTTCACTCTGCTGTTCTCTTTGTATTTATGGGATTATCACTATTTATTCTTTAATATCACTCTGGCGGGGTTTGGGGATTAAATAGAAGATAGTGCCTATGTTCACCCAGCTGCCTTTACCTGGAAGATGTCTGACACTATCTCATACTCATTTATTTTCTTGTAGACATTTAAACAGAAAGTCTTTCTATGTATGTGCAGTATTTTAACCATAATATACAAATTATTGGTTGTAACAGAAATTGTTTGAGTTTGATGTGCTCCATCGGAATCAATAGTTTATTTAATTTCAGTTTATTTTATAATTTTGAGCCCAAAATGATAAAAACTTGTGTGAGACAAGAAGTCTTGACAGCACAAAATAAAATGGAAAGCTACAAGGCAAATCTTGTTCACTCTAGAAGAATTTGTGGGGAAAAGAACATACCTAATGGCTCAGAATCTCAGAATTATACAAAAATTATTAAATCTCAATTTTCATAATTATATGTACATTTCAGTATAGTGACAAAAAATATCATGTCAATATATTCATTCAGCTCTTCTAGTAAGTCTTCAAAATGTTCAGATTAAAGGACACCGTATTAGTCATGTCATTTTTCAAAACAACAGGGTCTCGAGTTTTATGTGAAAGCTGTCATTAGCACTAAAATGTGGTTTCATGGGAGGGGCTGCATGTATTCAGGTCAATGCAAGAAAACTAATTGCTCAACAAATAATGAGGATTTGATAAGAAGAGGCTGACATGTAAATGAGAAAACAATGATACCGGTAACCTCTCTGAATTTCATTAAATCTCAAATTGACTTTCATAGGCTGCGGCATTGCAGAGGAGCAAACACACGTATGGCTGTTAGGATAGTAGGCAGTGGAGGCTATGGTGCAGAGATTAGAAGGTGGAGGGTGAGAGTGAAAAGTTCTCAGTCGCAGTTTAAAATCTGAAATATTGTCTTAGATTTCTGGAGTTTTCTATTCCAGAAATAATAATAATAATAAAGAATAATAATAAAGAAAATTAATCTCTCCCTTTCCTGGATAGTTAATATCTGAAAGGCTAGAGTGTGTATGTCTTAGTATATGGCCAAAAGGCTATAAGCAAAATACTAATTATTTAGATATCACATGCAAATAAGTGGTATAAGATGCCGTCCCTAGCACTATGGGGCTTACTGTCCCTTTTGGGAAACAAGAAATAAAGATACACAATAATTAGAGAGGAAGCATTTCATAATTTCTAATGAGTAGTGTTGAACTTCCATAGGAATTCAGGGGGTGTGAGCCCAGTAATCTCTGGTGGGCATTCTTACAGAGGTTGGGGACTTGGCCTGGGAACTGAAGGGAGGGCCGGGCTCAGATGGGCTCACAGTCTGGGAGAAGAAGATCATTTTTAGGTAGAGTGGACCATATAATCAATATTTTAGAACAAGGACTGACTACTTGCATATTTAAGGACCAATGAGTCTTCTTATTTTTATGAGCTAGGAGGTTTGTAGAAGGAGTCGTGTAAAATATTTAATAGCTTTGGATGGATAAGTTGTGGCTAGACTGGGGAAGGAACTAATGCCAGACCAAGAAACCCTGGCTTATAGAGATTTTTTTTAATCATCCACAGGACACTGTCACTGTCACACATAAGCAAGAGGCAACTCAATAAATATGATCAAGTCTTCCACAGGATTGGGGGATGGAGTGCAAAGACAGGACAGGTGCTTATGAAACAACAGTCATCCTGGAGGTGATCAACACAGAGCTAGAAATTCAAGGACTTGACCAGCCCAGACTCTTCTCCTGAGTTTCACATGAGGTGAGGGAGGCACCACTAGGGCCACTGATTTCAATACACCCAGAGTAAGAATGGAGTAAAATGAACAGTCTCCTTACCTTAAAAAAAATTTTCGGTGATGATACCTGGGAAATGCCAAGCAAATATATTTAATTCAAACAAGCAAACTTGAACTGAAGAAATACCCTGAGAGGTCAAAATGTTTATCCTAATAAAAGCATAAACATTTAGTCTCTAGGACTGATAGAAATAGATAGGAAGCCCTGTGGTGAAAGAGATCCTCTCATTGGCTGAGGCTGAAGAAACTGGGATAGTGAAGGCTGTATCTGACACCAAGAATCACTTTTTCCCCCATAAACTCTTGTTTATTTACAACTAACATTCATGGTTTAAATGACAGTGACTGACTGTCGAGGATTAGTTTGCATCATCAGAAAGCACAGTGCCAACAATACTGCCAAGATCTACATTTGGATACTACTTTGTAAAAATTCCTAAAAAGTTCTCAAAAATTATTATTATTCATTACTAGTCCCTACTGGTGAACTTATTATTTTAACTGTAATTATAGTTGCTTTTTCTGTTAATATATGCAATGATCTATGCAAATTGGCTTCCAAATATAAAAACCCCAATGCTAAATTTTTCCTGGTACTGGATGAAAATCAGTGGAAGCAAAATCATAATTCACAGGATGCCAGGAAGAAGGAGCAGAGAAAATATGGTTTTGAGAAGATAAGCACAACTACAGATGCACTTTAACAGGTTGGATGAATGTCAGACATGCAGAAACACAGCCGAGAATATAAGGAATTTCATATCTGCCAACTTCAAAAATCCAAAGATATGATTAGTTCTGCTACATGGTGAACTAAGGAGAAGTAGATGGAATATCAAACATATACTCATGCTCCTACTTTCTTCTAGAGTCTTCAGCTATGGGTACTTTGGGGATTTGGCTGATTACTGATCATAACTCAATATGACCTCGTTTCTAGGATTAACTCCAGTTCCTGGTTTCTGTCATTAGTTATTCAAGAAGAGATTTTAGAAAATCTTCCACTAGAATGTAAAAAATATTCTGTGAATATGAAAATCATCACAACATTGCTATAAAAAAGGATGAGAAAGGTCTGATGGCATTGGCACCCTATAATTTAAAAAAACAAAATATAAAGTAATATACAAATGTTAAAAAGTTCTTTGATAATATGTTTCTTGGTTCTTGCCTGAAAACAGATTTCTTTTATCTATGTTCCAAGAAAGGCCATTATTTCACTTTATAAATTTATCTTTATGGCCATCTTAGTCCATATAAATGTTCTGTGTTTTCCCATACCTGGTCCATACTTGCTATGTCCTGAGAATTGTGGCAACTACTGCAAATGTTTGATAACCTCAATACCTTATATGAACATGCTGTATATTTCTCCTCATTTAAATAATACTTTGGGTTACCCTTTCTAAGAAACTTGCCCAGATTAATTCCATTTCTTTTACAACCTCAAAATGTTATACCCAAGACTTCTTTATAAAACATTAAAAATTGGTTGATTGCTTTCTAGGGCAAAGGGCTGTGTAAAGCCCCACTAGTTTTCTGTTCCTGCTCAAGAACTGCTTATTCACTCTCAGCTTGAGGAGAAAGTCTGCATCTAGAATCCAAAGAATTTTGTTTTAAAGTGATCCTTGTGGTGTTCTGAAAGATATGAATGAAAGAAAGGAAGAAGGTAAGGGAAGAAAAAGGGAAGGGAGGGAGGGAAAGAGGGAGGGGGGAGGGAGGGAGGAAAGAGAAAAGAAAAGATCCAATAAGGTTGTCTCCATGTTATGCAAAAGTTAATCGAAGCTCCAGGCTCAAAACTTAATTTTTTTTTTTACTTCTGAAGTTAGGACTCATCAGCTATGAGTGGGTACTAAGTTTGGTAAAATGAGTCTTCTCTTCTGTTTCACACCCTTACTAGCAGATGCTAGAGGCAGAATTTTCTCAGCTAGTTACAATAATGAAAGATCAACCTTTCACTGACTTTATAGTTTTCTATGTACTGAAACCTCTTCAGGCAGTTTTCCTGCTGTTTTCTCACTTTCCCATTTGCTCCCTCCCTGCAGGTATCTTTCCCCATCTCATCAGTGTTCCTTTTCCAGTCTTAGAGCTTTGAAAAGTGATCTGCATTCGCTCTGGGGGCCTGGTGAGGCAAAGCACAGGCTAGCAATGTCAAGAGAAGATGTTACTGCCACTTAAGCTCTCATCTGAAGGCCAGGCTTTCCTTTTGTTAAAGACATATTTATGTGGACTTTTAATCAGTGTTGAGGCACAGAGTTGCTGACACTATTGAAGGCTTGGAGACATTTGAATGTACTCCTAATTACCCGATATTATTTCTAGTCATTTGGGAACCTAAATGCACAGCCCACAGTATCATTTTCCGAAGTCAGAACTTCTGACTTGGATAGCATCTGTGCCTTGGCTCCAAAGAGTTTAACTTGTCAACAGACTTGAATTAGGAACCCCATCTCATTTTGATCCATAGTTCAAAATGCCTCCTGGTCAAATCTGTTCCTAGAGCTGTTAATAAAGTTCTACTTCCTTTTAGTTCTCTTGAAGAGAACAATTCATGGGAAAATGCCAAAAATGGTGGCAGGATAGAGATGAACAAGTGTTAATGTTATTGATAATAGACTTAATAAACAGTCATTTTCACTCATTTTGAAGATGAAAGCATTATTTTCCTAGTCCATTAAAAATTCTGTAGCTTGCTTTTAAATTTGAGACAATGTATACTGCAAAAAGGAAAAGAAAGCTATGTAGTTATTACTGGGTATGTGCTACAACAACCATTAGATGTAAGGGTTAGTATTTTTACTTAACAGAAGAAACAAAGAGGCTGAGAAAAGCTAAATATTTCATGGGGTTATTTGTATTAAGGGGATGAACCTAAATTTTAAGCTTATTTTTGTCTGACTTCAAGCTTTTCCACTGGATCTTGTTGCCTCTCAAGGAAATTCCCTTGGTCACCTATTAATCCTTGCCAAACCACCACATTTGGTATTCTGCAGGGTCTCTTCAGAAGAATGTACTAGAATAAAGAATGCCAGCCATATAATTCACACAATTAATTCCCAAATTTTCCAATACTGTTCAGAAATGAACCCAACACTACAAAAGACCTTGACATGTCCTTATAGGTGGTTTGCCAACTCTAATCCAAAATTGGTTGTACCTTGCATTTACAGTAGAGTTATATTTGTCATGAATTTGGATGAAGAAGCTTCTAAAGATATTTCAGTTGTGCTTTATTCTCATGAGAGCATTTTTTTTTAAGTGGTAAGATTTGTCTCTTGTCTCTTTTTATCCAGGCGAGTACATAGATCAATACTGCTTAGAATTTGTGGAGACAAATATAAATAAACCTCTAAGTCTAAATAAAACAGCTTTAAGTCTATGTACCTATTTCATTTGGATTGCTTCCAAAGAGCTCTTTGCAGCTTTTGTAACGCACAAGGCCAAAGGCTTCTTGGTGGAAAAGTCCCAGTCTAGAAGAAAATACTAAGAAACAAGAAAAAATACCCTTCCTAGATTTTATATTTGTTGAGCATTTGGAAACTTGGCCTCCTTCAGGAAGAGAGGCTATTCTTCCAAGAAGTATGAAGGGAGAGGGAGGGTCCATAGGCAGAAACAAATAATTCAGACATTTTGCTGCAGCTGTAGAAAGATGAAGGTAAGAGTGGGATTGGTGGAAAAGCTGTAGTTCAGTCTAGTAATGGTGCTGATATTGCAACATCAGCAGTCACAGCTCAGCTCTTATTTTTTAAAAAGTACTTTCTGAAATATCTAGAATAATCAAATTTATAGAGACAGAAAGTAGATTATAGGATACCAGGGGCAGGTGTGTGTGTGTGTGTGTGTGTGTGTGTATCAGGGAGCCTGGGGAATGGGGAATTAGCACTTAATGGGTACAGAGTTTCTGTCTGGGGCCATGAAAAAGGTTTTTCTAATAGTTGGTGAAGATGGTAGCATAAAATTGACAAAACTGTGAATGGAATTAATAGGAGAGAGGTAAAATGGGAAATTTTCTGCTATATATATGTGTTTTGACAAAAAAAAAATAACTGCTTTCTTTCAACTCTTCCTCTCTTCATTTTGCCTACAGAAAGGCATCAGAATAGTTTTTCTTTATTTTTCATGATTCTTTTCTTAGGAGTATCAAAAATGACCTGAGCAGTCTTTTGAAAATGAATAGCTTAACAATTATCCACCCAAAAATGGTCATTCCAGCCATAAATGAAGGAGCCTCTTGAATTTATACATACGTTAACATGTGCAATATGAAATTGGAACTTACTTAGAGGGAGAAACATTGTAGTATGATTTTAAGTTACAGGTGGACTTCATTATGCTGCCTAAATGAAGGAATAATAAAATAGCCAGCTGATTTGCTGCAATGGACATATGGAATCATGTTACCCCTAATCTTCTCACACACTTAAGGAATCTTTTAAAGTTGTCTGATCAGATGGTTTGTTTTGGGGTTTGTATTTTGAAAACAAGACACTGGTAAAACTGCATTCTGAATCTGTGTCATTTTGGATGTGGACCATTGTTGTGGATTATGTCCTATAAGAAAACTTGAGTTGTCCTAGGTGGTACTGCAGGGACAGATGGTGGACATTGTGTGTCCTGTCGTGGCCCACTGGGTGGACTGGGGGAGAGTGTGGACTACAATGTGAACCACTGTCCATGTGGTACAGCGGTGCTTCAGAATGTGTTCCCCAGGTACAGTGGCTGTGCTGCAATGATGGAAGAGGTTGTTGATGTGAGAGGGGTGGGGTGGGTGGGGTGGGGGGGTAACATGGGGACCTCATATTTTTTGAATGTAACATTTAAAGGAAAATAAAGAAGGGGGGAAAAAAAGAAACCTTAAGAAAATTAGGGTTGAATTATCTGGAGAAAAAGAAATAAGAGGAATCCTCATAACTGCCTTCAAATCATTGAAGGACTGTCAAAGGCAGGGGGCTCAGACTCATTCTTTATAGCTAACTCCAGGGAGTTAGTGGGAGATTTAAAGCTGATGAATTGAGCTGGAAGGCAAGGCAGATCAGCCTCAAGGATCAGAGGTGCCTCCAAAGAGAAGGCGTGGTGTTGCAAAGTTGTCAATTCCTGTAGCCAGTGGTGTTTAAGCAAAGGTTGGGTGATTGCTGATCATGGAGCCCAGAGAAGGGTTTCTCCTAAGAGTGGAAGGCCCTACAACTTGCACAATCCCTTCTTTAAAAATAGTTATGTGATTTTGAGTAGAGAGAGACTCAAGATCCCATATGGTATAATTTTCTGTTGCCTAAGTTTACTCAACACCACTTAAATAAAAGGGAAATATAAACTTCAGAGCCTATCAGTCTATCTAGTTCATATAAAGTATCTCTGAAAATGCACTACAATTTTAAATCTACAAATGACTAGCTTATCCTCAACTGTTAACCTGCATACTCTGACAACTACTCCTTTTAGCACTTAAATACTGCACTATGCTGTATTTGACAAAGATTATATATAAATTCTCAGCATCACAGTACTTTGAGAATCTCCTTAGGAGTATCAAAATCACTTAAACACTCCTGTGAAAAGGAGCAATTTCAATAATTTTTCACCAATCAGTGATTGTTCACAGCCAGAACCAAGGGAGCTACTTGAATTTACACAATGAATCTGAAAAGATTCCTACAAAAACTCAAGCAATTGAAGAAGTTAATATAGTTAGAACATTTAAAAAGCCTACTTGCTATTACAGAATTTTGTTACATGATTTTGAGTAACTTTTAAAAAAATCATTTATCGAAGAACCAAATTTTATTGCAGATCCTAAGGCTAAATTCATACTTGACACATCTCACTCCTTTTACTCTATAATGCAGTAATTAATTTTCCCTGGTACTTTATTGTCACTTAGCATGGATTCGAGCTTTAGGTTGTTATTAACTGTATAATTTGATGTTATGTCATTCTCCATAAAGAGAGATAAGTGAGACTGGGATCACTGAGGATAAGAGAAGAGGAAAGAATAAAAACATTTCATGTTCAGGCAAGTTTTGAAGGAGCTACTATAATTCATAGAAATTGCTTTCTCCCCAATGCAAAGGAGATGGTGGCCACCTCTTTCCAGGTACTTGAGTATCAGAGACATAAAACGGGAATTGGGAGTTTTAATAACAATGAAATTGGTCTAAGCAGTAAAGCTCTATAGGATCTTGAAATAATCAGATTTCTGATGATATACAATACTTTGCATCTGAAGAATCTTGCCTTTAATCCTAGCAGTCAGGAGAACCCTTCCCTGGCCACTTTAAATACGCCCTACCATTGCAAAGAGCAGTCTTGACTTCTTTTACAGAGTCCTTGCCCAGGGTTCTGTTCTCTGGCTACTCCACTTTCTCCCTTGTCCACATTCTCCCACCCCCCCATCGTGACCTCTGCCTGGATGCTTGGAACCTGCAATTGCCTGTGCGTACTTGTAAACACCAATACTTGTAAAAACACACATCTTGGCTTACTTACCCTGCTCTAAACCTCTCTCCACTATAACCCAGGACCCCAGACTTATACATGGAATCTGTACATGGACCTGTGTGCAGTTTCCTCTTACATTAGCTGACTTTCTGCCTATAACTTCCTGCCATCATGGTCTGGCTTCAGATCCTGGGTCTCACAGCTTTATTGACCCCAGCTGCTCTCCATGACCCATAGAATTTAGCGTCTAAATATAGTCAATAACCAACTATGGGATATGCATCACTCAGACATGACAAGTATCTAGTATAGCTTCTAAATTGTCATGTTTTTAGTGTTTGTGTACTTATAAAACATTATAAAGAAGTTTTTGTGGGCAGATGAGCTCTCTCTCTTTATAACTTAGTTTGACATTTATTTTTTGTTTTTGTTTTGGCCTAAAGTGGATTTCTGAAAAGTATGTTATTTTTGAAATATCTTCATATTGGAAAGTTTTGATGTATATCATATTTAAACTATAAACAAAGATAAGCTAAAAGATTTGAATAAGAAACTTGTGTTCAATTAGATTAATGACCATGTGTAGGTATAGTTTTATTTCTCTTAAGCTCCAGGGTCCTTATTTTTTCCTTGATGTAAATAGAAAACAATATTTCTTCTGTGCACATGGATACAATTATTCCTCCCCACAGGCCAAAACAAATAAGAAAAAAATTCTTGAAATGCTCTTTTTTGGGGGATGTAATTTGAGATGGGAAATAGGATTGAGTATGAATTTTGGGGCTAGTGGTTTCTGATAGAAATCATTTCAGAGGCTTCTAGAACAAAAGCTACTCTGCCTTTCAATGTCCCAGGAAAATAACTAAAAGTGCACAAGTTGACTTTCAGAGCAGAAATCCCCTTAAGGTAGAAGGAATCTTCTGGTTGACTCCTGAACTCCATCCGTGTAGGGGATAATTACATTCCTGGGGCTTAATTCTTAGACTCAATAGGTTAGGGCAAAAGAAAAAGTACTTATTTACTACTCTCTAAGTTTTCAGGGATAAGAAAGAATTTCCATTTCATTCGTCCTCATTTAGGGCCACCATCCCCTCCCCAGCTTCCATGAGGAGTGATATATTTGATGGACAAGTTTGGAAAAGAGACTGCACGTGCTCAGCTCAATTACCTGTGCTCATGTGTGACATGGAGCTGGTGTATCTGGAGGATGCAGACAGTCTTCGTAAGGTGAAATTTGAGTCACAGGCCGTATCTTCTTTGTAGTAATATTCATATGGGTATTTTATAAAGATATGCCTATAAGTTTATATTTCTGTCCTTTACAAAAATATGCAACTCAACTGAATTCAATGCCTTGAAGCTGACCTTATGAAACAATGTACTGTTGAATGAGGCCTGGAAACAGAAGGCTCAAGGAAGGTATTGGAGAGAAGTCCATTATGCTCAAAGGGTCTGCCTTTGCCAGAGCCCACTTTTGAGGAAAGCTGAACTTGTGACCCCAAATTCCTGCCCACAGCTAATTGGAATAGACATATAAACTGTTTCCTAGACAAGGATCAACAGAAGGAGTTAGAGCCTCTGTCTCTTCCATGTTGAACACAACAGGTTCAGATAAAATGTGATGTATATGATTAACTTATCCATCCCAGGTCATCAATGGTATCTAAATATGTCTTGTCTCCTTGGAACCTGAAAGGGCTTAACTATTTCATGAAAGTTAACTAAGGTTATAGGTCTTCAACATAATGAAGGCCATCACTGTGAAGGATGAAATGATAAAACATGATTTTAGCTTTCAAAGACTTTGCAATCTGATATTCAATTAAAGAACACAACTAATTACATCATCATAAGGCAGAGTGTGGTTATAACCTCAGGGAAGCTACAAAAAAAAAATAAAGTTAGGGTCATATCTGGTTTAGTTATTATGAAAGGCTAAAAAGTAGAGGTGATATTTTAATAGACCTGGCATAACAGAGAAAATATAAGCAGGGACAGATGTAAGAGGGAATTGCAGGGAAAGGCACAAAGGAGTTTAGAGAGGAAATGCTTAGGAAATGGTGAGGCTACAATGTTGTGCACACATGTGTGTGGGTATAAGAGAGTAGTCGTGAAAGTGTATGTCAGTCTATGTGAGTGTGAGTATATCAGTGTGTATGTGTGTAAGAGTGTGTGTTAATGGTGTGAGTATAAGTGAGAGTGTGAGAATGTATGAGTGTGTGACATTGAGTGTGTGTGTAAGTATATATGAGTGTGTGTGTATGTTAATGTGTTGAGTAAGTGTGAGTATGAGATACATGAGAATGTCAAAGGGCATGAGTGTTTATAAGTGTGTGTACACACGCACTCTCTGGACAGTCACTGTGAGGGTTGTGAGGTAATGAGTGAGGTGTGCTAAATGAAAACTGGGAATAAGGGGCACTGAGCAGAAGTGGACCAACCAGCCACCTCTTGAGGCTGATACACAAGTGCCTGGGACTTTGAGTCTACACCATCTTGGAAGACAGCATGGATGGGCAAACTCATACTTGTCTTAATCCAAAACACATGGCCTTTCTCCAATACCAGTGATTCCCAAATTCCAATTATTTGCATAATTTCCTTCCTTCATTTGCCTTATTACCACTTGTGCCAGTTTCTCAACTTTTTTCTTGATATCAACACCTTTTAATAATTTCTTTTAAAATGGAAATTCATGGCATTATTTGATGTGCTGTTTTAGGTACTTTTTATGCTTTTCCTTGCACAACAGAGTCTCTTTTGTAAAATTAGGAAAAAAGAATTCTCTCCTCAGGAAGGGGTCTGGCCTGGCTTAGCTCGGAATGAAGGCACAGGACTTAGAAAGCAAAACTAAGGCTCCCACTTACCCCTCCAGGCAGGTGCCTTGGGGAAGGACATAGCCTGAATAGTTGTATGTGGGGCCCTAAAAATAAATATTAAATTGAAAGGAAAGAATTGCAACTACCTGGATATATATCCCTGAAGTTATCTAGCACACTTTTGGAAATACTGCATTTCATAGCATAAGAAGAAAGCTATCAGTTGGCTTAGTAACTGTGAATTCCTCCTTTAGACTACTATTTAAGTATGGGAAGCATTTAAGGAGGCATGAGTCATTTCTCTAAATGGATTTCCTGGATATTTAATGCATCTTTAAATGTGTGTTAAATAGATTGATTTACAAACTTGGATATGTAAATGCTGATCCTTTGGTCCATGAATCTCTGGTGCATAAAGTTGAGACAACTCAGGTATCTGATATATTGATAAGGTAATATGCCATCTCTGTGATTCATTTACTACACATTTTGTCAGAAGTTTCAGAATTTCACGAATTCAGAGTTAATCATAATGTTTCCAGCAGATTCAGAAAGAGCTACATGAATATAATCTGTGAAATCTAGCTTCTCGTCTCTGCTTTTACCTCATTTCCTGTATTCATACTTAGTTCGGGCTTTGTACGATTACTTTCTCTTGAGATATTCATGTAAGAAGCAAAGAATATTCCCTTATTATTTTCAAGTGGTAACACAAATCAAGTAAATCTAGTTACAATTCTTTTTTTTAAAGAAGACAATCTGTTGCAATAAAAAGAATAGAAGCTTTGGAATGATGCAGACCATTTGAATCTTACACATGATGATTTCGAACTGTGGGATTTTGCCAAGTTAATTAACCCTACTCTCCCTCTCTGTGAAAGGTGGATAATACTTTCAAGACTTTCTGTGAGACCAAAAAAATATAAAGGATCTGCAGTGCAAACTAGGTGCTCCAGGAAAATCAGTTCTTTTCTCCTTTCATAATAAATTTAAATAGTAAAAAGTAAAGTGAGGTAAGCTGTTCAAGGATTTTGAAAAATACCTTTGATGTACCACTGCTTCTTGTCCAACGATTTGGTATTATCAAACTAACCAGTTATTTCCTAATGGCTAAACTTTAAGCAACTACCTCCCCTCAAATAAAGATGAAATGAAAGAGCTAAGATTTACCAAATGGAAGTTTTGCACAGAGTCTTGGGGTAAAAATCCCTTGCTCTGCTCTTTTTTATCCAAATGTGAGAAGAATGTAGGATTAAGAGCTGCTGATTTATCTCCAACTCTGAGGGAAACCTAGTCTTATAATGGAGCTGAAATTGGGAGAGAAGGGAGACACTGATTACATCACTTAATTTTTTCCCCCTGAGGTACTAGGGTTGGGGATTGAACCTATGACTACCTTTGTGGGAAGCTGGTGCTCAACCACTGAGCCAATCAGCTTCCCTGAGTTGGTTTTTTAAATTTTTATTTGTTTTGCTTATTGTTTGTTTTTTGTTTCTTCAGGAGGCACATGGGACCTCTCCTGTGGGAGGTGGGCGCTCAACCACTTGAACCACATCCACATCCACTCCCTGATTTAAGATTTTGAATTCAGCTGTGCCTGTATCCCATAGACATTTTAATTACAAGTGCCAATAAATTACATTTTATCCGTGACAATCCAAATATGGTGATACACTATGTAAAACACATAATATAATTCCTGAAATTTAGGATATACTTTCTGCATATTAGTATCCTGTTAACCTGGAATTCCGTCAGTATATTCTCAAAGTGATTACCTCAGAGAAGTGGTTTTTCCAATTTTGGAATCACCTACCAGTTTTTGAAAACTCCTGAAGTCCGGTAGGCTTCCGTATCAATTACATTAGTATCTCTGGGAGTGAAAGTCTAGCCTCTGCATGGTCTGAAAGCTCCCCAGGTATGTGTAGCCAAAGCTGAGAAGCACTGTTTTAGAGCTAACCCACAAACAGGATTTGTAAAGAGAGAAGGGAAAAAAAAGCTTTTACTTAAATAGCAACCCTAAGTATCGCCATTTATTTTATCAAGATTTTGAAGTTGACTACCTCTGTGGAGACAGATTCTAATCTGGTTTTTGTTCCCTCTGGCAAATTGTTGCTAGTTTTCTTTAGCAGGAGTTAAGAGAATATCTTTTGGAACCTCAATTGGCTTTACTCATTTATTTTTATTTTGTGAAAACCCCTTCAAGCTTTTGAGCTCGTTATTTTATCAGAGACTAATAAATTTAACTTGACCATACACACAGCTAAAAAAACTTAGCATTCCATAGGAGGCAGCCCAATAGACTGCATGATCTTCAAACCCTTAATCTTAGTTTATTAAATGTATAGTGTAGCAATAGCCAATGTTCAGGGCAGACAACCCCAGGAAATTGGCACCCAGTTAGTGAGCCTTACCTTGGAATATATAATATATCTACCCAATGTAACAGAGTTAGACTTATTTATAATTTCCTTACATGTAATTCTTCTACTCCTTTTATTTGAACCTATAATTAGCATTATACCCATTAAATATACTTCCCAGAGACTTAAATCTTGGTCTGTTCATATGCAGGTTGAGCTCTGAATCTCAGCAGAGTTGCAGCCAACACTTACTCTCCAGTTCACCAGAATTGCCCAGGACAACTAACAAAAGGATGATAATGGACAACAACCATCCCCCAAAACAGAGAGAATCTACAACTGCAAGCAAGACAGTTCCATCCATCTCCCCCATGGGATCTAAGCTTCCTCTCAACTGGAAGCAGAGTGGGCATCACTATGCCCAAATCCTCAAGATTTAGGAATGAACGAACAAGGAGGGAATGCAACTATGGGCCAAAGTAGACTTATTCTAGTAATGGAAAAACTTGTATCATTGCTATAAAGGCAGCGGTCACCAGAGGGTCTAAGGGGAGGAAAAGGTAAGAATAGGTATAACATGGGGCATTTTGGGTACATGGGAATTGTTCTGCATGATATTGCAGTGATGGTTAGGGGCCATTATACATTTTGTCAAAATCTATAAAATTGTGCAGTGCAAAGTATAAACCATAATGTACGCTATAGACCATGGTTAGAACAATGCTTCAATATTTGTTCATCAATGGTAACAAATGTACCACACTAATTAAAGATGTCATTAATAGGGGAAAATGTGAGAGAGGGAGGGGGTGGGATATATGGGAATCCCCTGTATTTTCAATGTAACTTTTCTGTAACCTAAAACTTCTTGAGAAATAAAGTTTAAAAAATTGCCAATGTTAATTTATGTATGAAATTATGGATTTTTTAAGGCACCCACTTCTGTTTCCCAGTCTCTATATACATATAATAGTTAAGGTCACTTCCAATAAACACTGGAAACTTCTAGAACAGTAGCAGTTTGAAAGCTAGCACTGGATTTAGAATTATAAACAAGTTTTTTCTACCACTGAGTAGCTGTGGTCACTACTTTGTGCTTCAGTTTTCTTTTGTAAAATATAATCAATAATTTTTCACCTGTAAATCTTGCAGGATATTTGAATCGATTGTGATTATTTGCACAGATGATGTTTGCCAAACAAAAATAAGGATAAGGCTGTTAGAAATTAAAAAAAAAAAGGATTATTATACACGTGAGTTTTGCCTGCATTATTTCAAGAAAAAAACTGTTCAATAAATGCTAATGTAATTCTCGTCCCAGAAGCTGTGCCTCACGGATCAGAGAAGAATCTGAATCCTGCAGAAATCATCTGGAACTATGGTATTGCATCATCTAATTTTGTTTTATGTCAGTCCAAAGGAAAAGAACTCCAATATTTTCAAGCATCTATAATGAGATGGGCAGTTTTCAAATATCATTTATTGATGTAAGCTTATTTATTTGACTACCCAGTATGTACCAGACACTGTCTCACGTCATCGCCCTAACAAGCAGTTAAGGAACACCAGGCCCAAGGATGTTAAGAAACACAAGGTTAGTTTGCAGCTAAATGGCAGAACTGGAATTTAAAATCAGGTCTTCTCAACAATGGCATGCTGATTCTCAGTTCTAGCTGAAAGACAGTATAAAAAGGGATAGGAAACACTGGCAGTCTTTAAACACTTTCTATCAATTTTTAAAAAATTTTTATTTTTTGTCTTTATTTATTTTTTTAATGTTACATTCAAAAAATGTGAGGTCCCCATATACCCCCCACCCCCCTCACCTCACTCCTTCCCCCATAACAACAATCTCCTCCTTCACCATGAGACATTCATTGCATTTGGTGAATACATCTCTGAGCACCGCTGCACCTCATAGTCAATGGTCCACACCATAGCCCACACTCTCCCACAGTCCACCCAGTGGACCATGGGAGGACATACAATGTCTGGTAACTTTGGAGGGTAAAAATTCAATGCAGGAAATGTGCTAGTGCAGATTCCCTCTTCCTTTAGCCAAATCATTTGTGAGTTTAGTTGTTACCTCAGCATCTCTTTAATGCTCTCATCACCAGATTATTCAGAGAAACTGGCCTCCTTAAAAGAACACGATTTTACAAATGAAATGAATTCTAGTCCCTAAGAACAAACACTTCTGTTACGAATTTTGGATATGTTTTTCCTCACGAAAAGCTGAATTACCAGGTCAAAGAAATGAATGCTTTAAGAGACACTGAATTTCCTTTCCAGGGCTTGCTGTTAAAATGAAATATTTTTATTATCTAACAGTATTTCCTACAAACATAGTTGGGGCTTAGGAATGGGATATGTGTTTTCTCTCTCACATACACACACAGAGGAAGAAATTCATTTCTCAAAATCAGGTAAAACTATTTTTTAGCCACAATCCTTAAAGAATCCTACTGCTTTTCAAAAAATGTAGGAAAATAATTTATTTAGTAGAAACCCTTCTTATCCATTTTAATAGGAATGGAACTATAATGCTGACATGGCACAGGCTGAGGATTTTTGAAAATCCTAGGAAATCAAAGTTGTCATCATCCCCTCCACCCCCACCGAGGGCCCTGATTCTCAGGTACGCCATCTTGTTGGAACTCCCCCAGGTAATGAATCAAAATTGAAAATAATTTGGTCTTCATGTTCTAATTATGCAATGTAATTCTCTTCCTTAAATGTGATGATTAATGTGGAAACTATTCCAGAAACTTTTGTGAGGAAAAACAATTTTTAAAAATTTTATAGAAAACTTAGATATATTGCTTTCTTATTTTAATCTCACCTAAAGGAAAGCCATGTTTTGTTTTAAAAGTAAAAACAAAAGCAAAAACAAAACAAAAAGAACTCTTTTACAGAGACTCACCTGCCTCAGGAGATGATTAGCACATCAGCAACGTCACACCAAACTGTTCTAAAGAATTGGCTTATGAACATAATACATGAACCACTTTTATGTCTTCCTCCCTTACATTTAGTGGATGGGCCATCATTTTGGATGGGCCATAGTCCCAAAGTCATATTTTCATTAAATGCTTTCTTTTTGAAAATTTTCCACTTTATCATGGTGTTAAAATAACCTATTAATTTTCCCTTAACAGGCACTCTAATTCTCCTGCTTCTAACATTTCATATGAAATGGAAACTCCAGATATTGAGAGAGGAATGAAGAGCACCAGAAATGATACATAAAAATATTGCTTTTTCTCTTAATTTCTTTAAATTGCCTATAGTTTTTTAAAGCTAAACTTTTAAAATTGTGTTTTGGAATTTATAACATAGGCAATTTAAAACATATGATAACTGTTTTTTAAAGGTTGAGGAGAGGGTGTAATGGACTTATACAGTTGTAAGATATTTACGTTTTATGTGAAACGGTACCATTTAGAGGGTAAAGTTAAGAACACATACACGAAGAGAAAATACTTAAAAATTAATGCAAAGAGTTAGAGGTAAAAAGTCAGTAGATAAATTAAAATGAAATTCTAATGAATTATTCAATTAATTCAAATCATTGACCATGGATTGAAGACGCTGTGTTTGGCCCTGTGGAATATACAATGGTGAATGTGATATAGGCTCTGCCTTCAAAGTGCTTATAAAAGAGGAAACCTTTAATAAGTCAAGTTTTCTATTCTGAGTGAATGGTAAAATGGTGTTAGTCTTTACCAGAGTAGTAAATATAAGAAACAGCAGGTTTTGTAAGAAAATATTCTGAGATCAGTTAGTAACAAGTAGTATCTGAGGTAGTGAGCTATTTGAGAAACATCTTCTCTGATCCAGAAAGCAATTGGCAATGTGGTCTTACTTCATGTGAAATGAAGGGGCTAAAAATGTTCATTTTAAGGTAATAATTAAAACTATGAGCACTATTGGGTATGAATTAGGCCAATGGTCCGGCCTTGAAGTGCCACTCTGCTTCAGAGATTGAAGTTCATGGAACAAAGAGAAGGGAATGAGACAAGAGTCATATGCAGGGAATAATTTGTGAGCTTAGAAGACAATTGAACATAGAGGCTAGAGGAGAATGTCCAGTAGAGATGGAGAGATGAAGATGTAAAGAAAAATGGTTGACTGATGAAGTAGGTTCTGCATATATGATAAAGAATATGGGTGGAAAATTTATTTTTGGAAATGAGACAGATTAAATGATAAATAGGAAAAAGAATAATATAAAAAAACTGGAGAATTAAGTTTCTTAGACTGAAATGATCTAGATCTTTTCACTAGAATAGGAACTGTGGTTATTTGCCTAAAACTATTATAGCAATGAAGCTGAAAGTTTGAAGTGGTAACTGGTGTGAAACAGCCCCATTTATATATTCGATCTGTATTTACTGTCATCTTCTATGTTCCAAGTAGTATACTAAGCATTGGCGAAAAAGTCATGAACAAAATAAAGTTTTTGCCTTTATGAATCTTACATTTTTGGAAGGGGGATAAAAAATAAGAAATTAAGTATTTTTTATTATTTATATATCCTGCTGGAAGCTCTAATCGATGTTGGATCAGTACAGCTTAGAAGATACTTAGTGTGCCTACATATTGGGACCTTCTCTTAACTACGGTTAACTTGGCACTGACCTATAAAACGAGATTATTTAGATTCTCTTGGCTGAATTACTCTGTGCATTTAGAAATGGATTGAGAAATGGGATGCCATGTAAAGAAAGGCCAGAGCCAGGTAAGAACTCCCTGGATAGTGTCTTGCCTAACTGCCTCATCCCAGAATCTGGCCCACTGCTGTGTATTTCTTGGTACAATCTATGGCATTTCATACCCTAAACATTGAGTAACTAAATGGCATATGACATTGAGGTAGGCACCAGAAATAATGCCATATAGAGTAGAATAATGATCAGCTTATCTCCTCTCTGTGGTCAAGCACATAGGAAGACAATCATAATCAGAAACCCCATTTAATTTTCTACAAGAAATTACTGTGATAGCGACAGAAAACATTCAAAGTGTGTGTGCTCAAAGCACTTTCTCCCAGTAGGCAGACATGCATGAAATGCGAAGTTATCAGAAAGCAGTTTGATGAGCAGGAAGGCAGAACAAGAGGAGTTGGATGAATGGAAGGTTTAATAGCATCAGGGTAAGATAACCTGATGTATTCATCTCACAATGGTATTGCTATTGAGATGAAAACACTCAAAAGTTCTAGCCTCACGTCCCACTGGACAGTGCTTGCATGAGCTCTGCCACCATTTGTGTACCAACTCTCTTTTCTATTCTTCCAGGCTGATTAATTCTACTTCTTTTCAACACATGCATCCCTTGGAGATATTGAAACATTCCAAAAGTTACATTCCAGTCCTACTGGCCTGGGAGCCACCTGGTCTCTTTTAGGAGACTTTGTATTTCTCGGCTCTTGAATATGTAGACTTGATATAAATTCCAAAAGATTATCTTATTTCCCTCATTTTCATAGTTGGTGTTCCCAAAAGTCATATGTTCCTCTAGACTCTCCCAAGCAAATAATAGATTATAACTACATCAATAATCATCACCAGTGATACCTGGTTGGAAACTATTTGGAGCTTTATGCTTTTTAAGATTTCTACTTCCTTTCAGTTATTGTGACTGTATCTTTCCTGTGCTATTTACTTATTTATTTTTACTTTAAATTTATCTATTCATAAAGCTTAAAAGTGACCTTAGACACCATCTAACTAAATGGCTTCATTTTATAGGGCAGAATGTGCTGCTCCTGAGATTCTCAAGTTATACAACACGGTAAGTTGTGCAGAACCAAAGGGCAGAACCAGGCTCCACTGCCTTTCAGCTTCCCCTGTTCTCTGCTGCCTTGGAGAACTATGACTTCAAAAATTAGATTTCCACATAGATTTTCCTCGTATTCTCCAGGCTGGTAACTCTATCTTCAGAATATTTTTGTTTCTTAATACCTCTGCCACAGGGCCAGCACACAAAAAGAAATAAACTCAAGCCAGTTGATCTTGCTAATTTAAGAAAGTTGTAGTCAGATTAGTATTAGACAGTTATGTGATTATTATTTATCTGAGATAAATAGCTGATGTTTCATAAACAACAAAGAAAGGAAGAAATTTCTCTTTTAATTAATGCAAAGCAACATGTGAGTTCCTGATTCTGGATTTTTTTTTTTTTCCTAGCAGTTTGCACATAAAAACTGTGTTCCTGCAAATAAGCCCTTCTCTGATTCCAAAGACAGAGAGTGATTCAAATGGAAACTTAGAACAAATTATATAATCAAACCAAAATACATACATATTATGTGGAGAGGGTGTATATCCATTTAAAATATACATAACATAATTTTCATATGAACTTTTGAGAATGAATGGTAATTCTAAGAAGAGGAAGTTGAAAAAGCTGTGCAAATATTCACTGCTTGTTTCTTCAGCTGCAAGTGAGATTGAAATTCAATGATGCCTACACATACTATAGAATTTCAAGCAGACAAGAAAAAGAATTTATCTTCTACATTGTATTTATGGTAAAGTGCTTAACATTTCTCCCATCCTGAATCCCAGCTACATTATGGGTCTCAGGAAAAAATGGCAGGTCAGGTGTAGCCCCTCTGTAGGCCTAAAAGGAGAGTGACACTTCAGCAATCTTAGCAAAGCCTTATATTAAAATCATCTGGGAGAAGAAAACCATAATTTCTTTTATCATATATCCCTTTTGAATATACATATATATATATATTTTTTTTTTTTTTTGGTGGTGGTGGTGGTACGTGTAGTTCTGAGAGACAGAGAGCAAACCTATTTCATCCTGTCCAATTCACTTTAGAATTTTACATAGATTTTTCACCTCTTAACTCATGTGTAATACTATTTATTAATCTCTTTCTTCTCCAAGGTAAATGATTCCCATTCCTTCAGCTAATGTCTTAGGCCAAATTTCTAGCCCTTTAATCCTGATACCCTAATGTCTAAAGAAGCTGGCTAAACTAATCACAATAATGAATCGATAAAAGGTTATTGAAAAGGAGTCAAACTTGGATAATATTTAAAGCGAGCTATCCCATTAAAAAAAAATTAGGATAAGAGCACCTTGGGTTTAGCTTTTTCTGCCATGAAACAAAGCGTTCTAAATTTTTCTAAAAACCCTTTCATTTAGTGCAAATAAGAGTTTTTTAGACTGAAAAAGAGAATTCAATAATGGTAAGGAAATTCTATGCCTTATGCTTGTACTTATTAAAATAGGCAATGAAAGTGCATAAGGTTACAAAAAAACTTGTTCTGAGTCAGCTTTTCTGGATTATAAATATTCTATTGGTGGTCAAGCATGTTTCCTTGGGGGGAAAAACTCATAAAATACACTGCATCAGGAAAAATGCCACTTAGAATTTTATTCATTTTTAAAATTTTACATACTGTGTGGTCAAATTTAATGATCTCATGGAAATAAGTAAAGGAAATTTGTTACCTGCTTCCCCTTTCACTGTGAATCCGCACAGGGCATGCTTGTCTTTGGGAGTCAAGGACCCAATGATACTCTCCTATTCCAGGAAACCAGTGGCAAACACATCAGTAGCATGACCTTATAGCAAAATATGTGAGCTTATATCAAGTTGTATTTCAAAGTGAGAGAGCTGAGGATTTTCTAATGGAAAAGGGAGAAGCTGTAATATAAACTGATTTTTTACCTCGGTAGACAATCTATTTTTTTAAAAAGATATTCGAGCACTCTGCTAGGGCAAATAGCAAGTCAAAACTATAAAAACGGTATTTCTTCCAATACACATTTATTCCGATTGAAAGACATGAAGAGGTGTGAGAATCAAGTCACATACACACACATAGTCATCCATTCATTCATGCATTCATCAATCTGACATATTTTGAGTGTTATGTGTTAAGCACTAGGATAAATGCTGAATAATACAATAAAAGAATATAATCTTGTTTATTATATTCTTGAGTATATTATACACTTGTGAGTGGGACCACAGCTTGGGAGAATATGCAAGCAGATATTATGATATTTTGTTGCACACATTTGTGAGTGAAATGTCAATACAGTAGATCATTCTAGAGAGCAGGCACCTGACAGTGCTATGGACCAGCAACCTTGATCTAGAGCTTGGGGCAGTCTTCACAGAGAAGGGGACAAAAGAGATAACTACAGCAAACACTACATTGTGTTTACTATAAAGATGACAATCTTTTAAGCCCTTTATATCTACTAATTCATTTGAACTTCGATACTACCTTATGGTAAGGGTATATTATTATTCCTATTTCAAGGAGGAGAAAATGAGGTTTGAGGTTACCCAGTAATGGATGAAGATAAAGAAGAATTCAGGAAGCCTGGCCCCAGAGCCTGGTCATGAACCTCCTTTTGCCTCTTTTCAGTGCCTTTTGGAGATGGGTTTTACAAGATGAATAGCAGATTTTCCAGATAAAGCAGCACCACAGACACATCTGTCTAAAGTCTGTGAGTTCAAAAGGGCTGTGGTGTGTTCATGGAAAAGTGGGAGACCTGGCTGCTGGAGACAGGGGGCACCTCGGAGAGAGGCAGGAGGGGAGGGGCACAGAGCTGGAGACACACCTCAACATCTTCGCCTCCTCTCCCATTCTCCATGCCAAATTATCCAGATGACTTTTCAGTTTCCATATATCATGACTTCTAGGGGTCAATAACGGGTTGAATTTTAGAAATATTCTATTAAACAATTTCTAACATTTAGCGATCCTATGATTTTTCTTCAACCCAGGGTCTTTCAAACCATCCTAGTAGAAAAAAAAAAGTTCTAGGGTGAGTGATGAAAGAACAAAGTAAAACTGACTGTAGCCTTAAGCTTCGTAATGATTATTTTGGCTGCATTATTATTATTTTTTTTCTGTTTTGAACTCACCAAATATGGCCTTGAGAGGATGTTTGCCTTCTCTTGGAACTATTAGAAACATTATTTATTTTTCTTCATCAATTTAAATAATTTAAACTGAGGAGAAATATTGGTCAGGTAACTGGGAGCATCGGTTATGTTTCAGACAACCTAAATTAGAGGTGGCATTCTGGTTTCCTGCCTCACTAGTTTATCTCCTCCCTGAACAATCCCTATGTTCACTTATATTGAGATTTTCAAGTTCTTAAACCACAAGCAAATACTCCCAAACCCAGAGTTTGACCAAACAAACCACAACAACAAATAAGAGACTGCTGGTTTCCAACTATTAAGGAGACTCTACCACAGACTGACAAATCTTCACAGACACATGTTCCCTTGCTTAAGTGTCGTTAACATGACTACCCTGTGGCCAGGACATCAAGGTGAAGAATTATAGCCTGCAGGCACCTATGACCAACAGTGCAGTTTAACCAACACCTCGACTCTCTCTGTCAGCTTTTCTGTCTCCCTAAGTGGAGTAAAAAATGTCAGCAGAAAAAAAAAAAAAAAAAAAAAAAAAATGTCAGCAGACCCCTACCCCACCCCAGGTGGAGAGCCACAGAAGAATTCTGTCAGGCAGAGTGTTGTTGTTGTTTTTTCCAAATTATTTGCCAACATTTAAAGATCAGAGGGCTCCAAATAAATAATGGAATTTCTAGGTTTTTTGGGAAAACTTGGAAGCTTTGGCAATGCAGGGCCCATGTTATTCAGGAAATCTGTTGTTGGAGCCGAGAGGCCACTGCCTGTCTAGGGAGGGCACACCTGCCCCACTCATTCCCCGGTCCCTGCCCTACCCAGGCTGCCTTCCTGACTCTAGCAGATACGTGAATCATTGTCCTCTGATGCTTTTGCTCCTTTGGATATTTATACCTCCCAAGTCTCCAAACACAGGACCTTTTAGTGCCTGTTCAATGATAAGGAAGATAAGGAAGGCAATTTAATTCAAATTGTCAAGCATTTACTGAGAGCCTAATTTGTGCCAATTGCATGCTAAGTAATCAGGAATATCACCCTGTGTAAAAAGTGGCCTTATAGAAGGAAAACAAATCAACACAGTAAAACAAATAAATTGAAAAGAGGTCACAGAAAAGCTAAGAAATTTGATTCATTTGGTAATGAAAACATGAATGTCATCAGATAGTTATCTTGTTAGCTTAAGCTTATGATAAAGATATCTGTATCTATCTAATAATCTATTTTCATATATTTCTGTATTCACATACATATATAGATATATACACAAACATATATACATATATACACATATATATATACACACATATACTGTAATGCAAATGCACATATGTATATGAAACAAGGACTAAAATTAAGTTTTAGAACTCAGTGGAACTAAAGTAAACTGAAGATCATAAGTATATTGTAAAATCATGCTTTATCAGTAATTACTTATCCATTTTTTCTCATTTCAGCTGTCTTATTACTAAAAAGATTTTTTTAAAGTATATATTATTATTTAAATACATATCATGAAAGTATATCTTATAATTTCTATTACTATTATAAATTTACCACTTAAATCCAGTGCTAGAAAGTGTGAAATTATAATTTATTTCCTTACTGAAAAGCTTCCTTCTATTTGGATATCCCTAATAGTTGTTCAATTAATAAGGTCATTGACAGATTTTAAATCAGTTTTTCAAACGTGCATCAAATCTTATTAATTATGATATATATATAAACACTAAGGTCTTTTGATCGCCATAGACTTTTATGGGGTTGTTTAATGCTGCCATGAAAAACTCCATTAACATTTGTATTTTTCAAAACCCACAGGGTTGGAAACTAAAGCACTGAGATATTATTAACTAAATGTAAAGAGCAAATAGAGATGTGATTCTGAATTTATTCACTCTTCCACTTCTGCTGTTTCCATCTGTAAAAAATAACTATCCTTTAGACATAAAATGTGGTTGGCATGAAATTAAAAAAAAAAAAAAAAGCAGAATTCTTCTGGGAAAAGCCAGCTCCAGAATGCTATCTGCTTTCTTTGTTCTGAGATCAAGTTTTTTCCACAAAATAGAATATTTATGAATAGAATTGTGGGAGGTGAGGAAAGTGCTATCACTTTGGGAAGGTTTAAAATAGATGCCAAATAGAAATTTTAAATATGTATAAAACCCAAATGGCAAAAAATAGCACCAAACTATCCTTGAGATCTTTACTTTTAAAACTTCTTTCCTAAATTCCAAACCTTTATCTTGCAAAGGCCATGGCTTCCTAAGAGTTCATCTCAAGAAAAGGATGATGCCAGAAAGACATGGCACAGAAACAAAATCATTGGAAGTACAGGTCTCTTGTACTCCATATGGAAGCAAGTCCACTAAAGACTGTTGCCCTGTCCTATTGAATCAGTAAACTAAAGGAATACAGAACAAACATTGCCAGAAAAGTAATTTTCAAGGAAATTGTTCTTTTAATTTTTCTTTTATGCAGTGTGGTAGCCTTTCCTAAATTTAAGAAACAGAGGTTCTTCAAAATGATTTACCAAGAAAAAAATATGATATAAAATGATATTTTGTCATCATTTTAAATGATAAAAAGGCATCTCAAAATCTATTGGGGGAAACACTCCATGATGTTCCCCTTAACAGGATTTGAAATCCTACGAATTCCATCTTCAGTTAATTTTGACATGCTTCATTAAACTAGCAGGCAACATCAATCTTTCCCCTTCTGACCTCTGGAAGTTTGGAATTATTAATGGAAAATATGTTTAATGATATTCAATTTAGCACTTTGTTTCATATTGGCTTAAATCGTTCTCTCATTGCCTGCTAAATCTTGCCTTCCCATCAGGGATGCTTGTTACAGAGGAAGTAAGTAAGTCATTTATTTATCTTTTAAATCCTCTGTGCCATCTTAAAATAGTACCACGCACACAGTAAGGGCTCAATAAATGCTTCAATGTCACACCTCTGAAAGCTTTCTAAGTAAACTGTTAACCTACTCACTAATTCAGGGAATAAAAGTAATAACAACCAGTCCATAAATTTCCTGGCAATATTTCAAATTACTTATTTTGTTTCTAAAAAACATTCTCTTTCATTTTCAAAGTCATAATACCTACAGAGATTGAACTCGGTTGTTAAGAACACTGTTACAAAGTCACACAGAGTGGGGTCAGTATTCTCATTTATGCCATGAAAGGGTTTCCGCATGTGCTGATTCACTCATGAGCAAATGTGACATGTTGGAGAAGCCCAGACTCTTCCTTTCCTTGGATCATTCATTTGACAAATATGAATGGGTACCTTCTTTGAACAAGACATTCTGCTAGAAGCTATTCATAATATAGTGATGAATTGGCAGAGATCTTGCCTTCAAGGCTTAAGAGGCTTTATTGTAAGGAATACTGTCCAAGCCAGGTGGTAAGGCCACGGAGCTCAGAAACCTGAAATTTGTAACCGACAGATTCCCTACAGCATTTCATGAAAATGTATAAAGTAATGGGGAGAGGGAATTTCAATTTTCAACTCAAATAGATAAAATGCTTAGCGACGTACATTTTAATTGGGGGAAAGAGTAGGTATTGTCACTTTTCCATGGTAAAACACATCATTTTTTATATTTCTGGTGGAGAGAATGAGGAAAAATTATCAGGCATGGAGAGAAATGTCTAATGATGGTCCATCTATTATTTATGAGAGGAGGAGGAAGAGAGAAAAAAACAAAGGAGAATGGGAAAGAGGTGAGGGAGAGGGAGAGACATGTGCACATTGGGAAAAAAAGAATTCTAGAAGGCCTGAAAAGATTAATACTTTAATTCAGTTATGGATAAAATACAAATTGGTGGAGGAATGGTTTTGAGACTTCAGATAGCAAATAAGCGAAGGAAAGGACTAAGAAGGTAGCAGTTAGAGGGTACATCATATTATTTATTTAGTTAGTAAGTTTTATTTTTACTTTATTCATTCACTAATTTTTTTTTTTTTTTTTTTTTTTTAGGTACTGGGGCTGGGGATTGAAACTGGGACCTCAAATGTGGGAGCCAGGGCTCAACCACTGAGCTACATGGTCTTCCCTACATCATATTATTTTTGGATTTGTGTTTAATTTAAATCAGTGCTTCTCAAAATGTAGTATAAATATAAATCACCTATGGATTGGTTATAATATCAGATTGTTGGGACTTGTCCTGAAAATTCTGTTTTTGGGTCTAAGTGGGGGCCGGAAATCCTCCAGTGACCCTTAACTCTCATTATGAGAAATACTGCTTACTACTTCGCTCTGGTTTAGCCCTTGCGGGGATGTACAAAGTTAAATGTGTCCTTTATACTCTTTATATCTCAGATCTACAATTGTGGCATTATCATCCACTGATAGGAGCAAATACAAAAAAATTGAGTCAGAACAAAGTGACTAAGTCCTATGAAGTTACAATTTTATGACACTTCATTTCCTGTGACCAACATAGCTGAGAACTACTGTTTTAGCTTGCTAAAAGCTGCTGAAATAAATATATCAGAAGTTAGTTGGCTTTTACAATGGGAATTTACTAAGTTGCAAGCTTACAGTTCTGAGTCCATGGAAATGTCCAAATCACGGTATCATCAGGCAATGCTTTTTCCCCAAAGACTGGCATATGGAGGCATGTGCTGGTCTCTTCCTTCTCTTCCAGATTTCCTTGCTGCAGCAGTTGGCTTCCTCTCTAACAGGTTCCATTGATTTAAGCTCCTTGCTCTCATGGCTTTCTCTCTCTGCTTCTGCGACTTTTACTCTCTGCTTCCATTAGGTTTCTTTTTGTATTCATCCCATTTATAAAGGACTCCAGTAAGGGGATTAAGACTTACCCTGAGTCATGCTCCACTGATGTAATCTGATCAAAAGGTCCCACTACAATAGGTTCACACCCACAGGAATGGATTAGCTCTAAGAACATGATCCTTCCCTGTGTCCATATATGCTTCAAACTACCACAATTACTTTGGATTTATCCTTTTGCACTTAGGAAAGGGGAAATGAGCACAATTAGTCTAATGTGGCTAAAATCTAGAGTGACCACACATCTCACTTTTCCCAGGCCAGTCTGTTTAGCCCTATTGTACCATTTTCTTGTCCTTTATACCCTCAAAAAGTATACCAGAGTGGACAACAAATTATATGGTCACCCTTTTTATGTATACCTGAAAGGGAAAGAAGCCTGGAACTCTAAAAACCCTGATTTATAGAACAACTCAATATGGAAGAGTTAATTTTGATGCAGATTAATCAATTATTCTACCAGTTTATAACATTAATATCATTTTGAGCTGATATAGAGATTCAGATTTAAAGTTAAATTAAGGATATAATTCATTAATTTTATATAGATGAGGTCCTGATAGTTAAAGCAAGTGATATTTTATTTATCTCTTTGAAGGGAATTAATACTGTTAACTAAAATGTATATAATGAAAGTAGAGATGTAGGGATTTAATGAATGCAGGGATTTAATATCAGGGTTGAATACTGGCAAAACAATTTCAAATGAGAGTAGTGATGTGAGCATAAACACTTTGATAAGGGTACCATTTTGCTTTAAAGCGGTACATGACATGCCACCACACAGTTTCATTGTCAGAAGCAGGGAAGAGGCACAGTAAAAGGACACTTGGCGTTTTAGTTTCCTAGGCTGCACAAAGCAGATACTATGAAGTGGTTTTGGATTAAACAAAGGGAATTTATTTGCTTACAATAATACCATGAAAGTATCCAAATCAAAGATGCATCAAGGCCATGCTTTTTTCCCAAAAACTGGTTGCTGGAGATCTTTGGTTTCTCACCTATGTGGCAAGGCACATGGCAGGTTCTGCTAGTCTCTCCCTTCTCTTCTGGGTTTCAGCTTCCATGCCTTTCTCTCTCTCTTTGAATTGATGCCTTTTATAAAAAACACCAATAAAAGGATTAAGACCCATTCTGGGCCAAGCCCTAACTGAAGTGACCTCATCAAAAGGTCCTACTTGCAAGAAGTTTACACCATAGGAATGAATTAGCTTTAAGAACATGATTTTCTGGGGGTACATGCAGTTTCAAACCACCATACAAAGAGTAATTAAATCCTTTGGAAATTGTTATCCTTAGATGCTGTCTTAGGTTGCCAAACTTTTATGACAAAGGCACAATAGTTTAGCTTAAACAATGGTAATATATTGTTTCCTGATTTCAGAGGCCAGAAATCCAAAATCATGGGGTTGGCAAAGCTATGCTTTCTCCCTGAAGTCTGTTGTGCTCGGACTCTGACTTGCCACAAGTTTTGGTGTACTCAGTTTCCCATCACGTGGTGATCTCTCTCATTCTCTCTTTGTATCAGCTCTTCTGGTTTCTGGCTCCATCCTTGACTTTCTCTGACATCACATCCTAATTTCTCTACTTATAAAGGAGGCCAGTAAGACAGATTCAGGTATACCCTATTCAATTGGACCAAAGTTTAACTAAAAATGACAGCTTCAAAAGGTCCTATTTACATACAGAAACATGGAATGAGATTTAAGCTATGTCTTTCTTTGGTGCATGTTGCCGCCTTTCTCCACCCCTCCTCCCCTTCCAGCCCCGCCGTCCTTCCCGCCAGTCCCGCCCATATTGCCAACCCACAATCTGCCCTCTTCCCCAGTAACTGCTTACCTCAGGTCTATCCATCAGCTTCAGCCTGTCCACAGCCGCCCCTTAGCCAACCCTCCCTTCATCACGCCCCTCCCTCTACCCAACCCTATATAGCTAAGTGTACTTCCGTAATAAAGCAGACCTGTTCTTGCGCTCAAGCGGTCTCCGTGGTTCTTTCCTAACCGCGCGTCCCCCACGCCTGGAGAACCGGTGCTCCCTCTTGGGGCACCCCCCGCCGGTGGTTCGGCAGGAGCAAGCCCCCCCGACTCTTGGGCCTGAGCGAGGACGAAACCCTCTGGCTCAGCTACAGGTGCACATAATAAAACCTACCATAGCAGTGCATATTAGAAAAAAGGAATGTGGATCAGCAATGCCACAGTTTTCAAAGGAGAATGTGAAGAGCAGATTGAAAGAGTGCTGAAAGAAAATCAAACCCTCTCCCAACAAATAAAAGAAATCCTTTACCAGCATAGTTTCTAGCCTCTTTCTTAGCTTTTTACCTTTTCTTATGTCATTTTTTTCTTGTCATTTTTTTTATTCCCCCATCCCCATCTTATCCTTATTTTATGCAGAATTCCTTACTTATGCCTTTGTTTCAATCCTCAACATCTTTACAAAAATGAAATGATAGATTATCAAAAAATTTATTTCTCTAAGATAATTCTGATATTATTTGTCAAATAATCATCATTTACATCAGTTAGAAGGAGAAAATCCTATAAATGAACCAGTATAAAAAGATTTAAAATTTTTAAAAATATGATAATTATGCAAAGCAAATCTTAAGATCATTTAGCCTTTACACTAGCAAACAGGGATTTTGTCTCAAATGCAATTAGTGTGAAACATATACTGATACAAGTTAAGCTTAAAATTACAAATAACTGAAACCACAGGAAATCTTAAAGGCATTCTACTCCATTCATTCATTTATTCATTTCAGACATCAAACATCCATTCAGATTTACTGAGCCCCAAACATGTGCTAAGAATAAAGGTAGAGGACACCAACTAGCAGCCCATTGGGCAGGTTTAGGCTTCAAACATGGTCTCTGATATTCTTGTGAATAAATGGCTGAAACTGAGTTGTTACTGTCCTCAATGGTTGGGTTCTCTGGTTTGCTGTAAATCCCACCAATCCCCATTATCTGTCTGCTAATGACTCACTCTTCACTCATTTCCTTTCCAAGCCTGTCCCATGTATTCTACAACCTATAACTGAAATTTTTTCATTTATTTATTCATGAACTAAAATTTATTCATTTTCTGTACATCTCCATTGCCTAAGCATGGTTCAGACTGCTATCTTACACATTCGTGTAACTGTTCCATTGCTTCCAATCTTGTCCTGCCACTCCATATTCCCTAAACAAACAACTACTCTTCAGATACACTGAACTTCCTAACATGAAAATCTGACCATTTCATAAAGCTCCCCTTTTCCTTGGGTGGACCTCCCATTTTCTCTGTACAATCCATGGTGAGCATTTCTGAACTGTATGCACTAATTCTGGGAAATAAGTTTGATATGTGGCATTTCTAAGACTAGTAAAAGAAAAATATTTGTCTCAGCTAGACATGCTGATGAATTCAAAGGAGCTTACTCTTTAATTCAGCACTGCAGTAGCATAGTATCCTGAAAGAACTATGTAGGGTAGCTGTCAATGGACACAGGCATCAGAGATTGAGTTCAAAAGATCCAAATCAATAGCATTAGTGGGCATTCTTTCCAAAGCATGGTAATGGTAGAACTCCCATTGGGTTGGATGGAAGTCATGAAGCTAACATGCCATGTAACCTTTTGAAATCTGAAGGATTAGCATTCAACTGGAGCTGCCTCATGGTGTGTATATTGACAGAGCATTATTCATAAACTTGAAATTAACCACAGTGACTTAAATTTCTACTCAGTTCTCTTGTGTAAACTGAGTACCATATTATCCTTCCTACTGATACGGTAATGCTTAGACCTTCAACATGGAACTCAGTGGGTATTCAAGAAATACCATCTGCATCAGGAGGTCAAAGGCTTCTGATGTGGAGTTCACACATCAATGGTTATGCCATTTAGATTTTATTTAGAACATCATTTTTTCTAATAGTTCTTATCCTTCATTGATTTCATACAGAGAGGATTTATTAAGTGCACAATGTTGTTGCAGGACCCCCACAAAATGTTTCTGGTGCAAACCGAGAGAATACCTCCTATTTTCCAACCTACATAAGCATTTAATTGTGAAAATGACTGCTTTCCAAAAAAAAATTGTAACTGAATTATTATTTCAGGGGATTCACATGATTTTTTTCGAGTGGCAAATTAAAATAAAGATTAAATTAAAATAATAAAAATATCCTGTGATGGTAAAAATACAAATATCATATATTTGACAGATAAATCAAATCCTTTAGATTCCATTTGCCCCTCCCAATGGATTTCCCAAATACTAAAATAATTTCAAAGTAGAGTATCTTCATTTCAAGGACCAAGCATTATAATGAGAATAAGAAAGAACAGTTGTAAACATGGATTCCTGCAAATAAGTGTTTTTAGTAGATTTCTGGGGCAGTTCGCTGACAGATAAAAGTATTTAATGTGATATAAATCATGAATCAAAAATAAATTTCCTTTAGATTCAATCAGGTTGACTAACTGCTTTGATATTATAAGGGCATGAAAATATGCTGTTGACCTCAGATGCTTTTATGGGTTCTCTGAAAAATAGTTTCTCAAGTTTCCACTTGAGAAAGCTACATAAAGGGATGGCATTTAGAACTGAGCTGGCTGCTAACCTCTAAGTGTTCAATATATTTGAGGGTGTCCATAAGCAGTCACCTATTACATCCTTCTATGAAGAGCAGCCATAACTGCAGTGGTGGTGAGCTGTCACACTGCAGCTGTTTCATTTGCTGAAATGAGTATTAACTCTCTCTTTTATTCACTGTAACATGATCCTCACTCAAAGAGTGGCCCAGCCCTTCTGCTTTCACATATTTTCCCCAAGATAATTAAGTCCATTTTTGGAGCCCTGGAAACCTTAAAGAGCATAGATTTGAGAAGATATGCTCTCAGACCCCTTGGCGCTCTCTATCACTTTTGTTTTAGACAGAGTCTTTGGCACAAATAGAACACACCTCATATATTCCAGAGACCTTTGCTCTATTTTGTTATACTCCAGGATGTTATCATTACCATTGGTCATGCAGGGCTGAAAGAACAGGAGCAGTAGATGTGCTCTGCCATTCCCAGCTGGGCTTCCTTTTGGCTATAAAAGATAGCTACTTGACATATTGTGGACCATTTCTTAGCCATTCAATGATATTCGAAGAGCAAAGAGCATCTTTTATAAAAATGACATTTCGACTATTCTATCTTTTCTTATTTTCTAGCCCTTACCCAAGGACTATCCACCATCTTAAGACCTGCTCTGTTTTGAAGGGTGCTCAGGTTACAAGGTTCATGGCTGTGTCTCTAGCCTCACACACAGATCAAACGTAAGTTCTGACTATTGATCTGCAATAATGTGCAGTCTTTTTCAGTAGGAGAGTTTTGTGGAATCCCAAAGACAGGGATTATATTGCCTTGCTCCAATTACAAATTTGGAAGAGACTGATTGGAATTATGTCTTCTTCCAATTACAATTTTTTTTCTTCTTAAATTCACACTCCTTACAACAGTAAGCAGATGTACTTCTTTTTTCTTACTAAGATTCTCAAGGTTCAAAATCAGGTCTTTCATATACCAGATTACCCGATTCACACTTGATTTTTCTTCTCCCAACTGCCTTCTTTCCTCAGGTTTCAATATTTCAATATTCTCTACATTAAGACAAAGGAAATGTAGATGAAACTAAACTTCCAGGATGCTAAGAGTTTGGTGAGGAGCCAAAGACAGGAAAAAATTTCATACTTTCCAAGGAGAGATCACTACTTGGCAAGAAGCTATAATGAACTTTTAGAAAGAACTAAGTGAGATATTAGGATGCATGAGAAAGAAGAGACTTGTGTAACTTATTTCCTTTACTACCCCATGATTTTGAACATTGGTTCCCTTAAAGTGATTCCAGAAATATATTATTCACCCTCATCCTGAATAGAGAGAGAGGGAAAATATTCTGAGAATGGAACTGGAGAAGTAGTATTTAAGAGCATGTGTACATATATCCATAAGAGGGGACCAAGTACACGAGAACAGAAAAATTGATAAACTCATATTCAGGAAGTTGTATTCTGATCATGACTTTACTAATAACCAACTTGTGAATTTGGTCACGTGGCTTAGTCTCTTAACTGTTCTGGACATTATTAGGTTGGTACAAAAGGAATTGCAGTTTTGGATTGTGAATTTTAAATCATTTGTTAGAGATTTGCAATAATTAACAAGCTGCATCTCAGTTTCCCCTGATATGCACTGGGGAAAGGCTAACCCCATCCCCCATAAGCCTACGTGTCTAAGGGCATGGCAGGCTAAACAAAGAAACCACATAGAGATGGGAGTAAAGGGAAATGGAAACCTTTCCTACCTGCATAACAGAGGGAGAGAAAATTCCTACAGAACAAAGAAACATCTGCTCTTGTAGCATTCCAAGAAACCATAACTCCCTAACTCACTGTCTTCTAGTCACTATCAGTAAAAATTTTCACCTCGAGGGCTTCCTATTGGCCCCTGCACCTCACTCGGACCCTCAACCCCCTCCCACCAACTATCATTTCCCTGACTAGGAAAGTTCTGTATAAATTCAAGTCCCCCCCCTTCCAGGAGTGGGCTGAAGTCTCTCTTCAGACCCCCACCATGCTGATGGTGGGGCTGAAGTCTGTTCTTCAGACTCCCTCTGTCGGGATTGCTTCCCAATAAATTCTTTCTCTGCCTGTGGTCATATCAGTCTCCATGTCCTGGTAAGCTCCATTTTTCTCCAACATCATTATAACTAGACTCAAACACATCTTTATTAATCAAAATAGGAATCATTACAATCAACACATTTTTGCCAATGAGAAATAAGTTTGTTTATTCCTGTAGCATAAAAATCCATGCTGTAGGATTCAACAAACTCTTAGAAAAGATTTTCTGCATCCTGCTGGTTGTGGAAGTGTTTTCTCTGCAAAAAGTTGTCGAGGTGCTTGAAGAAGTGGTAGTCAGTTGATGAGAGGTCAGGTAAATATGGCAGATGATGCAAAACTTCACAGCCCAATTTGTTCAACTTTTGAAGTGTTTGTTGTGCAAAGTGCGGTTGGGTGTTGTCAAGGAGAAGAATTGGGCCCTTTCTGTTGATGAGTGTCAGGTGCAGGCATTGCAGTTTTAGGTGCATCTCATTGATTTGCTGAGCATACTTCTCAGATGTAATGGTTTCACCAGGATTCAGAAAGTTGTAGTGGATCAGACCAGCAGCAAACCACCAAACAGTGACCATGACCCTTTTCTGGTACAAGTTTGACTTTGGCAAGTGCTTTGGAGCTTCTTCTCAGTTTGACCACTGAGCTGGTCATCGCCAGTTGCGGTATAAAATCCACTTTTCATTGCACGTCAGAATCTGATTGAGAAATGGTTCATTTTTGTTGCATAAAATAAGACTACACTTCAAATGATAATTTTTTAAAATTCTGATCAGCTCATAAGGAACCCACTTATTGAGCTTTTTCACCTTTCCAATTTGCTTCAAATGCTGAACGACCCTAGAATGGATAACACTGAGTTCTTCAACTTCTAGTGTAGTTTAAGAGGATCAGCTTCGATTATTGCTCTCAATTGGTTGACAATGGTCAACGACCAGCCACTACGCTCCTCATCTTCAAGGCTCTCATCTCCTTTCCAAAAATTTTTGAACCACCACTGCACTGTATGCTTGTTAGCAGTTCCTGGACCAATGCATTATTGATGTTGTGAATTGTCTCTGCTGCTTTATGACCCATTTTGAACTCAAATAAGAAAATTACTTAAATTTGCTTTTTGTCTAACATCATTTCCATAGTCTAAAATAATAAAAAAATAAACAGCAAGTAAAAAGTCATTAGCAAAAATACTTAAAGCGAGAAATGCACATTAAAATGATGTATAACATAACCACATTTATTTAAGAATGTATTCCAATATCCAACAGCAAATTTCAACAATGCAAAACAGCAATTACTTTTACACCAACTCAATAGTTTTCTGTTAAATTGTATAATTTTATAGAAATATTCTCTACTCCTCTCTATCAGGCTCATCTCTTGTGGGCTCTCCTTGCCATTCCTCTCTGTGGAAGGAGTATACTTCCAACTCCATTGGTGTCAGGTTTGGACAGGGACCTGATTTGGGCAATGGAATATGAGTAGAAGTGATATATGCCACATCCAAAAAGAAACTTTGATTTATCTCTGGTTCATTACTCTTTTTCACTCTGCATCAAGAATAATATGTCCAAGTAAGGAGATATTGACTATGACAAGAAAAGATGCCAACAAAGCCCATTTGTCTCTTGAGTTTTAAACCTGTTGGTACTTTGGACATTTGTTATTTCATAAAGTGAAGCAGAGATGACACTTCTTTTGAAAGATGATGAAATCAAAGAAGCTTTAAGTTCTTGATTTCTAATGAAATAGAAAAACTAAAATTACACTTTAAAAAATCCCATTAGGGAGTTATGACTCATAAGCATGGAGTTCATATCAGCAAGAGTCACAATTAGTTTATCCCGGAAATGTAATAATTAAAATGCTTTCCAGTTGTAGTTTTTCAGAAGTACTTTTTAAGGAAGAAATCACTCAATCTAGGTAATTTTTCATAAAATGAACTTACACTTTGAATTTTCTCAGGAAAAGGTTAGACAGCTTCAAAGTTGGATGTTTTAGGAAGGGAACTAATGACTGTTTGACAGGTTTAAAAAGTCGTACTTGACAGCACGGTTACATCTCTTTCATAGTAAGACTTAGATATTCTACTTTATTGAATGTCAGGAAGAAGAGCTGAAAGATCATCCAAATAACTTCTTTTAAATCAGCAATTTTTCATTTAAAAGCACGAGAGTTATTTTAATCAAATGATGATTCCTAATATCCCTTATAGCTCTAAAACTATGATTTTAAGAGCTCAAACCTTTGATTTGGGGTTAGAGGAAGACAGTGTTTCAGTTGTATTATTTCACTCTGAACTGGAAGTCTGGATATATAAAGTTCCTTAGAATTCTGGGGTTGGCTAAGAGGTGGAGAGTTATACAATCCTAGAACTTTTCTGATGATGCTAACACAACAGTACCATGCATTACTGGCCACTATGCACAGTGTTTTCCATTGCAATAGACAAAACGAGTACCATTTATTCTTCATGTTATCCAACAGGAGGGGAGATATATAGTGTGTCGATATATAGTGATATATAGTGTACCCACCCAATATCCTAACTCAAATTATTGCTCATTCTGGTACCAGGGAAGGTACTGGGGTCACCAGATAAAATAGAGGATGCCCATTTAAATTTTAATTTCAGATAAAACAACAAATAATTCTTAGTATAAATATGAACCAGAGAGTGCATGGCCCCCGTAACATCTTGGTCTGATTAGATACACTTTCAGTCATTGTTAACCACTAAAAGAGTTTTACACTAATTATGAAGGTAAGTTCTGTTCATTTTTACCCTTCTGGTATTGGTAAGGGGAGAAGAAAACAAAATCTCCACTCTTTATATAATTGAGCAGGGCAAAGCTGCAGTGCTCTCTGTTGGTGTGCTCTGCTAATCTCTTGTTATGTATGGACTTGCTGTGACTCGGTGCAGACTTCGTTATCCTCTGCTGCTGAGGGGACTCAGGTTCAAACAATACTCCTAAACATGGATTCTCCCTTCTGACCTCTCTAGCAGCCAACCAGCATCTGGAGTTCTCACACAATATCCCTTTGATGTGGGAGCCCCTCTCCACAGTCTACAAGCTATGACTCCCAATCTCATCCACACTTGACCCAGTTCTGGGTAAGCCTGGCAAGAATCACCTCACACGTACCTTGGTACTGGGAATTTTACGGGCAGTCCTGATGTCTCTGCTGGCTGTTCTACTGCAGCAGCTCTGGCCAGTTCTTACCCCTATTCCTTAGTACCCAGGCAAGGCATCAAGGCCGAGGCTAAGCCAATATCCTCTGGAAGACAAAGGCCTTAGTCTTTCCTTCCCGCAGACATTGTAAACATTGTTGATAATTTTCTTGGGGTTTCCATTCATTATGTTTTTATCAAGAACAACTAGTCTAATCTCCCGGTGGTAATGTGAGAAGTCACACTTCATGAATACTGCAATCTACCCAAATAGAGAACTCTTCATACTTTCATATTCCCATTCCCCCCTTTAAATCTGTGATGATTAATGCTACCAAATCCATTTGGCCTCTCTCATTGCTGGGAACACTCACAATTTCACATGAAGAAGTAGGCCTGTGACATCGGCACCAGAGAAAGCAGTAACATTATTAGTCTTCAGGATATGTATATCCTGGAATATTTGCACTCATCAATACTTCAGGTTTGGAAAGATCTCAATAAATAACTCACAAAGTCCTATTACCAAAAGAGGCTTAGTTTTATTAGAAGTTGAATTCCCTATTAATGCTCAATTCTGCTTTGAATTTTCATTCCCTTTCCCCAAAGTGGATACATTAAGTCAAGGTTAATTGAGAACTGTAATGGGAAGAAAATAATACAAAGAATTTCCTTCAGACATCTGAAGACACCTTGGTGGTTCGCCAAACCAGGATTTATGCTCATAAAATGGTTGTTCCTTCAAATCTAGAGCCTCAAGGGCATGAAGGTGGGACAGCCAGGACTAGATGGAGTAGAGATCAGGTCCTTCCATCTTAGCATAACCAGGAGAGAGCAGGCAAGGTGGATCTGGCCTGATAAGCAGTATGGAGTTTCCATTTCAAGCAGTGTTGAAGAGGAGTCCAGTCTTGGGAGTCTGTAGATAAAAAGTGAGGGAGTCAGGGTAGCTCAGTGGTTGAGCACTGGCTTCCCAAATATGAGGTCCTGGGTTTAATCTCTGGTGCCCAGTACCTCAAAAAAAAAAGTGAGTGGCCTAGGCACTGGTTGAAAACCATGAAGACAAGAATCTAGGCAAGAAGTCTAATCAATAGCCATGGAGAGTCAGCAGTAAGAGGAAAGAGTCTTACAGAATAAAAACCAAACTTGTGAAAAGTGATTTCTAATCTCAGTAGAGTCTTTAGGGCAGACTATACCTATGCCTATTTTCTTCCACAAACCTAGACAGCTTCATCTTTTATTCTGTTTTCATTTTGAACTTTTAGATTTCTCTTCAGATTTCCAGTACAGTCCCTTTTTGCCTGGCTTGGACTCCTGCTTCACTGAGTGCATGAAATGGAACTACTTCAATTTTCCACCTTGGTAACACCATTTATGGCATGACCTGTGTCTATTTTTCACTTTACCTCCTGTGCCAGGAGAGGAGGTGCTCTTCTTCCTAGCTAATGTAATTGGAACCCCCTTTCTCTGAGTCCCATCATGCCCAGTTTCCTAGAGGCCTTGCTAAATCAGCCATCTCCCTCGTCTTCTTCACCCAGCTTCTCCCACTCTTCTCTCTCTTTTTCCTCCACAAATAAGCACACCCAAGTCCCTCCATTAAAATCTGATGATGATGATGATGATAAGCAGTTCATATTTCCCTCTCACTACACTCATTTATCTCTCACTCCCCTTGTAACGAAACTTTGGGGGAAAAAACAATACTCATCTATCTCTAATTCCCCCCCTAACCTCCTTACCAGCTCATTTCCTCTTTTCTGATTCAGACCTTAACACACATAAATCTGGCATCTAACATCTTACTCCCTGGAAATATCCTTAGGTACATTTAACAATACCTAACAACCTCTTTATGAACTAATCCATGACACACGATTCAGTCCTTATTCTAATTGAATGTTCAGCCACAGTTCATAATGCTGGCCCTTACCTCCTTTTTTCAGCTCTTCTTTCTTAATATCTCTTGTTATCCTCTGAATTTTTTTCTACCCAATTTCATCTTCTTTCTTAGACTATTCTTTCTCAGCCTCATGCCTAAATGCCGATTTGATCAGAAACCTGACTCTGGCAGTGGTCAACACCATATTCTTTGAAGTGCTTCACCAATAATGAAACATCTATATTCTAGATAGGAAGTTAGATTCCTATCTAACTTCTGTGTCTAATCTCAAGTCGGTCAGAATCTGTAAAAGGAGGGGTGATTGGCACCTCAGCAGCCACACCTCTTACAGACCTTCATAATAAACTCTGCTTTAGCCATTCCAAACAATGTCTATATGGCTCAATGTGTCACACTCTTGCAGCCTTCTAGGGCAGACAGAAGATTGACAGAAACATTTAATGGCAGTCGAAATAGGAGTCCATGCATTTTTAATGTAGCATTTGAGTAAGCACTCTGTAGCATTTGAGTAAGGTTTTCCTGAAATTTCCTGCAAACTTCACAAAGTAGTGGGGTGGGGTGGGGGAGCATGAGGACAGTTGGACTGAACCAGGACTCAGTCTAAGCAAGGGCAAACCAAAGAGACTGAGCATGTTCAAACAATAGGCAGAACAGAAAGAATTTCAGGAAGGGGAGACATGATAGAGAGGGGTAAAGGAGGTTATGCTGATGTGATGCTGCTATATATGTTATGTTTCAAAGGAAAAAGGGGCTTTGGAGATGCAATTAAGGTTACTAATCAGTTGACCTTAAAATTTTGTTGAAACAATATTTTCATTGGCTTTCTAGTTTTTACCTTTGGCTGAATAGAGAAGGTGAATTAGATCACTTTACAATTCAGTAAAGCAGTGTTTCCAAAGCTTTATAGCTCTGGCGAGTTTTTGCTCGCCTCATAGTCTATGCCTTTCCAATGGTTACATGCTAGGAATGACAATGATTATGCAAAAAAACTTACTCTATTATGGTTTAAACAGTCATCTGCATATTTCCAGGGTTAGGAAGTCCCCTAATTCCTGCATATCTCTATGAGCACTAGCTACATATTAACACTAACCACCTCTGAAACATTTTCTTGCATGTAATGGAAAAGGGTAGAATAGCAGAGAGAAGAATACTAAGCACATGAATATATGCTCATACAAAAAAATTCTCTAAAATTCTGAATGCTGGCCAGTGACTAAATTTGTTGTTGTTGTTTGTTTTTATTTGTTTTGCTTTGCTTTCAAGGTTAATGAATATAACCTCTATCCCACTCCAAGTGTAGCTCAACTCTATAATCAAGGGCATTCTCATTACAGTGGCTTTTCTTTATCCTCATCAAATTTGAGTAAGCATAAAACCTTGTCTATCATGAGTCTATTTTTTGTAGAGGAAAGGTCACTGTAGTACAAAGTGTATGGCTATTTGATTCATCAAAATCTAACCTTTGTTTTACTCTTTATTAGCTATATGACCTTAGGCAGGTTTCTAAAATTCTAAGCTATTACTCATTATATGGATGGGGGATTTTTTTGGAGGTAAATATCAGAAACTAAGTCTAAACAGGAAGCATGTGGATAAAGCTATTTAACTGCAAATACTAAGAGTCATTTCTTATGGAAAAGGAAAGCTTCCCTGAGATTGGAGCCAAAAATCCAGAGAGCAGTTCCAAAAGTTAAGAGAGTAGTAGAATAGGGAACTATACCAAAGAGTGGAACTGGGCCTTAAAAAAGGAACATTACCTTCCTGCAGGGGCATTGGCAACATGGACCCAGATGGATTTCAGAATTACTATCCCATTCCTCCCCTTTTAATGGGAATGTATATTGTGTCTATATCTAGAGTTTCCTTATCTCTAGATATTTTTTTCTCCACCTCTCCCACCCAGTCAGCTCAGGTCTTTTCCTGCCTGTTGCACTTACATTTCTATCCCCCTTTTCTCAAAGTCCCTTGCTCTAGGCTGGAGGAATCTAGAATTGCAAACAATTGATTTATAAACAAAGTCTCAGTTAAATCCATGTTTTCCCCTATAATTATGGCAACCATCAATTTGTAATATCATGGATTTTGAAGACAATGATGTGATCTCATTCCTTTATTTTTCTAGACTTTCCCAGCTTCTCACAGGGTTGGTGAGCACCAGTGTCCTTGATCTTCAGGCTCAGATTTATCAGGCCCCTGACAAAAGTATATCAGTGACCTAAAACCCCACACATCTGTGAAAGCTGGGACTGATCTCTGCTGCTGATATAGTCGATATCTCCTTTATGCAAGAGAAAATGCAAAATCATGTACACCCTGAAGGACTCTACTCTCTATTTTTACCTTCTTGATCCAGTTAGAGAAACTGGGTCTTTCCTAAATTTCCCTTTAGGCCCTCCACTTTCCAGCTGGAATCTAGCTATCAAAATGGAATCCAAGTCAGCTCCTTGGGGCCTTTAAAGCCCTGTCTAGCTTTGTTAGCTCTTTCTGTTGGGCAGGTAGATATTGCTGCCTACATCTACAGAACACCTGTGAAGCCACTGATTGAGGTCCCGCTGTGAAGGACCCAGGTCAGTGCTCTCTTCATGACTTTAAAAACCACTCAAGATTTGGCTTTCCCTTCTGACTTAATGTCTCACTCTCTTCCACCCCAACTCCCTGAAAATGCCACCCTCAAGGTTGCCACAGGTATGGGCACTGTGCCAGGAAAGTCAAGGCAGCTGCCCCAGACAACTCGATGCAAGTTGCATGCCTCCTGCTCCCAGGCCCTCTTCCCCACATGCTGTCATCCTTGAGATTCCAACTGTGTCTTCTCCAACAGTTATGAATTGAGGGTATAATAACGTAAATATGTCATGTATTTCTTTCAACCTATGAGAGCACAGAATTGTGGAGTCTCCAGTAGTCTATATAAAATGCAATTCAAAATTCGTAATGCATTCAACATGCCATTTATCCAAAGTGCAAGTTCCTGGCAATTCTAGTTCAAAAGGACATAGTTCTCACTCTAAATTTGATGGAAAACATCTGTGCACAAAGCAGCTGTCACCAAACTTCAGCACTGAAGTATGGCTCTCAGGCCTCCGGGAAGAATCTGTCTGCTATTATTCAGCACCTAATTATTGGCTCATTTGCTATTTGGCCCAACTTACAGACAGCAGCTCAGGGCAGCAGCAAAAGAGAAGGGAATGGTTAGGAGTTTACATCGGGGGGGAAAGCAGGTGAGAAGTGACAACTGGGAATCTGGCAAGCAGTGAGGAAATGGCCAGAAGCAAAAGCAAAACTGTGCTGTATATTGGAGGAATATTTTAAAATGTAATATCACCACAATACCTGCATTTGTAGCTTTAACTTTTTCCCCACATTTTCATGTTTTGAAATTGAGATATATCATATTAATGAGTATCCTGAATATTGCTTCCTTTTGTTTTTCCTGAAAGATTTCTTTTTGCAACCACAGTGCTTCCTAATATGAAGTCTTATAATTGAGGAATGATGGTAATAGGAGGGACCCCAAATTATCAAGAAAGGCTAAATTATATTCCAATTTTCTAATTAGGAAGATATTACAATATTTAATAATTGAATGCAGAGGGGAGAAAGTAAAAGAAGTACTTTTGAAGGATATTTTTAGTTCATTTATCTGGAAAATTCATTGAACTCTCCAACAGCAGCAGAAAACAAGCAAGTGAAAACACTCTGCTAAATGACCTATATACTGTTAAAGCATTTTTGCACAGACAATATCTGCTCCTTTTATACATATTTTTAAAAAGATTAGCATACCATAATTTACTTAAAGATATATTTCTCTGATTCATGAGTTTAAATTTTGCCTTTTGTTTTTAAATGGTTATATACTAGAGAGAGGTATCTATTCTATGCAGATGAATAAGAAATATAGGACTATTATGAAGAAGTGCAATAATTAATTTGATAATTAATTTTAAAAGTATATTATTCACCATAATGGAAAAATACCCAAAAAGGCCACTGACTTCGATTCTCCCAATTGTGAGCAATGCTTTTTTATAACAAGTCAAGATAGAAAATATTTTCCAGAGTTTGCACAAACAGACTAAAGCACAGAAATAACATTATTGCAGATAAATGATCAATCTCTCTATGGTGCCTGAGGCTTATTTTAAAGGAGCCTTTGGCTGGGGGGTATACCAGAAAGTCTGCGATGCATGTAATAGAATCAAGAGTTCTATTACAATCCCAAATTGGTAGCACTGCTGAGTATTTCTGGGCTTGCTTTCTTGAGAAGGATATATGGGTCTAAAGTCCCAAGTAACTTACCATAGTTCACCCAATTATTAGTATATATAATTGAAAGTGAATTTAATTTGTTGAGCTGACCTGTCCTACAGGTTCAGTTTACAACCTGATATATATCAGTTGTAATGGCAGAGGAAATTAAGAAATAATGAATACCAAGAAAATATAAACGTCATAAAATAAGTTTATTGTAACTACCCACAAAATAACCATACTTCTATTAGAGCTCAGGTGTTTTAATTCTTATGATCTAATTTTTCAAGTTCTAATATTCCACGAATATTTTAAAATAAAAGAGTTTTAAAAATATGAGAATCTTAGTAAAGGCAAATGCCTGAGAGCAGAGGGATGTGATGGGTGAAGAAAACTAAATTATAAAATTTCATACTCACAGCCTGGCTCTATGTCCATATCATGATTTTAATCAGAAGCAATTTTTAAATGATACTGTGTTAGGCACTATGAATAGATAATTAAACAGACATCATCCTTAGCTGCTCTTAATTTTGTACTTAGGAAAAATCATGAGCCTTAAATGACATGTAGTCAGGTAGATATTGCAGTGGAACCAACCTAACCTATTTGACCTATACGTATAAACAATGGATCATGCTCATTTTGTGATTCCTAACAAGAAGAGTTTCCTAGAGGTGGTGGATTTAGGAGGATTGGACACTGGCTGCACAAATACCCTTTTATTAAAAAAATTGCTAGTTGGGCTTTGTAAATCCCCAACATGTTTAAATTGTTTATAAAGAAAAGTTTATTGGCAACGTTAGCAGGGAAGATCTTTCCCATTTCTCAGCTTTGTACAAGGAAAGATTTTCCCTAAACCATTCCAGCTTCTTGCCCCTGCTCCACTCCTCCCAGTGGAGATGGAGTGAGTGGCTCAGCTTCTGCCACTGCCCTTCTTGCGGACCTGCCTGCAGAGCTTGTGTTCCGACTGGTCTCAGCCATGCAGCGACCTTGGGGGTGGAGGCTGGTCTCAGCATAAGGACAGCACATGTTTTGCACAGTTCATGAGGACAGCACGTGTTTTGCCCAGTAACTTGTCCACATATGAATACTAAATTCTCAGCTTTAGCAGTATTAAGGAGGAATTTATATCTTCCTTTAACCATACCCCCATCCCTGTTTAAAAATTTGTTGTTCTTTATTATTATTACGATCACTATTATTATTTGCAGTAGTAGTATGGCATAATTGATATACAATAATTTAACCCGTTTTGGTGTATAGTACTTTGAGCTTTGACAAATGCATACAAATGGTAACCACTACTAAAGTCAATATATAATTCCATCTCTCCCCCAAATTCCCTTTGGTTCCTTTGTAGTTAACCACTCCTTCCTCCTTACCCCTTGGCAACCTCAGATTTACCTCTGGGCAAATCTGAATGCCTTTTCCAGAATGACCCTAAAAATAGAATTATGTAAACAGACTCATACTGTTTTTAGTCTGGCTTCTTTCATTTGGCATAATACTTATGAGAGTCATCCACGGTGTCAGAGGCATCAGTAGTTTGTCCCTTTGTATTGCTTAATAGTATTTCATTGTATGGAAATATCAGTTTATCCATTCATGAGTTAAAAGAAATCTCTAGCTTATGACGATTATGAATAAAGCTGCTATAAACATTTACATACAGATTTTTGCAAAGCCATAGTTTTCATTTCACTTGGGTAAATACCAAGAAGTGAGATGGCTGGATCATATGGCAAATGTAAGTTGAACTTTGTAAGAAACTGCCACGTTATCCTCCAAAGTGCCTGAACCATTTTGCATTTTCGCCAGCAACATATGAGAGTTCCATTTGCTTTGTATGCTTGTTTTTGCAGGTTTGACTTAAAAAAAACTTTTTTTAAGATTTATTTTATTTATTTATCTCTGCCCACACCTCATTGTTTGCACTTGTTGTGTCTGTCTTCTTTGTTTCCTTTTAAGGAGGCACAGGGAACTGAACTCGAGACCTCCCACGTGGGAGGGAGGCACCTAATCACTTTAGCCACCTCTGCTCCCTGCTTTGTTGTGTTTCTCATTATGTTTTTTCCTCTTGTGTCTTGTTGTGTCTGCTTGTCGCATCAGCTTGATGGGCCTACACATTGCACTAGCTCTCTGTCCTGCTCATCCTCTTGAGGAGGCACCAGGAACCTCTGCTCCCTGCTTTGCTGTGTCTCTCATTGTTTTTTTCTTCTTGTTGTTTCAGCTTGCTGTGCCTGCCCATCACACCAGCTCACTGTCTTCTCCAGAAGGCACCAGGAACCAAACCACAGACCTCCAGTGTGGTAGGCAGGAGTCCAATCATTTCAGCCACATCTGCTTCCCTGGGTTCATCTTTTTTTAACAGTTTAAGCATTCTAATAAGTGTATAGTAATAGCTCATTTTAATTTGCATTTTCTAATGATTAATAGTGTTGAACATCTTACAAATGTGAATATGCTATGTGTATATAGTCTTTAGTGAGGTATTTGATCAAATCCTTTGCTCATTTTTTTAAAAATGAGTGTTTGCTTTCTTATTATTAATTGGAGAATTCTTTTTGTAGTCTGGATATAAGTCCTTTTTCAGATACACGATTTGCAAATATTTTCTCTTTTTATTTTCTTAGCTGGGTTTTGAGAAGAGCAGAGGTTTAAATTTTGACAAAGTTCAATTTATCATCACTTTCTCTTATGGATTGTACTTTTAGTAACTAATCTAGGAAATCTTTGCCTAATCGAAATTTGCAGAGATTTTTTTATGTTTTCGTCTAGCAGTTTTTATAGTTTTAGGTTTTACATTTTGGTCTAAAATCCTTTTTTAGGAGGTACTGGAGATTGAACCCAGAACCTCATACATGGGAAGTAGGTGCTCAACCACATGGGGTACGTCTGCTCCCTTAATCCATTTTGATTTAACTTCTGTATATGGTGACAGGTATAGATTTTCTTTGATACTATAAAATAGTCAACAAGTGGTAATATCTTATAGGTTAGTTGCAATGTGGAATCTGAAACTCTATTAGTGAACTTTTCATTTTTTGTTTCTTTAAAATATATGAATCCATCTTGCAATTTGCATGTATCTTTTACCCATGTATGATTTTAAAAACTCATATATTAGTCATTTGGAAAATATTGGTTCACAGAACTATGCAGATTTTTCAAACGCTAACATACTTCAAAATAAAATATAAAAAAAAATCACACTTGCTAATATTACCAAGAATGTCATAACAAAAGTCATTATATATGTTTGGAAGTTGTTAAGCTCATTGCGGTGAATACAAGTTTTCCATAATTCTAATTTTTGCTTGAAAATTCAAATATTATCATTGGCAACAAATACTGTCAGTTTTTTTGCCTTGAAATGACAGGCACTTTTGCTCATATTTTCAAGAATATGTCTGCCAAATATCTAAGTTTGCATAACCATAATCTGTCAGTTTTTAAAATTATTTAAATGTCTTTAATGAAATTTATTTGGTTGTATTTACTGGCATCCTTAATTGATTTTTTTTTAGTAAGTACTGGACATTGAACCCAGAACCTCATACATGGGAAGCAGGTGCTCAACCACTGAGCTATATCTGCTCCCCCGTCAGTTGTTCTTCGAAGTAAATATCACGTCCTATGAAAACAATGGCTAGTTCAGTTTACGACTCAGTCACACAGATGTTTTTCCTTCCAGACAACTATCATACTTGGGCCTTCAATAGAAGCATTTTCTGCGTATTTCCCTTTTTCTCATGCAGGATATTAAAAGTATCTGTCATCAGGGGTTGAGCTTTAATAAAATTATTAATTTATACTGCTTATTCAAGTATATTCTTAAGAGAAATGGGCTTTCTTTTTCTTTTGTGTGAATGCATGTTGGCAAAGGAAACAATGGGAGTACAATTTAATGCTACGGGCTTTAAATGTGCTAAGGTGCCAGCAGGTGAACTCACAATTGCTTTTACACTTTCAATACATAAGTCAACACTGTGACAAAGGTAAATAATGTCTTAGCATTATATATTTATATAATAGCTTTTACCTATAGAACTCCTGAAATGGACCACATGCTGAGAACCATTAGCCAAGGGTATTAAAAGGGTAAACAGAATAAGAGAGAAGCAGCACAGGATTTAGAAACATGGACCACAGTTCATTTCAAGATTCTACTGAAACAAATATAGATGAGCAAAGAACTGTCCTTATACGGTATAGATTTCACAGGCCTGGGCAATTCCTCGGCAGGGCACATGGAGAGCAGCTCTGGTGTCATGAGACTGATAGGGCCTACTCCTAAGAAACAGCAGGACCGTGCCACTGAGCAAGCACACACTCACTGCCAAAACAGGCTGCCAGAAAGTCAGGACTTCAAGGGAAAACGGAAAGCAAGGAGGCTTTCCCTCAGAAAGCAGCCCTCAGAAGTTACGTGATGACTAGGGTTCCCACCACTGCTGATGAAAAAATATTGCCACAGAGCAGCAATTTTGCAAACGCCATTCTGAGACTGGAGAAGACGTTTGCGTCAATGAATTTATTATTTTATCCCAGATATGATGATTGCACACACCTGAATAACATGCAGGGGAAAGATGGGATTTTCAGTCACTTAAGGAAACACATAATGGCAGGGTTCAGGTACAGATGCATGCTGTCAGGAAGCAGTAGACTGAGGAGGACTCCAGATCATGGAGGCCAGGGAAAATTAAATCCTGCCATCTTTCCTGTCCAATTTTTAACAAAAGTTTGCAGAGGAAGCTGTTTGCCTTCACTCTTGCCAGAAAAAAAGAACTTTGCCATTTCACTTTAGATGATCTGAGCTCCGAAATATTTTGGCATTTAAAGCTCACATCTCTAATATGAAATAGCTCCGTCATATTTTTTATATCTTGATATTGAGGCACTCCAACTCTGTGGGAGTCACAGAAGCACCTCTTAATTTTTCTGCACTTGAGAGATTTTCTGGGTAAATTTGTAACTCAGTCTATGTCACAGTGATGATGGGTTGAGGAGTAGGGAAAAGCCTAGCATTAACCTACCCTTACTATGTACTAGGGGTTTTGTAAACTTTTAAAAATGTAGTCACTACAATTACTCCATAAGATGTGCCAAATCTTGCAGATGAGGAAACTCAGGTTTAGAAAGGTTAAGTAACCAAGATGGCACTTAGAAATCCAGCTTGGAAATAATTCCAGGTCTGTCAAATTCCAAAGCCCATCAGCTTTCATCTTCTCACCCATACTTTCAACACATATTTTGTTTGTTTTAGCAGAACAATTTTTTCAATACAATTTTAAGCAGAACACTGCAATGTTAATGTCCCTCATATAAAGCTTCAGTATCCATGAAATTCTAATCAAATATTTGAAGAACTCAAAACCACTTCCAAAGGGTTCTCCAGACAGAAAACAGCTGCCCTGCAGTTGCCTCTCACTACACACAGCCTCCAGGCTGTCAGCTACTTGTTTTTTTGCCTCTTTTTAAAAAGATGCCCTAATGCCTAAGACTGTTCATGCCATTGCATGGAGATTTTCCAGTTTCTTTCCAAGCTGAAGGGACTGCTTCTGGTTATATCTAAGTTTTGTAGCTTTAACTGAACATGAGTGAAAAAGCCTCTGCTAGCTGAGTAAATAAGCCTCTTTCCCTTTGTTATTCTAACTGGAATACACAAGAGGCTTTTCCACCCAGTCTGACTCTGAATAAAATTAGTTGCACTGTCAGAAGGATTTGAGTGAAGAATTTTACCTAGAAGGAGAACTTAACATTTGTGGAACACCTTCTATATAACACATAGTGAGCTGTACATCATCATACATATAGTGTATGCTAATTATACTCTGCTCTGCCTGTTGTAGCAGCCCTCAGCTTCACCAACAGCTGCCTGCTTGTCTGTAACCTGGTTTCCAGTCTTACTCATCCCATTGGTAGGCTGGCAGACAGGGGAGAGGCTCACCCACCCAATGCAGTCCAACGCTGGCAAAAGTCACAGTTTCCACTGGCACTTACAGGAGCCCACCATGTGAGTAGCCTTGCAGCAGGCTGGGAAAGCAATCCTGGTATCTGAGTGGGCTGCTAAAACAAAGAGTCCTAAATGCAAGTCCTGAGAGTTATGAGATCGGTAACTATTTTGTTCTAGGTTAAGAATGCATCTCTCGGGAAACGGACTTTGGCCCAGTGGTTAGGGCGTCCGTCTACCATATGGGAGGTCCGCGGTTCAAACCCCGGGCCTCCTTGACCCGTGTGGAGCTGGCCATGCGCAGCGCTGATGCGCGCAAGGAGTGCCGTGCCACGCAAGGGTGTCCCCCGCGTGGTGGAGCCCCACGTGCCAGGAGTGCGCCCGTGAGGAAAGCCGCCCAGCGTGAAAAGAAAGAGCAGCCTGCCCAGGAATGGCGCCGCCCACACTTCCCGTGCCGCTGACGACAACAGAAGCGGACAAAGAAACAAGACACAGCAAATAGACACCAAGAACAGACAACCAGGGGAGGGGGGGAAATTAAATAAATAAATAAATCTTTAAAAAAAAAAAAAAAGAATGCATCTCTATGTTGGCCGGCAAAAGGAAGGAAGCTGAAGGGCAGAGAGAGATTGGAAAGTAAGATAAATGGATAATTGATGTAAAGTGGTAGAGATGGAATGGAGGAGAAAAAATAAATAATTATGAAGACAGGGTGAACAGGAGATTCAAGGAGGGACACATTTTATTCTGACAAGAAAGAAGGAAAGAGTTTTGCATGAGACAAGGATAAATAGGGAGGTAGAAACATGATTCTGGTTTTTAAGTATAAAGAAATCTGTGTGCACCGGCAGCAGGTGGCATCTATCTCAATACTTAGGGGTGAAGTCCTCCCAAAAGCAGAATTGTTGGGGTGGAGTTGCGGGCTGAGGAATAAAGGGTTTAGAGCAGCAGGCAATGTTGTAAGGAATCAATGCGAAAAGAACTACAAGAATGATGAGCAGCAGTAAGAGCCGACTTACCGGTAGTTAGTGTGAGTTATTTGTGATCACAGATATGGTTTATTTAAATTCTCTAACCATTTTTGTCTTGCCAAATGGTATAGGAGGGACTGGCATGGAAAAGCAAGGAGACTACAAGTAAGACACTAGGACAGGATTAAGCCTGCACCCCAGACTTGATAAAAATGGGAGTGAAGCCAAATGTGAAATAGTGTAGATGTTAGGAAATGGGAGAGAAACAGGAGAAGAGTTTGTGGTTAGAAATAATGAATGCTGGGTGTTAATTCACCCCTTTAAAAGTGTTTAAATATTTATGAGTTTTTTTAAAAAAGTTATTTTCCAGTCAGTTTCTCTCTCTCTCTCTTTTTTACCATAGTACATTTCCAGTAATAATACCAGAAAAAGCAGCTAAACGAGAAACTTTCAGTTGACTTTTTTTCACTGAATAGCCTATAAAAATCCCTCTTTCACCACTAGATGACCATCCTGTATTGATAGTGGACTAAATTGATTGGTTTCATGGGAGCCAATTAGAAGTTTTGGGGTTGACAAGTATTGAAAATAGTAAATTTAGCACATCAGTGATTAGAATAAACTGAACCCAGATTTTGGAGACTGACAGAAGTATAACATAATATTAATTGATCCCCCAAATGTTACTTAACCTCTGTAAGACTCCATTTTCTAATCAGTAAATGGAAATGACATTAGTTATCCCAAACTGCTATTGTTAAAGATTGAAAAATATATGTATGATTAGTAATCGAAGAAAGTGTGGCATTGGTGTGGAGAAAGTGGCCATGGTGGCTGCTGGGTGTGGGGAATGGGAGGAAGAGATGAGATGTGGAGGCATTTTTGGGACTTGGAGTTGTCCTGGGTGGTGCTGCAGGGACAATTACCAGACATTGTAGGTCCTCTCATGTCCCACTGGATGGAAAGTGGGGAGTGTGGGCTATGATGTGGACCATTGACCATGAGATGCAGTGATGCTCAGAGATATATTCACCAATTGTAATGAATGTGTCATGATGATGGAGGAGAATGTTGCTATGGGGGGAGTAGTGGGGTGAGGGCGTGGGGGGTATATGGGGACCTCATACTTTTTGAATGTAATATTTAAAAAATGAATTAAAAAATAAATACAAGAAAAAAAAGAAAAAAAATTAAGTTTTAAAAAAAATTTTTATTACAAAGCTACAGTCAAAAAGGCATGGTATTGGCATAGGATGGAAATGGATCAATGGAATCTAGGTGAGGGTTCAGGGATGGACCCCTGCCTCTATGGTCAATTGATTTTTTCTATTTTTTAAAAATATTTTTTATTAGAGAAGTTGTGAGCTTACCCAAAAAATCATGCATATTGTGCAGAATTCCCATATAACACCCCTCCACCAACATCTTTATATTGTTGCGGAACAATTGTTACAGATTATGAAAAAATATGATCAATTACCACTAACTATGGTCCATAGCATACACCTGGTATATTTTTCCATACAGCCCCAATTATTAACACTATATATTAATATTGTATATTTGTTATAGTTCATGAGAGAAACTCTCATATTTGTACTATTAACTATAGTCCATCTTCCACCACATGGTTCACTGTGTTATACAGTCCTATGCCTTGTACATTCTATCCAAAGTGTAAACTCAGTGGCTCTCAATTTCATCACAGAATTTTGCAGTTATTGACCCAGTAAACCACTGAACATTTTCCTTACACCCCTACACCCCTATTATTAAAACTTAGCATTGATATAATACCTACTTTGACATTGATGAAGGAATAATATAATATTGCTGTTAACTATAGTCCATATTTTACATTAATTGTGTTATTCCCATGCATCACCATATGCTTACCACCTTGTAATAGTGACATACATTTGTTCTAGTTTATAGAAAGACATTCTTGTATTTGTACTATTAACTTCAATCCTCATCCACATCCAGGCTCACTATTTTACTCAGTATGTAGATTATTCTCTAGCTTTCTTTCATTTGGCATTTACATTCCCTAGACTACCCCTTTCAGCCACAATCACATTTATAAATTAGACATATCAGTTATACTCACTATAATGTGTTACCATCAACTCTATCCATTTCCACACTTTTACAGTCAAGCTAATTGAAAATTCTACATACATTAAGCACCAGTACCCCTTCTCAATCCTCATCCTATCTCCTACTAACATATAGTCTAGGTTGTAATCCCATGTGTTTATTCTTCATAGTTAGTTCATATTTGTAAATTCAAACAATATTTGTCCTTTTGTGTCTGGCTTGTTTCACTTAGCATAATGTTCTCAAGATTCATCCATGTTATCATATGCATCCTAATTTAATTTCTTCTTAGAGCAGCATAGTATTCCATCATATGCATTAACTACCATTTGTCCATTCATTGGTTGATGGCTACTTAGGTTGTTTCAATCTTTTGGCAATTTTGAATAATGCTCCTATGAACATTAGTGTGCAAATGTCTGTTTGTGTCACTGTTTTCAGTTCTTCTGGATATATTCTTAGTAGAGGGATTGCTGAGTCATACAGAAATTCTATATTTAGCTTCCTGAAGAATCACCAAACTATCTTCTACTGAAGCTGCAGCATTCTACATTCCCACCAACAGTGGAAGGTGTTCCTAATTCTCCACATCCTCCCTATAGCACTTGTTTCCTAGGGTTTTTTTTTTTTTTTTCAGTAATGGCCATTCTATGAGGAGTGATATATCTCTTTGTGGTTTTAATTTGCATTTCCCTAATAGCTAGTAATATTGAACATTTTTCATATGATGCTTTTCCATTTGTGCTTGCTCTTGGGAGAAACGTCTATTTTAAATATTTTGACCATTTTTTAATTGGATTACTTACTCTATTATTGTTGAGTTGTATGATCTCTTTATGTAGCATGGAAATCAAACCCTTATTGAATATGTGGTTTCTAAACATTTTCTCCCATTGAGTGAGTTGTCTTTTCACCTTCTTGAAAACGTCCTTTGAAACATGAAAGTGAGGAGTTCCCATTTATCCATTTTTTTTTTCATTCCTCATACTCAGTGTAAGGTTTAAGAACCCCCAACTACCACCAGGTCTTCAACATGTTTCCCTATATTTTCTTCTAGGAATTTTATTGTTCATGCTTTTATATTTGGGTCTTTGATCCATTTTGAGTTGATTTTTGTATAAGGTGTGAGGTAGGGGTCCTCTTTCTTTCTTTTGTCTATGGATATCCAGCTCTCCCAGCACTATTTGTTGAATAGACTGTTCTGCCTGGACGAGCTTGACAGCCTTGTCAAAAGTCACTTGACCATAGATGTGGGGGTTTGCCACTGGACCATCAATTTGGTTTCATTGGTTTATGTATCTGTCTTTGTACTGCTACTCTGCTGTTTTTTTGTTTTTTTTTTTACCACTGTGGCTAGGTAATATAACTTAAAGTCTGAAAGTGAGAGTCTTCCAACTTCACTTTTCCTTTTTAAGATGTTTCTGGCTATTCAGGACCCCTTACTTTTCCAAATAAAGTTGATAATTGTGTTTTCCATTTGTTTAAAAAATGCTTATGGAATTTTTATCAGGATTGCATTGAATCTATGTATCAGTTTGGGTAGAACTGACATCTTAATGATATTTAGTCTTCCAACCCATGAGCATGGGTCTTCCAATTATTTAGGCCTTTTAAATTTCTTTTAACAATGCATTATAATTTTCTGAAGACAAGTGCTTTACATCCTTGGTTAAGTTTATTCCTAAATATTTGATTAAATGTCAATATTGTAAATGGAAAAAAAAAAGAAAAATATATGTAAAGTTTTCAGCAAGACTCCTGGAAGAGAGTATATATTCTCTGTAAGCTACCCATTGTTAACTTTGTGGTTATTAAAGAACTTATTCCTTTACTTGCTAAATACATATTAAGGGCCTATTATGGGTCAATCACTATTCTAAATACTCACTATGCCATAGTGTAGGGGATTGAATTATTGGTCCCAATTCATTACCACTCCCTTTTCTAGGTGTTTTCTTCTCTCTCTCAAAAACAGAGCAAATTTCCCCACATCTAGACATTGGGCTCAGCCAAGGGACTTGCTGGAACCAAAAAAACATAGGCTGAAGTCTCAGTAAGTCACTTCCAAGCCTATCCCTTAAGAAGCATTGGGTGCTTTTATTTGCTTCCTTCTGTGTCTACCATTGCCATGGGCAAGGCACACCTCCTGCCCCAGAATGAAACATCTGAAGCAGACCAGAGCCACACCTGCAGCTACCGGTCAAGCTCATTGGATCCACAGCTAGAAGCACAGCTCTCAGTCAAACCAGTCTAAATCAGGGGTTTGGCATTTCTGACCTGTGGGTCAATCCAACCCATGGCTTAATTCTGTATGGATTGTAGGCCCAAAGCGGCTTTTTTATTGTTCAAGAGTTGTGTTTTGTTTGTTTCTTAAAGTGGTGGTTTGAAACTGAGTGTATCACTGGAAAAAGCTAATCCATCTGTGGGTATAAACCTATCATATGTAGGTTTTCATAAGATTACTTCAGTTAGGGCTTGGCCCAGGGTGGATCTTAATCCTCTTATTAGAGTCTTTTATAAACAATCTGAATACAGAGAGAGAGGGGGAGAGAGAGAGAGAGAGAGAGAGAGAGAGAGAGAGAGAGAGAGAGAGAGAGAGAGAGAGAAAGCTGAAAGCAATGAAACCTGAAGGAGAAGGGAGAGACCAGCAGATGCTGCCATGTGCCTTGAGAGGTGGCAGAGGTGTCGAGGATCACTGGCAGCCACTCTTTGGGAAGAAAGTATTGTCTTGGAAATGCCTTGATTTAAACATTCTCATGGTCTCATAACTGTAGGCTTGTAAGCTAATAAATTCCTCCTGTTAAAAGTCAACCCATTTTATGGTTGAACAGCCTAGCAAACTAAGACAAACAAACAAAGAAGAATCTCTAATGGAGCATATATGTCTGCAAAGCTTAAAATATTTACTTTCTGACCTATTACTGAAAAAGTTTGCAGACTCCAGGTCTAGACCAGCCCACACTTGCCAAGCAACAGACCATGAATTCCTCACCAAGTTCAGAAGAGCTCCCCTGCCAACTTCCAGTGTAGAGACAGCAGTGTTTATTGCTGTGTATCACTGAGATTTTGTGGTTTCTAGCATTACTGTGACAACAGCTAAGTGATAGAAATGGTGACAGAAAACAGACATGGCCCCTACCCTCACCGGGCTCACATTTTGGTTAAACAGAAGCTATTGAATAATAATAGGAACAAATACACACATACAGATTTTGATAATGTTATTCAGAGAGATACGAGAGATCAGAGGTTTGAAATTGGAAATGGGATGTTTGAAATAGTCACTGAGGAGAATGGAGAGTGAAATGATCTTAAGTGCATAGTAGGATTGCCCGACCGTGTTGAGAGTCCATTTGACTGACTTTCTAGGGACACCAATCTGTTCTGTGTCCATTTTCTGTATAGTGCTCAGCTGCTTGGGGGTGGAAGGGAGAAAGAACATTGTTGGCTTCATCCAGGATTACTGGGTTTTACAATACAGGTGTGATGACAGAGCCGAAGGTACAGGAACTTGGGGTATCAAGATTTACTGAAATGAGAATGGAGTCCTAGACCCAAGAGGAGGGCTGGTAGAGATTGAGAGAATGTTACGAGGTCAGAGGCCTAAAGGAACTAAAGAATTTAAAGAACAGGTGGAGTCAGTGTGGTTTATAATGAAGTTAAAAGAAGACCAAGTTTATGGTCAGAATATCTGTTGTGTTGGTGACTGTGGAATGCATGCTTTACAATCTTTCTTGATCATGGAAACATACACACTCTCTCTCTTTCTTCCTCTTTCTTATAGGGAGCATCACAAGACAACTATTAATCAGATGAATATTTTGGTGAATTTCTAAATTGTTGTTTTCTTTACATTCAATTATGCCTCAAAGATCATGCTCCTGAGTCTCGTGCTTGTCGATTTCAAGTACATATTAGCATTTTAAAATTCATAGAAGTCATGCAGGAAAGAGTCTTTTAACATGTGAATTCAGCATTTCAGAGACTTTTTTGACTATCAAAATCTTTTATCACTTAATATCTACTAATATCCTGCAGTGGAAAATATTTTAGTGAAGAATGGTGTCAGCAAGTCAATTGTATTAATGTATCTGAGGAAAGAGTGTGTCCACAGGAAGAAAGAGGATTTATGGGTCTAAAGTGTAGCCGCAGAGCAAGTCATTCACTGATCCATGCAATCTCTGATCCCTGCTACATGCCATTCACCTTGGGACACAATGGGAAATTAGACATCACGTCTCTCCACAAGTTTACTATTTAGTTAAAGACACAGAGACACTAACAAACAAAATGAAAAATTACCATGCTGCATGATTAACCCTAATAAAGGATGATACCAATTTCTTTCCAGGAAGGGGAGCTATGTCCACATTATACTTGGTGTTGGAGGCAAGCTGAGGCTGAATGAAGGATAAGAAAATGCTTTTAGGGGGAGGTAACTTCAGTTGGGCTGACATGTTGATAATTTACTGGAATATACCTGAACCCAGACAGGTCAATACTATATATATATATGTTAGTTAAATTTTCATTCTGGGGGTAGTCTGGATCAATGAGAATCTTTCTCCAGCAGTAGTGAGCATTTTATCAGAGAGCCACCTTTGAGTGCTCTTTCAATTATCCATATCTTGATCAAGACTCAAGGTCTTAATGCTTAGCATAGAAAATATATTTTAAAGGTGAAATTAGTTTGTTTTTTTCAAATTTATTCTGATGAATGTGAGAGAGATTAAAAATACTCAAGATTAGTTAAAATATATCATGAGACACTCCATCTTTTTGTGTGTCTGTCCTGTGGCATCAAGCTTCCAGTATGACCCCATAGAAATCATCTATCCAGTCATTGTTAGAAGGATTTTCTTTCTCACCCACCTCAGACTTCTTCAGCAGTTTACCCGTAGCCACCAAAAAGAGCCTAGGGAGTCAGTGCCTAAATCTGAACAGGCGTAGACATGAAGAAGCATTACGAATTTAGGAAACTCCAATTAGTTTCACATAGAATCAAGGGGAAAGTGAACTAAAGAGGGAGAGATTAAGTATCTACCACCATCCAGGGAAAACTCGGTCCTTTTTTTCCTTTCCCTTCCCCGTCCTCCACTCTGCTGTTTTTGCTGTCTGTGTCCATTCACTGTGTGATCTTCTGTATCTATTTCTTTTTGTCTTCTCTTCTTGTCTTCTTCCTCTAGGATTCACAGGGATTTGGTCCTGGGGCACTCCGAGGTTCTCTGTCAATTGCATCACCTCAGTTCCTGGTCTCTGCTCCACTTCACTTTGACTTTCCCCTTCGTCTCTCTTTTGTTGTGTCATCATCTTGCTGTGTGACTCACTTGCATGGGCACTGGCTCACTGCATGGGCACTCAGTTTCCTGTGTGGGCACTTGGTTCGCCAAGCAGGCACCCACATGGGCACGTGACTTGCCATGCGGACACTCAGCTTGCCACTCAGGCACTCGCATGGGCACTTGGCTTGCCACATGGGCACTCGACTTGCTGTGTGGGCACTCAGCCCTCCATGTGGGCATTGGCTTGCCATGCATGAACTCTTTCTCTTCTTTTTCACCAGGAAGTCCCAGGGACCAAACCTGGGTCCTCCCATATGGTAGGTGGAGGCCCTATCACTTGGACCTCATCCACTCCCCAAAACTTGGTCTTAATTGCATAGTAAATACAATAACTTTTTAGGTAACAATAGATGCATCAGGTTTCAGCAGCTTGATAAAACACCCATTTAGTCTAGGCTACTGATTTCTTTTCTTTGATTGTATTTTGGCTTTCCATTATAAATTGTATTAAGTAAGAGATTGTATTAACCAGGTAATGCAATTATTGAGCTCTCTTTGGAAGTTATATTACTCAGTAAATTGTAATGCATTGGCATTCTGGTTTGTGTCCAATCTATTTGGGGAGGTTAGCATGAAACCTTCCAATAAATATGGTCAATTCTTCCTGCACTCAGAAGCTCAAGTTTCTGGACACGCAAAGCTGGGGTTCAGAACCTTGGCTGTGGTACCTCCAGTACCTTCTGAGATCCTCCCTGAATCCAGTGACAAACTTTTCCCAAAATGGAACTATGGGGGATTTTCCATAGACTGGTGAAATTTGGGTAGTGAAATGTTAAGAGTGTGTATAGTTTGTAAAACAATAAAAGTTAGTCTGAGAAAACTGGTGGGAAAATAGCAACTGGAGTGAAAAATATGTGGTTCTCCTATCGTTCCATATACTTAAAGAGCATAATCAGTCCTAAGGAAGCATCGTGTCCTGCTATTTTGAATCTATTTCATTTATTATAAGCACACCAACCTTGCTTTCATGGGTATAGAGGAATATTAGGGCTGAAAAGGGGGAGAGGAGGGTGTGAACAAGACAGAAAATGAGATCTGAGAGGAGATTCAGGAGGTAAAAGGAAAGTGACAGCAGCAGTGGAAATTTAAATGTAATATTATTTACAAAATAGAAATGTTAACCTTAAATGAGATATTTGAAAGGATGTAATCAGTGCTGTTATTATTATAGGTCTCAGATAACTGAGTCAGGCTAATTTAGGAAAAGGAAAGACGAGTCTAAAACCTGATAGAAAAACATGGTCACAAAAGATGTGGCCATAAAACCCTGCCTAGAACCCACTGAGGGACCAAGGATGCTGCCAGAGGACCCCACGGAACCGGAACCGGCCTTAAAAGCCCTACTTGGAATGAGATCGTTTGGGGTCAAGGCAAAGCCCAGGATACCCTCGAGGGGCCGCATCACCGGGGCCCCTGGGGAACTGACAGTGGGGTAATGGATCAGAACAGCAGACAGCTGGGGCCCCTCCCCCAAACATCAGCAGGGGAGGAATAATTAAGAGCTTAAAAGGTGACCACACAAGCCAAATCTGTCTGCAGCAGCCCGCACCTACATCTGGGGATGCACAATCTGCTATTTTTCCCTTTTCTGTTCTCTTCTCCCATTTTCTCAATAAACTACTAGTCTAACTAAATGGGCATGTCCTTAAATTCTTTTATGTAACAGAGCCAAGAACCTAGAGGTATCCATCAACCCCGACTTCCCCAGACTTCATCACAACTAATCAATATATGTTCACAAATCATCCAGGGATTCAAATCTTTTTGGAATACTGTATAGAGTCTGGTTCTTTCCAAAGTGGTTCTTAAAATGCAGTCCAGGGATCCTTTCTGAAAAATTATGTTCATAATAATATTTGGACTGTATTTGCCTTTTTCGCTCTTTCCTGAGTGAAAAGCTTTCCAGAAGCTATATGCAGTATGATATTTCAACAGATTGAATGCAGAAGCAGATATGAAAATCCAGCTATCTTTCATTAAACCGGACATTTAAGAAATTTGCAAAAGGTAAAACAATGCCACTCTGCTCATGAATGCTTTTTGTTTTGAAAAATCATAACTTTTCTTAAAGTTATCTTGCTTATATTAACCTAATAGGTTTATTTTCCTTCTATTTAAATTAATTGATAGATAAATTTTCAGAAATTTCTCAGATTAATTTCTAACATGGTAATTATTGTATATAACCCACGTAAACTAAAGCTCAATAATTTCTAAGAGAGTAAATAGGTCCTGAGACCAAAAAGGTTAAAACCACTGGTTTAGTCAAATGAGGCTTACAATATTTGACACTATCCATTTATTTTCTTCTATCTGAACTAAACTAAACCATAGGGAAAAAATCAGCTTCATGTGTGTGCCTTAGCTATTGTAGGCTAAGACTATTGATCTAAACGGGTCTGAAGATACTGGCAAATTTTTTATTTGAATGAGATGGTGTCTCAATGGCACAGAAGGAAAAAAAAAAACAAAAACCTTTTTATTCTTTCTACAATGCTAAATTTCTCTTTCTGATGACTTAGCATATTCAGCACCCATTCTGCAGTATTATGTGAATTTCCAAGTGCTGAAATTTAAAGGAATTTATGATGATTGTTAGACTCAGAAGCAACTTGAAAAGTCCCTACACATTTACATGACTATAAACTGAGCTTCCAGAGAACTCTCAGAGGCACCAGATCTCAGCGACCTAAACTTTAATGGCAAATTTCTACACCGTGGCAGACGCTGAAACAGCACAGAGATAAAATATGAGATCTTTCCAGATTGAAGTCGGTTCACCTGAATGTAAGGAACTGTGTGCATTGCTTTGACTTAGGATGTGAAGAATTCATGGCCATGCATTTGTTGACTGCTATTAAGAGAGTTGACAGCTGTGGATAGGGATATCCCTACTGTTAATAGTTCACGAGTGCCAAGGAGCCATCCCAGTATATTTTTAAAATATAGCTTATTTCAGCAAAAAACAATATGGGTTTTCTCCTTTTAAGAAATATTTACCAGTAAAATAATCCAATGGAATTACAGGAAAAATTGCGTCCCACTTGCCCCAACATGTATGAAGGGCTAATCTGCTACTTTTCTTTTACTATTCAGAGAAATCTATACAACTACCCATCTCTCTACTTTGTGATCTTACCCTCTTTAAGTCTTGTTATGTAGAGAATGGTGCAATGAGAGAGAGAGAGAGAGAGAGAGAGAAATGGCTAAGCAACCAAAACAAATGTAATGTTTTTAAAATATTTTTCCCCACAGACCAGATTGCAATTTAGTCTTGCCATTCTATCAAATGCTATGACACTTCACAAAGCTGCCTAATGCAAAATTGGCCAGGTTTAACATAATAGCTGGCTGCATAGAACATGAGATTGCAAATGTCACAGGAAAGAGATGATGGGATATTTATATATGCTGTATAGATATGTTGGCTAAACTGCTTGAAGGAATGCTGTTATAACTGATTATTTTGGCTACAGATTTGGACCCCAAATGGCTTTTTGTATTGCAGGCATCTAGGCTCCAAAGTCTCGTAGGGCAGCCTCCTTTCTCTTGCGCCAGACTTGTACCCAGTAACCACTCTGCTTGATACCTGCTGCTGTGGTACTCGCAGGGAGAAAGTGACTTAACTTAAGGGCTAATGAAAGCACTCCTGAGACTTAGCCTCTGTTTCTAGGCAATCTGCCCAGAAAGTCTTGCTTCCCTCTCACCTCTGGATCAAGAAGGTCACTGGGCCTGGCTTGCATGCATGATGCCTTAATCATCTGCCTCGTGCTCAAGCAAATGCTAAGATGCAGAGTCACACTTAGGATATGGAGGAGTTCAAATGATCTTGGCACAAAGTGATATGCTTTTAGTCATTTTTCATTTCTTGATTTAAATAAAGAACATTCAAAGTAGATTACTCCATTTTTAACTCTGCAATACATTGCGGTAAGCATTTGGTACATTTTGCACCACAACAGGAAGATGGAATTTTTCCATATAGAATTTAGTATTATGGCACTAATTGTTCATCCTTATATATTGCTTCTAATGTGCCAGGCAGTATTTTCATTTAATCCTTATAATAAACATATGAGGTAGCATCCTTGTTATACTCATTCTAAAGAAGAGGGAATTGAGACAAAGAGAAGTTAAATAACTCGACCAAGGACACACAGCTAAGCTATTAAGTGGTAGAGCCAGCATTTGACTTCTGACTGGTGAGCAGTATGTTCTTTTAATCATGATGCTATACTTCTCGCCAATAAATAAGACAGTACTCAAAAGCACAGTACCACTTTCGTAATCCCTTCCACAGGCAGGACTGTCTCGCACCTTCTGACCTACAGGTCCTTAAAGAGATGCTAACGTGCTGGAGGACTTGAGGCAGCAAAAACCGAAGCGCAGGCTGATGTATCAGTCTGCTTAGACTAGGTTACGCTGTGCTGGTAACAAACATGCCTATTATCTGGATGGCTTAAGGCAGCAAAGGTTTCTTTTTCCATTCATGTTCCATTTCCATGCTAGGCTCCCGGAGGGCTCTGCATTGCAGTGCAGTTGTCTTCACAAGATGCGCCAGGACTTGCTAGCCCTTCCCTGGAGTAGGGTTGAGGGAAGCCTCTGACAACGCATTCATTGGCTACTAAAGCTTCTGCCTGGCAGGGATGCACATCATTTCCCCTCATATTTTCTTGGGCAAAGAGAGCCACATTACTTAACTCCAAGGCAGCACTCCTCTCATGTGCCCTGAAGGATGGAGAGTTGGGATATAGAAGAACAGTGTAAAGACCATCACAGCAGGGTCCCCATGTGAAGGACTGGGGAGGAGAGACTCAGCAAGGAGAGTCTCTCACAAGGTCAGTCCTAGGGCTGGGGGCACTGGTCCTTGACACGTAAGTCATCGTAATCGCAGCTTGTCTCTTATTTGGGATGCCTTTTATGGACACTGCAAACAAGGTTAGGAGTTCTGCTATGTGCTCTTTTAGCACCTGCTTCCCCTTTCATATCATGCATCATGTTTGTCATTATTTATTCTTTTCTACATAGGATTTTATCCATGTTCCATGAAGGCAGAGCAGTGAGTGAATTTGCATTGGTCATCACTCTATTCAATGGTCCTCCACCCCACCCTGATACTTCAAGATTCAAATCAGTTCAATTAATATTTATGAAGCCAGGAGGAGCAAACAGGGAAAGGAATTTATCCCTGGCATACACTGACTTTTTAGGTCAGTTTCCCTCAAGTACCTTACATAATTAAGCAGTAGACCCACATGCTCAATCCGTCAGTCTGAGGCCTAGCGTAACTTTTGAGGCAAAGAGAAAGGTTCTTTCTCCTCCCTGACCACCAACCTTGATGGTATATTAAACAGGAGACCAAGTTTTTCATTCCACATGTAGCACTTAAAGGTCTAAAAATGCAAATATCTGGGAGAATTACTTTGTCACTGTGAATTATAATCAAAGTAAACCTCTCCTGACTTAATAGCAGGTGAGAAAGCCAGAAGGCTAGCCTCCTTAAAAGGGGAAGGGGGAGGCCAGTGAACGAAATAAAAATGGAATAGAAAGGAGAGTCTGGAAGTGAGGAGATGAGTAATTTGGACTCTGTAAATGTTGCTGCAAGCCTAGCCTAATTCACCTCTTCAACCAAAGTTCCTCCATTATGTCTGGATTATGGATTTTATGCCCATAGTGGCCAGAATGCCTTGGTGGGAATCATGAACACAACACATAAATCACGACCAAGGCTGAAAGCTGAGCACTGATGCAAAGAAATAAGAGCATTATGTCTGGCCTTTTTTAAGGAGCTCCATCACCTTTGCTTTTCTCCCATCTTGCCCCCAACATCATCAGACATTGCACAGAGACACATTCGGGCTTTGGCTGTGTTCTCCTGGGAGAGAAGAGTTAATGGATTTTGAAGCACAAAGCATAACAAATGGTCTCTTTTGTTTGATCTAAAAAGCAATGCAGTCTACCTCATGTTATACATGGGTGACTAGGTCATGTGCAAATTTGGGGGTAATTAATAATATTTAAACACACATTTCTTTGATAATTTAAAATCACAGTACCTTCATTTTTTCATTAGAATGAAGCACTTTACAAATCTAATAGTATTAAGTCAAAGTGATCACCATTAATAAAGCAGGGGAAAAACCTTTCTAAGATGAAAATCTCTTCTTTAACCAAGAGTACATAAAAAACAATGTAGAAAGCTTCTAGTTTCTTAAAGCAGTCATGCATCATAAATTATGCTTCATGACTGATCTTAGGTAGAGTGGGGTTATCTGAGAGTAGAAGCAAAATAAACATTAAAAAGTTCAAATGACACAGAATGCTGCAGAAAGACCCAAGGTGGAAAAGTCCCTGTTAGTGCCACTTCATTCCTCTTTCTTTTGCTATCTGAGTCTGGATTATTTACAGGATAGTATTAATTAGAAACTCAGTTATAGTAGTTGGGGCGGGGGGGTCCCTTTATTTTGTTTTCCTTAATCAGCAGAGCTACCTGACACGAAAGGGAGGCTTTGTTCTGAAATACAATTGGAAAAGCAGGATTTCCTTAAAAGAGGAAAATTGGGTCTTTTTCATATGGGGCTATAAAGCTAAATGTAATCCAAAGAGTTTTTTTCTAGGAAAGGGCAAGTCATTTTTAGAAAAAATCTCTACTTCTTTGTACTCTGCATATTAAATTCCCAAGTGTTACTCTGATATTTCCATGAGGTGCCATTGGTGCCTCAAAGAGTAGGAGCCTTTCTCCGGACTGGGACTGTTCTCACCATGGTTTGTTGGAGCCAATCTATAATAGCACAAAACATTCATCACAATTTGACTAAATTAAAGTCACACGAGAATCGTCTGCATATCTATGAGTGTGATGATGTGTGTGAGAAGCAAGAGCGACTAGATCTCGGCTCTGGTATCTAGTAACACTAATGTTGACTAGTGTATTGGCCTAGAGAGTTTTGTATTACGTAAAACTCTCTGTAATAAGGGTGAAAGGAAAAAATAGATATTTCAAGAATAGCTAAACGTACAACAGCTAAAGTGTTGTGGATTAAGTCAGGACTCTGTTGGTTTTAAAATGGAAGCATTCTTGAGGGAGCCGAAGGAAACTTGATGTAGGGCATGAAGGCTGGATTCTTATCCCAGTCTTCTCAATTCCCAGGTGCAGCACCTGAACAAATTATGAAACCTTTTTAAATTTCAGTTTCCTCATCTGTAGAACATATAACACCTAATTTACAGGGTTTGGTAAGTGGTAAATTATGTTAATTATACCCTACCTGCACCTAAAGGATCTGAGGTAGCTAACTAGAACATATGTGGAATAGTATCAACAAGGTTGCCAAAGAAAGAAGATTAAGCATCAGGTTGACCTCTGAGCTTCCTGCAAGTCAGGATAAAAATGAAAATCAGAAGAGTTACATGAAAGGATCAATAGAAGCAAGAGGAAATGGACTAATTTCTCAAAAGATTCTAATGTCGCTCATGGAAACTAAGTAATATAATGGATAAAATCATTGAAGCAAAAGTGGAAAGGGATTGTATATGTCTGTTTCCTATTCATAAAAGCCAAGGGCAGCACTTAGACAACTCAGTAAGATTAACCTGAATGGGATCCAAATAGGCAGCTTGTTAGTGGTTTAACTTAGCACAAAGATATAGACCAGAGGTGTGGTGTTACAGTGTTTCATGTAACTTTGATAAAGAGTTCCTTTCTCAGTCTGTTTTCACAGGAGCTCAATAGAAGATAATTTTTGTTTATTTAGTGAGAACAGATTGGTCTGTAAATTTTGCAAACTAGGTTAAATAGGGTAGTCTTGCCAATGCAAGTATAATATTTTTAAACTCACTCTAATATATTTTTTTCTCCTTTACCTTATGTGCCTTTTATTCAGCCAGGACTATCCATTTGCCTTGGGGAAAATTTGGGTAGTTTAAAGCAGACATGCAAAGAGAAACAAAGAGGCAATATTAAGAGTTCTATATATGAAAGAAGATTATCGAGCCACAACAATACATAGTTGTGAAAGTTGTGCTTTGGGGGAAAAGAACAAGTCTTCCTAATTTTATTTTTAATCATCTATTTCCATATTGAGTCAGTCCTTGCAAGAACATCAGAGTTGCCAGAAGAGGAGAGAACTTTGGTAATTTCCTGTCAAATAGGAAGTGTGGGAGTAGGAATAAAAGCCCACGTGTTGAGCTCGGAGAAGTGTGAGACACAGGCAAGAGAGGCAGGCTGTCTGTCATGTTTGAAGTTCCAAGAGGAGATAGTTGGGCTTGATAGACTTAATGGAAAACTAAAAGGAGAAGGACTTTTGCCATGTTCTCTGCCACCTGCCTGGATTGTCCCTCACCAATAACCTGTGCATAGCATGAGGATGATCCAGAGGTTCCTACGTAGCCCAAGAAGGGCCAAGAAGGAAACTAGGATTCAGGCTGGGAAACATGCCAGGGCCCTGCCAGGGAAATGGTCGTGGGTTGGAGGGTTTCACTGTGCGCTGTCTGGGGGTTCGCCCTAAGGGCCCAGACCTCAGGGCCATCTGGACTGCCGGCAGCAAGAGGTGATGACCAAAGGCCCTGAAGGCAGACACGAGGCTCTGAGTTACACCAGCCCGTGGAATTCATCAGCAGATGCCACCAGTATGCACAGGGTTGTACCCGAAAGACACCTCAGTCTTGCAGATGAGACCACATGCATGCAGTCTTGCGGATGAGACCAGCATGCAGACCACAGAAGTAGAAACTCCTCAACTGCCAGCCTGCTTTCTTCCCTTTCTACTCAGGCACCATCTTGGGAAGAAGGAAGGAGAAAGGAGAAACAGCACTGGTCCTGAGGTGAACTTTGAGTTGACAAAATATATCTGAAATCTAGACTATTTTTAATAACAACAACAAAATAAGATACTATTAACTGGCAATTTAAAACAAAGTGCCCTCCCTTTATTCCCAGAGTGGTGAGGCTCATGAGGAAGAGTAGGATTAGGTACAGAAAAGAAAAAATTTACATTTTCTGATAACATCTGGGCTGTCATGTGGATAAAATTTTGAAAACTCAAGTTAGGAAAACGAAAGAGTGGCTTCTCAATTCTGACAGAAGCTCAGCCTCTTCAGCTCAGCGCAGAAGTTTGTAGTCAGACGGTTTGGAGCCTGTCTAGGGTCCTTCTCCAAGTTGAGATCGGTTCAGGCAGTGAGATAAACGTTGGACTGAAACTCCACATTCACCACAGAGAACACAGCAGAAATGATTTTGGCTTAAAAACACTTCACACTGCGAGAATGGTCCCCCGCAACTAGCAGGAGAAAAGCTGCAGCGGGGATTCTGAGAAATGTCTGATTTAGAGCAGCATTGATTCTCAGTGTGCCTGCCAAGAATGGTTAGCTGTGAAATGTACCCCCAGGAAAGCGAGTGAGTTCACTGGCTTGATGGAGTTATTTGGAACTGACCGATTGAATTTTGAAGAAAGTTTAGCAAAGACAATAATCTCAGCTTTGACATAATTAAAGTTGAGCCGTTCTTTCTGTCTGTAGCTCTATACCAAGACCAACTGCCTCTGGGAGACGCTCTTGGTGTTTGAGAGTAAAATTTTGTCATTCGCATAAAGTATAACACTTGTCTTCCCATTTTTATGTTACAAAAGGTCATACTCCAGTCTCATAAAAATTGATATTGGCCCATTAAAAGTGTGTGATAAAGAGGAGTTGAGCTTCTGGTGATCTAATGGAACAATGTTTTAGGAATCACCTGTCAAGGTAAACTCCACCTCTACCCCCACCCTGTTCCCCTAGTCAGTAAAACAAGTTTGCTAAATCTAAATGATTTTCACCAAATACAAATAAAGCATTTGGAGTTGGACTGACTAGGGATTAAATTGTCTTTCTCTATGACATCGGTCAAGTTACTTCTTAGATGAAAACACAGCTGAAAAGTGGGCCTAATGCTCCAATAATACGTCTCATTGAAATTCTGAGAAAAGTTTGGCACATAATATATGTTCAATATATGCTAAGCTGCCCCCCTTGTCTACTATAACATCATCTTTGCCCAAATTCTGACCACAAATATGAAATCTTGTGAGTTCTGCCCCATAAGCTTTCATTGTTGAATTTTAAAACATTTTGGCAAAGGAACTCTGACTTTAAAATTTCCCCTCCACTGATTTGTAAATATTTTTAAGCACAAAGAACTATACAGACATCCCTGTTTCCTTTAAAAAATTACAGAGGAAAGTTTTCGTCAAACTGTCTTTTAATCAAGATAGTGAAAAGAACTGGATTATTATTATTTTTATTATTCTTCTTGCCTTCTAATGAACATTCTTTATTTGATCAATTTGGAGTAAGATAGTAAAACACAAAACAGTTCAGTTAATGGCATCAGAGTGAAATTTTTTTAAGTGATTATGAATTACTATTTTCACAAATATGTTTGGGGACCAAGGACTATGCCTAAACTTAAACCACTAGTATCTTCTGGATTTGTTCTGCAGATGGGGAAATGAGTGATTTTATTTTATCTTATAAATAAAATAACCTTAACCTCCTAAACCATGATTCTGAGAGCATATTTCCCTCAGTTGGCCAACTGGGCACAGATAAGATTTTTTTTCTCTGAAAACATTTGATTCAATGGCTTCACTGGCTTGACTGCAACTAACTATAATATTGAAAAAAATCATTTAACCTTTTGAATCCACTCTTCTTCCTTTATACAAAAAATATGCCAACTTAGTTATCTCCAATGTCTCTTCTAAAATACTAAGAATCTCTCGAAGCCTAAGTGTTGTATAGAAAGAAATGATCTGAGATGGAAACTGAGTAGGTTAAAAAAGACATGAACTGAAAGTTTCTCCAGTTTCCCTAACTTTGGTTCTTAGAGAAGTTCTTGCCTGACCCATTATGATTTATGTGACTACTATGTGTCTAGCATTTGCTGTACTCTGGAATCCAAGGCAAACAGTCCCTGCCCTCATGGGCTTCACTGTTTAGTTGAGAAGCAACTCTAATAAATACTCTAGGTATGGATGTGATTATAGTTAGAGCACAAAAACAGTTTGGGAATAGCACTAGAAGTATTACTACTAGATCATTGAAATTAGAGTTTCTTATGTCAAATAATTTTCCTCTTAGAAAGAATTCTCCTTTCAGAGCTGGATAGTGTTTTGGGTTCAGAACCAAGCTCAATGAGATAAGGGTGGGTAAATAAAAGACATTTATTCAGTATGCTATTGTGCAATGGGTCACATTCAGTTTCTAATGATCATCAACTGGAAACCAACTTCATTAACCATTGAGTAATTAATAACCCTCTCATGAATAATGGTCAAGGTAATTTTAGAAACAGCCATTTAGCTGACACATCAAAGGTGACCAAACATGTCTAACCAGTGAAAAATTAAACCACATCCCCTCATCAATTTGTTGTCAGATAAGTTAATGGAGTTTCCTACAGAACAGGTTTTATTTTTACTTTTCTGGCTTTATCTATATGACCTTGATTTGGATAGAGAAAAGGTTTTCAGAGAAAAGAATGACAGTGATGTTAGTGATTCTCAAACTGTTATTCTAGTGCATTGTCAAAGGTCACCCTCATCCTTGATCTTAGTTTCACCGTTTTCCTTGAGAAGAACTTTGTAAGAAGTCCGTGCCTTTTAAAGCAGTAATATCATTTTTTTGCTGGTTCAGCTGCTGAGAAAATTATTGTGTTCTCACCTGAGCTATGGTCTTGAAATATTGGGAGTCAGTAGAAAATAAATTTCATGAGAGAGAAGGAGTGTCAGAGACAAAGACATAGAAGAGGAAGGAGGCAAGTGACAAAGTCAAGGGATGAAAACTTGAAGAAGATGGCAATATTATTGGTGTGGACTCTAAAGGAAAAGAAAACCAATTACAAATTCCTTACATTTCTCAATTTCAGATATGTTATACTCAACTAAATTATATAAGTGAATTCATAGCCACTAAACAAAATTGAATTTTTTTCTATGACAAGAGGCTGATAATACTAATGCCAATTTTTCTTTTCCTTTACATCCCCTTATCCAATGAATTCCATGGCCCACCACTACAAACACAGACTTACAACTACTCCTACTCTCCTTGAACACTGCTTCTTAAATCATGGTCATTTGGCAAAACCTCAATTCTAGGTCAACCTAATTTTTCTGCCTACTCCATGCTGACCATGCCAACTGGTCACATTTTATATTCATGACCCCAAATCCAAAAAGGACACTATGATGCTCTTCAATTCTACTTTAATACATTAGTTTTCATATCCTTTAACCCTTGTTCTCTCCCATATTCTCTCACTCTCTCAGCTAATGACCTTGACTCAATCTTCATTTTCAACATGAAGAAAACAAATAGACCTTACTCATTTTCCACAAAAATGAAAACCTACTTGCATTGGAACCCACTTTTTCCTCTTTTTTTCGGTTACAATGGATAAAATGTCCTAGTTTCTATCAAGGGCCAACCCTTCCTCCATCTGTGCTCTGAAATGCAACCTCTTTCTTCTCAAGGACTTTGTTCCCAAAAGTATGACAATTTCTGCATAATCAATTTCTCATTCTATTTGGCATCATAACCACTAGCATACAAAAATTCTTTTATCTATGATCTTCAAAGTCATCCTTGGAGCTGGAAGCAATGATACTCCAGTAGCATTGAGCATATCTACAACAGATATTAGTTTTTAAATACCATTTTCCAATAAAAGGAACCTTGGAGAACTGGTTGATTCCAGGGCTGGATTAGGGAAATATGTGATGAGTCTGTAGCACCTTGTGGAGCTGGCAATAAGGAAATACACGTACAACAGGTATGTATACAAATTAAAGAAAGAAAGGTGAAACACAGGAAAGAAAGAAAAGCTAAAAGGATTGGAAAATGTAAAAATGTCATAGAAGAAAACTTGAAAGTTGTTTCTAATGGCCGAAATTAAAACCACCTAAACAAAGAGAATACATGATGATAGTATTGGGTTGTAATAAAAAGAATAAAAGGAATAGCCAAGAGTCCATACTGATACAAATAAGTAACTGAATATCTAACTAACTGACTAACTAAATAAGTGGTGTAGGGAAGTGATAACTCTTCTTTACAGAAGAATTCAAAGTAATGACTGTAGAGTGAATGACGAAAATGGAAGTTGCTAGCAGAATGCCATAGTAATATTTACTGGAGGCAAGACCTACCGATTTTAATTTTGAATTGAAAAAGGTTTAATCAGAAATAGGTCTGCATGGTCTTGAAGCATCTTCTCTGAAACATTTATTATGACCAAGGGAAAAAATAGTAACTTTACAGTGCAGACTCCTGGCAGACACCAGCTTAGCCAAGTAATCCCAGGCAATAGCTCCAGTACTACTTGGACCCTGATATAATTCATTGAGAAGGGCACATCACTTCTGGGTTGTCCTTTTCAATAATACCCTCAATTGAATCATAAGGACACACCAGACAAACCCAAACTGCGGGGCATTCTTTAGAATAACTGACTTATATACTCTTCAAAAGTGCCAAGGAAAGGTCATGAAAGATAAGGAAAGCCTGAGGAACAGTTACAGTTTGGAGGAGACAAAGCAAGAATGACAACTAATTACAATGCAGGATCTTGAACTGGATCCTGGAAGAAGAAAAACAAAAAGAAAATGTAAGTGGAAAACTAAGTTCTGTAGTATTGCTACAAAGATAAATTTTTTAGTTTTGATAAATGTTCCATAGCTACATAAAATGTTAACATAAGGAGAAGCTGGGTGAATGGTATATGGAAATTGTATTATTTTTGCAATTTTTCTAAAAATTATCTCAAAAAAACAAATACCCAAAAAGGCACTATTGACCTCATATCTCCTACCAGCAAAGCTCCATGAAAAAGTGGTCTGTGACCCCTTTCTCTCCATCTCCTAACAACCCCTTTTCCACTGCACTTCATTCAGACTTTGGTCTCCACCCTTTCCCTAAATATGTCACCAATCAATTCCATCTTGGCCCAATTGATGGTTTCTTCTCTATCTTAATCTACCTCCATTTCTCAGTCATAGATGTTTCCTCCCCCAACCTTTCTTGGACAGCGCACAGCCCTGGTTTTCTGTGTGATTCACTACCGTCTCCTTTTTCATCTCGTTGGATGTATTCTACTTCTCTGTAAATTCAGTTTTCCAAAATTTAGTCCTTGACTGTCTCCTCTTCTTTGTACTGCCTCTGTCCATTTACTTACACACTCCCATAGCTTTAAAAACTAAATGCATATTTATATCTTCAGCCCTGAGCTTTCCCTCTTCCTTTCTGAAGGTGACAATCTTTGATAGCCTGAAGGATCCTGGCTTCCATTCTCAGCAGTGAGGCATGGATGAGGGTAGAGGGAACACTGGAGTTTTATGGTGAATTTTCTGGAATATCTACCATGCTTATCCCTAGAGAAGGGGAAAAGGTAATCTGATCCTTTCTGTAGTTTCCAGGGTGAATACTACATGCCATTCTAAAACTTCATTACAATCTCTAATTCAAAGAAACATTTCCCTTCCTAATATATTTAGGGGTGCATTCATACTAAAAGCACAAGTTACTAGGATCTTCTATACAAATGGATTTCTACTTTGAAGATAAGCTTGTTTATATTTTATTCCCCCCAGTGATTATGTTCAGATATATCACAACTGGACTGGATCATTTTCTTGGCATTTTTGCTTAAGAACCATAGTAGTAATATTAACATTTTCTATTTCCACGAGAAAGAAAAAAATATTAGATCAGCCGCATGGGTGATTTGAAGGTCATTTTGAGATTTTCTGGAGGATATCACATAACAACAATGCTGAATTTAAGACATATGAGGGGCAGATTTGTGACATTATCAAAACAAAATGATTTTGTTGACTTAAGTGGCTATTAGTTTGCTTCTTTTGGTGTGTGTAGACAGAGAAGAGGCAGGGGAATGGAGCAGTGACTGATTAAACAGCTATGCGCTTTAGTTCAATGCTAGGGCCAGAATTGGACTGTAGCAAGGTAAATGAAAGGAAAGGGACAGATGTTAGAGATACGTTTTACACCTTGTTCTTACTACCTAAGATCCATCATCCAAACTGACCTTACACTCTTACTTGATTCTTAAATAAAAGAAAAAATTTGAACCATATCTTCAGGAGACACAAACATGGAACAGGACAGATGATAAAGTAATATTATAAAACTGGGCTTTCTTTAAGTACAGATTTTAAACCACTGCTTCTGTGTATTATACATGTCAGTTTGGGGCTCCAGCTGCTGACTGACTAAATGGAAAGGGTAATGGTTTTGTAATGTTCCACACATTAAAGTAATTTCCATATGTATTTATAATTGAATGGTCAAGTCTTGTTAATGTTATTACATATCTAAAATGTTACAGTAAAACATAATTTAGAGACTCTGAGTATTTCATATCATTTAATTAGTTTGTGCATATTATATGGTATTATCAGAAAGCAACAGAATGCTCTTTCTACTTCCCTTGAACTATTAATAAAGCAAGAATTTTAGTAAAGGCAAAAAAAAAAAAAAACCTGTTTAAATTTTAACCACTTATGGTATATGTATTAATCAGCCAAAAGGGTGCTGATGCAAAATACTAGAAATCGGTTGGTTTTTATAAAGGGTATTTATTTGGGGTAGGAGCTTACAGATACTGGGCCATAAAGCATAAGTTCCTTTCTTTACCAAAGCCTATTTCCATGTCTTGGAGCAAGATGGCTGCAGATATCTGCGAGGATTCAGGCCTCCTGGGTTCCCCCCTTCCAGGGTCTTGCTTCTTTCTGGGTTCAGGGTTCCTGTCTTCCTGGGGCTTGCTTCTCTTTCCCCTGTGATCTTACTTTCTGGGGCACCAGCTTAAGGCTTCTGCGTCAAACTCCAACATCAAAACTCCAACATCAAAAAACTTCAACTCTCTCCTTTGCCATGCCTTTTATCTGTGAGTACCAAGGAGTGGGGACTTGACACCCTAATGACATGGCCCAATCAAAGCCCCAATCATAACTCAATCAGGTACAGACGAGATTACAAACATAATCCAATATCTATTTTTGGAATTCAGAACCATATCAAACTGTCATAGTATACTTGGCCAAATGCATTTTAGACATTTAGATTTCTCTGATGAAATTAATAATTTCTTCGTTTTTCTTTAAAATGTACTAAGGTCCTTATTTTCCCTTCACTTCTCTTCTCAGAAGAAGCATTTATTTTGTATTCAAAAGCAAGTGTGGAACAAAATCCTGATGTTCATATACAATATTTTTATGACTTGCCAGAAATTCTTTTCTCTTCAGGCTTTGTGTGTGCTGAATTTACCTGGATTGCCCATTAAGAAAGGAAAGGTGGGCTGTATGCTTACATCCAGACTCTTCACTGCTCCACATATCAGAACAGAGATGCTGCCTTTACTTGTTTCTGAAAAGAGTCATCTCTTTTCACTTTGTCCATCTCTCTGCTTCTCCAGCTGACTGTCACCTCCACCATCTCCACGTCCACTTCCAAAACGGAAGCATTACTTCTTCTTTGTGGCCCAGGCTTAAATGTTTCTTCCTCATCAGTGACTTACTTGAGTCCTTCGGCCGCAGGAAGTGCCTCTACTCTCCCATGGGACTTAATTCATTCAGTTAAACTGCAGATCCCTTGAGGCAGAACCATAGCTACTTCTCCTGCACCTGTGCAGTCTCCCAGCAGGTACAATGAACAGACATGCTCAGATGACATCAGGTGAGGTAGGGTTATGTATATTATTAGCTAGTAATATTCTGGAATCCCAGAAAGCTTGAGATAGGGTTTCTGCTCAGGGACATTTGAGGAATGATTTTGTTTAAGGATGTGACCTTGCTGGTGATGCATAAAGAAAAATTACTCAGCAAGTGCTCAGCAGTTTTCTTAACTCTGGGAGGATAAAATCTGCATGGAGAGTGTCACGAAAATGCTTGCCATGTTTGGGAGTTCAGGGACCAAAGAAAGCCAGGTCAATCTGCTCCCTTCTTTCCTGTGTTATCTATTAACCTTGCTTTCCTTAAGATCTCTATTTGTGGCTCAATAAATCAGAAATTTGATGTGCGTGTGTATAATATTAACCATATCAGGTACATCATTTTTATATAAGAATTATTCTTTATCCATACTATTCTTTTTTTTAAAGATTTATTTGTTTATTTCTCATCCCCCACCCCCTCCACCCTGTTGTCTGCTCTCTGTGTCTGTTCACTGCTTGTATTCTTATTAGGTGGTTCTGTGAACCAATTCTGGGACCTTTAGGAGTGGGAGAAAGGCAACCATTCTCTTCTGCCATCTCAGTTCCCTGTTCTGCTATGTCTTCTTATTGTCTCTCCTCTGGGTCTCCTGCTGCATCACCTTGCTGTGCCAGCTCTCCACGTCAGCTGGCACTCCTGTGCAGGGCAGCATTTCTACATGGGGCAGCGTTCCCAGGGGGGTGGCATTCCCATGTGGGCCCACACTCCGCATGGGCCAACTCACCATGTGGGCCAGCTTGCCTTCACCAGGAGGTCCTGGGCATTGAACCCTGGACCTCCTATATTATAGATGGGAGAGCCCAACTGCTTGAGCCACATCTGTTTCCCCATACTACTCTTTCCTGTTGTATACAACACAGAACTTTAACCAGAAATAAGTGTTAAAGAGAAATCAGGAAGCCAACAAATTGTTTGATGTTTTTCTGCCCTGTTACCTACTACCCCTGTCCTAGAAAGCTTGTTCAAAATAGAACATTAAAAAAAGTAGAGGAAGAGATAGCAACCTCTGAATGTTGCTCTTTACTTTTAATGTGTCATTAGAGTATACATTATCTGTCCCTAACACAGAATTAAATAATCAAATTTCATGGCAGAATTCCTGAGACTAATGTTAGCATCATTTCATTTTGTAGTTGTATTCCAGGTAAGTGAAAGCCAATTTTCCCAATTATAATACCATCATTTAGTACACTGCACATCAACAGTGTCATTAAGTTAAATAGTTAGCATTTGGTATGTGTGCAACAAGGTAGGGAATCTTCTATAATAAATAAAAATAATAAAATTTATATAAATACATATCCTACAGATACACTCCTTTTATAATACTTATTATAATAGTGAAAACTGAGAAGAGGATAGTTAATAATTTTAAGATTATGTTGGTCAAATAATAAACACTTAGAAAGGAATAAGATAACCTTTCTAAGGTAACCTTGCTATTAACTAGGTCCCTCAAAGAATCCCACCATGAGATCTGACTTATATGCTAGCTGCCTTGCTGAAATGCATTTGATTCTACCTCAGCAATGATATTATCTCTTAGATAGATTTAATCCATAGCTTATCTTCATAGTCAAGGGGTTATAGTTTAAACATGGAGAAAAGAATAAGTTTCCAAACTATTTTTTCACTGTTTTTAAAGAGAAACAGCTAGCTTGCTTCCTTACGTGTTTGAGATTATTTTCAAATCAAAGTTTCCAATATTTAAAGAGCAAATAAATTTAAATTAGCCAAGGTAGTACACAAAATGTGCCTTAATGAATTAAGTCCCAGGCCTCTGGAGTCAATTTAGTCTGTGAAAATTTTGAATGCCTGCTCTCTGATTTTTAAACGAAGTGAGACAACTTACAGTCTCCTAATAGAAGAACTTTAGGTCACTGCCCAGAGAAGAATTACGGAATCCCTCATGATTTGCTTGATTTACTATTTACAAATTTCAAGGGATCTACCCATGGACTCTTTGTCTTTAAATTATATTTATCTTTATCCAGAGATAAGCAGAAGAACTTTTGGAGGGTACTAGGATTTAAAGTGTACTTGAAAATATTGGATATCACCTCATTGTCCTCAATTTTAGAACTAGGGACCTTGAGTTTCAGAAAGCTTGAAAGTATCAGTGCCTATTTTTAAATTTAAATATAACAATTGCAACTGGTGTTTGGATAGTCAGAACTTGTTGAATTTTTTGAGATATTATCTATTTTTCCTCTCACATTATCTGTGCAAATTTATTGAGGTAGAGGTGTGTAGCAGTTTGGCATTATTTATGAATTCTAAAAATAGATATTGGATTATGGTTGTGAACTGGTTTTTTCCTCTGGGCATATTAGATTATATTGGATTCAGAGGTTTCCTTGATTAAATAATGTTTAAGTCTTTGATTGGGCCACATCAGTAGGATGTTGAGTCCAAAACAGCACCGTAAAGAAGGGAGGGAAGTTAGAGTTTTGAGATAGAGTCCAGGAAGTAAGCACACAGAGGAGCAGAGCAGCTGAGCCGGGAGAGAATCGATCCCCAGGGAGAGAGACAGAGCTAGTTGCCTGATAGTCTACAGCTGGACTTTTGGAGAGAGGGAAAGCCTAGAGAGCCTCATAAGTCTACTGACCTTGGGAAGAAAACAGAGGAGCTGAGCCAAGAGTAAAATAAGCCCTGGGAAGAGAGGAACCCAAGAAGACTGAACTCTGGCAGGCGTTGGCAGCCATCTTGCTCCAACACATGGCAATAGACTTTGGTGAGGGAAGTAACTTACACTTTATGGCCTGGTAAATGTAAGCTTCTACTCCAAAGAAAAACTCTTTATAAAATCCAACCAATTTCTGGTGTGTTGCATCAGCACCCCTTTGGCTGACTAGGGAGGATTATATTTTTCTATGTCCCTGAATTAAAACCCAGGCTATTCTGTGATTATTTTGTCTCTCTTACTAAAATAGCCACTGTAAGTGGTAAAACATGAACTCGGTTTCATAAGTAGGATGCTCAGTTTGACATAATTTTGAAAACCGTCATATTTATTCAGAATTGCTCTTCTCCTTTCCACAGCTGCAGGAGAGAAGTAAGGTGGAGGGGTAGAGGGTTGGTCATTTTCAATTTCACAGCTTGTTCACATCCATTTTGCTTACAGAACTTTCTGACCCTTCTAAGGAGGAGATCTCCTTGGGGTTGTGGTGGGGGAAGAAGTAGGGAAGGCTCAAGAGTTCTTACTTGATTGAAGGCTGGTTGGTGGTTTCCTATTCTCTGGGTCTGCAAGATTTTTGAATCTGACTTTTCTTCTGCTGGGGTTCTCTGAGGGTTCTTTAGATCCCACCCATCCTATGGGTCTCTCACGGTGAACTTGACCAGTGCAAAAGGCACCTATATTCAGCCCCAGGGATCTAAAGGCCTACTTATAGTTCCTTTTCTACTGTTAAGCTCTAGGGAGCCCTTTTTGACAGAATCTAACATGATCCTTGAGGTAATTCTCTTATGGGAGTGCGAAAAACTATGTTCTTTGAAAAACAAGCATGTGGTTTTTTGCCTGTAAAAAAATTTGGGAAAACAGACTGATCCCATCTGAGTACCAACTCCTCCCACCATCTGGTCAGCACTACCCGACTGTTTTAACTCTTAGATTTTCCTGGCTGGAGTCAGATTCCAGTCCGTGTGCACCCTGACTTCAAAGAAGGCCCCTCGAGTCCTCAGGAGTTCCCTATCCCTCCTCTTTGGGGAGAGGGTCTCGTCTTCTACCTCTCACTCTCCCCTCTCATCTCCTTACCCACTTAATGTGGGCTAGGGGTCTCACACTCATTCTTTCGTAGTCCTTTATAAGATTTCATACGACTCGAATATTCAGTATCTTTTAAGTCTTGGTGCATCGCTCAAAATTTCTAATTTAGCACCCTCTTAAATAATATTATTTAAACCATCTAACACTAGTCGTTGGGAAGATTTCCTTAAGAATTTTTATTAAACATCAAATTGGGTCATAGATTATAGAAAAACATAGAAAAAATCTATGTTTTGTTCTGAAGTTATATCTATTAAAAATAAACATCAGTTTTCTTCTTACAATGAAGAGCTCATTAAGCCTGTAGGGAATTAGTATTGAAATTAAGTACAAAATGAGTTACTTACTAATCTATGATTTATGATGTGCTTGTAAAGGTACTAATTATTTGGCTAGGTAGTGAAAGGATTAGTTGTATAACAGCATGTAGGGTTTCCCAAGGAAAATGGAATACAAATTTTGATGAAAATGACAAAACATAAACAACATTTCTTAATTTTTAGAACAGTCGGTACACATAGTATATACCATTTGAATTCTATCAAAGTTATAAACATGGGAGAAAATACACAGTAAAAAGAAATATTCTTTTGACTTCACAGTTGTACTTGGATTACTATTATTATTATTATTTAATATTCACCAAGCAGCCATGCTGAGAAAAGCTGTGATTTAACATTCATGAAGTGCTGTGAAGTACTTAGATGAAGGGGACTGATCTAGTATTATTGTGTTTAGAAATTCAGACTATCTGTTCTTCAAAATGTTAATATTTTGTATTAATTATATGATCATCTTTTTCATTCTTCTTTTAAGTTTGCTGTGTTATGAATATTAGGTTTTTGTGACCAGTCTTTTGATTATTGATTACTATGGAGAAAAATTTTGGTAATTACTGCATTATATCGGTGACATGAAAGAAAGCTGAAGTCTAGGGGCTATTCTATTTGATCTTGGACCTGTAAAGAATCTTCTGAGGTCATTCAATTTCTTCTCTTGCCTTTAGCATTTTAGACATGGCCTGTTGTTATCACTCTGAGGAGTTTAAGACAGAGAAGTAAGAAGGATATTCCTTTACTTAATCAAAATTCATGGTCTGGGAGAGCAGATATAGCTCAAGCAGTGGAGCACCTGCCTCCCATATGGGAGGTCCCAGAGCCTCCTGAAAAGAGATAAAAAAGAACAACAAGCAAAACAAATGAAAAAAACCAACTCAGGGATGCCAATGTGGTTCAGTAGTTGAGTGCAGGCTTCTCATATGCAGTCTGGTTTCAATCCCTGGCCCTTGGTATCCAAAAAAAAAAAAAAGAAATGTATGGTCTGCACCTTGTTTTTTTGTTTTTTTTTAAGTATAACTCTTGGCAATGAGAATAGATGGAGTGAGGCAATTTTTTTTAATCCCTCCCTTGCGGCTTGCTTGCTGTCTGCTCTCTGTGTTCATTCGCTGCACGTTCTTTTGTGTCTGCTTGTCTCCCTTTTGTTGTATCATCTTGCTGCGCCAGCTCTCCATGGATGCAGGCTGTCAGCTGTCCGCAGGCGCAGGCCTGCTTGCCTTCACAAAGAGGACCTGGGACGCGAACCCAGGGCCTCCATTTGGTAGATGGGAGCCCAACTGATTAAGCCACAGCCGTTTCCCTGCACCTTTGTTTAAATGATTCATTAGCTTGTGTGAGGTCTGCAAATAGTACTTGGATTCAAAAGACCTGAGTTTGTGTTTCTGCTCTAATATTTACCAGTTGGCCAAGACATATTTCCTTCCATGTCTCTTTTTCTTTTCTTGTTTTAAATAAGGCTAAAAAACTACTCAACTTTCATAGGCACAAAATAATTTATATGAAAACTGCAAAATTGTTTATCAATGCTAAACATTTTATTTCTCCCACTTGCCCACCACCACACTTTCTCTTCCTAGAACTGAAGAAATTACAAGAGGGTCAGGGATATTTTGACTTTTTCAATGCTGGTTTTATTTAAACTAAAATGAATGGTATAGATAAAACATGCCACATACTTAAATTATAAAAATGAGGCTGCCCCTTAAAGTTAAATAAGGAAAATATTTTGATTGCATATTATTTCCTTTTATATTACAGTAGCTATCTACCTACCTTATTTCTTGGACTTCATAGTCATTTTTATTTATGTCTAAAGTTAAAATTAAAAGTAAAATTTCTTGGAGCCAGAAGGTAAATTATTAAATATGTGGTAGACTCCTTTCTAGATAATCAACATGCTCAGTCTACCTTATGGTTATATTATTTAAAAATAGGCATGAAGCATTTATTTATTATAAACAAGCTTAAAGACAGAATAAAAAGCAAATGGGGTATTGTCTGTCAATTAAATGTAGCAATGGACCAATCATATGATGGCTCTATCCAGATGCAATTTGAAAGATGTTAACACAAGTGTCTGATGGATGTCTCCAAGGAGACAGATGCCAGCATTAGGAAAATTATTTAAACAACTGCTAACTGGGTTCTCTCTAATTTGTGTCACAGATGAGATTGGCACAAAATATTGGTGGGTGTTTTAAAAACATGACCTAATCTTTCCCTAATTGACGAGACTTCTAATTGTATAATAATTGGTTTTCACAGTTGAATGTTACAGTATTAAAGACATTTGTCAATGTGTTAGCTCTGACACCAAGGAAAGCACATACTTTTACTCAAATGCATCTTTCTGTATAACCTTTAAAAAGTGTATTTTGATAATGGCTATTGTTACGGGAGGTTCTGTTAAGTGAGTTCTTACTATGTTCCATGTACTTGGCCAACCTTTTTTATTAATTAATCCATTCAGCAAACTTATCTATTATCCTTTTCCTTTTAAGAAGGAGGATATTGGGTCTTGGAGAAGTTAGATGAGTTGCTTCTGGTGCACTGAATGAAAAGCTCAGGGTTTTCATGTCAGTAATATACTATCCTGCTGAACTGTTTTAAAATATTACAAAATCCTCCTGTGGAGAGGTTTTTAAGGTCACAAGACAACGTATTTCAAATCATCATTAGTAATAGTGTGCAGATTTTTGTAACTACAGGTTGATACAAAGGTGAATTAGTCTATGTGTGACTGTGTGTGTGTGGGGGTGTGGGTGTGCATGGAAAAGTGGAAATAACTCTAGAAAGATGTAGGTAACATTTATTGCGTGCTAAGTACTTTACAAATCATCTCTTTTCTCTTTGTAACAATAGCATTGAGTGTATATTCTTATTCCAATTTTGCAGATGTGTAAAATGTAACTTAATGTGGTGATAATATACATGCTTTCACAGAGTGAGTACATGGCTTGCCTGGGATTGAAACCTAGGTTTGCTTGACTGAAGCAGTTTTTATCGTAACCACCTCGTTGAACTCTATTTCCTCAAAATAAATGTAATGTGGATCATTACAGATGTGTAGAAATTATCAGTGGACAGCAGGGCAAGGGAGAGAAAGACTGCTTTATAATTGCTGGCATATTTAATTCGAAGAAACGGTTTTCAAAGAAAAATGTAAAGTATAAAATCAGCTGATTCAGACCCATGAGCCTTAATTTCTTAATTTGAATTTTTAATTACCTATATGTACATCAAAATGACAGGAGCTGTGTGCTCTGTGAGGAAGCTGCCTTGTCATAGGAAATTTGTCTGAAGTTTGATTCATAAAATTTTTAAGTATTTGCACAAATTACTAAAATTGGTTTCTTTATAGCCCACTATGTCCCGCTATGCTTTCTGCCTACATCATTAATTTGCTTAGAAATCAAATGTAAAATCCACATCCTTTCTGCTGCATAATGCACTGAGCATATTTAATGCATAAATATTTCTAAACATTGGTGTTTAAATAACATCTTTAAAGTTGACTAGAATGTGGCTTGAAATTTCATGATGGATTTTGCCATTTTCTTCCTTTAGTCACTATCAAACATATTTATTAAAACAATGGAATAAATTATTTAAATTTAATTAAACTTCTTGCTACATTTTAAAAAATTGTATCTTTTATTTAGAGATGCTGTAGGTTTACAGAATATCACAAAGATAATACAGAGTTCCCATATGCCTCCTCATAATAGTTTTCCCTATTATTAACACTGTGCACCAGTGTGTACCTTTGTCACAATTGATGAAATATTATTTTACTATTAACTATTGTGCATTGTTACATTAGTGTTCACTGTTTTGGTTGTACAATCCTATCTTTTCTTTTTAAACATTTATTCTAGGAACATATATATACTTCAAATTTCCCCTTAAAACTACATCCAAACATATAATTTGTTACATTCACAATGTTGTGCTACCATAACCACCATCCATTATCAAACATTTCCATCACCCCAAAGAGTAATTAACTCTGTACCAATTAGGTATTATCTTCCCATTCCTTCCCCCACCCCATCCCCCCGAAACCTGTATTCTAGTTTCTGACTCTGAATTTGCTTATTCTAATTACTTCATATCAGTGAGACCATACAATATTTGTCCTTTTGTATCTGGCTTATTTCACTCAACATGCTGTTTTCAAGGTTCTTCCATATTGTATTATGTCTTAGAAATTCATTAATTTTTACTGCTGAATAATATTTCATTGTGTGTACATACCCCATATTGTTTATTATTTCCTTGACTGATGGACACTGCACTGCTTCCATCTTTTGGCAATTGTGAATAATGCCTCTGTGAATATCGGTGTTCAAATTTATGTTCGAGTCCTTGTTTTCAACTAGTTGAGATATGTCCCTAGAATTGGGAGTATCAGGTCATACAGGAAATCTATACTTAACTTCTTGCCAAATTGCCAAAGTGTTTAACAGCAGCTGCACCATTTTACATTCCCGCCAAAAATGAACATGTGTGTATACATCCATTTCCTCCCCAACACTTATTTTTTGTTGTGTGTTTTTCAATAGTAGCCATTATAATGGGTATAAAATGGTATCTCATTGTGCTTTTGATTTGCATTCCTTAACGTCTAATGATGGTGAGAGTCTTTTTATGTGATTTTTGGCCATTTGTATATTTTCTTTGGAGTCTTGCTGAATTTTAGCAAGATATTTATTTTAAAGTAATAAACTCATTAAATAGATTTAATTCAAGAAATAAAATATGCTCTTATGTGGAGAATATTCGTCCCAGACGATTTGTATACATGTAAAAAAAAGTCCTAAAAATGAATGAAAGCATGAATGCAAGAATGAATAATTATGAATGGTAAAATAGTGTTTTGAGGCAGAATTGAATAAAAGTAGTAGGAGAGAAGTATGAAATGTGAGTTTCATTTTATGGCTCCAACAAATTTTCTCAGTCTCAGTTTCCTTATCATTGATGAAGTGTTATAGATAATATAATTTCTATATTCTTAATGACCATTAAATATCTGTGATTATACAGAAGCAGTACATGATATATTAATGCATTATACATTTTTCTGAATACCCACTAAGCACTCGGCATGCTACACATTAGGAATATAGAAATATAAAATATGATCCAGGCCTTCCCATTCACTCCAAATGCAATTAATTTTATGAAAAGTCTGACAAAGATAATGTAAAAGTATGTTCAAGAAGCTCACCTCAGTAATTAAATGCATTACTTTCACTTTAAAAAGCAAATTATAAAACAAAAATAAGCAGAAATAAAACTAGAAAAATTGACTTTGAAAATATCTAATTAAATATATTGAAAGTAAAGAAATACAGTCTTTGTAAAAAGGAATCAAATATGAATAAAGTCTTGTTTAACTGGGCTAGAGAGAAAAAAGCATATTAGAAGATAATACTCCAGAGTTCAAAATGCAGCCTCAAAAGATATAATCATTGAAAATATACTGAAAGGCAGTTAAAAGACAGTGAAGAGTTTGAGAATTTTTTTCAAAGACCAAAAAAGGGTTCCCATTGAATAGGATGGAGTCAATGAGGTAAATAACAGTAATAATAATTAATAATTTTTCCAAATGGAAATAAGTTCTCAAATTAAAAATTCTTTTTCAAACATTAGTTTAATTAAAAAGATAAAGCCACATCTAAATCCATCAGTAATGTTGAGGATAAAGAAAGGGAAAATATAAACATATTAGCAGAAAAGAGCATATTCTTTATGAGACAACAATCAGAGCAAAAACACATTTTTAAAAAATTGCATTAATTGATTGTAGAAGACAATGGAACAATAACTTGAAACTGCCAAGTAAACCTAGAATTTTTTTATCTTGCTAAACTATCATTAGAAAGAATTTCAGAAAAAGCTAAGGTAGTCATTCCTATGACCCTTGTAAAACAAAAACAAAGCAAAAAAATAGTATGATGAACTCATCAAGAAAAGTGGACTCAGAAGAATTAATATACTAGCAGCAAAAAGAGGAAAATACAAAGTAAAACTTATATAAGTTGTTAAATTTAACTGTTGACTATAAAAGTACGAGAAACAACACTAAGTGAATTTTGAAATAAGTGAAAATGTAGCCATACCATGACATATATAAGTAGATTAAGCACACTTTCAAAAGACAGAGGTTATAAAATTGGATAAATAAACAAGATATCAATTCACTCTTAGTACTTACAAGACATATATCTAAAAATAAAAATTACATGAAAAATATTAAAATGAAAGTAAGCAAAAACAAGTACCAGGGAAATAGTAGCAACAAAAACTAGACCGACAAAGAGAACAGCAGTGTTATTGATCAATATGGAATATAAGCAAAAAAGCATCAAATGATATGACACATCACATGACACAGTACATATGAATAAAAGGAAATATTCACAAGGCAGATATATGAACTTGCATGTTTAATGACAGAGTGAGAGAAAAACACAGATGGAGAGAGGGAGAATATATAGAAATAATCTAACTGAATATGACAAAGTATTTGACAAATTCAAAAATATATTATCAGAAACTGATAAATTAGGCATGCACAAAAGATAGGAAACAGAATATTTGAACAACAAATCTGTTATAACACATACATAGATATATATAATCCATAGACATGTGTATATGTGTATAAAATCACTGCATGCAGGAAAATGCAAATGTGTAGTTTCAAAAGTATAAATAAAACATTTACTAAAGAAAGCAATTGAGTTCTTTGAGCAAAAGAAAACAACTAGCGGGGCTATGACTAGGGTCACTTCACCAGATTTGACCAACAAAGGACAGTAATGAGTCTGTGCATGTTTAATACTTAAAATCAATTTTATCACAAGCTAAAGTTAGGAAAATCAGAATAATTCTCTAGCTACTTGTTAGGATTTGAGGACTTTTATTTTTCGTCTTCCACTAGCACTAAATCTTAATTTAGGGGAATTTTCCTATGCTCCTTCTGAGATATGGTGCATGAAAAGAAGTGAAGCTACTGTGAGCTTGCAGAATTCATGCCCAGACCAAGAACAGCACAGTGACTGCAGACTCAGGTGGAGAAAATTTTAGCCTCTGTTTTATAGGCTTGCACCTGGTCTCAAGACAGCCTGAGAAGAGGATTTGGCTCAACGGATAGAGCATCTGCCTACCACATGGGGGATCCAGGGTTCAAACCCAGGATGAGCTGGGTGTGATGAGCTGGCCCACGCACAGTGCTGATGCACGCAAGGAGTGCTGTGCCATGCAGGGGTTTCCTCTGTGTAGGGGAGCCCATGTGCAAGGAGTGTGCCCCATAAGGAGAGTCGCCCAGAGAGAAAAAAGTGCAGCCTGCCCAGGAGTGGCGCTGCACACACGGAGAGCTGATGCAGCAAGATGATACAACAAAAAGAGACACAGAGTCATGGTGCCACCGACAAGAATATGAGCAGGCATAGAAGAACACACAGTGAATGGACACAGAGAGCAGACAACTTGGGGGGGGGGGGGGGGAGAAGGGCGGGGAAGGGGAGAGAAATAAATTTAAATAGATAAAATAAATAAAAATTAAAAAAAAACAACGACAGCCATGTTTAATTAGTTGGGGCATTGGCAGGCTGACAACTAAAGCTTGTCCAAAAAGCAGCCTTTCCTCATAAACCTAAAGTTTCAGGTAAGAGTCTCTCTCCAGGATGCTGGTTGTGGGAGAGGAGGGGGGGGAGGGAGTGTGGGGTGGGGAGAGGGAGAGGGGGAAGATGGGGGGGAGGGGGAGGAGGGGGAGGGGGAGAAAATCCAAATCCTGTGAGCAGCTCAAAGGAGCTAGAGCAAGAGACAGATAATCTGCAGTGCCAGCCCGTGCTTGCAGCCTAGCAGGTTCTCAGTGCTTGAAGTGCATTAAAACAACCCTGCATCTTTATGATAAATTCTCCTTTTGGGTTAGCGAGCTCATGTATTTTCTGTTAGCAGCAACCTGCAAGGGTCCTAACTAATTGGGGCAAGGTTCAAAGGGAATGGGACAGACATGCGTGGAGGGTCAGGAAGCAGGGCTCAGGACGCGTGACACTGAGAACTCCTGGGTGGCTTCAGGAGGCAGGATTTCAGCATCCAGGGGGCCCAGGAGGTCACCACAGAGGTCAAAGAGGAATCCAAAGAGGTGACCCGGAGAGGACGGCTCAAGTGATGACTTTTCACTTCAGGAGTTTTTCCTGGGGCTGAGCTACTGAAGGTGCAAATAAATCAATCAATAAAGCACATCAAAGATTCCGTTGCCAAGAATACCAGGACAGAAATTATTTTAGAAGCCTTGCTAAAGAGAGACACCATTTGGTGTCCACATTTTCACAGTTCTTTCTCCTTTTCCTTGTTCCTTGTGTGTTTCTCGCGTTCGATTGTCATTACCAGGGAGTTTGAATTTTTTTATTGAGCGATTTCTAGTTCAGTAGCTCTATTCCACTTTTACAGTCCGGTGTTGCCTACTGCCACGGTGCTCCATGGAAGGGTCGTTCCCCAAGTTCTGCCCTTTGACCTGCCATGGCCAGCTGCCCATCAGCAGGTCGCTCATCAGCATCCTCTGCCTTATCACGAAAGCAAAATAATGACTCATTTCTTCCATAAGCCAGAACTGTGGCTTCATGCCTGAGGGAAGTACCAGGGAGGTAGGGAGGAATTCACATGCCTGTCTTCCTCAACTGCTCCTGGTTGCTCTTCACTAGGCCAGAAAAAGAGAAACTTCCAGGCTGCTGTCAGTACTGCAGTTTGAGCTTCAGGCATCATTCAGCAAAAATTGTACTTTCATCAGGAGCAAACTTACATGGCAATTATTTCAGGTCACTGGTGTTATCATTGTACTCTTCAGTGTAAACAGACACATGGAAGTGACAGTAAGCCTAATGAGGTATTGGTTTTGGAGCATTTTAACAGCAAAAATCCAGTATTTCTTAAGGGCAGCCTGGTGATTCATGCATTGTAATTCCAAATGCCCTATAATTAAAGGAAGTCATTGCCTTTGTTTACTTCTCCATTCCAGTAAACAATTCAGACATTTTCTACACCCCAACTGATATTCTGCAATATAATTGTCATACTTCAAAGGCAAGTGGTCTAGCATTGAAAAACATAAATGCTTGTTCAAATAACTTGAACTAAAAGTTTAGAACTTCAGAATAATTTATTAGTGAACCAGTCACTAAGAGCACAGTGTGAACTCAGCAGGGTGCTAAGTGCTCTCCTAGATAAAGGATGGGTTGGATGGGATCCTTGCCCAAAGGCAGCTTAATATCTAGTTGGAAAGATGACATTCATATAGGGAAAGCCTTAGAGAAAAAAATAAGAGTTCAATTTATGGTAGGAATTCCATGCACAAGAGTTGTGAGATGCCAATGTGGACCGGGGTCAAAAGAAAGCTTCACGAAGGCAGTAGCTATTGAAAGGTCTGTCAGATAGGACAAGTGAAGGAGAAAAGGGCAAAAAGTAATTGAGCCCAAGAATCCTTCTTCCATTTCCAAGTTTGCTACCTTGGACAAAACACTCAGGTATCTTAAAATCTAAACCAACCACCTAAAATTCTCAAAAATAGCTACCGACATTTGGTATCATATGAGTTTGGTAAGCAGCAGCTGTTGGTCCCCACAGGCCCTGGGCTAATTTCAACTTAATTTGTTGGGGGAAAAGTGGGCACCACAGAAGCACCAACAGTTGTATATTTAAAGGAAATTATAATGGTCTATAAATACAGGACTGAACATCTATGTGTTGAATGTTGTGCTAATTTCTTCACAAACAGTATTTATTCTTCACATTCTTAGATAGGTACTCCTATTAGTTTCGTTTACAAATGACCTGAGTTACCAATATAGGCTAAATACCTAGCCCAGTGTCATGCAGACACTGGGGGCTAGAAGATAGCAAGAACCTAGATCCTACGTTCCTAGCCACCAGATTCTACCTCCCCTCCCTGTGGAGGTAAAATCAGTTAATCAGTAGGAGTGTTTAAATTACCTCTACTTGCCCCACATTGACCTAGGTGCTTGAATTAAATAAAACGCATGGTACCCTGCTGTGGGTCAAGTCACTTATAATTTACCCGAGTTAAAAGGAACATATAGGCAGCGGACTTGGCCCAGTGGTTAGGGCGTCTGTCTACCACATGGGAGGTCCGTGGTTCAAACCCCAGGCCTCCTTGACCCGTGTGGAGCTGGCCCATGCGCAGTGCTGATGCCCACAAGGAGGGCCGTGCCACGCAGGGGTGTCCCCCGCGTAGGGGAGCCCCACGAACAAGGAGTGCGCCCCGTAAGGAAAGCCGCCCAGCGCGAAAGAAAGTACAGCCTGCCCAGGAATGGTGCCGCACATGCGGAGAACTGATGCAACAAGATGACACAACAAAAAGAAACACAGATTCCCGTGCCGCTGATAACAGAAGCAGACAAAGACGACGCAGCAAATAGACACAGAGAACAGGCAACCAGGGTGGGGGTGGAGGGTGGGAAGGGGAGAGAAATAAATAAATAAAGAAATCTTTTAAAAAAAGGGAACATATACAGGAGCTGGTATTACATATAAGTTGGCAATTGAGGTGGGCAGGATATTTTGAAGGAATTCTAAGAGATTCAAAGTGGGCTGAGTAGGTGAGATAAAAGTTGTTATAAGTTTTGAAGGATGGGAATCCTGAGGGGAGGTGATGGAGAGAGGCATTTATGTGGAAAGACGACGTAAGCAGAGGAAGATGTGAGCATTGAATATATACTTGGGAAGTGAGCATATTATGGTGTGTGTTTCCAGGGCTCTGGTAGTTTGTTGACCTGGATTTGAATTCTGGCTACTCTACCTGATAATTGTGTGATTTCATGCAAATTCTTTAGCTTTCCTGTAGCTTTGTATTTTTTCACCCTAGAAATAAGAATAACTCATACCTTACATAGTTATGCAGATTAGAGATTCTTTAGGTAAAATGATTGCCACAGTGCCTGGCATACCATAAATGTTCATTAAATGACATTTGCTTAGAATAAAATAAAACTGGTGATCTATGAGCAACCCAGACTAACTGAAGTGGAGTGCTTCCCTTTAGGATACATCATATAACATGACAGTAGCATCAAGGTGAAGTGCAAAGGATTAGGTTAGTCATGAGAAAATGAAATATGGTATGTAGCCAGGCAAAGCAATAGAGCCAGAGACAGGCCACAAGCAAAAGAGCTAGGTTAGAGTTAGGGACATGCTAAAGCGTGGGCAGAAAATCTGCAATTAGATCTTCATGAGTGTCGGGGGGTGGGGGGAGCTTTGAAAAACCCGGGGTAGCAAATTGTATAGCAGAAGACAGCAACCCAGGTAAACCAGGCAACTCTAGCTCCCACCTCCCAGCCTCTCATTTTTCCTTTCAGCCTTGGAGGCAGCAGACAATTCAAACAGGCTTCATTTTGTGCTGACAGCATCTCATTTCAAATTCATACAGCTGTCTTTTGCCTTCTGGATCATGGTCTATCAGGTAAGCAAGAATGTCTCTGTCCCCAGGGATAATTGTCTACAATGGTGGAGGGACCTATTAGTTAATGTTCTTCCTTGTCATCCTCCAGCATTCTGTATGTTCTCAGAACGTGGATGCCCACAGCCATGATGCCAATAATTCACCCTGGTATTAGCATTTCTCCTTTTTCATTTCCCTTTCCTGGTCCCTCATTCTTGCCCCCTGGAATCACTTCCCAAATAACTAGCTTTCATGCTGTCTCTAATAACTTCTAAATCTGGCTACTCAAGGATTTGGGGATTGCATGCAGAACAAAATAGAAGCCTCTATTTGGACCAGGATGAGAAGAAGTACACATTGGCTCATTTCGTAATAAGGAACATGTTTTGGTTAGTGTTGGGGATTGAATCATGTCACCACAAAAGGCATGTTCAGATTCCAACCCCTGGTTCTGTGGACATGAACACAGAATAGAATTTTTGAAGTTATTATTAGTTGAGATGTGACATCACTGAATGGGGTGGCTCTTAATCTAATATGCCTGGTTTCCCTTTAAGCAAAGGAAATTGGACATGAAGGAGAAGCCACGGTGAGCAGCTAGAGGCTGGAAATCAAGAGAACATGGAAGAGAGAGGAGAAGACACCACATTCACATTGCCATGAGATGGAAAAGCCAAGGAACTCCAAGACTGCTGGCCAGGAAGAAGACAGTGACCCCGGGATGAAGCAAGTCATTTAACCTTTGAAACTGAACCAATAAATTCCTGTTGTTAAGCAATCCATTGCATGGTACTTGTTTTAGGAGCCAAGACACTAAGGCAGTTATAAAAACGACTTGGCAAAAAGGCCTATTTGTAGGCCTAGTTTGATAAGAGATAGCACTGAAAAGATATACATGGTAGACATCTTAGAGAACCAAGCAATAATTTTTTATTGGAATGATTGGGAAAGTTTAATACAGGTGGCAGATAGAAGGACATAAGAGAAGCACAACTTTTCAGCTCAGAAAACATCTGCATTTTTGCCTGACCATAACCCATTTCTTCTTATTTTTCCTTCTTTTTCTGCTAAGACCACTTCTGTGTTTCCTAGGGAAGTTACTTTCTCCTTAGTCGCAAGCAAGGCATTTCTGAGCACATATCTAGGCCTGGCAAATAAGTTTTCCATCCCTTTGCCCACAGTGGTTAGTTCAAGACACAACATCATTATACAGGGAGACTTGAGTAGATGGCCAAAGGGAAACTGACTTCAGTTCTAGTGGTTTCAGGTGGTCCAATGCAAATAAATTCTGAACCTTTCAATAATTAACGAGAAAGAGACGTTTCATTTTCTCTGCTAGGTTATTGAGCTGGTTAAAGTATGTGTTAGAGTCAAGCCAATGCAGAGAAAGAAGAGAGATGAAGTCTTGGTGATAGTCCAGGGCACTGGACTTTCAGTAACATGAGCGTCCCCTCCAACCCTCCGTGCCTAGTTTTGTTTGGTTGCTTATCTGTTGCATATACTGTGATACCAAATGTTAGGGCAGAAGATAATGTGAGGCACTAAGATTAATACCAAGATTATGAGATAATGTCTTTACCTAAAAGGAACATGTAATTAACTATTGCTGTGGTAATCTATACTAATTTTTAGTAATAGTCAAATGGAAATATAATTTGATATTGAAATTTGCCCCAAACCATATTCTTGACCTTAGAGAGGATACATTTTCTGAGTTGTCTGAACTTTTAATTCAAACAAACTACCTTTATCCCTAACTAAATATTTCTATATGAATACTTGATTTCATTGGTCCCTTCTACCTCTAAAATTCTGAGTCTGTAATCTTAGTTTATCCTGTATGGCATCTCTTAATTACTTTAAAAATAATATTTTTTGGCGCTATTAACTTTTAATGCTAGGTTATACATAGTGAAGAACACCTTATCTTTTTAATGGATTAAGTAGTAAGGGCAGTTGAGAAGTTATTTTTTCTAATTTATTGTTTCCCTTTGAAGATTTCTACATATTTGGTTTTTTTTCCAAGGCACAGCCATGTTATTAATCTTCCTAAAAATTAGATCGTTTCATATTACCCCAGACATTGATTTTAGAGAAAATTACTACATCAAGGACATTATAATATTTCTCTATATGTGGTAATCTCAGTTCTTAAAACTATTACAGGTTAGCAGGTATTTTAAACCAATGGGTTAAAATGATTCTATGACAGTCAATTATACTTAAGAAATTACTTTGGGCGAACAAATACTTAACATGTTTTCACAAGGTGTCAAACCTCTTGTAAATGTTTACTTAAAAAGACAAAATTCTGCACCATAGGATTTGACCCACTGTTTAACAAAAGCAGATAATATGTCCATCAGCATAAATAAGAGAGTCTAAAGGTAGAGAGCAAATCAGTGTTGCTGGAAAATAAGGAACTAGATTTCCAAAGCGGAAACAACTAGGCTGTCTTTGATTTTCAGTTCTTTACAGCTATGACTATCTCTAAAGGTAGAGTTTAAACTCTTTGGCTTGGTATACAAGGTGCTTAATAACCTGGTGGCCCTTGAGTTCTCCAAGCTCATTATTTGCCATTATCTGCCTTACGTTTTAGAATCTGCCTGCAAAGACTTTCCAACTCCCTTCACTTCTGCAACCTTTATTCGTCTTGTATGTATTTGGTGTGTTTGGCCTTCCCTGATAAATCCCCACCTATCCCATCTTATTTTCTGAAGGCTGCCATAAAAAGGACCACAACCTACAAAATATATTATCTCACAGTTCTGGAAGCCATGCTCCCTCCAAACCCTACAGCTAGGGGTGTCTGCTGGCAACCCCAGGTGTTCCTTGGTTATGGCAGCATTTCAGTCACAGCTTCTGTCATCACACCATGTTCTCCCCTGTGTCCCTCGGTGCCTGTGTACAAATGTCCTCTACTTATTAAGACCCTAGTCATGTTAGACTAGAGCTCACCATAAATCAGTTTGCCCTCATCTCACCTAATCATATCTTCAAAGATCCTATTTCCAAATAAGGTCCAGTCATAAGACCAGGGGTTAGGACTTGAATTTGTGGAGGGACACAATTCAACCCTTAACACCCACTCCCTCCCAGACTGGGTCTTGCATTTCTAAAGTGTCTCAACAGCTCTCCGTTGACCCCAATCATATTCATCATGCTCTATCCTGTTGCTTTCTTGTTTACTTTCCGCCCATCCCACCCCTGTGACCATAAGTTTAAATATTATATGAGTTATAGTATGTGTTCAAAAACCATTAGCTAAATTTATGCATGAATGAATAATTTTATCTCAGCGAGTTGATCACAAACCACATGAATGAGGAATGCATCATTTTGAACCCCACACTAAGAAGTATGTAATATGAGACAAAAACAAGGAACAAATTCTAACATTAATGGTACACCTTCCAAAATGCTTACCATTTTAGAGAAGGTTAGGAAACTGAATACCATGATGCTGAAAGTAGACACTTCAGACACTTCAGTTATTGCAGAGCAGTCATTTTGAACAGGGTTTAGAATAAGCACACAATGAATGCCTTAAAATAGGAAGAAAAAAAAAAAAAGAATGGCAAAGAGAAAAATCATGTTTTTTTCTGGCGCTCTTAAAGGTTATGTGGTGTTTTTGCCATAGTAAGCACAAAAGAATAATAATTCAGGTTATATATTAAAAAATCCAACTAGAAAGTCATTGTGGCTTGTCCTTATTTCACATGGAACCATATCGACTATGCATCCAGCGATTTTGTAAATACAAGACTTTTATTGACTTACCTGTTTGTTCTAATTACATTAAAGTGTAGGTTATATAATAGATAGCTCTGGGTAGATTACTTATTTCCAGTTTTCTAAAGGAAGGTATGATATGGTATTAATTTCCAGGTTTCTAGGTAACATGGTAGTTAAATGCTGCGTACTTAAGTCACAAAGTACATAAAATCTATTCCTGCAATAGCTGAGGACAATAAAGAAAAAGAAAATTTCAGACCAGAAGGCTGGTCCTGTAGCTATTTCTTTTTGGCTATTATATTGGCAGTTAGTAATATATGTTACTATATGAACTTACCTCCCTCCTCTCCCCGCTCCAAAACTCTTGCAATGAAAGGGCACTAACACCTATATTTCTGTGTTTTTAATGCATAATTGTTAGGACTGTACCAGAAAGTCATAATTTCTTATCATTTTCAATTGCACCTTCCCCCTGGTATCTAGGGCTCAAATATCATGGATTCCTTTTGCATCTGTTCTCTTTTCTCTGACTTCACCTGAGATAACCTACTGTTAGGTTCTATTGTATTTTTCCTAGGACTGTCCCTGAGATAAATCTCTATTTCTTTTGGACCCTTTTTTACCCTAGCAGTAGTTATCATGTAAAAATCCTGGAAGCATTTGCCATTTCCCATTTGGCTCAATGAAATAGCCTTGTGTGGTCTTCATTCAGCTTACCCTGTACTTTTTCACCTGCAAGATGTATTTAACCTATGCAATTGTCCTATCCACGGCATTTCAAAGGCTCCCTCTTGCATTCTAGATCAACGCTAAACTCCTCAGGCTAACTCAAATGTATCCTGCACTATTCTCCCCATTTCATGTCCTGCTAATTGCTTTTGCCTAATGCATTTTTAACCTTTTTCTCAGAACCACTCCTCCATGCTAGCCTCTCCTGATGAACTCATTCGTTGCTTTCTGCTTCTTGCTTTTGCAACTTTATACATATTTTCATTCCTTCTACCTAAATGTACTCACTACACTTTCTACTTCATATGTATCACCTTCCTCAAAATTTGAATTGAAATTTACCTCTCCGGTAAACCTGATTCATCTCATCAGCAATCACTCTTTTTTTTTTTTTTTTTAACCACTATATCTCTGCATGCTCTCTGAGCACCCTAGAACTCATTTTGTGCTATGTTGATTTGCACTTGCTGATATGGAACTTGGTAAGTTTTCTTAAACCATTTCCGGTTTGTTTATTTTACCTTCCCAGTACGATTTTTGTGAAAGCTTCTCAGGTTTGGAGGGACAGATTCTAGTTTCGTAGCATCTTTAACCCTCAGAATACCTGTGATAATGTGCTGTTTTCTAAAGTACTCACTCTTAACTCTGTCTTTTCTGCACATGAAACCTGACATTTTAAAACAAAATAACAATAAAAACTTATATTGCTCTTACCCTTCTATATTGTGGTGGAGAACTTAAAAATAGCCTCTAATTAAACATTAATATGATAGAGAATAACACCCTACTTCAAATTTAAAAGAAATAGAGTATGTAAAGGAGAATGTCCTGGACCATATAAGTCTCTTTCTAATGCTCTCTCTGCTTCTCTCCTAATTGTTAAAACTCACAAGAAATTGCCAGAATCATTAAGTTAAAACTGTAAAAAAGCCAATTTCACTTTCTGGCTAGATTCCAGTCCTGTCTTGTTTACTATGTTATGTGAAAATAAGCCAGTAGTGCTTTCACAAACCTTTTGCTGGTAACAATAGAGGCAAATTTTGTGGGAAAATACCTCATTTGGGATTTTCTTTCAAACTACATAGGAAAAAACATTAAGCCTCCACTGTCTGTATGAGATGAATAGACAGCTCTAATTAATGGTAAAATCAGTTCTGAGCCCAGAGAGAGGCACCTGTACAGTGTACATGGTCCTGCTTGGGACCTTTCATATAACTCTTCACAGTCTCCTTTCTGACTCTCTAGGCTGTTGTGTCATTTTCTGTCAGTGGTTCATCGAGCTTCTGCAAAAGACACCGACCAAGTTTGAAAAGAAGCTGAGTCTTTTTCTTCAGAGACCAGTTGTGTCACTTAGCTGCAGATCTCATCTCCCAAGTCCAGGAAGCTTGCAAATTCCATCCTGAAGAATGTCTGCTGGCTGTGCTGTGTTCACTAGCACGGTTTTGCTCCCGTGGAGGTTTACCAGATGTACATGTCTGGAATGGCTGTGGATTGGGGATACACATAATGCTTTTTGAAGTTCCTCAGAGCTGGAGCCCCAACTCAAGTTTCTCAACATTGTGTACCTTCAGGCCACCTGTAATAATGTCAAAATTGCCTTTGGCAATCACCACTATGTGCAAAAAGTATACTTATTAAATCAAGTACAGAGAGCCACGTTGGGTAAAAGGAACATGTTAAAAGCTAGTGAGTCTGACAAGCACATGCAAATTCAAGAAATTGAATCAGGAGCCTATCTCTGTCACCAGCTGGCTCTGTCAGTTTGAGAAATTCCTTTGACTTCTTGGTACTAATATGGCCTGTGCATGAATTCAAACGTATCTTATTCTATATCCAACTATGCCTAGTTCCCAGAGAGCCAATTAAGTGATATAGGCTCTATAGGGAGGATGCAGACTGAATGTGTTTTCGAACTTACATCCAGATGCAATGTGGGGGGTATGTTAATTCAAGCTTACCTGGAATGTGGGGGATATGTTAATTCAAAACCTATCTGGTACTCAGACAAACACTTAAAACTCTAAGAAACTAACAAAGAAAGTCCTTTTTGCATGAAAGCACCCTTTGACTCCCTACTCCTACATCCTCTGTATAAAAGGGACCCAAAACTCCCATTCCAGGCTATGCATTTTGGACAGGAGTCCATTGGGACTGGCTGGTCGAAATAAATCTTCCTTATCAGACTTTTCTCATGTCCTCGCCTTCAATACCACAATCACCCGACTTCTCTCTGCTCCAACAGTACCCAAATGCATTCATTTGATAAGGGGCTAGCCAATACATGCCATACTTCATTCTTGAGATTTTTCTGGGGCACAAGTGCAATAATGCATGGAAAATTTTGGGGGAAAACATGTATTTATAGGAAGAGACATACGTATATAGTGATTTTTACATGAGCGGCAGTATTAATACATATTTTTCATTATCTTTGTTAAAATGGAGTACTTTTCTGTGCTAAGTAGTTTTAAGATATAGTAAATTAGTTATAGTTCTTTTGTATATACAAATAAAATTTCTTCAAATGCATAACTCTACTATTTGATAAAAAAATCGTTCACATTAGAAAAGTTTATTTGTATCTGCAAATGAACAATTAGTACATCATAACATGTAAGCAAATTTGAGCATTTTTTGTAAAATTTTATTGCCAGTACTATAATTCCAAATTTATTTTTCTAATAACCTAGCCTCTGAGTAACTACAATACCTATTGATCTTGTTTATTCCAGATCAATAACATGTTATCAAGATAGACTTTTTCAATTTTTCCACATTTAACATCTAAAAAAAGTAGTGACTGCTAGTGGAAATATTATTAGGCTCTTTTAAATAATTAGTCATTATGTAACATTCCAAAAATGTATGCCATTCCATTATGATTCACATTTATTTCCTATTATTCCTTGATTCCTTGGGGGGAAAGTGTGAAAATTGCATTCTCTGGAGAAAAATTCACTCAACATGGCTCATACTAAAGATAATAATGATGCCACCCCGACACAAAAATAAAACCACATGGTCTAAGAAACAAAAGCCAATGGGTACAATAATCATCCTCCTCTCCTAGACATTATGAAAGGACTCATTCCAATATTTCTTTGAGTCAGGTAATTCATAGGAACATAATGGTGAAATTAGTTTGTGATATAGAAGCTGCCTATTTTTTTTAATGAAAAAAGGGATTATGTAAATAAGTAGTACGATAATAAAAAACAATGTTTAGTTAAAATAATTTTTTGTTAGCCTACGTGAAAAACCCCAAAAACCCTCATAAAACTGATATGCCCTTTTCCCCTGAAATAGTAACAAGAATAGTGTTTTATCAGTATGGGTATTCCAGCTTGACTTAAACAGAGGCATCTATTTATGACTAACGGACTAAGAGGAAACTGAACAAGTGGATCAAGCGTGGAGGCCCTACAGAAGGGCATATTCACATACAAGATAAAAATCTGGGTATTTTTTATTTTTCTTGGTTTCTATTTGTAATAGCAAATAAAAAGAAACCACAGGTTTTCTGTCACTTTAGCAGGTGACACTGTAAGCTGACAAGAAGATCACAGTACCCAGCTGGAAAATAAACTCAGTGGCAATACTCCTTTCATGGAAGCATTCTATATTTATCTCATGCATAGTCTCATCCAAAACCATATTATTAATACATAACCCCCTGAAAGATTGCTTACCATTCCAGATTTTTATTTCACCAAATTCTCTTCTGAGAAGACCTTACAATGACACTAAATATCAAGTCATGTATAATGAAGAACATATATGTGATTGAGTAGTAACGTTTTATATTCTGTATTATAGGAACAGTTTTATATTTTATAGCACCATTATTACCAAGGAATACAAATAACTTTATAAATACTAATTTTTATGTAGTAAATGCCTTTATGCACTGAACTCTGGACCAGAAAAGTATCATTTAATGGTTTATAGCAATTCCACAATACATAGACTATTCCAAATGAAAGCCACCATGAGTAAGTAAATTGTAAAGAAGAAAGAAAAATACAGTGTAGAAAGTCAAGAAGCAGTTCAAAGATCTGGAGAGCCTAGTAATGAGAAAGGTCTACTAAGCAAAATATGCTTTCATTTTATTCTGTTTTCTAACTATTAGTGGTTAGAAAACTAAACTTCATCTGGCTCAGTGAGGAGAGTGAAAATGACATACATACATATACCGACATAAATACACACAGATGTACATACGTAATGGACATATACATACACAGTCTAACTAATTCATTTACTGGACATATTAATGGAATAATTGGGGCTGTGCATAAAATATTTACTTATTCTGCATTTTGAAGTTATAAGGAGAAAATCAAATCATCAATTACTCATGTGCCTGATTCTTGAATCTTTGAAAATGAAATATATTGCAGAAAAATAAGAAGCATACTTAAAGAGAAGGGAAGCTAAAGCATGTGGCCTAAGGAATTCTAGCATTTCAGCACGTAGCCCACTGTGTAGCCTCTATGTATGGGTCATTGAATAGGTGTTTATTAATAACCTGCTTTATTCCAGGCTTTGTCCTGGAAACCAGGGTAGATGGCACAGGAACATTAGGGAGATGAATGGCTATGAATAATTAAAATACAATGTGATGTCCAAAGAAGAAAAAAAACCATAATCATCTCAATAAAAGCAGAAAAAGCATTCGACCAAATCCAGCATCTCTTCCTATAAGCAGTTTATAGCAAACAGTAATAGAAGAGAACTTCCTTAACCTAATAAAGGGTGTCTAGGAAAAACCTACAGCCAATTTCATATTTAAGGGTAAAAGAGCCTCCTATGGCACATAATAAGGGCTCAAAATGTTTTGTATATTATTTCTCTTTTTTTTTGATGGTCTACATCTAAGTAACAATTATGTATAAACATATAAATGAAGCTCTGTTCTTACAAGTCTTGTGGAATAGGATTGCTGAATTTCAAATCTACTTTTAAAATTTCTTCAATGTTTGTAAACATTCTATTTGTACATATGGAATTCATCTTTTTCTGCATAGATATTTATTCTTCAACATTTTAGCCATTATTAATTTCATTCAGAAACTGGAAACCTGCATTAAATTCCCTAAATCTGCAGTGATGCTTATGCTTACTTGGATTTTGAGCTATTTAGCTACTTAGCTACTTTGTTCTAAGAGAGCTGTAGAAACCAAGGTTTTCACATTTCAAACCTGAGATTCATGGTTTCTATCCTTCGGTATATCGTAAGTTCCCTGTAATGGTGTAATTCTTGTAGGTTGTTTTAGTTTTCCTGTAATCCTAAACTCCAATTGTGAGGCTCACAGGGATTTCCATCAATTCATGGCAGTTCTTGAGTGGCAGTCAGGAACTCCAGCCTACTAAGTGACATTCCAGAGAGTTCTCTGCCCTGTTTGGTATTCAACCCACACACAGAAAATCTCATGACAACTCTTGCATGCATTTTGGTTCTTGGTCATACCTGTGTTCTGGTCAGCATCTGCCTTTCATATTTCTATCTTGTTCTCTGTCCTTTTTGGCCTGTTTGCTTCACCTCTACAGCTCACTTTGGTCAAGAAATTGAATTAGTTTCCTGCTTTTGTTTAACTGATCTCACAATCTGAGCAGTTACTCCACTTGCTTTTTTCTGTTGTTTCCCAGCTTGATTACTAGCCAGGTTGTCTGTCCCCATGTGGCATGATGAGCTTTTCCCTTCTTCGGTCAGTCTTGTGTTCTTATTCCAAGATGAAAGCACTTTCTTTTAGGAATTCCTAAAGGTTTCTTGAGTGAATGGAATTCCTCTCTGTCTTTCCCCCTTCAGGTGAATCAATACAGTCAAGATGATCAGTAGCAGAAAGAAGCATATATGTCTATGTGTAACTCGCTGAGGATGACCTCAGTTTTATTTGCATTACAACTTGAAGTGCTGTGCCTCCCCTCCTCCACCCCCACCCCCCAACTAACATCTGCACTGATTGCTCCATTAAGGACCTGAGTTTTAGGAATTCTTACACATAGTCAATTATCCAAATCTGGACAGCAGAAAAAAAAAAAAAAATACATAGAGTTTTTTTACAAGTAGTTAATCAGTGTAATAGCTTCATAGAATTAACTGTTCCTTAAAAAAAACACAAAAAAACAACCAAACAACTCTTAGCTTTAATGACGCAATATAAATTTTGAAATAAAATGAAAGTCCTAAGTGTGTATTTTTTATTTTATCCATTGGAATTCTAAAATAAATTTTGTCTGGGCATAGCTGTCTCTAATTCCCCTTTAAAATATTTAACAGGAAAATGTGGCCAATTTCAAATAAAGATTATGTCCATCTCCTGGAGAGATTTCTGTAATGAAAAAGAAGTTTTAAATGGACAGTAGTAATTTTTTTTTTTTTTTTTGAGGTATTGGGGGCTGGGGATTGAACCTGGGACCTTGCATATGGGAAGACGGTGCTTAGCCACTGAGTCACATTGGTTTCCCTGAGTTGGTTTTTTCACTTGTTTTACTTGTTGTTTGTTTTGTTTTTTTCAGGAGGCACTGGAACAGGATCCAGGACTGCCCATGTGGGATGCAGGTGCTCAACAGCTTGAGCCACATCCACGCCCCATAGTGAATATTAGACAATTTCTCTCTTGAAAATATAATAGAAAATAATGACGTAGTTAATTTAACATTTATTTAATATCAATTTACATATTTGGCTTTTAAATTAGCCTTACTAACATTTTGAAAAGCCAAAACCAAATGTATTATGTTTCTTTTTTTCCTGACAATTTGTTTTTTATAGAAATTATTGTTTGATAGCCTTTTTGCACAAATATCACCAGACAAGTTAGGGGCTGTCTACAAGGCAAAAGATGGGATGGGAAAGTGGAAGGAGGGCCAGAGAGGAGCCTTTGCCATTCCTGTCTGCTCTGCTACCAGCGTTAGTGACAAAACTAATTAGCACTGCTGATGGTAGTCACTGTTTGAAGTACGTTGGGTATAAAACTGGGAATCATAAGTTGGTGCTGGGAATAGAAATGAGATTTTGTGTGTGTGTCTGTGATTTGAAGCTCATCACAGTTACTCTATCAAATAAAGAAGAACTATAAATTAAACTATTCTTCTTCTCTAAGGGTGGTTTTATATGATTGCTCCCACATTAGTTTTGGAATAACTCCCTAAAGGATCACTTCTCATTACTAAAGATATAACAAGATTTATTTCAAATGTTATATATACACTCATGACCAATAATTTAGTTGCATCATCTGTGTCTTCTGTGAATTTCACATGAACTTAAGGGCTTTAAGATTTAATTACCAGAAAAATCTAAAGTGAAACTCTAATCATGATAAGTCTCCCAACATACATCTAAAATTGAGGGTGGGGGTTATTCATTAGAGTACATGGAAAGTAATTCAAACTCAAATTGTAGCCTGCGTGTCCAGCAAAATCTAACAAAATGCCTCAATACATACTTGTGGAATTTTAAAAAACTGATTAATGAAAATTTTAACTCTGAAGGTGTTTTATATACCCCAACATTTACAAAAATTGGTTTGAGCCAATGAGTTATGCTCCCATGCAACCCAGGGATTCTCGGCAAAAGGACCACCCTGACTTTATATGAGTTGTTTGGTTTGAACTCTTTAATGAGCAGAGGAAGTGAGCATTTGGGGCACAGCATTACTGCAGTGCAATTCTACTGCAGGTGTCTAATTGGTTGTGATACAAGTCTCATTAGGATACACAGCAGGTTGTGTGACTGAAACACACACACAGACATGTATACATACAACCGTGGAATGCTGAGAACTATAAATGGGTTTGGCAATAGGCAGATACAAATGCCTGCAGACACACAACCAATGAGAACACAGCAAAAACCACATGAACTTGGTGATTTCATAATGCTCCATGAATAATGCACAAAAACGAATCTCCTAACACAGGAATTAATCATTGGCTAAAAATATTAATATTAAACAGGTTGAAAGATGGGAGTCCAGCAGTCAAGACTGATTTAAGAAGCATTACATTCTTTTTTGCTATAAAAGGCAAAACGAAACAAAATCTTTTTTTTAACTTGTTGTCCAATCTGTCATGAAACAAACTTCCCTCAAATAACTGCAAGTCTTGACTCCTTCAAGTTTTAACTCAAATGTTCTCTTCTCTGTGAGGCCTCCCCTGACCACCCTACCTAAAATTCCTATTCCTCACCCTTGCACTATCAAATCTGCTAACCTGATTCTATATTCTTTTGTTATAATTGTTATTATACTCTCTACTTCCTAGCATACTCTATACTGCCATTTCTTGATTATTGTTTTTCAGTTTGTCCCTGACCTGCTAGAATGAAGCTTCTTAAAAACTGGGATCTTTGTATGTTTCCTTTACCTAAAACAGAACCTGGAACATAGATGAAACTTGAGAAATATTTTTGAAGAAATTGAAGAAATCATCACATAATATGGAAACAGCCATGGCCACCAAAGTGTGGCTTAGCAAATATTTATTGAAAAGTGCAAGTAACTGAATACAAAAGACACTAAAAGAAGCATTTTCATACTGGTAGAAGAAGGCTTTCAGGTGCTGGAGGCGGAGTAGGATACAATAAAGGGATGGCAAATAGGAACAAAGAAATAAGGAAAATTGGGAGTAAAGTTAAAAGTAGGAGAGCCTTGAAGAAGCAGGGAATTTAATTAGATGCTTCCAGGTTTCTAAATACTTGAATAAGATGTGAATAATAAGCCAAGGTTTTGACCCTTAATATCTCTGTAATCTCTGTTTTGTAGGTTATTAACAAGAGTCCACATGACCCCAGCAGCACAGTAGGCTCTCCGATTCATTTCCAGTGATTGCTTTTTCTCTCTCAGACTTTTCTGCCTTGTCGGGTGATAAAGGTTGGCTGGAAGAATACCTATCATTATGGGGATTTTCTCTACAGACTCAGGATACACACCTGCGTTTTCTTTCTTTCCAACAATAGCCTAATTTCTCTGTACTTTGAATGAACGATCCTTCCCACCATTAACAACACAAAGATAGAAACAACTGTAAAAATCTTGGGGTGGCCCACCTACATTCATCTATTTGTTGAGACTCTCTCCAAGAGAGCTCTAACACCCCCTCACCAAGATGAGACATGGGTCACTTTCCTTTGTGCAGGTCCAGGAGTTGAGCATGGTGTGCAGGGCTGCAGTAGGCTAGGCTGTGGCCGTACACACACACCATTAGGCATCTGTGTGGTTTTGCCCCAGTGACTCAGTGGGAGGATACCTTTCTAGTACTGATTTTCTCAGAGATACTTTAGTATTCTTCAGGACCACTTTTCTGTGACTCACTGTTGCTGTCCTTATCTTTTGGACTACTTTCTAAACTTCAGATATTTAAGTACCTGAGAGTCATTCAATATAAGTTCATATGGATCTTTCCTCTCTTCCATTTGCATTTGTTTTAGTCTAAAGGGAACATAAAGGAATGATGTCAAATCTTGGTTGAACCTCTGATCTGCCAGTGAAAGAAAGGGATTTGGGAAACCTGTGGGAGGAAGTGAAGCCTCACAGAGAGATGAAGCAGGAAGTTCATCACCCCGTGGTAATCTTGGGTGCAAATTTACTTGCTGTGTAGCTGTAACACGAAGCATGGCTTGTGGATGTTGTCATGTTTACATTCTTTCCATTATTCACCAAAGGATGACTACAGTAATGGATCACTGTCATGTAGTTATACCAGCCAAGGGATCACCCAGGCTACATTTAAATTAAAGCCAAGCTTGGCCTGGATCACTTCTAGAGCAAGTTCAAGAATAAAATCTGTGAGGGGAGCAAATTGGGATTTTTTTGGAACTTAATATTTCTCCACATTTATGAATGCTTTTACAGCTACGATTGGAGAACCACTTCAAAAGTGGTGAGACCCTTTAAGGGTCAGCAAGGGTCCATGACTGTTTGTCATTAAAACAGTTATTCACCTCTCATTTAAGCACATGTGACTGTTGACTGAAGAGGGGCACCAGCCTGGAAAGAGGGTTCAGCAAGGTGAACTTTGGTGACAAAGTCCTCACTTGTTTTCTTCTGACCAGTAAATTGACTTGATGGAATCTGGGGAGCATTAAGGACATCCCTGAATCACTCCAAATTTTCCCTCCAATAGAATGCTAATACCTCAAGTCCCTCAAGAATCAGAGGGTTTACCCTCAGTAAAGTAACTCATGGATAGACGATAACTCATTAGACCTTTACTTGTTAGTTTGAATTCTTTTTGACAGATATTTTCTGAGTTTTTAGAGAAAGGGCAGCTAGAGAGCATATGAAGACCAGTTTGGCTGAGGAAGAGTTAGAAATGTATAGAAAGGAAAAGTTGAGGAAATCATGCAAACAGGATGGATCTTTTTATTTCTTTCTCTTTTTAATTGCTTTAGGCTCTCCTGTGTGGGCAGTCACTGGAAGAAGATACAAAGTGACCTATGATTTCCTGCCCTTTTTGAAGAAAAATATCCTGAACTCAGGGCACTGTCAGCACTCAGAACTGCTCTCAGGTATAACTCATCATGTTTTTTACCAGGTTTATGGTTTAAAAAAATGACTTCAGCCTGTTTTTCTATTTGATCTAAATAGGTGTTTTAAATCTCTGAACATATTCGATATGTTATAAACATAAATTTGCAGATTAAACCAAAAGCTGGAAATAAACCACACATCAAATCATTTTTTCTTGCTGAGAACTTAGGCTATATAATTGCTCTCTGTTTTTTTCAATATCATCACTACTTGTGTTGCCTCCCAAACTAGTACTGTCAATTCTGTCTTTGGTGGTATGAATATTTCAAAATATACACAGCATTTTGCTTTCAGGTATCCCAAGAAGATATTATGTGTGTGTTGAGATGAAGTTATTGTTTTACCATGAAAAGAAATGTTGAGTTTGTGTAACATGCATTTTTGAGTAGCCAGATACAGACAGTTATGAGAGGAAGAGCTATTAATTAAAAAACGATGCAAAGCCTCTACACCAACCATTTAAAATTCACAACTAGCTCAAAACAGGTGGAAAGGTTTGAGGATTTAAATGTCCATGCTTTAGAAAAATGTCAAGTTAAACGCCTAACTGAACCAGATTGCTTACTATATGGGCCTTTCAACAGTAAATATCAAGTGCTTAAAGGATGGCATTCATCTTTTGATTTTATAAAGATGGCATGCAGTCTATAACATTTTGGGAAAATTAAGTCATTTATTAACATTGATGAGAAAGCCTGAATTTAAAAATTATACTGGACTTCTCTTGATAATTATGAAGTTAAAATATCATTGAGAAGTTTCTGCTATGGTGTTACAGCCTTGGTTAAAAGGGAAGACACAGATGATGTCTTACTATAATTTAAAATAGGATTGAAAGTAAGATGTGATTCAAATTCCCCTAGATAACAAATGAAATTTCATCTTTAAGCTAAATTAAAGAATCTTGGTCAGCAAATTTTAAAATTATGAATTGAATTATCTACTGTGACAAAAAACAATCTTTTTTTGGTCTTTATTTATTTTTTTAATGTTACATTATCCCATATACCCCCCACCTCCCTCACCCCACTCCTCCCATAACAACAACCTCCTCCATCATCATGAGACATTCATTGCACTTGGTGAATACATCTCTGAGCACTGCTGCACCTCATGGTCAATGGTCCACACCATAGCCCACACTCTCCCACAGTCCACCCAGTGGGCCATGGGAGGACCTACAATGTCCAGTAACTGTCCCTGCAGCAACACCCAGGACAACTACAACCCCTGAAAATGCCCCCTCATCACATCTCTTCCTCCCACTCACTACCCTCAGCAGCCACCATGGCCACTTTCTCCACACCAATGCCACATTTTCTTTGATTACTAATCACAATAGTTCATGTATAGAATATCAGTAAGTGCACTCTAATCCATACTCTATTCCTCCATCCTGTCGGCCTTAGAATGGTTGTGTCCACTCCACATCTACGTCAAGAGGAGGCTTAGATTCCACATGGATACTGGATGCAATTCTCCTGCTTTCAGTTGTAGGCATCCTTGTCCCTGTGTGTGTGTACTTTTGTAAATAGGACCTTTGGAAGATGTTGATTTTAGTTAAGGTGTGGCCAGCTGAATCAGGGTGGGCTTTGATCCATATTACTGGAGGCCTTATAGAGAGAAATTGGGAGTCAGGGGGAACTGGAAGAACAGGCAAAAGGACAGAGGAAGATAGCCGAGTGACGGGAGGCAGAGATGGAAGCCCCAAACCCCAAGGATTGTGGCAGGTCAGTTTCAGGAGTCTACAAACCTTAGGGAGAGGCATGCCCTTGCTGATGGCTTGATTTTGGACTTCTAGCCTTCTAAACAACAAGTCAATAAATTCCTATTGTTAGGACAACCCATGGTGTCATATTTGTCATAGCAGTCTGGCAGACTAAAATAGTAGGAGTATTAGATTTGGCCATTTCTAAGGTTCTATGAGATCCAGAATTCCACATGATTACAAATACTATGATTTCTTTCCCCAAGGCACTAAGAAGTTTGCCAAATTTTAAAAAAATCATGGTAGTTATTCCTGTGAGGATATTGTCTCCACAGAGAACATTATGAGAGGTCAAATGAATTGTTCATGCATTAAAGAGGCTTTTGGTCTAATAGACTTAGAACAACATCCCTTTGTGTATGCCTCAGTAATTAGGTGATGCTTCTTTGCCTGAAATGAACAATTTCAAATTCCATTTACTTGGGTCTTCATTTGAAATGGCTTAAAACCCATGTCTATTTTTATATGGTTATTATACTTGAAAGTCTATTTTAAAATTTTTTAAGATTTAGTATTTCTAATATACGGCTTTTAAAACTTGTGTTCAACTACATGATGAAAACAAACAAATAAGTGAAGGTACATTTAGAAAATGCCAGATTAGCCACCTGGCTCTGCTTTTTGCTCATTTTAAGGATATTATGAGACAATTAATTACTTCAGTCAAACACCTTGGCTTCTTGCTCACAAATTACTGGGTGGGTATGTATGTAAATGTAGTAATTTTCTGAGTGGGTGGCAGATGGTCAGACAAGTCATGGGATCAGAAAACACTTTTGCTCAGAAATGCAAGTGTTATGGTGTTAAAAAATTAAGGAGGATTTTAAACTAGCAAGAAAAACTGCAGGAAAAAGAATTAACAATGGCCTAACAATGATCTATAAAAAGGTAGCTTCTCATACTAATAGGAGAAAAAAAAAAACTACCAAAATCATAGATAAAGTTTACTTCTCATCCTGGTAGTTGGCTTTGTGTTCTTTTAGTTCTTTAGACTCATACATATTAAAGTCCTTCTTGAAATCTTTCTATCATCCACCATTTCTAAATCCTGTTGAAAATAGTATATTCACATCAATAAAACTGTCCCCAAGTTGATGGCCCAGTGCAAGATATTCCCTCCATTATTAAACCAAATGTGTACTTTGCTTCTGTGTGTGTGTCTTTATTTGTGTGCATGTGGAAATCCATCCAACACTGTCTCTATTGTGTTATTTACCAGCAGTAAAAGTGTGTGATTGTTCTGTTAAGGAATAAAAAATGATTGCCAACTTCAATTCCATCTGACTCATTTCCTTTGATTTGGAATGCTCATTTGATTTTCACTGACTAATGGGGTGCTTTTACATGGATCTGAGTCTGTTCCTAAATATAACTTAAATTCTCAGTTATATTGCACTGTCCCTAAGAGTCCTGGAGCCCATGGCTTCTATTTCAATTTTTTTTCACGGCTAATCAATTTTCACTAGCTTGATGCTATGTTGAATGTAGCAGTGATTGAATGGATTCCGTTGTCACTCTAAACATCAAAAAAAAAAAAACAAAAAAACAAAACCAAACACAGTAAATAGAGATCAGCATATGGTAGAATGGCAGAAAAGTGAACTTAATGCTAGTGCTATGCTAGAGTATTCTCTTTTATTACTGTTTCTTAGTTTCCTCATGCTGCCATAAGAGTAACACAAAGTGGTTAATTTAAAACAATGGAATGTATTGTCTACAGTTCTGTAGTCTAGAAGTTCTAAACCAATGGGTCCAAAGGGCCATGGTCCCTACGAAATGTGTAGGGAAGAGTCTGTTCCATTCCTCTCTCCCGCCTTCCGACAGTGGCCAGCAATCCTTGGTGTTGAATCTCTGCCTCCACTGTCATATGGCCATCTTCTCTCTCTGTGTCTGTCTATGCCTCCTATCTCTTTCTTAAAAGGACAACAGTCATATCAGATTAAAGGCTCACCCTAGTCCAGTATGACATCAGTTTTACTTGCCTCATTCCACCTGTAATGAAACTATTTACAAATAAGGTCACTGGGGCAGTTTGGTTTATGTTTGTTTATGAATTCGAAAAATAGATATTGGACTGTGCTTATAAGTTGGTCTGTTCCCCTTTGTAGGCTATATAAATGGATGCTCAATCAAAGACAGGGAAGTAAATACATGGAGAAGGAGAACACAGAGAGTTTAGTTTTGGATGCTGGGGACCCGGGGAGAGAGCCGAGCTATTTATCTGATAGTTCGCAGTTGAAGAGACCAGAGTCCTGTAAGGCTGAGAAAACCCAGAAAGAAACAAGCCCTGGGGTAAGAGATGAGCCTTATGCTAGCCTACAGTAGAGATCAGAAGAAGCTGGGACCATGGAGCCTTAGGAGGACAAGGAAGGCTGGACCCTTGTAGCCATCTTGCTCTAATATGAGGCAACAGACTTTGGTGAGGAAAGTAAATTACTCTTTATGTCCTTGTGACTGGAAGTTTCTAACCCTAATAAATACCCTTTATAAAAGCCAACAGACTTCTGATATTTTGCATCAGTACCCTTTGGCTGACTAATACATTCACATTCTGAGGCACTGAGGAGAAGGACTTCAACATATATTTTTAGGGGGCACAATTTAATAAAACACTAGGGGTCCATAAAATAAGTGATCTGAAAAACTGAACGTCTTTTACATCTGTATTTACTATGAAAATATACCTGGAAAGGTATAGGGATTTTTATTATAGTTGAATATGTGAAAGAGTGAAAATAGACACAGTTAATGATGGACCTATTAATTACCACAAGCATATACTTAAACCTAGCATAAAGTCACTGTAATTAAAATGTCATGGTACTGACAGAAGAGCAGAGACATAACCATGGAAAAAAATACAATGTTTAAAAATTCTGTAATGAAAGTACAAGTTAAAAGTAGCATTTCAATTCAGTAATGAAAGAAGAGAAATTTTCATTTACTGATTCTGGGAAAACTGACCAATTATTTAAGACTTAAGAAAGCTAGATCCTTACCTCACACCACAGTCATAGCCTTAACCCAGATCATATGCATTCATGATAAAATAATAATACCAACAATAACAATACCCAGTATTAACAAAAGTACAGTGAAACAGACCTTTTCATACTTTGCTCCTACAAATATAAATTGCTAAAACCTTCCCAAGGTGCAATTTGGTATTTTGGTCAAAGGACATTAAAAATACTTATCCTTTCTTCTTCAGTTACCTTATCTTGGAAGCTATTTAATTTTATCAAGTTTCCTAATAGGAGGAGTAAGAGGCCACTTAGATCAGACTTCTTAGACATTACAGTGAACAGGAATCACCTGGAGAAATTGTTAAAATTGCAGATTCTGATTCAGGAGGCCTGGGGTTGGGCCCTTGATTCTGCAGTTCTAACTAGCTGCCAACTGATGTCTACGCAGCTGGTCAGGAGACCACATTTTGAGTAGAATGCATTTAAATCATTACTAAAAATACATTGCAATGACCCAGCTTACATCTTCAGATATATACAGGTGATGTCTAAATAGCTAGTGGAAGCATGTTTTTCTCTCAACCTTCTCCCTCGTTTTTTTTCCTACATGAAACTCTGATATCAGGAGTTGACAGAGAAATTGGTTCCACCAAAACAGTAGCTCTCGAGCTCATTATTTCTTTGCCCTGGGAAAACTTACACTGCAATTGGCTGGAAAACATTCTTAAACTTGGTTGCCATTGTTGAGTTAAACTCTATTCTCTGAGAGAGGGAAAAGCTCAGTTGGGGCATTCTGGCAAATTTAATAGGTCTTCAATTCACTGACCCCTTGGGAATGAAGCACAGCCTCCCGTCATGCCTGTGAGAGACTGCAGGTTATGGGCACTCAGTCAGCCCTCCCCACTCTGCATTCTGGATAGCAAAGCTTCACAGCACCTGTCCCCTGACCATCTCCAAATCTGAACTTGAGAAGGATATAGTTCAGATATAGGGCAATATAAGAAGGTAAGAATAACTTACGAATACAGCATCTTCCAGACCAAGGAAATGAAAGGGTCTAATGATTTTATATACCCAAACACAATGGAAGGAAACAACAGCAGTAGTTGGTCACAAAGGCTGTTATTACAACACTGAGTGTGGAGGGAGGACAGTTAGTTAAAGGAAGAGCTTGTCAGAAACTCTGGGGGAGGACAGAATAGTTTGAGAAAGCCTCAGGTGAATTGGATATATGCTCCACCCACTTGTACCCACAAAGACTCCCTCTGGGTTCTTATTCTCTATTCCAGAGAGTGAGCACAGAACAAAAATTACATTTCAAGTTAAAAGGGCATCCAAATTTATACCTCTCTTATTTAGATTTAAAATGTTTGACAGATTCAATATTGTAAGAGAAGGTAGTCACCTACGCAAATGCAGAACATTAGCATCCCTAACCTTAAGCCGGCCTCTAACACATTTTTTAGCCTAATAGAAGTTTCCAATTAAAGGGCTGTCTCAGCATAGAATTATTTCAGCAAAAGCTTCTTCTTTTCATCCAAATCTAAAAGTCTGTGCCATAATTATGTATCACAATTTGATGGAAGGGGTTCTGAAGTTTAAATACATTTGGATGTCTTTTTTCCGAGTCAGCTTTATAACACATTTTCATTTAAATACATTGAATTTTTTGCTGCAGAGAACTCTCCATATTGAAGTGGGGCAAATGCCACTTGAACCTCAAGGATACAGTAGGAAAGTGAAATAAAGCAGAGTTTCCCACATTATACCCACTGAATATAAAATATCGGTAAGCTCAAGCATTTGTTTCAACTCAACCTAAAGTGGGATTGCTTTTAGTTTTTTACTTCTCTAGTGCATATTTCATATCCCTTTGGCCTAAGTTCACTTTAACTTTGGATCTGATTGCCACCTTGTATGAGTTTTATTTTGATATGTACTGGTATGGTTCAGGGATGGATTTATGACGCCTTTGCTTCTATTTTTCTGATCAAAGCATGTCTCAGGTGGATCTCACTAACTGGCACAGTAAACAAAGCCTCAAATAGGGTGCTCCCAGGGACTCTAGAGACATCTGGACACTATAGGCAAGGCACACAATCCCATGAAATCAGCCTTACCTTGGAATATATGCTAACCTATTTCCCCACCGTAACAGAGTTAGACTCATTTGTAATTTCCCAACACATGATTCTTCTACCGCTTTTATCTGAACCTATAATTAACACCATACCCATTAAATATATATCACAGAGACTTCAATCTTCCATCTGTTCACATGCTGGTTGAGCCCTGAATCTCAGCAGATTTGCACCCAACACTTCTTTCCAGTTCATCGAATTCACCCAGGACAATTAACAAAATGATGATGATCCCCATCCCCAAAAGCAAGCAAAACAGTTTCTTCCATCTGCCACATAAGGTCTAAGCCCTCTTTCAATCTGAAGCAAAGCGGGCATCACCATCTCAAAATCTTCAAGACTGAGGAATGAACAAACATAAGGGGGGAATGCAACCATGGACCAAAGTAGACTTATTATTGTAGTAGTGTAAGAACTTGTAACACTGATACAAAGATAGTCGTTACCATAGGTTCTGAGGAGAGAGGGAAGAAAGGATAGGTGGAACATAGGGCATTTTTAGGACATCTTGGAATTTTTCTGCATGATATTGCAATGACAGATACAGGCCAGTATACATTTCACCAAAAACTATAAAATTGAGCAGTGCAAAGTGTAAATCATAATGTAAACTATAGACCACAGTTCAGTGCTTCAATATTTGTTCATCGGTTATAACAAACGTATCACACTCATGTAAGATGTTATTAAAAGGGGAAATTATGTGTGTGGGGGGGTGGCATATATGCAAATTCCCTATATTTTTGATGTAACATTTCAGTAGTCTAAAACTTCTTTAAAAGTTAACTTTTTTAAAAAAAGCATCATAAGTACCTGAATTAGAAAGCAGAGATGGTGAAGAGTGCTTTAGTTTTAGATTCATCCTGTAGTGACAAGTGCTCATACAAGGCACACACAAGGTTGTAAGCAAAGGTGCACCTATCTCAGCTGCTCCTTCAACTGTCTGGCTCTTCTGAGTTTTCTAATCTTAGAGTAGGCATGATCATTTAGAAGTTCTTATCTTCAAGAGTTGAGTATATGCCTAACATCGCTTATCCTGTAATAGCCTGGAGCAAGATGTTTAAGCCATTGGCTTTCAAACATTTTTGACTGCAAACCTAGTACAAAGGTATTAAGATCTATGCATAGTATAGATAATGTGCATTCACTCTTGCTAGGAGCAATGTCGCTGATATTTTCAATTCAATTCAATTCTTTTTTTCTAATCATTACGACATAATTGACTATTTGAAAATGACTAACGTGGTGCTTAAAATAATTTTAAATGAGCTTGTCTTGTTTCAGAATTGAAAATTTATCGTTGAGAAACAATAATACATGGGTATGCTATTGATGAGTTATTCTATCTATTTGTACTTACAGAAGCAGTGAAAGAATTTTAAAGTATTTTATAATCACTTTGAGGCAAAAATTGCAGTCGAGTTTCTTAAAATGAAGTGCCATCCTCCTCTCACAAAAGTACCACAGTGATTGACATGTAGGTGTTCAATAAATACCTATATAGTGAAAATATGCTAATTCATACAGGAATGAAAGGAACTTCTGATTGCCATAAAAATCTATAGAAGGACATTTGGAAATCAGTGAACCTCTTCCAAACTAACACTATTTTTATTCAGAAAGCCACTGCTCCACTCACCCAGTTCTTTTTTGTGAAAGGTTTTACATGACTAAATATTGTGTAAGTAGAAAATATTTTTGGGTACTTTTCAGCTACTTTTGCCTTAGCACAAGAAACCTTATAACTCTTATTTACACTATGAAATAAGAGTATGCCAAATAGAAATCATAGCTTGGGTGTCTCTATGAAAGTATCTCTATGAAAGTATTCCATATCTTTCTGGATCACTTTTGGGCTTTGCTTAAGTAGTTGCTTTGGGGCAGAGTTAGAATTCAATGTAATGTACAAACATTAATTTAAAAGTTAGAATTGATAAAATACTTCATTTAAATCAGTAAATAAAAACAAGCTATTTAGGAATGTGCAACATCTATATTAAGAAAGCTTTAAATGAAGAGTAAGAAATAGAAAGGCATACCCTTTCTTTGACTAGAAAGACTGAACATCATAAAGGTGTTGTTTGTCCCAAAATAAATTCATAAATTTAATGCCATTCTAGTAATACCACCATGTGATTTTTAAAAAATAGGGGAACTGACTCTAAAATTCATAGACAAATAAAGAAGCATGAATTTCCAGCAATATTCTGAGAAAAATATAGTAATGTGGGCTGAATAACCCTCGTGGATACTAAGACATTATATAACGCACAAATCATAGTAAGAGGGTGATGTCATTGAACGAATAGGTAGACAGATCACTGTAACAGCACATAAAGTCCAGAAATAACCCCAATACATACAACACTAAAGTTTGTGACTCATGGAGCTTTAAAAATCAGTTGGGGAAATGAAGTCTTATTAAATAAATAGAATAAACCTCTGGGAATATTATAATAGTTAGATTATTATTGCCTATCTTTCACCAGAATCCCAAATTTGAATATAAAATAACCCATAAAGGTAGTAGGTGAATCATGAGAAAAATTCTATAATCCTAGTATAGATGGGACTATGATGCATAATCCAGAAAACACTGATAAATTGGATCACCGAACAAGTCCCAGATTTCTGCAGGAGAGGGTGATGCACAGACACATTTCTGTCAAAATGCACAAAGGGTATCTGGAAGAATTCACAAGCAACTGATAGGGAGTGGCTGCAGGACCCTCTAGGAGTGGTAGAGATATTTTATACATCATTTGGTCTTCCAATACATATTACTTATTTTTTTAAAGAAGAATGCAGCCTAAGGGAATATGGCATATCATCCAGAAATAATATGGACTGATTACACTTTAGATTCTCACTGTAAGAAAGAAAACCAAGGTCAGAAAGAAAACATTCTTTCTTGGCATGGTTGCTACTCACTCTCCTGCTTCATGCCCCTAGACTCTTCGTATCTTCACACATGGCAGATAGGTCCCCCATCTCTAAATTTATATTGTATGCCCTATGCTAGTATGTGCAAACAGATGCAGAAGGGAAGGAGGATTCCTGTCTGTGAGCTGTCCCAGAGGTGGGGCTCCTGGCCCTTTTAGGACTGCAGATTGTGGGGCAAGGGATGGTGAGTCTTAAAGATGTGAACAAGAGTCATGCCACAAGGATGCTGTGTGCCTGGGCTGGGCTTGAATCCTGAGGGCAGTAGAGAGCTACTGGCAGGTTTTAAGTGGGGGAGTACAGTCATCTGGTTTGAATTTTAGGACAACACTGGCTGCAATGTAAAAACTGATAGAATGGAAGGGGTGGGGAGGCGACAACATCAGAGGCAGTTTGGGCTGCTGGAGGCTGGACGGATCTATCACTCATACTCTATAGTCTGTTGAATGAACACCTGGAAATGAATCACCCTTTCTCTTTCATCACATCTAATTAGTACTAACTTATTAACTGCACATTAATTATGTGGCAGGAACATCTATCACTCTTTCATGCACTCTGTTTAACCTTACAATAGCCTTAGGGCATAGATGACATTCACCACTGACTGATGGAAAACCTTGAGTCACAGAAGTTTAGGAAGTTCCCCAAAGCCACATAGTAAGTGGTGGAAGAGAAGTGTGAACCAGCACCTGGCTCCAGGAACACTGCATTCATCACCACATCATGGGCCAGCATCACTGTAACACCAACATGGTGGCCCTCTCTGATGCCCATGACTCCCAGTTTTAATCCAATGAACACACTTTTTCAAAGTATCCTGCCTGCAGCCCTGCTCTCATCCTCTCACCTTTCTGCTTCATATCATAGAGAAGCTCCCTATTGCTCATCAACAACATTTTTTCAGATATTTGGCATCTTTCCTAACCCCACGTCTTTGATCAAGGTGGGCCTCTTTGTCTTTTAAACTTCAAATACAACGTTATCCAACAAGTCACCCATTTTCATGAAATTCTGAGTGATTTGAGTCTAAAACCTTCTCTTCCAGCTCCCATCAACTACTGCTTATAAATGCAGTATCAAACACTCCCACATATTATTATATATAATGCTATCTTGACTTATTTTGTGTACATTAGTTGTTCTAATTTCGTTCTAATTTCCCCATTTTAGGTACAAATTATCATCATCACCATCTCATTTCTGTGTGTCTCTCTCAGTCTTTAGAACAATATGGATACACAGTAGGGAGAAAATACATACATAATTTATTGAAAAGTTCTTACCTATAAACTATCTCTAGATTGTTATTTCCCAAATTTCATTCTCAACTCATTCCATGTAAAGGAGTTTAAGTGTAGAAAAAAAAAAAAAATGAATCACACAAATTTAACCAGATTTTTCAGATACTTTAATATGGTAATGTTGAAAAGGGGGATAGATTAGAATATGTAATTTGAATTAAAAGCAACAATAATAATAAAGTAAAATTCATAGCATTTATTGCATAAGGTTTTAACCCAATGAGCACTAACTTTCTGATACTGTGTGAAGCCCTCGTCAAGCATCATATCATTCATTACTGCTCATATATCTTGGAATACTACTGCTTTCAGAAAAATAGCTTGGAAAGAGTTCTAAGATATATTGCTAAAGACACAAGGCCTATGATTTCTATTTGCATACTTTTTTCTTTTTGTCAAACTCCATGTAGATTGTTTTTAGAATATCATTAATGCCCCCAAACTTGAAAACAAAGTATATTTTTTAATAAATCGCAGTATTGGGACTTCTTGGCTCAGAGAGCTTTTCTTCCTTCCATATATAAAATGTCATATAAATCCTTCACAGAGCTATGGATATCATCACAAAGACTCTTAAATCTAACTGAGACCAAGAGTCCTACCTTTTTAACCTCCTTTATCCTCTGGGATCTTAATGTCTTGTGAAGGGGCACAAAGGTTTTCTTCTGGCTTTAGGTGAGTTGTCCATCTTTCACATACAGATAAAACTATTGGCTCTGACAGATGTGAGTCAGCCTAAGTTTCTGAGATGGGCAGCCCAGAACATAATGTGGTCTTTATATCAACCAAGAAAAATCATTTATTTGTAATAACAATAAGGGAATAATAATTTCATTAAGTTGGTATTAAATTATTCAAGACTAATTAGGATATGGGGATCTCTAACCTTGTGTTGTTATTATTGTTATAGCTTTGCATGGTCTAGAAATGCCAACATTTCTAATAAGGACTGCTTACAAAGACCCAAGTATTAGGGGAATATCCCTATGTGTGAAAATGGAAAACCAAGAATTCTAAAAGAGTTCAGAAGTAAAGAGAAACTATTGATGACTAAAATTATAAAAATTTTACGTTAAGGAGGGCTGGTAGTAATCATATGATCCAATCTCTTTTTATATGAAGACTTTACTTAGTGACATGGCTAGTTAGTGAAAAAGAGAAGTTTAAGTCCTGTTCTCTTTACTGTATCCTAAATACTACTTACAATACATCAAATACAAGGTTCTCTGACTATGTGTACTACTGATATACAGTGAAAAACCCAGGAATAAGATGAACTGTGGGTAGATGGTAGAGTAGGAGACTCCAGGAATGTCCCTCCACCAGAACAAATGTTAAATAGGCAGGAAGTATCTGAATCAATTATTTTGAAACTCCTGAGTATACTAGAACACTGGGCAGCATCCAGAGAAGAGTGAGAGGAAGAGGATGGTAAACTGCAATGAACACCAGTGAATGGCACTCTCGACACAGCAGCTACCATTGCCCATCTCCCATCCTTGAGAAAGGCAACAGTAAGGTATTCAATCCCAGTCTCAGGTGTGGCTTGTTGGTGCCAGGGTATGATATAAAGACCTAGTCCCCAAGATTCATGTGTGTGCAGTCCAGTTGCTAGTGACTGCTTGTGACAAGCTACTTCGGATCAGTTAAAGGTCTGCATTTCCTGGATAAATGTTGAGTCAAGAAAACGTATCTTATAGCTAGATCCTGAGCCTCAACAGACTCCAGCACCTACAATCTGATTTATTGGACTTACCACACTCAGCTAAGATGGAGGTGAAGAAGGACAACCACCACACCATGGAGCCTAGAGTGATTACAACTGAAAATGGGAGGATTGCATCCAGCATCCAGGTGGAATCTGAGCCTCCTCTTGACATAAAGGTGCAATGGACACAACCAATCCAGTGTCCACATAGAAGAGGTAGCATTGGATTGGGAAAAGTGGACATAATGGACAAAGGGTATGGGGAAAGGCAGGAAGAGATGAGAGGTGGAGGCGTCTTCGGGACATGGAGCTGCCCTGGATGGTGCTTCAGAGGTAATCACCGGACATTGTAAATCCTCACAGGGCCTACATGATGGAATAGAGGAGAGTATGGGCCATGATGTGAACCAATGTATATGAGGTGCAGAGGTGCCCAAAGATGTACTTACCAAATCCAATGGATGTGTCATGATGATGGGAACGAGTGTTGTTGGGGGGGGGGGGGAGAGGGGGGGTGGGGGGTGGAGTTGAATGGGACCTCACATATATATTTTTAATGTAATATTATTACAAAGTCAATAAAAAATTAAAAAATTAAAAAAAAAAAAAAAAAAAAAAAAAAAAAGAAAATGTATCTTAAAGAGTCATAGGAGAAGCTCCTGGCACCAAGGCTGACCCTCCTTCTCTCCTTTCCCAGGGCAGTGTGGAACCAGTCTGTATTCACTTTGTGGGCACCCTGGCCTTGTTCCAGCTGGGAAAGACTGACCTGGGAAATGCGAGTTTGGCTCAGTTGCACTTCCAGAATTTGCCCCCAGGCAAGAGCAGCTTTAGACAGTGAAAGTGGTATTAGAAACATTGGAGTCAGTCTGCCTGTGGCTAAGGCTTACCTGCTTTAAGACCTCTGGTGGAGTACTCAGGAGAAGCAGAAAGTAGGTATCCTAGGAATCAGAGGGGGCATTCAGACTCCGATAAATAGGTGAATTCCTGAGGCCACTAGGAAGTACAAGCCCAGGAAAAGACAGTGGCCCAAAATAGACCAGGAGGGCCCACATTTGGCATTTGCCTTGGGCTGACCTTCTTGATAGGAGGGCTAAATACTTAAGGAGAGCACTAGCCAAGGCAAAGCCAGTTTGCAAAGACTGAGAAAGATGTTTTTTGCATTTTAAAAAATTTTTTGTTTTGTTACCTCCTTGCACTCAAGAAAACACTGTCATATCATTAGCTGGATACAAATTCAAGAAACAGACAGCTCAGGAAGGAATTAAATACCAGAGTTAACATTTTAAAATATTAAAGTGTACAAAGAAAGACTACAAGACAAACAAAGAAAAGAGATGATAGTCTACTCAAAGGAAAAGGATAAAAACCCAGAAAACATCAATGAAGAAGAGCAGACTCTGGATATACTAGACAAAGGCTTATCAAAAATAATGTTTAATATACTCAAGGAAATGAAGGGAAATACAGAGAAAGGACTAAAGGATATCAGGAAAGTGAGAATAACAATATGAGAATCTCAATAAAGAGATAGAAAGTTTAAAAAGGAATTACTGGAGTTGAAAACCATAATTAATAACTGAAAAGAAAAATTACCAGGAGGGTTTCAGCAGTAGATTGGATCTGGCAGATGAAGTAATCAGTGAATTTGAAGATAAGACAATTGAAATAAGTTAGGCTGAGGACAAGAAAGAAAAAAGAATTAGAAAAAGTGAAAATATACTATACTAAGAGACTGTATTAGCGAAAGGGATGCTCATACAAAATATCAGAAATTGGTTGGTTTTTATAAAGGGCATTTATCTGGGGTAGATGCTTATAGTTATCAGGCCATAAAACATGAATTCTTTCCCTCACCAAAGTCTGTTGCCACATTTTGGAACAAGATGACTGCCAACATCTACCGAAAGTTCAGACTTCTTGGGTTCCTCTCTTGCTGGGGCTCATTTCTCTCCCAGCTCAGCTCCTCTCCCCTTTGCTATGTCTTTTATCTGTGAGTCCCCACCCCTTGGTGGGTGTGGACTCAACAACCTACTAAAAGTCTGGCCCAATCAAAGCCCTAAACATAATCTAATCATACCCAAGTTCAGACCAGTTTACAAACATAATCCAATATCTATTTTTGAAATTCATGAACCATTTCAAACTGCTACAGAGACCTATGCGACCACATCAAGCACACTGATATACATGTGATAGGAGTTCCAAAAAGAGGAGAGAAATGAGCTGAGGGAATATTCAAAGAAATAGTGACCAAAAATTCCCAAATTTGGCAAAATATATGAACCAGAATACCAAAGAAGCCTATCAAACAGCAAACAGTATAAAAAGAGAAACATGCCCAGGTCTATAGTGGTCTAACTTCTGAATGCCCAAGCTGCAAGCTGCAAGAGAAAAGCAACATATTCTTTCAAGAGAGTCCCAATTAGATTAAGTGCTGATTTCTCATCAGAAACCAATGGAAGCAAGGAGTCAGTGTTTGAAATACTTAAAGTATTCAGAGATAACAATTTCCCACTAAGAATTTTATATCCCATTCTTTCAAAAACAAGGGAGATATTAAGATATTCCAAGATAAACAAAAAAATGAGGGAGTTCATTACCACTAGACGTTCCCTACAAACAATGCTAATTGCAGTTCTTTAGACAGAAAAGAAAGGACACTGGACAGTGGATAAAAGTGAAATATTAATACAGAAATAGTGACCTTCAGTAGAGGTAATAATATAATTCTAAATGCCAGTAATATTGTATTGTATTGTATTGTATTGTATTTTCGGTTACGTAACCTCTTACTTCATACAGGTGCCCAAATACCTAATACATGAAGATAAATCTATTGTTTGAATATACACTGTACAAAGATATAAGTGGTAAGTACAAAATAAAAATGAGAGGATGCAGGCATATAGGAAAAGTGTAAATGTATGCTATTGAATTTAAGTTGGTATCAAATAAAAGAAAATTGTTACATATTTAGGATGTTAAATGTTAACCCCATGGTAACCACAAGGAAAACATATTGAAAACATAATCCAATAGAAATGAGAAGTGACTCAATATGGTACAATAAAAAATCAAGTAAATTTGAAAGTGGCATTAATGAAAGAAAATTCAGAGTATAAGACTTGCAAAGACTAAACTCTCCAGTTAAAAGGCAGGGCTTGGCAGAATGGAAATAAAAAAACATGACCCGATTATGTGCTGTTTACAAGAGATTCACAATAAATTTAAAGAAAATGAACAGGTGGAAAAAATATATACCACACAAGCAGTAACCAAAAGAGGGCTGGGTAGCTATACCAATACCAGATAAAATAGACTTTAAGTTAGACTGTTAAAAGAGATGAAGGCCATTATATACTGAAAAAGGTATCAAGTCAACAAGAAGACAACAATTATAAATACATATATACATAATAGCTAAGTCCCAAGTATATGAAGCAAATATTGAGAAATTTGAGTGAAGAAATAGATGGTTCTAAATTAAAAGTAGGAGACTTTGATGCACTACTTTCAATAATGTACAGGGTTCTTATTTGGAATCATGGGAATCTTTTGGTAGGTAATTGTGTTGATGGTAGCACAACATTGTGAATGTAATTAATAGCACTGAAATATTTATCTGAGTGTGGTTAAAAGGGGAAATGTTAGATTGTATATATGGTAATAGAACAATAATTTAAAAATCCATGGAATTACACTACCTAGATAGTGAACCATATTTATACCATGGACTATAGTTAATAATACAATTATAAAAATGTGCTATCATCAATTGTAATTAATGTGCCACACCAGTGCAAGATGTTAATAATAGGTGGTGTATGAGAATCCTGTATTTTATGCATGATTATTCTCCTAACACATAACCTCACTAATAAGGAAAAAAATGCCTGTCTTAATTAGTAGTTTGATCTCTTTTGTTTTTTTTTTTTTCCTTTCCTTTCCTTTTTTTTCTTCTTAACTTTGAGGCTTAGTAATATTATGAATGTAGAACATTTACCAGAAATATTATACAGCATGCAGTGAATGTTGAGGATTTTACTTTATGTACATTATATGCACCATGTCAAGATAATTAGCTTGACTTCTTTGTATTGTGTTTCACTCCTAACTCCTTCTGCCTTTTGTTACTAAGTTGCAGAAAAAAGTGCCAGACATTAATATCTCAGCTGGAACAACCATGACCACATATTATTGAGGTTTCTTATTAAAAGTGGCATTTTCATTAAAATCCCCTTCTTTGCCGTGTAAAGCCATGGTGATGTATCATCTATTTTGAACCAACATACTTTAGAGAGTGCCTAGGCGGTAATCACACAGCTTGAGACAAAAATTAAATATGATGACTAGCCAAATGCAATTTACACATTTGTGATTTTTGTTGGCAATTCATACATCTTGTAAAAAGGGATGCACCTGAAGCATGAGTATAGGAAAATCTTTGTGTGATTAGAAAAATAAAAATGCATCAATAAAGGTTAGTGTAAGGAAACAGATGTGGCTCAACCAATTGGGCTCCTGTCTACCATATAGGAGGTCCAGGGTTTGATGCCCAGGGTCTCCTAGTGAGGGCAAGCTGACCGACGGGGCAAAATCTTTAAAAAATAAATAAAGGTTAGTGTAAAATGAAGATATTTGGGTACCAAATTCCTATAGCAAAGGCAAATAGTGTTAAATTACATCTTTTACCATCTTTTCAGTTAAAAGTAAGTGATCTTTTGCCTTTTACCCTCCTGCCCTTGGGGTAAGAAGTGACTCCCTCTTCCTCCCTCTGAGCACCCAGCGACATGCTGGGGGGCCTCAGGCTGGAGTGAAGGGGTGGTGCTAGAGGCCAGTTGACACTTTTCGTGAGTGTAGAACTGGGAACCCAGATGCTAGTTTGGAGTCCCAATTCTGCCGTTCACTAGCTGTCTGATCCTAGATTAGTCCTTTCATCTCCCCATACCTCATGTTATACAGCTCTATGAAAAAAGAAGACTTTCAGGTATGTCACTATGAGTCTCAACCCTCATCTTGCTAACACAGCCCCTACGTGCTCCAATGTCAACCTACTTTCTTTATACTTAAAACACAACAGCAACAACCACAATAAAAATAATATATGGTATGTGTTCTTCAAGCAGCAACCCAGCTTCCCATCTCCATGATGTGGAGGTGTAGCTCCTGCTCCCATGCCATTCCTCTCAATGTTATTGACTATTCAAAGCTCAGATATCTCACTACTGTGCTGTGATGCCTTCTATAATTTCTACATGCCACTCTGAGCTGGAAATTATCAGAGGCTTTGATAAATTCTCCCAGTACGTGATCTATAACTCTCTTGAAGACATCCCTTTCTACCTTCCAATTCATGCACAAGCTTTTATCTCCTGCCATATTATAGCTTCTCTGAGGGCAGTGGTGTGACTTATTAATCTTTATATCTTCCTTGGTGCCTACCATAGCTTTGCCTGTAGCAGGAGTTTAATTAATGTTTATTGTGTCAATCACCTAAAAAAGGTTATCTCTGCTATTTTACTCGGTAGGAAGGTAAGATGAAATAAGATCAGAGATGTGAAAGTGCTTGGGAAAGTAAAAATTTTATTGAAATGGAAGTACTGATGGCTGGAAGACTATAAAGGCATATTTGACAAGGGAATAAAAATCCTTGAGGGTTATTCACAACTGACAGAACTGTGAGGTGTGATTTGGCTACTAAAGAAATTCCTGGGCTATAAGTGTAGCTTCATGAGAAATTGAGATAACTTACTCTGGGAACATTGGGAAAAAACAAAATGCCAAAAAGAACAGCTTTTCAGAGCTGTCAAGGCATCTTAAGTTGTTTTCATGCAGAGAGACTTATCAAACTTCCACTAACAAGCATGGCATCTTGTCCTAGTGAAGTTTCTATACCTTGTGCCAACTTCTTTCTTGTTAGCCAAGGAATATCACCAAGATCTCTTAAAGCCACTGCTGGGAGCCAGCATTTTAGGGTGTTGCTGTTGAAGTTGTCTGTGGTTTGGCACCATCACTGGTGGGAAGCCAGAGGAACCAGCGATGGATTCTGAAGTGCTGAAGCCGACAGTCTGTCACAAAGGTCCAAGCCGAGCAGAAAGTTGCAACCACTCTGCAAAGCCACCATCTTTTGAAATCATTCAGAATTTCCGTTAGCTGGAAAGTATAAAGACTAAGTTTCGGGACTACAAAGATCATCAATTCAGAGCTTGCTTTCCTAAGTATGTCTATGGCCTGGCAGCATTGGCATCACCCAGGAGATTAGTAAGAAGTGCAAGATCTCAGTCTCCATCCCAGATTTACTCAGTCAGACTCCACATTTTAACAAGCTTCCAGGCGATTCATATGCACGCTAGACATTGAATCTGCTCTAAGTCATAGGATGGTCAAGAAGAAAAATTTTGTACTTCATTTCAATTAGAAAAAGTCTATAAAATACAGAAATCTCACATTCAACCCATATAATGAAGGTAGTTTTTATTTTAAAATACCTTTCAAATCTTCAGAAATTAAAGCTGTATAATTAAGATGGAAACAAAGGGTAAAATAAAACCCTTCCCTAAGACGCTGCCCATGAAAATCAATGTAGTTCATTTCCTTTCCAAAATGTTGTCATATGATACCAAATTACTGAAAATATGTAAGTACTTGCTCAGAACACCCCAAATTAGTCATTAGATATGCTGGCTGCCTGCTTCTTTCTAATCAATTATAGTTAATAGGCATTTATTATAACATTATCATAAAGCAAAGTATTAACCAAAGACTGTAGAATATTAATTCCATTGCAATTAGAGAGAAATATTTTAACTCCTAAGTATAGTATTTTTCGTAATATTAGCTAAGAACAAAATGGTTTTAGAAAAATATTTGAGTTCCCTACTTTCCTATTTTTATGTTTTTTTCTGAAGAAAATTTAAACATGGATTGCAAAATCAGGTTTTTCTAAAGTAAAGCAATACCTATCAAAATAAATATGTTCCCACTTACAACATATACAAAAGACTTTTAGGTGATAAAGGCTTTGGTACTACCACTGTTTGTGTTGTTTGGAAAAGACTAAAGGAGTTAAATTCATAATTAAATATATTTTGGTCTCTCCATTGTGTTTTGATCTAAATGGAACTAAGATTTGTTAAGATTTATCTGTCATTATTTTAAAGCTATTGACAGAGATACAAAAAGTGTTCCCAATATGTTTGATCAAATTGCACATGTGATATTCTCCCATTAAGACTCATAATAAGTTCATGAGGGATCTTATTAAAAAGTTATGTTTAATAGAAACCCAGTACCCTCATTACAAGATGCAGTGTATGACAGCTTTTGGATTATACTTAAAGGTTTACTTGTGTGACTATACTTGTGCATTTCGATGAATATATAAAAAAGACTCAATTTCAGTGTGAATATAAAAGAGCATGTCTTGGGAAGTGGACGTGGCTCAACTGATAGAGTGTCTGCCTACCATATGGAGGGTCCAGGGTTCGATACCCAGGGCCTCCTGACCTGTGTAGTAAGCTGGCCCACTCACAGTGCTGCTACGTACAAAGAGTGCTGTGCCCACAAGGGCATCCCTGCGTAGGGGTGCCCCATGCACAAGGAGTGCGCAAGGAGAGCTGCCCCACATGAAAAAAGCACAGCCTGCCCAGGAGTGGCGCTGCACACACGGAGAGTTGACACAGCAAAATGACACAACAAAAAAGACTCAGTTTCCTGGTGCCGCATGACAACACAAGCAGACGCAGAAGAACACACAGCAAATGGACACAGAGAGCAGACAACAGGGGGGAAGCAGAGAGAAATAAATAAAAATAAATCTTTAACAAAAAAAGAGCATGTCTTGAATTATTAATACAACAAACATTTATTTAGCAACTTATATGTGACAGGCACTATGCAAGTCTGTAGGAATCAGAAGACAAAAAGATACTATCCTTTCCCTCAAGTAGTTCAGTCTTGTAGAGAAGAGAGTACCCTAACCAATACAAAGGCTGCATTCTGCATTGTAATAAAGGTAATGGAATAGGTGTACTGATAATAGAGTTTACTGTTTGAGGGTTGGTCTGGAAAAATCAGGAATGTTGTCATGAGTCGATTCCCTGGAAGCAGAGCCTGAGACAATGATAGATGGAAAAGTGATTCACTGAGACACTGCTGTCAAGAGAAATGGAGGGAGGAAAGCAGAATAGGGAGGGGAGAGAGCTAAGTAAGGACGCGGTCTCAGCTGAAGATAAGTTTAAATTTCATCTAAGGGGAGGCTCTCAAGTTGGTTCCTGTTGAATGGAATAATGGGGCTGTGTCAACCCATCGTTTATCGTGAGGGAGAAAGGTGGCAAGGGTCTCTCCAGGAGGGTACACAGAAATGGTAATTTTGGAGTTTCTCAAGAGAAAAACATGAAGACTCATCTAACTTAAGAGCTAGTATGTGGTGGAGAGATTCAAGATATGAAATAATGGCCCCCATATGTAATGGTCAAAGGCCTCCCAAGAAGTACAAAGAAAGGATTGTTGCCAGTGACAATTAGTTCTTAACTATGGAAGTTAGTTCATGTAATGTTGGCAGACTAAACCCGAGGACACGCTTCCTGATCATTATTAGTCAATTATAGGATAGCACTTCCAAAAAAACCTATTTTCAATTTATGTTGCTCTGAATGCATAGAAGTATTTCCCAACTGAGGTCATGATCCTGTTTCTTATTATTTTCATTTCTATGATGCAGAAATAACTCTACGATATTTCTTTGGTTAAAGTTGATATATTTCATCTAAAGCCTTAAATATGTACCAGGCATTAGACTTAGGCTAAGTGTGTTTATATGTATTTTTTGATTTGCTTATTGTGCCTTAATAAAGCTGTACTGTAATAAAATAGTGTGTGATGGGTTCAATTCTTCCTCAAATAGTCTCAATAATAATAATAATAATAATGGCTAACATTTAATGAGTGAGTATGGTAAGTCCTTTACCTTTATTTTCTTAAACATTCTAAATGACGTATAAATTAATTCCATTTTCTGACAAAGAAATAGGATTACAGAGGTCAGTGTCTTGCCAGAACTCATCTATCGAGTAAGTAGTAGGGACAGAATTCACACCAAGTTCTGCTTGTCTACAGAATCTATTTCCAACACCAAGTTGCACAGCTTAAAAGAAACCAGAGGGAGTGAATTTCAGGAATGATCAGAGCCAGACATTTTCAGTATATTTGTTTTTATTCAATTTGATCATATTGGGAGTTCTAAGTTATAGTTAACATATATATGTAAAAATAATACTCCTTAAATTATTGGGGCTGGCATCTGTGAAATAAGGTTATTTTATATTAACTATCACACACAGGTTGCAAAGACTACTTGCTATAAAGATCAAAGCAATTATATATAATAAATTAATTTAAAATCTAGGCTGTAGACCATATAATACCAAGACATATGAGCAAACCTAAATTATTTATCAGCTATAAATTATCTACATGGTCCTCTGAAATCTGACTTTTCTCCTAATGGATCAACTGGAAACTCTTCTCTTAGAGACAATAATACCTATTGCACAGAGCTCTGTGTCAAGAAACTGTATTGAACTATCTTGTAAACTATAAATGCCAATAATATGCCAGCTATTGCAGTCAAACCCAATGGGCTTTCTTTCACATTTATTTTCCTTGCTCCTTGTTGCTATTTTCTTAATGATGTGAATCTCACTCTTTTTGTACCCATTATTATCATTGTCAAGATATCATGGCTTTTTCCATTCTTGGCAGCTACTTCCCTACTGTAAATTTATTCTAAGTTCTAAAGACTTTCTCAGGCAAACATTAGCATGCCCTTATGCAGATTATACTCTTCTGTCTCTGTTCTTTGAAGTGACGTATACTGAGTATAACCAATAGAAATATTCGACTCTTTGTTGAATTTCATATGTTGTCACTAACCTCACATGGAAATATCGCTTGCATGTTTTGGAATTGAGAGTATTCTCTGTCTCATCAATTTATCTAGCAATTTGCGAATTACAGATGTTTCAATGTTGTTGATCATTCTCACTAAAGATGGCTATAGGCAGGCATAAATCATTATTCACATCTCTGATTTTCCTGTAGGATACATCGTCCACTATGGAAGAACAAGTTTAAAAAGGGTATAAAAAATTATTAAAGTCCTTGATTCATATTTCCAATTTACTCAAGAAAGATTATGTCCATTTGTAGTCCATTTATAGAACATGACAGTAGCTTTCTTATAGCATCTCAACGATATTTGATATCATTTACTTTCTGAAGTGGTAAAATTTAAATCCCCATCTTATCAAATAGATCCTTAAAAGTAGTAAGATTAAATTTCAGCAAATAAATTAGTAACAAGTTGGAAAAAAATCCCAGATCCACAGGTTGAGTACTGCACAGTATAGCACAGCTCCAGCTCTTGAGTCATACAAATGAGTTTTAATCCCATCCCTGCAAGTCACTGCCATGTGAACTTGATCTCCTTATTTGTAAAATGGGCATGATATTTGTTAAAAATAGATAATTCATGTGTAGCACTTACGAGTGCTTGGCTCATATTATAAGCTCTTGCCATTTTCTAAAGATTGATATATATATATATATATTTCTCTGTAGATTTTAATTTGAAGTGCTTTATTCACATAGTGTAGCCAGAAATTTCTAAATATAGAAAATTATATATTGTGACTTTAGTGTGTGCCTCATGAGAACAATAGAAGATAAGTAATTTGCCCCTATAATAAATGAGTTCTTTTTCTAGAAAATATCTTCACTCCTGGGGCTTCAGCTAGACATTAGATAAGATCATCAGGACTTAGAAAACATCATAATTTTGAATAATACAGCAATTAGACAAAATGGACTCCAGCCCTTTGCTCTCATTTACAAGAGGAAAAATATAAGAACACAATTTTTCTAGTCTTATTACACTATGTTCTCTTTTCCTAAATACTGTCAATTTCCATGAACAGGGATTATATAGTAGAAGATATTCTAAATGAAATTTTCAAACTAATTAGCCTCCTGTCTGACATATCTAGTGACAAGAAAAATAAATAGTACATCATGATTCACTTAAGCTCACATAACTGAAATTAATGGTATGAATACTTGCTATTTTACCACATAGAAAAATAATGTACAAAGCAACATAACTTCACAACTGAACACTTGTCTATTTGTGTTTAAATGCATTTTTTGTCACATTTTAAACCATTAGCTATTCATGTGATAGCAAGGAAATCATTATCAATGAGTCAGTGTTATTGGGTTATTTAAAAAAAGAATTTATAATCCATAATATAAAGATTGTATATTTACCATTAAAATCATTTAGACATTTCAGCAGTTCTCAATCCTCCCAGAAAATATATAAATAGCATAATTTGCAGTGTACATCTAGTTTTTAAAATTTATTTTTTAATATCCATTGTCCTTTAAATCTGATCTGTGAGGCATAAATGAACCAGGTATTCTGGAAATCCGGAGATATATATATTGTCCTTTGAGACAGATTCCACAACCCCTTGTAATATGCAGGTAATACCTTTAGAGAGTACTTGCAGGCTTCATTATCCTTCACTAGTGAGGATGACATACTGACATGTCATCTACAGTATATTGGCTTGTTTTCTTTTTTTGTTTCATTTTGTTTTTGTTTTTTTCCTAGGATGCTCCAGGGAATTTGATTTAACATATGAACACTCTGGCTGCATTTCCTTTCCAACCAACACTAAGTGTGTGAAGGTCTGCTTCTCAAGGTCATGGTGTAGCCAAGGACAAGGAATAAAGTCACTCTAACCTTGGTGTTAGGGGCAGGATATATGAGCTGTCCAATAAAACCTAACAATCCCCTGGTGCAGAATGGTTGTAGCTCAGTGATTGAGTGCCTGCCTCGCATATACAAGGTCCTGGGTTCAATACCTTGTACCTCCTTAAAAACAAAAACAAAAAAACCTGAAAAGGAAACATATTTGGGGAGTTGGTGTAGCTCAATAGCTCAAGTGGCTGAGTGCCCACTTCCCTTCTTCTAGGTCCTGGGTTTGATCCCCAGTCCCTCCAAAAGGGAAAAAAAAAAAAACCCACCCCCAAAAAAAGCAAATTACAAAAAAAAAAACAAAAAAAACCCCTCATAATCCCTTACATATCCATTTAATATCTTTCTAGAAATACCTGACCACCTGCTATTTATATTGTCAATTCCTATTCTTTTATGATTGTAAAACTACATATGTGGAAGTGGATTTGGCTCAACTGAGAGAGCGTCTGCCTCCCACATGGGAGGTCCAGGGTTCAAACCCCGGGCCTCCTTGACCCATGTGGAGCTGGCCCACGCACAGTGCTGATGCACTCAAGGAGTGCCATGCCACACAGGGGTGTCCCCCGTGTAGGGGAGCCCCACGCACAAGGAGTGCGCCCCATAAAGAGAGCCACCCCACGTGAAAAAAGTGCAGCCTGCCCAGGAGTGGTGCCGCACACACGGAGAGCTGATTGCAGCAAGATGATGCAACAAAGAGACAGATTCCCAGTGCCGCTGACAAGAATACAAGCAGACACAGAAGAATACACAGCGAATGGATACAAAGAGCAGACAACTTGGGGGGGGGGGGGGAAGGGGAGAGAAATAAATTTAAAAAATAAATCTTTAAAAAAAAAAATAAAAAAACTACATATGCCTAAAGGGAAAGGGGCATAATGATGGTGATGTCATAAAAAAACCAAACCTGTTTCCCACTTACTGTCTCTCAAGGAGAAAGAGGGAAAGGCACATATTACCATAATCATCAAAATCACATACCACAGTAAAATAAAAATGAATGTACTGTGAATATGTTTGGTGACTTCTCCAACCAGATTTTCTCAACAATATGGGGTATAAGTATATTAGACAAGGCAATAGTAATGACGTTGGAATCAAGAGCTAGAAAGTGATAATAATCTGAGGCCCATATTTTCTTAAGATTGAAATTGAGAAGAAATATCCCAGATTTCTTGGGACATGGCAGCAACATATGATATGATGTCTTTCACGACTTCTCATTTCCCACCACTGAGCTTTTTACCCATACAAAGCTTTCAAGGGTCCTATAAGAAAAAAATAAAATTTAAGGTTTCTAAACCATACTATATGAATAAAAAAACCCCACCTCATTTCTTTTATTAATTTTTAATTCTTTCAATAGATATTTATTGAGCACCTATGTTGTGTAAGGAAGTATGCCCTGGCCTTAGTACAATCTTGAATAAACATAGTTCCAATTCTAAAGAACATATTGTCTAGTGGAGAGTCATGGCCTAAAACAATCTATCAGACTATAGTTGTTGTTACAAGTATAAGTTGTTGTTACAAAAGGTTGAGAAAGAATGGAGAGAAGCATATGACTAATTCCTCTTTCCATCTTATTAACAAGCACGGTCTTCTAACTTCCATCACAGTACCCAAGGGAAACCAGCATTTTTCTCAATAAAATAATGCATGCATAATAGTCCCAGCACAACACAAATTTAAAGAAAACCATAAAGGAGAAACAACAACAAGAAAAAAAGCTTAATTTTATTTTATTGCCTCCAGGATCCATAGTTTTCTTAATCAGAATCTCCATCAACCCAGGAAATCAAACGAGAAATCTCTTTCCATCTGTTTGTCATCTTAAAATGAGATTGGAAGCAATCCTAAAGGCTTGTTGGTATGTTAATTTAAGGTAAAGTTTTTTCCCCTCCACTGTGCTCTGCTTACAAATTTAAAAACCGGTGAACAAAGATGTGTTAAATGATAATTACTTAAATTATTTCCTAAATCCTGGAAAATGGGTGGATAATCCCAATTAGCTTTGTTTTCCTTTTGAAAAATTACAAACGACGTGGCTGATTGTTCTACTTTTTTCACTGTGGATTCTGCTCTGAGCAGATAATATGATTACAGAAACAAAGTACAAATACCTCATATTGCCTGGATAAGGTTATGGCTTAATTTAATTATAGTAATTTACAGCCCCATTGCACAAGGTTGTTAAAAAAAAATGTGCTGCTTGCAATGGGCAGTAGGTTGACACAAACTAACAATGTACATTTAAACTAAACTACCTCATTAAATTTTAGGATGCCATTATTCCTTGTCTTATTATTATTCTAAATACAGTATTGTGGCTTCTATGACTCATTCAGAGTACTTCACGATAGAATTAATTTTGATGAGTACTGCATTAGTCATACTTTCCTCAATTCAAGTGATGTATGATGCAGCATTTATGTTTGTAAAGTTACTCAAGGAAATTTCCAGTGTATTATTTGACATTGTCCTTAACACTAAGAATATAAGCAAACGTCACTATGAATAACTTTTGGTATCAGGAAAACAAAACCACTCAGCTTTTAACCTTTACATAACGAACATGAAAGGTGTCAGTGCACAAGAAAGAGAGCTAATTAGAGGATAGTCTTACATAGGCTCAGTCTTAATTTTCCACATGACCTTGGGCAAGTACACTCTCTGGGACTTAATACTCTTGGAACAGATGTTCTCAGCCCTCTCTCCCAGTTCTAATACCCCCAAATTCATGAGGGCATCACCTTATAAAATTAATTTCTAATTTATTCAAAATATGAAGTAGAATATAAAGGTGAGGAAAGCTCCAATATAAAGGATACTGGTATTTTCCTTTTATTAAAAAAAGTACATTAAATTTCTAACAATTACCTATTGTGAATAGTGAAAATGAGCAAATTCAACTGTTCAAATATATATTTCTCATGGACTAGAACGCATGGTCTGCAATTCTCAAGTTAGTCACTTCTTTGCAATCTCTTGTTAAAATGGCATGTGATTTGTGAAGATTAATATATTAAAGTTCTTAGTAAATTAAACTTTTGGACTTCTAGGAATGGGCATTGTAGCAGTTTGACATTGTTTATGAACTCCATAAACAAGCTGGGATCACAGTTCCTTAAGAGGAAGAGGACGTCTGAACCCTTGAGATGTTGGCAGCCATCTTGTGCCAACATGTAGCAACAGACTTTGCTGAGGGAAGTAACTTATGCTTTATGGCCTGGTAACTGTAAGCTTCTACCCCAAGTAAATACCCTTTATAAAAGCCAACAGGTTTCTGGCATTTTGCCTCAGCACCCCTTTGGCGGACTAATACAGGCATATTTGCGTCATTCAGTAATTTCCTAAAAGGAGAGATTTCCTGGAAAAAATAACTGAGTTTCTGTAATCACATAAAGGATGCTCTAATAAGTTTTAGGTCTTGTCTTCTTGGATGGTACTGAAATAAGAAGGTTATCACTTCCTTAGGAAGGGATTGTGAGTGAAAAGAATCATTAGAAACAGAGTACCTAATTATATCAGGAATCTAAGTGAGAAATTTAGATAACTCTGGGCACACTGAACAATAAGACTCTTCATGAATGGGAATAGATGTTAACTTTTCCATGGTTTACTGATGATGACTTTTATCTATTACTTTAGCATCAATTCCTTAAATCTCCAGGTAATGATGAGACACCGTGCTTCAAGTGTCACTTGGAGATATTCAATAAAACTTATGCTTCTTTGTTTCTGGACTTCAGCATCTTTACTCTCTACCTACTAAATACTTACTACCTTGGGAAAACTGATAAATTTTATCCACGACATTAGCTTAAAATAGATTATCAGTGTAGTCAGAAATGAGGGCTGGTGAAGGAATAACACACAGGATAAGACAATGTTAGCTTCAGATAGCGGGTGAAGCAAGGGTTAGTTTGAAGGCCAGGTCCAGAGGGTAACCACAATGAGTTCTCTGAGGGGCTAAGGGAGAGCATGATGGCAATGGATACCCAGGGAAACAGGAAGAGTGATGAAACTAAGAATGAACTTTCCTTCATCACATTCTGTAAAAGGCAGGTCCCCAGAGCCTTTCAAAAGTTTCTTGAGTATAGAAAATTTGAGAATGCTAGACAATATTGAGAATAGACCATACTGAACCTATAGATTTGTAGCTCATCTCATTGTATTGCTAGGCTTATTAAAAACATGTTACTTTAGTGTATAGCAGTAGAGAGAGCTCATGAAACAAAGATCAATATTCAAACTTAAAGAAGCAAAACAAATAAATGTGAAAAAAAATTCATACAAAAGTAAATAAACAATGTCCCAGGTACATTGCACAAATTAAAAGTAAATGTGAGGAAGCGGCTGTGGCTCAATCAGTTGGGCTCCCGTCTACCATATGGGAGGCCCTGGGTTCACATCCCGGGGCCTCCTTGTGAAGGCAGGCTCCCCTGCATGCTGTGGAGTGCCACTGGCCAGCAAGCACCACAGAGAGCTGACTCAGCAAGGTGACACAACAAAAAGGGATACAAGTGAAAAAAAACACAGAAGAGCCTGCATTGAATGGACACAGAAAGCAGACAACAAACAAGCCGCAAGGGGAAGGGGGTTAAATAAAAAATAAATACAGATACAGAAGAATGCACAGCGAATGGACAGAGAGCAGACAGCAAGCAAGCTGCAAAGGGAGGGGAGATTTAAAAAAAAAGTAAATTTGCAAGGTTTTTTTTTTCATTGTTATTTTCCTATTGGAGGCATTTAGCTACTTCCTTTTTCTATTTCTATTTTATAAACAATCCCTCTGTATTACATATAAGATACCATAAATGAATTCTTCTGAAATGTTGTTGTAATACTTTCTTACATGGAGGAGACAGGCTTTATATTTCTTACAGCTAACCAAAAAAAGTTTTAAGACAAATTTAGCACACTTCCCATGTTTCAATCTATTTCATTTTCTATTACTGAAGGTCATACTTTCTTAGTGCTCTATACTCTTTACAACACGTGAGGGACGAGTGAGAAGATCCCTGGATAAGAACTAACATCAAGAAGAAAAACTGAAGGATAGCAATCTTTAGAGTCAGCCCACTTAGGATGAAGATGGGTCCAAATCATTGACTAAGGCACCTCTATTTCACTCAACTTTATAAGAAAATTCCTGTCTCTAGGATTTAGAGTTGAAGACTTCATCCATGTAACTATCTCTCTCATGGTTTTTCAAGACATATACCTCACAGGACATCAAACCATGGAAGAGGAGCTTTGGCATCAACTTTAAGATATAATTCAGCCTATATGTCTCATTCTGTTGATGGAGACTTGGGTAATTGGACACTAAGGTCCCTGCTGCTGTCAGGCAGGGCTTTACTAGAGGAAGGGTCAGGTAGAAACAAATAGACATCAAAGGGCCAGAAGACAGAGTTCACAGGGCTTTTTTTTTTTTCAGACAAATGGGCAGAACCATTCCCTATGAAAGCATAAACTAGGTGTCACCACTCTGACATAGTCATTGACAGTCGGGCTACAAAATTGGGAAGAAATAAGATATATAACTTCAATCTGAGAAAACTTTATATTCTTGATAATGCAGAGATGTCACTAGCTCTTTTCAGCATCCCATTGTAAATTCTCTTTGATTGAGAAGCATAGGGAGGAGGGGAACAAACGCAGAGATGTCATTCGAGTAGTTAGCAAGTGCTCTTATACACAGTGACTCTAGTCTGATGCTCTTGACGTGCGCAATGTAGACTCTGACCTAAAATCGCTACAGCAGGTGCTAGGCAGTTGAGCTGCCAAAGATTTAATAGCAAAATGCTGTGCAATTCTTTGTAGTTTTAGTGACTCTTTTGGGTTTTTAAACATGGCTTTTTGGTTATAAATATTATTATGAATCTGTTTCATTATGTAATTTCTTTTGATTTATATAAAATATTATTTGCCATGCTTTATAAAATAAATTATTTGTAATATAGGGGTTGTTCTTTTTAATTAATTTTTAAAACTTCTACTGTTCACAATCTTTAATGCCTTGGAGATTCTGCAGAATTAAGTTTCATATGCGGTTTCCAGCTCTGTCCTGGCATAGATTTAAAACTCAACTTTGTGAACTGTGAATAGGATAGTGTGCCTATATTCTTTTTTACAGTTTTTCCTTTGATTCACATTTATTTACTGATGTTCCTAATTGTACTGTATGCTATTTTTTCCCCCTCTCACTAAAAAGGTTCCTCTTTTTTCCAGGTCTGATTTAAGTCAAAAGCTTGAAATATATTTGCCTTCACTTACACTAGGAATGTGAGTGTGAAGATGGTAGGTCTTAATGCTCACATTTGGAAAGATAAGCTGTAATATTATTTTCACCACTTTTCTAATCCATTCACTCTGATACCCATATTTACTCTTTTGTGACTCAATTCCCATATTCTTGGGATGTGATTATCTCTTAGCAAAATGCATGACATCTAGACGCAAAACACATTTTCTTTTCTTTCTATTCTTTCATGACTATGGCATATGGAGTGATGTTGACAAAAAAAAATCACATGTACAGAACTTGACAGATCACTGTAATGATGCATTTTACTATGTTTTCCATAGGTGATATGAGAGGATGATTTAAATGAAACATAAGAATGTATTCCTTTCAGATGACGTTATAGCTAAGGCTTTATTAGTAAGACTTGTCATCTCATTTGCATGTGTATTTATTACAGAGCATAACTGATTACCACTGTTAGGAAAATATGTGAAATAATATAAAGGTAAACGGCTGCCACATGAAACTGTTTGATCTCACATCATACACACTATCCAATGTGTGTGTCTCCCTTGATAATGATGAATCCCAGCAACCAGTCCTTTTAGTATAAGAAAACTGCTAAAGTATCTTGAATATAGTTATAAAATGAGACCGTTTTGAGGTTGTTGACTAGTACGTTTCCCTGGGTTTTGCTTTAAGATAGCTTTAAAGTAAGAAGGTCCTTTCTAAAAGTTAGCCTGTAAGATAGTAAGACCCAAGGAGTTTGCGGAGCACACATACAGAGTGAAGACGGAGAAGGCCTGGCTTGGGGGACCAAACATTGATTTAGTTCATGTTGGTGTATTAAAAGCCAATTGGCACATTTTTAAAATTTAAACTTTTCTAGACATCATTTTCCTTATTAAATTATAAGGCACTTTTATTGAACACATTCGAAATACATAGGCCAAGAGGAAATCATTTAAACTAAAGTCTATTATGATGTGCCAACCGTAATCAGTTTCAATTAGGTTCACAAAGAACAATAGAGTAGCTCAGTGCTTGCAGGGATTGCTATAGTTAAAGATCTGTCTGAAAGCTCATTATAAGTCTAATTTTTGAAAGGTTTATAACTCAACCAGTTTAATTTGCTTTGGGAAGGGACTTGGCATGCTGTTTTCTAACCCAGATAAAATTTTGAGAGTTTAAAAAATATATTTAAATTGCTTTGGCTGTTCAATGGAGGTAATCTAGAATAGTTTCTATACTCTTTTTATTATTACCTCCTTAAGAAATATTTAGGCATTGTATTCCTAATCACTGACCCCCACCATGACATTTTAACATCACAGATATACTGTATATCTGTTGAAGTTCTGTGGCTTTTTGGAAGGCCACATACCAATATAATAACTAAAATTGCACCCCACTCCCACCCAAGAAATAAATTTTATCTCCTTGGAAAAATATCTCCTCTGTTAGGTATGCATGATCTATAGAAACACTACAACTTTCTTGGAAGCCAGAGATTTCAAGATTTTATCATAAAAATGAATATGTAAATGCATTTCTTAAAATGAGTAAATTCCGTAAGAGTGAAAATTCAGGCATGCTGGCTGTGATATAAAAACCCTGGTAAAATGAAACTTCAAAATAATATTTCAATAAGTACCTGAAATAGGAAATGTTTTCTATCTAAATTTCAATACAGATAAAAGTCTTTATCAAAGATTTGGAAAACAGAAGTAAGAACAATCACTTTATTAACTGGCTGATTATGGCAATATTGTCATACAGTAAAGTGAATAGCTACTTTTTATTTGGTAATGGTAGATGGTGATTTAACTACTCCAAGACAGATCTTTACAAAATGATATACTGTAGCTAATCATTTTGTAGAGCATAAGAGTATCTGTGTTAGTAGAATCAAGTAATTTTAGAGCTGGAGGATATCTTGTAGTCCATTCTTCCCTGATTCTTTTAAACCGACAAAGGATCTGAGTTCCAAGGGTATTAATCAAGGCTGGGATTAAGATTTTTTTTTCCTCCAAGCCTAGGATAATTCTCAAGATAATTCGTTTTCTCTAGGATATTTCCAAAACTGGTTACTCTCACCTGTTAGGAAATAAATCACTAATATTTTTTTAAATTTTTTTATTATTTAATTTGTTTTTTTTATTATTGATTCTGTAAAAATATTACATTAAAAAAATATATATGAGGACCCATTCAACCCCACCACCCCCACCCCACCATTCCCCCCCCAGCAACACTCATTCCCATCATCATGACACATCCATTGCATTTGGTAAGTACATCTCTGGGCACCTCTGCACTCATGGTCAATGGTCCACATCATGGCCCATACTCTCCCCCATTCCATCCAGTGGGCCCTGTGAGGATTTACAATGTCCAGTGATTGCCCCTGAAGCACCATCCAGGGCAGCTCCAAGTCCCTAAGATGCCTCCACATCTCGTCTCTTCCTGCCATTCCCCATACCCATTAGCCACCATGTTCATTTTTCCCACTCCAATGCCACCTTTTCTCTGTGGACATTGGATTGGTTGTGTCCATTGCAACTCTATGTCAAGAGGAGGCTCAGATTCCACATGGATACTGGATGCAATCCTCCCGCTTTCAGTTGTAGGCACTCTAGGCTCCATGGTGTGGTGGTTGTCCTTCTTCAACTCCATCTTAGCTGAGTGAGATGAGTCCAATAAATCAGATTGTAGGTGCTGGAGTCTGTTGAGGCTCAGGGCCTGGCTATCACATTGTCAGTCCAGATATTCAGACCCCCTAAATATATCTTAAACCCCAACACCAACTACAACTCCAGCACAGTAGCATGAAAGTCTTATGAAGAGAGATCTCATCTGAGTCCAGATTCATCACGCATAAACACCAGCTCCAAAGAAGGGCCATCTGACATGGCAGTTAACCCCATCTGCCATGACCATAGCACCCATGGATCTCTTTAGCCCTCAAAGGAACCAATACCTGGGGGTTGTATCTACTTTATCTGTCTCTTAGACTCTGCTCAGTTGTGCATAAGGGCAATCCTTCTGACAGCCTCCAGACTCTTTTTTTTTTAGAGACTCGTAGCCATATAAACGCATTTCTCCTTTCCATTTCCCCCTTACATTAGGTCAAACAGCATTTTAAAGTCATGTTATTTTATGTTAAATCACTAATATTTTAATCGAAATATCATTGTAAGACAACTTTTACCCATTCCTCCATGGTTTCTCAGTTGAAGATGAAAGAGGACTTAGCATGAAAAGATAGGATCTGAGTCTGTTTTTTCAGGATGAAGGAGCCATCTTCTAAGTGGGTGGTGTTACTCCTAGGAAGAGTCTGCAAGAAATTGTGAAACTCTCTGGATTGTATAGACTCTTCTCTAACTTGTAAAAGTCTCATTTCAACTGCTCATTTACAAAGGAAGGTAAAGCTTCATTCTTATTAGACTCCCTGAAGTTATTTTGTTGCAGAAACTTGTTACTGATAATATTTTCAAACACTATAAAGCAATTTCAGATATTACAGTTTCCTATCAACTGTCAGCAAATATTAAGTAGAAGAATGCTGAAGAAATTTTAAAAATAAAAATCTCTCTAGGGTCAAGTCCCTCAAAGGAAAGTCTAAAGAAAGACCTCGAAATCCTACTTCTAGTAATAAGGCTAATAATAAAACCAAGATACTAATGATACTACTATTAGTAATAATATTAATAGCACTGCAGCATCCTAGAAGTAAAACAAGCCTAGGGTTGCATTTCCAGTTAGAACATAACATAAATCCAAAACATCAGCAAGACAGGTAAAGATATGAGCTGAAAAATCAAACACTGGCATAACTTAACTATATCTTCTTCTTCATGTCTCACATACGTTTTTCTTTTCACAAACTGTAGTCCTTTCCTAAGGCACCTGCAAACCTACCCACCTTAGCCTGAAGGGGCTGTAAGAGTAGTGGATGTTGAACTCTTAATAGTTGTTTCACTTTATAGCTGATGAGTGGTACGTTGTAGCTGGCAGTTAGCCACCTGGTTGCTAAATATTTTAAGCCCTGTAATGAAAAGCCTTTCAATATGCTATACAGACATTCCAAAAAACAAAACAAAACAAAATAAAAAACAACAAAACAACAACTTTATTATCTCACTCAGTCAGCATTTACCAAGGTGTGGACAGTGTCTGTGCATTATAATGAACTAAAAAGCAAGTGACCTCTGAAGCTGAGAGAGGCTGCCGAAATCCGAAATGCATCCGAAAATAAGAGTGTCTCTTCCTCTGCAATCTGTTTGATGCAGAATGCATTCGTGTCTCAGTATTGCACAGCTGCGACTCTAAGGAGAAGAATGCTAGCCCTTATGTTTCTTTTTGTTTACGTTTCTTAACGTTTGTCCCCGTTGGGTTTGTTACCTTTATCTGAAGTAAATATGCTCTTGCTCCTTTTTCTCCTTGTTTGTTTCTCTTGCTTTCATTTTTAAACCACATATTAGCATCCCTTTATATCCCTAAATTGGAAGAACACGTTAGCAGCTGTTGAAATTTCTATATAGTTTCTCAGATTGTATTGTACCACAGACACTTAAACAAAAAAGAACCAAGAGGGTAAATGACCATTTAAGAAAACATGCTGCTTCTAGATTTTCTTTTTAAATTTCTAGCCATATATTGATTTGAACAAACCATTAATGCAATAACAAAAATTTAAACCTTTCAATCCTTTACTCCCTCCCATGCCTGATTTATTGCCACTGATAGAAGCTTTTCAATTACACCACTGAGTAAAGGACTCATTCCATCCCAGAGATTATTTGGTGATCATACAGCCCATACTTCCAGGGTGGGGAGTTAGGCTCCACCTCCATGAAGGGGAGGACCTATACACATTATTTATAAAGTTTCTGCATGTTAAGTGTGTTTGTTCTCCTTCATTTATTTATTTATTGAGTGATTTCTTTATATGTGTGGACTCATAGGTATTTATTTTATATTTTGGGTTATAATCCAACCCTGTGTTACTTATTTTGTTCCTCAGATGCTTCCAGCTTCAGCCATTTGGAGCTCTTTCTGTTGGCTCCTATGCCCCTTTGACAGTTCCTCATCATTGTGGCTCCTTGGTTGTTTGTTTTGAGCACGTCTTGCTTCCTGCCACTACAAGATGCTCTGGGCTCATCTGGCACGTTTCCAGCCCCAGCTCTAGAATAACCTTTTTATCTCAGGAGCCCGGGTTCCTTTTATTGGAGAATTGTATAAGAAATCAAGGTGTGGGTATTGGATGTGCCATTAGATTTTTATTTGATAAAGAAAGCATCTTTTGAAACAGCATTGCTTTCTGATCTGATGGTACAACTAATATTAAGATAATACTATTCTTTTAAGGGCCCTTTTCCCATATGTGCTAATATAAAGCATAACTCCTAAAAGCTTAGCTTTAGAGAAAAAGCTCTTTGGGCTTCCTCGAAGAGAAGGACAACCCTTCCAAATTAGTGTAAAGTTTATAAGAGGGAATGTGTGTATCTTGGATAGTATTTTCCCCTTTACTTTTCACTCATTTTAGCGGATGTCGTTCCCCCCGCCAGATGACTCCCTCATCTGTTTGCTCGTTGTTTTTTTAAATTTTTTTTGCTCATTGTCTGTTTGTTTCTACTTTAGGAGGTACCAGGACCTCCCATGTGGAAGGAGAGTGCCCAACTACTTGAGCTACATCTGCTCCCTGCTCGTTTTTGTTTTTGCTAGCTGTCTGCTTGTTGTTTGCTCGTTGTTTTTGCTCATTGTTTACAGTTTTTTACTCAGTGTCTGCTTGTTGCTTGTCTTCTTTAGGAGGCACTGGGAACCGAACCTGGGACTTCCCATGTAGGAGGTGGGTGCCCAACTGCCTGAGCCATATCTGCTCCCTGGATATTGGTTTTAAGCTCATTGCCACAAAGGAGAAATATGGCAAGACAGGAAACCAAAATAAACTGCAAATCTTCCTGTGCTTTGTACTTCAAGTACTGAAGTGCTTTGAAAAAGAGATATATATATCCTTTTACAGGAAATTTTGACCATAATAATGGGAGAGAACTTTGTGTTTCCCCCCAAACAACAAAAGAGAAAGAGATAGAGAGATAGAGAGAAAAAGAGAGGGGTGGAGGGATACTGACTGATTGCTATGGAGTCTTAAGGCAAGGATAGCACCATTGAGGAAACACTGACCAGGTGGATTCAGGCAAGTAAGGCAGTATGCAGGCTTGCAAAAGATTCTTGGGTCTCATGGGTGGCACACAGACAGTGTAAACCAACAAGACTTGAAATGGTCTTCTGAAATGGTAAAATAGGTATCTCATTGGAAATCTGTGTGGGCCACTGACTGCAGAGCAGATGGCCCATTCTCTCCTCCTGCCCAATATCCAGACACTGAAAAACGCTGGAACTATCATAGAAACCTGGCATGGGAGCCATAAAGAAAGCTCAGAGTTGGAAACTAAGCTGATCCATAGAGCACTAAGGACTATTTCTCAGGCATTTGAATTTGTGGACTAAGACTCACACACCTCCCCAGACCCCACCTTCCTCATATTCTCCTTACTTAGGTTAAGGATTAGAGCACATCTATCACCTCTTGAAAGACACTTTTTAAAGGATATTTTTTCAGTACATGGTATGCTACGTGGAAAAATATATTGCAGAATGGTATAGCTCTCCCCTTTCTTCTTCAAGATAATTTAATTGTGGTTGGAAGTCCCAGGCCAAATATTTGAAAAGTGCTGAAAGTTCAAAGGGTGACACTTCGATTAAGGCAGTTTAGATCAACGGTTAAATATAACTGATGCTGTTGAAATAACTGTGGTAAATACAGGCTGCTCAAAGTCATATCCAGTGTCTACCACTTCCATGAGCTTTTTGGACTGTCTGTACCTCGGTGTCATTTGTGTAAGAGAAAATATGTTCATGGGAGAAATAAAATAGAGGTACTAATAGTCCCTACATCATAGCATTGTTATGAAGATTGAGTTAATATTTGTAAAAGGTTTAGAACATAGCTAAGAAGAGAAAAGTGATGGTTAAATACAAATAAATATGTGCTATAATCATTTGGCACTACATTCTAGCACACTTCCTTTGTTATCCCAAGGCATAGAGCATTGCTTTAGAAATGAAACACTTGTCTAAGCAATTTAAAATCCTAACACTGACTTTATTTAATTGGTTTCTAAACTTGGTATCTGAAAATTTTTATTATATTTTTGCATCTGATTGCTTTATTAAATGGGACTGTGCCTTAAGCATGCCTGTCAAAAATTGTGAGTACTTTTTTTTAATGTTCTCAAACATGCACATGCACACACACACACACATATATACCTGACTTCAGTTAAAGAAAAAAAAGAAAACAGGTTCGATTGATTTAAAGCTTTTGTAAGAGGCAGTGAGTCTTTGGAATGAGATTCAAATGCCTCTGAATTTAACTGAGAGGCAGATGCGAGCCAGAGCTTAGCTTACTCGCGAAAAAATTTTTTTTCTTGTAAGATGCAAACACCAAAGAGAGTTTACTTCTTGGCAGAAAAGATTTCCATATCTTGCCAATTAGGAGGGGCTTTGTTTTAAAGCCCAAGGAAGAGAGTTTTTTTCCCTGCGCATTCTTTAAACACATCTACCCACTCTCTCCAACCCCCTCCCCCCCCCACACACACATATTCTGCCATTTGGAAACCCTATTACCAGGCATCTTCATATTCAGGAATTAGAAAAAGCTATCTTCACATAAATGTCTGAGAAACCCTTTAAAAATCAGTGCTTTAACTTTTTCAAAGATTTCTTTCTTTCTTTATTTTGAAAAAAGCAAGTACCTCATCAGTTCTCTCACAAAAATCCTCAAATGCTCTTGGGAAAGAAATGAATTTTAAAGTGGGTTCAGTCATACTCTATTCAAGCAAAGCAGTGAAAAAAGTCTTTGAATCAGAACTACAGCTCACCATAATCTGGTTAAAATTATCTCCAGCACCACCTGTCATTATTAATATGCAGAAAAAGGAGAACTACCCTTAGCCTAGTCACAGCGCGTGAAGGCGCCCATCAGCACCTCACTAGCCTGCCTTATCATAATGGCAGCTACATTTTCAGCCTTGAACTTTTATATAATCACTGAAAGTAGCCCATGGTTCAATTTAAAATGTGTTTTAAGGAGCATTTCATTAGCATTTACATCTATTCATGGAAGAAAATCCACAGGTCTTTTACATTTTCTGTCCCTAGGTTTCATTAAATTTTCAAGTTTAAACATTTTGATTGGCATAATAAAACCTGTTATGTTGTTTCAGAGACTGATAATGGGCTGTAGCATAAATATCAAAGTGTTAACTGTTAGGCTCAATTTAGCTGAAACTATAGATATGTGTTCTTAAATGTCTGGTCCTGGAAATGATTCATAATTAGAAAAAGGCAATTAAAGTGAGGCCATCCTGCTCAAGCCCACAAAGCAGAGATGCCTATGTTAAGTGAAATCCATCTTCTAATGTTGGTGCTTTCTGGCCATGGCAAAAGCAGCTGAGTTGCACATCTAATGCTTCTTTCTTACACTTTGAGAAGACTCTCCATAGATTTTCAAGTCTAGGAATTTTATTTTGGGATGGTGCTAGCATGATACAGTCTTGTACAAAGTGCCCTTTTGATATCCCATTGGCTCATTGAATCCCTGGATCTACCCTTGAGAAAATTGTACATAGGCACAGAGGTAAGAAAACATTTTTCTAAGTAGCTATAAGAAGTATAAGTCACAGAAAACCCCAAAATAGTTCTATTGCTTATAATCATAGGCAGTTATTTTTTAAAATTTATTTTCATTCTACATATATAAATACACAAAATTTCCCATGTTAATCAATTTTATGAAATTAATTGCAATTATGATGTTGCACTACCATCACAATATCCATTACCAAGATTTTTTCAGGACTCCAAATACAATCTCCATACCAAGCATTTGGTCTCCATTTCCCACCCCACCTAGCCCCTGGTGACCTGCATTCTAGTTTTGTTTTTTTTTTAAAGATTTATTTATTTCTCTCCCTTCCCTCCCCACCCCGGTTGTCTGTCCTCTGTGTTTATTTGCTGCATCTTCTTCGTCCGCTTCTGTTGTCAGCGGCACAGGAATCTGTGTTTCTTTTTGTTGTGTCATCTTGTTATGTCAGCACATTGTGTGCGGCACCATTCCTGGGCAGGCTGCACTTTCTTTCGCACTGGGCGGCTCTCCTTCCGGAGTGCACTCCTTGTGTGTAGGGCTCCCCTATGCAGGAGACACCCCTTCGTGGCAGGGCACTTCTTGTGGGCATCAGCACTGCGCATGGGCCAGCTCCACACGGGTCAAGGAGTCCCAGGGTTTGAACCACGGACCTCCCATGTGGTATACAGATGCCTTAACCATTGGGCCAAGTCTGCTGCCCGCATTCTAGTTTTTGACTCTGTGAATTTATATATTTTAATTATTTAGTATAACTGAGATCATACAATATTTGCTCATTTGTGCCTGGCTAATTTCACTGGGCATAATGCTTTCAAGGCCCATCTGTGTTGTCAGACATATCAGACCTTTACTTGTTTTTACAGCTGAACAATATTCCATTGTCTGGAGAGTCTACATTTTTTTATATGCTCATCTGTTGATGGACTTGGGAGAGAGGCACAGTTATTGACTAAAGCCATGTTTAAAAAAGTGAAGTTACTTCCTACCTACAAAATTTGATAAATACTTAACACCTAGCATGTGCCTGTCACAGTGTCCTTTTTGCCTTCTTTAAAATATTTTGCATTTTTAATTAAAAGTGTATATAAATGCATATGCAGTGTGTGCACACACATATACACACAAAGTGAGCTAGAATGAATATGCTGAATTCAATGATAAGAAGCATTTTGAGTGCTAGAAGCAAACTCAGAAGTTGTTGGTTTTAACAAGATCTGTGCTTATTTTCCTCAATTCCTGTATTTATTTCTTTTTTCCCTTTTTTTTGTGTGTGACAAAGAACTAAAATGGCTTGAAAAGGGGAAAAGGATACCTTTACAATGCAGAAGTCTGGCAGTTACCACCTTGAACAGGTGGCAATTTTTCCCCCTTTAAACACAATTCTAATAAAATCTAAAGCAAAAATATTTGCTGATGTTTCTACCCTTTGGCTTTCATAGATACGCAACTGTGGCTTGTATTAGGAGATGAAAATGCTGATTTTGATGGTGCTCATATATGTGCAAATGGCTGAAAAGATCTATTCTTGATTCCCACTTGAAGATGTTCCTTTTATTTGTAGCTGCAATGGTTGCTTTAATGACTGTTTGTACCTGAGCCTTGAAAACTTTTTGTTTTATTTTGCTTTGTTTTGCTTTTCACCAGGTATGGACATAGGAACTGATATGGAACCAGTGGATATAGTAGATTCCAAATGAATGGTTGGATAGGAGATGATAGTGGATGTTTATTCCAGAAATCACAGACTCAGAGATGTGGTCTACAGGGGGTCTCTTTCTAGGAAGAGCTGTTTTATTCTTCAGTGATAGCACATGCAGAAGGACATGAAATAGTCACAGGATATTCCAACAGTATTTTGTGTGTTTTATTTAGTTCATTTTATTTGTGGAGCATTTATATAAGGGGATGAATGAAAACATTTTATAAAAGTACCATCAAATAAAAGAATTGACCCTTGTAAGACTTTGCCCACATATATCTTAAAGAAAAATAAAGGTTACTACAATGAATGAAATAAATCCTGAAGTCATGAATGCTCTTGAACTTAGAAACTGAAATCTGTATATCTCATTCAATCGTGCATTGCTTTTCAAATTTTAAAACCAAGGAGTATGCTATTTTGAATTTACTCTTACTAAGGACTTTCCTTTTGTCTGTTTTATCTATGAGATTTTTTCCAGCAGGAGGAAGCCTGGCTACCTGCCTCCCCACATTCCCCTAGCCAGGTCCCATCTCCCTTTATTAAACCCTAAAATTCTATGAGCACCGCTGGAATCCAGCATTAGTGTTTTAGAAAGGCAACCTGCAAAAACAAAACTGAACAGACTTTAAACCAATCAATAATCTCTGGGCTTTTTCAGGTACAAATTGATTTCATCCTCCTATCCTAACAGAAGTTTCTGATTTTAAAAACATGATTTTAAATTTGGGTATTTCAGTTGGTGTGTTTTCTGATAGAAGAATGGTACCTTCCTTCAGAACCTGTCTTGTTGTCAGGTTTATCTAACAGCATCACTGGCAAGTCTTTCTGCTCTCCATCAAGCAGCAACAAGGAGAGGGGTTGAACCCTAAGCCCAACTCTCCCAATCTACGACCAGTTCCTTTTGGGTGAGTTTTATCTACATGTGGCAAGATCCTCTGCTTTAACAGATTCCATATTCATGAACGCTCCTGAAAATGCTCATTCCCAAATGTGAACAAACACAGAAGAGAGGAAAATTCACAGCTTTCTGGGTTCTTCCCCCTCCGCCTCACGTCCTCTGGTAAAGTCTTCCTCCCCTCTGTCCTCAGAGAGCTCTGTACCTTCCAAGGTAGAAAACTTAAAACAGATGAGTAGATAGCATTCTTTTAACCTGTGTTGTAATTATTTGCATTCATCCTACACATATTTCTTGAGCACCCGTTATTTGCTCTTTATATACTATGTGTTCTTTGAGGACAGAGACTATATCATCCCTTTTTTATATTTTGGATACAATCACCATGCCTTATTCAAACTGGGTGCTAAACAAATAATCTGCGAATGAATAAAACCCTTCGTGTTAAAAAAAAGATGGTGCATCTTCTCAAGAGGGCCTATATTTCTAGAACTTAAGGAATTTTTAGATATCTGCTATAGATATATTCACTGGTGATTAGTAAATGATATACAGTATAATTTAACTTAATAAAAGTGGCATTATATATCCTGGACATTATATATCCTGCCATAACCCACTGAATGGACTGGGGAAGAGAGTAAACTACAACATAAACTATTACCCATGTAGTGCAGCAGTGCTCCAAAATGTATTCACTAAATGCAATCAATGTGCCACGATGATGAAAGAGGTTGTTGATGTGGGAGGAGTGGACTGGGCTTGGTGGGGGGTATATGGGAACCTTTTATATTTTTTAATGTAACATTTTTTGTGATCTATGTATCTTTAAAAAAATACAACTGAAAAAATGATGGGGGTGAGGAGTGGGGAGTGGGGTATATGGGAATCTCTTATATTTTATAATATAACGTGCTGTGTGAGCTATTAACTTTTTAAAAAGATAATTAAAAATAAAATAAAATAAAATAGATTTTTAAAAAGTGGCAATGTGAGGGTAGACAATACTTCTAATATCATATTCATTTAGATGTTTTAAATATTTCAAAGTGAAAAGTGAAAAGAAACTGAGGATCTTTTTTATTCCCTACTGATCATTCTACTCAGTAAATTGGATCCTTAAAAAACATTCAAAGTAGGAAGAATTGAAAATTAATAACAATACATGTCCGTTACCATCCTCAAGAATGTAAAATATTGTTTCATTTGAAATTCTTTTTTCTATATTAACTGATGATTGACTTGCAAAAGTAAAGGCACAAAAATATAATAGAAAAAAATATATTGCAAACTTGAGTTTAACTAAATCTGAATATTCCTACTTAAAATTACCTTTGAGATGAAGCCTTGTAATTTATTGCTTCAATAAAGCATTTAAGGCACATTTCAGCATATGAATATTTGCCAGTATTTTAATAAAGGACTGATGCATTGACATGGAATATGTGCAAAACAAATTGAGAGTTAAATATGTGATCATTTTGAGACTAAGTCTGCCTTTGGATATTTACTAATGAGGTATATACAAGGAAAAAAAACCCATAAGAATGCATAATGCAAGAATGCTGGACAAAAATTATATTTAATCTAGGGTTCCATAAATTACTTATAAATTTGTTTATCCTAAAGAGAAATTAAAATCATATAAGGCAGATGATACTTTATTTTGAAAAATATACTTTGTTATTATATATTTAGAATTTAGTGTTTTGAGGCTGAGTGCAAAAGGTCAGATTCCAAATATGAAATATATCAAAGTTGATTTGAAAAAAAGGATATATGGAGGTTCAATCCCTGGGACCTCCTGGTAAAAAAAAAGAAAAATGGCCTCCCAGACTGTGCAGAAAGGATTGACGGCCCCGGCGCCGAACCTCTGGGCAAAGTGATGCACCAAAAAGACAATGATGCACCCAGACAGGTAAAAAACACACATGAATGAAAGAGGAAAAGCAAAGAGAAATCTTTCAACTCAGGTTTGATGAACTTTTTCTGTAAAGGGCCAGGTAGTAAATATTTTAGGCTTCGTGAGCTATACAGGTGTCCTTACTGGGTTTCTAATTGTGAAGAAGAGTCTCTGTGAAATTGACAGTTTCCGACACAACTCTCCATGTTGCCCTTCTAGCAGGAAAGCAGCCATAGACAGCTGGTAAATGCATGTGTGTGGTTGTGTCCAATAAAGCCTTATTCATAAAAACACACAGAGAACCAAATTTGGCACTTGGGCTGTAGTTTGCCAAACTCTGTTTTCATACCCCAGTTTATTTTTCTACTTTATTTTAGTTTTTCTAAATGATTATGTATTTTATTTCTAATTTTTAAACCTATCATTTCTATTTCATTTTCCTATTAATTGAATTTGAAAACATATTAGGCTTTATTTTTGAAGAAGCTTTGGATCACAGAGGGGTTCAACTATGACAGGAGAGGAGCATTGGTGTGAGGTGTCATTGATAGGGCATGCATGGGAGGGAGTTTGCCTGGCATGCCTACAGGATATATTGATAGGTTCGGATGTTCATTGGGTATTGACATAGTGGGTAGAGTTTCACACAATAACTGAGGGAGTGCTGAGTTCCCATCATGGGGAGCTCTGTTGTATTCCCCAATGGAACAGGAACAATCCCCCAGTGCAAGGGCAAAGACTAGTAAAGGATGGTCCAATGATGGGCCCTTGATACTGATGACTATGTTTATGAGTCTGGGTGCTTGAAATTTCAATTAGGCCTAGAGCTGCAGAGTGCTTAAAAGCTTCCTCCTGAGAGCCTCCATGTCACTCAAATATGGCCACTCTCTAAGCCAAACTCAGCATATAAATGCACTACCTTCCCCCCAGCATGGGACATGACTCCTGGGGATGAGTCTCCCTAGCACTGAGGGATTAGTACCAAGCACCAGCTGGTGATGCAACTAGAAAAAGACCTTGAATAAAAGGGGGAAGTGGTAAAGACAAATGAGTTTATATAGCTAAGACTTCAAAACAAGTCGAGAAGTCATCAGAGGGGTCGCGCTTATGCATGTCTCAGCAGGATCACAGAGACAGCCAAAGTATATACAACCCCAGGTACTGGTGCTCCTGAGGGCTATGGAGACACGCAGGTCCCAGGGTCATGCCAGATGGCTCTGGAGTTCGGTGCCTTGCCAGTGGGCCCTACTTTGGAATTTGTTTTCCTGAGTGTGATAGAGTAGGACTCAGATGTAACTTCTCTACAAATGCCTTCTTACTGAACCTGTTGTTGGCAATGAGGTTGGTTTTTGCTTAAGAGACTTGAATCTCTGGTCAGTTCATGTGCCAGCTGGGCCCTGAGCCCTTAGCAGAGTTGCAACACATACTCTCGAGTTCATTGGACTTACCCAGGTTAGCCAACAAGGAGGTGAAGATGGTTAACCACCACACCAAGGAACTGAGATAGTCTACTATTACAAGCAGGAGAATCTCATCCATCAGTCATGTGCAATCTAAGACCCCTCTCAATTTAAAGGTGGAATGAGCATCACCATCCCAGGGTCCTCAGAATGGAGGAATAAAATATGGATTAGAGTAGACCTTGAGGTATTCACTATAGAATTATTGTGACTCTAGCAATGGAAGAAATTATATCATTGATGTGGAGACAGTGGCCATTGGAGCTGCTGAAAGCAGGGAGAGGGAAAAAGAGGTATGATATTGGGACATTTTAGGGACTTGGAGTTGTTCTCAATGACATTGCAGGGACAGATGCAGGACATTACATATCTTGCCATAAACCACTGAATGGACTGGGAGAGAGTGTAAACCACAATGTAAACTATAATCCATGCTGTGTAGCAGTGCTCCAAAATGTACTCATCAAATGCAATAAATGTTCCACACTAATGAAAGAAGTTGTCGATGGGGGAGGAGTAGGGGATGTGGGCAGGAGGGTATATGGGAACCTCTTATATTTTTTAATATAACATTTTGTGTGATCTATGTATCTTTTTTTAAAAAAAGAGTGAAAAGACAACCCAATGGGTTTGATGAGAGGCTTGGGATATAAATGTCCAATAATAAAAACATATGCACAACACATTTTAAAAAAAGAATGAATAAGCAGATAAGAAATATATTCATTTATTAGTTTAGCAAAGCTAAAAGAGTGAGTGTAAATCAATAGTTTATTGCAATGACTGAATTTATCTATTGCCCCGTTAGACTAATAATACACTAACAATTAGAAATTATGAGAATATTTGTTATATAGCATAGAGAATACTTTAACTTTCTTTTAAGTTTGGAATTCACCAAGTTTTATTCACCTTCTTACAAATATAACAATCATCTGAACCACCATTCTCTAACCAGGGAAAGATTTTCTATTTCTTATCACGTATATTGCAAGGAGGAGGTGGCATGCATTTGTAAGTGTGATGATTAGGCTAATGTGTCAATTTGGCCAGGTAAACTTGGCCAACTTCTGATGAAGCAAGCACTGGGCTAATTGTAATACAAGGGCATTCCATGGACTTTAAACATCAGTGAGTTGATGTATAGTTGGCTGATTACATCTACAATCAATTGAGATAGTCATCTGCAATGAGTGACATCTCATCCAATCAGTGGAAAGCCTTAAAAGGGGAAGTGATTTCAGCATTAAGTGAGAGAATTCCCAGCTCTACCTCAGACAGCCACGATCTCCTGGGAACTCATCAGGGACGTTCATTAGAGCCCCTAGTTTGCAGCCTGCACTGCAGAATTTGGACTTTTGCATCCTCATGGTTGCATGAGAGAATTTTATAAAATATCATACTCTTTACAGATAATCTCCTTTCAGTTCTGTTTCCCTAAAGAACCCTGACAAACACAGTATGTTTTCAATATATAGACCTGATTGTCTCCCTTTATTGAACTAAACTTACAATACAAACCAGGAAGTTATTTTTAATGCTTCCCTCTTCCTCATTCTTCTGCAGCCCAGGTTTGTTCATTTACCTCCTAAATTGGCACTAGTCTCAATTCCATCATCTCTTGTCTGGACTCTTGCAAATCCCTGTAACGGAATCCTTCCCCCTAAGCCATCTTCCACACTGCAGATCCTCTGTTATCTTCAGAAGGCAGAGCTGATTGTGTCACCTCCCTGCTTAAACTCTTGCCCTTTATTTAGGAGAGAAGGTAAAGCCCTTCTCATGACTGACACAGCTCTGCCTGGCCAGATTCCCTTACTCTCCTGCATTTTCTCCCACCTGTGCCCTCTCAGTGTCTGGGTGCCAGCCACAGTGTCCTGGTATTGGTTCCTCATATGTCATGTCTCCTTCCACCAAGGGACTTGCACATCCTATTCTTCTACCTGGGAGTCTCCTCTTCCCCTTTTTACCTAATTATCCTCTAGTCATCAGTTGGAATTTACCATAATGGTTGCTTCCCCAGTTAATACTTTTCTGACTTCCCCGATAAGCTCAAACTTCTCTACTGGGGCTTTCTTTGCACTATGGGTACCTTGATTAGGGGAGAATTGAATAAGACTCCTACCAAAGAGACACTCATTGTAGGGTCACACAAGTACCAGGTCACAGTCTTCAAGAAGACAAGAAAGGCAGAGAGCAGAACACCTACCCAGGATCTAATTCCAGGCCAGTGCAGGGGCCACATGAGGAGATGGGAAGAACTTATGTCTCCCCTCTTCCTAAACCTACACTTGGGGACACTGTGGGTCTTTGGGAAACACTGTAAAATATCCTGGTAAAATTGAGAAAAAAAGATCATAGGGGTTGTATAGAGAGTGGAAATGGTGTGATTTGTCTAATTTTAAATGAAACAAAATTATATTTAATCACATTTGTAAGCAGGTTCATACTATTTTTTGATTGTTGTTTACATTGGCAAAAAAATGTAAGAAAATGACCATTATAGGCTATTGTCATTTGTAACAGTCACCACGATAAACTGTGTAAAAATGGTTTGAATTAGAATCAGAGGGATTATTTTACATTCCCTGCATATATGCAGATTGAAAATATCATAATGTATATATAAATACGCATCTATGCATATAATTGACAAGTTCATCATGTGATCTTGGAATAAAGGGCTCAAACATACATGCATGTATGCATATAATTGACAACTTCGTCATGTGGTCTTGGAATGAAGTACTCAAACATAAAAGGAGAAAATACAGTTAATCAATGAGAATTACTTGGGAAAGACGTTTGATTTATTTAAAGGGTCGTAGAATAATTATATTGGCCACTGTCTATTAATACATCCATTCTACCAAGAAAATCTTGGAGATCTTGAAAAAGAAAACCCTTCTGAGCAGAATTACTTTTCATAGGCCAGTTGAGCTTTATGTTGGCTTATATTTTTGCTCTAAAATTTATTGCCCAAATGTCATAACTTCATGACACTGTAACTTTGCACAAAGAAGAAAGAAGGAAGCATGGGAGGGAGGAAGGGAGGAAGGAAGGAAGGAAAGAAGGAAGGAGGGCACATCTAAGGGGCTATTTATAAACAATAGTCACTCCAAGAAAAAAACACAGAAGATCACAGGGAAAGAAATCAGTCAAGTATTCCGAGCATCTGGGTTAGCCAAGCGGGTGCTGCAAGACACGAATTTGGGAGCATAATTGAGGTGGTGTTCTCTGGGAATATTGGTCCCTGGATATGTGTGATATGGGTGGTACTGAATGACAGAACTTTTATAAATGGATTATACCAGTGTTGTGAAGTGGACACAGGTTTATCTTGAGCTTTTATATAATTGCGAGTTCAAATTATCTAAAGAAACATAAGCTACCTTTCAGAGGAGATTTCTTAAAACTCTCTGTGTCTATGTCCTAATATTTTATTATCTCATTTTAAGTTTGGTTCACAGTGTCAGTATATTTGTTGGCCACTGTGAAATATCACTTCTGCTTCAGGATATGAGTTTCTCTCTCCTTTAGTAACTTGGCTCACATAAATTTCATTGATCAATGTTTCTTATGGGATTTTTCAGCATCTGGTAGAATTAAATGTGGACAGTTAAAAATTAAGACAGCTATCATATATAATAAATAATATTCAAAATGTGACATTAATAGAGCAAAAGTCTAAATACATGTATAGACTGGGGGCAAATAGATGAAGAGAATCATGGGACTGGGGAATAACTATATGCAATAGATATTTTATGCACTCTGAGCAAAAACAATTTAGGGTGAAAATCTTTCTGTTTTCTCACCAATTTCATTGTAAATTTAGCAAAGTGTACCGATGGAACAAAATATGATATAATCCAGAATTGAAAACTTTAGCTAAGGCAAACAATAAAATAATGGAACTCAGTGTTATGCTGGAGAGTTAACGTCAGGCAGGTCAACACTGAAGCTGACTCATCCTATCCTATGTAGCATATTGTAGGCTCTCAGTAAATGTTTCTTAAATTAATCACCATAAGAATCCCATCTGAGGAGTGCAATCTAAATATCTAAGATCCTTTTTCACTCTGAAATAGAGTAAAATTGTTTTAAGGGTTAAATGAGATAATTTGTACAAAGTAGTGTAAGTCCTAGGACATAGCACCGTTGCTCAATAAACCTAATTATGCATGTTTTTGTTATCATTTCCTCAACTGTGAAATACAACATTCATTCTTCCCTTCCCCTTCTTTTCTTTCCCTATCATAGGGATCTCTGCTGATTGGGGGAATTTCTAAATCAGGACTTCAGATTATTTTATTCCTCCTAGTCCTGAGTTGATCTGATTTCCTAGTCCCCTTCAACACACTCACACATCCTGCTAGAAAGCCTTCTTACCTACATGTGGCAGAGACTACTGTGCCTAACTCCATACCCATTTTCCCTTTTCTCCATAAGACCACATCCCTGTTCTTATTTGGGTTGGCAATTTTGCTACCCTTACGTTTCCTGTAGTTGATATTTACAATATTTAATTGATCTGGGAAATATTCATCTGCTTTCCATGGTAGACTGCAATAACAGGAATTTTCCTGAACATACTGAAAATTGTGAAATAACATTGACTGTTAAATATTGAATATTACTGTTTTAGCAGTGCTTATTATATATCCATTCAAAGTTTGCATTTATTTTTATAAAAATCAGCCCTCTCTGTGGTCACTTAAAATGTATTCTCAACTTTTCAAATAAAAATGTTGTAATTATGAAAAGTACATCATTACTTATGCCCTTTTGCTAGTTTTACCTCTCCTCTCTTATGAGATTCTTCCTAGAGATTCAAAGTTAAAAATGTTTTATTCTTTAATGTAGGATGTTTTTGGTAAGAGTTGAAAGGAAACAAATTTTGAAAATTTTGACATCCATTAAAGTTTTTAACAGACATTTTTAGTTGGTTTATAAAAGTTTCTAACATCTTTACTGATTTTTTAAAACTCTGAGCTTCAATGAATTCTTTCTCTGACTCCATATGTTACTTTGAGAAATATTACAGAATGCCTGTAGTGATAGAATCTTTTTTTACATGTCTTATTACATGTTGCTGTGGTCTCCACTGAGAAGACCTATTTTAATTCTCATTTTCAGACTCTCTCCTGAGAAGTAGAGCCGCCGTCTTCTTTCAAGGTCATGGGATTTGATGGATGAGGAGTACTAAAAAAGATCTCAGTTTCATTCCAAATTGAAAGAACAACGGAAAAGAAGATTAACCTGTCCCAATTAAGCTGAAATGAGGCCAAAGGCAGGTGACCTTTATAACAACTGAACGCTATCATTTTAAAACAGAATTACTGGTGCTCTCATTATTTTTCCAGCTCCTTGTGACTGCATTCAAAAAGTTACTTAGATTGTATATGATACTCATAAGTTTTCAAAGCTTCATCACTTAGAATGGCTCGTTCCTTCCTTGAGAACAGTACCATGATAAATACAATGTCATGGTTAGCACAGTGACCCCCCTTTATAAAACTCAAAGCAGAATGTATGTGCTTTATACCACAGGTCAGGGTTCACTGGTGCCATCCAGGGATTTGTGTTTGCTTTGTGATTACAAACCCAATTGCCAATTACTGTCATCCTAACATTATGTAAAATGATACACTGCTTCCATCAATAATAATTCTAAGCCTATTAAATAAGGATGATTTATGATGGAAAAAGAACAGAGAATGTACATGAAATATTGATACATGTGTTAGTATGTGAGTTTCTTTCTGTAGGTATCTTTTCCTGCCTTTGAGGGAGGATGAAATATATTTTAGTAAACTCTCATGTATTTAGAATTCCATAACTCATCTATTTGTCGAGTTAGAAAAGATATTTTCATTTCATAACTTTCTAGAAGTTTAAAATCATCTAACAATGGATAGAAAATATCCTTTTGCATGTAACCTTTTAATAGGCAAATACCCTCTTAAGACCAGAGCATTTATTAAATAATAATGATATAAGAACTTGGAAATGGATGTGACATGGTAGTTTCTCTAGCACGACTTTATATTGAGGAGGAAACTGAAAATTATCAGTGTCAAATTCTTTGCCTGAGGACCACTGTTTTTGATGACATCCAAACTCTTCTCACTGAGTAATTAATTAATAATTTAGTCATGGTGGAACATGTACAATGGACATTAAATGGATTGGGGCTAAATATAACCCAGTGAGAAGAGAGAAGGAATAAATCAAGGGTCATCAGTTGTACCCTCACGTTCACTAAGTTACAGTTTAGGCTTGAAGAAAGAACAATGTTACAGTTCATGACTGTTTTTGTCAGGAAAGTAGAATGACAATAGCAATTTCTTAATGTCACAAAGAATGTGACATTTTATTTTGTCAAGTGTTTTGAGATTGTCAGGTTAAAGGTAACATTCAAATAATTTCCAGCACCAACCTCACTATACACTATCATTGGAGGTTACAAGTAGCTAAATAAACACTTTATATATTTCTACATTTCTAAAGATCATACTTTGTATTGAAACCCCTCAGCATTAAGCACAATAAAAATAACTACATGTTTAAACAACTTGAAAAAGCAATGATTTTTAAAATGGCAACCAAAACGCAAAGCAGTATTTAAACAATACTTTTCATAATAGTTCTCTATATGTATATGTATAATTTTATAGTTAAATGCTATGGGAGTTTAGGAAAAGGAGTATTAATTTTGGGCAGGAGAGGTTAAGGAAAGCATTTTGGCAGAAAGGGAGCACGCACTTGCCTGTTAAAGAATTTGAAACATTCAGATAAAGGATAAATGAGGGGGATGGTGTTGCCAGAGGTACTTGGAGGACAAGTGGGGTAAATAATGCATGTAAGCACATGGAAATAGAAGATGGTAGAAGGCTTAAGGCACCAGATCCAGGTGGGGATATTGGTGGCTGAAGAGAGTTTTGTGTGGTAGGAAATAAGTAGGAGATAGGATGGGATGGATGCAGTAGGGACATTTGGTAGAAGGCCTTTATTGTCAGGTTAAGAGGTTGAGAAATTTTTTTGAAAGCATTAGGGGCCCCAATAGTAACAAGGACCTTGCTAATTACAGTAAAATGTGTATGTGTATATGCACATAATTGGTAGAAATAAATAGCAAACTATTATAAGTAGTATGGCAATAATTAAACATCCTCTTTCAGGCATTTTTTGGGCTATTTTTTTTTTTTTTCCTTAGGTACTGGGGCCAGGGATGAACCCAGAACCTTGTATGTGGGAAGCTGCCACTCTACCTACTGAGCCACATTGGCTCCTCCGAGTTGGTATTTTCATTTGTTTGCTTGTTGTTTGTTTTTTCTGTTTGTTTTTAGGTGACACCGGGAACCAAACCTGGGCTCTCCCATGTTGGAAGCAGGTGCTCAACTGCTTGAACCATATCCACTCCCATTATTGGGCTATTTTATGTCACCCAAGAATTATTCTTAAAGTTAGGTCATCAAGTATATAAATCAAACACATAGGCACATTTAGACATTTTATTTTGTCCATTTATATCACAGCTTTAATCAAAAATTCTGTTTTTTGGAATGGTAACTGATTCTGGTTTAAAGTAGTATAGAAACGTGATTTAATTCTCTTGTCTGTAGATTCACCACTCTACTGGCTGATTTCCTTTACTGACAGGCGTCAATCACTTTATTTTCTCACATTCCTGGCTCAGAGTTTCAGCATGTAGCTGTTTTGCAGTATTGGTGAATAAATGTGCAAGATTTTCTTCTTTAAATTCACATTACTTCTATTAGGCAGATTTCAATCATATGTCAGAGTATTTTGTGATTCCTACAAGCATAATATTCATATTCTATATTTTTCTGAGCTATACATAGATGTACATATAAAATGTATATAAAAGAGCATGGCAAACATTTCTTAGGAATGGTTTTATGAATAAGGTCATGTCTTTTGAATCCTGAATAAACATCCAGTGTTACAAAGTGAAACAAGCATTTCAAAAATTGTTGTGAAAGAAAGGTTATAGTATTGAACTGTCAGGAGGCTTGTTCTAGATTACTGGGTTCAGGCAACCTGAGTTAAATAAAAATTATATTCCCTATTGTACGTTTGTAATTGTCTTCAGATTTGGAGGCCCTAATACAAAGTTGTGAAGAAGAAGACTTAAAAATTATGCATCTTATATCGAGATGGTGATGCATTTTCTTCTATAGGAGAGGTTAGTACTTTAAAGAAGGATGAGCCGTTTATACCCCAAGAAAGTATGCAGGGCCTATTATAATGTTTTCTTAAGTTCTAATATTTACATTAGCAACTCTACTGGTTAAAAAAAATCTCATACAAATTAACTGTAAAATAAGACCATCTATGTTTAATTTTAAAGGATTAAAGGACAGTTTTTTTTTGAATACTGTGTTTTTATTCTCTTCAAAAAGTACATTACCTCTCATGTATATTATATCCCTCTCTTCCTCCTTTATTTCTTATTTCCCACCCATCTCTCTAACTCTCATTCAATTCCAAACTTTGTAAGTCATTTTTTCATTTTACAAATCAGAATGTATCTTCTCAGGGAAGTAAGATTGTGTGTTGAATTGAAAACTTTTAAAATTACATTGTAGCTGAAATAATTATACCTTTTTAATAGACTTTAGTATTGCTGTAATACCAACTGCTAAATAAAACAAGAAAAGAAAGATAAAAATTTCTCAGAAAGTCTTGAATTTAATGATTGAGGTTATGCAGAAGAAGTAGATAGAAATATTGGGTAAAACCAAAGAGGACTTCTGAGTATCTTCTAAGTAATTAAAGATGATGACACATACATATATATATATATTTCTTAATTTTATTTTAAAGTTTGATGTTTTGAGTGTTCTTTTCCTTCTTGTTTGTAAAACTCTACAGGTTATGTCACATTCATTTTTAATCCTCCCATAGCTCCTCGCAAAAGAGTTTGGTGAAAATGACCCTCCTTCCACTGGCATTGGCCAATTAACTTTTGGAGATATTCCAAATGGAACTTCAGGACATTATCAAGGGCTCTTGATGATGACAGCAACGTATGTTTTTTACTATTGTAATTTAAAAAGTGATAGTTTAAAAATATATATGTGTGGAGTTTGTGTTTCTGGGAGATGGAGCTGGACTTAGATGTGATCTTTGTCCAAAAGTCTCTCCTGTTACTTTTACCAGAACTGTAGTTGTTGCTGGGGTTTAATGTATACCCAGGGGACCAGAATCTCTGGACTGACCATGTGATAGCCAGGCCCTGAGCCTCAACAGACTTGCAACTCCTACACTCTGGTTTATTGGACTTACTCCACTCATCTAACATAGAGGTGAAGAAGGTCAACCACCACACCAGGGAGCCAAGAGTGCCTACAACTGAAAGCAGGAGAATTGCATCCAGCATCCATGTGGAATCTAAGCCCCCTCTTGATGTAGATATGGAGTGGACACAACCATTCTAAGGTCCACAGGATGGAGGAATAGAGTATGGATTAGAGTAGACTTACTGATATTCTATTCATGAACTAATGTCATTAGTAATCGAAGAAAATGTGGCATTGGTGTGGAGAAAGTGGCCATGGTGGCTGCTGGGGGTAGGGAGTGGGAGGAAGAGATGTGATGTGTGGGTGTTTTCAGGACATGGAGTTGTCCTGGGTGGTGCTGCAGGGACAGTTACCAAACATTGTATGTCCTCCCATGGCCCACTGGGTGGACTGTGGGAGAGTGTGGGTTATGATGTGGACCATTGACCATGAGGTGCAGTGGTGCTCAGAGATGTATTCACCAAATACAATGAATGTCTCACGATGATTGAGGAGGTTGTTGTTATGGGGGGAGGAGTGGGGGGAGGGGGGTGGGTGGTATATGGGGATCTCATATTTTTTTAATGTAACATTAAAAAACAAGTAAAGACAAAAAATATATATATATGTAGTTTCTTAACAAGTATAAGTCATGATTTCGGAAACTTGTTTCTTGTAAATTGAATGGAGAAGATAAAAAGGTACTAAAGGAAGATAAAATTTCTCAAATTAATTAATAAGTAGATAAAATATAACAAGAATTAAAAAGAACGTAGCTTTAAATTCCATAATTAGGGGAAAAGGGTAATGTGCATACAAAATAAGAGGAGAGACAGAGCAGCATAATTTGAACCACTTCAATTCATTAGGAATTTGGAGGAAGTGTATAATACATTTCTGTAAACATGCATATAACTATACACACACACCAGAATGGCCTACAATCAAGTTACTCTAGAGAGATCATTCTAATTACACCCAATAACTTTGTAGGAATGTTTTAGATTTTCAGCATATTTCTAAGTCATGCCAATTTTGGTAGATCAGGAATTGGAAATATTTTGCTATCCTTCAGAATCTTGGGCATTGTTTCTTTATAGCATGAGATCACATCTTTTGCAAATACTTGGTATAGAGAACTCAATTGCATTTAGCACCATGGCAGACAGAGCTAATATAATTAGCCCCTCTTCAGTTAACAGTACATAAAAATGTTGGATAAAATATATCCTTAAACATTTTAAAAACACATTGCTGAGAAAGAAAGGGAAAGTTCCAGATACTAAAAATGTAAGGGAACTATACAGAGTGTACCAAAGAAAATGAAAGAAAGGGAAAATAAGAAATGGTTAGATGAAATAGAAACAAAAATAGTTGCAATATACATCTAATAGAAATTCCAGACCTTGTGAATAGATAGAATGATGGGGAGGTAGTAAGCAAATGGAAAATGGTTAATCAGCTTCTATAGGTAAAGAAAGATATGAGTCTTCAAATTGAAGTAGCAAATCAAGTTTCAAGTAGTATAACAAAACAAATCACTTTTAGAGAAATCATGGCAAAATTTTAAGATTTAAAAGGGAAAATTGTTACTTAAAAGCAATAACAAAGAAAAAGCATATAACTTGAAAAAGGATGATGAAAAGTCTGATAGCAGGCTTAGGAGAAAAAGAACTTTAAACCTATCATCTCTGAATTCTATACCATTAACAACTAGTATTCAAGAATGAGGATTAAAGATATTTTCAGATAAAAATAGAATTATGCTACCATTTTTAGATAGTTGCTCAATGAACTAATAAAAGATGTCCTTTATTAGGAAGAAAATACAATTCAGAATGAAGGGATAGGGCGAAAGTAGCAATTGTGAGTAATTAAGTCCAACTTATTGATTAATGTCAATAAATAAACACTGTTAAAAGAAAACAGTGACTAATATAGCATAGTTTTTGAAAAGGCAACTAGAAAACTAAGCAATGATAACACAAAGATTGGGGTGTGGCAGTCAAGAGCACATTGCTCATCTTCTTTGGGAGGAATATAGTCACATTGGCCAACCACAGACCTGCTGAGTAAGTGACCATGCTAAGGGTAATCATATAAGGAAGAGAAATAGAATACTTAGCTTCAGAACCGTTTGTTTTAGTTTGCTAAAGGCTGCCAATGCAAAAATTCCAGAAATGTGTTGGCTTTTATAATGGGATTTATTAAAATGAAAGCTTATGGTTCCAAGGCTGTGAAAATGTCGAATGACAGTATCATCAGACATGTTTTCTCACCAAAGTCAGCTTCTAATTGGATCCTGGACTACTGCCATGGGCAAGGCAAAATGTTGGCCTCTCCTCACTTTGGGCCTGCTCTACTAATTCCAGCCTCTGTCCTCTCTCTCAGGCTCTTGGTGCTTTTCTCAGCCTCTCTCTCAGCATCTCAGGGTTTCTCTGTCCTCCTGCAAGTACTCTTTCTCACATGGCAGGATCAAAATGGTGGCTGTCTTTCTGTTTCTGCTTTCAGTTCTCATTTATATAAGACCTCAGCAAGAGGGTAGAGACTTGGTTCATCCCTCACTGATGTAGACCAATCAAAGGTCTTAAAGTGATCTAATCAAAAGATCCCTTAAATGGTAGTCTAGGGATAAACATGTCAATAGAAAGAAAGCTAGAGAATAATCTAGGGACTGAATAACATAGTAAACCCAGAAGTAGCTGAGAATTGTGGTTGATGGCACAGATGCAAGAATGAGCTAGAGCAGATGTACGTTGCAGGGTGGTGGGAATGTGGAGAAGCATGGGAAAAATACAACTGGAGTGCCCTATGGACTACATAACAGCAATACTGTAATTTTGTGCATCTATGCCAAAGATACACTGTGTTGATAATGGGGAAGTATGGAGAAAGTGGGCCAAATGTACACTATGGACCTAGGTTAGTGGTAATAGTCTGATGATATTATCTCATAATCTGTAACAAATGTTCCACCATGGTGTGTTGTATTGATAAATGGGTGTAGTAAGGGAATTCTGCTTATGTGCATGATTGTTTTGTAAGTTCACAACTTCTTTAATAAAAATATATTTTAAAAATAATAATACAGTGGGTTGGGGGAACATGCACCAAACGTGAGATCTAGACTATAGTTATAGTTATAATTGTAGTTATAGTTATAGTTATAGTTATATAGTTATAGTTATAGTTGTAGTAAGGTTTTATGATATTTTTTCATAATTTGTAACAGATGTCTCACAACAATGCAAGGTGTTGGTGGTAGGTTAATGGATGGGGTCCCGGTATGATGTTATGCATGCTTGCTTTGTAAGTTCACAATGTTTACTATATATTTATTGTTCATATATGTTCATGTATAAATGATATAAAAAATAATAATAGGGTGGGTTGGGGGAAAAGTACACCAAATGTAAGATACTTTGGTTAGTAGCAATATTTTGAGGATGCTCTGTCATCATTAGTTAAAAATGTTTTACAACAATGCAAGGTATTGGTGGTGGGGTAAGGTATGAGGGCCCCGTATGATGTTATGTATATTTGCTTTGTAATAACTATACTTACTGTTTATTTATGTTTATGTATGAATGATATACTTCAACAATTTTTTAAAAAAAAACCCTTAAATGAATCTGATGCAATCAAAGGGCCCCACACTCACAGGAATGGATTAGTTCAAAGAACATGATCTCTTCTGGCATCCACAAAACTTAAAACTGGTATGCCATTGGAGGAGGAAAGAGATTAGAAAACCTTATAAACTCAGCATAAAAAGGACAGAAGACAAAAGGAAATGAGAAAGAGCATGGTGCATAAATACACAATACATATAGTCACATAAACTAAACAGCCATTTCTATTAGCAATCATAATAAATATAGGCATATTAAATGTACCATTGAAAATGGAGATTATTCAAATAATAATAGTATAAAATCATGCTACACAATATTATAGAAGATATACTTTAGCAAAATGACCTAGGGAATTTTCAGTAAATATATAAAAGTAAATTATAGATACAAGTTGAATAAGAGTCGATGAGGCAATATTATCAACAGCATAAGTAAATTTTAAGAAACATGAAGTTCAGTGCCAATGCTCTTGTCTCTTCATAATGAAAACATGGATAAGACAAACTTACTGAACAATACCAGTTAAAATATAATTATTAATGATACAGATAATATTATTGCTTAGGTATTAAATTTTTTTGTTATTATTATTCTACATATAATCACCACAGAACAAGATTTTTAACATGATACTTATCCGCAATTTTGTTCCATACATTATGCCAAAGATTTGCAATCTCATAATCTTTTGATATCATGTCACATTTTAATGTAAATCTGATAAAGCGATTTGCCTTACAATCAGCAAGTTCTTTCCAGGTAACCAGTAAGATTCAGAGCCAGGCACTGTCTTTTTCGTGGCTTTTGTTCAGGGTCATTGAAATCACAAATATAGGCCTGGACAAGACAGTTCCCTACAGTCTAGGTTGATTTATTCTTTTATTTGTTTTGGGAACTCCTTGTTTCATTTCACTGCTCTACAAAGTTGTAAGGTTTAGAAAAAATGTTCTAAATTTTCTCTTGCTACCTGACAAAACCAGGATTCTAGCTCACTTTTATTTATGTATGTATGTATGTATGTAGAAGGAAGTTATGGCTTTATGAAAAAATAGAGTGCCCATACACCACCCTATTATTAACACCTTGCATTAGTGTAGTACATTTGTTGCAATTCATGAAAGAACATGTTTATAAATGTACTATTGACTATAATCCATTGTTCACAGTGGGGCTCACTGTGTTGTGCAGTCCTGTTTTATCTTTTACTTTTCATTATAGAAACGTATATATATATATCCTAAATTTCCCTTATTAACTTTATTCACATTTTTTAGAAAGACTTATTTATTTTTTAATTTCTCTCCTCTTCCCTCCCCCTCCCATTGTCTGCTCTCTGTGTCCATTCGTTGTGTGTTCTTCTGTGTCTGCTTGCATTCTCAGCAGCACCAGGAATCTGTGTCTCTTTTTGTTGCATCATCTTGCTGCATCAGCTCTCCGTGTGTGCAGTGCCACTCCTAGGCGGGCTGCACTTTTTTTTTTTTTTTTTGCGCAGGGCAGCTCAAGGCAGGGTGTCTCCTTGCATGCAGCAGTGCTGAGCATGGGCCAGCTCACCACATGGGCCAGGAAGCCCTGGGTTAGAACCCTGGACCTCCCATATGGTAGGCGGACACTCTATCAGTTGATCCATATCCACTTCCCCTTATCCACATATGTAATTCAGTACTGTTAATTACATTCGCAGGATTGTGCTACCATCACCAGCATCCATTTCCAACACTATAATCAATCAAATTAGAAATTCTCTACAATTTAGGCATTAATTCCCTATTCTCTACCCCCAACCCATTGCCTCATAGCCTATATTCTAGATTCTAACTCTATGAGTTTATTTAATTCTATTTTTTCATATCAGGGAGGTCATAGAATATTTGTCGTTTTGTGTCTGGCTTATTTCATGCAACATGATGTCTTCAAGGTTCATCGATGTTTCCACACAAATAGAATTTCATTCCTTTTTAATGTTGAATAATAGTACATAGTACAATGCTGAATATATATACCACATTATGTTTATCCATTAATTGGTTGATGCACATTTGGGTGGCTCTCATCTTTTGGCAATTGTGAATAATGCTGCTATGAACATCAGTGTGTAAATATCTGTTTGAGTCCCTGCTTTCAATTCTTTTGGATATATATCCAGTAGAGGGATTACTGGGTCATTTGGTAATTATATATTTAGCTTTCCAAGTAAAGGCCAATCTGTCCCCCACTGCGGCTGCATCATTTTACATTGCCATCAGCAATGAACAAATGTCCCTATTTCTCCACATCCTCTCCAGCACTTGCACTTTTCTATTTTGTTTTTTAACAGTAGCCATTCTAGTGGGTGTGATGTGGTATCTCACTGTGGTTTTGATTTGCATTTTCCTAATAGCTTGTGATGTAGAGCATCTATTCATATATTTTTTGGTCATTTGTATATTCTCTTTGAAGAAAAGTCTATCCAAGTCTCTTGCTCATTTTTAAATGGGTCATTTGTTTATTCATTGTTGAGTTGGAGGATCACTGTATGTATTCTGGATATTAAACCCTTACTGGATATGTGGTTTCCAAATATTTTCACTGATAGAGTAGGTTTTCTTTTCACTTTCACAATAATTTCTTTAATGCATAAGTTTTTAATTTGGTGGGGTCCCATTTATCTATTTTTTCTTTAGTTGATTATGCTTTGGGTGTAAAGTGTAATAAACCATTGCTTAACATAAGATACTGAAGATGCTTCCCTACATTTTCTTCTAGGTTTTTATATGTAGGTCTTTGATCCATTTTGAGTTAATTTTTGCATATAGTGTGAGATAGGGCTCTCCCGTCATTCTTTTGCATATGGCTATTCAGTTCTCCCAGCACCATTTGCTGAAGAGACTATTCTTTCCCAATTGAATGGACTTGGCAGCCTTGTTAAAACAAATTTGCCATAGACGTGAAGGTCTATTTCTGAACTCTCAACTTGATTCCATTGGACTAAATGTCAAGCCTTGTGCTAGTACCATGTTATTTTGAGCCCTGTAGCTGTGCAATAAGTTTTAAAGTCAGGAAATTTTTACCCTTCTTTTTCAAGATGGGTTTTGGCTATTCAGGGCTCCTTACCCTTCCAAATAAATTTGATGATTGTCTTTTCCATTTCATAGATTGTGTTTAGTTTGTTCTATATTTTTTCTTCAGCACTTTTCTTCTGACAGACTAGAGTAGTTTGAATGTAAGTACAATCCAGGATACTGAATATGGAGCAGATAAGAATCAGGAAGACATATTATTCCTTCAATGCATTCTTTTCTTTGAGGTTAATTGTATACAGGCTCCACATCAGGAAATTTGCAGTCCTGCGGCTTTTCCTCTCATCCTCTAGGAATGCACCAGACAATGGTGCATTGTGCAAACCAGTGCTTTGGTTATTTTATATTCTACCTTAAAATAATTAAGTTACAAAAGAGCTCTATAGAATGGTTCCTTGATCACATGGCTTACTTCCTTTTTAATGACTCTGTACTATTTCACTTAACTACATGCTTACTTTTACAATAGTTCCATAGAAATGTGTGCAATAAATCTGGTATAAATCATACTAAATACAGAGCACTGAAAATAGGATTCTTTTAAGCAAATATGATATGGAGGCAACTTACTAATTTAGAGGCTATCAAAAGACAGAGTCTAAATATCTCTAACACTGCAAAAAACAAAAGTCACTTTCTCAGAGCAACAAAATTTATCTTTTGAATATTTTACAGTATTAAAAAATTGTGCACATTTTATGCACACAGGTTACTGATTAACTGATTCTATATAGAGGATTTTGTTCTAAAACTAAGAAATGAATTGTGATCCCAACACACTGCAGAGCTACTTGGGGCTTTAAAGGAAGGCACTAGGTCTTATATAATTCTGTATCTTGAAAACTTTGTTCTACAACTGGCAATAAAGTAATTAAAACTATCAATTACTCTGAACTAATTAATAATTTTAAAGTATTATATTAATACATGGATATTAATACACTATAATTGTTGAAAGCGGGTGGCAATATTGTGTATCCTGTAGAGTGACTTGAGAAATCAAGACCTGGATGTCATATCACTGCTTAGACTCAGAATATCTGACACTTCTAGAACACTAGAGATGAAAGGGGACTCTGTCATCACTTAGCCCAGTCTTTCACAAATTATATTCCCAGGGTGTTTTGTTTATGAGATGCACTGAACAAAAAAAAGGATTGTGGCCAAATTACCTTTAGAATATTGTATAATACATGTATATTTATAACACAAATCGTTTCAATGTCTCTGAGAAGGACCATGTCTTGGTGGGACTTATGTGCATAAGTTTGGATAAACTTGAAAGTGAAATGACTTGTCACTTAAAATAATCACTGAGGCTGTTACACTGCCTTCAGACCCCACCCTAACCCATGTTCCACCTAGCTTTAAAAAAAGGAAAAGGGAGAATCTGAAATGGTCTGTCCAGACTGCATTGCAGGAGATGGGCTTTAATTCAATTTTTAAATTATTAAGAGAATTGCAAAAGACCACTTGGGGGCCACTCAGGCTGAAGGCTCATCTTTTACATGTTTGGGCATATATTTAGGTAGGAATAGACAAATGTCTGGAAGAATACACACAAACCTGTTAAAATTGTTAATTCTAAGGTATGGGATTAGCAAGTAATGGGAAAATACTACCTTTTCCTTTATTCACATCCCCCCCCCCCTTTTTACAGGAAACATATTACTTTTGTAATTAAGAAAAATATTAACAAGTAGAAAAGAAACAAAAATGAAAAATTCTGGAAGGGACTATGGGGGTTGTCTTTAATATTATCACAGTCATTTTCCTTTGAGGTGTTTTCTTGATCAACACTGTATACAATTGTCATTGCTTTTCTGAAGTATAAGCTGTTCATTTTCCACTTACTTATGTTCTGTTTGTGCTCAAAATCATTTTGAAAAACTAGACTAATGCTGTTTATTTAAACTATTTTATACTACAGCTGGTAGTACCTTGGTTGCCGATGTTTTGTTTCAAATTCTCTTTTAACAGCCTACACACGTGTGAGCACTGGACAGTTCACGCTGAACATCAAGCTTATTCACGGCACATCAAAGTCTTTATAGTGACTCCTCCCTGATAATAAGGACATCCATACTTATTGAAAATTAAATATCGACTTGTTTCTCAATGATTTCTGACCTGAATGATTGTATGCCCATACTTTAGGAAATGAGTAACAATTATAGGTAAAGTTCAAAACTTTATAACCTTCATTTCAACACGCTATAGTTGCAAAGATGACTATGCATGTTTGATTTTAGTTTTTAAAAGAATCTAAATAATTATAGATAGATAAAATCAGATTCCCTGTGTTTCATTCTTGTCTTCTGGATTGTGGGTTGCTCTTTTTAACTTTAACACTGTCAAGGTTGGGTGGTAGTCTTTATAGAGATTCTTTTTTTTGTTATTTAAAGATTTATTTATTTTATTTATTTCTCTCCCCTTCCCCCACCCTGCCCCAGTTGTCTGTTCTCTGTATCCATTTGTTGCGTGTTCTTCTTTGTCCGCTTCTGTTGTTGTCAGTGGCACGGGGATCTGTGTTTCTTTTTGTTGCATCATCTTGTTGTGTCAGCTCTCCATGTGTGCGGTGCCATTCTTGGGCAGGCTGCACTTTCTTTTGCGCTGGGTGGCTCTCCTTATGGGGCGCAGTCCTTGTGCGTGGGGCTTCCCTATGTGGGGACACCTCAGCGTGGCAGGGCACTCCTTGCACGCATCAGCACTGCGCATGGGCCAGCTGCACACGGGTCAAGGAGGCCCGGGGTTTGAACTGTGGACCCCCCATGTGGTAGGCGGACGCTCTAACCACTGGGCCAAGTCCGCTTCAATTTACAGAGATTCTTAAATGCAGTATCATATTACTGAAGAACACACCATTTGTTCTGAATGCTAAGGAAAGTCAGACCTATTAAATAGTCCTAAAAAACAAAGTTGGTTTGCAGTAAAACTTCTCACCTTTACTCATATATATTCCAATTCATGACAAGGCACACCCACTTCCCCCTCATGTGCTCATTGATCACACCAGAAGTAAAACAACTCAAAAATAATAGTTCAATAATTCTCAGAGCATGTTTTCAGAAAATAAGATCTTCACTACACTGATTTTTATCTAACAGAAAAATTTACTACCATTCATAACATTTTCTCTTTTGAAAGAGAAGAACATTCAGTTTAGTCTCTGTCAATAAATTTTCTGCTTTTAAGTTACAACTAGAAATCAGCATTCTTTGCTTACCTATGAAATGTTCAACTCAACTAATGTAAAAAAATTATCCCTTATATCATAAATTAAATCAAGACTCACACTGTTGTATTTTAGGACATTATCAACCATGGGAAAAGTTAGCACGTGAATAGTACTTTCTGCATAAGATATTGCATTTGCCATTTCTCTTTGCCCACCACAGTTTTATTCCTGTGACTATCATATTACACTCTGAGAATTTAAGTCTAAATTAAAATCCCAGGTAGATAAAAATATTTTTATGATGAACACCAGATCAAAATCCCCTCTTAACAGAGTCACCATCCACACTACAATCGGTGTAAACGCGTCTACTTCTGTGCCATAGTCTAGTGTAAGTGAAAGTCAGCATATGAACCAGTCACTCCAAAATGAACATATTAAAGGTCTAAGGACTTCTGACATAATTAAGTCATCCTGGTTTATTTATGAAAACTCTTTGCCATAGCCACTGGCTAACATATTTACTGGACAGTCTGTTGCTCTAGAATCTCTGGCTCTGAACTTGTCATTTTTCCTTAGATTCTTATTTATTTACTTTTTATTTTTTAAAGACATTTTAGGATTACATAAATGTTTCATAAAAAATATAGGGGATTCTCATATGCTCCCCCCCCACACACATACATTTTCCCACATTAACAACATCCTTCATTAGTGTGGTATGTTTGTTGGAACTGATGAACACATATTGAAGCATTGCTACTAACAGTGGACTATAGTTTACATTATAGTTTACAATCTGCCCCACACAAGCTTGTAGGTTATGACAAAATGTATAATGACAATTTGATAGATTTAATGCTAGCATTCTGTCTTATGTAAGACTGAAAGAGAAAAAAAAACACCATTTCTTTAACTATGATCGATTAGATCTATTAATCAATATGTTATTTCAGTCTGTTTCCTTGTGGATAGGGAAAAAACACAGCCTTTGGTTAATAACTTGTTTCCCTGTTTTTCTTGATTTTTAAGTACTCAAGAAATACTATAGAGAATGTCAGTGTTTCCTATCTAAATCACCATACTTTTAACAACTCTGCCAAGAGCTCCTAATTTTAAAAATGAAAAAAATGGTATTTTTTCACCTTTTTAATAGTTTCTTGATGAAAAATGCTGAACATTGCTAAGAATAATTTTTTTTCAAATATTTAGGTAGAAAAAGTTCTTTACCATTTTAGCTTCTTATAAAATTCTTTCAGAATCCAATATAAAAGCAAGAATGACATTTATTTATGTAAATTTTACATCACACTGTTGCTCTTTTGATAGTCATATTCCTTCTTGTAAGTTCTTTGCTTGATTGGATCCTTCTGACATCAGAAACTGTGTGTGTGTGTGTGAGAGAGAGAGAGAGAGAGAGAGAGTGAGAGAGAGAAAGAGAGAGGGAGAGAGGGAGAGAGGGGGAGAGAGAGTGCACACTACCAAAGAAGGATAAAAGAGAAAAGAGGTTAGGGTAAGAAAATAAAAACGAAGCAAATAATTCTCAAGAAGACAAAATAAAATATAGCGTGATTAAATATGGGTGTCCTCTGTGTTACAGCTCTTTAGAGTGAAATTAGATCATATCCATTACAGAACGTCAAAGAAAATGACCCTAAACTGTCCTTTTCCTTAGGTGCTGAGATGGGAATTGCTGTCCATACCATCTCCATTCTTGGCATCTACTGAAGAGAGACTTAGACATTTCAGGCTAATTATGATAAATTATGTGCTTTATATTCATTCCAATGAACTACTGCCTAGCAGGTAATAACCCCAAGCCACTAAACTAATTGTGGTCTAAACCTTGGGTTAAGATTAGAATGACCCTAGATGTGAGAATATAGTACTTCATCTATGATGCCATCATTACTGCATCCCAATTTATATATACAATTAATTCTGCCACAATGTATGAAATTATTAACATTAACATGACTAATAGGGCCTGTCCTTCCAGTACATGATCTGTTGTATCCACATTGTTTTTATTGGCATAAACTTGAAAAACATAAAACTCTGTCTTTGAGTTCTACTCTCTTTCTGCCATTGATTTATGAATGTCCAGTACAGTTATTCTAAATTAACTTTTCTCTATTCCACATCTTCATTGCGACAGTTCTTAAATATTTTTGACATCACACCCTTTTTGAATAAAAAGGTTTTACATTTATATTTCCTTTTTATATTTATTAAATATAAACATTTATTTATAGATTACATTTATGCACAGCTGTATTAATATTATGTTGATCATGAAAACAGAAAATGAGCTAAAGTAACCTAAATTAGAGTTCTAATGCTTTCTTGCCCCTTCCCAATGGCTTGTCGTATATATCTGAGGGGGTGGGCTCACCCCACTTTGCAAAAAATGCTCTTATCAATAAACAAAGGCTTGTAAAATGAGCAATTCAGGACATATTGCTTCTTTTATCTCAATATAATTCCATATGTGTACAATGAAGTGTTATAAGATACTTTAAAAATAAACCCAAGAAACCGTTATCACATACATAAAAGACAGTAACTCAGTCTGAGTAATTTATCTCTCCTTCCAAAGTACATATCCTTACCACTGTTAGAATCATCATCATTATTCTATCTATGCCCATTTGATGATCCTAGGATTGGGCAAATATGAATCAAGAAGTCTCTTTATTCTTTTACATGGTAGACTTTCATGGATTTAAAGGAAGTTATCTAAGACTCCCCTTACTGAGATTGCCTCCAAGTCGCACATATTCAGCCTCTTCAATTACTTATATGATGTATATTTTCTAAACTATAACTGCTTTCTCACCTCCTTCTTATTGAAGCATCACTAGCTTGTGAATAGCCATCTGAACCTTGGAAACCAAGCAATGCCAACAACAACTCAGATAGGTCTGACTACTTTTTGGAAATTGGAGAATAAGTATAACCCCCACTCATCAATCACCCAGTTTATATAGCTGAAATGAAATTCAGAGTTCTTCATTGGGAATGTCATTATTTATCTTCATGACTTCTAAAGGCAAGCAGAATTAGTTACACAATTCTGTGAATATATTAAAAACCATTGAATTATACACTTTAAATGGGTGAATTCTATGGTATGTGAATTAGATTTCAATATCTCTGTTGTAGAAAAGAATAAAAGAAAAAAAACAACAACACTGCTCTCTTGTTTACTGTTAAATTCCCAGTGCTGAGCACACAGCCTTGCAAAAGTTAGGTGCCCAGCAAATACTTGTTGAATTAAAACAAAGATATAAATCAGTTTTAGAACAATTTCATCACCCCGAAAAGAAATCCCATCCCATTAGCAGTCACTCCCTATTTCCCCAACCCTTCTAGATCTAGGCAGTCACCACTCTGTCTCTATGCATTTACCTATTACTGACATTTTACATAAATGGAATCTTACAATATGTGTTTTTTTTCCCCCCCAAGGGTTATACATGTTGTAGCTTATATCAGTACTTGTCTTTTTTTTTTTTTTGCCAAATAATATTTAATTGGACATGTCATATTTTATTTATGCATTCATCAGATAAGCGTTTGGGTCATTTATACTTTTGGGCCATTATGAATAATTGTGCTATGAATATTTGAGTATAAAAAAAAATAAAGGCAAGCAGCAGCTTCATTGCCTCATAACACTGCATCTTAACCATTGCTGTATTGTGCTTCAAAAAATCATTGCAAGAGCAAAGAACAAAAATCAAGGATCCTAAATAAAATGGAAAAATAAATATGAATCTACCAGGGCCCTAAAGATTATACTTTTCTTTCAATGACTATAGATAGGTGCTTTCATGTAGACGGGCCTAAAATAGTAATGATGAAATGAATTTACAGAATGTGTGCCTGGGCTAAAAGGTGTCATTATTTTACCTGAATCTTTCCATTTCTGGTCTTATTGATCTATGTTTTAGCAACTTTTTGTACTCCTATACAGCTGGATTAAGTATTTTTATACATCATTACTGAATCTTACATGGTCTTCCTAAGCAGCAGATTTACAAGCCTTTAAGGAATTTGTATATGTTTACATTTTTACACTACATGGAGGTATGAAAATCGTGTATTAGAAAAACACATTTCTTGATTAGAAATATGCAGTTACTTTGGTCAAAATGAATTTGAATAAAATTATGTTTCTTTAATATAATTTTCAAATACCTAACAATTTCAGGTTCATATGTAAGGAATAAACTGATAGCTTGACATTTCCACTCTACTTAAAAGACTGACCAATCTCAGAATCAATTAAGAGGTTTATCAAGGTATGCAGACTCCATTAAATACAAGTGTCTCTTCTTTTGCTTACCATTGTGAAAAATTTATTCTTGGTATGAAAAAAAATCATCATCCCAACAGAATTGAGAGTTAAAATTATAACCATAGGCTTAAATTATTAATAAGAATGTCATGTTATATGGCAGTGTTGATGTGGATTATTAATGTTTAGATTAATACCTTTAATCACACAAACCTTGGATATCAAAAATTTATATTTGCACACAACCAAAAGGGAGTTTTCAGATGAAAATAAGTGTTTTAAGAATTATTAATTTGTAACACTTAGAAAACCCATAAGCACACACATTCTCAGGTCTTTTATATAATATAGGGTGAAATAAAAAATAAATATAGATCAGATATGTATTCTATTAATATTCTATTAATATTCTATTAATAGTTGGTTCACTGGATCAGTAAAATTAATCATCATATTTTAAGAGATGTGATAATAGGGATAAAAATGAAAAGAAGGAACAACTAAAACTGACTATGCAGTTGTTATTGGAAAATACTTGTTTCTTCCATTTGAAAAGGAATTTTTCCTTTATATTACAATAATTGAATGTAAAATTAGCATTGTTATCTAACAGTTCATCCTGGAAATTATAATTCACTTACTGCACTCATTTAAAAATTAAATTTCTTTAATTTACATTACTTAAATCTTTGGCCATAGAGGATAAAAATAAAATAAAATAACCAAATAAACAATTGAACCAAAAAGTAATAGTAATATGGTCAGTGTCTCTGTAATGGACAATTTACACACCAAATACAATCAACATTTCCTAATATGATCTATAGCGCCACATATTTGGTCATGTAATTATTCCAAACCACCATAACTATGCCAAGAGTTGTTTTATTTCATTACACTGGATGTCTTCAGTGAACTTCATAATCATTTACTGCTTTGAAATTTGACATGTGTGTTTGTAAAATTTGCTTGAAAACATGGGATGAATTGCACGCAGGCCCAAGCATAGATATAATTGTTCCAGTCTACAATATTTAATTTTACCCAGGACTGATTTGTGTACATCCTTTGCCTGGCTAGCAAGCTGACCTGTTAAGCTTTCAAACTACAGGATTTATCTCTATTTTTTGACCATACGTAAGAACAGTGCATGGTATTCTATTGCTTGTACTTAATAGTATTGGTCAATTATACCTGGAAGGTATCCTGGGTTAAGAATGACACACAATGTCCACCCCTAGTTGTGCCTGTCTAGATATTTTTTTATGTCTCAAGTAGTGCTGTCCCAAAATGCAACCACTGAAATAGAAAAATAGTGAAGTCAGATTAAATTATACACTGTGGAAATACATTGAAAGCATTACTTTAAATAGCTAATTTATAAAATCATAAATTACCATTCAAAACATTTCTCAATTTAAAATCATGTTATTTTTCTGAATTCCTATGAGTTATTTAGGGGGCTTAACATAAATATATATATAATCCATTTAGAGTATTCACTAAATGTTTGTATGGTTACCTTTGAAAATTATGGAACATATTCGGTAAGGTATCCATATGTATCTATTTTCACTTATTTTAAGATGTCATCTAATAAATGACTCCTTGTCCCTCAAAAGTGATTGTGTCTACATAAGGGAAAGACTTGATTAGGCATGAGTTAAGGCAAAACCATCAATTAATCAATTGTCTTTCTACAGGAGTTAGCAAAAGAAGATAGGGATGGGCCATAATGTTTTACATTCTGATCATGAATTCTATTCACTATTTGTAGTAACTGACAGTTTGAAGTTTTGTGAATCCCAGAAAAGATGTTCTTTGAACTAATCCATTCCTGTGGGTGCAGGACTGTTTGATCACATTAGATTCAGAAAAAGGACCTTTTGATTAGATAGTTTTTAGGCCTTTGATGGGCCTACATTAGTAAAGTGTGACCCAGAGTAGGTCTCCACCCTCTTGGTGAAGTCTTATATAAACTGGTAACTGAGAACATAAACCCACAGGGAAAAATAGCTGCTATTTTATCTTGCTATATGAGAAAGGACTCCAGGAGCACCTACAGCTGCAGAAAGACAGAGAAATCCTGTGATGTTGAGAGAGAGGTCAGAAGCTGGATTCAGTGGAGAGGTGAATCTGAAGAGAAAAGGCCTGGGAAGAGAAGAGCCATATATGTGATCACCCAGAGCTGAGCCCAGGAGAAAATGAGCCTGAAGGAGAAAAAAGAGATTGATTACCATTTTGCTTTGTCCCTTGGCAGGAGTCCAGGATCTGCCAGAAGCTGACCTTTGGTGAGAAAGGAACTCTGATGATACCTTGATTTGGATATTTATATGGCCTTGGAACTGTAAGATTTTCTTCTAATAAATTCCCATTATAAAAGCCAATCCATTTTTGGTATTTTGCTCACAGCAGCTTAGCAAACTAAAACAGTAACTATCAGTTAGAAGTCATATGCTTTAAAAAAAAAACACCACAGGTTGAATATATGATTAAAAAAATACTAAAATTCAGAAATGAAATCTGACTATAAAATGTTCATTTCTGATTACCAGACATTTTCATAGTACAATGATATTTCTAAAACTCATCTAAATTTTACTGCTTTGATATTATGGGATTTGACATTCCATGGCCAAGGATTACTTTTGCCTTGGTTTCATTAAGAGAGGATCAGGTAAGCTTGTGGTTTCTCTTAATTTTTTTTTTTACATTTCTCTGATATAGCAGTAAGATTAATATTTTCTGCCTATAAAGGGTACTATGAATATGAGAAAGTGAGTGCAGGCAATAGTTTTGAGATCATCACTACATACTCCATTTTTGTAAAAAATCTCCAGAACCAAAGATAGCTACAAAAAGGTATTACTTTTCTTTTTTTTTTTTTTTAAAGATTTATTTATTTATTTAGTTCCTCCCCTCCCCACCGGTTGTCTGTTCTCTGTGTCTATTTGCTGCGTCTTGTTTCTTTGTCCGCTTCTGTTGTCGTCAGCGGCACGGGAAGTGTGTGTGGCACCATTCCTGGGCAGGCTGCACTTTCTTTCGCGCTGGGCGGCTCTCCTTACGGGGTGCACTCCTTGTGCGTGGGGCTCCCCCACGCGGGGGACACCCCTGCGTGGCATGGCACTCCTTGCGCGCATCAGCACTGCACATGGGCCAGCTGCACACGGGTCAAAGGAGGCCCGGGGTTTGAACCGCGGACCTCCCATGTGGTAGACGGACGCCCTAACCACTGGGCCAAGTCCGTTTCCCAGGTATTACTTTTCAATGATTCCTAAACTTTAGCTTCTCAAACCAGAAGGACATTTTATTTTATTTCACTTTTTTAATTCATTTTTTAAAAAAATATTACATTCAAAAAATATGAGGTCCCATTCAACCCCACCGCCCCCACCCCCCACACCCCCCACAGCAACACTCTCTCCCATCATCGTGACACATCCATTGCACCTGGTAAGTACATCTCTGGGAATCACTGCACCCCATAGTCAATGGTCCACATCATAGCCCACACTCTCCCACGTTCCATCCAGTGGGCCCTAGGGGGATCTACAATGTCCTGTAGTTGTCAGAAGGACATTTTAAATACAGTTCCTGGAAATCATGTTGAATTCTGATTCAGTAGGTCTGGAGGGTGACCTGAAAATTTTCATTTCTAACAATTTCCCAGATGGTGCTGATGTGATGCCACTTTTTGAGAACCACTGTTGTGTATTTTGTTAAAATAGTCATTCTGTTTGCGTTTATATCAGTGATTCTTCTTCAGCTCCCTTTTGGGATCAAAGCCAATGCTTTAGAATAGCCAGAAGGGTCATGGTAAAGATGTAATCACGCCCTGCCTTGAGAAAATGAGACTACATATTTTTTGTCATGTATCGAATATGAGTGTTCAGCTGCCTTTGGTGTCCATCAACAGTGGACTACTGGATGACATAACAACAACGGATACAGGCCATTATATATCCGGCCACAACCTACAGAGTTGAATGGGAGAGAGTGTAAACTACAACGTAAGCTGTAATCCATGCTTAGTGGCTATGCTCCAAAATGTGTTTATTAATTACAATGCATGTACCACACTAATGAAAGATGTTGCTAATGTGGGAAAATGTGGTAGGCGTAGGGAGCAGGGCATATGGGAATCCCCTATATATTCTCTGTAACATTTATGTAATCCAAGTACCTTTTAAAAAATAATAGAGTGGAAAAAAAAAGAAATGTGGCCAGTGAGACAGAGGAAATGAATTTTTAGTTTTATTTAATTTTAACTAATTTAAAACTGATTATAAAGTATCTCATTAATATTTTTATATTGATCATTTGTGAAAATGGCAATATTTTGGGTAGGTTAAATAAAATATTTTATTAATTAAAAAAATTAAAAAAAAACAGTGGACTAAACTAAAAAAGTATCCGTAATTTGAGAAACAAACTTCGTTTTACATGGAAGTGGCTTCCAAGACTACTTAGGTACTACTGGAGTTTGACATGATTTAACACTGGGAATTTGTGTGTTGGGGTAGGATGAGTGAGGAAGATCTGTGTTTGTTTATGCCTTTAAAAAGATAGCTGCTTTCCAGCCATGGAAGGAAAGAAAAAGAATCTTTTACATGTACTTTGTCAACATGGTAAGTATTTACCTAGTGAGATCCAAATCACAAGAACCTCTTTCAGATGAGGTTGATGGTGCATAATAGTTTACTGCCAAGTGTCTTTCCAAAAGTTTATGTCATCAGAACAAGTGGACCAATATGTAAGAGTAGCAGCAACTATCACCACTAGCCAGAATCTATGCCCAGGAGCTCCAATTGTACTACCAGAGTTTATTGTTTCCTTAGTATAAGGCAGCCAGTAGAGAATAACTGGTAAATCAGGAATTAAAAAGAGCCTAAGAAAGGAAATGGGCAGCCTCCGTAATATTTTCTGTCTCTATGCTTTGGCTGTATAACCAAAGCCCAAAATATGTTCATATGAAGGCTGAATTTATTAGCTTGCCAGGCAAGACAGAGCCATGCTGCTCTTTTGGTCAGCCAGTTTCCCTGAGTGTACATTATAGGGGCTACATATTGGGCGAAAAGAAAGAAGCTCTTTCCAAACAAAAGAAAGATGTTTTTTAATTGCTTATATTAGCAGATTGGAAAGTCTTTCTTAGTGTTGGTCATTATTCCAGTGCAAAATTTATTTGGGTGGCCATTAAATCTCCTAGTTCTTATTAAAATCAGAGATGACTTGTGTAAAGCTTAAGCAGGTTTAGGGTCATGCCATGACCTTATATACACATGTGAGATTTGACCAGTGATGTTCTTTATCAATACTAATCATAGAACGAAAGGAGGTTAGATCTGCAAGCTCCTTTCGAGATCATTTATTCCAATCAATCATTCACAGATAATTAAACTGATGCCCAAAGAGGCAAGTGATTTGTATAAAGTTGAGCTGAAAAAGGGCAGAGCCTGAGCTCGGACCAGGTGTTCTGACAAGTCCAGGTTACACCGCATTGCAAAGAAAACTGAAAATAGACACATGCCCTTGAGAAACAGGCAGGAGAGACCATAATTAAATGCACACATACGTATGACTGAATTGTCTCAATGCAGAGGGCAAACTGATGGCTTGAAGGGGTAATGGCACCTCATGGAGCAAAGTAGGAACCGAGGGCCATAAGTGCTAATATTTGCCAAGGGGGTGGCAATTGGAGAGAATGAATTTCAGTTATACTTCTACAAACTCATTGACATCTAAAAACTCTCAATCCTAAAGAAGCTTCCAGAGTTACTGTGCCCTGCAGAGATAGAAAGCAATTAAGCAGAAGTCAGGCTGAAATGACAACAGGATAGCAGAATGCTTAAAAGAGTTGAAGGCAATTAAAATTCTATAACCTCTTCTTCTATCATTTCTGTGCTACTGAAGCGCCATTCAATCACTGTATTTTACATCTTCTGCATAATGAAAACACCTGCAACTGCATAGGTTCTGAGTTGACTCAGAATGCTTTGTTGTGATCAGAATTTTATTTCCCATAATAGGTCATTTCCACCCCTTCTACCCCACAATTTCATAATAGCCCGCCTCCTGGATCTATTGCAAACACAACAGGTTGAGGGTATTTTCATCTTTCTTCATTTAAAAAAAAAAGCATTCTTTCATGAAAACATCAAACAAAACTCATATATTTTAAGCTTTTAAAACTTTATCAAACTTTATTCAGTTAAAATTCAATAAACAGCTATTGAATAGCTACCGTCTACCAGGCACTTGGGTTTCTGCAGCCTTGAAGGAGCTCAAGTTCTGGTGGCTAAGAGAGATAAGCTGGTGTATATTACAATGGACACATTCACGGCAGAGTTAATGATAGGGAGTCAACCAATAGGACTTTAGCCACATGCAAACATTTGCCATTTCCACAGAAATTTCCTTTGTTTAAAGGACTAGGTAAGATATGGAGGGTGGCAAAAATTAACACTTGTCCAGTATTTCTCAACCTCAGCACTACTGACATTTTGGATTTGATAATTATTTTTTATTGGGGGATGTTTAGTAGCAACTCTAACATTGACCTACTTGATGCCAGTAGCAACCCCTCCCCAATATTTCCAGACCTCGCCAAATGTTCCTTGGAGGGTATAATCTGGTTGTAATACATTGGGGTAGAAAATTGGTGGCAGTCAGATGACCTAGGGTCACAGATGTCATGCAAATGAGTTTGTGTTATACCGTAGTAAATGGGATGCCAAGATGTCATAGAACTCTGTTGCCTTTAGAGTACAAGTATATATACCACTTGACATTTTATAACACTTTATAAAAATTTGAGTATTTGCATATATGCATTTTTGGGGAGATAGACTTAAATATTCCCATTTCAAAGATTCAAATTCTTAAACATGAACCACTAGACTATTCCTATGCTTCATAGATATATATATTTTTCATATATGTATTTCATATATATATATATATAGCATTCTTATAGAGGCAACAAGAAGATACAAAAGAAATAACATATAATTTGCTTTAAGGACAATGGGAGTAAAATAAGACATGGGGCACGTCATAACTCAGGATGCAGCGTCTCTGGCAGAGCTACACACACAGCAAGAAACCAATGCCATGTGTGTATTCAGCAATTAATTAGTCAATTATGTAAGATTATCCCCTTCATTTTGAATTCATATAAAATTGAAAGAAAATGACAATTTTTGTTTGGAGTTTGATGAACTTTCACAAAGCCAAAAATATACTGATGTACATAACAAAAATTAGCCAAATGAATGACCCATTGGGAAGCATGTACATGTATTTTACAAAGATAGTGAAGAGGCCACATAGTGCACGTGGATGGCAAGCCAAGCCTGGTAGCAGCTCCTGGCCTTTTGTTTTTTAAAATTTTCTTTCTTTTTTTAAATGTCCCACCACTTGGCAATGATATTTGGATTTGGTCAACGCTTCCTTTGGCATTTATTAGAACATTATTGCTATTGTAAAGATTATCGATGTTAATTACAAATGGAGTGTTAGTGCATGAAATTCTGAAACCCAATCCAACACTGGTATAAGAATGGTGTGAACAATTTTGGTTGCATTTTCAATATTGGAATGGTGGTGGAGTCTTATGGATTCTATTGAAAAGTTGTCTTGCCATAGAGGATCAAATATTGAATGACCTGAAAAGAGTATATAATATAAAAAGAATTTTTTAGATAATACTCTAGAAGCTCATTATTTAACAAATGTTGGGATGTTTATATTAATATTTTAATTTCTTGAGGTAATGAATTTTTTAAAAAAATTTTGAAAATTTAATTTATATGATAGAAGTAGTTTACATACCATATAAAAGATGAAACAGTGAAGAACAAAAAATGAAAAAAGGAAAAAAAAAAGAGAATGATCTTCTCTGCCCTCCAGCTCCTAATTATTTTCTCCAGGAAGGATTAACAATTTTTTGTATATCCTTCCAGAACATTTCATGCACACAGAAGGGACCATTCTAAATAGTGTTGTTCTATGTCTTAATTTGTTACTTTAAAACATATGTCATAGAGTTTTCCATATTGAAATTCATATATCTAATGTACTATATTCTTTTTTATGAACTTACAGCCTGCATTTTGTTGTTTGCATTCTATTTTATGTATCTATATATTTTTAACAATCCTATTTTGATGGAGAGTTACAAATTTTCAGTTTCTTTGCTTATAAATAATTCTACACTGTAAATTTTGTACATATATCCTTAAACAGTTCTATAAAAATATAGGATTGATTCCTACAGTGACATTTCTTAGTCAATGGAAACAAAGCTCTTTCTCTCAATGAGAAATTTGTCCTAATTTTCTAATTTTGAGTGGAATTCCATTGGTATATAAAAATGTTAGGAAACAGAAGAAATTCATGTTCTTATTATAGATTTAATATGTTCAAGAATGTGATATAATATCAATATACCACACAAAGAACGAAGGTTTAATTCAAGAATATATTTATTCTAAAAAAGTTTGCAGTTTATAGTATAATAAATAAAATTAAGGAAAAGTGAACTCATCGATGTATGAATGATTTAACACTACACATTTCATGATTACCCCTATTTTTCTAAAATGTTCTTATATGCATGTCTTGTGTTTAAAGATATCTTGAAAGCACCACTCATCATAGCACAACCATCCCAGTTAAACATTTAAACTGGTTTTGAGCTCCACAAACTAGTTAAATATGGGCTTGTTAAAAATATGTCGAATATTCCAAATTTGGATACCATTTGTTAAAATATATATATACGATTCCTATTAAACACCAGGCACCAATTAAATTAATGTTTTTCTTTTTTAATTTTAAGGGTCCTCAGAATGTGTTTTGGTAAGATTCGATTTTGAGGTTTCCTATCAATTTTCTAATAAAAATTCTAGTGTATCCCCTAATTCATTAATGTATTCATGTATTTCTTCTTTCATTATTTTATAACAGTTATTGAATACCTACTGCATGCCAACTACTATGATATGTGTTGGAAATATAAATATTCTCCTTTCATTTCATGAAACTTATAATTTAGTCAGAAAAACAAATATTACTTTAACAATCACGCAAATAATTATAAAACTGAAACTCTGCTATATGTTTAGAAGGAGAAATACAGGTCATACAAGAGCTCATGATGTGAGAATGTGCCTCATTAAAAGAGTTCTCTGAACTGATATCCACAGGATAAATAAGAATTAAAGAAGCAAAGAGGAAACAGTTCTGATGAGAGGACTCACAGCTATGGTCGTTTACTCAGCGCTGAGTATATAATTGGAATGGATACACTTATAGTGTCAGAAAAATTCCTACACTGATTTGTTGACAAGTGAGGTAAGAATTATTATAGTGAGGAAGTCCAATGGAAGCTTTGTAAAGAGAGTAATTGAAAAAAACAATATTGTGGAAAAATGAACACATTAAGCAAAAATGAATGTTATGTACTGACTCAATAAGAGACACAAGTACATTTCTTTAAAAAAACACAATTATTTGACAAATATGTCATTTAAGATTATTTAAAATCCTGGCCAATGCAAGTAGCCAAAAATTATATGAGGCAGTTAAGTAAAAATAGAGAAAATAATGCTATTTTCTGCAGCTTAATGTGAATGTAATACATTCTGAATCATAATCTTGAAAGAAGAGAGATTGCAATCTTTTAAAAGTAAACTTCTTAACGAAAGGTGTTTATGCAGTGTATTAGTCAGCCAAAGGGTGCTGATGCAAAATACCAGAAACAGGCTGGTTTTCATAAAGAGTATTTATTTGGGGTAGTAGCTTACAGATACCAGGCCATAAGGTACAAGTTACTTCCCTTACCAAAGTCTATTTTCACGTATTGGAGCAAGATGGCTGCTGACATCTGTGAGGGTTCAGGTTCCTGGGTTCCTCCCTTCCTGGGGCTTGCTTCTCTATCCTCTGTGTGCTTACTAAGGCTTCAGCATCAAACTCCAACATCAAAACACGAACAGCAAAACCCCCAACTCTGTCCTTTGACATGCCTTTTACCTGTGAGTCCCCATCCACCAAGGGTTGGGTACTCAATGCCCTAATGAGGTGACCCAATCAAAACCCTAATCATAACTTAATCATGCACAGGTACAGACCAGATTACAAACATAATCCAATACCGATTTTTGGAATTCATAACCATATCAAACTGCTACATGTAGTTATCGTTTATTAAAATCAAGGGCAATATTTTAGAGTACAGAACAATATGAATTGACTAAAAAAAACCAAAATAACAGAATGCAATATTAAATAACAGGATATAAGTATAAATATTTCAATTTAAATATACACCTCATTATCATATACATATTAATTTTTAATTAATTTTAACTGTTTATATAATTAATTTCATATATATAGAATTAGTCTGGAAAAATTACTCATCGGCTTTATATTTCAGCATGCTTATTGTTTATTCTTTTTTATTTGTTATATTTCACTTTAAAAATAATGAATGCATTAATATGAAACAATAAAATTGACTTCAATGCTCTAAAAAACAAACAAACAAACAAAAAAACAATTTGTGCCCTGGAGGGAATGGCAAAGATTAGAGCCACTCTAATGAGGGTATCATCACCCTACCATATGGTTCACAAGTTTGGTCCCTACCAAAGCCAAATGGGTGACAGTGGACAACTGAAAACTCACAAAAGTAGTAGTAGCTCCAACAGCAAATCAGACACAGTAACTTTGCTAGAGTAGATTAACACTGCCTCTGGAATATTGCATGCATTCTTTTCTATCCCAATTAGAAAAAAATCAGAAAAAAAAGATGCATTTATGGCCTTTGCCCAGCACTATGTAAATTCTTTCTCCTTCTGTCATAATATAGTCCAAAAGGAACTGGAATGTCTGAACCTCTTGTACAATAACATATTTGTCTACTCTATTGATAGCACTATATCAATGACATCATTCTAATTAAAACTGATGAGTAAAATATGACAAATACATTGGCGACATGGGAAGATACATGTGGGAGGATGGAAGATAAACTCTATGAAGTTTGAAGTACCGATTGTGTGTCTGTGGCATGCTAGAACATTCCCTTTAATAGAAAGGGGAAATTATTGCAGTTTGCAAGTCTTTCCATGAGGAAAGTGGGTCTCTTCAGGTTTTGAAGGTAATATATCCCATCCTTGAGATCACCGCTCAAACCCATTACACATGGTATGAAAGGTTTTCAGCTTTGAGTGGGACCTAGAGCAAATCCAGACAGTCGGATAAGTGACCCTTACCTTGGGCCATAGGATGCAGAAAACCTTGTTACATTAGAAATATTTATGGTGGACAAGCCCTAGTTGCAGTTTATGGAAAACACCACAAGAAGAAGCATAACATAGACATTTCAGGTTCTGGAGCAAATCCATGCCATCTGCAAGACCATACCAAATTATAGTTACTGACATGCTACTTCGACTTGGTGATGGAGGACCTGGACATAGGACATAGAATGACTCTGCTGTCAGAACTACCTGTCAAGAGCTGGGTTCTGTCTGAACTACTAAGTCGCACATTCAGGCGGGCCCAGAAAAAGCCAATTTAAAATGGAAATCGCATATAAGGGATTGGGCATCAGCAGAATCAGAGGTTACAAGATACAAAAGTAGGTGGCCCAGATGTTTTATTCATCATTATTGCAACAACAAAATCATTGAATTTATATGGTTGAATGGGAGGTCTCTTATTGACATAAGAAGAAAGAGTCCAAGGTTGGATCATGAGTACATCAGTTCACTAGATGGGTGAAAGACAAAACTTGACGGTGACCATATCAGAGTCTCACTCAGAAGTGAATGTAAAATATACAGGTGAGGGAAAATTTTTCCAATAGGTAAAGCTTCTGCAGCACACCTGGTTATCTACTTCACTTAGAGAAAACAGACTGAGGTAAGGATATATACTGACTTATGTGAAGTGGAAAATTCTCTTGGATGGTTGATTTATGGTCTGGAAGGAGAAAGATTGAAAGATCATGGGTAAGTAGGTCTGGATAGAGGCATGAGGAGGGATATATAGAAGTAAACACATGTGTAAAGATCACAGGAGAGTATCTACCAAGTAGACAAAATGACTCAGTCATTGGCTTCCCAATACTGGCTTAATGTGTGCCTACATGGAGTCGTCATGAAAGCAGGGGGAAAGGCTCCACATGGGCCCAATATCTTGAGTTCTTAATTACAACAGCTTTTCCAGCTACTGCTGCTGCCAAATATTCAACCTACTAGAAAATACCAAACTTCCAAAATAGCACTACCTCTTAAAGAGACATACCAGATGCATTGTGGAAAATTAACTATATTGTCCTTTTCCACCTAGAACTCTCAGTAAATCAATGTTTAATTATCTATTGCTACAGAGCAAACCATCTGTGACAGTATGAGATTATTTTATAAATCCCCAAAGGAGAAAGATTATGTTTGTAAATTAATCATTCCTCTGGGTGTGATACCCCTTGATTGCACTAAATTCAGTTGAGGGGCCTTTGATTAGATTACTTGATAAGATGGCTTTAGGGCTTTTGATTCGACTACAGGTCAGTGAGGCATGACTCATGTTGAGTTCCCTCACTTTTACTGGGTCTGATATAAATGGATTCACATGGACAGACAGAGAATAAAGGAAGCCAGCATATTTGATTCTGCAATGTGTGTGAGAGGATTGCTTAAGTATGATGCCACCCCCAGAGTCTAGGCCCAGGGAGCAGCTCAAGAGAAGACTAGCCCTGCTATATGCCTGATAGCTTACAGATGAATCTGAGAAGAGAGTAGACAGCCAAGACTGATAAAGGAAGCCTGGAAAGAGACAAGCCCTATGCCAGCTTGCAGGTGAAACTGGGAAGAAAGTGGAACAGTTGAGCCTGAGAGAGGAAGGCTTGAGGAGAAGACAGAGACCAGGCAGAGATTGCCTGCCATCTTGCTTTAGCAGGTGGCAGCTGACTTTGGTGAGAAAACACTTCTTATGATACCGTGAGTTGGAGTTCACAGACTTGTAACTCTAAGATTTTAACCCAAATGAAACACTATCCTAAAACTTAATGCCTTAAAACCATGACAATGTTTATTTGCTCACAAATTGGCAGCTCTTCTCTGCTACAGTGAATATTAGCTAGGGCAATTCAAGGACTGGAGTTGGAGTCATCTTTCAGCACACACACTCACTTGCTGGTGGTTTATGATGGCTCTTGGCTGGGACTTCTTCTTGGGTTGTGACCAAAACACCTTTCTGTGGTCATTCTAAGAAGCTGCTTCACCTCCACAGAGCACGGTGGTGGGTTCCAAAAACAAGTGCCCCCAAAACAAGGCAGTCAGGAAGGAACTGTGCTACCTCTTCTAACCTATCTTAGAAAGTAAAATAACTTCTCTTCTGCCACAGTGTACTCATTAAAAGTGACTAATGCTATACCACATTCAAAAGAAGGTATTAAACACTAGTTTTTGATGGAGAAGTTTCAAAGAATTTTGTTTTGAACCACGGCATTTATCTTGATTGCGATTGACATATATTCGGAGTATAGGTTTTTCTTTTCTGCCTACATGACTCAGCCATCACTACAATATGAGTACATAAAGTGCTTGATCTATTGTCATAGGATCCTGAATAACATAACCTTGAATCAAGGAACCCACTGTCCATAAAATGAGGGACAATAGGAGGTTCATGACCATGAGACCAACTGGCTCAATAACATACTGACTTCCCAGAAGCTGTCAGCTTTACAGAGTGAAGGAATGGCCTGTTGAAGGCACAGATCTCCAACTGTGAGACTGGAGATGATACCGTGAAAGGATGAAAGGATGGCAGTATTTACTTCAAGTCAAGTATTATGATATGATGCTGCATGTACTCATGAGATAGAATACATGTGTCTCAAAAATAAGGAGTGAAAGTGAAATGTCCCCATTTATCATCACTGTGAGTCACTCTTTGGGGGAATTTGTACTTCCCATATCCCCTACTCTGGATGCCATGGATACCAAGGTCCAGATTCCCAGAGATGAAAACTTCCACTAAGGAACAAAAAAGAGACCCATTAAATCTCAAGCTATGAGTGCAGTCCTATTGTTTGGGGCTCTTTGCAAAGAGAGAGATCTCTATCCTGGAAGGACTAAATTATACTGACCATTACAAGAGGTCAGAGTGATGTTATACCATGTCAAAGAATAGTACGTTTGGAAGCCAGGTGATCCACTTGGAATTATCTTGGTATTAACTTACCAAATATTGATGGTAAATGTAAAAGTGCAGCAGGCGTGATCCTAGAAAGGCATGGTAACGAAGAATTCAAGCTCCTCAGCAAGGAGGATCTGAATCACTTCAGCTGGTAAGCCACCTAGACCTTCAGAAGCCCTAGCTGAGGTTGAGGGGAATCCAGTATGGCTGGTGGAACTATCAGCTATGACCTTAAGGCAAGCTGTAGCAAAAGGTGCTTAAGTTCATCCTATTAACCACCCTCTTTCAAGTGTCACCCAGCAATAGGAGGGAAAAAGTTATGCTAATTTATAAAACAGAGTGAGCTGTAGTGGATAATATGATTTGGCACTGAGGTTCAGCAACCTCACCGAGGACTGAAACACTCGTTCTCTATATGCTTGGATGGCTGATGGCTGATTCAAGGTCCTGCCTGATTCCCAGGGCCAACCCATATCCAGTGATTGGTCATTGTAGAGATGTATAGGTCCAGGCCCCTTGTCCAATTCAGTACACCAATGAAAGGCCATCCCAGCCCTGTGGCTCCCTGTAGGGTTATCTAAGGCCTTCATTGTGATGGCACCAAAGTTCAGTTTTACCATGTACCCAAATACGCTTTTATTTGATCCCTGACAGGTGTTATTCCTGAAATCATGCTCCAGTAAAGTTCCTGCATGCAAATCTAGTTTAAAATTTGCTCCCTAAGGAACTCTGAGATAAGTAGAGAGACCAAGAAATCTCAACTAGAGATTAAGCAAAGAGGAAGTGAAGAAATACCATATTATTTCATAATTTCCAAGGTTCACTTTTTCTCCAAATTCTAAATTTTTTTTTACATTTGGGATGCAGTTTACAATCCCTGTGATGTGTTATAGTTTAGTTGGAAGTGGTTTTCTTTTGTAGTAGTGCATGAATTAATGATGTGTCTTATAGCCAAAGCATAATAGATTTGATTTTCAAAACAAAAACAAGGTAGAAAGGAGTAGATAAAATCCAGACTGGTTAGAATTTTAAAGAGCTTAGTATGGACCCTAAAAAGAGTGGGAAACCATTCAACAGGAAAATCCTGATATTATAAGATTATAAGATTTGTTTCTGAAAATATTTCCATTGGATCTAATGGGTCTACTGGATCGGGGAATGATTAAGGACAATAAGCCCATAAAGAGGCCTAAAGCAGACAAGGATGGTGATGTAAAGGTGACAACCAGATAGCTAGTGCTATCATGCCTGAGATAGGAACATGGGAAGAAAACAATTTTAGGTTTTCATCTTAGTTTGTCATCCTGCTGTGTCAAATGCTACCCAATGTGGTGGTTTAAAGAACAGGAATTAATCAACTCGCAGTTTCAAGGCTGGAAGAAGTCCCAAGTCAAGCCTTCAGCAAGGCTTTCTCCCAGAGGCTGCAGCATTCTGTTACTGGGTGCCTGCAATTCTAGGGGTTCCTTAAATGCTATTTCTCTCACATAACATCTCTCTCTCCTTGTTTCTGCTCTTCCAGGTTCTGTTGACTTCTAGCTTCTTCCTGTAGCCCTCTCTGATCTGGCTTCTGGTTTCTTCTTTTCATAAGGCCTCCAGAAAAAGGCTAAGACCCACCCTCATTCAGTTGGGCCACATCTTTACTAAAAACAACTTCTTCCAAAGGTACTATTTACAAACAAGTGCATACCCACAGGGACACAGATTAATATTAGCAACATGTGTTTTAGGGGGGTGCATGAATTAATACACCAGTTTCTTAAGAGGGGCAGTGCATAAGTGAGAATAAGTCTTTGTTTAACACTAACTTTGGAGATATCATTAAACATTTGAAAAACCAGGTCAAGTAAAAAGTTATATGTATGATTCTGGAATTTGGAGAAGTGTGTGCTAGTGATATCATTTGGGGAATCATCTGCACATATTAATAAGTGGGTAATGGAAGCCCCAGGGATGGATGAGGTCACATATGATAGTGTGAAAAAAAGGAGACGGCTTAGGGCCATGACTCTACTAACTCCAGGACCTAGCAGCTTGGTAATAGAAACACATTTATAAAAGAAGACACTGAAGAAGCATTCACAGAGGAAAAACAGATAGCTGTTGTGTCCCAGAAGATAAGAAAAGAAAATGTTTTGAGAAGGCGGTAGTGGAAATTGGTATCGAATATTGCCAAGACAGCAAGTAAGTTAGGGACTGAACATTTTTATTTAGTGATATGAAGGCCATTGGTGACATCACTGAGAGCTATTTGGTGGAATGGAAGGGCTGAATGTGATACTAGAGGAGGTTAAAAGTGAGGTGAATTGGAGAAATGGCAATGTGTTCATCTGTAAAAGGCAGGAGAGAGAGGATGATAAGGGAAGGGTATTGGGCCTGGATGTTTTTGCTTGTTAGTCATGGTTGCTTGTCTTCCTTTATATTCCCTCTCTCCCTCTTTCCCTCTTTTTCTGTCTTCTTAAGAAAATTAAGTACATTTAAGAACCGACAGAAAGAACTAAGGTTAGTGCTAGAGGTTGGCTCTAAAAGAGAAAAAGGAATAGTTGATTATATAAATGAATTAGCAGGGCTGACCTTTTATCTTTTAGAGTGTAGAGAATATCAACTGTACAAACAGTTTGTTCTGGTGTTGTTTTTTCTAAAACTGAGTTGGTGTAGTGTTTATAAGGTTAAATATTTGGGGAAAAAAACTATAGAATGAGGTCAAAATCAAAAATAAATTCTGAGGTTTTTAGACAATTATCATCGTAGCTCAATACTAATTAACAACCTACATTTTTGTTTTCTTCATATAAAAGACCTAAAATTGTATCAAATTTCACACTAATAATCTAAGAAATGGTAAGTTATATACATAAAAAGCAATTTCTATAAAATTTTCACTTACTGGATAGATATGTCTCAAGTTCATGCCTGAATGCACAAATTAATACAATTTCAAAGGGCTTTATTGCCACAATCACGTGTCCTTGCATTTCTAAATGTGATGGGCTGCAGGCTAAGATTAGGTAAGTATTACTGAAAAAATCAGACCTTTCTATTGGACCACTAATTATGGCTAAGAAAGAAAATCCAAACATTACTTACATCCGCAAGTAATCCTTGCAATTTAGCCACTATATCCTGTCCACTGGGTAAGTTATTACTATCCTCTAAAACAAGGGTTCCTAACCTTTTTTGTTCCATGGGCCCCTTTGCCAGTCAGGTGAAAATGATAGACTCCTTCTTGAGGTCACCCCTCGGGCTGAAGTGTGGTTTGCTGGCCTGGTGGGGGAGCGGCCGCGGTAGGCCTAATTCCAAGCCGCTGCCCCCATAATAGGGTGGCTGGTCGGACTCACTGCCACCCCTGAAGGGAGCTCGGCATGGGCCCAGAGTGCCCTCGGGTCTCCCCTTCTCGGCAGCCATGCTTCTGCGGCCGCCCCTCCTCCTGGATAGCGCCACATGATGCCTTATGAGGCAACACCCTTCTTCTTCTTTCTCCCTGCGCAGGTGCAGGGCGGAAAATTCCAAGTCCCCCCCCCCTCCCCGCCCCGACAGCAGCAACAGCCAGGCACAAGGCGGGAAACTCAAGTCTGCCCTCCACCCCAGCAACAGCAGCCACCAATCCCTAAACCCTGCCACTTCCCCCAGCAACAGCAACAGCCAATCCCTAACCACCCCTCCACCTTCCAGTACCTCCCACCGACCTTTCTCCCCAGTAACTGCTTACGGCAGCCAATCAGAACACGGCATAACTTCGACCAATCAGCCTTCCCCAGCCCCTATAAAACTGTAGCCACTTCCTCAATAAAGTTGGACCTGCGTGTTTACCTCGTCTCCGCAGTAGTTCTTCTGCCGTGCGCCCTCCAGTCCTGAGAGCCCCCGACAAGGGCCTGGCCTCCCTTGTCCCCAGTTCGTCGCCTGCCTCTCTGGGCGACCCCTTCGTCGCCGGCTTCGCGGGGCGACCCCTTCAGTTGAACCGCGCAACCCCTGTGAGACCGACCCCTCGTCTGCTGCCGGACCGACCCCTCGTCCAAAGCTGGACCGACCCCTCGTCCGCAGCCAGACCCCACCACCACCGACAGAGCAAGCTGCCGCACATTCTCAGAATGTGGCAGCAGATAGTTTTATGACTCTCAACATCGGAGGTTAGAGAAAATAAAGATAATAAGTTGCTTTTTTTCAATTCAAGCTCACACACCCCCTGAAATCTTTCCACAGACCCCTTTGGGCCCCTGGTTAAGAAGCTCTCCTCTAATACCAAATCAAGTATTATCACACTAGAACTATTTTCCTAACCCCACCCCAACTCTGTGTACAAGGTGCATGCCACTTTGATAGCACTTAACCCAATGGTCTGCTGATTTTTATTTTAGTATTCTAAGGTTAGACTTCCCCATGAGGGAAAGCACTATTTCTGAGTTATCTCTGTATATTCCTAAATCCTAATCCTAGTTATATATTATATAATGAGACAGAGAAATGAAGAAGTAGGAAAAGGAGAAGAAAAAGGAAGAAGGGAAAGAAGAAAGGAAAGAAGGGAGGAAGGGTAAAGGGAGGGAGGGATGAAGAGACAGAGGGAAGAAAAGAGAAGCAGTAAAATAGCATCACCAAACAGAAAGCTTTTTGATCAACTGACCAGCAAAATATACATGGCAAAAGCTGTTAATTGTATACTTGATAAAACTGAAAATTTGTCCTAAACTAAAAGGCAAAGGTTCATTCCTTCAGCATACATATATATTTAGTACCTATTTTATACCAAATGTGGGGCCACTAGAGAATATACTTAAAAGCAGAAAATATCCCTGTCTTCTTAGATTTCACATTCTAGAATAAATAACCTTAAAACAGTAGTTATATAGTATGATATAAAGTGTAAAGTGCTATGGGAAAAAAAAAAAAGAGTAGAGCAGTCTGTATTGGGACTTGAAGGGTGAGGAGTTGCAAATTTTAAAGTGGTAGTCAGGATAAGAGTCACTGAAAGGTATTCGATTTAGAGGCATACATATAGCCTTCAGGAAGGGCATTCCAAGGAGAGGGAAAAGTGAATGGAAGGGCTCTGAGACAGCTGTGTGCCTTGAGTGTTGGAGGTCATTGTGGTTGAAGTGGAGTGAGAATGGGGGAGATAAAAAGAAGATAAGAAAAGGGATGATGGACAGCTGAGGTAGATCCTGAAGAGTCTGATAGCCATTGTAAAGCTTTCATTTGCCAGAGATGGAAGCCATTTGAAGGTGTTTAGCAGGGATGTCCTGAAACTTAATATACTTTAAAAAGATCACTCTGGCTGCTGGACTGAGAATAGAGGCAGGGGCCAGTCTGATGACAAGTGGGAGATAATGGTGGCTTGGAGCAGGGTGGCAGTAGTGGAGGTGGGGAGAAACGGTGGGATTCTGGATAGATCCTGAGGTAGGGACAAGGAGATTTGCTTTAAGATTGGAGCAGGCTGTGGGAGAAAAAGGTGCCACTAAAATGCCAATTCTGAGGATGAAATTTTTATTCAGATATATTTCTCAAAAGCATTCATTTTTTTATATGAATGGATGTAAGCTAAAAATCCTCATTATTCTCACCTATTAATTATTCTAGATTAGATCAGTACTGAATTTAATGATTAAAAATTATATTTTGTTTTATGATAGTGTGATAGTAGAAATAAACATTTATGAATTTGGAAGGCTATCAGCTGGAAAAGAACTTTTTTTGAGTTTCTTTAGAAAAGGGGGCTGAGAAATGTACCTAAAGTAATCTTATGGGAAGAAACAATCAAAGCAACAGAGGATATTTTTCATGGCATTAATTTTAATGAATGAAATTTTAAAATTGTGGCAGTTTGAAATTATTTTATTATCTAAAAAAGAGAAAGATTATGTTTTTTAACTAATCTATTCCTGTGGTAGTGTGGGGCCCTTTGATTGCATTAAATTCAATTGAGGGTCCTTTAATTAGATTACTTTTTAAGATCAATTTAGGGTTTTTGATTGGACTGTGTCAGTGAGGAAGGACTCAAGTCGAGTCCCTGCCCCCTTGCTGGAATGGATATAAAGGGACCCACAGGGACAGAGACAGAGGAAAAAGGAGCCATTTTTGTGGATGTGAGACCCTTTTGACTGGACTCTGTCAGTGAGGTGTGAGCCAGCTTGGGTGTCTGTCCTCTTGCTAGGTCTGAAATAAATAGAGACACAGAGAGAGACAGACACAGGGAAAGGAAGCTGCCATATTTGATCCTACAACTTGAAGGACTCCAGTTTCATCCACAGCTGAGCTGCAAGGAGAGAAGCTCCCGTGAGCCTCAAAGAGTTGAGGTCCAGGGAGAGATGAGCCATATGCCTGACAGTTTGCAGCTAAACTTGGGATGAACGTGAGGGCAACCAAGACTGATAGAGGAAGCTGGGAAAGAGACAGGCCCTCTGCTTAACTGCTCACAGCTAAGCTCCAGGAGATAGTAGATTCCGGAAGGGAAGGCAGCAACCTCAGCAGACATTGGCAGCCATCTTGCTTCACCATGTGGCTGGACGAAAGGATCAAATGTAGCTGACTTGCTGAGAAAGCACCTCTGATGGTGCCTTGATTTGGAAATTTCATGGTCTGAGAACTGTAAAAGCTTTTACCCCCAAATAAATCCTCTTTATAAAAGCCAACCCATTTCTGGTACCTTGCATTGGCAGTCCTTTGGCAAACTTAAACAGTCATCAAATGTAAGAATAAGCTAAATATCCACACAATACTCAGCATATCATTTCCATTAATGTACCAAATGGACCATTAATGTACCAAATGGAAGTACTGAAGGCAGAAACTATTTTACTTATTGATAAAGCAGAAAGGTAAAACTACTTGGATTAAACATAAAAACCTGTCAGTTTACTGTCTATCTTTAAGATTTAGTATTATGGTTAGGTGAAGTCTAAAAGGTGATTAAAATCAAGTATTTCTTCCATTTAAGGATTTTCAATTAAAAAATGAAAACACTACTATATATAATCTGGTATTTTCACTTTAGAATTTGAATTTCTGAAGACTAGATTTCCTAGAACCAAACTGAGCTGGTCTCTCTGGGCTATGAAAAATACCACAGAATGAAAGACTTTGGACTTTTTAATATAAAGGATTTGTTAAGCTTATGAAAATCATTTGACAATGTAAAGCTTTCTTTTATTGTTTGATCTCAGTGGCACAATTTGGGTACTCACATGCAGTTCAGGAAAAATATCCAGGAAAGACTTCTCAGTTTTGTGACAAATCACCCTGTAAGAATGTGGAATCAAACCACCTGGGCTCAAATACTGGTACAGCCACTGCCTACCTATAACACTGTGTGAAACATTTGAACTCTCTGTGATTCTGATTCCTTGTGTATAATAAGAGGGTTAACAAAAATACTGACATCATAGGAGTGTTGTGAGGATTAAAAGATTTAATACATATAAAGGACTTAGATGCATGTTTGGTGCATAAAAACCATTCATTTAACATTAACTAGGATGATTGTTGAGAATAGTCATCAACAGTGCATTCCCTTTCCACTTTAATAGAACCTTAATAAGTATATTTGACTCCCTGAGACAGAAAGAACTTTGTGGATTTCTACTGTGAACACCCTTAATAATTGTGAAAGTCCTTGGATTTCTATTCTCTTTCTGTGAAGAGAAATTGGAAGGATTTTCAGAACTAGATTAATTTCCAAAGCTAATAGAGAGAGGTTACTATGGCACATGTTGCTAAGCTTTAAAAAAAGCAACAAAAATAAATTTAAGCAGGATTTGATACAAACACATAAGATTTTGATGTATTTAAAGAACAATTTTAAATCTTGAATCAATTAATTAGGAATGTATTGGATTTATATCTTAGATAGGTTAAAGTCTCCTAAATCTATATTATAGCTCTGGACTCAAAACTTGAATATTTAATTGTTGCTTGACTCCCTGAATATTTTATTTAGGAGCACCAAAACAGAATTTTTATCCCATCTCTCCACACCAGTGAAACCTACTCTTCTACCAGTATTGTACCATCTCAGTAAGCAATATCATTATCTATTCTGTATTTAGCCAAAATATTTTGTATTTACCACTAAGTTCTGTGACTTTTTTTGGAGCCATATGTACTCCAGAAAAACATGTTCTTAAGTTTAATCCATTCCTGTTGGTGTGAATTCATTGTAAGGGGGACTTATTAATGAAGTTACTTCAGTTAAGGTGTATGTGGTCCACCTCAATTAGGATGGGTCTTAATCCTATTACTGGAGTCCTTTCTAAACAGAATGAAATTCAGACAGAGAGAAGGCCACAGAAGGAGCAGCCAGAAGCTGATCATCAACAGAAGCTGGAAGAGAAAGGAGATGCCAGGAGACACTGCCATGTTCATTACCATGTGGCAGAGAAGCCCAGGGCCAGGGATTGTCAGCAGCCAGCCCCATAATACCACAGTCTTTGGGAAGAGAACGTCACCTTGATGACATCTCAATTTAGATTTTTTGCTAACCTCAAAACTCTGAACTGTTACATTTCCTTTGTTTAAGCTGAACCATTGTATGGTATTTGCTTGGGCAGCCAAGGAAACTAAAACAAGTCCTCTATTTCCCTCACCTCCCTCAGCTACTACAACATCAAATCCATTCCCTTCTCTCCATCCCTGCATTGACCACCCTTACCTAAACCGTCATCATCTCTGTCTGCAGCGAGCCCTCTAGCAGGCCTTCTTGCCTCTACTCTCCATTCGCCACATAGCAGCCCAGTGATCTTTCAAAAATGCAATTGAATCATACCATCCCCCTTCTTAAAACCTTCCAGGGTCTAAACTTTTTCCGTAAATGGTGATATAGTAGATGCTTTAGGCTTTGTGAGCCTTAGGGTCTCCGCTGTTCAAATCTGCCGTTGCAAATCTGCCGTTGCAGTATGAAAGCAAGCATAGACAATACATAAATGGGTGTGACTGTGTTCCAATAAAACTTCATTATACAAAAACAGGTATTGGGACAGATTTGGCCTGTGGCCCACAGTTCCATAGACCTTTGGCCTAAACTAATATTCTTCCTGGTCTCCACTTACCAAGACCTCTATGGACTGGCATCTGACACTCTTTTGATTTCTTAAACGTGCCAATCAGTTTTCAGCCCTGGGTTATTGCACTAGCTCTTTCCTCAGCTGGGAATGCTCTTCCTTAAGACCTTTGGATGCCATATCCCTTCTTGTCTTTAGATTTCAATTTAAAGGTCATCTCCTCAGAGAAAGTTCCTCAACTTCCAATAAAATTGATATTAGTCATTCCCTTTTACCTCCTTCTGATTAGTTATTTTATAGTACTTATGACTTTCTGACATTTTTCCTGATTATTTATTGATTTATTTGACACATAGAAATGCAATGTTCTTTTTTTATGTGGCTTTCCCACACCCCCTTGATTATAAAATGTGCCCATTCCAAACTGCTTTATAGCGAGAAACCCTAACTTGCCTAAAGGCTACTCGTTTTGTTTCTTGGTTAACTACAGAAGCTAGAAATGTTGGATATGTAAATAAGAATATGAGGCTTCTTTCTGAGAAAATTTCTGATACGCCAGAATTTTCTGTGTTCCTTTTTAAAAAAGTTCTCCCCCTAACTATATTTTTCAATACTCTTTTAAAATTTTATGTATTTATTTATTTGAGAATTTGTGAGTTTTATAAAACAATCATGTGTACATACAGGATTCCTATTCAGCACCCCAACACCAACAACTTGCATTATTGTAGAACATTCATTACAAATGACAGAACATCATCCAAATTTTAGTGCAAACTATAGTCCATCTCTTACATTTACTGTATTTTTCCCCACAAATCACCCTATTTTAACACCATGTATTAGTATTATATATTTGTTATAGTTATGAGAGAACATTCTCATATTTTACTGTTAATCACAGTACATCATACACCACAGTGTTCACTGTGTTTTAGTCCCATGACTTGCACAGTCCATCCAGTGCACACTCAGTGACTCTCAGTTTCATCAGTTGTGCTTTCATAAAGACAGTCAATTTTAGAGTGTTTTCATTATTACAAAAGGAAGAATCCCCTTAACAAAGTCATTTGAGGCACAAATGCATTTAATTTTGAGCAAGTTCCTTACTTTTCTTCTAGAAATTTTATGGTTCTAGCTTTGTATTTAGGTTTTTGAATTTATTTTGAGTTCATTTTTGTATAAGATGTGAGACAGGAGTCTTCTTTCTTTTGGATATGGATATCCAGTTTTCCCAACACCATTTGTTGAATGCATTGTTCTGAGCCAGCTGGGTGAGTTTGACAGCCTTGTTAAAAATCACGACCAGAGATAAGAGGGTCTATTTCTGAATTCTCATTTTGAGTCCACTGGTCAATATGTCTATCTTTATGTCAGAATGATGTTTTTACCACTGTAAAAAGTATTATGCTTTAAAGTCAGGAAATGAGAATCCTCCAACTTCATTCTTCTTCTTTTTAAAGATATTGTTGGCTATTTGGGGCCCTTTATCCTTCCAAATATATTTGATAATTGGCTTTTCCACTTACACACACACACAAAAAGACTTGAAAGTTTTATTGGGATTGCATTGAATCTGTAAATCAATTTGTTAGAATTGGCATCTTAATGATATTTAGTCATCCAATCCATGGACATGGAATGTCCTTCAATTAATTTGGGTCATCTTTGATTTCCTTTAGCACTGCTTTATAGTTTTCTGAATACAGATTCTTAATGTCCTTGGTTAAGTTTACTTCTAAATATTTTCTTCTTTTAGTCACTATTGTAAATGGGATTTTTTTCCTGACAACCTCCTAAGATTGTGCATTAGTGTCATGAAACACTACTAATTTTTTTGTATTACCCTTGTATCCTGACACATTGCTGAACTCATTTATTAGCTCTAGCAACTTTCTTGTGGATTTTTTGAGATTTTCTAGGTATAGGGTCATATAATAAGTGAACAGCAAATGCTTTACTTATTCTTTTCCTATTTTGGTGCCTTTTATTTCTTTTTCTTGCCTAATTACTCTAGCAAGAAATTCTAGCACAATACTGAATAACAGCAGTGACAGTGAGCATTTATGTCATGTTTCCAATCTCAGTGGGAAGGCATTCCATCTTAGGCCATGGAGTATAATATTAGTTGTATGTTTTTCATATATGCACTTTATCATGTTGAGAAAGTTTCCTTCTATTCCTATCTTTGAGTGTTTTATCAACAAAGGATGCTGAATTTTGTCAAGTGCCTTTTCTTCAACAATCAAGATGATCATGTGATTTTTCGTCTTTGACTTATTAATGTGCTGTATTACACTGATTGATTGTCTTGTGTTGAACCACATTTGCATACCTGGGATAAAATCCACTTCATCATGATGTACAATTCTTTTAATGTACTTTTAGATTTGATTAGCAAGTATTTTCTTGAGAATTTTTGCATCTATATGCATTAGAGAAATTAGTCCATAATTTTCTTTTTTTGTAAAGCTTTATCTGGCTTTCATATTAGGGTTATGTTGGTTTCATAGAGTGAGTTTGATAGCATTCCCACCTGTTCAGTTTTTTGGAAGAGGAAGATATATTAAATCTTCTTTTAATGACTTGTAGAATTCACCTGTGAAGCTATCTGTTTCTGGGCTTTTCATTTTTGTGAGGTTTTTCATGGCTGTTTCAAGTTCTTTACTTTTAATTGATTTGCTGAGGTCTTCTATTTCTTCTTTGGCCAGTGTAGGCTGTTCATGTGTTTCTAGGAACTTGCCCATCTTATCTATGTTGTCTGATTTGGTGGTGTACATTTGTTCATAGTATTTTCTTTTGAATTCTTTTAACTGTGTAGGTTCAGTAATACTGTCCTTCCTCCCACTTTTATTTATTTATTTGCATTTTTAAATTTTATTCCATCAGTCTAGTTAAGGTTTTATTGACTTTGTTGATCTTCTCTAAGAACCAACTTTTGGTTTTGTTGATTCTATCTATTGTTATTTTGTTCTTCATTTCATTTATTTCTGCTCTAATCTTTCTAATATGTTTCCTTCTGCTTGCTTTGTGATTAGTTTGCTGTTCTTTTTCTATTTCCTCTAGGTTTGCATTTAGGCCTTTTATCTTAGCTCTTTTATTTTTTTAATGTAGCATTGAGGGCTATCCATTTCCTTCTCAGACGCAGCCTTTGATGCAGCATATAAGTTTGGATATGTTATGGTATCCTTTTCATTCATCTCAAAATATTTACTGATTTCTCTTGTAATTTCTCCTTGAACCCCCACTGATTATTTAAGCGTGTTCTGCTTAATCTCCATATATTTGTGAATCTTCCCTTTCTTCACCTGTTATTGTTTTCCAGCTTCATTCCATTATGATCAGAGATAATGCTTTGTAAAAGTTCAGTCTTTTAAAATGTACTAAGACCTGTTTTATGAACCAATATATGATCTATCCTGGGGGAGAATACATGATCTCTTGAAAAGAATGTATATTCTGCTTTTTTTTTAAAGTTCTATAAATGTCTATTAGGTCTACTTCATTTATCATATTATTTAAGCTCTCTGTTTCCTTATTGTCCTCTTTCCAGATGTTCTATCCAATATTGTGCTAATGACTTTTCAACTATTTTTTATAGAAACATCTATTTCTCCCTTCAGTTTTGCCAGAGTGTACCTAATCCAGGATAGGTGTATAAATATTTATTATCATTATCTCTTATCTGTTATTAATGTATAGTGACCTTCTTCATCTCTTATAACCATTTTGCATTTACAATCTATTTTGCCTGATATTATTGTAGCTACTCCAGCTCTTTTTTGGTTACTATTTTTGTGGAATATCTTTTTCCTGCCTTTCACTTTCAGCCTATTTATGTCCTTCTAGGGTGAATCTCTTATAGACAGCATATAGATAGCTCATTTTTAAAAATGCATTCTGCCAGTCTGTATCTTTTGATTGAGAATTTCAATCCATTAACATTTAACATTATTTCTATAAAGGCATTATTTACTTCATCCATTTTATTCCTTGGCTTTCTGTTGTCATCTGTCTTTCTACCTTTGAAATTACCCTTACTAAAAATTTTCATTTCTACATTCTTCTCCAAGCATCTCTATCCTGTCTTTTCCTCTCAGGCTACAGCATTCCCATTAATATCTCTTGTAAATTCTGTCTCTTGGTGATATACTCTCAGTTTTTGTTTATCTGTGAAGACTTTAAACTCACACACACCCATTCTTGAAGGGCAGTTTTGCTTGATAAAGAATTCTTGGCTGGTAGGTTTTTTCGTCAGTAACTTTATTATGCTACAGCCTTTTCTCCTTCATGGTTTCTGATAAGAAATCTGTACCTAGGCTTATTGAGCATCTCTTGTACATAATGAATTGCTTTTCTCTTGATGCTTTCAGAATCCTCTCTTTCCTCTGGCATTTGACAGTCTGAGTAGTAGGTGTTGCAGAGTAGGTCTGTTTGGATTTACTCTGTTTGGGATGTGTTGTCCTTCTTGGATATTGTTCTTTATGTCTTTCATAATGTTTGGGAAATTTTCAATCCTCAGATATTGTTCCTGCCCCTTTTCCTCTCACCTCTCCTTCTGGGACACCCATAATGCATATATTTTGCATTTCATGCTATCATTCAGTTCTTTGAGACCCTGTTCAAAATTTTCCATTCTTTGCTCTTTCTGTTCTGTCTTTTCAAGTCCAGATGTCTGCCAGTTTGCTTATTCATTCCTTGGAGAATTCAAATCTGCTGTTATAAACCTCTAATGTATTTTTAATCTCATCCACTGTGTCTTTCATTCCCATAAACTCTGTTATTTTTCTTTGCAAGCTTTTAAATTCTTTTCTTTGCTCACTAAGTGTCTTCTTTATATCCTTTATCTCTTTAGCCATATTTCCTTTAACTCCTTGATTTGATTTAGGAGATTTGTGTGAATGTCATTGATTAGTTATTTTAAATCCTGTATCTAGTCAGGACTTTTACTTTGTTCCTTTGTCTGAGCCATATATTCCTGTTTCTTAGTAAGACTTGCAATGTTTTACTGATGTCTAGGCATCTGATTATGTTAGTGAGTTTAGTCTAATGGTCAATAGCTCTCTCTCGCCTAGTGACTTAATTTCACAGCTATTCTTTGACTTTTGGTTCAACTTATTCTAAATTTTTAAAATTTCCCTGTTTAAGTTATCAAAACAGGGTCAGAGACCCTCTAATGAGGAACTGACAAGATATAAGGGGCTTGGGTATACTCTCAAAATTCCTGTTTTCCTTCACTTCCCCAGTCTGCCAGCAGATGGCACCCTTTTGGTGAACCTATCAACAGTAGCCACCTCTACTGGCTTGTGTTTCTGAGCCAGTTAATGACACAATTCAAAGCAGGGCCCTTCTGTTTAAACTCACTGAAGAGAAACCACACTCAGCCCTCCCTCCCCCACATCCTCCCTTTTCCAAGAAAGGACTACGTCAGTTCCCCTCTCAGTCAGTCATTGGTTTTACTGAGCCTGTTCACCTTGAGGGTAGGGGGTGGATGGCATCCCAGCTATGGGGGTGAGTAACTCATGGTATTCTTTTTGGCCTCTTGCTCTTTCTGTCTCCACTCCATCCTGGACAGTGCATGCAGCACACTGTTGGTATGCAGATCCCCAAGTCACTCCTTTGGACAGTTTCTGCACCTCTTCTGCTGTGTCCACAAGATAGCTGAGCTCTGCCTACATACTCTGACGCCACCTTTCCAGAACCCCCAGATAATTTATTTTTTTGTCTGTATCTTCTGATTTGAGTGTAAGATATAAGATAACCCAGTACTCTAATCGAAGTTGTAAGCTCAGTTTCTGTCTATATTTACTGAATAAATATTTGCTAAATGTAGGAATAAAAAAGTTGATACGCATATATGTATATGTATGTTTATATGCTTTTTTATTGTTTTGATTCAGAATTCCATGCCCATATTTGCATACATAACCCTATATGTCATTTCACAGACTCTCACAAATGCCCCATATGAGAACATGGTGAGAGCAGCCTCAAACCAATATTGCTATTAGGTTAAATCACTCACAGACCAAGAATGACAGAGGGCCAGGAACCAGCATACTATTCATTACATAAGGGACATATTTTTGTTCATTATTTCACAAGATAAATGGTTAGGTAATTTCATAAGAGAAAGTCTCTTGATTCAATGAAACAATCTGCCTATGCAGTGCTAGCAGAAAGGCCAAAAAAAGGTCTAGCAGCTCAAAAGTATCCTCATTATATGCCCCAAATCCCCCAGCATGTTCACAAAATATCTGTGACAGCAAAAGTTAAACATGGTTTCTTTTAAAAATAACACAACCGAAATGAAATTACCTCCCTCCAAATGCTAACCCCTACTGAATACAAACATTGCAATTAAAAGGGGCAAAAAGTATTTTAGGCTTTCCAAAGTTATGTTTTTCTACTTCCAAGAAAATCAACAAGAACTATTTTTATGCCTTCTCTGAGACCATCTCCACCTCTCCACCTTTCATTTTCCTGGAGAACCCAGCAAATGCCATAGATCAAAGTCTCTGAGCACATAGGGGGCTTGAAAGCTTTACGCTTGCTGGCACTATGTCAGATTGATAATGACAGATGTAATGTATATAACATCTCAGGAGATGAGGGATTTTTCACTTCGTCCTATGAGGACAGAGGACAATGAATTAGTGTACTGCATGCACAGACTGCCAGGAGGAAAAGAACACACCACCAGCCAGGGCAGAAAAAACAAACGATCCCAAATGTCTTTGTGGTATACAAGAGGTCATTTTTCAAAGAGATACACATGGATAGAGTGGAGAGCCTCCTAGCAAATGGAAGAAAAGTAATGCTATGTTTCACAGGCATTTCTGGGAAGAAGCTTCCATCAAATATTCATGGTGGTCTCTTGTCTATATGAGCCTAGTTGATAGAATAATAGTGCTGATTCACCTGGCATCAAATCTCAGGCCCCTTCCCATTCCCCAGCTAGTAAATCTTGGCTGTCAGTGATGGGAGCTGATGGGAAATGATACTCTTATTGAGCTGCCTCATGAACTGTAACTCATTTGTTCTCAAGACCCAGACTGACAGCCCTTGCATTTCTCCCTTCCAGCAAAATTGAGCATAAATCACTTTATCATTTTTCCACATGACAGTTTATCAGAATTCTGGAATTCTATATGAAGTCACAGGAGCTGTTGATAGAAAATGAGACAAGTTCTCTCCTGTAACTGAGGAGGATTGCCCCTTCAAAGGCATCGATGTGACCATAAAATGTAATTGGGATTCAAGAAAGTACAAATTCTCTATCTTTTCAAAGGCACCATATCAGCCTTCTTTTCTCCAGAGTTTTCTGTATGAGAGAGGGAAAGTGGAATTATGCAATATAATTATTCCTTTGTTCTTACAAGTAAGGAGCAGTGGCCTAGTCCAGTCTGGTGCTTCCCCTGTCCACTTTCAGTGCCCTCAGAGGGAGAAAGGCCAGGGTCAGGAGCTGATACTGAAGCCAGCCCAGCTTTGCCCCAAAGAATGTCACCTAAACTAATTGAGAACAAGTCTTTCAGTCTGCCTCTTTCCAGCACCCTGCTGCCAACTAGGGATACAAAGATAACGGAGATGCTTTAACTTTTCAGGGGCTCATTAAGTCACAGGATGTGTGCGAGAAAGCCAGGCAGGCAAACCTGCAGGGATATGCTTCCTACTGTAGCTGCATGCACAGGCACATTGAGTCATTTTGGGGTGACAGAAGGGACAGTAGGGAAAGGCTTTTGCTGAGGGCGCAATGCTTGGAAGATGATTCAGTATTCACCAAGTGGACAAGGGGCGTTCCTGGTGGCAGTGGCCATAGAGGCAGGACATCTGGTCAGCTTATCTCATGCCTAAGTCTCGCTCTACCTCATGGCTCACTCAAACTTTCCCAGTTTAAATAGGGCACCTTTAGAATGTGCAGCATGGCTGAAGATTTCACATGAGTATATTTATACACTGAGGATCTGTGATATCTAACCTCTGCATGCCCTGGATATGAAATTGAAAACAGTACATATATATTGCTTGGCAATCACGTGCCAGCATCCAAGGCCCCTTGTAAGAGGGCAAACATACAATAAACTCTCCTCCTTGGAATATGACAGGATCATGATCGTTCTACTTGGAAATCTCGGCCCAATGCAGCTGGAATGTGAGTCCATGTGACTCTGGCATGGCTCTGAAACATAGCAGTACACAAACTTCTTTAATGTTCAAGACATATACAAAGTTAAGATACTTACTAGATCTCCTTTGTGAAATTTGCTCTGCTCAAAGATCACTATTCAGTTTAATTCAGGAATTTGAGAGTTTGCCTGAGTGTTTCTGAAGGCCATCTGTGGATTTTATTTATTTCCCTTTTTTCTCAAAGTCCTCTTTCTGGCCATTGATTTTGAACTATGAAGATAAATGTTCAGTCTGAACTATGTGAACTGGCTCCTTATTGCTCTCTTATTCTTGGATTGACAGTAGGATAATCTCTTCATATGAGTGTTTGTGGAGATTCCCACATGCGACAAATACAGATATTTAGGTGTTATGAACACTTAGTACATAGCTGTGTTATACACAGATACTTTGAAGGTACCAATATTTAAATGTGTACTTTTTGGTGGCCATGGTGTCTCTGATTTGTTATTTAAATTAATCGAACCTCTGGATTAAATATATACCTATAAGGCAGTAAGGCATACATTTTCAACAGAGGCAACATCACCAGCAAAGAGGAAAAACTGGCTCTGGTAGGGTGAAAAAATCTTATATTTTAAATGTGTATAGTACAGATATGCCTATATCTGTAAGGAGATATGCAGTGTATCTGTCATGTCAAAATTTCACAGAAGAATCAACTTGAAAAAAGTATCTAGAGGGCTCCTTAGGGGACAAAAATGAAAAAAAAAGGTTGAGAAATACTTCTACAGGGCATCTATAGTAGTTTTAATGAATAATGAGTGATTAGTTTTTAAATGTTTTTAAATAAAGTAATCCTGGTGACTGCTCTGGCTTTCAGGGTTTTATTTTGATTTGTAGTGGAGTGATATCAGCTTCAGCCAATTTTCTGAAGTTATTTGAAAATAAGGCATAAATAGAAAGTGTCCTTGTGGGAATCTGACCAGAGATATTGCAGTGAGAAAATAGAGACCAGGGACTGGGGAAATCAGTTATCCCATCAAATAAGCCCCTGGATGCAAAACAGTTGGCAATTTCTGTTTCCCAAGCAACCTTTGCTTGTGATAGAGTGTCGAGAATAAGCATCTCAATCCCACTGCAATTACATGCACTTTATAAAATCTCCCTAGGAATTAGCCTCTCTAAAAATAGACAATGAAGAAGTTATTATCTCATTCTAATTTATTGCCATTTTCACTCTATAAAGTTCCATTTAAACGTCTATAGAGGTCATGCATATTAGCAAGACATGAGCAGTTCTAAAAGCCTATCTGAATCATACTGAAAACACATGATATCCAAGGGATTAAAAGGGATTGTGAGTGTGTGCTTTAATCTGTACTTGGAAATATGTATGATGGTTTAAAATGCTGGCCTATTAAGAGGTGGAGTCTATGTAACATCCCCTTGAACCTGAGAAGGACTTTGTGATGGTCTCATAAAATAAATAGATGTGGTGGAAGTGACACTGCCTGAATTCTGAAGCCATGAAGACAATATAGCTTACATCTTTCTTGGTGTACACAACTTTGGAGCCCTTGTGAACACTTCCTGAAGCTACCACACTGAAGAAACAACATGGAGAGACCACATAGAGATAGGAAGAGAGGCTAAAGGACCCCAATTATTCAAACTGAAGCATTTTGTTGTGTCTTATTAGCCCAGAAGCCAGATATGTGAGTGAGTATTGAGAAAATTCTAGCCCCAGTCACCTTTTGACCACAACTACATGAGACCCCAAGTGAGAACTGTCTAATACCCTAGTCAACACCAAGAGAGAAAAAAGTAAAATGACTATCACCATTTTCTATCACAAAATTTTGGGGTAGTTTGTTACACAGTGATAGATAATGGGACCATGTGATTGTGCACACCAAATGAGAATGATTCCATGGTGCCCACATATATCCAGAGAAACATTTTTCAAATTAGTTTAAGCTACATTCTGGAATATTAGTAGCTAAAAAGATTTTTTAACCTGAATTTAATACCAATTTTATATACTACACCAATTTTAGGTCAATTTTATAGATTGTAAGTTTCATGAAAGATTTCAAGGTTTGTTTTCCTTCAAAAAAATTCAACTTCTTAGAAGGACAATCACCACACCATTGAGCCTAGAGTGATTACAACTGAAAATGGGAGGATTGCATCCAGCATCCATGTGGAATCTGAGCCTCCTCTTGACATAGAGGTGCAATGGACACAACCAATCCAATGTCCACATAGAAGAGGTGGCATTGGATTGGGAAAAGTGGACATGGTGGACGATGGGTATGGGGAAAGGCAGGAAGAGATGAGAGGTGGAGGCGTCTTTGGGACATGGAGCTGCCCTGGATGGCGCTTCAGAGGTAATCACCGGACATTGTAAATCCTCACAGGGCCCACTGGATGGAATGGAGGAGAGTATGGGCCATGATGTGGACCATTGTCTATGAGGTGCAGAGGTGCCCAAAGATGTACTTACCAAATCCAATGGATGTGTCATGATGATGGGAACGAGGGTTGTTGGGGGGGGAGAGGGGGGGTGGGGGGGTGGGGTTGAATGGGACCTCACATATATATATATTTTTAATGTAATATTATTACAAAGTCAATAAAAAAAAATTCAACTTCTTAACTTATGTATTTTATCTTGGGTTTTCCAAAGTACTGAAATATTTGTCTTTATTTCACAGTTTTTTCCTTTGAAATCTTTCCTACATTTTTTCCTCTTAAATTTTTCACTGCCAGATTCTATCTACCTGAATTTAATGTCCCGTTTTACCATGCAAATCATCTTATTCCAGCTCCGTTCTTACCTCTAATTCTTCCCAGGATTAGGCAGTTGTTGTTGTTGTTTTAAACACATTCGTATGATTACCTGGCTAGATTCCCTAATAACTCAGGATTGGCGCAGGGAAACAAGAAGCCCAGGCAGCAAGAGCAGTAGTTGCTGCCAGAAATGAGCATAGCAAACCAAGGTCTGGGCCACCACTGCCGGTACTAACCCATTAAAGTCCCCTGAGATATTGCAGTTTTCAACTTCTTAAGGTACCAGGTTTATTCATTTACTCATTTATTCATTTATTCATTCATTTCACAAGCCTGTAAAGATTGCTAACTACCATGTCAAATACTGAATTAGCACCAACAATTTAAAGAAATAAAGTGACCCTTGTCTTCAAAAGCTACTTTCCAGATTCCCTGTGGTTATGATGAATGACTAGTCACTACATAAGTATGCAGTAAGTGCTATGGGGACATGGAGGAGGGAGTGTCCATATCAACCCAGGGAGGTAGATGTTCAGATGGCAGAGGCTTGGCACTGACTAGTAGAGAAAGAAGTAGAGTTCAAAAAGAAAACATAAGTTCACCTGTGAGAAAGAACAAGATGGATGTCAAGATTGAAGGTCAAGAAATAGAAAGTGGCCGATTCTGTTGCAGGTGAAGAATCTGAGTGGCGATAAGATATGGGGAGTTTGAACCATGCCCTGTGAGGACTGGTGAGCAAAGACTGGACTGTAGAAGCCTCGTATGGTAGACATAAACTCCAGTCCCTTGATATAACACCCAGCCCCCCATAGGCTCGTGGCACACACGTGCACACTCACAGATTTACTTATGTTTTAGGCACAATGTGTTACTCAGTGTTAAAACTGATTTAGTAGTACCAAAGGATCAAGAAGGCCTTCTGACTATTTCTCCCAAAGTAAAGATCTTATTCTTGTCCTTATATATTTCCTCAGGTCCCTGAGAATAGCCTCTGAACGATTAAGTCACCCGACAATTATGAAGGATTTCTTAATATTCGCCTTCATTTTTCCCTGCAGCAGCTTTTACTTAGGTTACCCTCCCTGACAAATGAGAATCATCAATTGCTAACTTACTTATAACATCCTTTTATATATCTGCAGGAGAGCTCAGGGAGCAATTCAAACAAAAAGGCAGCTGCTTTCAGTTCGACTAAATAAAAAACCCATTATACTTAGTTTGGTCTCTCAGATACGGTGTCTCAGTCTGCTGAAACTGTTAATAAAGAGTTATAGATAGCATGCAAGAATCTATTTATTGGCAGCAACCTGTGCTTGGACTGAAACATGTCTTTAGCTCTTTGGTGGTACTTGCTCTGTTTTATAAGTATGCATTCCAAGGAAGTTTATGTTTACAAACTTAAGTTTATGCCACTGCAGAGATTGTAGGAGTGGAAGTTATTCCAGGATGAAAGATTCTTCAAAACAATAAAATTTCTGAGTAACAACCAGCAACTGAAAAAGCTGGATCCATTATTTGTAGGGATATAATGTGGCATTCTGCTGAACTAGAGCATGAAACACCAGCAAAGAAGCTGATCAGTAGGTAGCTGACAAAAATGGAAAACGTCTTTATTATATGGGTTAGAAAAATCTGTCTATGGCATTCTATTCTTTTGGGCTAAAGCCTAAAAAATATGTAATGCTAAAAAAAAGTAATTAAATTGTTCTACGTCAAATACAAATTTTTGAAGCCCATGAACATAAATAACAGCACTGAAGTATGTATTTGAATGTGGTTAAAAGGAGAAATATTAGGTGTTATATATGGTACTAGAACAAAATTGTTTAAAAATCCATGGAACTGCATAGCATAAACAGTTTTTAAAAATTTTTAAAAAGACTGAGTCACTTTCCATTGTTTCACGGGATGGACTCCCACTCAATCGTGGGAAAGATGTGGTCCAGGAGAACAGTGAGGAATCTGTTGCCTCTTCCTACATATTAAGCATAGGTAATAACTAGCACTTCCATTGCATTTCAGGTATTCTAAGAACTTCTAAACACACATATACAAATAAAAACAAAGCAGAAAAATCTATGTAATTGCTCTATAATTATCCAAATTTACAGGTGAGGAAACCGAGAGACACAGAGATTTCATTATTAGCTGAAAAATCAGTTAAAGTGGCAGTATTAGAATGTGATACCTCTACAAGTTTTTGTTTAACTTTTAAAAATAGATTTACTGAGTGAAAATGACATGCAATACAGAGCATAAAGTGTACAACCCGGCATAAGTGTACAGTCATGAAATCATCATCACAATCAACACGATAAACATATCTATTACCTCCCAAATTTTCTTGCCTCCATAATCCTTTCCCATTCATGTTTCTAGGAAAATGCTGGTCTGCTTTCGGCCATAGCTTGCTTTTTCTAGAATTTTATGCAACTGAAATTATATAGCATGTATTCTTTTATGCCTACCTTCTTTCACCCAGTATAATTATTTTGGGATTTATCCATGACGTTGCATGTATCAATAGTTCATTCTTTTTGTATTCTATTGTATGGATATACCACAACTTGTTTATCCATTCATCTGTTAACGGACATTTCAATTATTTTACATGTTAGCTATTCAAATAAACTGCTATGAATATCCATGTAAAATTCTGTGGCTGGACACATACTTTCATTTCTTCTGGGTAAATTTCGAAGATTGGAATGGCTATATCATTTGGTAGGTGTACACGTAACTTCTTAAAGAACCTTATAAATTGTTTTCTGAAATTGTTATTCCATTTTACAGTCTCCCAGAAGTGTATGAGGGTGCCAATTCCTCGACATTATTGCCAACTTGCTATGGTCATTTTTTTTTTTTTACTTGAGCCATTTGTATTGGGATCTCATTATCCCTGTTTTAATTTGCCTTTCTAAGTAATTATGTTAAGTAACTCATGATACAAGCCTCTTTTCAGGTGCTTTGTTAACTGTTATTATTTGCCAATTGTATCTTGTCTTTGGTAGAGAGTCTTTTCAAATCTTTTGCCCATGTTTTTATGGTTTTATTATTAATTACTGAGTTTCAAGACTTCTTCATTTATTTGGCAAATATTTTCTACCATTCTGTGGGTTGTATTTTCATTACTCTATTCAAAAGTCTCTTTTAAAGAATAGAAGTTTTAATACTGGCAAGGTCAGATTTATCAAGGTTGTTTTGTTTTTGTTTTTGCATGGATCACCTATTTACACCATATCTAAGAAACATTCCCTAATGTAACAAAGATTTCTGTCGTGTTTGTGTCTAAAAGTTTCATAGCTTTAAGTTTTCTATTTAGGTCTCTGACACATTTTGAAATTTTTGTACCTAGGTATAGTTTAAAGTTTGGTTTTTGCATATTGTTCCATCACCATTTTTTTAAAAAGATGATCCTTTCTCTGCTGAATTACCTGTACACATTTGTTTTTAAAAATCTACTGGCCTTAAATATTTCATCTATTTTGGAATCACTATTCTGTTCTAATGACCTATTTGTGTATTTTGATGCCAATAGCACACTGTTGTGTTTAAGGTAGCTTTATAATAAGGCTTGTAATCAGGAGTGTAAGCCCTCCAACTTTATTCTTCTTTCTCAAAATCGCTGTGTTTATTCTAAGGTCCTTTGCATTTTCATGAACACTTTAGAATCAGCTTCTCAATTTCTTTTTTAAAAAAGCCTACTGAGGTTTTGACAGAGATTTGTGTTGAATTTATAGATAATTTGGGGAGAACTAATATTTAACAATATCTTCTCTTCTAAATTATAACAAAATACACCTCTCCATTTATTAGATCCTCTTTAGTTTAAACAATGGTTTGTATTTTTCAGTGTACAAATATTTCACATCTTTTGTGGAATTTATTCTTAAGTATTTCATGTTTTTCTGACATTTTAAATGATATTTTTAAAAATTTCATTTCCTGAGTGTCTGCTGCTGGTATAAAAATATGAGTGATAACTGAGACTGCTCTTTTTTCTTAAAACCTTATGAAACATACTTATTGGTTCTAGTAGCTTTTAAAAAATTCACACGATTTTTCTAAATTGATAATTATGACATCTGAAAATATTAATTTACTTCTTTCTTTACATACTAATTCCTTTTATTTTTCCATCTTGCCCTATTGCACTGTCAAGGACTATTAGAAACTCTTAAAGGCAAAGCAGTTAGTTTTTCATATTAAGTATGCTGTTTTCTGAAGGTTTTTTGTCATGGACAAAATTTATCAGATTGAGAAATTTCCTTTCTATTCCTGAAGTGTGTTATTTTAGGTTTCAAATATTTGAATTTTTCCAAATATTTTTTTGATGTTTATTTCTAATTTAATTCCATTTTATTCAGAGAACATACTTTATTATGACTTGAATGCATTTACATTTATTATGATTAGCTTTATGGTCCATAAATTGTCTATCTTGGTATATGTTCCATGTGCAGCTAGAAATAATGTGTATTCTGCTATTGCTGGGTGGTATATGATATCAATATGAATTAGGGTTGAGTGTTTGAGAAGGTAGTTCAGGATTTCTGTATCATTACAGATTTTCTTTCTATTGATATATTAATAGAGAGGTGTTAAAATCTTGGACTATATTTGTGGATATGTATACTTACCTTTGCAGTTCTATTTCTAACATTTTTGCTTTATGTATTCTGAAGCTCTGCTATTAGATCAATAAACATTTTAGGGTTGTTAGGTTCTTTTGAAATCATCCTCTTTACCTCTGGTGATATTCTTTTGCTCTGTAACTTACTTTGTCTGATATTACTATAGCCACTACAACTTTCTTTTGATTGGTGTTAATGTAGTATAATTTTTCCACAATTTTAACAACAGTATCATTATTATTTGTAGCATATAGTTGACACTTGCTCCTTTACCAAATCTGTCAACATCTATTTTTCCATAATGAACTTTACTTTTAGAGAAGTTTTTGTTTACAGAAAAAGTACACAGAAAGTACAGAGTTCCCATTTGCCTTCTTCCCACACACCATGACCTCAGACATAGTTTCCCTCTTACTAATATCTTACATTAGCGTCCTACACTAGTAATAATAATTGATTGATCAATATTGATAAATTATTATTAACTATAGTCTATGTTAGGGTTCACACTTTGTGTTGTACAGTTTAATGGATTTGAGCAATGCATTGTGACATGTATCCACCCTTATGATAACATACAGAGTAGTTTCACTGTCCTAAAACTACCTTTTGCTTAATCTCCTCCCTTCCCTTCAATACCTCCTACGACAGTTTAAAGCATTGGGTGAATCCCCATAAAGAACATGTTCATGGAGTTAATTCATTCCTGTGGGTGTGGGACCCCTTGATTGGACTTGAGGTGTGACCCAGGGGTGGGTCTTGGCTCACTTGCTGTATTCCTACATAAATAGGAGAAACATACAGAGACATACAGAAAGAGAGCTGCCATTTTACCCTGCCATGTGAGACAGGACTCCAGGATTGCCTGCAGGCATAGAGAGGCAGAGAAACCCCAAGAGGCTGAGAGAGAGGCAAGAGGATGGAATGAGCAGAGCAGTTGAAGCTGAAGCAATGAAACCTGAGGGAGAGGGAAGAGATGGGCCATGTAGCTGATTGCCCAGAGCTGAGGTGGGGGAGAAAAGTGAGCCTGGAAGAGAAGGCAAAGACACAGGCTGCCATTTTGCCTAACCATGTGGCAGGTGTCCAATATCATCAGCAGCCAACCTCTGGTGAGACAGCATCTCTTGATGATGCCTTAATTGGACATTTCTCACAGACTTTCAAGTGTAAAATTTTACCCTAATAAATTGCCATTATAAAAGCTAACCCATTTCTGATATTTTGCAATGACAAAGCCCTTAGCAAACTAAAATACCTGGAAACCATTGATCTTTTTACTGTCTCTAGTTTTGCCTTTCCAGAATTATATAAATTGGAATTATATAGTATGTAGCCTTTTCAGATTGGCAATATGCATATGTGCATTCAAGGGGCCTCTGTGTCCTTTTATTGCTTGATAGCTCATTTGTCTTATTGCTTAATAATATTCCATTATTCAGATGTGCCACAGTTTGTTTATCCATTCACACTCCATAGTCAAGTGATATTGTGCTATTTCAAGTGATATGGTATCGATAAGATCTCTACAACATTATACTGGGGTAATAATATCTCTTGTGCTATTTTTGTTATACATTTAACTTCTAATATGTAATAAATTTCACAGTGTATTATTATTTATGATTTAAAGAGCCAATTATCTTTTAAAGATACTTGAAAAATAAGAACATTATTTTATAACAAACCATGTAGTTACCATTTCCAGTATTCTTCAGTCCTTTGTGTATATCTAGGCTTCTGGCTAACATAAATTTTCTTTGGCCTGGAAGATTTTTAGCATTTCTTGCAGTCTTCTGGTGATTAATTCTTTCAGCCTTTGTATTTTTTAAACAAATAGTTTTTAATGGGGGTAGAATTCTAAGTTGACAGGTTATTATTCTGTTTTTCAGTACTTTAAAGATGTTACTCCACTCTCTTTTCCTTTACATTATTTCCAACAAGAAATCTGCTGTCTTACTTATTTTGGTGTCTCTGTACATAAAATGTCCTTTACCCAGCTACTTAAAATTTTTCTTTTAATTATTGGTTTTCCCAATTTTACTATGATGTATCATGGTGCAGTATTATTCTTGTTTCTTATTAGTGAGCTTCATGGATATGTGGGTTTATAGTTTTTGTCAAAGTAGTGAAAATTTTCTTTATGATTTACTCAAATATTTTCTTTTTGTTTTGCCTCTCTCTTTTCTTTTGGTGACTCCATTCCCACATAAAAGAGACTGCTTGAATTTGTTCCAAAGTTCTTTTCATTCTCTTTTCTGTTTCATTTTGCAGCTTCTACTGCTATATCTTTAAATTCATTGTTTTATTCTTCTGCAAGCCAAATATTCAGTTAATTCTCTAGTATATTTTTTACCTAAGACACTGCAATTTTCATCTCTGGAAGTTGAAATTAGCTCTGTTTTATATCTACCTTGTCCCTGATTGACATAGTCTGTCTTTCTTCTATAATAGTTTCTTGAACCCACAGAATGCATTAATAATAAGTGTTTTAAGATCCTATTCTACCAGTTCTGCAATCCCTGTTATTTCTAAGTTATTTTCAGTTGATAGGTTTTCCTCATCGTTGGTCATATTTTCTTATATCTTTGTATGTCTGATGGTTTATTATTGGATGTCAAAAACTGAATTTTAGCTTGTTGAGTACTCTTATTTTTCATTTTGGGAAATATTTTTTTTTTTTTTTAAGATTTATTTATTTATTTAATTTCCCCCCTTCCCCTGGTTGTCTGTTCTTGGTGTCTGTTAGATGCGTCTTGTTTCTTTGTCCGCTTCTGTTGTCGTCAGAGGTACGGGAAGTGTGGGCGGCGCCATTCCTGGGCAGGCCGCTCTTTCTTTTCACGCTGGGCGGCTTTCCTCACGGGGCGCACTCCTTGCGCGTGGGGCTCCCCTACGCGGGGGACACCCTTGCGTGGCACGGCACTCCTTGCGCGCATCAGCACTGCGCATGGCCAGCTCCACACGGGTCAAGGAAGCCCGGGGTTTGAACCGCGGACCTCCCATATGGTAGACGGACGCCCTAACCACTGGGCCAAAGTCCGTTTCCATTGGGAAATATTTTTGAACTTTAGTTTGGGACACAATTTATTCAGAACAAATCTGATTATTTCAATCCTTGTTTTAAGCTTTATTGGGCAGGAACAAATCATTCTTTACTCCAAGGATAATTTTCCCCCACTACTGAGGCAGAAGCCTTCTGAATACCATCTGCCCTGTGATCTATGAGGTTTTCCAGTCTGGCCCTTGAGAACAAAATCTATTTGTAAATCTGCATGAGCTCCAGGGATTGGTCCTTCTAATTCTTTCAGGTAGTTCTTCTTTATCTGACCTCAAATAATTTCCTCACATATATGCCCTTTTCAGTACTCAGCTGAATACTCTTGGGTAATCCACTAAAGATCTTTGGAAGTCACTCTTTTTGTAGTTCTCCCTTTTTACTACTCAACCCCATGAATCTTAACTGCCCTCACCTCACTAGTGTTGCAGTTCCATCTCCTCAAATCAGCTAGATCACTGGACTCCACCTGGGATTCTCTTTCTATGCTGTAGTCTGGAAATTCTCTCTAGGAAGTAAGCTGGGGCAAACACAAGAATCACCTTGTATATTTCCTGATTCTTGGGAATTATTGTCCTTTGTTGCCTGGTGTCCAATACTTTGAAAATTATTGTCCCTTGTATTTTGCCTAGTTTTTAAGTTTTCAGCAGTAGGGCAAATATAGTCCTTGTCCCCTAGTAAGGGACCATGACATTATATTGGGCTTCAAATTTCGGGGAGTTCTGGATCACAGAGTGTTTCAATAATGGCAATGGAGGGATACTGGTATGGGATACCAATGACAGATGATATATGACTGACAGGGAGCTGTACAGAACATATGTCCAGGGTGCATGGTAATGTTTGGATATACTCATAGTGGCAACAATTAAAAACCACAGTAGGGGGGGTACTGGGTTCCCGGCCAGTGGTGCTCTGTCGTGGTCCCTAGGGGAGCAGCGACAGTCTCCCAGGTACAGTGGTGGGGACCGGGAGGGAGTGAGGGTTCAACAGTGAGCCCCTGATACTAATGACTATGCTTGTGAGCTGATAAACCCAAAATAATAACAAGGCCTAGAGCAACTTTGTGCCTGGGAATTTCCTTCTGTCAGCCTTCATGTTACTCAAATGTGGCCAGTCTCGAAGCCAAACTCAGCATGTAAATGCAATGCCTTCCCCCCAGCGTGGGACATGACACCCGGGGATGAGCCTCCCTGGCAACGAGGGACCACTATCAACTACCAACTGATGATGCAACTGGAAAATGACCTTATACGGAAGGTTCAATGCGGATCAGCAGAATATCCATGTCTACATAAAATACCATGACTTTAAAATGCTGTTTGACCTAAAGTAAGGGGGAAATGGAAAGGAGAAATGAGTTTATATGGCTACGAGTTTCTAAAAAAGAGTCTGGAGGCTGGCAGAAGGTTTGCCCTCATGCACAACTGAGCAGAGTCAGAGAGACAGATAAAGCAGATACAACCCCCAGATATTGGTTCCTTTGAGGGCTAAAGAGACCCATGGGAGTTATGGTCATGGCCGATGGGGTTAACTACCAGGGCAGATGGCCCCTCTTTGGAAATGGTGTTTATGTGTGATGAATCCGGACTCAGATGGGATCTCCCTTCATAAGACTTTCATGCTAATGTGCTGGAGGTGCAGTTAATGTTGGGGTTTAAGATATATTTAGGGGATTTGAATCTCTGGACTGACAATGTGATAGCCAGATCCTGAGCCTCAACAGACTCCAGCACCTACAATCTGATTTATTGGACTTACCACACTCAGCTAAGATGGAGGTGAAGAAGGACAACCACCACACCATGGAGCCTAGAGTGATTACAACTGAAAATGGGAGGATTGCATCCAGCATCCAGGTGGAATCTGAGTCTCCTCTTGACATAAAGGTGCAATGGACACAACCAATCCAGTGTCCACATAGAAGAGGTGGCATTGGATTGGGAAAAGTGGACATAATGGACAAAGGGTATGGGGAAAGGCAGGAAGAGATGAGAGGTGGAGGCATCTTCGGGACATGGAGCTGCCCTGGATGGTGCTTCAGAGGTAATCACCGGACATTGTAAATTCTCACAGGGCCTACATGATGGAATAGAGGAGAGTATGGGCCATGATGTGAACCAATGTATATGAGGTGCAGAGGTGCCCAAAGATGTACTTACCAAATCCAATGGATGTGTCATGATGATGGGAACGAGTGTTGTTGGGGGGGGGGGAGAGGGGGGGTGGGGGGGGTGGGGTTGAATGGGACCTCACATATATATTTTTAATGTAATATTATTACAAAGTCAATAAAAAATAAAAAATAAAAAATTAAAAAAAAAAAATTAATTATAATGATGATGACGATGATGATGATGATGATGAAACAAATAAATCCAAGTGGTGAGGATATGGAGAAAAAAAAAAAAAAAAAAAAAAAAAAAATATAGTCCTTGTCACTCCTCATGTAGGCATTTTTAATCAATGTTGGGTATAAAGGTCTGATGCATCGGATAAGCCTGACAGGATACACACGTAGTAAATTTAGGTAATATTTGCAATTGTGACATCAAATGTAATCTCTAGGTAAGAATATGTGGAAAGCAAAGAGATTAAGGCTATGAAGAAAATCCTAATGGGTGTAAATATTTAAAAGGCAGTAGGAGGAAATGGAAGTCTGTGAAAGTGATGGAGAAGGAATGGCCAGAAACATGGGAAGGACCAAGAACACTTATGTATGTTGCATATGCATATGCATAAGAAATCACCCCAAACTTAGTGACTTAAATCATTAACCAGTTTCTATGGTTCAAAAATTCAGAAAAGGCTTAACTATGCCATTCTAGTTTAGCATCGCTAATGAAATTGCAGTCAGAGAGTAGCTGGTGTTAGAAGAGATGGGAATTAAAATGCCTGGGGGTTATCTGAGTGTCCTCTCTTTTTCATTAACATTATGTCATCTCCATGTGGTTCTCCATGTGAGATAGTTTGATATTCTGCATAGTATCGCAGTCTTAGTTAAGTCTGATGCATACATGGTTGCTGGTGGTGTTAAGAGTGTTTATTCATCTTCCCCTTGAACAGAGAGAGTCTGCAACTGCAAGCAAGATAGTCCTAACCATCTGCCCCATGAATCTAAGCCCCCTCTTAATTAGAGGTAGAGTGGGCATCACCAACTCAAAATTCCTCCAGATTAGGGAATGAACAATGGACTAAAGTAGACACTATTATTCTACCATAGACATCATTGATGTGGAGGCAGTGGCCACTGGAGATTCTGAGGGGAGGGAGAGAGAAAAATAAGTGTGAAAAGGGACGTTAGGAGTTTTCCAGCATGACATTGCAGTGATGGACACAGGCATTACATATACATCATAACTTACAAAACTGTGCAGGAGAGAGTATAAACTGCAATGTAAACTATAATCCACAGTTAGTGTCAATGCTTCAATATGTGTTCATCAATTGTAACAAATGTACCACACTAATGAAGGATGTGTTAATGTGGTAAAGTATGAGAGAGGTAGGGGCTGGGGCATATGGGAATGCCTATATTTTTAATGTAACATTTATGTAAATCTAAAGTATCTTTAAAAAATTAAAAAATGTAATAAAAATATGTTTTTTTAAAAAGACTACTTATTTCATGGAGATGGAAGCTGTATCAGCTTCTGTGAGCGGGCCTTGGAAAGAACCTAACATACTTCTGCTATACCTATTGGTCAAAGCAATCACAATAGCCCTTCCCATTTCAAAGGAAGGAGCTTAGTTCCCTACCTCTCCGTGGAACAAAGACAATTTCATATTGTAAGAAGATCATATGAGATGGGAGATATTGTGCAACTACTTTTGGAAAATATAATCTGCCACATAGTTCAAGGGAGGAGGCAATCTTAAGAAAAATAAATCAGCACAAATGCTAATTAGTAAAGAGTCTAGGTTATATGAGCCTTGAAAAATGACCATTGTATTTGGCCACTAGTTATTCATTGTCTAGTTTGATTTGAGCAATTCACACCTTGTTAGTTACAGCAGTACATAACTAAAAATAAAATTAAAAAGCAAAAGCAACACTAGAATTGTATGAAAATAAGATGGTTACTGATGGGTCAGAAGTTGTAACAATATAAAAATATGTAATAAATTGCTTTATTTTTATGATAATTTCAAAAAATTACCATTTATGGAGTGCTTAAACACTTAAATATGTGCTGTTTTACAAAACTTATAGGATAAGTATATTACTATTATTATTATGTGCATTTTCCATATGGGATCCTAAGGCTCAGAAGGATTACACATATTGGCCAAATTCACACATTTAATACCTGAGCTTATTTTGAGTTTAGGTCTTTCTGTCTCCAAAGGCTTTGCTTTTTCTTCACTGACAGTAATACTGTTATTTAACATGCATGCAAACTCTCCTTATCTTTAATATTTATCAATGAACAAAATCATAGCAATAGTCCATATAAACATTTAAAGATTTTAGCCACTAATATATGAAAAAATAGAAAATTCAGTTCCCAGCATTGCTCCATCAGTTCATGAGCTCACAGAAAAGAGTGCAGGTATACATTTGTACCTGATGATCAATATCAGCAACAGTAATGTTTAGATTATTTAGATTTGGGAATACTGCATTTAAAACCAATTACTTTTCTTGATGAGTTTGGTAAAATGTGTGTGTTTGTTCATTTTTATCTAGGGGATAATTTATTATTTTTAAAATGATTTTCTTTTGTATGTCAGAAGTTGGGGGTTTGGGGATTTACTCAGCCATTTATAACAGGATCATGAGGAACACACTGCAAATACTCAAACAGCTCCCAAACACATATGATCTCTAGGAAAGGTCAGAACCTCGCAGTGATTTTCACTGAACCTTAAAAGACAAACAACTTCAATACGGCACTGCTACATCTTGGCTCAATGCAATTCCAACCCTGCTGAGAATAGCAAACTAAAGAGGATGTTTGCCCCAGGTTGCAAGTGAACTAATTTTGTTGTTGGTTTTGGTTGTTGTCATTGGGGTTTTCTGGTCATCATTGTTTCGGTGTTTGTTTTTTGTTGCAGGCAAAAGTTAAAGACGAAATCCAGTTCATTCATTGGTTAGGCATGAAGAATCTATTAAGTCAAATTTGTGACTGCTAATCTCACCTATACATTCAAAACAAATGTCAAAAATCAAAATATTAGTCTTTTTGATATAGCACATGCAATGCTTTTAATAGAGGTAATAGGATTAATATTTAATAAGCTAACCCTGGTTAGATTAGGCAGGCAACGATGTACAAAGATATCAAAGTGATTTGAAACTCAAACATTCGATATTTAGGAATGTATTCCAAGTTTTCACAGCCCTTTTGTTTTGGCACTAAATATATAAGTGTTATTTGCTGTTATCTTTCCAATTTGGTAGTATCCATTTAAGAAAGCACCCAAAGAAGGCAATCATCAAATGTCCTATTCAGCCACCATTATGTGGAATATCCTACTCAAATGAGTGTCTTGGGCCAAAGAACAGCATCAAAGCACACTAATGATAAGAATAAATCACAATGGAATTATTTAATATTTGATATTATTAAATATTTGCTCATACCATGCCAAATCCTACTTCTGTTTTTCCTGTCACTCTATACTATTTCATTTGCATCTTGCTTCCAACTCTTCCCCTAATTGACTTATTTATTTACTTAGAATAATTTATTTACTCTAAAGTGTCAGGCATTGTGTTAATCACAGTTCACAGTTCCTATTATGCTCTAAGCAATCCTGTTCAATTATTAGAATATTATCTTTTAACCTGCCAATTCCATCTTGGTAATGAAAAATGTCATCTCAATTACATGTGTTTAGACAGTATGTATGGAAGAATATACCTGATAAGGGACTATAGCTTAGTCCTAATATTACAGAATAAAAGAGTTTTGTGCGACGAGAAAAAAGTCCATTTAAAGTGATCTCATGTTGTATGTCCACAGTACATCTTTAACCCTGGCATGTGTTACAACACAGAGTGATGTGTGATTATCCTTGTTAGTTCATAACAATGAACAGAAGGTAATAGCAACCCATTTGTTGCAGCATCTGCCTAAAATGCTACAGTTCAGTCCCTGTCAGAGTTACTGTGATAACGGCAGTTTGATTCAACACAAAGGAGAACACTTCCACTGTGAAAGGATGGGATCCAGAGAAGTGCCCCGATAGAAACACTTTGACATGAATAGGCTTCAGGTAACTCTCAGAAGCCATCGGCATATTAATCTTGACTATTGTCTTATTTGACACAAATAATCCACTCCAAATTTAGAAATAAGCACTCTATCCCGAAATTTTGAGAAGAGTTATAAGAATTAAAATTCTTTTGTTCATGATGATTTGGGTTGCTAATCATCGTCCATAGTGACGGCCTCAGAAATAAAGCATCCAAGCAGAAGTTCGAAGAAATGAGCAAGCCCTTGCCTTCCGAAGAGAAAATCAAGATGAATTAACCACTCGTGATATTTTTTCAAGGACAAAGAGGCCAATTGAGACATTGTATATTATATGTCTCTTCAGCTTTTAACAGTGGTAGCTACACTCCGGTCCCCTAAATATTCTTGAAATACCACTTACTGCTTAAAACTATGATGGGGACGCAAGTGCTAGATATGAATATAATGTTATTTATGTATGTGGTAAAATAGTTATTGCAGGCATCTATTTTTTTTGTAATGGTAAGCCCAGCCAGGGGAATTTGTAGTTTTCATTTTATCCACACAGTGTTCTATTGGTAATTCTATCTTGTTGGAAAGAACATAGAACTATGGAAAAGCCAAATGCAGCAAAAACAATATAAGAAAATCACACACAAACATGACCTCGCTGTTTCACCTGATTCTCTGGGTGTCACCGTTGTGAACCCATACATGGTTGTATTAGAAATGTGGTTGGCCAATATGAACTAATCTGGGGAAATTCTGAAACATTGGAAGGGAAAATGCTTGGCAAAGAGTCAATTGTTAATTGTTTTACTGTGCAGATAATGAGCTTCTACACATGGTTCCTTTAACAATTTTAACAACTGAGAAGGCTGTGTTTTTGTTCTCTTAAAAAAGAAATCATCCTGATAGCTTTATTCTTCTCTTTGTGATTCCACTCAGTTCTTATGTATTGCATCTACAATACATGTCTCTTAGATTCTGTGAATAATTTTAGACCCTACCTACACATAAGCAAAACCTCATTTGGTGTAACCTCCCTCACTCCACTTCTTTCTGATCATCTCCATCTGAAAACCAAATATGTTAACTTAACTGCACTTTGATGGGCAAATGTTTCTTGGAGACTGGGTTTCTAGGCAACAATGCAGAGACTAAGGCCAAAGCAAAGGAAATGGTTCTGTACTTCACCTGTCAGAACAAAAGGGATTCCTTCATAATGCATTAATCACCCTACAAGTGGCAAAGTATTAATGTAATTTTTCACAAGCTGTCATCAAAACCATGCCTTTTCACGTGACTATTTTTCTTAAGTCATTGCTTGATGTTATTTCTCTTATTTTTAAACAGTATATTACCGAATTGAATGATCTTTCATTCACCCCAGCCTAACTTAAAAGTAGTGGTTTTTTCTTCTGCTTCATCAGTCCCTCTCTCCACTATGTGAACAGTCAGTTCAATGATCACATTCTAGAATAATCAAGATAAAAAGGAAGAAATCTTGCTGACAAGGCAGCATGGAACCTTTTCACACTACCAGCAGTGCTTCAGAATCCAGTATTTGCAGTTAAATGTATCATAAATGTAGAGAGACCACAATTAAGGTACATTTTTTGCTCTTCTTCCTGGTGTGATGATAAGAAGGACTTTTCAAAACTCGTTTGTGCCACAGAAAGGGGAAAGTTTTTCCAGACACGGAAAGTAATTCAGGAAGGAACAAAGAGAAAATGTAGAGCACTATTTGAAATGAAATATTATCTTATGTCTTCTGTTTCTGATGAATGGATAATTTTGGAACTATGAACTTATTGCTTTCTAGGTAACAATAATAATTTATCTGGGTCATAGAAAGAGATGGGAATCTGCACATCTAAATCATATGTGCATGTTTTCTGGCACGAAGTTTGGAATTCAGGAGTTCTCTGTCTTAGGCAACTATATGTCTATAGTCTTCAATAATTGTTAACAGGCGTTTAACTAAGCCAAAACATAGTTCCCACTCCCTAGCAGCAATCACAGTACATTGGTTATAGTAGTCTCACAAAACTGTCTTGAACCAAGCCCCTTAACTATTGAGTTTCATTTCTCGCAGGACTTCCAGGAATTTCTCCATGACTGGCCTGGTATTAAAGGTATATAATGCTATGGTCAGTGATCAAATGTGAGTTCATAGACCCTATTGACATAATCACAATTTTTCTAAACTATGAGATTAATAGAGGCAACTTTAAAAACGACACAGGAATGGCTCTCATTCTATTAAAAGGATTATGGTTCCTTATCATCGATGGGATGTGGTTATTAAATGGTAATATTCTGGCAGCACTTTTTGGTGACAACATTCCTCTGACATGTACATCCTCCTCACAGAGGTGCCTGTCGTGTCATTTTTACACTTGTGTATTCCTACCACTTACTCCAACACACCTGATGAATCCATGCATACATCTAACTTAAATGTGCTCCTGAGAATTTGAGACAAGAGTTCAAAGAACGAGGCAAAGCTCCTTGTCTAAGAAGTCTGAGATGCCAGGCTTGTGTTTCCTAAATGGCGGCCCATTAGGTCATTTGCTTGAAATCATGACATATATACTTAGAGCATGTCTGACTGCATGTTCTTTGAGAAGTGAAGGGTGGGGTATGCCAAGAGGCAAAGAAGACTAAAGTAGATGCACAAAGCAAAGTTGGCGGGGGAGAGCGAGCGAGGGGATTGGCTGTAGTCTTTCATATGGCCCAGCTGCTTTCAAACGAGGCAGATTAAACTTTCTTTATCTCAGCTTGTCAGAGAGAAAATGAAATGGGTAGAGTGAATGCCAATCACCAAATGGTAAGGAGACACGTAGGTAATAGATTCTCATTTTACAGAATCATTCTCTTATTTAAACAGAAGGAACAAGAATTTTGCAAAGTATATAAGAAAGATAAAAACACCCTCAAATTATTTGATGTAGACTGTGCATAATGTGAAGTATGATCATTCCCAGATGCAAGAGATTTAGCAATAGTGAAAGATTTGAATCAAATCATCATTCCAGCCCTGGACAAAAATAGGATAAAAGTGCTAAGGGCACATCAATGATCAGTACTGAATAACACATTGTTGAAGTTCAAAGAAACAGAATATCTCATTATCTTGGACACGGGTAAGAAATCTTTACAGTTTCTGTATGAGGAGCAAGTACAACTTAATACCGGCATGCACCACATAATATTCCTAATTTGTTGTGTATGATATGCCCAAGTTAACTACACAATAATGTATATATTTCTCATTCCTGATTATAATTTTAGCTATTGAACTGAGCTAAATGAAATGCTCTATTTTCTTGAGAAAGTCCCATGATACTGGGGTATAAATTTGTTTTGGAAATTCTCAAATAATATTCTGTTTTAACCTGGCTTCAAACTCGTTTTACTACAAGTTACACTGGCCCTTTAAATACCTCCAAGTTACATGGAACACACACACACAGGCATACACTGCACAACCAGCCCTCACAAACATAATACTCCCCACCCTCAACCTCACAGAAACTTAAACGCACCTCCACACACACGCACATACCATTGCTCATAACACTTTATTTTTTCATAAAAGAGAACATGGAGTTTAAAATTAAGTGCTTAATATGTGCCTTCCACTTTGTTAGATGGTGTCATAATCAAGCAATTTAGTATCTTTTCCAATGTCACACAGTTATAAAGTAAGAGTGCCTAATATCTGTTTGATTCTGATTCCCATTCCCTTAATTACCACTTTATATTTCCCTCAAAACATTTGACTTATAGGAAGGTTGTTCACATGGGTATTTTTAAATCCCTGCTGTCAGACAACCAAGTGTAGTATTAGAAGAGGAGTAAATTATAGAATGTGTAAAGGCTACGGAATTTCCATTTGACTACTCCAGGGCTATAGAGAGCTGAGATAGAGGAACTAGTTTTGTTCATCCTGAGGTTTTCTGTTTACCTTTAAGTTTAAATATGCTTATGAGTTCTCCTGATGGTGTCCTGAAAGCCAAGCCACAGAATGTGGAGGAGAAAGTCTATGATACTTACACAGACTATTCAAATGGTTACAAAGTCTTTCCTATAGTATTTAGATAGCTTGTCTACAGCATCCACAATATTTTAAGGGGAAATAGCACTTAAAGCCAAAGTAAAATTATCAAATGCTTCAATGCTAAGGAGAAATGTATTACCTAGGTTGTGAGAAAATGAGCGTATATTTAAATTTTTTTCTTAAATGCCAATATAATCTATGGTCTCTCCATTCAGACTGGAAATTTTTATTGTTTTATCTTCAAGTTTATTGATTCTAGCCCCCCCTTTTTTTTGTCTATTGTGCTGTTAAGTCCATCCATTGAGTTTTAAATGCATTTTTAGTTCCAAATTTTCAATTTGGTTTTTCTTTATATCTTCTATTTTTTTTGCTGAAACTTTCAAATTTTGCTGAGATTTTCATTTCTTTCATTTGTTTCAAGCATGCTCATAATTGCTTATTGAAGCATTTTATGATGGCTGCTTTAAAATCGTCACCAGATAATGTAACATCTGTGCCATCTCAGTGTTTGTGTCTGTTTATTGTCTTTCTTCATTCAGTTTAAGATCTTCCTGTTTCTTGAGATGGTAAGTTGTTGGTTTTTTAAAATCAAAACCTGGATTCTTTGGGTATTATGCTTCTGGATCTTATTATTTAAATCTTGTGTTTTGGCAGGTCTCCTCTGTCATCACTTTCTTGGATTAAGGATGGGGCCTCCTCGTTACTACCAGATGAGGGTAGAAGTCCAGTTTTCCATGCAGCCTAGGCTGACACCTTGTTGAGGGGTAGAGGTGGGGCTCATTATGACTGCTGGTGATGGTGGGAATTTGTGTTCTCCGGTATAACTACACTGATACTAACCTGACTGGGAAGTGGCATCTCATTATTGTTCCCATGTGTCCTCTACTGATATAGGCATGGGGGTGTTGTTTCTTTACAGCAGAGTGGGCTTAAAGTCATGACCCTTCATTGGGCTTCCTTTGATACCACCTTATCAAAAAGGGGAAGGAGCAGAGCAGAAGTTGTGCCTTGTTACTCTTGGGTGGGGATGGATATCCAGTCTCCCTATGTGATTACCACTGATAGGCAGGGGAGGGAACTCCTTACTGCACAGTGGGGGATAAAAGTTCCAGCCTCTCACTTGCCCTTTTCTGTTACACCCAAGCCGAGTGAGATTTTTTTCAGTGAAGTTTGGCTATAGTAGAGCTGTTATCTAAAAATTTATTGTCTTGCTAGCTGTCATGTCCTAGACCTTTGACTACAGGTCTAAGATTTTCTTGGTATTTTTCTATTTCGTATCACTTGGTATTTCTGGACTTCTGACTTCTTCAATATTCAGTTTGGGATGTATGAGGCAAAAACAAAACCCAGGAAACTCAGTGCCACATAGTTCTTTGGGATCAAGGTCCTTAGCTGTTCTACCTTCTTCTTTTCGCCTTTCAGAGTATTTTTATATTGTTTTATATTCTTTAGTTGTACCTGGAGGGAAGAATATGGAAAAGCAGGTCCACTCTCTTTCTAGAAGCAGAAGTCCTGCTCAAATAGAATAGAATAAACAGAGACTCAGGGACATGTGGGACTATAAATATATAGTATAATGTGTCATCAGAGTCCCAGGAAGAGAGGAGAAAAGAAATGGGGCTGGAAAAGTATTTGAAGAAATAATGGCACAAAAATTCTTAAGTTTGGCAAAAAACTTAAGCCTACAGATACTGGAACTCCAAGAAATCCATGTCAAACACATCATAATCAAACTTATGGAAACTAAAAAAAATTTAAAATCTTGAAAACGACAAGTGGGAAATTACACCATACCTATAAGGTGAAAAAAGCTATTCAAATGGCAGTGGATTTCTCAACAAAAATCCTGGCATCCAGATGAAAGTGGCATAATATTTTTTAAATGCTGAAAGAAAAGAAACGTCAACCCAGAATTTCCTAACAATAGAAACTATATTTCAGTGATAAAGAGGAAAGTATAACATTCTCAGATGAAGAAAAGTTAAGAGAATCTTTTATCAGCAGACTTATCCAAAAGAATGACTAAAGAAAGTTCTCCAAAGAGCAAATAAATGATTAAAGAAGGAAACTTGTGTTAACAGGAAGAAACACAGAAAGAGCAAACCTGCAGGTAAATACAATATATTTTCCTTCTCTTGAGTTTTCTAAATTATCATTAATCATTGAAGCAAAAATATAACCTAGTCTAACATGATTCTTAACGTATTTTGAGGAAATATTTAAAACAATTACATCATAAATGGAAAAGAATAAAATTACTTAAAGGAAGAGGAGGTTTCTAAAGTTAACTGGAACTGGTAAAAAGTTGATACCAGTAGACTTTGAGAATACCTTAGACTACAAAGGCATGTATATGTAATACAACACTCAGAGCAATCAAGAATATAGTTATACACAGAGATAAACTGGAAAACATTAATTATAAATCAAAATAAAATTCTAAAAAGTGTTCAAATACACAAAGGCAGGAAAAAGAACAGAGAGAAAAAACACAAACAGAAAACAAAAAAGATTATGTCAGATGTAAGCCCTAACATAGCAATACTTACATTAGATGTAAGTCATCTAAATACATTGATTAAAAGACAGAGATTGGCAGATCACATTAAAAAGTAAAGAAAATACACAACAACATGCTGATTATAAGAAACTCACATTAAATATAATAAAATAGGTGGTACACAGAACAAAAGTAAAAAGATGACAAAAAATATTATAAGCAAGCATTAAAACAAAGAAAGCAGCTGTAGATAAAATAACATAAACTTAATAGCAAAGTAAATTACAAGGGATAGAGATTGACATTACATAACCACAAAACTGTCAGACCACCAATAGCAATCCTGAATGTATGCAACAAACAACAGAGTTGCAAATATGTGAGGCAATAATTGTTATATACTAAAGGAGAAACATTAAAGTTTACGACTATAGTAGAAGACTTTAACTCCTTTCTCTCAGTAAATGAACAAAATAAACAGAAAATCAGCAAGGACATAAAAGAATTCACCTTCATCAACCAACACGATCTAATTGATATTTATAGAGCACTCCACTTAACAAAAGCAGAATCCATTCTTTTCAAGCACCCAAGTATTATGTACCAAAATAACCATAAGCTGTGTCACAAAACAAGCCTTAACAAAGTTAAATGAACTGAAATCATAGAGTGTGTTCTCTGTCCACAATGTAATCAATCTAGACACCAGTAATAGAAAGACAGAAAAACCTCCATACCTTGGAACTAAACAACAAACTTCTAAATAATCTATGGGTTATCAGGACATCTCAATGAAAATTTAAAAAAAAATCACTCTGAATTGAAAGTAAATTAAAATATATATCAAAACTGAAAGGCAAATTTATAATGCTGAAAGCTTACGTTAGAAAAGAGGAAATTTCTTAAAGCAATAATCTCAGCTCCAACATGAAGAAACTAGCAAAAAGAAGAGTAAAATAATGCGAAACAAGTAAAAGTAAGGAAATAATAAAATAAGAGCAGATATCAGTGAAATTGAAAACAGAGATACTGTGGGGACCCAGGGTCCCCCCTAAGTCTTCAGCATGTAGTTGCCTGCACGACCTAGACATAAGTTAAAGGTTAATGACCCTCCCTGGATGGGACAGAATTATAGATGTTATTGTAAACTATAATCTTCCCAAAGTTGTAAATGTCCTTGGTAAAGGTCCTTCCTATGAGCGAGCATAGTGAAAATGTTACCACACCCTATGTGTATGCTTCATGTGGCCCTAGCCAGGAACTCTGTTCTCAGATATGGAATATCCTTGTTCTGAAATCCGTTATATATCATTTTCTCATCTCTGTGGAATGCTAAGTTCATTCGTTCTTTGACAGGCTGCCATCAAATAATCTCTCCTGTTCCTAATTCCCAATAAATCTTATGCCTGATTAAATGTGTTTTCTTTGTTCTTGTAGCCATACCAACTCATGCCCTGTAGGAGTTGGGTTGTAACAGATACAGTGGAGAAGATGAATGAAATAAAGAGTTGATTTTTTAAAAGATCAATGAAACTAACAAATTTATAGCAAAACTGACAAAAATGAGGACACAAATTGCCAATATCAGGAATGAACAAAACAGAGGATATTGCTACAGGTTCAGTAGTAGTCAGAAGGATAATAAGGGGATATTATGAACAACTCTACACACATTATTTTCCACAAATCAACAATATGGGCCAATTTTTCAAAGTCCCCAATGACTAGAGGTCACCCAATATGAAATAGGTTAATTTGATTATCCATATCAATATTGAGGATATTGAACTAGTAATTTAGAAATTTCTGTAAAGTAATCTTGAGGCCCAGATGGTTTAACTGGAGAATTTTACCAGGCATTTAAAGAATTCACACAAATTCTAGAAAATCAATTCCAGAAAATAGAAGAGGAAGAAACACTTTCCAATTAATTTTATGAAGTTCATATTACCTTGATGCCAAAATTAGACAACAACGATATAGAAATATTTAGACCAATATTTCTTACTAATACAGAACCAAAACTCCTTAACAAAGTATTAGCCCATAAAAGTTAGCAATATATAAAAGGAATCATACATCATGCCATAATTCAAAATGTACTCATAATAAAAAATTTATCTGAAAACTAGGACTGGAGGGGAACTCTTTCAACTTGATAAAGTTCTCCTATAAAAAATATGCAGCCAAATAATACTTAATAGTGAAAAACTGAATTCTTTTCCCCTAAGATCAGGAACAATGAAATGAAGTCCACTCTCATCACAGGTATTCAACATTTGTACTGAAATCCTAGCCAGTGCAATAAGGAAGAAAATAAAATGAAAGGCATATGGCTCAGGAAGAAAGAAGGAAAACTGTTCCTATTTTTATATGACATGATTGTTCATAAAAGATCCCAAGGAATATAAAACATCCAAAAATCCTCAAACTAAGTGCTTTCCTCAAGGTCATATGACACAAAAATTATAGTTATTTATACATTAGCAATGAACATGTGGAAATGATGTTAATGAAAGAATTAATCACTAGCAATAACTGCTATACAAAAAATATGAAATAAAATCTTTCAGGTAGAAGTAAAAAGTTATCAGATGGAAATATGGATCTACAAAAGGAATAAAGAACACCAGAACTGGTAACTACATGTAGAAAACATAAGATTTTTTCTTATTATTTAAATCTCTTTATGAGATATTTTGCTGTTTAAACAAAAATACCAACAATTCAGTTTAAGGTTTATGACATTTGTAAAAGTAAAATGTGTGACAACCATAGCAGAAAAGTCAATAGGTAAGAAATAGCTATAGACTACTGTGTGTCTTTTTAATACAATAAAATGTGCTATAATATATATTACATATATATAATTCACATAAACACAAACATACATACTTGAAGGTAGTTTATGCTGATACACATATATACTTGAAGGTAGACTGTGATAAATTAGAGATATATACTAAAACCTTAAACTAACCACTAAAATAACTAAACAGAATTAAATCTATTAATTCAAAGGAGGAGATAAAATAAAATAAAAAAAAATCAAATAATGTAAAAGAAGACAGAAGGGGATGAGAAAAACAAGAACAGATGGGAAAATAAATTGCAAATGAAAGATTCAAACATAACCATATCAATAATTATATTAAATGCAAATTGTCAAAAAAAACTTAAAAGGCAGAGGTTTTTAGATTGAATAAAAATGTATGACCGAAATACATGATGAACCAAAGAAATATATGTGGAAGATAAAGACATAAAGAGGTTAAATGTAATAAGATCAAGAATTTGACACCATGTTTTCTTTGCCTCCATAAGAAATTACTAAAAAAAATACTGGCTCAAACATTTATTATCTCACAGATTCTGTGAATTAGAAACCAGTGGCTCAACTGCCTTGTCTGTTTAGAGTCTCACAAAGCTGAAATCAATATGTCAGCAGGACTGTGCTCTTAATAGAGGCTCTGGGGAAAAATCTGCTTCCAAGCTCCAATCAGCAGGTTGGAAAGATTCACTTCCTCCTCATGGTTAGGTGGCCTCCCAAATATTCAAGTTATCAATAAGGTGTTGATCTTTTTCATACTTCAAATCTCTGACTTTCTGTCTTCCTCTTCTGTTTTTAAAGGTTCCTGTGATTATTAGGCCTACTGAAATAGCCCAGGATAAGCCCCCCGCCTTACAGCCACCTGATTAAGAACAGTAATTACATTTGCAAAGTACCTTTTGGTATGTGATATAACAGAACCAAAGGGATAATACCAGGGGCAGAGAGCAAAAGATCCAAAATTTGCCTAACACATCATATTAATGACATTAGTTTACAAAGCTGAAATGGCTATATTAAAACAAGGAAAAACACAGATTTAAGAGGAAAGAATAGTATCAGAATAAAAGGAGGTCATTTCATGATGACAAAGGAGCCAATTAATCAAGAGGCTATAGCAATACTCATACTTATGTCCCTAGTAACAACACTTCAAATTACATGAAGCAAAAATTGATAGAGGTACAAGGATCCAAAATTGTAGTTGAAGATTTCAATACCACCCCCACAATAATTAATAGAACAATAGGAAGAAAATCAGTGAGGATATAAAAACTCGATGAATTTGCTTTACCTACTTGATACATATAGAACCCTCCACACCAAAAATGCAGAATATATATCCTTTTCATGTGTACACAGAACAATTACTAAGGTAAATATAATCAAGTCATATAAAAACTGTTCTCTGTTCACTATGGAATTAAATTAGGAATTAATAGAGAGATGTCTTGAAACTCCCCAAAATTTGAAAAACAAATAATATATTTCTAAATAACTCATGGTACAAAAAATCAAAAGCAAATGAGAATATATTCTTCATTAAATGACAATGAAAACACAACTTATTAAATGTTGGGATGCCACTAAAGTGGTACTTTTTAAAAAAATTTCTTATTTTTTTAAAATTTAAAAATTTAAAAAAATGAGGTCCCCATATACCCCCCCCTTCACCCCACTCCTCCTATAACAACAACCTTCTCCATCATCATGGGACATTCACTGCACTTGGTGAATACATCTCTGAGCACTGCTGCACCACATGGTCAATGGTCCACATTAAAGTTTACACTCACAGTTGTAGGTACTCTTGGCTCCCTAGTGTGGTGTTTGACTCTTTACCTCCCTGTTAGCTGTTTGGGGTAAGTCCAATAAACCAGATGGTATGAGTTGCAAGTCTGTTGAGGCTCAGGGCCTGGCTATCACATGGAGAGTCCAGAGATTCAGGTCCCCTGAGTATACACTAAACCCCAGCGCCAACCACAGGTCTGATAAAAGTGACAGGAGAAGCTTGTGAACAAAGATCACATCTGAGTCCAATTCCATCACACTCAGGAACACAAACTCCAAAGTAAGGCCAACTGACATGGCACTGAAGTCCATCTGCCATGACCATAGAACAGAGGCCCTGAATTATATATTAGGGGATCTAGGCATCAAAGACATATATAGAAAGCACTTAAAAAATTTAACAAAACCAGAAGCTGGTTCTTTGAGAAGATTAATAAAATTGACAAACCCTTAGCTAGACTAACAAAGAAAAAAGAGAGAAGATACAAATAAATATAATAAGAAATGCAGAAAGGGATATCACCACCAATGCCACAGAATTAGAGTATCATAAAAAGATTCTTTGAAAAATTGTATGCCAACAAGATGGATAACTTAGATGAAATGGACAAATTTCTAGAAACACACAAGCAGCTTACACTGATGAAAGAAGAAACCGATGAACTCAATAGACCAATCACAAGTAATGAGATTGAATGAGTTATCAAAAACCTCCCAACTAAGAAGAGCCCAGGAATAGATGGCTTCACAGGTGAGTTCAACCAATCATTTGGGAAAGAACTAACACCAATCCTGCTTAAACTCTTCCAAAAAATAGAAGTGGATGGAACATTGCCTAACTCATTCTATGATGCTAACATCGCCCTAATACCAAATCCACATAAAGACATCACAAGACAGGAAAACTACAATCTCTCTAAAGAACCTGGATGCTAAAATCCTCAAAATACTTGCTAATCATATCCAACAATACATCAAATAAATTATACACCATGATCAAGAGTGTTTCATCCCTGGTATGCAAGGATTGTTCAACATAAGAAAAGTCATCAGTGTAATACATCATATTAACAGATTGACAGAAAAAAATATCACATGATCATTTCTATTGATGGAGAAAAAGCATTTGACAAAATATAGCACACTTTCCTGATAAAACTTCTTTAAAAGATAGGAATAGAAGGAAACTTCCTCAACATGATAAAGGGTAAATATGAAAAACCACAGCTAATATCATATTCAATGGAAAAATCCTAAAAGATTTCCCTCTAAGATCTGGAGCAAGACAAGGATGCCCACTGTCACTGCTGTTATTTAACATTGTGTTAGAAGTACTTGTTTGAGCTCTTAGACAAGAAAAAGGTAAAAAAGGCAACCAAATTGGAAAGGAAGAAGTAACATTTTCACTACTGGATGATGACATGATCCTATACATAGAAAATCCTCAGAAATCTACAACAAAGCTTCTAGAGCTGATAAATGATTTAAGTAAAGTGGCAGGATATAAGATTGACAGCAAAAATCGGTAGCATTTCTGCACACCAATAATGAACAATCTGAGGTGGAAATCAAGAAAAAAATCCATTTACATTAGCAACTAATACAATCAAATACCTACATTTGAACAACAAGGAGGTTTTCAGGAGATAACTCATGGGGCCTTGTCTTGGCAGGTGGAGATCCACACAATAACTGAAAGAATATTGAATGCCCATCCTGGGGAGTTCTGCTACATTTTCTAATAGGATGGCAAGAATCCCCCAGCTACAAGGACAGTGCCTAGTCAAGGAAGAGAGGCTATTACACCCGGCCCTTGATACAGATGATTGTACATATGAACCTTTTCTTGTGAAATTGAAATTTAGCATAGTATTATCATATTGCATAAGAGTTATCTCCTGAAAGCCTCCTTGTTGTTCAAATGTAGCCTCTCTCTAAGCCAAACTCAGCATATAAAAGCACTACCTTCCCCATTCCCCAGCATGGGATATTAATCCCAGGGATGAGCCTCCCTGGCACCAAGGGATTATTACCAAGTGCCAACCAGCAATGTATCTAGAAAAAGACCTTGACCAAATGGGGGAAATGGTAAATACAAATAAGTTTTTATGGCTAAGTGATTTCAAAGCTTATGCTTGTCTCAGCAGGATCTCATTGACTTTCACAATAAACAATGCTTCAAATAGCAGGTCCATGAAGACTCTAGAGACATCTAGATACTATAAACTGGGCAGAGAAGCTCAGGAATTTGCACCATGTCAGTGGGCCTTACTTTGGAATTTATGCTCCCCAGTGTAACAGAGTGAGACTCATTATAGTTTCCCTACTCATGGCTCTTCAGCTGCTCTTATTTTAACCTACATTTAGCACTATACTTTTAAATATATGTCCCAGGAACTTAAATCTTCAGTCTGTCCATATGCCAGTTGAGCCCTGAATCTCACCCAGGGCAACTAACAAGGAGATGATGATGGACAATGCCCATCCCAAGGACCAGAGAGTGTCTACAACTGCAAGCAAGATAGTTCCATCCATCTGCCCCATGGGATCTAAGCCACTCTCAGTTACAAAGAGAGTGGGCACACCATCCCCAAATCCTCAAGTTTGGGGAATAAACAATGGACTAAAGTAGACTTATTATTATATAATAAACATTATTATTTTAACAATGGAAGAACTTTTATCATTGATATAAAGGCAGTGGCCACCATAATTCTTCGGGGAGGGAGAGGGAAGAATAGGTACAATATGGGGGCATTTTCAGGACATTAGAATTGTCCTGCATGACATTGCAATGACAGAATATAAGCCATTATATATTTTGTCATAATGTACAAAATTATGCAGTACAGAGTGTAAATTATAATGTAAACTATAGATCACAGTTAGTAGCAATGCTTTGATATGTGTTCATTAATTGTAACAAATGTACCACACTAAAGAAGGATGACACTAATGAAGGATGGGAAGTATGGAATGGGGAGGAGGTGGGACCTATAGGAATCCCCTATATTTTTATGTAACATTTATGTAATCTAAAGCTTCTTTAAAAATAAAAATACAAAAATGATAAAAATTTAAAGAAACCAAAATGAATAGGGAAAAAAGAGGTGAATGGATAAACACATTGTATATCCATACAGTGGCACTTTCAACAGAAATAAGAATAAACTAATTATTGGATTAACTGAAACATGGATAAATCTATAAATAAATATGCTAAATTTATTAAGCCAGACAAAAGAGCATATATTATATGATTCCATGTACATAATATCTAGAAATGCAAACTAATCTATAATGGACAAAAGGAGATCAATGATTGCCTTGGGGAAGCTTAGGAGGCAGGGAGAGTCACAGGAGTGAAGGATCACAGAGTTCATATGGGACTTTTAGGGATGATGGATATGAGTTCATTATCTCAACTGTGGTGATAGTTTTTCAGGTGTATACATGAACCAAAATTTATCAACTCATGCACTGTAAATTATGTGCACCTCATCACATGTTTATTATATCTTAATAAAGCTTTAACAAAAAATGTAAACTATTTATATAGAATTACATGCATGTATATACATTTACACCATGTAGTTTCTAAATGAAAAGGATAAATTGTATTTGGTTTACAATGAATTCAGCTAGTTTTAACTTGGTCTAATAAAAAGTTAATTTAAGGAAAATAATTTTAAAAATTCAGACACCAGCTTGTGTGGTAGACTGAATAATGTACCACAAATAAAAACATGTTTTTAATCTTAATCTGCATTCATGTGGAGGTGAACACATTTGCATATGTTATCTTTAGTAAATGTTTAGCCAACTTTGTCAGAGTGAGCTGTATTCTAAACTATCTGGAGCCTTATAAGGACAAGTCACCATTCATTACCAAAACTTATCCACATCCCTAACAGAAACTCTGTACCAATTAAGCATGGTATCATCACATTGTGAATGTATTTAACACCACTAGATATTATACTTTAAAGTGGTTAAGTGATTAATTCTAGACTGTATATGTGTCTCCAGAAAATAAATAGGTAAGTAAATAAATAATTGAATAAACAAAGAAACTCACAGAAGTGTACAACACCAATAGTGTACCCTAATGGACTGTAATTAATAACATAATTTTAATAATTATGATATCACTGCTTCTTCTGTTGTAACAAAGGTACTGCACTGATGCAAAATGTTTATAATAAGGGAAATGTGTGTGTATGTTGGGGGAGGATGATTATTCTGTAAATCTGCAACTGCTCTACTAGAGAGAGAGAGACAGAGACAGAGACAGAGAGAGAAGTCATCGAAGGCTAGAGAGAAGAAACTGGATTCAGAGGAAATCAAAAGGACCAAGGCAAGGAGCGAGAGATTGCCTGTCGAGAGATTGCCTGTGACAGGAGCAGAGATACAAGTGACAGGATACTAAGGATGATGGCAAATCAGCCCAAGAACACTACAGACTTACAGACTTGAGGAGGAAAGCATAGTATGGCCAACACCTTGACTTTAGATTTCTAGTCTTCAAAACCATGGGATAATAAATGCTTGCTGTTTTAGACAACCATAGTGTGATATTTGTCATAGCAACTGGCAAACTAAATAGCTACTATTTCCTTTAAAGTCTAATAAAGAAGTAATGTTACTGTATTTTTGTTGCTTTATTTTACTTTATTTTCTTCAATTTATCAGTCCTATCACTGCTAAATGTACTAACTTAATGTTGGTTGGATTTGAAATATTATTTTCAAAAAGTTTCCATACTATTTTACTAATGAGATAATTAACTTGGATTTCTTTTTTTTTTTTTTTGGTTGATCTCTCAGCTATGGCTGAATAACAAATAAAGTTTAATATTCAATGTTAATATTTTAACAATGCTCTCTTGATTTAATTTCATATAAATTTCCTAAAATTCACAATGACATATTAATGAATATACTGGTGCGTTCTTGCTGTATTTGTTATTTGGTATAGTGATTGAAATCTCACCTTAATGTGTTTTTTTTTTTTTTTTAATTTTTTTATTTTTTATTGACTTTGTAATAATATTACATTAAAAATATATATGTGAGGTCCCATTCAACCCCACCCCCCCATCCCCCCTCTCCCCCCCCCAACAACACTCGTTCCCATCATCATGACACATCCATTGGATTTGGTAAGTACATCTTTGGGCACCTCTGCACCTCATAGACAATGGTTCACATCATGGCCCATACTCTCCTCTATTCCATCAAGTGGGCCCTGTGAGGATTTACAATGTCCGGTGATTACCTCTGAAGCACCATCCAGGGCAGCTCCATGTCCCAAAGACGCCTCCACCTCTCATCTCTTCCTGCCTTTCCCCATACCCTTTGTCCATTATGTCCACTTTTCCCAATCCAATGCCATCTCTTCTATGTGGACATTGGATTGGTTGTGTCCATTGCACCTCTATGTCAAGAGGAGGGTCAGATTCCACCTGGATGCTGGATGCAATCCTCCCATTTTCAGTTGTAATCACTCTAGGCTCCATGGTGTGGTGGTTGTCCTTCTTCAACTCCATCTTAGCTGAGTGTGGTAAGTCCAATAAATCAGATTGTAGGTGCTGGAGTCTGTTGAGGCTCAGGATCTGGCTATCACATTGTCAGTCCAGAGATTCAAATCCCCTAAATATATCTTAAACCCCAACATTAACAACTTGGATTTCTTAATATTTTAGGGAAATAAAAGACTTTCTGCATTTATTTTAGTAGTGTGAATTTACAAGAGTCTCTAAAGATCACCAACAGAAATGATTTCTATATAGAGCATTAAATATTTCTTCTTACATATCTGAATAAGGAAAAGAAATTTAAGTTCTAAGTTCTAAAAACTGTACCACAAAAACTGCATGCCATTCACCGAGGCTCCTTAGGCAGACTCATGATAAACATCCTTAAATTTTCTGGAAAAATTTTTGTTTTCTATCAAGAGTTCAAGTATCACTAAGATTATCTGTAATTTTTACCTCACTTTGTAAAGTTTAGGCTAAAATAAAAAATGCTTTGGCATAAATTTAGAAGCCAGTAAATCAGGAAGAATGGCCTTACACTCAACTTTATCATTTATGCCAGAAAATTCTTCCACTTTGTTTGTTAAGCATTTTTTTTTCAGAATGAAATCTTTCAAAATATCACAGTGAGGATGATTATAGAAATTACTTTTAAACACAGTAGTCATTGAGTCATCAAATATTCATTTGAGTGTTCAATGTGGACCAGGCATTTTACTAGGTACTGGGGCACAAGGGTCAGCAAAACCATGATCATGTGTTTCATGGAATTAACAGTGCAGTAAAAGAATATAGATTAAATGATTATTTTCTCATACTAAGTATGGGAAATGAAATTAATGAAAAGAATCTCTTGATAAATTTTAGACTAGAGATTTACATTTTAACAAACTAGTAAAAAAAGTACACTAGAAAATCAGAATAAATTTAAAAATTTTTGAAAAATAATGGAAGCTCTATCAAGCTAGGAAAGAAAACTGAGCTAGGATTTGGAAAAGAAGAAAGCCCAGAGGAGGTACCACTATTCACTGAGGATATTTGCTGATTCCTGCAAGGGTTGCTAAGAGGAAATTTTGCCAGCTTCTCCTGGCTAAGGCACAGATTTTCAAAGTCCACCAAGAATAGGTCCCTGTTGAACCTTCTCGCCTTTGGATTTGGATATCAAAGGTTACTCTCCGGGAATCAGACATAACCAGAAGTAGACAAATCTTCACAGGGCTAGTGACTAACCATTCAGTCACAGCCCTGATATTAGATTAAGGTGATCTAAGATCGCTACTACCCCAGGCATGTTACAGTCGCAAATGTAAATCCTCTATGGGGGAAGACAAAATCATCTTAGGCCCCAACATATTTCTACAAAATATTTTCCTATAAAAAGGTTGACATATATTAAAAACAATCAGACAACAAGGAGACAAACAAGAATCAATAGAAATAACCAACAATAGAAATAAATCCATAGGTGTTTGGAGTCAACATATAAAATTTAAAATAAATGTTTTAACCATGTTCAAAAAATAAAATAAATGATTAAGAATTTTGTGAAAGAAACAGAAACTTTAAAAAAAGAACAGAACAGATTTGAAAAGAACCAAATAAAAAATCTGGGACTGAAAAAATATTGACTTAACTTAAGAACACAAAGGACATATGTAACAGAAGATTACACACAATTCAAATGAAAATTAGTTAACTGAAAAGAAAGGCAGATGCAAATATAGCAATTAATGAAGCAATCATTTTTCCCATTTATTTAATTTTGGTCTATCAATTCTCACTGTGATGTAAATTCCCTGATTCTCAGTATTATTCCTTGCTTACTGTGGTCTCACCAGTGCTTAGCAAAACTCCTAGCATATAGTGTATGTTCATTAAATATTTCTTGAATGAATTATTTGTTCTATTTGTTTCTATAATCATGGCCACTGTGATACTTTTGATAGGATGATCAGTGATTAAATATGATTGACTATACTGAAAGAATTTTCTAGAATGATTCTTAAGTGAATGATGGGGATAAAGACATTTTAAAAAGAAGTAAGATTATTGGGCTTGGCCAAAAGAAAAATAAAAAGCAATAGAGCTATTATTATTCAGAAGTAATATAATAGTGGAAGAATGATATCTGCAACCATAAATGTCAATACACCAAAATTAAATTAATATAACTATACTAGAAATAAACACATAGAAAATGGAAAGAGATAACATTTATGATAGCATCAAAATATAAAATACCTGTGAGAAAATCTAAAAGTAGATGTGCAGTCTTCTCAAAAGAAAAAAAATTATAAAGATGGAAGGGAATTCAATTTGGGATATGTCATATTCTTGGATTTAACGAGTATATTACAAAATGTCAGTTTTCTCCTAAGAGACCTAGAGAACAAATGTAATTCCTATCTAAAGCCCAGCAGAATATTATGTGGAAATTTAACAAGCGTATTCTAAAACATATACGAATTCAAGGAGCCAAGAAGAGTCAAGGCACTCTTGTGAAAAATTAATGTGATAGAATAAATTCTCATCTTTATATCAAGATTTTATATAAAGCTACAATATTTAAGAGAGAGTATTTTGGTAGAAGAGTAAACAGACCAATGGAATTACATGGAAAGCCCAGAAACCAACAGCATCCTCTCCACCACCACCAGGTTAGGCAAAGAAAAATGTCTCCAGATATTGAGAAATGTCCCCTGGGATGCAAAATGGCTCAGTTGAGAACTACTGTTCTCAGAGATAATGTAGGGCAATACTCATTACTCGAGAGTAAAGAAAGGCTTCTTAACACAAAATACACTAACCAAATGTAAAACTGTTTAATTAATTTACATTAAAATTTAAGAAATTGTGTTCATTCAAAGACATCACTAGGAGAATGAAAATACAAGCCATAGAATAGGAGAAAATAATAGTGATAGAACTGGCAAGGGGTTCACAACTGGGTTTTATAAAGCACTACTACAAATCCATAAGAAAAGACAAAGATGAAATAGAAACAGATCAAGAGACTCACAAAACAAAGATATTTCAATGGCCAAGAAAAATGCAAAAAGATGCTAACATTACTTGTAATAAGGAAATGCAAATAAAACCACAAGGAAATTCTGCAACATATGCACCAGAAATGGCAAAGCTTTTGAAGAAAGAGTAAGTGAGGATGCACATCAGGAGTTAGCAAACTTTTCTGTAAAGGGATGGATACTGAGTATTTTAGGCTTTGCAGGCTATATGGTCTGTTTTGCAAGCACTCCGCTCTACTATTTGGAGCATTAAAGCAGCCACTGATAATGGGTCACTGAACAGGCATAATTGTGTTCTAATAAAACCTTATTTTTATATATAGGTGGTGGGCTGGATTTGACCCACAGGCTGTAGTTTGAATTTGCATACTTCTGATATAGAGTCAGAATGCTCATATATTGCTGGTAGGAGTGTAAATTGGTACAAGAACTTTGGAAAAACATCTGTCATTATCTTCTAAAATAGAATTAGTGTATCTGTACTGCAGAAGGTTCACACTTAGGTTTATATACTCCCCAGAAATATAAGTGAATAAATACTGTGAAATATGTACAAGAAGTTAATTGCACTATTTTTTGGTTATAGAAATGAAAAGGAATATCTTTAACACTTATTGATAATATATGGGACACATATTTTAATAAATTAAAAATGTGATATTTTAGATCAACAAAAGAAAAGAATGGACCAATGGGTTCAATCAAATAAATGTTACTGTATTTGAAAGAAGTCAGACAGAAAAGAGAATTTACTATAAGAATCGATTAACATAAAGTTTTTAGAACTTATACAAATATGCCTCGCAAATCCACAGAGCTTAGCATTGTTTGCTTTGGTTATAAAAGTATTAAGAAATAAGAATAAGTATTACCATACAATTTAGGATAATGGTGTAATAATTGGGAGAAGGCATATGCAGAGGGTTCTGGGATCTAGCTATCATCTATTTTCTTTTTTCCTTTTATTACAGAAGTGCGGTTACAGAACAATCATGCATAAAACACAGGATTCTCATATAACATCCCATTGTCAACATCTTGCATTGGTATGGAATATTTGTGGCAATCGACCACTTTTATAATTGTACTTTTAACTATAGTCAAGGGTTTAACTTAGGGTTCACTGAATAGTTTAGTCCCAGGGATTTTTAAAAAGTTTTTTACTCTGTTACCATATATATCATCTAATATTTCACCTTATAATCACATTCAGAAATAAAATTTCAGTGCTGTAAACAACATTTAATAATATTCACAATGTTGTGCTCCCATCATATAATCCATTACCAAAACATTTCAAGTAGTAACTCTGTTCATTTTAAGCATTAATTTCTCATTACCTGGTAGCCTATATACGTGGTGAGCTAGCCCACAGGAATGCTGACCTGTGCAGAGTGCTGCCCCATGCAGGAATGCTGCCCCTCTCAGGAGTGCTGGCCCACACAGAGAGCTGACACAGCAAGATGATGCAACAAAAAGAGACACAGAGGAGAGACAATAAGAGATGCAGCAGATCAGGGAGCTGAGGGGGTGTAAGAGAATGATCACCTCTCTCCCACTCTGGAATGTTTCAGGATCAGTTCTGGAGCCGCCTAATAAGAATACAAACAGACATAGAACACACAGCAAATGGACACAGAGAGCAGACAATAGAGGGGAGGGGAGAAATAAATAAATGTAAAAAAAAAAAAACCACAGTGAGATACCATTTCACACTCATTAGAATGGCTGCTATTAGAAAAATGATAACAAAACAAGTGTTGGAGAGGATGTAGAGAAATGGGAACACATTCATTGCTGGTGGCAATGTAAAATGGTGCAGATGCTATGGAAGACAGTTTAGTGGTTCCTCAGGAAGTATAGAACTACTATATGATCTGGCAAAACCACTACTTGATATATACACAAATAATTGAGAGCAGGGACTTGATCAGATACCTGTACACTGATGTTCATAGCAGCATTATTCACAATTGTTAAAAGATGGCAGCAACCCAAGTGTCCATTAACCAATGAAAGGATAAAGAAAATGTGGTATATACATAAAAAGGAATATTATTTAGCTGTGAAAAAGGAATGAAGTCCTGATATATGCAACAGCATGGATGAACCTTGATGACATTGTCTTGAGTGAAATAAGCCAGAAACAAGACAAGTACATTCTACTTGGATGGTGATAAGACAGACTTGCTTTGTGAGGAACTGAGTATATATTTTTGTTTTTTGTGCTTTTCTGTTTGAGTGCTATAATTTAAAACAGAATTAGTTTTTCCAAAATATTAAATGGAATTATAGGATTACCTTATCTTTTGAGAAAGAGAAATGGCTATGAATATCATATAAGTCTCACTTGGAGTAAAACACATACCCAAATTAGGAAGCTGCCTCCCTTGCAGGGATATTGAGCACTGTAGCCTGAGCTCAAGCTAGGTCAAATTCACAGCAGGCCAAGTATTTCTATTCTATGACTACATCAGGCCAGCTAACAGAACCTTACATTTTCCCAATTTTCCACCCTTACTATGCCTTTTGCTCAGTGTTGTGCCAGAGAACGCTGAAATGTTGGCATTTCTCTAATTTCAGTGGTTTTCAACTCTGGCTGCATAAAAAAATTAATGGGCAACTTACAAAAGGAAAAAACAAACAAACAAAAACAGAAATGAAAAACCTCCAGGGCTTGTATCTAGCTCAGACTGATTAAATCAGACTCTCTTGGGTGTGGCACAGGTAATTTAAATTTCAGCAGGACGTTCTCCTGGGCAATAGGTTAGAAAACTACTGACCTGTCTGATGGTCCCCTCAGAAATATAAATGATTAAGTCAGAAGTCCTCAACTTGCCTGTGTTATCAATTAGGAGGGAAGAAAAAATTACTTGGTAAAGACCAATTTTTTTTCACATAGCCTCTAGTGTATTTTATCAAATATGAGAAGTCATAATTTTTGTAGTTTACAAAATTTTAAAATTCTCTATTTCTTTCCTTTCTGAATATTTAGCATTCAGTCATAGAAAATTAAAGGAAATGAATTCCCTGATTCTCATGCCAGCAATTTTTTATAAGTGTGAATCCAGCATGCTTTTAATACTCTTTGGTCCAATCTCATTTGTCAGACAATTTATATGAAGAGGAAACCAGTAATTGTGCCGAATACCAAAATCTGCTGTCCTTCCTCTAGTCCTTCCTCCTGCTTCACTAAGGAATTCCCAGTTACACTGATTCAGACAGATATTTCTTGAATGCTGTACTTGTTTGCCCCTGCTCCCTCTAACCTTGTCCTTGTTCTAATCTCTGAATACCTGCCCTTATGCCTCATGAGAGATTTCAACCATAAAGATAAATGGCTTCATCTGAGTTGAATTCCACAAGAAGGTTCTAGAGCAGGGGTTTGGTTTTTAACCTTTTTTTCCCCCATGGACCCCTTTGCCAGTCAGGTGAAAACCAAAGACCTTTACTAAGTCACACTATACTGTGTATTATTTAAAAAATACATCACACCCTCACCAACACATCCCCATAAGAATAATGCTTTTGTGAATTTCAATTCAAGCTCACCAACCCCTTGTTAAGAACCCCTGTAAGTCCTACAATCCTTATTGCTTGATGCCTCCTGTAGATTTGGTGGGGTCACTTGGCCCTGGAGGAAGCTAACCTAGGAAAAAGGCCCAAGGATCCCAAGTAAATGGCTCTCAACTCTTAGAGATTCCAAAGCTGCCAGGTGAGCCTCCAGTCATATCAAGACAGAAATCTGCTAGCCATGACCAACATCATAAACAGAAAAGTAGAGTCTAAAACACCAATACAGTCAAAAAATAAAGTCAAAAGAAATAGCTGTTGTTAATATTTTTCAGAAATTTGAAACAATCTGCCCAGAAAATTTTAAAAAGCTCTCCCCCTTAGAAGCACTCCCTCAATGGCACTGACTTAAATGATGAATTGTATTTATTTTTCTACTTTTCCATGCTTCACTTCTAAATCCTCAACCAGTAGGTTTGATTATATCTTTTCCATTTCATCCATTACCATTTTTGACACTCTAATTCAGATTCACATCTCACTTATATCTGTATAATTTTAAATTGCCTTTATATGGTGACATTCTCTACACCAATGGCAGATTTAATCACCCTAACACTCTCACATGCCCAAAACCTTTTAAGGGCTTTCCAAGGCCAAGAATCAGGTGACAGCTGAGAAATGGGTGTGAACTAGAAATCTGGTTCCTAATAATCTCCTCCTAACGTATTTTCCACATACCTTTCACCTCACCTCTGCAAAAATCTCTTCTCTGCTCTATCAACTTGTCTGTTTTCTGTTAACATACCTTAAGTTTTACACCTTGGTGCCTTTGGTCAAATGGAATCCTTCCTTTATCTCAGCCCACTTAAATTCTACCTGTAAGGTGGTATGTTGTCAAAAGGTAAATGGGAAAACAACCATGAGAAACTCCTGGGATTTGGGAATTTGGGCCAGATATCTGCATTTTAAATAAATGTATTGGGTGATTTTTAAGCACAAAAATTTTTTTGAGAACCTGGCTGTATAACAATATCAGGTCTTTCTTTTTCCAAAATAAAATGAGGAGTTCATATTCTGACTCTGCCACTTAAAAACAGTTTTGACATTGACAATTCATTAATCTTCCTAAGCAGTTTTCTGGTTTGAAAGGGATATAATAACACCTGTCTACCTGACATGCTTCTTATATAGATGAATGAAAAATTTTCATTAGAAAACTATTTGAAATGTACATACTCAATATCTTTTCTCTCATTCCAGCACATAGCCTAGTATTGTATAACAGACTGGTTCAATTCTTTGGATTCAAACCCTGGTTCCAATGCAAACCTGGCCACAATAAATAACCTATCTATGCCTCAGTATCTCAATCTATAAAACAGGGACAATAACAGTTCTATTATTAAGTGGGTGGCAGGTATGTAGTAAAAGCTCAGCAATTGTGAGCTATTATTAAGTCATTTTGTCATTACTGCTACTAGAGATCATTATTATTGGTAAGCACCGAATAATGTTTGAACTGAATTTTATCATAAAGTACTTTTGAAAAAACTAAATCACCATTAGTTTCAGAAATGTTAGTTATACTTATTTAAATTATAATGCAATCTATCCAAATTCTAAGTCAATGTCCTTGAAATTGCCAAGAACACAGTAAGTGTTAAAAACAGCATCACAGTTCCCCTTGGTACATATTTGGGATTATATTGAGGGATATGCTACATAATTATGAGAGCCATTGTAATATCATGAAATACTTTTAATAAAATGGTCAACTTTTCCTAGTCTATATAAGTGAAATTATTTTATAATACATTTCACTATTTATGTTATAACTTATTTGAAACCTAAAATTCTGATATTCTGATGACAAGTGATACTTCTCCATATGGAAACCTAAATGATGACTGTTTTAGAGTTAAGATAAGTTTAAACACTGAATTCATCTTTTTTTCTGTGCAAGTGTGCCATCATTGTGAGACACATCAACATCCATCTTGTCTTTAAGGCGAGCAACTTTCTGAGTTATCTTTGATTTCTTATACTCCTCCCACACGTAATTCTAATTCAACATTACGAACAGTTATTCTTTCCTTTCCATCTTTACAAATTCTTAACAATCTCGTGCCTGAATCACTGAAACATATTCCCTATCAGCAGCTCTGTCTCTAAACCTTCTCCCCTCTCATTAGGGTAAAATGATATGAGTGAATTCACATTTCTGATACACCATTATATTTCATAAAACTATTCCCCTTAAATCTCTCCACTAGTCAGTCAATACTTTTCCATCAAATCCAACCTCATTGCATTTCACTGCATCATTTTTGTCCAGTACATTCTCAGTCACTCTCTTTGTTCCAAAAATATTCTTCATGTCTTAGTATTATCTTTCCCTTTCTCATTATTTATTCTAGTATTGGCAATTTATTATTAAGTGTTCTTGTCCATGCATGGTCCGAATGGTGTATCGTACAAAGTATTGTGAGATACACATTGTGTTATTTAGAAAGGTAAAGTATTTCTAACCCTTTATGGGTAATAAGATAAAGTTTTATAGAGCTTATCAGTAGTACTTTCTGCACGCCCTGGGAGCACACTGGGGCATATTGCTAGGGGTTGAAATGTGTCCCCAAAAAGACATGCTCAAGTCCTAACCCTTGTACTATGAGTATAACCTTATTTGGAAATAGGATCTTTGAGGGTGTTATAGGTTAAGATGACACTAAACTAGATGAGAATGGGTCCTAACCCAATATGAATAGTGTCCTTATAAGAAAGAGAGGGTAGGGAAACCGGAATGAAGAAGGCCATGTTTCTTAATTTTCTAGTTCTACTGTAACAAAGCACCACAAAATTGTTTTCTTAAACAACAGAACTTTGTTGGCAGGACAGTGTTTCCTCTGAAGTTCACAGGGTTTTGGCAGTGGCTAGCAATCCATGAGGTTCTGTGGTTTGTAGCATAAAACTAATCTCCACCTCTGTCATCTGGCCATCTCTCTCTTTCTGCTCTGCCTCACTGTCTGTTTCCAAATGTCCTCTCTTTGTAAGGACACTAGTCATCCCGGATTAGGGCCCACCCTCATCCACTTTGTCCTCATCTTAACTAATCACATTTTCCAAGATCCTACTTCCAAATGGGGTCATATTCACAGGACCAGAGAATAGGACTTAAATATATCTTCTGGGGGAGGGGCACAATTCAACCCCTAACACATGGGGAGACAGAGAGAGAAGACGGCCATGTGATGGTGGAGACAAAGACTGAGGTATGCCCCAACCCATAAAATCCAGGATGGCTGGCCAGCACCAGCAGGTAGGAAAGACACAGGGACAGATGCTTCCCTACAGACTTCAGAAGCCTGTTTCTTCCAACATCTTGCTATAGACTTCTAACTTCCAGAACTGAGAAAATCTATTTCTTTTGTTTTAAGACACCTTGCTTATGGGACTTAGTTACAGCAACTCTTGGAAACTAAAACGTATATAAATGCAAAGTACTACAAAAGCTACACTAGAATATACTTGAAAGCAGAGATGTTGTCTGTTTTGTTTGCTGCTGTAGCCCCCAAATCTAGAGGCTTAGCATATAGCAATCACTTGATAAATTATATGTTGAATAGACTGAATGACTAAATCAAGGAGAACTCCTCAAGATCAATCCATACTTATTATACAGTGACTTTATACAGACATATGAAAATAGTCTCAGCATGAAATGCAACTATACCTATATGCAATGTTAACAACTACAATTCCACATTCTTCTACATTCGACATATCAAGGCAATAATCAAATGGAAAAAAAATCACTGATGTTGCTCTACCTAAAAGTGGAATAGGGACAATTACCTGAAAACAATGAAAGGAAAATTTAATTTTAAATACATATAAGTCATACACCCAGTGTCAGCTGTGGCTGCTATTAGAGACAGCATGAGTACATGAGCATCTTGCTTTTATTAGCTTTTTTTCTCTTTAGGAACACTAGAATGATACATTATGTGCTCACAACTGAATGAGGTAAATTTATGCATGTTAATATTGTTTTTTAATAGTTTATTTATTCCCCTCCCCCTTGCGGTTTGCTTGCTGTCTGCTCTCTGTGTCCATTCACTGTATGTTCTGTGTCTGCTTGTCTCCCTTTGTTGCGCCATCTTGCTGCACCAGCTCTCAGCGGGCATGGGCCATCAGCTGGCCATGGGCAAGCGCTGTCAGCTCTCCACAGGCGTGGGTCATCTTGCCTTCACAAGGAGGTCCTGGGACACCAACCCAGGGCCTCCTATATGGTAGACGGGAACCTAATCGATTGAGCCAAAGCTGCTTCCGTGTGTGTGTTAATATTTTGATATTGTTCTAGAAGTATATTAATTCTAGAACTATTAAGTTGTAACCATAAATAAACCATACACTGTTTAATAAAAAGTGAGGTGGACCTCAAAAAATGTCAAAAATGCTAATTTTTACAAATGACAATGAAAGTATTTCAAATGAAGTTTCTGTCTTGAATGACATGTGCCTGGGATTGGGTCTGGGTGGTGGTTCTGTGGGCAGAGGACAGTATGGACATCTGAATGGGCAGACTAAGCATAGTGAGAGCACCAGAACAGTGGGACACCCTGGTTTTTCAACTACTGAAGTAATCTTCCTCAGAAGATCAGATTTCTTCCAATTTCTTTGTACCAATTTTATGGTTAGCATTGTCTTTCTTTTTAAGTAATACTGAGGAGGTGATACATGTCATCTTTTAATGTTAGCAACTTTAAAGATCTTATTCTGGCCCTGGTTGGCTAGAGACTAGGGCTCAGATCTGACTGAGGTCAGGGCATGCAAGCCCACGTATTCACTCTTCCTCCTGACATCTACAAAGCCATGGCCAGAGAGAGCTTCTCTGTACTATCAAGCACTATATTCTGGGAGTATTTGCTATTAGGATGACATATTTAATTTTTTTTGACCATACAATATACTACCACTAAAGGAAGGCATGAAAAAGACTGACAAAAGAGAAAGAAAAAGCATAATTTTTAAAACTCCCTTCCCACACCAATAGAATTATAAAAGCTGGAGAGGACATAACCCGTCATTTTATAGATGACCTCATAGACTTCAATTTCTTCATATGATTTTTCCAAAGACATTTTTGCACAGTAAAGTATAAGGCTAATAAAGCAAATATAAGGAGGAAATACATGCATTGAAGGCATGCCACTCAAAGTATTAAATGATGTGAGTATTATGCCCAGAACATAACAACTAGGTCGCTGTAGACAATTTTTGGTGCATGGGCCCCAAGTATGCTGGGTAACATCATGAAATGTAGATTCAACAAGCCTAAGTTTCAATTCTTTCTCTGTTGCCTACAAATTGGCTAATCTTTGTCAACGGATTGACCTCTCTGTTCCTTCATTTCCTCACTTATGAGGTGAGTAGATAAAATCTGATTTTCAGATATGTGATAAAGAATAAATGAAATAGTATACAAATTTCTGACTGGTTTTTGGCACATAACTCATAGGCCCTATCATTGTCGTACAACTATATTTGTATAGCCAATATGTATGTTTAACACTAGGATCAAGGGCAGAGCCTACAGTAGTTGCATGCAGGAAGTAGAGTGTTTGGATAGTTGATTTATTATCCATCTGTATGGGAACCTGGCATTTCTTTATGATTCTTTCTGTCCATTACTTACAGTAATAGAATGCTTTCCAATCAACAAACTTGTCAGATTTTCATAGTTGAAATTTCAGCAGTGTTCTAAGTGTGAATTTCATCTTAGTTTTAAAGAAGAAATTCTAACTGGAGAGAGGAAAATGGCTTCTCCCTGTCACAAAACTAGCAAATGGTATATCCACTATGCACAGACTTGTTAATATATAATATCATGAAGAGGGATTATGTGAGGCATTTCCATAAAGGAGTAAAACATAATCTATGAGTGATGTGAAGAATGATTCTTATGGATTATGGTTGTACCTTGTATATTGGACATTGTGAAACAATGAGGCTAATGAACATCTGTGCAGTGTTTTGTGGTTACAGGTTATTTTCATGTAACTCAGTTTATTTAAGTCTTTCCTATTGCTCAAGTGAAAGAGAGTCAAACTAAATCTGGATTTCATTATTTTAGTCCCAAAAACTTTCCACTAAGCCACAACTGTCTGCCTTTGTGAACTCTTTGACTTCACTTACTGTCTGCCAGGAAGCAAGGTCCAGAAGAAAAGGGACCCGGATCAAACTTTGGAGAGATAGAGGAAATAAGCACTGACTAGGAACATTATCCTAGTTATGACTAACCATAAACCAGAGAGACTATTTTGCATGAGTTAAGAAGACCTCCAGCCTTCCATTAAATAATTTAGAAAATTCTGCTAAGTTTCTGGCATTACTGTCAAATGCAGCAAGTTTTAAATTGTTCTACTTTCAAAAATCAATAGAAGGAAAAATCATATTCTCCTCTATAATAAACAGGCTTTTTTTATGTAATTGGAACAGAGCCATGAAATAACCAACTGCAATGGACATGCTTTGGCAGTTTTTCTAATAGTTATTGCTACGGTCAAGCACAACCCAAAACTCTTCTTTAGCATAGAGCAAAAAAAGTATTTTTCACTGTGCCTTTTGCTGAAAAACTCATTCCTGAACTTTCAAGGACTGAAGAATCAATCTCTACTTTGCTTGCAATTTCAAAACCTTAAGGACCATTTCTGACCAATTTATTCTCCTGTTCCTAGAGCCACGAAGGAAAGTAAAAGCACCACAAAGGGCATTTACTTGCTAATTTAGCAACTATTTATTGAGTATCTACTTTATAAGCAGAATTATATTAGCTGCTGGATACCATGGTAAACCAGAAGAATTAGGGGCCCACAAAGCTTTCAATCTGAGCTACCATTTTAAGAATTCTGTTACCCCGAATGAAATTTAATAATTTCAAAATTAGAGAGAAAATGACTCTGCAGTGTACTTGCCAGTTTTCAAAGTGCTTTCAATTTTTTTTTTCCAGAGAAAAGAATGCAATAGCGATATTAGAATAAGAGACATAAATACCATTTAAAGTTCTACCTATATGAAGAACCACAGGAATTCATTGAACTCAATATATACAGCAAATTGGTTGTTTGGCATCTTTAAAAATTTTAGTTACAGAGAAACAACCAGAAGTGCTGGACTGTGAATCAGAGATTAGTAACCAAGACAATCCATTAAGTCTACACTCTGATTTAGTAGTAGCTAAAGATGGCAGAGATGGGGCCAGGGATATCGGAAGGTCCACAAGAATTTCGTGTTTTTGCCATGCTTTGTGTAGCAAAAGTGGTTTATAAATAGACTCAGTCTGTTCATATTTTTTTCTGCTCATTTAGCATCCTCTGTGTATAATGAGTTGAAACTAAAGTCTCTGAATCCTGGAGGACAACTTGAAAAAATTATATTTAACCTTAAACTCTGTGTTCACTGGGGGATTTTTCCTCAACTGAGTATTCTTGCTTTGTTCTGATTCTTGAGGATTTGAAGGAGCAGATATGATTATAGTATGGGCTGAGAAATTTTGCTCTGCATAAGTATATCCCATGAGGTTTTGATGCTGGATGGACCCCAGAAGACTAGGTTCTTTAGATAGGTCCTGTGGGGGTGGACCTATCATAGGTGGGACCTATTAATTAGGTAATTTCAGTAAAAGGGCTTTTGATTAGATTACTTCAGTAAAGCATAGCCCGCTCTTACTGTAAGGAGAGAGAGAATGCCACAGGGACTAAGTGAGAAATCCAGAGGCAGCCAGAAGCTGAAGTAACAAAACCTGAAAGAGAAGGAAGGGACACATGTGCCTTGCCATATGACATGGGAGTCCAGGACTGCGGGCATCCAGTCTTTGGGGAGAAAGTATCACCTGATGAGGCCTTGATGCAGACAAGTTCATGGCCTCAGAAATGCAAACTTTCAAGCTAATAAATTCCCATTGTAAAAGCCAACCCATTTCTGCTCTGTTACATTTCAGCAGCTTAGCAAACTAAAACAGCTCCCAAGCATTAAAGGGCTCCTTATTCATTTATCAAGTTTTTATTGAGTAGATATACTGTGTCAGTGCCTGCTGAACAAGGCAGGCACAATCCTGGACTACAAAAGGTCACATCATGCCAAATTGCCATTGGCAGATTAAGAAAGCAGAAAGCCAAAGGGCAGAATGATTCCATATCCTTTTGCCCACCCATTTAAACATCACATCATCAGCCAACAGGTAAGTTTTTGACAGGATAATTCTCATTACATTAATCTTCATTGTAGTCTACTACTGACTTGAAGCTTTAACTGATACTGCTCCATAAGCATTCATGTTTGGATTATTTTGTTCTATACAGACAGACTTTCATCATGAAAGTTATCTTTGTTGATCATTTACTCCTGTGCACAGCACAATGCTAGGTTCTTGGAATATAGTTATTCATCTCATGGAAACCATAGCCAAAAAGTGAAAATTTCCATCTTCTTAGATCAACTAAGAAGAATTAAGAATTTTTCCATAAAAAATAACCAAACATTCCAAGAAATGTGGCCTTTTAGTATTTTTTTCAGAAGTTTTTGTATTTCTCTTTTTCTTGTTCTCCAAAGTCCTTTGCAATGGCCTCTGGCTACATATTCTGGCTTCCTGGAGTCTCAATCATAGAGCCATCCCAAACCAGTCCCTTTCTTAATTATAGATTTAAATTCTGACTTTGTGGTTATGCTTTCATCCCCTCCTTCAGTCCCTTGCATGTGGCCCTGATCTCTCATCTTCATGGATGGACCCTGAAGTAGATGGAGAAGCATATCAGTCTCCTGGGGGAAGAGAGGATGAAAATGTTCTTTAGTTCAAGTCTTAGTTCGCTAGAATTGCTATGACAAATATCACATAATTGGTTGGCCTAAGCAAGAATGAACTGTTCCATGGTTTTGAGGCTAGAAGTCCAAAATCAAGAAAATGGCAAGGCCATGCATTTTCCTGAGGGGGTAACCTTCTGGTGATGGTGGTCCCCCATCATGGTGACCTCTCTCTCTCTCACCTTGTGACTCTTCCTCTGATTTCTGCTGACTTCTGGCTTCCTCTGGTTTCTGGTTTCTACTGACTGTACCTGAAATTCCTTTTTTTATAAGACCTTCAGTCACATGGATAATGACCCTTTCTGATTCAATTTGGCCATACCTTAACAATGATATCATCTTCAAAAGGTCCTATTTACAAATGGATTCATACCATAAGAACATCAATTAAGAACTGAACTTGTCTTTTGTGGGGGACATGATTCAATGCCTAACAGATTCTTATATGTTCACCCTGAGCCTTTCCTAATGTATTCTGTGGTGAATATTTCTTAAAGTTCCATTTACCAGTATCTAACTGTTTTAGTTTCCTAAGCCACTGAAAACAGATATTATGAAATGGGTTGGCTTAAACAATGGAAATTTATTAGCTTACAGTTTGAGGCTGAGAATATACCCAAGTTAAGGTATCATCAAGGTTATGCTTACTTCCAGAAGACTAGTTGCCAGTGATCCTGGGCTCCTCTGTAAGAAGGCAAGGCATGTTACACGTGGTCTCTCCCTTCTCTTCTGGGTTCTGTTGATTTTAGCTTCATGCTTCCATGGCTTTTTCTCTCTTTGAATTTCATTTTCTTATAAAAGACTGAAGTAAGAGGATTAAGACCTATTCTGATTGAGGTGGGCCATACATTAACTGAAATAGCCTCCTTAAAAGATCCTACTTACAATGGGTTCATACTCACAGGAATGAATTAAATTTAAGAACATGTCCTTCTGGAGTACATACAGTTTCCAACCACCCTCTGGACCCCAAAAAGACATGTTCTTTCTATATGCAAGATAGAGTCCTTCCATAACAATAACCCAAAAGCCTTAAGTCATTTCAGTAACAAAACTAATTACAAACTCTCATCAAAATTGTTTAGGGTGTGGTCTGTCTTAGGGCACAATTCCTGTATGTCTGTGGGCCTGTGAAACCTAGAGAACAAGTTATCTGATTCCAGTATACAAAGGAGGAACAGGCATGGGGTAATAATTTCCATTCACATAGGGGGAAATTAGAAGGAAAACAGGGGTAATGGGTCCCAAACAATTCATAAACACAGCAGGGCATACTTCATTAGATTTAAAGGTCTCAGAGAAATGATGTTTTATCCTCTGAATCTGATGGAGTGGCAACCCCACACTTCCCAAGTCCTTGTGTAGTGGCCATGCTCTCCCCAAACATTGGGGTGAAGGCTCCCCCCTTGTAAAATATTGGGGTGATGGCCAGATTCTGCAATCCCTAGGGCACAGGATCAACCCTCTAAAAACACTGTGGTTATGCTCAGACTCTCTGTAATCCATGAGGAATATGTGCAATCTTCTCTCAAGACTGGGGCAGCAGCATTCTTCCTGGACAGCAGGGTAGAAGGACCACTCTCTCCAAGTACTGGAGCAGACTCACACTTTTCACACACATGGGTAAGCCCACCTTCTTAGCTTGAGAAGATATCTTTGGTCTAGACCTCAGCTTCCATCTTGAACTTGAAGTGACTTTTCCTTCAATCTGTCCCTTTCCTGGCCCTTTTTGTCCAGGCTACCAGTGGTTCTATTCATACAGATCTTGTAAAAAGCTTGTCACTGTAGCATGTACTACACAAGGGTCCAAACCATCAAACAAAAGAACTTTCCATAAAACCTTTCTGGATAAATGCATTTCCAATCCTGACTTGCACTGAAATGGATGACTGGGTCCATATTCAGTTAAACCCACACTATTCTCTGGGGACACACTTTCTAGAGGCTCAGAATTTTCCAAATCATCAATTTCTGGTTTCTTTGTGCCCATGAGTTTAGTTCTCATCTTATCCCTTTCCTCTCACATTTTCTTATAAGGTACAAGGAGAAGAAACATTTAGTTTAGAAATCTCCACAGCTAAATATTGAAGCTCATTGCTCCCAGATAATGCCTTCTTCCATTGGCCTTCAGAACCCAGTTTTTCCAAGTTCTCTTCCACTTTTAAACAGTGATTGCCTTTCTTCCAGGTTCCAGCGGCTTTATTCATCATTTGAATTTATGACCTCATTGGAAGTACATTTAGCATTTATATTTCTACCAACAGTCACTTCAAAACAATCAAAGCCTTTTCTATTAAACAGCTCACAATTCTTCCAGCCTCTACCAAATACCAAAGCCTTTTCCACATTTTTGGTATTTGCAATATAGCACCCCACTCTTCTGTTATCAAAGTCTATTTTAGTTTCCTAGGTTGCTAAAAGCAGATACTATGAAATGGGCTGGCTTAAGCAAATGGAATTTATTAGCTCATGGTTTGAGACCAATAAAATGTTGCCATATGTTGACACAAAATGGCGGCAAATATCTGCAAGGGTTCAGTCTTCCCCTTATTCCCAAGGTTCCGTGGTCCCAGCTTCCTCCAATTTCAGCCACAGTCTGGGACAAGTCTTGTCTCTCTCCTGGGGTTTGTTTCTCTCTGGGCTGAGCTGCTCTGCTCGCTCCACAAGGCTAGCTATAAAATGTCAGGTGTATAGCTCGTCTCTCTTCCCAGGGCCTCTGCTGTGTCTAATGGAGCTTACTTCCTATGTGCTTACCTCCCAGCCTCCAGGATCCAAACCAGAACTGTCTCCTCTGACTTTTCATTTTTCTCTGTGAGTCCCTGCTCAACAAGGGGGCAGGGACTTGTCCTACTGACGTGGCCTAATTAAAACTCTGGTTATAATTTCATCAAGTAAAGTGGGTGAAACCTCTGAATTCAGTATAATTGAAGGGTATCAATAGCCTAGAGGAGCAGACCGATTTACAAACATAATCAGTATTTCTTTTTGGAATTCATTGATAATATCAAACTGCCACACATGGCAAGGCACATGGCTGCATCTGCTGGTCTCTCCCTTCTCTTCTGGCTTCTGTTGATTTCAGCTTCTTGCTTCTGTCTTTCTCTCCCTTTGTTTGAATGTCATTTTCTTATAAAAGTTTCAATTAAATGGATTAAGACCCATTCTGATTGAGGTGGGTCACACCTTAACAGAAGAAGCCTCATTAAAAGGGACCACACTCACAGAAATGGATTAAATTGAAGAACATGTCTTTCTTATGATACATACAGCTTCAAATCATTACACTAACCATGAGATTAGGATATAAAATATGAAGCAGATTCTAAATTGTATAGAGAATCTTCCTCTGCTGATGACAATTCTCCTTTTGGAGAGTACAGAGGTTAAATCCTGTGTTCAGAAAGCACATTAATAAATAAAAGTCAGTCTTCTACTGGTAACACTACTCAGCCAGAAAGATGTTCTGATTCAGTAATCTTGTCTTTAGAGAGCAGATTTTCAAGGTTGTTTGCAATGGCACAGCCTAATTGTTAAAACATTGAAATAATTTCAAACCAGTTAGTAACTTACCACTGTTTCAAAACTTCTGAGTGCTACCCTACAGCCCTGGCTCCTCTTCTGAGATTCCACCTCCCATCCTTCTAAAGATCCAACAACTACAATTTCACAGCGCAGCAAATGGTTTCTGGTGCCCTGCTTACATATGTGGTTGGCTTCAGCTCTGACTGGTTTGTGCTCAAGCAGGCCCCATGTTCATGTGTTTTGAATACCAAGTCTATTTATGGCCTCAAGTAAGAAAAAGTAGTTAGAATTCTGTTTCACTCATAGGTGGGAGTTATCTAATGAAAGAGAAACACACCCATACTTCCAAGTGTTTGATATAAGAGCCTTTGGCGAATGGGACTAGAGAGAAATCTCTTTCCACTCTTGGCAAATTTGGAAGAGCATTCTACATTTGCAGAGCTTTGGATGTCTCCTGGGTCTACTTGCAGTTGGCCCTAAATCCATTCTGTCAGGATGACTCTGTGCAACATAAATCTAAGCATTCAAATATCTTTTGGGGTAAGGGAAAGATAGGGAGCCACACCCAGCTTGTCCATGGACCAGGAATATCCACTGACAAGTCCTCTTCTGTAAGCAATATCTATCCATCAGTGTTTTTTTACTCTGGGGCCAAATGTGAGGCCCTGGACAGGGAAAGGAAATGGATGCACTGCTCAGTAATTAGTGTCATACCAGTTTTTTCCCCTTTTTCCATGTTCCAATACATGAGGCTTTATTTTCTTTCTTTTGTTCTCTTGTTCAAAAACATGCATAATTCAGTTGAGCTATACTGACTGACACATACACACACCGAAATAAGACTTAATAGATTTGACCTTTTGTCTTTTAAAAAATCATTCCGTAAATAAACTTCTTCTCAACACTGACTTGTGAAGTGGCCAATTTCCTCAGAGATTTAGTAGGTTCCAGGGAAGAAGCAAACTAATCCATGCTAGCATTTAAATGGCCCTCCTCAGAGATGACATATTTGCATTTGAATTAATTTATTTAGTAATAATTAGTAAATGCCCATTAAATACCCAGCACCATGCTTAACAAAGGAGAAACAGTTGAGCATAAAATAAAAACCAATCCCATTAGGGCACTGCAGAAGAAAAGTAACATTGCTGAGGCAGAATTTTTTATTGTCCAAAAAGTTGCATTTAGCAGGAGACACTTAAATGCAAAGAAAGGAAGCTCTTTGTGAACAGTGCAGGTTGAAAGAATTACTAGGGAAGGTGGATGAGAAATATTTACAAGGGGAAGCAAAGGGTTTTCATTTAAAAAATAATCTGGAAGATGGGGAAGAATGCAGTAATTTTGGGAAGTTGTGAAGTGGATCAAGTTACTGTAGGTCAATGGTTCTCAAAGTAGTCTTTCGACCAGCAGCATCAGCATCCGTAAAATATTTGTGAGAAATGCAAAATCTTGGGTCCTACCCCAGCTCTACTAAAGTGAAAACTCTGTAGTATAGGTCAACTGCAATATGAGTTTCAACAAACCCTCCGGGTGAGTATCAATCAGAGAATCATCACTCTGGATGGTTCTTTCTAAAGAAGGGCAGGTAGGTAGGTAGTGTATAGTAAAGTTCTTCAGTTTCCTGATGACTAAAACAATTTTAAAAATAGCAACAGGAGGCTGAGCAATTTTTATTTTGTTTTACATAAGGAGGATAGTTCATAAAACTGATAAGTTAAAAAAAAAGAAAAAAAAAAAAAGGAAGTAGACCTGATATAGAATAGATACCTAGAACAGGATTTCTCAAGCTCAGCACTAGTGACATTTAGGGCTAGATATTCATTTTTGTTAAGGGCTGTCCTGCGCATTAGGATGTTAAGCCACATCCTGAGCTTCTACCCACTAGATGCCAGTAGTAGCCCCCAATTGTGACAACCAGAAATGTCTTGAGATATTGCCAAATGTCCCTGCGGTGGCAAAGTCACCCCTGAATGAGAATCACTGATTTGAGCAGTGCCATTTTCATTTGTCTATTTATTTATTTAGTTTAATTTAGCAGTTTTTATTGATCACCAATTAAGTCTCAGATCCTCTACCTGGGGTTGCGGTGCAAATAAGCAAAGCAAAATCTTCTTGCTTGAGGAGTTTGTAGTATAGTCAGAATGACAAATTTTTTAAAAAATCAATTGTTACTGACTGTGGCAAAACTGAAAACCCAATCAAATTATCTTTTTTGCTGTACCTTTAATGAATTTGTGGTTTTGTGATCATTACAGTGCTGTCATTATTCGCCTTTTACTCTTATCAAAACTCAGAGGTCAGATCGAATTTGGTTTGGAATTTGACAAACGTTGTAATGTTCCAATATTCTGTAAAATATTGATAGTTTATGTTTATGTTTATTTTTCCCTGAGGTCTTAAATTATGCAAACCAATTATCCCATCTTTAAAAGGTGGAAAATCAGTGCTCTCATTTTGATTGTATAGATTAAGTCTACAGATTTCAGCTGGTGTCATTCTGAATGTAAGAAAAATCCAATTTCGAAACCACAGAGCTATCCACAAATGTTAGACTGGAACTTTGTTTCTGATACACTTTGTTTTTTTGTGTGGTCCATTTTGTCATTTAAAGCATTACCCAATGTTTGTGGTCACTGAACACAAGGCAATGAATAGAAAGTACTGGAAGTAATCAATCATACCCAGGCATACTATATCTGTGCCTTCAGATCTGTTGCTTTGCTTAAATGACTAGGGGCAGGTGCTATACACTCTGATGTAGTTTCATGCAATATGCAATAGGGTAAGGAGTTCTTCTCATGTACTCTCCAAGAATAACAGTGACTAAAGTAAACTTTGAAGTTATTTTAAAGTCAACTTCCCACTACAGAAGACAGAGGACCCAAGATATTACTGCTTTACTGCTTGCCTAGCTCTACAAGTGAAATCTAATTTAAATATTTCATATATGTTTATATATGATATATACACACATATATTACATACAGATAGACTGATCAGTAGATAAGATAGAGGCTAATTAGATAGATAAGTATTTAACAAGAGTTTCATAAATAGGGTACAATGATATGAGAAATTGTGTTGGTTTGAGTCTTTTATGTTGATCCCCAAAATGTATGTGATCCATTCCTGTGGAGCTTGGACCCTTTGACTGGATTGCATTTATTTGGAGGACTTTGATTAGAGTACTTCAGTGAGACAGGACCCAGGATGGGTCTTAATCCTTTCACTGGAGTCCTTTATAAACAGAGGAGAAGGAAGAAAATAAGAGCACCATTTTATCCTGCCACATGAGAGAGAACTCTATGATTGCCTGTAGCCACAGAAACAGGGAGAAACCAGAAAAGGCTGAGAGAGAGGTCAGAGGTTGGAATCAGTGGAGCACAGAGGCATGGAAAGAGGTCCCAAAGAAGCTCAAGGAGACAAGGGTTGGAAGAGAGGGGGAAGGTGAGTCATACATCTAATCACCCACAGCTGTGCTGGGGGAGAAAGTGAGCCTAGGAGAAAGCAGAGATGGGCTGCCATTTTGCCTCGCCATGTGGCAGGCATTCAGCTTCGCCAGCAGCCAACCTTTGGTGAGGCAGCATTTCTGATGATGCCTTGATCTGGACATTTTTACAGCCTCAGAAAGGTAAGATTTTAAGCTAATAAATTCCCATTATAGAAGTCAACTCATTTCTGGTATTTGGCATTGGCAGCCAAAGACAGAAGCAGTAGCTGGGAGTGGCGCTTGATCCAAGCTCCTGAGCAGAACCACCTTCAGTTAGGGTGAACATAAAATCCATCACTCAAAGTAGCACATTTTTTGAGAGTGAATGAATGGTGTATTATCAACAATTACAGTGGAACAACCACAAGGGAAGACCAGAACTGGCTTGGGAAAACAAGGATTTATAATCACTCTAGCTATAGGGACCTTGACAAAAAAATCATATTCCTAGTTTCCAAAGAGGCTGATTCAGTGAGGCTGGCCTGGAGCTTTATTAAACAATCTGAGTGGTTCTAATCTTGTCTTGCTGAGGCAGAGACTGGCTGTATAGTACAGAACAACATTAAGGGGAGGAGGCCTCCTCACAGGTCAATAAACACTCTCAAGGAATTGTGACAGAGGTGTCAGGTACAAGGGACACCCGTTACTCCCTTCGCATCTTCTCAAAGCACCTGGTTCATCTCCCTGACATGCCCAGTCCTGCTGATGGTCTTGCCCTACAGTCTGCCTTTACAGATGTCCAGTTAAACCTTTTATTCCTCATAGCTGGCTATAAGGAAATATTTTCAGTGATGAGCCTTTTCTATTTGTGACACATGGAATACTTGGCGAGTCTTTTGGCACCATGATGTTATTTTCTGCACAAATTGTCTTGTTTGGACTCTATTCCTACAATATGCAATATCATGGGTATTATTTTAAATGGTCAGCACAAGTGAAATTAATGAGTCTTGGTTATTCAGTAACATCAAAGGCTTATAGTTAGAAATTAAGTTAGAAGAAATTGGCTAACTTAATTTCCAAACTAAGTAAGAGAGTCAACCATGGTAAGCAGCTGTCTACCACAAGCAAATAGAATCCTCAATATTTGAGCCTTTATCTTAATAATTTTTGTGATCAAAATGGACTATCCTCAGTGCTATAATAGTCATTCAGTTAAAGTATTGTTACATTAAATAATCAATGTATTCTTATATAGTTTTATATAGCTCTGTTTATTCTTGGTGAACATGATCCAGATTTACCCGTACAGTACTTGAATGTGTTTTTAATCCTACTGGAATATTTCTCAACTCCTTGTTCATGTTAGCTCTCTAAAGTTGTTGCCAGGTTCCACTTAACATTATTCATTCATTCAACTGATATATATTATCTGCCAATAGTGTGCAAGATGCTAAGAATACAAAAGTGAAAAAGTTTACTAAGACCACTGTTCTTATAAACTCTTTTCCTAGGTCTGGGGAGACAAATAATAACACATATAAACAAGATAATTTCGAAGAGTGATAAATACAGTGGAGACAACTAATTGAGAGTAAACAAATGGGAAGTGTTTCTATTATATTGCCAGAGAATATCTAACATGGATGGCTAATCGTTTTTGAATACTCACTCTGTATGAGTTACTCCTATTTCATTTTCACGTTAATCCATTGATGTAGGCATAATTAGCATCCGCATTTTACTTATAGGAAAACCGAGACTCAGAAAAGTAGAGTATAAGATCATTCATTTGGCAAGTGGAAGGGCCAAATTTAAAGTTAGCTGATGGTTAAAGATTCTCCTTGCAAATACATTTACTAAAGATAGAAAAATGGAAACAAAATAGCTACGAAAAAAAATATATGGTAAGTGCCAGAAGTACAATAATGGAAAGGGAAAGAAATGTGTGAGAGAAGGATCAGAAGAGTTTTCTCAGAGGAGACAGGCATTGGAGCCAAGTGTGTGGGAAAATAGATTTATCCAAGGACAAAGGGGTCCTGCAGGCAGAGAATGCATACCATGCTAGAGAGTTTGATTTTATTCTGTAGTTAACAGGGAACCACTGAAATGTTTCAAGCAGGAAAAATAATCTTATATGATCTTTTAGAAAGATCACCTCGCTGCCTGTGTTAAGGATGGATTGGAGAGAATCAGACAGGTAAGCATGAAAATGGTGTGGAAAAGTTATCAGTAGCTTGGTGAAGAGTTGGTTTTTATGCTAGCCAGAAAACATGGGTCCGAGTATTATCTCCAGTAATGATACAGGGAGGTAAAAGCAACATGACTTGGGGAATGTGGAGGGAAAGAAAACTGGGGGAAAAGTCATGGTGGATTTTTGAGTTTCTGCTTGCAGAGACTGGGTGAATGGTGATTCCACTGGAAAAATAACAAAATTGGGGTGGAAGAGTTCAGGCCAATTGCTAACTGCTGTGCTTCTGGTTTTTCAGAACACAGAATAAGGATGACATCAGTATCTACCTCATTGGCTGTGTGAGGACTAATGAACTGTAAAACATGTAAGCCATGTAGCAGAGTTCCAGGCACATGCCGGTAAACTTACAATTATATTGCCACTGGCAATGGACCTTAGTTTCCCAGGGCTGCCATAACGAACTTTCACAAACAGGATGGCTTAAAACAACAGAAATTTATTGTCTCACAGTTTGGAGGCTAGCAGTTTAAATTCAATGCATCTGTAGGGCTATGCTTCCTCGGAAGTCTGCATGGTTCTGCCAATGGCTGGCTGGCTCGCCGGCGATCTGTGGCATAACTCAATCGTGGCTTCTATTCCACGGCAGTCTTCTCTCTTGGTCTGTGTCCAAATTTCCTCTCTTTAAAAGCACAGCAGTATAATTGGATTTGGTCTCATCTTAACTAATAATATCCTCAAAGACCCTGCTTCTGAATAGGATCATATTCATGGTATGGGGGTCTAGAGCTCAAAACGTATCTTCACGGGGAGCACAATTCAATCCATGATAGGATCTTACATAATTTTATTGCTTCTCCCTCAAAATGGTTACGGAAAACAGATATTCAAATTTCAGTTAGCACTCCCAAATAAACTGAAGTTTGGTGATATGAATTTTTAATAAAAGATATCTGAAACTTGTATCAGGAAACAAATGTTGGTGCTCCCCTTGGTACCTGGCATTGTTGGGGATTGGATTATGTCCCCCACAGAATAAAGAAGTCAGAAAAAGCCAGAGAGGAGCAATCACCATGAGGCAGAGGACGACAGAGCAGAATGCAGGAGAAAGCATTATTGTCTTGCCAATGCCTTGATTTTGGACTTCTAGCCTTCAAAACAGGGTTCACTTCGACTCACTGTATGCTATTTGTCATAGTAACACCAAAAAACTAAGACAGGCTTTATACTATGTGTCTCCCTCTGAGTAACAGGATTAGAGTATTGTGTTCTTCATTTGATTCTGTATGTTGCATATAGTTGACAACAGAAAAATCCCGTATCTCCATCAAACCTCCTGCATTTACTTTCTTTTTATCATTAGCTAGACAGAGAATCAGATAAAAAGAACCGCCCCAGTCTTTGTAGTCTGACAGATTTGAAAAGGCCCATCATGGAATATCCTCAAATAAATCTTCCAAGCCATGAGAACATTTTACAGTTTCCACCAAACGGAGCAGTAACTTCAGACAGGGCAGAGTTTTAATTCACGTTTGTTTGGCTAGATGCCTACCTGACGATTATTTCAGTTACTCCTTATGAGAAGAGAAAGTCAGAAAATGAATAAAATAGAGTTTTCTCATAAATTAATTTCCCCTCTTTTTTCTTCTCAGATAGGAAGCATGCATTAGGGACATAAAGAATATAAACTGAACTTTCCTCTTCCTACAGTCTTTTAAATAATAATGGATTGGATATAGGATTACAGTAAAACATTTGTCTTATACCTCTTAAATGAATGTAAAAAGAATTAGATAATCGCATTACCTCGATCATAAATTTGACAAAGAGAAAAAAAGAAATACTGCTTCTAAAAACCGTCTTATTGTCCAAAATACCTCTAAATTCACATATGCCATCCTGATTGTACTGTTGACTATTATAAATAAAGTGATCACTTAATTTGATGAGTCTGAAAACAAAGAGAAGCCATTTTCACAGGTGGTAAGCACTAGATATGCCCCTTCTTGCTGAAGCTTAGGATCAAATAATGCAAATGTTAACTTATGCAAATACTTATACTTGGCTTACAGGTGTAACATGGGGGTATTTTTGGGACATTGGAATTGTCCTGTATGACACTGCAATGACTGATACAGGCCATTATACATTTTATTAAACCTATAAAATTGTGCTGGGCAAAGTGTACATTATAATGTAAACTATAGTCCACAATTAGTAGCAAATGCTTCAATATGTGTTCATCAATTATAACAAATATACCACACTAATGAAGGATGTTAATGTTGGAAAGTGTGAGATGGTGAGGGGAGAATATGGGAATCCCCTATATTTTTCATGTAACATTTGTGTAATCTAAAGCTTCTTTAAAAATAAAAAATAAAAAAAAACATGGTTCTAAAAAGCATTACTTTGTGTCGTGTTAGGCGGGTTCAGGCTGGATGTGAGGAGAGGATTTGAGTGTGAGGTAAGAAAGTTTAATTTTGTCATGTGTTCTCTGATTCAGTAAAATGAGAAAACTTTTAAATTTGGAAATATGAGTCAAATTTAATTTGCTTTGGAAAAATATATAGTGTATACTTTCAGGGCTAAATCTCTTTGTAGGAGATTTTAAATGCAATTTTTACTGCATTAATGTATTTCACACTATGGGGTCCTGTCTGCTTAGCATTTGCTCATCTTTTTTTATTAAAACATTTTGCATTATTCAAACTGAAAAAATAAACAATAGATTAAAAACAACTTATGTTCTTTACTGTAAAAACTGGTGATTCAAGTGTATTATAATAATTTCACCATGCAGCCATTTTCCCAATCTCACTTCATCACACTGGGATGAAAAGAAATAAATTTGTGTATCTTTCCATTTGTGCATGTGTTAAAAGAAAGTGGACTTGACATGAGATTTAGCAGGGCCAGTTTTAGGCAGGGATGTGAATTTGTAATTTTATTTTTTCTTTTAAACAGCATTATTTCTCAAATTGGGGGATTCCTCTGCAATTTCTTTACCACATAAAGCTCTCATCTCTCAAAAGTGCTCCTTGCCCTACCTGCCCTCATATTCTATATTCAAACTTCCATTGATGACCTCAGGTGCTATGTCTTTTGGGAGGGTTTGCATTTAAATCAAGGGCAAAGGCTTAACCTTGAGACTAAGCTCTAGATAAAACATAAAGCTGTAGTGGGTTAAGAGTTTTTAAACCACAACAATTTTGATGGGCATCTGGGAGTCATGCTCAGTGGATAGAGGTGCTAATCTGATTGGAAGATTCCCTGCATTTTTATTTAGAAAAATGTCCTTCTCTACTTTCCTTTATGAGTTCTTTATCTCTTTTACCCATTCTGGGGAAGTTGAAGGCTTCAATCCCATCTTCTCATGAACCGATGGGAGGAAGAAGAAAATATGATCATGTTGGCTAAATGGTGAGCAACTTTTCCAATTTTCATCTGCTCTTCTTCATTATTATTCTGGTTGGGTTCTTCCTCTACCATTTACTTGTTCACTTCCTTCTCCACTTTTAGAATTTGTTTTAGCATCTGTGATGGTTCCTTTTGGATATTTATTGATATCTAAATGAATTGAGATATTTCTCAGTGAGCAGAGTTCAAAGCATTGCTATATCATTGTAGAGTTTTATATTATTACAATGTCATCACTTCATTGTCATGACCAATTCATTGATTTGCTTATGCAACACATACATTTTGAGCACTTACTATATGCCAGGCATTGTTCTAGGTACTCATAGTACATGGATGAAAATTCAAATCCAAAAGTTATAAGGGTATGATAGGTGCTATGGTTAGAAGTAAAGATGGGTAAGAGGAGCCAGAGATGGGACAGCCATTTTTGACAGACTATTCTAGGGAGGTCTCTCTGAGGAGGCACCCTTGACCAGAGACTCAGAGGAAGAGGAGGATTTGCGGGTCATGAAATATAGGGTAAAGTACAGTATGAAGGAGAAGACTCAGCAAGGGGAAGCAAGGCAGGGAATGAGCTAGGGAGATGAGAAGAAGGTGTTTCAGATAGGGCCTCACAAATCATCATGCTAAATGCTTTTCCACAAAATGATCTTTATTATTAGAAATCTTATATCTATTTTTCTGATTTAAAAATGCTGTGAAACAAAGTACATATGGATATATCATAACTTATTATAAGACCTTTAAGTTGTTTCTAGATTTTTCTCTATTAATACTTTTTAACATCTTTGAATACGAAACTTTGCCCGTTTTTCATTATATTCACGAAAGGACACATTAAGTTGGCCTTTCAATTGCCTTCAATTTATAATAACTTGTTTAAAAACAAACAAAAACTTAATATCTTGTCTGTAAGAAACAAAAATGCACAGGGTTCCTATTTTGAAGGATGGAAATGTTTTGGTAATGAGTGGTGGTGGTGGTAGCACAGCATTGGGACTGTAATTAACAGTACTGAACTAAATCTGAATGTAATTGAAAGGGGAAATGTTAGGTTGTACATACGGTAACAGAATAAAAACTTTTAAAACATCCATGGAACTGTACTACACAGTGAACTCTAAGTTAAACCATGGGCTATAGTTACTCATATAATTAAAAAAATTTGTGTTAATAAATTTTCACAAATGTTCCAAAACAATGCAAGGTTTTAATAAAAGGGGTGTGGGGGAATCTTGCATTTTGCATATGATTGTTCTGTAAATCCACAGCTTCTCTAAAAAAGAAAAGAGAAAGAAAGAAAAACAAATATAGAATAACTGATGGTAAATAACCTTATTCACCAGTTAGTGCTCTAAGACTAATTTCCTTAATTGGTTCATGAGAGTATGACGCTAATACTGTAATGATTCAGTTAAAAGGCTGTGTTGGCTTAAGTCATGGCTGCTGATTCTAACAGCAGTCTTCCATGAGTTTCTCAGGTCATAGGTAACAGTGATCATGTTGTTGGTTCAGCACATCTGTATCACTACTATTGGAGAATCAATGCTAAGTACATTCTGGAAGGTCACTCCATTCATACACATTTTATCCTTTTTTCTTAAAACCCTAACCTACTAATTCTCTTTCACTCAAAATTGATGGCCTTACCACTTATTTCACTGAAGCATATTGATACACTGAGAGTTTCCTCATTGTCTCCAGAGTCGCTCTACCGACTGCCTGTACTCATAGACTCTGCATTTTCTCTTTTGTGATAGATGTGCTGACTCTGTTTCTCTCTAAGACCAAACATTCTACTTTGGCAACAGAGCCCACCCTCTCTCAGCTACTCAAGAACTTTGCTCCTGTACCAACTAGTTCCTCCCTCTCACTAGACTGTCTCCATCAGCAAACACAGCCCAATATCTGCATTCAACAAAACAACCAACCTCACCTTCCTAGACTCTCCTAAATCATTTTAGCAGCAGCCCTATTTCTCTGCATCTTACAGCAACACTCCTTGAAAGAACTCACTTTCCTCACTGTTTCCATTTCTTCCTCTCCCCTTTCTTCGCTATTGCTCCACTGAAACTGCTCTTTCAAGGTTGACTATAACTTCCACTTTGTCATATTTAATATTCAGTTTCCTAATCCTCATTCTAGTCAACAGTTGCCACATTTATCATCCCTCCATCTTAATTTTCTTTTTCAACCTAGCCCCTAGAAAACTAGCCTGCTGGCTTTCCTCTTACCTCATGAGCCCCTCTCCCTCGGCTTCCTTTGCTTGGATCCCTCCTCTTTGTAGAGCAATTTTTGCTCTCATTCTTTCTCTATGTGTCTTCTCTAAGGGGTCTCATTTGTACACATGGCTTTAAATTTCATTTATATGCTAACAGTGCAAATTTATATCTAGAATTCAAAAGCTCTTTTAAATTTGATACTCATATAACCTACAGTCTACTTGACACCAATACTTGGAACGCCTAATAGGTAGCTGAGACATTACATAGACAAAATAATGACTGACGCTTTTTGCTTTTTGTTTACAACTTTATTTTAAAAGCATAGTGTGATTAGCTAATAAATAACCAATGTTGAGTGTTCATAAGATCATTGAACATAGTATAGAAATTCTGACATATCCTGTGATGATTTACAAAATCATCATTTAGGAAGAAAAAAATTCTCTCTTTACTTAGCTTTACTCAGCTCTGAGAAATCTAATCTTGCAGTTGTTTGGTTAGATAATTTTTTATTTTACTGTGGCAACATACATACAGTATAATATTTCCCATTTTAACCACTTTCAAATATTCAATTCAGTTGATTCATTCACAATGTTATGCTACCATCACCATATCCATTACCAAAATATTTTTAACACCCCAAATAGAAACTCTGTACCCATTAAGCAATAATTCCCCTTATTATTCTCCCCCCATTCTGGTGCCTGGTAACCTGTAATCTAGTTTCTATTTCCATGAATTTGCATATTTTTATATTTCATATAAATAGAATCAAAATACTTTTTGAGTGTATCTCATTCAACGTGATGTCTTCAAGGTTTATCCATGTAGCATGTATCAGAACTTCATTTCCTTTTATGGTTAATTAATATTCCCATTGTATGTATATATCACATATTGTTTATCCATTCATCTATTGGTGGACACTTGGATTGTTAATGATTGATTCTTTTTTTAAAATTTTTTTTTGTCTTTTTTTAAATGTTACATTAAAAAACTATGAGGTCCCCATATACCCCCCACCCTCCTCCCTCCACTCCTCCCCCCATAACAACAACCTCCTCCATCATCATGAGACATCCATTGCACTTGGCCAATACATCTCTGAGCACTGCTGCACCTCATGGTCAATGGTCCACACCATAGGCCACACTCTCCCACAGTCCACCCAGTGGGCCATGGGAGGACATGCAATGTCTGGTAACTGTCTCTGTAGCATGACCCAGGACAACTCCAAGTCCCGAAAATGCCCCCACATACATCTCTTCCTCCCACTCCATCCCCCAGCAGTCACCATGGCCACTTTCTCTATACCAATGCCACATTTTCTTCGATTACTAATCACAATAGTTCATGAATAGAATATCAGTAAATCCACTCTAATCCGTACTCTATTCCTCCATCCTATGAACCTTGGAATGGTTGTGTCCACTCCACATCTATATCAAGAGGGGACTTAGATTCCACATAGATGCTGGAGGCAATTCTCCTGCTTTCAGTTGTAGGCACTCTTGGCTCCCTGGTGTGGTGGTTGATCTTCTTCACTTCCTTGATAGCTGAGTGGGGTAAGTCCAATAAACCAGAGTGTAGGAGTTCCAAGTCTATTGAGGCTCAGGGCCTGGCTATCACATGGTTAGTCCAGAGATTCAGGTCCCCTGGGTATACACTAAACCCCAGCACCAATTATAGATCCAGTAAAAGTAACAGGAGAGGCTTATGAACAAAGATCACATCTGAGTCCAGCTCCATCACACAGAAACACAAACTCCAAAGTAGGGCCAACTTACATGGCACTGAACTCCATCTGCCATGACCATAGAACCTGTGGGTCTCTGTAGCCCTCAGAAATACCAATACCTGAGGTTGTATCTACTTTATCTGTCTCTGGGACTCTGCTGAGGTGAGCATAAGGGCAACCAATGATGGATACTTTGCACTTACCTGTCTTCATTTCCCAAACCTGCTCCCAATCTTCCCCCATCTCAATAAATGGAAACACCGAATTCTCTTAATGGATTAGACTACAACTCTAGAAGTCACCCTGATCATTCTCCTACACTCCACAACCAGCACATTAGCAAATCCTGTTGTGCAAATTTCATACTATACCAAGAATACAACCAGATATTATCTTGCATTGTATCAAGATATACTTCTTACCACCACTACTGCTACATACTCCATCCAAACCAAAAGTATCTTGTAAACTAATACAAAAGTTTCCAAAGTGATTTTCCTGTAGCTACTCTTGCCTCCCTTCAGATTATTTTCACAAAGCCATAGTAATATTTTATAAATATGTCAGATCATATCAATCTTACTCTCTTCAATATCATCAATACCTCATTATATTTAGAATAATACCCAAACCCCATTTCTTTACAGAAAACTGGGAAAAATCGGGAATCATTTTATATTGGTTTAAGTCCATTCAAATATGATAATCAACTCATAATGTACAAACATTTTAAACAAGGATTATTCAGTTTTTGTAAGAAAAAGTATTAACAAAATTATAGAAATAAAAACACTAAAGGAGAATTGGAATAATGATGAAGATTAATATCTACCTGTGATTTAAATACGTAATTTTGGTACATAAAGTGAGGTTATACTCTGAAAATACTGAAATTAAATGTACAGGTACCAAAGATGGCAGTTTGTTATATTCATGTTAATTTTTTAAACATTTTCCAAAATGTATGAACATGCTTTCCTAAAGGAACATTTCAGCATAAATTGGATTTTCCTCTCTTTTAAGGTAGTTTATCAGTTAAACAAACAAAGAATCATTAAAAATCCTGAGAATAGCAATTGTAGTGAATTTCAAAGACTAGCCTTTCTCTCTCGGTGAAAGGCAACCTCCTTGAGTGAGTGGACAGCTTCAGGAAAAATAAACATAGATCGATTGTACCCTGGAGATTTGAAGGTCTAGATGTCACAGACCGCCTGCCTGCACATCCTGCTCAAAGGATCATCTTTTCATGTCATTTGTTGCTTTTAACACATCCTAAGAGAATGTAACTTGAAATTTATCTACCAATATGGTCAAATAATGATTTAGATTACAAAGTACCCTGGGAAAATATGGACTTCTCAAATCAAACTTCTTTCATTAAGAATGTTCTGCATAATTATTTACACTTATTTTATCGTAAGAGCTTTTTATTGTGCCAATATATTCATATTTATGGTCAAAACCATTCCAGTTTCTCCTTTTTTCTGACTATGCAATTATTTTATTCTTTCCTGTTTCAATCATCATAAATCTTCAGATTTAGTTATCCCATAGTTATCAAGGAAAACACTAGTGTTTGTGTTTCATTTGCATTTTAGCTTGACTGTTGAAAATGTTTTCCAAATGAGATCATGTCACTTTGTGCCCCTGTAGAGAGATTTTGATCTTACTTAATACTCAAGAGAACAGAATCATTCAGAAAATAAAATGCTTACAACCAGGAAAGTGATCTAAACTTGGAAAATGTTACAGCCCTTATAAATCACATTTACAATGTGTTGAGTTTTTTTTTTTTTTTACCTTTATAAAAGAAAGCTGTAAAGCTGCTACAACTTACACTCTTAATAAACAATGGACTTGGACCCTTTCTTCCAGGGTTAGAAGAAAGCAGCGCAATGTTCTTTTCTCATTATTCCATAAGCATTTAATACTTTATGACACTTCACATTGTACATTCACATTCATTATCTCTATTGAATAATATTATGTTACCTTTCTGTTCAAAACTTTGCTTTTGGTCTTATATTCCCTGAGGGATGATTTAAAGAGAAAAAAAATATCCTGTCGGACTAATTATTTGGCTGTTTGGTAAAATCAAACCCAGCTCTCTTTTTGTTTTTGTCACAAGAAGAAGGAAACAGGAAGCAGAAAGAAGAAAAATGGACTCATTACACAGCACACTATGATGCCGCAGTTAACATACTATATAAATGCAGTAAGAAGTAAGTAGTGGGGGGTCTGGGTGTAAAAAATGCTTAATGGATTAGTTTTAATGCTCATAAAATCTGAGCGCACAAGCTCAAGTCCACCCACTCTGCAGGCTGCGCTGATGAATCGTGTCCTGGGGGGCTGCCAGGGGTGTCACAGCCCCTCAGAGAGCCTGTCCAGCCACCCATCTCTTCAGGAGCAATTGCAGATTGTGCCAAATTGTGTGCTATCGGTTCTCCTCCTGGGACTAATTGAGAGCCCCAAATTCATTCTTGCCTGGGAATCAAATAAAAGATTTGAGGACCTGTCACTAGAGATTTTTCTGTTGGAGCAGAAAAGGAACAGCGTGTCCCTGCGGTATCAATGCAGCTGCCTTGCTACATAATGCCTAGTTTTTGCACTATGAAAAAGATGGCATTTCTTGAAATACCTCCTCATTACTTCAGTTTTATATATTACACCATCTATGGGTGTGCAGACCCTGGAGTCCTGCAATTACCATTAGATTCCTCCCTCTAGCAGGTCCCATGTGCTGATGAGGAATAAAAGCTAATTATATTCTAAAAGTGACTGTTTATTAGTGAGTCATCCTCCTCTTTTCACCCATCTATGCTGTTTTCTGATTGCAGTGGCTATATCCATATTGTGTTTTATTAAAAATAGAAAATATTACTTTTATAAAGGAGGAGGGCAAGTAACACATTCAGTGCTATGCTGAAACTTAAAGCACCTTAAACATTTCAAAATTTCTTCCTGCAAGTCTCAATAAGGAAAGAGATTTAAATAATCTTTCATTTCCTTTGTATTGCTTTGCATCTAATAGCATGGTATTTACTGAACATTGCTCCCTGGTTACCTATAGTGTATTAAACTACTAATCTAAAGGTTCAACTGCATTTTCAATGTACATTTTAAGTACAGGCAGAAAAGAATAGGTTTGTTATCATATGAAAAGCATGGAAAATATTTACTGTCTCTGGCCAAGTAAATCTGGATGTGAGTAGGGGAAAAAAAGAATTATTCCACTACTTAATATCCCTTGAGTTGTATTTTTATATGTTTCCCCAATTCATCAAAGCATCAATTCTCCCTCAGTGAATCCTCAGGCAAAGAAACTGACATTCTGCCTTCTAAAATTCATTTGGCTGTGGTGGATCCCAATTTTGATTCCAAATGAGTTCCAGTGATCATGTCAGGGTTATGGTTTTGTAGTGCCAGGTTTGGGGTGACTTTGATAAGGTCTTCATAGAACTGAGAGCTTTCTAGGAGCTTGGGGACCATGCCGAATTGGATGTAATTCTCAGGTAATTTCTGAAACTATTCCAGGATCCAAGGACCTACTTAATAGGAGATGATTCTAAACTGAACCAATTATTCCAAAAGGTTTTCAGAATTTGCAGTGGTTTCCTAAATTGTTTAAATTTCAAATATTTCTAAATTCAAACCAATTGGACTCTTAATGTAAACATATTCTTGTAGTTGTACATGGCTCTGTAAATAATAAACCCATAAAAGCACAGCTGTTTAATTTGGACGTAGAATAACTGTTCTAGATTGATCTCCATAGACTAGGATTTGGATGCAAATGGGGATAGCAATTGCTTAGACTGCATGTTTGTATCCACTTTCATTTTATTTCCAGCAGGATAATATCTTGGCATATTAATCTCTGTGCCTTTTTTTCCCATACTTACCTTTTGAATACTTTCTCTTATGAATAGGAGACATCCTTATTGCTTCAAAGAGCATTACCAACTTTTTACACAGGTACCCAAAAAGAAAGAAATTATTAGTGCTTTATTATTATTGTTTTTTTTTACTTCCAAAACAGCCTCTCAAAGTCCACATCAGAAATAATAGCTTTGAAACCAAAACTTTCAATTTATAAGAGAAAGTAAAAGGCTACTGGAAAAGAAAGCTGGGTAAAGGAAACTGCACATAGTTTTTCTCAGTAATAGATTGGAAAGAGAATAGATAAAATCATACGAGTTCATTCTCAAAGAGAAAGGAGTGGAAGGCGTTGGACAGGGTGTGCCTTTAAATGAGTGGCTGAACCTAGACAACGTGGAGACCTGAGTCAGCACCACGAGGCTGTCACATTGAACTTTCAGCAACATGGAGACTCATGGGAGCCAAATCAATACTTGGAGACCATTCTGTTATTCCAGCCAGCTGCTCAGGTTGCCTGTTCTATTTGCTCTCTGGGAGGGCCTTCAGTGTACGTATCAACAGAGCACGTGCATGCCTATGCCTCTCGGAGGAGCAGTTGTGTTTGCTCCTACCCCAAGATTTTGCTATTGCTCATGAAAACCTTTCAACACTGCAAACTCTTTTAAGCCCCACAAAAGGAAGTATGAGGTACCTGACACCCAGAGGGGCATTTGGAGGAGAGATTTGAAGAAAGGATAGACATCAAAGTGAGCCAGTACAAATGAAAGCAGAGTAAGAAACCTGTACATATCTTCCAGCTCCTACGAAAAATGAGAAAAAGACTCAACTGTCATAGGAAACAGCAAAACTGAAATGGTTTATATTGTTTTAACCACAAGAGAAAGGATGGTTAGATCCCAGTCGACATACAAAGAACTGAGTTGTAATTTTCAAAGCTGCACTGGGTATAAAGCAGCTTTGTTGCCCTTGGAATAGAACACTTAACTTCTGGAAATTCATTTATAATAACATTTTTTTTGATGTAAATAAAAATTAGTGGCATGGTCACTTATGGTCTAGTTAGCGCCACTTTGGGGAAAGGTGAGCAGAGATTGCTAGAAGGAGTTTTTCCAGGTAGGAAGGATGAATGTAACTTAGGTATTAAAGTATTAATTTAAGCAAAAGTTCTCCCCAGAGTTCTGTTTTATTGCTTCACCTCCTGCTACTGTGGTTGGTCAGAGTCAGTATTAGATAATAAATCAGAATAAATTGCTTATGCACAAATATCAAGATCTGCCCTGGGATCCCTTCAAAGGACAGACAGGCAGAATCAAGAATTCTCCTGTATCCCTCACAAAGGTTCAGAGTAACCCAATGTTACTTCTCATAGTGTGCTAAAAATTTAATAAGATTGTCATAACTTAAAAGTTTGTTAAAAATGAAACAACTCAGGTCTTACTCCAAATATATCATAATCTGCATTTTTAGAAAATTTCCAGGTGATTCACACAATCACTCATTTTGAAAACCAGTGATTTTTATAGCCTGCTGCTTGGATTACTTTCCTTGTATTGATACCATCACAGAGTGCATAGCCAGCTCCTAGAGGTATAGATTTCATTATCCACAGCATGGGAGGAGAGGAGAAAGCCACAGTGGTGTTTGGTGCATTAGGACAGTTACTGAAATCCATTCAATTACCATTTGATTTCCTTCCAAAGAGATTTGTCCTTATGGTCATATATCCCTCGGCCCTGAGGATGAATAAAACATGAGCGGTATCTTGAAGAAGGGATAGTTGAGTAAATAAATAAAATATACTGATAGGAGAAACTTGTTGCATTTGTTTCATTATGTACCAAAAGATCTTATATATGGGAGCAGATGTGACTCAAGCAGTTAAGCATCCGCCTCCCACATAGGAGGTCTCGGGTTTGGTTCCCAGTGCCTCCTGAAAAAGCAAAAGAAAACAAACAAGCAAAACAAACAAACAGGGAAGCAAATTTGGCCCAACCGATAGAGCATCTGTCTACCATATAGGAGGCCCAGCGTTCAAACCCAGGGCCTCCTGACCTGTGTGATGAGCTAGCCCACGCACATTGCTGATGCACGCAAGGAGTGCCATGCCACCCAGGGGTGTCTCCCGTGTAGGGGAGCCCCACACGCAATGAGTGTGCCCTGCAAGGCGAGTCACCCTGTGTGAAAAAAAATGCAGCCTTCCAAGGAGTGGTGCCGCACACACGGAGAGCTGATGCAGCAAGATGACACAATGAAAAGAGACACAGATTCCTGGTGCCGCTGACAAGAATGAAAGCAGACACAGAAGAACACAAAGCGCATAGACACAGAGAGCAGACAACGGAGGGGGTGGGCGGAAGGGGAGAGAAATAAATAATAAAGAAATCTTTAAAAACATACAAACAAAGAAAAACAACTCAGGGAAGCCAATGTGGCTCAGTGGTTCAATCCCCAGCACCCCGCCTGAAAAAAAAAGGGGGGGGGCTCTTTTATAAACATCTAAAATGCTCTTAATTCATTCTACAATTCCACACTGTTATGTGCTAGTTCAATGGCAGCCAATCCCCTAAATAATGATGCTTCCAGCAAATTGAAGTATCATGAGAGAGATGGAAATATAAATAAATATTTACAACACACTATGAAAATATCATATAATTATAAAGTTATGGGAAGATACTTAGCATTAAATTCTTTATTCTTGTTTACATTATTGTTTTCAGTTCACTAATCTGTAGGTTATTTAACAATCTCACCTATCTCCAGTAGGTGAGGTTATATTGTCTTTGTAAGATAAGAGGGGTGAGGCAACACTTTTTATCTATTTTCTGAAGATTTTAAATGTTTTTTAAATAAAATGTTTCTTAAATAAAAACTCATCAATGAAGCCATGTGGACGTAGAGTTTTTAGTTTAGTCCTGTCAAAAGATTTTGATTAATGATTCATTTAGGAGTAATTAGGTTTTAAACATATTTTAAGATGTGTTTTGTAAACAATTTATCCATTTCATCCTGACTGTCAAACATACTGGCTTGAAGTTGTTTTTTAATCAGTTGTTTCATTTATGATATTAGTTAAATGTATTTTTTTCATGATCACACTTGTTAAAGTTTTATCAATTTCATTAATATTTCAAACAACCAACTTTGGCTTGATTTTTGTTCTGTTGTATGCTCATTGAGTTCTGCTCGCATCTTCATTTTTCAAACCTACTTTTTGGGAGCTTCAATTGGTATTCTTTTACAACTTTCTGGATTTGGAAACTTAGATCATTGATTTCTTTCTTCCCTTCTACTATCTCTGTTTAAGGTAATACATTTTACTCTGAACACCTCTTTAGCTGCATTCCCCCAACTTTTTGTTGGTCATAATTCATTTTTATTGTGTTCAAATGTATTATAATCTCCATTCTCACCAATTTGCCCAAAGTCTCAGTCATTTAATTGGAGTATTTAGTTTATTTACATTTAACTTAATTATTTCTACAGCTTATTTTTCTTCTTGTTGACCTCCTGAATTTTTGTTATTGTTTTCTTCTTTTTAACTTTATTTGGATTACTCAATTCATTCTATTATTTATTTATTTTTATATATACTCATTTTGGGGGAATTATGAATTCCTTTAGGAGTTATTCTGGTAATTATTAATCCTTGAAATCTTATAGTTTAATACAAAAATTGCCTTTACCATTAATTTAACCTTAACCTTTGACTCGCCAACCTTTTGTGTTATCATTGTTATGCACTTTAGTGTATTATTGCTATTGTCATTTTTCCTGAAATTTCATTTTTCCCTTTGGGATTTTTTTCCTCTGTCTGACAAATTCCCCTTAATAATTATTTTAGGACATGTTTACAGGTTTGATAAATCATCTTGGTTCTCATTCCCTTTATTGTTGAGGAAACATTTTACAGGGCATAGAATTCTATCTAAGTATAATTAAAGCAATTTAAAAATGATTTTTGATTGTATTCTAGATCAAATATTTCTGTTGAAAAGTCAATTTTCTATCTTTTTGTTTCTTTGATGGCAATGGTTCTTTGATCTTTTGTAGCTTTTAAGATTCTCTCTTTGATTTTGATATTCAACTGCCCTGTTTGTCTTTACCTCGATATGGTTTTCGTAGTATTTAATTCCACTTGAGGTCAGAAAAGCTTCTCGAATCTGTGGGTTGATGTAGTTCATTAGTTTTGGAAAATTCTCTGTCATTATCACATATTGCTTTCATCCAATTTTAGCTTTCATCTTCTAAGAATTCAATTACTTGTATATTGTGCCTCCTCACTGAGTTCTATATATTTTTGAAATCATTTTCTATATATTTATTCTTTCTTTTTTTTGTCTTGTAACCACTCTCTGTGCTTCAGTTTTGATATTTCTATCAACCCATCTCCAGTTTACTACTTTTTCTATTCCTTTTACTCTGCTATTAAACATACCTTATGGGATATTACTTTTAGATATCTTATTTTTCAGTTCTAGAATTTCCATTTGGTTCTTTTTATATATCCCAACACTCTGGGGATAAATTTTCTTCTTAATTACAATATCTGAATTACTTGTGGATCTGAGTAAACTGTCTGTTTTTCTTCACTTTCAGTCATGAGGTTCTTGCTTTTAGCATGTCTAATAATTTTCAATGGCTTGACATCAATTTTTAAGTGTAAGATAATGCCCACCCCCCCCTCCAGATGCCTCTCCATCCCTTCAACAAAGACAGATAAGTGCTGGTTGCTCAATTTATTTTGGTCAAGGACTGTGTTGAGCTGAACCTATATTTCAACCATGGTAGTGCTCAGTTTATATCCAGTTTGCCTCTGGGTCTCTAGATTTTTCAACTATGAGCCAAGTTTATTCTGTAGCTACCCCCTTCTAACTATGATAAATCTTTTGCAAAATTGCAAACAAAACCCATTATGTATTTAAGAGATTTTCCACTCACAATGTTAGTCTTCTACTATATACAGCCTCAGAATTAAGCAAATATCTTAATAGGAAAATTGTCCATGTGCTTGAACATCAGCCTTCTGCCCCCAAAAGAATCCGCAAGTGCTTCTAGAGTTTTGAATCTTCAGAAGGTCAGCTAATCTCTACTGTTTTCAATGTCTTATTGTCTGAAGTTTGAAGAATACATACACAAATGAACATGATATAGTTAGATACATACATACATGCAAAAATTCAGCTTAACAAATCCCCATTCATTGCCAGAAAAAAATCACAAAAACTTGACTCTTCAAGCTGATCATTGATTATAGAATTCTGGATAATAAATATTTTTGATACACAAGGTACAACAAACCTTTTTTTTTTTCATTGAGAATGAAAATATCCACTTACACAACATTTTGTAAGAATCAGCAAATATTATGCATACATGTAGTAAAAATTTATGAGATTTCACCATTGTAAAGAAGGTCAAGATAATTCTCTATAAAATGCACATCATTTCAAAATGGTGCAAATACATATTTCTTGAATCATGGTCAATCTGTGAAGTTTCCTATAGCAAACTTAAAAGTAATTATTTTTCCTCTTCTATTCATTTTTCAAAATGATTTTACCTTGTTTTTTTCCATGAATGAGTTAGAAGTGTATAAGGGAAGTTGAATTCTTTGGGGATGATGATAAATCCTTATAAACATGTTGAACTTAAGGTGACAATGGAATTAACATGACAACAGCAGGAACATGGAGATGGGATTTTGGCCTACCAACGAGGTCAGGACTGAAGATATAAATCTGACAGATATATATGTGTAAAGATGAAAATTATGACAGTGGATGACATTTTCAAGTGAAAGAATGTAGACAGAAGAGTAGAAAGGTTTTGAGGACATCTTGCACAATTTAGGGATACGTAAAAGAAGTGTAAAAAGTAAACCACCACCAACAAAAAAGATGACGACACATGAAAAGAAACACTTAAACCCAACGCATTATCAAAGAAACTAAGGAAACAAAGGTTGCAGCAGTTTGACCAAATTAAAAGAGGCTGGTTCATTCTCAGATTTGGGAATTACATATATTGGATTTTTAATAACATGTAGAACATTTGCTACTACCTCATAAAACAAAATCTCCTTTGATGTCCATAAAATTTAAAGTTTTCTAATTAGTTTAGAAATTTAATTTTTCTTAAACTGTATACATTTCACAATAAGCAAATCAAACTACAAAATATGAATCCAATTGATCGTCCTCTTGGTATTTGTTTAGTCTTTAATTATCAGAGGTATTATTTTATTATTGGTAATTACATAGAAATTTTCTATGTAGTTGAAGAATAGTATTAATTCAAATAAAAATAAGTATAGAAGATTTCTCTCCATATCACTTTTTCCATATGAGGTCATAAGAGAAAGCTTTGATACATGTATCGATTTTATTAGTAGAAAATATTTCAATATCAGATATCCCTTAAAGGTCATTCATTTTGTTACAGAAGGAATAAAATTATTATTGGTGCAACAGTACATTATTCTATTAAGAACTCTCATCTGGTTTTAAGGATTTGCTCTCTATTGTCTACCATGCATGACAAATTTCATCTTCTTCTTGTATCTTTTTTTATTTTTAAGAAGCTTTAGATTACATAAATGTTACATTAAAAATATAGGGGATTCTCGTATTCCCCACTTCCTCCCCTCCCACACTTTCCCACATTAACAACATCCTTCATTAGTGTGGTATATTTGCTACAATTGATGAACACATATTGAAGCATTGCTACTAACCTTGGGCTATAGTTTACATTATGGTTTACCCTATGCTCTGCACAATTTTATAGGTTATGACAAAATGTATAATGGTCTGTATCCATCATTGCAATGTCATGCAGGACAATTCCAATGTCCCCAAAATGCCCTCATGTGACACCTATTCTTCCCTCTCTCTCTCCCCTCAGAACCTCTGTTGACCACTGCCTTCATAACATATATATATTCCTGTCTTTTACATAGACAAGAGTGCAATTGTGGTCACCACAGCTAAAATAGGCCACTTTCTTTCTTGTTTTTATTCCATATATAGCAAAATTTTTAAATGACACTTTATATCTACATCTCAGAAACTACCATCAAAGTTATTAAAATGTGGCAGCTTCCTAGAAGTTGCTTTTCAATATGTTCATTCTCAAACATGCATATCAATAGGTGTAATCAATTGCTTTGGGCAATGTGTAACTAGATACGTTTCTAGAAATAAAAGGAAACTTCAGAGATTCATATCTGCATCACTAGTCTCAAAGGGTTAAATAAAACAAATTGGATTTCTTTCCATGTAAAATAATTCCTTGGTTACTCCTTCATCTCTATAATTTATTGTTTTATTTCTAAACATAGATGCCTTATTCACTAGTAGAAACTGAGATCTCAAAATAGCCATATAAAGAAAAGTACTGTAATATAATTTTGGCCTAGGAGAAATTTGCAACTGTATCACAACGAATAAAACATCATATTTTGCAGAAAACAATAAGACCAGTAAAGCTTTTGCCCTATGTTACTATTCAAAAAGTTATTATGTAAATTTAATTTTCCCAGCTGATGAACCTAATAGTGAATTAGCATATTATGCTTGTTTTCCTTTTAACTGCTGTGAACATTAAAGTTAAAAATTAGTATGGAACAAATAGCCTATGTTTTCTCTTTTCAAAAGAACTCAACTCACTTGATGGCTGGGATTAGTTCCCATGCCTCTCTCTTTAATATATGATCAAGACAATCACAACTGCCCAGAATAATACAACAGAATATTAAGACTATTTACATGAAGCATTCTCAAAATTATTGATCCAATAGTCTAGATCAGATTTAATGCTCAAAGGCAAATTGCCTCAAAGTTAGCAGATACATTGGGTTACAAACTAACATTACCCCAGGAAATTAACTTTAGAATGGTTTAGGATAACTAATATCTAAATCATTAATGCAATGTCAAAATGACTATTATGCAATGAATGTGTTTATTTCTTGCTATCAAACTATACTCTTTAATATTATTTTCCCATCATTTTGTTAATTTAGCTGAGATGAAATTTTTTAAAAAGTTGATTATTGGTTTTATTTTTCCCAAACTCTAAGGGAGGATAATAACTGAACTATCTTAATAGAAATTTTAATATTAATAGAATATTGTATGGACAAAATATATTAACTATACAACTATTGGATTACAAAAGAAAACTGAAACTCCAACATGTTAGTCCTGTGTATCACATTCTTGTATTATAATTAGGTCATCCCAATACTAAAAGTATACATCAGGCTGTTTAAATACTCTAGAGTCTGGTTTTGTTGCTCATGAGCATAGTGCAGTAGAAAAAGCAGAATACTATGTAAAATGCCAACACAAATTTTTAAACTCTAGTTAATTAATTTTTGCCTTAATGTTGCTCATTTGTTTTATTACTTCTTCCCAATAGTCACTGTAAAGCAATCACTTATTTACAAAATATTTTATGGCAATAAACACACCTCTTTCACATATATAAATACCACAGAATTTGCTTCCTGATTTATTTCTTGAATATTCTTCTTTGTCACAAACAAACTGACCCATTCATATGGCAGACACCCTCAAAAGTATTTTATTCTTTTGGTGGGGTGAGAGAAACAGTGGTGTAAGCCCTTTAATCTATTAGCAGTTTGAGGAGTGCCATTTTTGAGCTTCCATATATCTGTACATTTTTCAATCACCATTGTTTCTTTCTGTCACTGTATTAATTGAAGAATGTGAGGCACTTGCAGCAGCTAAAGAATTAAATGGTGTAATACAACTTTCTCAGACCCTTTTGAGTAGGAAATGGAGGAACAACGCAACACATATAGCTATATAACTTTGCCCTTTATAGCTTTCTTTAGATTATTTGTTAAAAGGAAATTATTAAATTTTCATGTCTCTGCTGTGCCTAGCCTTGGTTTTAAAAATTAAAAGAAAAGAAATATTAACTGCTTCATTGCCAAGAGGCATTTTGTGCTTTGGAAGAATTCTTTGTCTTCTGCTTCTCAATTCCCTGCTACTGTAAAGTGGCAGAATTTGCCCTTGCTGTGGTTTCAAGGCCATTTCCAGAGTCATTAGATCATAAGTCTTATTCTAGGCCTGCAGTCCTCATGCCCAGCAGTGGGCACAATTACAAAACACTTTGCAGCCAGTTTGGCTCTCATCTCAGTCACATATATAGGAATATATGACTGACTCAGTCAATATGCCTAAATATCTGCCTAATAAGTTTTTGAAAGTCTAAGGAATATCTTTGAACAAATTGGATCATAGAGCAGCAGAGATGCCTAAATTGAGCCAGGAAGTCAATCCTAGTTAAGCCATTTAGGTTTTTCTTGCAGGGAGGAAAAGGTTGAGTTTTAATCAGCAATCCTGTCTGTGTCCCTCCCAGAGCCACCTGAATGATTTCTTTTCATCTGTCACAGCACTTTCCTGAAAGAGCTGTTTGCCATAAGGAACGTACAGAAATGCCATCTACTGGGGCAGAATTTGCAGAAGGTTACAGCAAGGATTTGTCCAAGTTCTGATCATAAAACCATAGGCCCCCTGAAGTCTCTGTCTCACACCAGAATGTCAGGCCTTTATTTTTTCTTTCCTCTTTTGACATTAAATAAAAACAAATGATTATTTCTTCCTGAAAACCACAATTTGTAGTTAAATAAGTGAAATGCCTATAGTGTTTTGTGGAATTCTTGTATGCTAGGTTGTAAATGTGTGCTACCATTTCCCCCACCTCTAACCCCTGCAAAGGGAGTTCCTGGGGATTTTTTATTTTTAGCCTTTTAATGCAGGTGATAAACTCTGGGTTTAAAAAATGTCAGCATCTATACAGGGCTCTTCTGTTATTATAAGGGATAGGTAAAAACATTTTATAATCTCTGGCTTTTAAAGTTAATGTGAAATCAGGCTTCTCAAGCAGGATTTCCTACTACCTTGACTCATTACTCATTACTACTATTCATCGCCTTGCTTATTGCATTCCAGTAAAAGAAGAATGCTGGTTTACAGATCTAAAAGCTACATTATTTCAATAGGAAAGGCCCTATTATGAACAATATAATAACAAAAAATTTTTTAAAAAATCAGCTACTCAGCACAAAACAAATCTAATAAAAAAGCAAGTATTTCATTTTTCCTAGAATATTTTAGAAGAAAATGTTTATTAATTCATTTCTATAATAAATTATATCCTTATGATAGCAATTTTGTTTAACTAAAACCCATGCTCTGCAATTATTTCATTGTTTTTCAGGTCCAACTAGAAAAATATTTAGCAGAGTAATAAGGAAACTAAGTGATTTAAAAAATCTCCTTCGAAATTTTAGCTCAGAAAAAATCATTCTTATTCTGCTTCAAAAATATCTAATAGGTCTATATTTCAAAAACACAGGATCACTATAATAATCAATATTTTATACTAGTGTCACTTAAAACCAAACAAGCCTATTTTTGTGGCATAACAAACATATTTTTGATGGTAGAAATGTAGAGATCTAAATCAAGACATGTTTCAATTTGTCATCATGGGACATTCCTCAAAGTGACAAAAAGAGGTGGAACTCCACCTGCTAACATACTACTGATGACAAAAACAAATCAAACAGTAAATTACCTTTGAGAGGTCCCCAGCCTCCAAATAGAAGCAGATAACAAACACATTCCAGGTAACCCAGAGGACTAGCCAGACAGCATACTGTAGAAAAGCAAGAGAAAAAAACACATGACTGTGAATCAGCTGAGTAAGGTTGAAATAGAGCTTTAAACTTTTCAACACCCAGCCCATAAGATTAGTGGGAAAAATTACTTATTGTTTCTTTCTGAAAAAATAGGATTAGGTATGCATTTTTCTCTCTGTTGACTTTTTCTTGTCTCTGTAATGGACTCTTCATAGTAAACAGATCAAACTTGCTGAAGGATAATTTTTAGGTTTGTAGACACAAACAGTAGGCCACATTTCTGTTTTAAGGATGAAATGATTATGTCTTCTAGATATCTAAAAAAAATTAGAAGCTCCAACAGGCAAAGCAAACACAACCCTCAGAAAGAGAACTCCTGCAGCAAAACCATCCCCATATAGGTTAATGCACAAGCTTTCTCCAAGTTATTTAAGATTATCTTCAACTCAGTCTTCATGCCTCTGCCCCATCTGATCAATTGACTCTCCCTCACTGATGTCCCTCTTCATTCCTCTGTTCACTTTCTCATTTTGCCCTCTTACGATCCCAATACAGTGGCCATGTAGCTATTATCCCTAGTTTTACTGTTGCCAGTTCAGTGTATCCTCTACCTTAATGACAGGCTATATTTCCAAAACATAGCTCTGGATCACTTAGTCACCTAAAATTGTTAAGTACCTAGAAGGAAACATGCTAGGAGGAAGTGGGAAAACAAAGACCAATGAGAAATTCTCCTGAATTCAAGTCAAGATTAGAAAAGATGCTTATCATAAAGGAGTTATCATACAGAGTTATACGGTCTAAGCACAAGGAAGGAAGATGGAACAGTGCATTACTTATCCTGGGAAATGTGGCCCTGCAAAGCCTGCACAAGAGGTGACACAAACTGTTTCACCCGACTTAACGAGATAAGAGTGGGAGTTGGAGGGACTATGGTTGGAGGGTACTGTTAACAAAGGAAACTACATACGTGAACAAAGAAAAGAGGGTAAAGAGAATATCATATCACATTCCTGCTAAATAAACACCAGTGGCTCTCCTCCTTTAGGTGGTGAGTTCCAAAAATCTTTATTTTATGGTTCTCCAAGATCTTGTGCCATATTATCTTTTCAGTTGCATGTTTCAGTTCATCTCTTGATTCACCCTGGATTCCAGATAACATGGATTTCTTGCTGTTCTATGTATATGGAAAGTCAATTTCCATTTCTATGAATTTTTGTATGTTATTCCTTTATCCTTCTATATCTTCCCCCAGGAACTCCTCTTATAACCTATCACTATTTATTATTTCTTCAAATCTCAGTTCAAATACCACGCCTTAGTGATACCCAATAGTGTTACTTAGTGCTCCACTAAGACGTTTCTGGCCTTTAGGGCATTCCAAATATAGCTAGTTATTTGCATATTTTTCTCTTCTATGTAATGATAAGCTCCTTGAGAAAATGGATTATTTTTATTCAGGTTTATATCCTTGTAGTTCCTCAGTGTTTTGCACAAAATAGGTACTCTGGAACTATTTTAGAACTCAATAAATAAATAAGAAGCATATGAAGAAAATCTTTTTTTTTTAAGATGCAGAATCTATCTTCCCCTCCCAGATTTGTTTTTTACCTAGAAGAATAACATGATCAGTTATACAGTAGGGGGAGAGAGAGCATGATGAGCTTATGTAATAATAAAAGGAGGGATTTGAGAGGTTGTATATGGTAAGGAATAGGGATTGGAGATAGACTCAGGCAGCTGAGCAGGCTATATAGCAAGAGAGGACCATCAATCACAGAACAGAGATCTGATGAAATATTTAAGTTTTGCTCAGCATTGGGAAATGTAAATTCATCTCATAATTTTTAAAAACTGAAATCTACATACTTTGGCTCTTGTGAGTTTCAATTTTAGTTTTAAAGATATCATGGTGTGATTGGGCCTATTTTAAAGATAACGGAGTGAGAACAAAATGTGCCTACAGGTTTTAGTCATTTGATTTAAGCGAACATGAGAAAGAACGAAAGACTGACTGAAGAGCTGTACCATATCCCTTGCTCACGATGACACACTTTCCCCATCTTATAATGGGGAGCTAAATACATATTACTTACTAGAAGCCAAGGTAGCTAAAGTATTTGGTAAGAGTTGACAAAAGGCACTGTATTACTCTTATATCAAATATGCAGATGAGCTTTTAATGTGGCATTATTTATATCAATGCTGCAGGTGTTCTATTTCAAAACAACTGATATTGTATTTTAAGTCCATTAAATTCCAAAAATATTATGTGCATCTATAACTTCTATGTGGTATTATCACTACTACAATATTATAAGAATTTAGAATCTTCTTCCTGATTAATTTAGGTATCACACTTAGGTACATGCAGGTTTTATCAGATTTGGTTAAAGAATTATCAAATAAACATTTAAGTTTTAGTCACTAAAATGAATGCTTTTGTAGAAGGATAGGTAAGATAATAAGTCACATGCAAATATATGGCATATAGACATTAAGAACCGGGGACCTAAGCTCTCACCCTTAGGAGCTCTGTGACTCTGTTCGAGACATCTAACTTCATCACATTTCTGTTTCCTCAACTGTAAAGTGAACAGAGGAGAAACAGTGAAGCCTGTGGTTCATGTGGGGTGGAATGAAAGAATATTTGAAAGTACTCGGCCCTTGAGTTCTCATTGCATGTTGCCATTTTCTTTCAATGATTACTTCTCATCATCAGCTCTCCTTACTTAAATAGTGCAGCAGTAATTCAAAACTTTGCATCTCCCTGGCACTTAAAAAAATATTTCCAACATTAACGTATGTAATAAACTCTTCCATCTAACTGAATTTATAATCAAGATTTGTTCCTTAATCCAATGTATTCTTTAGTAGACTTTCTTTGGTATATTGATCTTATTATTGATAGATTTTATGAACAAACCATTCTCATTTGGTTTCATTAAGACAATTACATTGCTTTTGATTCAACATACCACATAATGATAAAGCATCTTCTATTTCTTTAAAAAAATTTTTTTACAATATTTATCTGTAATAATTTCATTCTCTTTTTTTACCCCTTTTCTCCCAAAGTAATCTACAAGGATATGTCAAGAAAGAACGTAATAAATGTTCCTTCCATATCTTTGCATTTACTTGGCATTATTTTCATTTTATTATGTACTTTAGTACAAACTAGTTGGCCCACATTGTACTCTACTTCATTACAGGTTTACAAAAGAGAATTATCATCTCCAGTAATACTTCAATATACACAGAAGCCCACACTAGTGCTCCAGAGGATAATCACTGCATTTGCGTCAATATCCAAAGTTAAGCCTTTATTTAATTTCCCATAATTTAACTATCTTACATATCTTTTCTTCATTCTCTTATTTTGTGATTTTTTATTATTCTTTTTTCACATTTGCTTTTCTTGTTTTTGCAGCCTACATTTATTTAAATCAATTCTCCTCCAATTGGATTTTGCCTAGTTGCCTGAATATTGATGAAGCTCTTGCATTTCCTTGTAACTTGCCCTTTGTTTTTTTTGTCAATCAACCCTACCATTTATCAGGTTCTTAAAATTATTCATCATAATTATATGAGTGAAAGGTAACATACTAACTACTTTTCAGTTGCTGCAGCTAGTCGATGTTATATAATTGACAATTGCTTCCCTTTGAGAATAATTGAAAATGATGTCCCACTCAGAAGAGATTTTCTAACAAGATAAGAAAGTATCAGACTTGCCAGATATCACCTAACTTGCCATGTTGTGCTATGAAACTAATCCTTGTATGTGAAAAATATAAACTCTTACATTGGTGTTTCAGGTAGAAAATTTTAGACATTTTCTGAGACAAATCCTGTTGTATGATGAAATTCTCTACTTAATTTTTGAAGCACCAGATAGATCATTTGAGAGTTGATTCAAATTGAGTCTCAGGTTAAATGGTTAAAACTATCAGCTGGAAAAGGTAACTGAATAACGATATTTTCCTCTTGTTTTGTGGCTCTAGTGATGAAATCAAGTTACCTATGTAACATAAAAATCAGTTAAGGCTGTATATCAAGAAGAGCTAAAATATTAAAGAGAAATATATTAGATGCCAGACCCTGAGACATTGCCATATTATATGCCATGGCTACATGATTGAAAGGTAGGGTCTCAGAACAAATAAAAGGATAATAAACACTTCATTGGAAAACAACTAATCACACCTTAGTGACACTGTCAAAACTTTTCCACCTCTCTTTCATACAATAAGTCTGTCTAAAATTAAAAGTCTACAGCTTTTAAAGTATAAGATGTTTTAACCTACAAGAATCATTGAAAAGAATGAACAGGTATTATCTTTAAATTTTCAAATGCATAATTCTGTTACAAGTTTAATCAATTTTATACTATCTCCTTCTATTCCCAAAATGATCTTCAAAATGTTTATTCCAACCTTTTCCAACTCACATATTAATGTTTCTAGTCACTTAATTCTATTTTGTATTTAAATGCCCCAAGTTACTACTATTATTTTCATTAATGATATTGTTGGTTTATACTCAATGATTATGTATATGTACCTATATACTTACCAGTTCTTTGAATATCATTGCTTCTTGACCCTACTTCTTCCTTCTACTTTAAATTTCCTTCTTCCTGAAGTACAATTTTTAAAATTTGTTTAGAAAATAATTTTCTGTAGCATGCTATCTAATTTTGGTGGTGGTGGTGGTGGGGGCAGAGGATTCTTTTTCTTTGTCAAAATTTTAAGTCATTAACTTGTCATTTTATTTCTTAGCATTTTTAAGATATTATTTATGTTTCGGAGTTATTATGATTTCTAAATCTGAGGAGTCCTGCCTTTCACAGATTCTCAGGCATTATTGCTTTACATATTACCTATTCCACATTTTCTCTATTCCTCCTTAATATATTTCTTTTTTTCCTTTTTTAAATTTATTTTTTATTATTTTTAATTTTTTTGTCTTTATTCATTTTTTTAATATTACATTCAAAAAATATGAGGTCCCCATATAGCCCCCACCCCCCTCACCCCACTACTTCCCCCATAGCAACATTCTCCTCCATCATCATGAGACATTCATTGCATTTGGTGAATACATCTCTGAGCACCACTGCACCTCATGGTCAGTGGTCCACATCATAGCCCACACTCTCCCACGTTCCATCCAGTAGGCCATGGGAGGACCAACAATGTCTGGTAATTGTCCCTGCAGCACCACCCAGGACAACTCCAAGTCCCGAAAATGCCTCCACATCTCATCTCTTCCTCCCATTCCCCACACCCAGCAGCCACCACGGCCACTTTCTCCACACCAATGCCACATTTTCTTCGATTACTAATCACAATAGTTCATGAATAGAATATCAGTAAGTCCACTCTAATCCACATTCTATTCCAATACATTTCTTATAAGAATTCATTTGACTTTCTCATTCTAACCTCAATAATTCAAACATTCTCCTTCATTATTTCCTTCTCTTAATATGCCTTTGCTGAATTCTTGGTAAATTCTTCAGATCTATTTTCCAATTGACTAATCCTCTGTTCTGTCATGGCTATCCAGCATGTTGAGTATTCAGTTAAAATAAAATTTGGGTTTTCCCCCAAATCTATGTAACATTTAAAAACAGCATTTTATTCTTTCCAATGACTTTAAATCCTTCTTTTTTATTTCTTTTACCACTTTTTACATGGTTGTTCAAACTAGAAACCTCTGAATTATATGACAGTTATTTCCTTTTTCTTGCCTACCATTTCCAATTGCTAACAAAATCTATGAATTCTAACAACATATTTTTTCCATTCATTAAAATAGTGTCTAGTATGTATCTGGTGCTATTCTAGTCATTGAGAATAGCAAAATGAATGCAATACACTCTGTCCCAAAGGAATATTTTAAATTTTTCACTCTGTTGACTAATACTTTAATAGAATTACAATGCACCCCTTACCTACATGCCCCACTCCTAGTATCTCTATCACTAGTTCACTTTTTCAACTCACCTTTAAATTGTTGCCAGAGTTTCTTTCAAAAACTAAAATCTAGCTGGACCTTACCCTGCTTGATAGTCTCCTATTTATTCATCAAGATCCAATCTATAAGTCACCTCCTCAGCACTGTCACATCTCCATCTGGTATCTAATAAATTCCATTTTATATAAATAGTATAATATTGAATGGTAATCTTTTCTTCATCCCCCACTTGTCTAAGAACTATTCTAAAAGGGCTATATCTCATTTATCTTTGCATCTCCTGAGACTAGCATAGTGCACAAAAGTAAATGGCTGAGTGACTGATTGCACTAAAATGAGTCATATTCTCTCTGGGGATCATTTATCTGATATGTAAACTGAGGGACTGGAGTGTTCAACAATGTTATTTAAAGATTTAACATTTTCTTAAAATGATTCTAAGGATAAAATCAGCTGCCTGCAGCCAAGATCTTAGATATCATATCCCTATGGTCTTTATATTTGATTATTTGAAACTGTCCTGTGTGCGCTATTAAACTTAGCTTCCACATAATTCAGGTTTCTTTTCGCTAGTCAAAGCATTGCTGGAATGACTACATTTTTCCTAAAATTAGAAGGTTATTTGGGCATTTGTCAGTAAATTTAAACCTGAAAACTTTTAAGGTAAAGAAACAAACAAAAAAATTCTCCAAACTTATACAACTGGTATGATGGATAGAAAATTATATTCATAAAATCTTAGTTTAAGAGAAAAAGTTTTCCTTTTTTTTTTTTGTTCCAGGGGACAACAAATAGGAAAGACAGTCAAAATAATATATCAGAGGATTGTAGGAAGATGGTAGAGTAGGAAGCTCTAGAATTCAGTCCTCCCAACAGAACAACTATTAAACAGGTAGGAATGATCAGAAACAACTATTTTGAAACTCTGGACAATGAGTTAAATGGCAGCTTTTGCTGGGCAGGCCAAGAAAGGTCGATTTTGGCAAGCTGAGGAAGAAGTCCTTGGGACCCTGCCTGATCCCCTGCCCAGGGCACTTTGGAGGTATCTGTACCCCCTTTATGGGTCCCTGGCCCTGAGTCAGCTGGAAAGACTGAATTGGGAAACTCTTTTCTGGAATTTGCCCCAGAAACAATTTGAGACAAGGAAAGGAATGTAAGAAACTACAGAGGCAAACAGTCTGGGGAAAAAGGCTTGCCTGCCTTAAATACCCTGGAGCCCAGGTCTGTCTCCTGGGAAACAGAGGAGGCATCCAAACTCATGTAAGTGGAGGAACTCCAAAAAAATTAACAAATATAAGCACAGGAAAAGGTGCAGGCCCAGAAAAAACAAGAGAGGACTCTACACACTTCATCCACCTTGGGCAGACCTTCCTGATGGATGCGCTGAAGGTCAAGAAAATCTCTGTCTTATCATTACCTGGTTATACAATCAAGAAATACACATGTCAGGGAATAAACCCCAGAGTTAACATCTAAATATTGAAATGTACACTGTGCAAAAAAGTCTCAAGGGCAAACAAAGAAATGATGGCTCATCCAAAGGAAGAGGATAAAAATTCAGAAAACACCAATGTGGAAGACCAGGTGTGTACACACCAAGCAAAAACTTTTAGAAAACTATTTTAAAAATCCTTAAGAAGATGAAGGAAAATACAGAGAAAGAACTAAAGAATGTCAGGAAAACAATGAATGAGCAGTATGAGAATCTTTGTAAAGAGAAAATTTAAAAAGGAACCAAACAGAACTACTGCAGTTGAAAACCACAATAAATTAAATGAAAAATGCCCAGGAGGGTTTCAAGAGCAGACTGGAGCTGGCAAAAATAAAAAATAATCAGTGAACATAAATACAAGTCACTTGAAGTGAGTCAGCCAGATGAACAGAAAGAAAAAAGAAATATAAAAGTGAAAATAACGTAAGTCAGCTATGGGACACAATCAAGTGAACCAATATACACACTATGGGAGTCCTAGAAGGACAAGACAGAGAAAAGGGGACAGAAGGAATATTCGCAGAAATAATGACAGACAACTTTCCAAAGTGCACAAAGACGTGACTATGCATATTCAAGAAGGCTAGAGAACACCAAACAGGATAAATATGAAGAAAAATATACTCCATTGTATATTGACCATTGTATCAAATACAAAGGATGAGGAGAGAGTTCAGAAAGCTGCAAGAGAAGAGCAACATGTTACATACAAGGAAGTCTCAATTAGACTAAGGTCCAATTCTTCATCAGAAAGCATGGAAGCAAGAAGGCAATGGGTTCAAATACTTAAAGTACTGAAAGAAAACAACTGGCAGCAAAGAATTTTATATCCAGTTAGAGTTTCTTTCAAAATGAGGGAGAGATTAAGACATTTTCAGATAAGCAAAACCTGAGGGAGTTTATCACAACTAGATCTGCCCTACAAGCAATTCTAAAGAGAGTTCTTCATGCAGTGAATGGACACAGAGGACAGACAACTGGGGGGGGGGGGGGGGATGGGGGGAAGGGAGAGAAATAAATAAATAAATAGAGAGTTTTTCAGACTGAAAGAAAAGAACACTAGAAAGGGTTCAAAGACATATAAATAAATAAAGAGCTGTTGTAAAGGTAAACACTTGAGTAATTATAAAAGCCAATATTATTATACTACATTGTTTGGTATGGAACTCAACTTCTTACTTTCCACAGGTGCTAAAATGCAAATGCATAAAAAGTAATAATAAATGTATACTTTTGGACATACTGTATTGCAAGTCTCCTGGTATAAAAAAAATGCCTGAATCAAAAAATATGGAATAATTTTCTTTGAATAAAGGAAGAATTTTCTCTACTAATTTATTGTTCCCATGTGTTTCTCTCTCCACACTTAAAAAAAGAAATAGAAACAAGAATTAGAAAGCCAGATAAACCATAGATTTTAACCTCTATTTTAACTAATTTTGACTCTGCACTTTAAAATCATAAGGGCAACTAGGTTTTTTTCATAAAATTGATTATACAAGCCTTGTGAATCAGTGAGAAAACATAAAAAGTCATGGGCAATAATTAAAACTCTCCTTTCCCCATAATTTTCCTGGAAGAAATAATAATTGAAATTGTTTTCTCCTATTCTAAGAAAAAGTGTAGAAAATATTGATATTGTTACTTTCACTTGACCTATTATTTCTTTTCCAATTTTTTTCTTTATTAGAGAATTTGGAAGAATAATCATATATAAAATACAAAATCCCCTATATACCACCCTATTATTAATATCTTGCATTGGTGAGGAACATTTATTAAAATTGGTAAAGCACATTTTTATAATTGTACTATTAACTGTTGCCCATGTTTTAACTTGGGGTTAAATTTTTATGTTGTGCAGTTATGGGGACTTTAAAAACATTTTTATTCTGTTACCATATATACATCTTAATATTCCTGCCTTTCAACCACATTCAGATATATATTTAGTGATGTTGATTACATTCACAAAGTTATTTGACCATAAATGACTTTTCACATGATTATAAATCATTGAGTATTCTACAATGTACATATTAATTCAATGATGCTCCATAGTTTAATTCTTTATTATTTTAATTATTTTGTGTTTTTTAAATTGTTCTAGTATGATCAACTTCTAGATATTTGGATTTTGCTTAAAAATGTTGAGCTTAGCTAGACACATGCACTGTTTTGGAAATCATACCTGAAAATATTTTGCTTAAACGGGCTATTTCTAAGGTAGTCTATAAATGTTAGAACATCCAACTGGTATTACTTTAATGGATATAAAAACATGGCTTTTTAATATTAGCCAACTCCAAATAAAACCAATATCCCCCACAGTATTTTATTCTTCATGAAGCAAAGAATGGAAAATAATTCCCTTTAATTGAAAGAATGATAAGAATACTCATTTAGCATGAAGGCACCTGTATAAAACTGATTTCTTGCTTTTTAGTCATGAAAAGTTTTTCATATCTGATATTTACAGCCCTGAGGCTGGGAATGTTCTGCTAAAACAATTTTTTAAATTAAATAATAATAAATCAAGTTATAGAAGAACATTCTAATTGATACATGTGAATAAATTAGAGATTTGAAAAGCTAATAAAACAAAAGAATGTGGAAAAAATAACAAACTAAACATTTAAAAGCTGAAATTTGTGGAATGTAACCGCCATCTCTCTCTCTTTCTTTTTAATCCCAGAGTGTCTCTGAAACTAGATGGTGCAGTTATTCCCAACTCATGGAAACATGGCAGACACTTCTTTTACTTGGAAAAAAACCCAAAAAGCCCAGGGATATCCATATCCTGCTGCTGGGCAATTGAGGCTATGTGCTGGTTTTGGAAATCCCTCCTCTATCGCTGCCACCACCAAGCAGCAGCACTAAGCTTTCCCTGGTTTACTTTGATATTTAGCTCCATCTCTTATATATAGGTTTTATGTTTTATTCATTTAAAAATTCACTTTTTTCCCCTAAACCAATGCAATTTTTGCTCACTTAACTCAATATTTTGTTATTTTTGCTTGTTTGAAGCCGTCATGATGGAAAGCTGAATGTGTTTGCTCAATTAATGCTCTTGTACCCTTAAACATAACATGATAGCGATGGTATTCATGTACAATTGTTTGTATAGCAGGACTTTAAGATTTAGATATGTAATACATAGACCTGAAAGTGATGAGTGATGAGAACAGAATCTCCCTCAAAACAATGAGAAGGCAAAATCTGTTATCTTGTCATGCATTGATCATTACTATGTGTGTAGAAGTGCTTGCATCAAAAAGCAGTATTCACTTTCGCCAGTCAGTGAATAATTTAAAAGTCATATTTATTTAATTGTCAAAACCACAGTTAAGAAACTCAAATAAGAGTTGTGTCCTCTGTGTTGAAGTTTCTTGGACTTGTCCAATAATCCTAAAAAAAGTAGAAATGAAATCGCCACTGTTTCTGGTTATCCAGGTGTTTGAAGAATACAGTCAATATAATATTAAATCCATTGTCTTAAAATAAAGATCACATAGATTTAAAGATTTTTATCTAATATTTCTAATACTTTTTGCAACTGTGAGAGAGAAAAACTTCTATGGTTTTAAGCCACCAAGTTAATGGTAATTTGTTAGAGCAGCCACAGGATATCAAAACAGCTATCCAAATCTTCTCTTCTCTCTTCCAAAGCCATCAGTGGAATGGAAAACTGGAGAGTATACTTCCTAAATACTTTGTTCCCAAAGAAGTACCTAAGCCTTTTTATTCAGTAAGACTATACATATTTAAATAAATAGAAATGTAATTTAGCAATTACACCCAGAGTAAATTTCAGACCAGCCATTCAGGAAGGGTTGTATGTAGATGAAGTGTGTTACCAGTGATCCTCAAGAGTCAACTTAAATAGTAAACAAAGAGCAAATGATTATACGTAGTATTAGATTTCTCATTGGAAAGGTAAAATGTCTTTGTTTTAAGAAAGAAGAAAAATACTGAAGAGAACATTAGAATAAAGGAAATTAGGAATTGAAGGAGTTAAAATCAGAAAGTTAAATATGACATTTTCAAAACTGATGTAAAAATGCTTCACCAAGATGTGAAAGATCTATATAGAGTGACTGGATAGAAGGCATATTCTAAGCAATTCTAATAGTCATATAAACAGACTTCTCAAATATGGCAATTATTTTAATAGGGGAATATAGAAAGCCATTAATATGAACTTTGAACATGTCTATTTGCTGTTTTTGGTTTAAAACATCTAAATTAGCTACGGTCCAAAGAATTATTTTATCTTTGTCTTGTTCAAGGCTAATACATGAAGGAAGTGACTCCCCTGTGCCCTTTGTGTAAAATTAGATTGGAAGCCTGGGCTGAGATTCATAAAGTTCTCCCCAAAATGTTAACGTGCTGCAAGAATACAATTTTCTCCTAACTTGCTTTTGGATTAGAAGTTTCCATGAAAATTTTACCAGGTACATTTTTTTTCAGTCCACCTAAGTGACAGGATAGACATTTACCAAAATTTCATGTGATACCTGTCTTCTGAATACTTGTCTTCTTGTTTGGATACTGTTGATAGTAAAAGCTTAGTCATACTGTAGCTCATAAATATTGTTTGCTATACTGGCATTTTGGGCTCAACATTTCTGATGTACAGAGAAATCTAGTGAAATGTGAACTCTTAAAAAGATAGCCATATGTTCATATCTAAATGTTAATAATGCAATGTTACAGGGGAAACAAAATCACCAAATCTTAATTAATATACAATATTTAATTGTATATAACATAAGGCAGGAACATTGATGGTAGATAGTGAATAATATGCTTACCAATATCTTTGGAAATTCTACAGAAACAACTCCATGGGCTTTAAGAACTTAAAAAGAAGTAAAATCAGTCAATTTAGTCAATATAAAAGGGAAAATCTCTTAAAGCACTTGGTTCAATGCAAGGTATAATTCAGTTTTAAAGTTCTGCATCTTTTAGCTATGTGTTTGTTGACCAGGAAATTCCAGACTGAGCTGCAAGATGGCAAAAGTATCTGTTTCAGTCTTAGAACTGCAATTTGGGGACCACAGTTTCAGGTAGCAAACTAAACTGTGTCCCATCTTGAGGCTTCCAAGCAAGGGTTTTTAAATAAAAAGTTTATATAAGTTGTGCATAAAGAATTATGATTGGTGGACATTGGGAGCTTTCCAAATATCATTCAAATTAGTTTACTGATTTCTTTATCTTGGAGTTAGTTCATGGCATCCAGATGTCCTCAGAAACATGGTTGCATACCTTGGTAATTTGTGGTATCTGGCTGAGAGTAAGTTCCTTGAATGGCCTCCCATTCCATTTGAAATCTGTTAGCCATAGTATCTGCATTTTGTTTCCTTTTCTCATTTCCCCTTTCTGATCAAATCTTTCTCTGAAAGCATCACTTACCATCATTTGGTATCAGTCCCTTGGCTCCAGGAAGACTCATTCCTTGGAGTCTTTTCCCACATAAGGGTAAGGTTGCAGGTTTATCTGCAGAGTTTGGCTTAGAGAGTGGCCACAGTTGAACGACAACGGGATTCTCAGAGAAAGGCTCTTACGCATTCGCTATAAAGAAGCTTAGCTTTGCTAAAAATTTCATAAAAATAAGCTTCAGGATTAAGGTTCTGGAACATTAACATGGCTTGGAGGGTAGATCTGGCTGTTATTGTATAATTTAGGCAACAAATAAGAGAGACCACAATAATTATAAGAAGAAAAACATAAGCAAGTTTTGAAGTATGTTATGATTTAGTTATCTTAAGATGTAAGATTCAGCCAGCATTATTTTTATGTTATGATATATTAGTTAAAGTTTGGTTATATGATCTTTGTTTCCAATTATGTCCTGTTAACAAGGAAATTTTCTGATTGAACTTAAACAAATAATTTTATTTCCATAAATATAATAAAAGTCAGGAGTTTCCAAAATCTAAGATATCAGGAATGGAGAAAGAGATAAATGTTTTAACTCCTAGAAGGAAACATTAAGCTCACAGGAAAAGAAAAAGGTAACCCTTTTAAAAAATATATATACAATATTAAAACATCAGTAATATTAATATTTTAAACTCCATAATCATTATTTATCAATTCATTCATTCCTAAGTAATTAATTATTTTTCCTCTTGAGCTTATGTTAGCAATTTCATGAATCCATAAGCTTCCTACTAGATTTGTGGAAATTCTAAGTCAGTCCTATGATATAATCTTTTTTTTTTTAAGATTTATTTATTTATTTCTCTCCCCTTCCCCCCTCCACCCCAGTTGTCTGTTCTCTGTATCTACTTGCTGCATTTTCATAATCTGCTTCTGTTGTTGTCAGTGACATGGGAATCTGTGTTTCTTTTTGTTGCCTCATCTTGTGTGTCAGCTCTCCGTGTGTGCGGCACCATTCCTGGGCAGGCTGCACTTTCTTTCATGCTGGGCGGCTCTCCTTACGGGGCGCACTCCTTGCGCGTGGGGCTCCCCTACGCGGGGACACCCCTGCGTGGCAGGGCACTCCTTGTGCACATCAGCCCTGAGCATGGGCCAGCTCCACACGGGTCAAGGAGGCCCAGGGTTTGAACCACAGACCTCCCATGTGGTAGGCAGACACCCTAACCACTGGGCCAAGTCTGCCACCCTATGATACAATCTTAAAGTTCTTTAAGCAATGTCATTAAAAGCCAGTGCCCTAGCAGTAACTGGCGTCATCAAGTTTCAGAGGTTTCTGAGAATGTATGTTTTTTGTTGATGATGAGGCACTTTGGCCTGTACCTATGGCAAGTGTTTTCAGGAAAACATGAGAATAAAATAAAATAAAATAAACTGTGGATTACAAAGGTAAAGCATGGCTATGGTTAACTTATTGCTGTTTTATAAAAGTGAAATGTGTAATGAAAATTTATCATAAAATAATGTATGTTTTGTGGCATGTAACATATTTTTAAGAATAAATTAAATTATGACTGATAACATCGTAGTGTTATTTAATATGAGACATGTTAGCAATAGGGTATCTTTCAGACAGTGAGGCATTGACAAATATTTAGGAACTTTAAAATTTTTGGAATATGTAAATATAAATGTATATATAACATTTTATTTATATGCATTCAACTAAAAGAATGTCAGAAAATCCCTTTTAATTTGACAAAATTTTATACAATTTATAATATAGCAAATAAACCTATTTCTAGCCCCCGCTACTTAAAAGGTAAAAGAATAGATTCTTTGTGATTTTCCACAGGCCCTCTGTGAAATCCCAAAGACAGTTTGAAATTAAAAAAGATATCTTTTAGTATTTGATTTGAGAAGGCAAATGTCAAAAGATGGTAGGATAGTTGAAAACATGGTTGAAGAGGATCGCAGGTGACTGAAACAATACTTGGCTCTCTTCTCTAGTTAAAGTGACAGTGAAAGTTTTAAAGGTAAATACAGGAGGTGACATGATGGTAAAAACTTTTTTTTTCATAAAGGTAAGAAAACTTGTTTTTTTTTCTAAACAATTAAGGCCATGATAAAGTCAACATAAAGTATGAGAAGTTATTTTGATAAAACATAGACTCTCTGCCTTTTACTTTGATTATTTAGGGAAAAAAACCAAACTACTTTACAACATTATAATAAGAACAGTCTGTTAATCCAAGAAAATCTTCTCATTTTAATAGAAGACCAAATGTACTTTTGATCAGACTACCATTTGACATTAAGGCTTTTAAAAATTTTAGATAGAGAACCATCAAATGCTATCCAACTTCAACCAGAAGAAATAAAGTTCTTTTTTCGCAAACTTTCTACAACTTTCTATATCAATTCAGGGTTTGTCCTCCATTTCTTTTTTATTATTATTTTGTAACATCCACTCATATTTTAGGATGAAGCTTTCCTTCCTTCTTCCTTCCCTCCCTTCCTTCCTTTCTCACATCCTGTATACCTTTATGTACTTAAGTCAACAAAATTATTTTTGGAAACTATCTTCAATCTGATATCTTATAAAACATAATTACCATCTATCTTAGTTTGCTAAAGGCTGCCAATGCAAAATACCAGAAATAGGTTGGCTTGTATAATGGGAATTTATTAGGATAAAATCTTACGGTTCCAAGACTGTGAAAATGTCCAAATCAAGCATCATCAGAGATGCTGACCCACCAAGGGTCAGCTGCTGGCCATCCTGGACTCCTGCCACGCGGAAGGCAAAGTGGCGGCTGGTCTGTGCCTAGCTTCTGCCTTCTCCTCCAGGTTCACGTTCTGCCCAAGCTCAGCTGGGCATAATCAGGCATAAGGCTTGGTTCCCCCTTCCCCTCCCCCCAGGCCTCAGCTCTTTCAACCTCTCAGGGGCCTCTTTCCATGCCTCCGAGCTCCGCTGATTCCAGTCTCTTGGAATCAGCTTTTCTCTCAGCTTTTTCCGTGTGCCTCTGCTTTCAGTCCTTCATTTATAAAAGACTCCAGCAAGAGGGCCAGGACCCACCTTGGGTGATGTCTCACTGAAGCAATCCAATAAAAGGCCAGCAACTGAATCCAATCCAATCAAAAGGGCCCTAATCCCACAGGAATGGACCAATTCAAGAACACAGTTTTCTGGGATCCACAAAAGACAAACCAATAAGCCATCAAAATAAAAGCTGTCAGAATAATGGCTCAATTTGGTTCAGTGTTAACATATATTTCATTTAAATATCTAGTAGATATATAAGCTCTTTTGATCTGTAAATGTGTATATATGAAAGAACATCTCCAAGAATGCATGCCTTCCAACTTTGTATTAAACATTAGTAACTCAGAAGATATTTTTTCTCAATTAACAATATTAAAATAATACAAAAATAGAGGATTTACAGCTTAAAATTTTCAGCCATGAGTCAGAAGAAAAACAGTCAGTAGAAACACAGAAAGCTAAAATACAGATATAAAACTTGCTAATTTATGTAAAAGAGCTGGCTTTCTGTCATATTTATATTTTTATATTCATATTTTAAATTTTTAATTCTAGAAGTATTCATCCTTTTCTGTTTTTGTAAATTTGGATTATTGCTTAATCAGTTTTTTGAGGGAAAATCTTCGGTAAGGCTTTTAATATGTCCTTTTTTTTTTAATTATTCATTTTAGGATTGGGAGATTCCTTAACAACAGCTCTGATCTCTTTGCTCTTAACCAAGGGTTATAAGTTACTGAGGGTGGCATTCCAGCAGTGGCACAAGGTCTGCTATTAAAGGCATTTGCCAAATTTTAGCAGTCCATCAAAGAAGGATACAGTGAAGGAACACAAAGGAGACTAGTAAGATGAAGAGAAGCAAAAAGAGAAGCTTCATATAGTCTACTCTTTTCACTCAGAAGTTTATCAAGGCTAGATTTTTATTTTTCTAAAACTCTCTGTAAGGAGTCCTTTAAAAAAGCTATTTTGGTATCAGATACTCTTTTGGCTGATCCAACATACCAATTAAAGAATGCATTCCATTATTTTGGGGGGGATTTTCAATAGGATTTAGAATTTCCTTGGTAATGACTCTTAGTTCAGTTTTAGTTCAAGGATAATAAGTGGTCAAGAACTGTCTGAGTCTCCTTTATTAGGCTGAATTTTAAAAGGTGTTAAAATGTAGGATTGTGGGAACATGGCAGAGTAGAAGTTCCAGGACTCAGTCTTCCACGAAAACAACTATTAAACAGGCAGGAACTATGTGAAACTCTGGAGGCCAGAAGAACATTGTACAGCAGACATGGAAGAGCAGGTGGAAGAAGCTGATAAACTGAGGTAAAGTACAGTAAATGGCTCTCTCGGAGCAGTGGCCTTTGGCTACCATCCCCAACTCCTGTGACAGGCCTCATTGGGGTCCATCCGCCGGCTAGTTCACTGGTGACCAAAAGGGATGGGAGTGGGCATGGCTAATCACTGATCATAGCTTTTGATTAGAGAATTTGGGTCCCTTGGGGCCCAGCTCTGAGGGCAGCCAGTGTTTCACCTGTTTGGACAAAGGCCACAGAAGCCATTGTTTCAATCTTCCCTAAACAGAGGCAGAGTCATTGGCTGTGAAGACTTAAAAATACTGTATGTGCTCAGGCCTGCAGGGGACTGCAGAAGGACCGCATTTGCTGGGAAGGCCAGAAAGCTCAACTTTGGGAAGCCATCAGAGAAGAGCTTAGCACCCTACCAAATACTCTTCCTTAGGCTACTTTGGAGCATGGGGCCCTGGCCCTGTTTTGTCTAGAAAAGAATGACTTGGGATTCTGCCATCTACTGGACTCTCCTCCCAGAATTTGCCTTCCAGGCAAAAGTAGCTTGAGACAATGAGAAAAATGCCCAGGAGTGTTTCAAGAGCAGATTGGAGCTGGCATAAGTATCAGTGAACTTGAAGACAAGACACCTGACATTGGTCAGGCAGAGGAGCAGAAAGAAAAAGAAATAGAAATATTATAAGTAGCCTAAGATGGCTATGGAACACAATCAAGTGAACCAATATACAAATTTTGGGAGTTCTAGAAGGAGAAGAAAGAAAAAAGGGGCAGTAGAAATATTCACAGAAATAACAACAGAGAACTTTCAAAACTGCACAAAAGATGTGAAAATGCACATCCAAGAAGCCCAGAGAAAACCAAACAGGATAAATATGAAGATTTAAATATATTCCATCACATATTGATCACACTATCAAATGCAAAGGACAAAGAAAGAGTTCTGAAAGTTACAAGAGAAAAGCAACATGTTACATACAAGGGAGTCCCAGGTAGATTGTGAGCCAAGAATTTGATAGCCAGTGAAACTTTCTTTCAAAAAGAGAAAAGCAACATGTTACATACAAGGGAGTCCCAGGTAGATTGTGAGCCAAGAATTTGATAGCCAGTGAAACTTTCTTTCAAAAATGAGGGAAAGATTAAGACTTTCTCAGGTAAACAAAAGCTGAGGGGGTTCATCACAACTAGACCTGCCCTACAAGCAATGCTAAAGAGATTTCTTCAGACTGAAAGGAAAGGACACTAAACAGTGATTCAAAAAGGCATAAATAAATAAGGAACTGTGCTAATGGTAGAAATTTGGGAAATTATAAATGCCACTATTATTGTAGTGAGTTGTTTGGTATGTAACTCCACTTCTTACTTGCTACAGGTGCTAAAATGTAAATACATAAAAAGTAATGGTTTTCGGACGTTCAGTGTAAAAAGATATAGGTGGTTATAAGTACAAGATAAGGGAAAGGAAACAAAGAGGTATAGGAAATGTACAAGTACATGCTATTGAAATTAGGTTGTTATCAAATCAAATATGAATGTTACATATTTAGGATGTTAAGTTTAAGCCCCTGGTAACGATAAAGGAAATAAATGAAAAATATAACCAGAAGAAGTGTGAAGGCATGTAATATGGTACAATACAATAAAATAAAACAAATATAAATGCAGGTAATAACAGAACTGCAGGACAGTAAAAGGTATATGACTTAAACAGGCTAATTAGAAAAATGGCAGAATTCCTGCATTATCAGTAGTTACTTTAAATGTAACTGAATTAAATCCTTTAGTACAAAGGCAGAGATGGGCAGAATGGATTAAAAATAACATTAGCCTGTTTATATGCTGTCTGCTGTCTGTAAGAGCCTCACCTTAAATACAAAGATACAAGTAGGTTGAAGGTGAAAGGATAGAAGAAAATATACCAGGCAAGTAGTAGCCAAAAAGAGCTGTGGTAGTTATACTAACATTGGATAAAATAGGTATTAATTCAAAAGAAGTTACGAGGGACAGATGGTGATCATATACTAATAAAGGGAACAATTCGATATTTATGTACCCAATATCAGAGCCCCAATATACATAAAGCAAAAACTGACTGATGTGAAGGGACTTCAAATACACCATTCTCAATAATGACTAGACTATCTAGTCAGAAGATCAATAAGGCATATAAGACTTTAGTGATGTTTTAAAGACTTAAACCAAATATACCTAATAGACATATATTGAACAATTCACCCAAAACAGAATACACATTCTTCTCAAGTGCACATGAATCCAGATAGACTATTAGTTGGGTCACAAAACAATTCTCAATAAAATTAGAAATTTTGGAATCATTTAATATATATTCTCTAACCACAATGGAAGGTAGCTAGAAATCAAGAACACAGGGAGAAGTAAAAAATTACTCTATGTGGAAACTACAATATATTCACTAAATGGATTAAAGAGGAAATCAGAAGTAGAATTAGAGAATATCTTGAGGTGAATGGAAATGACAATACAACATAACAAAACTTATGGGAAATAGTGAAGGCAGTACTGAGAGGGAAATTTATAGCTCTAAATGATTGCATTTAAAAAGAAGAAAGGGTCAAATTAGAGACCTAACCTCAAAACCTGAAGAACTAGAAAAAGAGTAAACTAAACCCAAGGCAAGCAGAAGGAAGAAAATAACAAGGATTGAAGCAGAGATAAATGAAACAGGAAACAAAAAAAACAATAGGGAGAATCAACAAAACTGAAAGTTTGTTCTTAGAAAAGATCAATAAAATTGACAAACTTTTAGCTTGACTAACAACAACAAAAAATTGAGAGGATACAAAAACTAAAATCACAAATGAATGATATATTGGAAAGGGCTTTGTAGACTTACATCCAAAGCACAACCAACAATAGAAAAAAAAATAGATTAATGGAACATCATAAAAATTTTTTTTTAAACGCACTTCAAAGTACTTTACCATGAAAGAAAAACAGCAGCCTATACAACAGAAGAACATATTTGGAAACCACATATCTGATAAAGGTTTAAATGCAGAATATATAAAGAAATCCTTCCAACAATAAAATGACAAACAACACAATTTAAAAATGGACAGAAGATGAAGAGACATCTCTCCAAAGAAAATAAAGAAATGACTAGAAAACATATGGAAAGGTGCTCAACATTATTAGCCATCAGAGAAATGCAAAGGAAGACCAGGAGATGCCATTTCACACCCATTAGAATGGTGGCTATTAAGAACACAGAAAATAACAAGTGTTGGAGAAGATGAGGAGAAATAGGAGTACCCATTCATTGCTGGTGGCAATGTAAAATGTTGCAGGTGCTATGGAAGACAGTTTGGCAGTTCTTCAGAAAGCTAAGTACAGAACTTCCATATGATCTGGCCATCAAACCACCAAGTACTTATCCCAAGAACTGAAAGCAGGGACTTGAACAAAAATTTGCAAACCAATGTTTATAGCAGCATTATTCACAGATGACAAAAGATGGGAACAAGTCAAGTGTCCATCAACTGATGCATGGATAAGTAAAATGTGGTATATACATACAATGGAATATTATTCAGCCAAAAAAAGGCATCAAGTTCTGATACATGTGACAACAAGGATGAACCTTTAAGACATTATGTTGAGTAAAACAAGCAAGACACAAAAGGAAAAATATTGTATGATCTCACTTATTTGAAACAAGTAGACTAAGCAAACTCATAGAGTCAGAAACTAGAATTCAGGTTATTGGAGGATGGGATGGGGATAGGAAATGGGAAATTAAGTCTTCAAATGTAAAAACAGGGTTCCAATTTGGAATTATGGAAATGTTTTGGTAATGGATGGCACTGATGGTAGTACAACATTAATAGCACAGAAATATATATCTCAATATGATTAAAATGGGAAATGGCAGGTTGTATATATGTTAACAGAATTTTCAAAAATTCATAGAACTATATTACAGAGTGAACCCTAAATTAAACCATGGACTATAGTTTATAGCACAATTATAAAAATGTGCTACCAATTGTAACAAATGTTTCACTCCAATGTAAGCTGGTTGTATTGGGGTAGTGTATGGGAATCCTGTATTTTATACATGATTGTTCAATAAACCCACAACTTCTCTAATAAACAAGAATAGTAAAAGAAAGGGGCAGAGAAGTAAAGAAGAGGGTTTGAAAAAACCATGAAATTAGAACTGGAAAGGATCTCTGATGGCCCTGACTCTTTCCCTAATTTACACCTTCCCCTCCTCAGTTTTGCAGGCTTCAAGGACCCTGTGTGTGTGTGTGTGTGTGTGTGTGTGTGTGTGTGTGTGTGTGATCTCTTATTAGAGAGATGAGCTGGCAGAAGTGAGCTCTCTTTGACAAGATTTGGGTATGCTCTGGAGAAAACCCAATAACTCAACTTCAATTGTTACACAAACTCTTTAACATTGTGTGCTCTGCTTTCTGCTTCTCTTCACCTGTTTTGCGCAGTTTTAATGATCCCAAACTTGACTTGACCAATCACCAATGGGTACAGTAATGTAAAAAACTCAACCGACATAAGATGTTGTGATTATTGATAGATACTAAGTTCCTCATGAAATATTTCCCACAGGAATTCTTGAATTTGGAGTACCTAATTAGTATGAGAATGGGCTGCACAGGCATTTTGATTTGTACCAAAAGCTAGTGTTCGTCTTTGCCTCAACTTCCTTCTTTGACCTTGGAGACAGCTGCTTTTAGTTTTACACAGCTTGTTCTTCCTTCTGCCCTGAATGTCACAGCATCCTCCAGAATTCCATCTTGGACATTTGAGCTGTCTAGAGGCTTTTGATGGCCCTTTTACTATGATGGCTTCACCTTTCACCTTCTCACTATGATGCTTTCTGTTCCAAGCCAGCTCCTGGCTTGATCAGGGCAGTCGCAAGACCAAAGAACATGCCTGGCACAGGGTCAGACATAGCTTTATTTATTGGGACTTACAGACAGAAGAGATTCTACAGTGATGAAAAGCTGGGTAATCAAAGTAGCGCTCCATGAAGAGGCAGGAAAATGAGGGACAGTATATAGGGTCTCAGAACAAAAACATTTTACAACAGAGTTTCTGCTAAGGTCACATGAAGCACAAAAGTGAGGTCTGGTCATGTTAATGTAGGCAGGTCGTGTACAGCCTGGAGAATATTTCAGTCTATGATACCATCTGTACATTATTTCCCTGTAGGGAAGTCTGTTACAGTTTAACATGTTTCCTGGAACGTGCAGATAGCTATGTGCTGCAGACTCTGTTTAGGGAAGGAGAGCCAGGGCTTGGGACCTATGGAACTCCCCAATTTTTTTGAAGTGGGGGTGAAGAGGGCAGGGTCTGAAAGTGCTGCAGGGTCTTTGTTCCAAAAGAGCAACTAGGCTAGGATAAATAAAAGGACAGGAAGGTGGAGAAGAAGCTGAGGCAGCCTCAGAAAATTTAGAGGATTCAGACAGCTTTTCAAGTTCAGCATTTAGATAAGTCTTAGGTTAATTTGGTATTTGTTTCTTGAACAGAAGCAATTCTGAAATTATAAATTTGGAAACTTCCAAGAACCAATTAATAAAAGGTATTCCTTTCAGGTTGCTTGACCTTAAAGCCCCTATTTTCTTTTTCTTCACAAAAATATACTAATTTGGGTATATTTAAAGACTTTCATTGTGACCACTGTAAATCAAGGTTATCTTTAGTAGGTCAGGTCCAGCATGGTAAGAATTTGCATGATTCGGGACCATAATTCTTATACATTAAGCCAGCTGGAGTGCTTGATGGTAGTACATTAAATTTTTTTGAAGAATTGGAACTCATTGCTTCTGATTGAGAGCAATCTTAGAGCTTAAAAAGTCTGACAGGATTTATTTTAGGGTTTGGTTAATGAGGTGTTTTTTCAGTATGCCTTACACAGGATACTTTTCTAACCTGGTGGACAGTCTGTGCTCTGGATGTCCAACCCATGAGAAGGTGTTAATCTATTGTCAGTCTTGCCCATCCATGACCACCTTATTCTTACATGGTCTTCAGAGGCCCTGGCTTCTCATTAAAAGGTGACATGTACCTTACTAGCATTTAAGTGCCCAACTCAATTTATGCCACGAAAATGATTATGTGGCTGCTCTCATCCATGACAAAGGTGAACTGAACTGTTAGGGAGGCATCCCTCCGTAAAATAGCAGAGAAAGAAAGGAGAGATTCCAAATATTTGAGTACTTACCAAACAGGAGAAATTCCAGTAAACCAAAAGGGTAACCAAAAGGACCGCTGTCATAAGTTCAAATGAAAAGAACAAAATCCAGATTGAAACCAGAAGAAAAAAGTTTAAGATATCCTTAACCAAAAGACACCCAAAAAAGCTGAGAACCTCAACCAAAAGGAGGAAGGTTTAGAACCATGAGAACTCCCAATAGAAAGCCAGGGCTGCCAGGGAAACACAGGGTACAAGGGGCTCTAGCAGGTACCCTGCTCAAGTCCAGTGGTGGCTCTGGAAGAGAGTGTTAGTGGCTTCTGATTCATCTTTTGACAACAGAAATGTCAAATGAGAAATTACAGACTAAGCTGCAAAGTGACAAAAACATATATTTGGAGGTCTTAGAATTGCCACTTGAGGATCACAGATTCAGATAGTAACCCCAACTTTTTCCCATCTTGGGGCTTCCAAGGAAAGGTTTTTAAACAAAAAGAAGAGCACGTAAGTTGTGCATAAAGAATTATGATTGGTGGATATGAGGGGTTTCTAAATGTTCTTCAGGTTAGACAGTTTACTGGTTTCTTTCTTATAGTTGTTTCATGGCATCCAGATGTCCTCAGAAACATTGTTGCTTTTGCTTTTGAATTCATTGACAGTTTGTGATATCTGGCCATCTGGCCAAGAGGTACATAAAAGTAAGTTCTTGAATGACTTCCCACTCCATTTTAAATCTCTTAGCCATAGTACATCTATTTTTTTTAATCTCTTTTCTCATGTTTAGAATTTGGAAATAATAATATTTTCCAATAAAATCATCTCAATTTCATTTATAGTTTTTGAGCGCAAAAAGAGTTTTAGACTTGACTTCTGAATTAAGGTTTTTGAAAAAAGTTAATGATAAATTAACTTTTCATTAATGATAAATGAAATACCAGTAAAGTGTGTTTTTAAAAATCAAATTAGGGGAAGTGGCTGTGGCTCAATCATTTGGGCTCCCGTTTACCATATGGGAGGCTCTGGGTTTGCGTCCTGGGGCCTCCTTGTGAAGGCTGGCTCGTCAGCACACCGTGGAGAGCCACCCGCCTGCAAGCGTGGTGGTGTGCTGCCCAGCCCTCAAGCGCCGTGGAGAGCTGACTCAGCAAGGTGATGCAACAGAAAGGGAGACAAGTGAAAAAACACAGAAGAGCATGCAGGAAATGGACATAGAAGCAGACAACAAACAAGCCACAAGGGGAGGGGGGGGAATAAATAAAAATAAATACGGACACACAGAAGAATGCAGAGTAAATGGACTCAAGAGAGTAGACAGCAAGCAAGCCACATGGGGCGGGATACACGAAAAAAATCAAGTTAGCATTTTCAATACTTATTATTTAGTCCTTATTTTAATTGTGGTAAACAGAATGATGCCCCCCTCCCATATGTCCCATCCTAATTCCTAGAACCTGTGAATATGATCACATATAATTCCCATAATTGTTCTGCGCTATATGATACAGGTGGCCTAAATTAGGGAGATTATCCAAGTATATCTAATCTAATCATATGAGGCTTTTAAAGAATATAACTTTTTCAATTGGTGATAGAAGAGAAAATCATATACAAAACATATGAAAGATTTAATTTTTTATGATGGAGGGGTATATTTGAGAAGTAATACAAATAACCACTAAAAGCTGAGAATGATCCTAGACCAAGAGCCAGCAAGGAATAATTCTCACCACCACATATAACTGAATTCTGCCCCCAATCTGAATGAAACTGGAAGCAAAATGACTCCTAGAGCCTTCACAAAGAGCACTGGTCAGCCAATGTCTTCCTTTCCAGTTCATTAGACCCTAAGCAGAGGACCCAGCTAAGCTTATGTGAATGGCTGAACTATAGAACCATGAGATAATAAATGGGTATTGTTTTAAGATATTAAGTTTATGGTAATTTGTTATGCAGCAATAATATACTAATACCTTGATAATGAGGTTTCCATTTTCTTAAAAATATTGTAACTTTCAAATAATTTGCCACAATGGCCAAGTACTATAAATACATTGTATATAGAAAAAAATTGGCTGTAATATAATCTTTCAGACTGACTTTTGATATATGCGTTTTCCTTTAGAATTTTAAATATATTTTGGTATAGTACGTTGCTTTGCCTATACCAATTTCTAGAAATAAAATTTTAAATATTATTTATGTTGTTATTTAATAAAAATATATATCTGGTCATTAGAATACCTGGGTGAAATCCTAACTCTATAATAATTTACCTCTATAATCTGGAAAATACTGGTATTTCTATATCTATCGACTTTTAAAACTAACATTTCTGGATGCGTGCAAGGGCATTTTATTGTTATTTTTCCAGAGAAATATATTTTTTCTCATATAACAAGTCTTTGCTGCAGTGCCCATGGGCTTGTCCAACAATGGTGATAGCAATAAACAGAATGTTTCACTCTTTATGTCAGCCAGTTAGACAGTCAATCATTTTTATTGGAAATAATGATTGCAGAGTGACATCAACCAAAAATATTGGCACTGGGAATCATTTTGTATCATTATACAATAACTCTTTTTTATAAAGTGTATATTCACAATTTCTTAAGGAATATCTCTTGAGAAACATGCAGGTCTTCCAATGACCATCAAGTAGACACATTATTCTCAAGACTGATATTGTTTGGTCAAACATATACATGTCAGTAGATAGGACCTTAAAGGACATATAAAAATATGACAAAATGAGTAAATCTTAATATATATTTAGTATTAAAATATCCTTTGAATGAGTTTCATAGACATTAACACTCCCAAAACATGAAGAGAAAGCTAGTTATTTTTGAGTGGGTAATAGTGGCCAGCAGGCACTAATAATGGATGTGTATGTTTCACTATGTGTATTTGTTTCTTCAAATTTTCAGTTTTTTTAGAGATCATGGTAAGGCCCAAATCACTAATTCACAGCATGAACAAATGATGGTTGAATAAAAAGTTTAAAAACTATCTTCCCCTTAAAATATTTTGTTTGTTTTTTCCTGTTCAAGGATAAAATCAAGTCTGGATTCAATCAGCATAGGAAAGCAAGTTTTATAATTAATTATAAATTAGACTACTCTGCTAATGAGACAGTGGTCTTGGATTAGATTCCCATGTAGGCTCCTGAGGGTTTTTCCTGTTCTTTGTCTATAGAACATAAACGTTAGCAGACCTACATATCTGACAAATTGAAGGCCACAAGGTGTTTTAAGTAAGAAAATGTGAAGAATGGTGAAAATTCATCCCAACAACATGTAAAATCACATGCCCTCTTTATTGTTGATTCATTAATAGTGTCATCTTCATGTAGAAATTGATATTTTTTGTCTACAACCATTAGCATAAGGCATCCTCTTGGAAAGCAGATTCTAAAGGAAGATTTGGGACTTAGATCACTTTCTGATGGGCTGCCAATGTTAATCTCCTGACTGGAGATACATGGAGTATGGTAATTCTTGGCAGGCAGTAGTGATGAAACTTAATATTCCTATTGGAAGTGAACTGAAATGGCTGATAGAGCCACAGCAGAATGACCAATCTACCAGCAACAGACCATAGCTGAGCACTTAACATGGCGCTCATCCTTGAGAAGACCAACGGTATTTAGTAATGGGCCAATGCATTACATTATTTGGAATTGGCAGTGACCCATCTGGGCAGGAGTTGAATTGTCTTTCCTGCTTACAGGCTCTGGCATAACCACTAATTAAGGGCTTACAGAAAGTTTGATCCACCAACACAAGGTTCAAATAAACATTGCATTGGTAGAAGGGACCTACTTTACAATTAAGGAAATGGGGCATCCAGGAAATTCCCATGGGATCCACTGGCCCTATGGCACCCAGAAGCTTCCAGCCTAACAGACCCATTAAGTTGTTGAAGGTGCACCTAAGTTGCCACTTTTAAGAAAATACCATGTTAAACTGGTGTCATCCTCCTGGATAAAGTAAATACCTTCCATGAATGAACATCATATGGTGCTGGGTGGTCAATAGGCAGAATGTATGGACTGTGGAAGGAGGAGTGGCCGTGTTAATTATCACTTCTATGTAGTAGAGGATGGAGATAATATGTATCAATTATTGCCAACTGCAGCAGTGGGGCTGTGGTTAGTCCCACTATTTTCTTCTTGTAAATTCACCTCAGTAAAGAAACTAATCCCTAGCCTGGAGGGGCTGTTTTCACATGGGATGAAGTTATTATTTGAAGCAAGAGGACCTGCAAAGTACAAGGGTTAAAAAGCAGGAATGAGTTACACCTCCTAGTTATGAGTTTCAGGATTAAGCACTCATGCCTCCAGTGTGTCCTAAATGGTTAATATTTGCATCCCTCCTGAGGAATTGCCCTTGGCCAAAGGGAGTTGGGACAGTCAAGGTTATGTCCTCTGCTGCAGAAAGCCTGCATCCAGTGACTGGTTGGTGGGGGAGTAAAAGTAAAAAGGGCTAGCCACCCTCTTTCCCCTACCCCCAATTCTGGATGTACATAAAAGGCCACAATGGTCTGGTATCACCAGTTGAGGCTCATGTTATAACTGGACTGCAGTTCTACTTTTTTCTCTGCCCAGTCCTGTTCTTGCTTTTGAGAGTACACCCCAATAAAAGTCTTTATTCTGGGAGAGGTGACATATGTGTGGTAACCACTACAGGTTAAAGCAAACTGAAAGCCCCCTGAATCTCTCCAGACAGAAATGAGATTTCATAAATCATTCTGATGAAAATACTATAAGCATAAACAGAAATACCAATATCACCATAAGAAATATTCAGCTACAATGCTTAATCACACATGAAAATTTATAAGCCAGAATCAATATCTGAAATACTCTTATTTTATAAACACTACAGGTTCAAAAAAATCACACCGGTTAAGAGCATACAGTCCAAATGTCTAATAATATATTAATAATATTTGTACCATACTCTCAATAAAGCTGGCCCCAGAGTATAGTACACACAGGCTGTTCCTAAATAATATAGCCTTGGACTCACTTCTGGCTTCTTCAGCTGGGTCTTTCCTTCCATTAATTTGTTTTTTTATTCCTTTCCTGTTCTTTCACATTCCATGGATATCTGTAGAATCTTATCCTTTCTTACACTATGAGAGAAATGATAATATCCTGTGCTTACAAAGTACTTATTTTTAAAATTTTATTTCTAAACATTATTTTCATATATTTGAAAAAAACTGGCCTCTATATTTTTAATGAAAATTATGAGAAATCAGTATTCATTTCAAGTAATCATCATTATATATAAATCTTTATTTCTTTCTTAGTACAGAATAGGCTACAATAATATGGTTATTTGTGAGAGCATTCACGTACATACTCCAGGAATTATTTTTCAAGCTCTTTATTTCTGTCACTTTACCCCTCTACGAGTATAATATGAATAATTGTATTTGTATTTAGTAATAGTAGTAGCCATCCTGTATTACTAAATACTGCTAAAATAATTTTACATGTTTGTCTCATTCAATCCTGAATCTTATTAACTAAGTACTATTATTATCCCCATAAAAAAATTGAGTAAATAAAAGCAAGATTGGAATGCTTGCTATCACCTCATCTATTCGTGATTATACTAGATATTTAGGCAGCAGAAGAGGATATGAAAAATTAAAAGTTGAGAAGGAATAAATCATCTTTATTCATACATAATATGCTTATTTACAAGATAATTGACATACAAATAATTAGGATTAATTAAGAGTTCATCAATGATGGGTGATCAAAACACAAAATCAATTGTGTTCCTATATACAAGGAAAAATGGCTAATTTTAAAAGCTATGGGTTCTGGGACTTCTAGTTTACACTTAAGATGTACCTACATATTTTTTCAATCTCTTGAAAAATCGTTTTAGAAATCAAATATATCAGCTGAAATAAGGAAAGGAAAATACATAGCATCTTCAACAAAAATTGCTGACAAGGAATTGCTATATATACTTCCGAATATGGGTAGATATGGCCAAACCATTAACAGAGCTGAGTGATGGAAGTGTCAGGGAATTAAAAAGAATTTCTGATGAGTCCTATGAGCCATAGAAACCCTCAATCATAAATAAAATTCACCTCCTAAAGGCAAGGACCTCACATTGATCAGAATCCTGGGTCTCAGGTTCTTGGAAAGAAAACAAAATGTCATGTATGGCTGTAAAAACCAGGCACCTAAGGTCACTAAGTGGGGGATGATTAACAAACTGTGTATATGTTCTGAAGTTAGGGTTACCAGATTGAGCAAATAAAAATAATGCATAGGACATATTTATAAAAAAATATTCATTGTTTATTGGTGTTTTAGTTTCCTAGGCTGTTTAAAGCAGATAATGTGTTTTTGCTTGCTAAAAGCTGCTGGGAGCAATATACCAGAAATGAGTTGACTTTTATAATGGGAATTTATTAGATTAAAAGCTTATAGGTCCAAGGGTGGGGAAAAAAACATCCAAATCAAGGTATCATGTAAGCTCTCACCCAAAAGGTTGTTTGCTGTCAATCCTGGACTCCTGCCATGTGACAAGGCACAATGGCAGCTCCTCCACTCTCTGTCTTCTCCTCCAGGCTCATTTTCGCCCCAAGCTCAGTTGTGGGTGATCAGGTACATGGCATGGGACAGGGGTGGTTTCAGCTTGTCTCTTCCTTCTCCTCTGGTCCTCCTTGCTAGTACTACTTTGAGAAGCTCTACCTGTGACTTTTCTCCCAAGTTAGTTGACTTCAACTTCTGGAAGCGTCTCTGTCACTGTGGCTTTCTTTTCCCTGCATCTGCAGCTTTTTTATTTCTCCATTTATTTTTTTTTTTAAGATTTATTTATTTATTTCTCTCCCCTCCCCCCCCCCAGTTGTCTGTTCTCTTTGTCTATCTGCTGTGTCTTCTTTGTCTGCTTTTGTTGTTGTCAGTGGCACAGGAATTGTGTTTCTTTTTGTTGTGTCATCTTGTTGTGTCAGGTCTCCATGTGTGCAGCACCATTCCTGGGCAGGCTGCACTTTCTTTCACGCTGGGCGGCTTTCCTTACAGGGCACACTCCTTGTGCGTGGGGCTCCCCTACGCAGAGGACACCCCTGCGTGGCATGGCACTCCTTGCGCGCATCAGCACTGCGCATGGCCCAGCTCCACACGGGTCAAGGAGGCCCAGGGTTTGAACCGCCGACCTCCCATGTGGTAGACGGATGCCCTAACCACTGGGCCAAGTCCGCTGCCTATTCCTCCATTTATAAAGGATTCCAGTAAGAGGATTCAGACCCACCCTGGGTCATGCCCTACTGAAGTGATCTAATCAAAAGGAAAGTCCCTAACTGAATCTAATAAAAATGTACTATCTACAGTAGGTTTACATGCACAGGAATGATCTGCCAGGAACAGAGAGGAAGGGTCAATTCACCCAGAAGCCACAGCATGGTCAAATGCATATGTACTAAACAACAAAAACAAATATGGAGAGTGAAAATTAGTAGAACTGAAAGGGGAAACAGACAAATTCCCAATTAAAGATGGGGACTTCAACAACCCTAGAACTACTAGACTAAAAAACAGCAAGGATATAGAAAAATTTAATGATACTATCAGTGAAGAGTATCCAATCAGAATTTATAAAACACTCTACCCAACAACAGAATACATTCCAAGATAGACCATATCCAGGGCCTTTAAGAAGAAAACAACAACAAGCAAAACAAAACTCAACAATTTAAAAGAACAGAAATTATACAGAGTATTTTCTTTCTCAATGAAATTAAACTAGAAATCAATAACAGAAAGATAAAAGATATACCTCTGGACAATTTGAAATTCAACAACAGACCAAGTAAAATAAACATATCCATGGGTCAAAGATGAAGTCTCAAGGAACCTCAAAGGAAATTTAAAAAAATACACAGAACTGAACAGAACTAAAAATATAGTATCTCAAAGGGATGTGGCTATGTGGAAAATGAAATTTATAGTACCAATTCCTTACATTAAAAAAGAGGAAAAATCTCAAATTAATAATCAAAACTGATACCTCAAAAAGGTAGAAGAAAGAGGGGCAAAATAAACACATCACAAACAGAAAGAAGGATATATTACAGATAAGAGGAGAAATCAATGAAATTCAAAGGAGAAAAAAGTTCATAGAAACAAAAACCTAGTTTTGAAAACATAAATAAAATCGACAAACCAAGAATTGCAAAAAAAAAAAAAAGGGGGGGGGAAGATTACCACTATCAAGAATGAATAGGGATTATCACTACAGACTCTGCAGCTATCAATAGGCAAAAAAGGTATGATAGGCTGAATTATGTACCTCAACATAGACATGTTCTTAATCTTAGTCTGCATTCCTGTGGGTGTGAATCCATCATAAATAGGACCCTTTGGTGATATTATTTTTAGGTAAGATGTGGTCTGAATGAATGAGGGTGGATCTTAACATTAGTGAAGGTTTTATTAAAAGAAGAAATTGGAAGCTAGGAGTTAGGAAAGGCCAAACAGGAAGTCAGCAGAAACCAGAAAAACCAGGGAAAAGAGAGAACATTGCCACGTGACAGGGGGCAGACTTACAAGCCAAGAAACCCCAAGGAGTCTAGGCAGCCAGCACCAAAAACTACGGACACCAGGAGAAAACAAGCCTTGCCAATACCTTGATTTTGGATTTCTTTTAGCATCAAAATTATGAGCCAATAAATTTCCATTGTTTAAACCAAACCACTGGTGATATTTTTCATAGTAGTCTGGCAAAATAAGACATAATGGAATATTACAAGCAACTATACACTGTGTAAATTTGACAACTTAAATGAAATGACCAATTACTTAAAAGCACAAACTATCAAAACCTACTAATATGGAACAGATTACTCAAATAGCCCTATCACTATTAAGAAAATTGAATTCATAATTTTAAAACTTCCAGAAAGAAAAGTTAAGATCCAGATAGCTTCATTTTCTTCCAAAAATTGAAGAGGAGGGAACACTTCCCAATTTATTTTAGGTAACCAGTATTATCCTGAGAAGCAAACCAGGAAAAACAACTACAAAAAATAAAATTGCATACCAATGTCCTCATAAATAGACACAAAAATGCTTAATTAAATATTAGTCCATGAAATTCATCAATACATAAATGAAATAATATACCATGACCAAGTGAGCTTTATTGAAAGAATACAAGGCTCATTTAGTAATTGGAAAACCATCAACATAAGCCACTATATTGAAAGGCTCAGGAAATAAAATCATATTATCATATTAATTGATGCAGAAAAAACATTTGAAAAAATTCAACAGCAGTTTATGACAAAAATAAAAATCACAGAAAAATGGGAATGGAGGGAACTTCCTTGACTTGATAAAGAGCGTCTAATAAAAACCCTGCAGTTAACATTATACTTAATGGTGAAATACTGAATGCCTGAATGCTGTCCTTCCTAAGGTTGGAAATAAGGTAAGGATGCCTAGTCTCACCACTCCTAATGGCAAAACACTGGAAATTTTAGCCAGCACAGTAATGAAAGCAAGAGTAAAAATAAGGTATATAGATCAGAAAGGAAGGAATAAAACTGTCACATTTGCAGATGATATGACTGTCTTTGCAGAATTTATATGGCTTTTTAGAAAATCTCCTAGAACTAATAAGTGACATACACAAGGTTATAGGATACAAGATCAACTTATTGTATTTCTATATACTAGATATAACCACATGGAAACAAAATTAAAAATATAATACCATACCCAATTTCTCAAAAATTTAAATATTTAGTCCATAATTTAACAAAAACTCCATAGGCTTTCTATGTTGAAAACTACAAATTGCTATTGAAAAAATCAGAGCTGGATAATGGACAGACATTTGGAAAACCCAAAATAGTAAGGATGCCAAATTGATATACGGAGTTAAAACAATTCCTATCAAGCAAGAAGTTTGGTGGCTATAGGCAAGGCTATTCTAAAAATTATATGGAAAGGCAAAGAAACTAGAATAACTTGCACAAAGTATGAGGAATCGCTCTAACAACATTAAGGCTTACTGTATATCTACAGTAATCAAGACATTGAAGAACTGGCAGAGAGATCGATCCATAGATCAATGGAAAACAATAGAGAACCCAGAAGTAGCTCCATAGATATGTGCTAAACTGTTTTTTTAACCAAGGTTCATAAGCTATTCAATGGAGCAAGGATAGTTTCTCAACAAAGGGTGCTGAAGCAATTGGATATCCAGAGACAAAAATTTGAATCTCAATGTAAACCTCATATATAAAAGTAAATTCAAAATAGATCATAGGTTTAAATATAAAACACAGAACTATAAAACTTTTAGAAGATATTGTAGGAGAAAATCTTGGGGAACTAGGGCTTGGTGAAGAGTTCTTAGATGACTGCAAAATCATGGGTCATGAAACAAAACATTTAATAAACCAGACTCAAGATTAAAAACTTGATGGTCTGCAAAAGACTTTCCTAAGAGGATACAAAGACAAACTGCAGAAAAGGAAAATATTTGCAAACCTGACAAAGCATTCATATCAAGAATATATAAACTATTTTCAAACCTCAATAGTAAAATAAAACAAACAATCCAATTAGAAAATGGGGAAATGACATGCAGAGACATTTCACTGAAGAGGATATACAGATGGCATATAAGCACTTGGAAAGTTTTTCAACATGAATAGCCTTTAGGGAAATGCATATTAAGACCATGATGAGATATCACTACATACCCATTAGAACTACTTGAAGAGCTTTTTTTTTTTTTTTTAATCATGACAACACGAAATTCAGGTGAGGATGTGGATAAAGTGGATGTCTCCCACAATGATGGTGGGTCACTGTGGGTCATCATGGTACAGTCACTGTGGAAAATAGTTTGGCAGTTTCTTAAAACAAAACAAAGCAAACAAAACTATATACCTCCTTACTGTGTGATACAGCAATAGCACTCCTGGGCTTTTATTCTGAGAAATACTAATTTATTTACTCAAAAAAACCTGTATGTGATTGTTCATAGCAGTTTTATTTGTGACAGCCCCACAATGGAAACAACCAAAATGACCTACGATAGATGAAGAGTTAAACTATGGGATATTCATACCATGCAACACTACTTAGTATTGTAAAGAAACAGTGCATTGGTGTTAATAAATTGATAGTTCTCAAAAGCACTAGGCTGAGTGACAAATATCTCAAAAGGTGAAATACTCTGATTCCACTTATAAAACATTCTTGAAGCGATCCAGTCATAGTGATGAAGAACAAATGGGCAGTTTTCAGGGATTAAGAGTTGGGGGTGTGGTGGGATGTGTGGTGATTGCACAAATCTGCATATGTGATAAAATGGAATAGAAGGAAACCCATGCATACCATGCCAATGCCAGTGTTCTGTTTTTTATATTGTTCTATAGTTACATAAGATGCAAACTCTGGGGTAAACATGGGGCCTCTGCTCTTCTTTGTATCTGTAATTATTTCAAAATATAAAGCTAAAAAATAGATTTTATCTATTTTGATTAGTCATTGATCCTTACAAATTATAAAAATGACCACTGTAAAGTGTAAAGTTCTATAATTTTCTTTGTAAATAAATATTTTTATTTATTTAAGCATTATTATAATAAACCTGATTTGCAAATGTTTTTAGCATACTGTATCTTTGTTCACATGTAATGTCCTGTATCAGTCAGCCAAAGCGGTGCTGATGCAAAGTACCAGAAATCTTTTGGTTTTTATAAAGTGTATTTATTTAAGATAAAAGCTTACAGTTCAAAGGCCCTAAAGAGTCCAACTCAAGGTACCATAAGAGGTACTTTCTCATCCACACCAGTTGTGACATGATGAAGTAAGATGGTGGGTCTGGTCTCTTCTTCCTTTTTCCTCTTAAGGCTCCTTGGGTCAAGCTTCTTCATATCTCAGCTGTAGGCTGGCATAAGGGTTGTTTCTCTCTGGGCTTCCTCAGCTCAGCTTCTCTATTCTCTTCAGCTGCAAACAATCAAGGAAATGGCTCATCTCTCTTCCTGGAGCCTCAGGATCAAAGTTCTCTCCTCTGCCACATCCATGGAGCTCTCTTCCTTCCTGTTCCTTTTTCTGTGAGTCTTCCTGAGTGAATGTTCATTTATATAGCCCACTAAGGAGGCATAGACTTAAATTGAGTTACACCCTACTGATTTTTGTTGAATCAAAGCCCTAATCTTAACATAATTTAATCAAAGATATCTCAGGTGAATCTGATACAATCAAAGGGGATTAGACTAGTTTACAAATGACTAGTTTACAAACAGACTAGTTTACAAACATAATCTCTCTTTTTGGAATTCAAGTAATCTCAAATTGCTATAGACCCTTATCTTTTGTTTCAAATCATTAATATGGGGCACTATAAGAAAATCTATTTTCACATTAGATGGTTTGGTTTAATGTGGTTCTTCATGTGTAAAAGATTATAGATTTCTTATAATGTAGATGTAATTATTAAACCAGAATTTAAAAAGTATTTGGAGCATTTTGATATAGTTATGAATTCCAAAAATAGATATTGGAATATGTTTGTAATCTGGTCTATTACTGGGCATGACTGAGTTATGATTAGGGCTTTCATTGTGCCATGTCATTAGGGCATGGCCAAGGACAGAGTTGAAGCTTTTGATGCAAGGGTTTTTAATGTTGGAGTTTGATGCTACAGCCTCAAGCTGTAGCCCTGGAAAGTAAGCTCACAGAGGAAAAAGAAGTCAGCCCCAGGAAGAGAGGAACCCTGAACACAGGAAGAAGAAAGTCCTGGGAAGGAAGGAACCTTGAACCCAGAGAGAAGCAAGACCCTGGAAGGGAGGAACCCAGGAAGCCTAAACCCTCACAGACGTCGGCAGCCATCTTGCTCCAAAATAGACTTTGGTGAGGGAAGTAACTTATGCCTTATGGTCTGGTATCTGTAAGCTCCTACCCCCCAAAAATGCCCTTTATAAAAACTAACCAATTTCTGGTATTTTGCATCAGCACCCCTTTGACTGACTAATACAGTATTCATTATATTCATTGACATTTTCTGTTTATATTCCAAATAATAAATTTTAAAATGTTGAAACCATATAGATAATAGCTAGATTAACTAACTTCATAAGACTTCAGCCCAACATTTCCTGAGAAGACATGCCAACATTTTCAAAGCTTTAGAGTGGCTGTACCACAGGATTTGCAAGGAGGGTCCCTGAAGTCCCGTGAAGGACTGCACTTTCAAAGCTCACGTTTTTCCTACATAAAATGAAGGCAATGAAGGCAATATAAATGCTCTATCCCGGCTCTTCAGTGATGTTTGTTGTAAACAAAAATAATATCCACCAAAGTGCTGGGAGCTGGGGAGCTGGAAGAAATACATCACTATGTAAATTTAAGATATTAGAAGTATCAAAAAATTTCTTCCATGAAGTATTTACCTTATAATTGAATTTTTTCTTTATGATTTTAATAAAACTCTTTTAAGTAAAAACTATTTATGCAGATTTTTTCAAGATAGCAAGGCAACTTCATGTACTCTTGGAAAAAGAATACAGGGGTCATGGGAATTTTAATGAGAGGAGAGATGAAAACGTGGTAAAAGGAAGGTGAGATTGACATGGTTTGGATGATTTCAGTGAACATATACAGTACAACCATTGTCAACCGTTTTCTATTTTATCAAGCATCCAAGAAATACTGAAGAAGTGAGCATTTGTCTGCATTAGGTGTTCTACTAAGGTGCTGTCAACCTCGAGATAAAACCCCATTTACTACCTGCTGTCATGTAGCTCATAGGCCAGATGGAGAATGGAGCCATCTAGATAATTACATATTAGTGCAATGAAAGTAATCTCAGGGGGCACTAGGAATATTAGCAGGGCCCCTATCTTGGCCTTGCCATGGGAAAGAAGACTCACTCAAGTTGCCTTGAAAAGCCATGAGTCAACATACTCCTATTTCCTGGCTAACATTGCATTTATAATCCTCATTTGTCATCCTCTGTACTGAAGCAGTTCTGGTTTCTAAAATAAACTATTAGCTTGTAGCTACAACCCCTACAAGTCTGCACAGCTCCATCAAACTCCTTCAAATCAGGGATAAGGCAGTTATTGTAACTCAAGGTATTCATTGGATACCATGGATAAAACCTTTCTAATCAGAAGTGGTCAACTGTTTTTGACAGTCTTACCATTATGGCTAAATATTTATTCTGACATCAGAGATTTACTGAGCCCATAAGTTGAGCTAGGTGCTTCAGATACAGCAATAAATAACAGGCAGTTTACCTTCAAAGATCTCATTGTCTCCTGGAGGAAATGGGCAAGGGAGTGAATAATTTTCATAAATTGAAGCATGTTTATTGGGGATAAAGGAAGAGGCTCTCTCATTTAAGGATGTATGTTGTTGTTGGGAGATTTTGGGGTATTGCAACTGCCATTAATCAAAATTTTTTTCTCTCTTTTTATTTCAAAGCTATTTCAAAGAAATTTAAAAATTTCCCTCATTTGACCTGGGCCCATGGTTTTGGGAATTGGACTGAGATGATAAGAATGTGTCTCTCACAACATTAGAGATGAATGCCATTTTGGATTTAAAAAATTAAATAAAAAATCTGATAGGGCAAGAGGCAACTAAATGTGAGAGCAAACAGCTGACACTTCAAAGAAAATGGGAATATATCCAAATGTCAAGACAGTATTGATGATTTTAGCAATTAAAAGAGCAGTAGGCTTCCACACATTTCACAAAAGAGCAAGTTCAGCTTTGCCTCAATTAACCTGGATTTCAATTCAAGGGCAGAAGGATTAGGAGCCAAATGGACCTGCCGCAAATCCCACGATGAGTGTAACATACATATGCGATCTGGTCACCTTTCAACATATTTTTTTAAAGCCTGTAAACTGACTTAATTAATGCCTGTTAATTTCTCTACCTGATGATCTGGATGTTACTAATTAAACATGTAAAATTAAATGTGAAAAATATAGAAATAGCATTCTAGAAAAAATGAAGAAAAGAGTTGACATTGATTTTTTTTTCAAAATAAAGGGCAAAATGAAAATGAATTTCTTCAGCCCTTTTACCCCGATGCATAATAAGAAGTTGAGGGGACAAACTCAATGAAATTAAAGGGCAGGATATTTAAAATGAATGGACATATTTATTTGCCCAGCATGCATAATAACATTTTAGCAACCACAGTTACTAGAGGTCATGGAAAACAAATAAAAACACCTGGGATTGAAGAAGACTAGAATAATCTTCTAAGTAATGAAAGCATTTGCAGCCAAGATAATGCCATATTTAATTGTATTGCTGCACTTCAGGGAACATTAAATGAATCATCTAACAAAAAATTTACCCCATCACCAGTGAAATGTATAGGGGTTCTCTACAGGTCGTGAAAGTCTGCAGAATTTTCTATTGTTGGAATGAAGAGATAACTAGACCTCTTTCATCTGTTAGCTGACAAAATATGGAGGGGGCAAAGTGGGTATGGAAACAGCATTTGCATGTTCTTCAAATTTGAATACCAAAATGGAACATGCTGAAGTAGTAGGCTATGACTGGAAATAGAAGTGGGCTTGAAGTTAGGTCTTAATTTAAATGTGTGTTCTGCTAGGTACTATTGTGATCATTTCTGGGAATTTGTCAAGTGGGTTTTCTGAGGCTTTTTACTTTCTTCTCAGGAATGGGCAGACAATGGGCACTTTCATCTTTGTATGCTCTTTCAACAGGGCACAGAGACTCAAAGAGAACCTGTGGCAGTTGGAGATTTTTTAAGAGTCCCAAAAAAGAGAAGATTATGTTTGTAAACCAATCCATTCCTCTGAGTGTGATACCCTTTGGTTACATTAAATTCAGTTTCAGTGCCTTTGATTAGATTATGCGTTAAGAGGAGGGCTTTTGATTTGACTAAGTCAGTGGACCTGACTCAGGATGAGTCCCTGCCCCCTTGCTGGGTCTGATATAAATGGACACTCACTCAGACAGACACAGGAAGAGAGAGCTCTGTCATTTTTTTATCCTGTCATGTGAGAGAAAGGAGAAGGCTCAAACAGCTGCAGCCCCCAGATGAGCCATTTTGCCTGATTGCTCACAGCTGACCTTATGAAGAGCACACCAGACAGCTGAGACCGATACAGGAGGCCCTCAGCGACAAGTCCTATGTCAGCCTGCAGGTGAAACTGGGATGAAGTGGAGCAGCTGAGCCTGAGATAACAGGCCCAGAGGGGAAGGCTAAGCCTCACAGAGATGGCTCGCCATCTTGCTTCAACACCTGGCAGCCGACTTTGGTGAGAAAGCACCTATTATGGTATTTTGCACTGGACTTTCCATGGCCTTGGGACTATAAGCTTTTACCCCAAATAAATACCCTTTGGAAAAGCCAAAAGATTTCTGGAATTTGCACTGGCACTCCTTTGGTAGACTAATACAGAACCTGTACCCAGAAGTAAACTGCATAACCCCTCACTGCTCAAAGTAAGCAAGCAAAGTACCTCTAATCACAATTCTGGGTTAAATATGCCTATCCCTAATTGTAGCAAATGGGAATAAACTCTAAAGAGGGAAATGCTCATTCCTGAGATGTGAATGTGTGGTAATCCCCAGCATTGTTGACTCATTTGAGCTTTGGGCTTTCCATTCCTTAGAGTCTGAAAATAGGAGGCAATGGTTTCTTCTATATTTTAGGGTCAAGCTTTGATTATAGGGGACGACTAATCTACTGGCTTCTGTAACTGTCCATACACTACATTTCCATATTTCACTTTATGGTTCTATGATTTTTTTTTCTTCTTATCAGGTCCAGAAATAAACATTTCTTTTTATTGCGTATTCAGACTGTTAGTTAAATTGAAAATTTTGGATCTAGGAAAAGTAATTGAAGAAAAAAATTTTTTTAAATGTGAAGGGGGCAGGGAAAAGTTAAAAACAAAATCAGTAATACAGTTGGATGAATGCTAAGATATTATTTGAACATGAAAACCGCCTAAAAGCCTGTCAAGAGGACATCTTTACTTTAAGACAAATAATTATTTGTAGAAGAGGGAAATGTTGATATAATGAAAACACATTATTTGCTTCACTGTTCCCAAAGACGATTGGGAGAAAATGTTGGAAACAGATAGACATTTCACCAATGATGATAAAGAATGACTGAATTACTGAGGGAAAGCATGGCAAAATCTGACAAGATTTCAAAATAGGCGGAAGAGGAGGACTTAAAACCATAATAGTAATAAAGTGATAAAATAATAATTTATACTACATTTGTAATCTCTTTAGGTAGTGGTTTTTAAAAAAGGAAAGTAGGGAAGTGGATGTGGCTCAACTGATAGTGCTTCTGTCTACCATATAGGAGGTCCAAGATTTGATACCCAGGGCCTCCTGGCCCATGCGGTGAGCTGGTCCACATGGAGTGCTGCCGTGTGCAAGGAGTGTCTGTCGCCCAGCACAGGAATGCCCCCAATGCAAGGAGTGCAGCCCCCCGCAGGAGTGCAGCCTGCCCAGGAGTGGTGCCACCCACACAGAGCAAGATGACACCCACAAAGAAGAGACACCGAGAAGAGACAATATGAGACGCAGCAAACTAGGGAGCTGAGGTGGAACAAGAGAATGATCTCCTCTCTCCTATTCCGGAAGGTCCCAGGATGACTTCCTGGAGCCACATAATGAGAATACAACAGCCACAGAAGAACATACAGCAAATGAACAAAGACAGCAGACAACAGGGGGTGGGAGGATAAGAAAAAAAAAAAAGTAGCAGTGCTCATTTGCCTTGCAATCTATGAAAACTCCAGAAATTCCAAAACTATTTCATGAAGCTTTAACAGAGGAGACAGTATTTAAATTCTGAATAGAAATGATTTGTACTTAGCATTTCTCTGGCATTAAAGAAATGATTGGAAATTTTTCTTTTAATTAAAACTGTCAGCATGGAAGGATTTAAGGATGATCAGAACAAATCCAGCCAGCAAACTTCATTAGCCTGGAAAGTTACAAGAAAAGTAAAAAGTGCTACTCATCAATATTATAAAAAATGGGCCTACATATTAGGCATACTTCTTGGGGAGAGTTTTCATAAAAGTCCATTGACTCCAACAGTGAGAAGAATATCAGAAAACCCTTCAACTAAAGTTCAACAAGTTGTGAATAATATTAGTCTGATTGATCAAAATCATTTAAATACTAATCTTTTGCTATAGTATTTTCCTAGTATTATATTTCTGTAATTTTAGAAAATTAATCAGATATTTTTCTTACCTCCCTTTTGCTTGCATTAAGAAAGGATCTAATAATATGATAAAGAATGCTTTTTATTGTAATCTAACTGAATCACCCCAATAAACATCACAGGAAGTGTAAATATTTATGATCTCAGGAACCATCCCATATGTTTAAAGAAGTGGAAACAGTCTGTATCAGGCTGCACTAGACACTTCCTCGGGCCTGTCACTAATATCATCCACAAAGAAGAAACACAAAGAGTTCTGTAGAAACACTGAATCAGTACATCATGTCAATACTGGTCCCTCTGAGATTAACAAAGACAAACAGACAGACAAACAGAAAACAAAGAAGGAAGTCATCCCTACACTAGCATTCTCAGGAGCAAGTCATCAATCCAGATACTTGCCATAGGAGAGTCTCAAGGGATATTGATGTGCTGATTTGAAGTCTAGAATTAAAATTTGAGAAAGGACCACAATATTGTTTGAACAAAGTTTGGAAAAATTGCTAACTGGGACTCAGCCTTCTCCAGTTGCTGGCACCACCTTCTGAAATCCACCATGGCAAGAACTCAGGGGTCTTCTCCAATTTGCTTCTGTTGGAGTGCCATTGCTGATGAACTGTAGTTGCTCTTTACCTTCAATAGTCACCAACAGAAAAGGATAGAGCAGCATAACACATTTAAAATATGTGGTGCAACCTGCTGTGATCTTTAAATTCTAGAAGGGACTTTGTTTTGAATAAGTCATTTTATTTTATCCTCTCTAATGACACATCTGCTACTGACTTTCAGAAACTCCCAGAATGTTACAGCTGCACTGGGTACTTTTACCTGAAATTCCTCCTACCTCCCCTTTTCCTTAACTTTCTCTTATCTGTCTTTGCCAATTTTGTCTGTTATTGTTATAAAATTCATCAATATCATATAATAAATTTATGTCTCTAATGTTGTGACTGCCAGACACTATGTATATACAAAATCGCTACCCATAATTATCATAAATATTAAGACAGATGTCTTAAGCCAGTCTTCCTACATTATACTGATTACACTGATTTTATCTATTCATCCATCCATCCATCATCTCTTTCTCTATATTGATGTTCTTTTCTGTCACACACAGAGATACTTATGGTTATGAAATGAGTGAAAAAGAAACATAATGACTACTTATTTGATACATTTCACTCTGTTGATTTTTCTTTCTTGATACTTAGCCTCCCAGATGTAATGTTCTAGGCCAAAATTAGCCATATTGTGGTAGAAATATTTTAAGTTGACTCCACCTATTCCTTGAGCCTCTAATAGCTGTTTTTATTTTAATAGGAAAATCAGATCTGTTTGAATAAGAAGAGTCATAAGCAAACAGGAGTTAATGGTAATATATCCTGCACATATTTCCATTTTTCACAGGAATACAAAAAGGTGAGACATTGCTCTAAATGTGCATTTTGGGAGGGAAAAGCAAGGGCATTTAGCAGGATACTGTCTTCTTCACCCCATTCGGCAAACAAAGGGCTAGTGCAGTACAATTTATATTCAGAGCTTCAACATTTTGGAGCATTAATCCCCTGCCAGTTGTATTCCTATGGTAAGTCTTTATAATGGAAGTCCTGTCTTCAACATGTTGATTCTCTAGAAACTAGAAAAGATTTTAGGCTCTGAGCAACTTTGGATCCATGAATAATTTTACATACATCAATTGCTTCCAAAATTGTAATTTGCCAAGAGTTTTATGAGATTTTCTTTTCATGATGCTAACTTGAGCAAAATCACTTGTTAGTGCTTTCACTCTATTCTCTGAAACTGCAACTATTTATTTCTATAAAATACATTTGCTCATTTCCTTTCTGTAATATCCTATTGGAAAAATTCCATAGTTTCATTTTTGAATTGCTGTCACTTTTTGGCCACATGCCTGGGAACCTTGGATGGCTTTATTGATTAGTTTACAAGCACAAGATGCCAGACATGTTATTTGGATACACTAAAGCTCTTACAAATGTAGATACCTCTACATCATCATCTGAAAAAGAAATACAGCTTTTTCAAAAATAGAGCATTAGGGATTTTCATATATAACAATTTAGAGAAAACAATACATAACACACACTACTACCTGAGACTGATATTAATTATATATTTGGATATCAAATATTTCACTTAAGAATTTGCATTTTATCCATAGGGAAACTGAGGCAAGACTTCTCTATTAAATTTAAATTTCCATACTCTGTGCCAGGCCTACGCGAGATAGAATGGCATAGTGGCCTTACTGCATCCCCTGCTCAGGTGGATGCATTCACTCCCAGCTGCTGGAAATACCGACCTTTGAGGGCTCACAGCTGAGGTGCTTACTGGGCTTTGTCTGTGCCCCTAGGGAACTAACTGCCTTGCCCAAGGCTACACCAGGGCACAGGATGTAGCAGCTGACTGGCTGAATTGGGCAGAGGAAGTTCTCATCCCCTGGATTGCCCACAGTTTGGTACAACTCTGAAGAGATCTCTCTGTTCCAGAGCTCTTTGTGGAATAGCCTGAGGCCTTGTTTGGGATAGTGGATAGCATCCCAGTCTCTTTCTCCACAAGAACCTACTTTTCTCCCTTCCTCAGAAGTGTGTCTGCCAGAGGACTTCCAGATAAACCCTCTGCATTGCCATGTGTCTGCAGGCAACGCAATCCAAGAAACTTTTAAGCCATTTTATCTTGTAAAACTTTATAAGAGAAATGTTTAGTGGAAATTAGTTCAAAGAGAAAACGCCAAATGCACAGCACTAAACACCAAATCCTGAACGCTTGGCTCTTTCACATTAATGATTTGTTCTGGTTTCAAGAATAAGGTCAATCGCTCTATGACTTTCTTTAATTTCTTCCTATGGAAAGGATGTTACAGAAGACTTTTCCAGTGGTCTAGAAGTATCCAAGAATGCTAGGAAACAAAGACAGGGAGAAGTAGTTCACATTCTAAAGAGGGTAAAATCACTGGGATCATAAAGCTCTGGCAGGGTTTGTTAGGTGGCAGGCAATCCACTTCTACTATCCCCACCTCCTCCCCAGCCCTTCTTTTGCAGCCCACATAAACAGATACTGAACGGTCTGAGCTATGAGCCTGGTCAAGTCAGAAAGTATCATAGTTCATAAAATCTACCACCCTGCAGGCCATAAAGGGAGGGGGGGACGGGATGAGAAGAAACTTCAAGACAATGCTTTGTAGAGATGTGAGTTCATCACAAAACGGAGAGACCAGCATCTCCTTTCAGAGGACATTTTTTGCAGCACACTTGCTGATGGGCCCTCAGTGTCTTTCTGAGCAGGGTGAGGGGCAAATGGAAATAGGCAGCAGCCAGGAAACAAGGCTCAGGTGTGAGATACCTGCATCCCTGTTGTTTGCCAGGGCAAGGGGGCATGAGCTCCTGGCGTTCTGATATGCCTTGTGGAATGTGGCAGTGCTTGAGCATTTGCCAGCACCTCATCTAAGAGAGCTAGCTACTGGATGATGGGTCCAAGAGAGAGGCTGTGGGGGAAGCTACCAAGTGAAAGAACTAAGGCTGGCAGAGGAGATAAAAGAGGGTTGAGCTGGAGTGTATTTTTTGCTTTGAAAACTGATTTTGTCATGAAGAGACTGCTGAAGGATAATTCAAAGAATGAACACATATTCTCCATCATGGAAACATTATTGGGATACTAACCACAAAGAGGGCACGAGTAGAAAAATTGTAATAATCAATAGTGGGGAACTATATTACCACTGGTTATGACATTTTACTCCTTTTCCCCCAGTTTCTCTCTCATCACCAATACTCAAGAGAAGAAAGAATCCTAGAAGAGGAAAGGAGAGAACAGTAGGATAAAGAAAAAGCAGGTTATGGCTATTTCCCAGTGCAGGTACCAAAAGGTTTCTTTTTACTAAAGATTTTGGTCAGCTATGCAGCTTTATTTTTCTTTCAGAATTTCCCTTTGTACCAACATGGAAAGAAGCATGACCTTGCATAACACTGAATGAAAAAGACAAAGCCACAGAAATATTTATAGCATATAAATTCCATTATATGATCCCATTTATGCAAATAAAAAGTATACAATTATTTGTGTTTCTATTTTTATATATCTCTTTCTCTCTATCCAAAGTTTAGAATTAAAGGTTAATAGAAGTTATTAGTGGTTAGTAGAATTACTTGTGAGCAAAGGAAGATGTTTTTTAAGATTTATTTATTTTTTATTTATCCCCCCCCTTGCTGCTTGCTTACTGTCTGCTCTGTGTCCATTTACTGCGCATTCTTCTGTGTCTGCTTGTCTCCCTTTGTTGCATTGTCTTGCTGTGCCAGCTCTCCATGGGCGCGAGCCAGCTTGCCTTCATAAGGAAACCCTGGAAAGTGACCCCAGGGCCTCCCATAAGGCAGACAGGAACCCAATCAATTGAGCCACATCTACTTCCAGTAAAGGAAGATTTTAAGTTTTTAATTTGTGTCACTCACATTTTTATAACCCATATATTTAACATTTGGATGCAATATGTATATATAAAGGGAGGAAATGAAGTCAATGGAATAGATTCATCACGCAGACAATAGTCTCTTTTCTGCATGCAGCTCTCTAGCCTTGAGTGAACATTGACCACACAATCACTAGAGATCCCAGATAACAATGGGGTCTTTCTTGAGCCTACAGATGTAGATCAATAAGGAGATACATCTGTTGCATTATTGTCTCCATCATGTTCACACACCTTCCTATTTGTTTCTTGCTTTCTGCTTATATTTGGTTTCACATAATTTAGCATAGGAGGTATAGTCTTTGGAAACTGGTTAATCTGAGAATCCCTACTTCTATATATTTTTTGTTTCCATTTTTCTTCTTTTATTGTTTCTCTCTCTCTCTCTCTTTTTTTTAAAAGATTTATTTATTTATTTATTTCTCTCCCCTTCTCCCCCTCACCCTGGTTGTCTGTTCTCTGTGTCTATTTGCTGCATCTTCTTTGTACGCTTCTGTTGTTGTCAGCGGCATGGGAATCTGTGTTTCTTTTTGTTGCGTCATCTTGTTGTGTCACTTCTCCGTGTGTGTGGCACCATTCCTGGGGAGGCTGCACTTTCTTTCACGCTGGGCGGTTCTCCTTACGGGGCGCACTCCTTGTGCGTACGGCTCCCCTATGCGGGGGACACCCCTGCATGGCAGGGTGCTCCTTGCGTGCATCAGCACTGTGCATGGGCCAGCTCCACATGGGTCAAGGAGGCCCCGGGTTTGAACCGCGGACCTCCCATGTGGTAGACGGACGCCCTAACCACTGGGCCAAGTCCACCGCCCCTATTGTTTCTCTTTTTTCTTTTTAAAATTTTTTCCTCCTGTTATTTTTTATGTTCTGAATTTTTTTTCTTTTTCAGTTTTTCTTTCTTTATTTTTCCCTTTTTTGTTTTTTCATTTTATTATTTGATTCATTTATTTTACCTTATTTTTAAAACATGAAAAATAAACTTATGATTTTCCATAGTAGAAGTATATACATATGTGTTTCATGGACAGCCTAGAAGTTTATCCCTACTGGAAGTAGGTAAGCACAAAATAACAGCAATTGGTTTTAGGAGGGGAAAATTTTTTTTGCTAGGCCTTTGGATTTTCATGTTCCAGAATATTAAAATAGATTTCTAAGTGTTTGTGTGTGTGTGTGGCATTTTCTACCTCTATTTTTAAACAAGATATATATTTGTCTGTCTCAGAGGTTAATATGGGCTCTTTTCCAAAACTGGGGCTTCTTAGGTTTTGTTGTTGTTGTTGTTTGTTTCTTTTCCAAAAGTGCTCTGAAGCCATTGCTGTGGATTGATGGGGAAATCACAATAGGAGAGGGGGTTCATGTCCCTGCTTCTGCTTTCACTTGAGCATCTCCACTTTACTTGGTTCTATATAATAAAGTGGATGAAAAAAATAATCTACTTTTTGAAAACCATGGTTTTAGATGTAGAATTATACGGAATTCCTTATGGAAGAAAATTCGAGAGTTTTATTGCCAATCAACCTTATTTTATCTGAAAACAAAATTACATTTTTCATTTGATTGGTTTTTAATGAGTTACTTGTTCAAAGTTTTTGATACCAAACCTCATGGAATGACCAAGACTGGGACCAAGGCTTTTTCATTCAGCTCAGTGTGTATCTGTGTTGACACATTGCCACCCTTTTTCTGCTAGCCTCATTGTTAGCATCACTTCAAGCTTTAGGGGCCTGGGTTTTGGAATATACCAAGTGGAAATCATTGAGAGAGGTGTGCCCAGACAATCTAGAAGTTAGCAGCATAGTTGCTCCCTGTGGTAGATTGAATTATGTATCCCAGAGAAAGAATGTTCTTAATCGTAATCCATTCCTATGTGTGTTGGCACATTGTAAATAGGATCTTTCAAAGATGTTATTTAAAATTAAGGTGTGGCAAACTGAATCAAAATGGGTCTTAATCCTAATCCTGGAGTCAACAGGAACCAGAAGAGAAAGGAGAAGACACTGCCACATACATTGCAATGTGACAGAAAAGCCAAGGACCCAAGGATTGCCGCCAGCCAGCCCCGTAACGCTACACTCTTCAGAGAGAAAGCATCAGCTTGCTGATGCCTGAGATTTGAATTTCTCCTAGCCTGAAAACCAAGAGCCAATAAATTCATCTTGTTAAGCTAAAGCATTGCATGGCATTTGTTTTAGCACCTGGAAATCTAAGAATGAACTGACATCATCTTTGATTTCAGTGGAGGTTTTGGTAATATTTGATAGAATAGCTAATTTCAGCTTTTGGTCAATTTCCAAATAAATCTACCCCTCCTGTGAGAATTTATATGGCTGTGTTCTAGTTTAACTGTAGGTGATAATACTTCTTTGCAGACAATCTCAACAAATTGAAACTCCGGGAAATATATTTTATGAATTATAGATGTAATAAAACAGATCTATAACCCATATTTGATTTGTTAAAAGAGCAAATGTATTTTAAATATTCCCTTTCTAATCATGACTTTGGGAAGAATACAAAACAATTTAAAAGTCTAATCATTGGTGATGTGTCAGCAATACCATTAAAGGCAGGGATGGCAATATGAGTCGCTTTTAATGAAGCTGCATGAATAACCAAATTAAAATACAACAAAATATCATCAATGTAAGGGAAAGCTCTAACTTGACAAAGTAAATCACCTTCAATTCCCATTCTAACACTACTGAAACAGATATGGCCTTGTAGTGCTCTTTTCTTTTTTTGACTTAAACATTTGATTTCCTTTAGTGTTTAATTGGCTGCCATGTTCCTGTAATGAACACATTGGGAATACCTATTTCACCAAGCCTTATTTATCTGAAAGATCCTAAAATATCTACGAAGCACAGGTATTTAAAGTCTGATACATGAATCCAAATAAGCATAAGTAGTTTGACCTCTTTCAATATTGCTTGAGATTTTAAGTAATAAGAGTAGGAATGAAGGTGAGAAGAGAGACCTACATTAAAAGTTATAAAGAAGAGGAGGGGAAAAGACACAAAAGAAAGACAGAAGGAGGGGATGCAGTTAAATCAATATTTCTATGGTGAATGTATATTTGAAAGCTGACTGGTGCCTGCCATTAATAGAGTTCAATAAAAAATGCTACAGAATGATAGAATATTGTGACTGGAAGGAGCCCAGAAGACCACACCAGCCAACTCAATCAAGTCATAATGGTGACAACTGAGATCCAGGGAAGGGTAGGCTTGCTTGAGTCATACAATCATTGAGTGACAGAACTGGAAACGAAACCCTGAACTTGAGATGTGTAGTCCAGAGTTATTGATCAATACTCGAGGAAATAAAGACAAGCTTTCCTAGTAGTGATGAATTATTTAAATAAATATGATAAATTAAACTGTCAGAATGATGTTTGGAAGTTTTACTAAAATGAAAAAAAAAAAGCTGGTAGAGGCTATTTAAAACTCCAATACATTAAGGAAATGTCTACAACATAAACTCATAATTATATTATTCATTAGAATGCTAACTTGATCTCAGAGATAGACATGTCATTAATTCAAATTAATAGATTAGCTAAAACAGATTTCTAATTTAGAAAGTGCTCTGGGTTTGACATATAGCTTCAAATAGCATGATGTGATTGAAATACCACCAGAGACTTAGTTCTAGGCTGGGGTCTTTTACACCAATTGTACATATCTGAGCAAATGATTTACCCTTTCTCAGCTTTTAGCGACTCATCTAAAGTGAGCAGGTTGGATTGGAGGACTTTTAAAATCTCTGTCCACTCTAACTTTCTATAAGTTAAGCTTTCTATTAAATTAAATGTGGGGAAGCTTCAGATTATTCTGAATTTAATATATCTCTTCTTCCTAGAGGGAAAAAACTAAAATAAAACATTAAGGAGGCCTTGCCTCAGTTTCTCAAATCCCATTTGTTTTCCACATTGATAGATACTATTTTTTAATAGTCTTTCAGTTGAACTGTCCAAATAAAAGGGTGTGTTTGCTATAACAGATTCGACTCTATCATCTATCACATGTTAAGCACAATTATAATGGAAAAATCCAAGTCTGATATTTCCTTGCAAGAAGAGTTTGTTTCTGGAATTCATTTTGCTACCACCTCAACCTCAGCTTAGTGCAGATCTAATTCAAAATCAGTGCCTTTCATCAGCATTTCCCCTTTGGCCTTGGTGGCTGAAATTGTACCTTTCATATGAGATCCCCCCAAAGACGGTCTTGATAAGGCTTTACAAAAAGTTATAGTACATTGGGATGCTGTTTAAAACTATGAAAATGCCTGCACAGCATATTGGAAGAAGGTGCATTAGAAGTACAAAGTGTTATTTTTACTATAGAAGTAATAAAAAGGTGAAATGTTTCAGGTAACATCTCACTTCTCTGCTGATGAAATAATTATAAGCTACAAACTTCAGGCTTGCCATTTTACATTATGTAACCTTGGTCAATGTATGCAAATTGCTTGTGCTTCATTTTTCTCTACTACAATGAAGATAAATTAGACAAGTTCATATATGTTTAACAATGATTAATTCAAATTCAATTCACAGCTATTGATTGAATGCACTCTGTCACTATAGCACTGTACTAAGTACTCTGGAAGATAGAAAACCATCCACAATTACAGCCATCCACAATTCCTATACAGATCCATAAGAAAGCACGTGATTGCATATCATGAGCATTAATCAGAATTCTAAGAGGGATGAAAATAAATCAGGGAAGTTAGGGGGAAAAAATATCATAAGGATGGAGGTTAAGTTCGACCTAATCCAATATAACTGGTGTCCTCATAAGAGGAAATTGGGATACAGAGACAGGCAGACATAGAGGAGAGCATTTGAAGACAGAGACAGGGATTGGATTGATGTGTTCACAAGCCAAGGGAAGCCAAGGAATAATAGGAAACACCAGAAACTAGAAGAGGCAAGGGAGGGCTCTTCCCTACAGGTTTCAGAGGGACCATGGCCATGACGACACCTTGGCTTGGATTTCTTGCCTCCAGATCTATAAGCAATACATTTCTGTTATGCAAGGCCATCCAACAAGCATTGCCTTGTCCTGGTACCCCTACGAAACAAAGGCATGGCTGGAAGAACATAGAGGGAGAGTCTGATACCCATCTCCTCTGCTTACTAGCTCTGGAACAAGCTCTCTCAACCTCTCTGCAGAACAGAGTCTTCATCTGTAAAACAGACATCATAATCATGCCTGATTTAGAGGATTGCCCTGAGGATTAGATGAGTTAATATAAAGTATAATGACAGCACTCTGTATGTGCTAATTACTATTGTAATTCAAAGGTAGGTAGTAAAAACATGAAAAAAAAGTCTTTACAAAAAAAGACTAAAAGGTGGAAACTGTATTCTGCCTTTTGAACAGGGGACTGAGAGGATACATACTTATAAGACTTATCTACCAACACTTAGGTAGAAAAGGAAATTTGTAGATACAAGAATATATGCTAGGATTTGTTGCATGCGTCTAGGCATGAAGTTTTAAGTCAGGGGTTCTTAACAAGGGGTCTGTGAGCCTGAACTGAAATTCAAAAATACATTATTCTTGTGGGGTTGTGTTGGTGCGGGTGTGATAGATTTACTAAATAATGCACAGTATAGTGTGGACTTAGTAAGGGTTTCGGTATTTTTACCTGACTGGCAAAGGGGTCCGTGGAACAAAAAAGGTTAAGAACTCCTGTTTTATAGCTTTAAGCAAGGAAATTGAGAATGAGAACAAGCTCAATGTGAAAGATGAAAGGGATTTTATAAAGGAAATATGAAAAGCAGCAAATGAGTTGGCAATTTCTCCCAGTTCTGGAATTCAGACAATAAAGGATACAAAACTTTCTACAAATGTCAGCTATTTACCAAGCAGTATATAAAGTGCTTTGCTTATGTCATTTAATTTAAAATATATAATAAAACTGTTTGGTAGATACTAATATTGCTGCCCGTTTTACAGCTCATTAAGCCAAGGAACAGACTAAGTAATTTGCCAATAGTTACTTAGCTAACTAACATGGCACTGGGCTGGGCTGGGGTATGATCCCTTGCAGTGTAAGTCTAGACCCTCAGTTCACGATCATTGCAATATGCTCCTTTTTTTAGCAACAGCCAAAGTACATGGAAAAGGCACAATTTTTAAAATGTATATGCTTTTCCTGCTGTACTTACCCTTATCTATAACAAACTCCTCTGGCAAATTTGAGAAAGAGGATTATAGCCCCAGAGAGAATGGGCAGGTACATCTGGAATAGAGTTCACTGCTTGCTTTGAGACTTGAAGATGTCTTTTTGTGTTTGTTTGCTTCTTTGTTTGTTTGAGCCTCTAGCAAGGAAATAATGTTAAAAGCACTCTTTCTTGAAAATAAAAGGGTGTATTATTATTATTGTTATTTGTTTTTTTGAAATACCAGGGCTGGAGATTGAACCCAGGATCTTGCATGTGGGAAGCTGGTGCTCAACCACTGAACCACATCAGCTCCCTTTTATTGGTTATTTCGTTGTTTGCTATTTTTTCTTTTGTGTTGTTTTTAGGAGACACTGGTGACCATCCCGGGCCTCCCACTCAGCTGCTTGAGTGAGCCACATCTGCTCCCTGAAAGGATATATTATTTTAATTTTAAACTTCAAAAACCTGTAGAGTCCCTTAATTGGCCCTGAGAGGCTCCCAGGACTGGGGAGAACCAGACTATGACATAAGAGGTGAGGAGGAGACTGAGGGGGAGGAGGCTGGGTGTACACTCCACAAAGTTCACCAGGACACAGTGCCTGCTCCTTGGGACTCAGTTGGCAAGGACTGTGGTACCAGATAAAAATTTGAGATCCATTGAAGATGCGGTGAAAAGAGAGGGAGGTTTGATCCTGTTTCCCGTTTGGAATTCTAGGGCATGAGTAATTGAGGATATCCCCACCCATCCCACGGTGTCCACAGCAAATTCTAAATGGAGGCATGTCAAAGAAGGCTTGAGACAGCGCACATGACTCCCTCAGATTCTGGGTCATGCAGAACGGATCTAAAATCCCCACCTGCTCCCAGTGGGGGTTGTGTAAAGTGACAGAGATCTGAGAGTGTGGGCCTACAGTGGGCTCACAGTCATGGAGAGAAGGGACACTACAGAGCAGAGACAAGCTAGGCCAGGGGCTGAGTAGACCAGGTAGCTGACTCAGTGTCTCAGTAGTGTTGGTGGGAGGTGAGGTGGGGCTGTGTCATCAGGCAAGGAGAGCAAGAGGCCAGCATGTTCAGAAGACAAAGATCCCAAGTATGGGCACTGAGGCAGTAGGTGCACTGACAAGAGGCTAATGTGGGTGTCAGTTTGGCGAGAGGGCTGCCAAGGCAAAGTACCAGAAATGGGTTGGCTTTATAAAGGGGATTGATTTGGGGTAAAAGCATACAGTTCTGAGGCCAAGAAATGTCCAAATCAAGGCACCATCAAAGGTGCTTTCTCACCAAAGTCAGCTGCCATGTGGTGAAGCAAGATGGCGGGCAATCTCTGCCGAGGTGTCTGCCTTCCCCTCCTTCCCCTCCAGGCTCACCATCTCTCAGAGCCCTTCTCCATGAGGTGAGCTGTGAGCAGCCAGGCATAGGGCTCTTCTCTTTCTGGGCCCCTGTCTTAGTCTTGGCTGTTATGCTCTCTTCTTTTTTTTTTTAATTTTTTTTTTTTTTTTTTTTTTTTCTCTCTTCTTGATATCACTTGTGACCTATCAGGAATATGGCAGAGTTCAACTCCCAAACCTTGAGCTGCTCTATGGGCCCAGCTCCTTGGTGACCTCTTTCTGTGCCTCTGTTCTCTGCTGGTTCCAGACTCTGGTACCTCTCTCAGCCCTCAAGGCATCTCTGTTTTCCTACAGTCATCTCAGGATCAATATGGCAGCTTCATTTTCTGATGTGTCTCTTTTTTGTGTGTCTCCATTTATATCAGACCCAGCAAGAGGGTGGAAGCTTAGCCTGACTCACTCCCCAGTGACATAGTCCAATCAAAAGGGTCTGATACCCACATGAATGGATTAGTTCAAAAACAATATTTTTCTTTTTGGGATTCACAAAAGAACTTCACACCATCATACTGGGTGAATTATTCTGTAGCTGGAGGTCAGTGGGAACAGTACTGAACAACAGCCCATAGGACAGGGGTTTCCCCCAGTGTCAGGGAAATTCAAGTTTTCCCTTATTCTAGGTACCATGTTTAGAAGGAATGGGAAGGAAGATCCTTTGGAAGAAACACATATCATTGATGGAAGACACATTAAACCACTTTAAACAGAAAGATGTCAGTTACTTTTTACTGGCAAGTTTAAGTTTTTAAAATATTTTGGTTATTTTGTTTAGTTTTGTTCTATTATTGGGCAGTTATGAAGTTTAAGTTTGGAATCTGATAGTAATGTGTATACTTCAGGGTTGTTACGTACTGTTAACAAACATGGCAGTTAAGGAGGTTGGAAGGGAAAGATGAGATATATCTTTGGGTAGATCTTAAATGTGAGAAGAAGGAAAATAATTTGAATGGAAAAGTTTAGTTGGAATTTTGGGATGGTGAAAAGGAACTGAGTGTGGAAAAAGTCAGCTCTACCTTTGGGTTGCCATAGTACTTTGCTATAACACAACTTTGAGTTGTGTTCTCCTTTTGTACACATTTAACTCTATCCATGGATTGTGAATTTCCCCGGGGAGGGCTATATGACCATAATTACTAACAGGTACTTGATGAAGAGTGAGTAATTAAAAATTATAGAATGAATTAATTTCACTATCCACAAACAATGAACAGTTTTAAAGTATAAAAAGGGTAAAGAAGAGAATGCAGATACATTTTGCTAAAGAAGATTATAGAATTCTGAGGTTAAGTAATAGATGAAACTTAAGTAGAATGGGTCTTCATCATTCATTCCAATGATTACAGTTGTGTGGAGAAAATCAGGTCAATAACTCATCAGTAAACATTTCTGCTTCAAACTTTTCTATCTCTTTATAAAATATTAATTTTATTATATGTTGATCTTTTATAAATTTTGCTTAACTTTAGTAGGCAAAATAGATAATAGTGTTCTATTTAGGCATAGAAAATTACCATGTGTTTATGGAATTTAGTGGATTCTTGGTATCATACATGTATAACTAATTAATGGGGAACCCAGTGGCTTTCAGTGTTCATTTAGAGATAAAAATCAATTTTCTACAATGCTTCATATTTTATATGTTGAAAATGACAAATTCTTGTGATTCATTATTATAGTTACAAAGAATATCCATGTTTAGTTCCAACAAAACTTACCTCATTTCTTAATGACTAATACAGAATTTCTGAGAAATGCTCATCTGGGATAAATTGTTAACTGATGCATTCATTTTTAAAAGTATAATAAAACTAGCATATTTTAATAAATAATAACAAAATACAGTAATTTACATTGTATAAGAGGATATTTTTCTATGAGTTATGGTAATAAAAACATGAAATTCAATTGTAATTGTCAACCTTTATGTATATTAAAAGCTTTCCACTTCCATCAGGGACGACCACAGGATACACAGAGGTATTGGTTGCAAGCTATTTGTACAGGATGGATTAATGGTTTCTTCTTCCGTAAATATAAATATTTCAACCTGAGCCCATCAACTCTTCAAACTGTTAAACAAGCATTAACAACATCCAATTCCATTCACCCACCTACCACTCTTCCCCAGAGGTTTCTGGAGAGAGCGCCTTGTACAGTAAGAAATAAACTGATGAACAATGACTTAACCATAAGCACATTAATTACTTTACATATCTTGGCACAACCTTGCTACCTTGCTATTTAAGAAATTATATATATATTTTCCCTTTATTAAACCATAACCTTTTTTTTCCTTTTTTTTTTGAGTTACCAGGGCCAGGGTTTGGATCTGGGACCTTGCATGGCGCTCAACCACTGAGACACATAGGCTCCCCTGAGTTGTCTTTTTCATTTGTTTGCTTGTATTTTCTTTGTTTTTAGGAGGTACTGGAAACCAAACTCAGGATCTCCCATGTGGGAAGCAGGTGCTCAACTGCTTGAGTCACATCCACTCACCAAGTCATAACATTTTATTATTTTATTATTTAGTTATTAAATATCTGCTGGTCTTCTTAAAATAAGCATAGCAAAACCTAACTTCCTTGCCCTTTCTCCCATCCCTTCTGTGACTACAGGGAAATAATTCCATCCTTTTAAGCTATAATGGATAGCAAATTTACAACAGAAAAAAAATGTTTTCAAGCAATGTCTCCATATGTTAGACATTTTAAAACAAAACATGAATATTGATTTTCATGTTCTATTTAATTATAAAGTTTAGGATTACATTAAATTTAACAGTAAAAACCAGACAGACACATACATAAAAATATGTACATTTTATTACTATTTGTGTATGTATATTCACACATTGGTATATGCCATATATCCACTAATATGTTTTAAATATAAACATATCCAAAGAACAAGAAAATAGATACATAAACATATATTCAAAGAACAAGAAAAAATGTACTTCCCCATGAAAGTATATACACATTAGGACATGGATTCATTGTTAGGTTGAGATGTGAATTCATTCTGGGTTATAAAGACTGAAAATAATCTTCATGTCCATCAAATCTACTGACACTAGATAAAATCTTTAACAATGTTAGAATCATGAATCTCTCATTTCCACAAATACCTTGAGAAAACAATGACTATTCCTGTATCTATGATCACAATCAGTACTTATCAGTACTGTGGCTTTGAACTAGTTACTTAACATTAGGTGGGCATCCATTTTCTCACCATAGTAATAGAACATAATCATCATATTGGAAAGAGAGGCATGGTCTATGCAAAACTCATTACACTGGTTAGACATTGAATAAAGGAAGTTGCAATAATAATAATAACAGTTATTATCGCTGTTTTTTTTTTCACTTTCAAAGGACCTCCTTTTTTAAAAAAAATTCTATGTGTACAGAGAAAAGGGATTCAGATGTTTCATTAGACCCTCAAAAAATACATCAACAAAAAAGCAGTATAATTTAAGACACATTTTACCTCAGAACCAACTTGAGACAAAAGGCTTGCATCTTTGGGTCCAGTATTATTTTATGTTCTTAATGGAGTTTTATCAATAAAATTATGTACCCGGTACCACAGCATGAAACTCTTAACTGTGGGAACATACTGTCTAGAATTTTATTCATAACACATGATGTAGACAGAAGAATGCACCTTACATATTTGATTATGAATCTTCACCATTTAGCCAAACATACTCTGGTTGATAAAATGAATTCCAGAGACTTAATTGATTAAAATAATAAATAAATCATAAAACTAAGAAATGATTTGGTTGATGACAACCCCTTATTTTACAAACTTTAGGAAAAGAAGCGCACTAGTCCAGAAGTTTTTATTACCCTTTGGTGCTTCATCAAAGACAAAAGGGAAAAGATGTTGCTAATAGAGGTATAAGATAACTATCTCAACCTTTGACAATTGAAGGGCTTTTAAGATACACAACCAACCACCCAGGAATAACTCCTTGAAAGGTTAACAAATATTTGGCTAATTACATTGTGTTTTAATACTAGTTAGCTCAATGTATTAGTCAGCCTAAAGGGGTAATGTTGCAAAGCTTGGCTTTTGTAGGAGTTTGATATTATTTATGAACCCCAAAAGTAGATATTGGATTATGCTTGTAAATTGGTCTGTTCCTCTGGGTATATTAGATTGTATTGGATCCAGACACTTTACTCTTACTTGATTAAATTATGATTAAGGCTTTGATTGGGATATGTCAGTAGGATGTTAAGTCCCCACCCCCTTGGAGAGCAGGGACTCACAGAGAAACCACGCCGCAGAGAAGGGAGGTGGAAGTTTTGATCCTGGAGCCCCAGAAGTAAGCACACAGAGAAGCAGATTCGTGAGGAAAGAGAGAAGGCTCCACTAGACATGGCAGAGGCCCAGGAAAGAGAGATGAGCCATTCACCTGACAGTTTTCAGCTGGCCTTGTGGAGAGAGCAGAGCAGGTGAGCCTGGAGAGAAATGAGTCCTGGCAGAGACAAGACTTATCGCAGCCTACAACTGATAGTGGAAGAAGCTGGGACCATAGAGCCTTAAGAGAAAGAGGAAGCATGAACCCTAGCAGATGTCAGCAGCCATATTGCTCCAACATGTGGCAACAGACTTTAGTGAGGGAAGTAACTTACGCCTTATGGTCTGGTAATGGTAAGCTTCTACCCCCAAATAAATACCCCTTATAAAAGCCAACAGATTTCCGGTACTTTGCATCGGCATCCCTCTGGCTGACTAATACAGAATTTGGTACTGGAGAGTGGGATCATGCTTTTGCAATTACCAAAATCCTGGATCAGTTTTATAAATGGGTAAAGGGTATTTTTTGGAGGAATTGTAAGATGCTTGGTAGAAAAGAACTACAGTGCTTTGAAGAGACTGTTGATAGTAATATGGGCTTGAAAGAGATTTTTTATGAGGCCTTAGAAGTAAATGATGAAACTATTATTGGAAACTGGAGGAAAGGAGTTCTGTGTTTTAAAGTCACAAAGAACTTAGCAAGATTAACTCCTGCTGTTTTATGGAAGGCAGAATTTGAATATGTTGAGCCTGAGCATTTAGCTGAAGAACACCTTTGGCTGACTAATACAGAATTTTTTTTTAAGATTTTTTTATTTTTTATTTATTTCTTTCCCTTTCCCCTCTCCCCACCCCCCACAGTTGTCTGTTCTCTGTGTCCATTTGCTGCATGTTCTTCTTTTTGTCCACTTCTATTGTTGTCAGTGGCACAGAAATCTGTGTTTCTTTTGTTGCGTCATTGTGCCACGTCAGCTCTCCGTATGTGTGGCGCCATTCCTGGACAGGCTGCACTTTCTTTTGCGCTGGGTGGCTCTCCTTACAGGGCGCACTCCTTGCACATGGGGCTCCCCTATGCGGGGGCACCCCTGCACAGCACAGCACTCCTTGCACGCATCAGCACTGCACATGGGCCAGCTCCACACGGGTCAAGGAGGCCCGGGGTTTGAACCATGGACCTCCCATGTGGTAGGCAGATGTCCTATCCACTGGGCCAAGTCCACTTCCTGAATACAGAATTTATAAAGGGTATTTATTTGGGGTAGAAGCTTATAGTCACAAAGCCCTAAAGAATCCAACTCAAAGTACCATAAGAGGTACTTTAACACCTAAAGTCATTGGTCACAAATGAAGCAAGATGATGAGCCATGTCTTTGAGGGTTCAGCATTCCTTCTTCCTCTATGGCTCCATGGTCAGAGCTTCTTGCTAACTCGGCTGTAGGCTGGCACAGGGCTCATCTCTCTCCCTAAGGCTCCTTTCATTCCAGGCTCAGCTGCTCTGGTCTCTTCACAAGGTCAGCTGTAGACTATCTGGCCATCTCTCTTCCTGGGGCCTCTTCAGTGTCTAATGAGCTATCTTTCTTCCTTTGTGTTCTTCTCTGAATGTCTATTTCTGTATGACAGTCTGTTTTATCAGCCCACTGAGGGGGCAGGCATGTGACACTGAGACACACTGTAATGATGTGGTTGAATCAAAGCCCTAATCTTAACATAATTTAATCAGATGTCCTAGCTGAATCTAATACAATCAAAGTGCTATCATGCCCAGAGGAACAGACCAGTTTAAAAACATAATCTCTCTTTATGGAATTCATAAATAACTTCAAGCTGCCACACTCACTTATATGAAAAATATGTTATCTACCTTACAAGCAGAATTGTGATATTCTTCTGAATAACAATTGTTAAGAGAGACTCGTCTCCTAATCCACAATCTCAAACAGGAATAAGCAGGCAATTTTGTACAAAATTTTGGGTGAGATGCTTAAAATAGCATGTCATCATGTTATTTGGATGGGTAAAAAATACAGGTGCCATGGTAGGACATTATAGTGATCAGCTATCTGTTTAATTTGCACATTTAAACCCTCAGCAAATAAATTTCAAAGGAGTTTTTCTATATTGATCAATAAAAGTTCTGAGTCATGGCAGATTTGGTTTTGTTTAATCATCAGTTGCTTGCTTGAAGTAACACTTGTACACATTAAAATTCCTGCAACATCTAGCTTATGCATAAGAAGTTCAGGTCCATACTTTGTTTTCATTAGACAATAAAAATTTACAGCATTTATTTTCACAATGCTTCTCTTATATACATCAAATATACATCTTCAGAAAGGAGTGAGGATACAACATTGTTACCTTCCATTTATATATATAAAGGTTATTGAAATATTATGTAGTTACCTACGCTTCCTTGAGCCTGTAGAAAATGACATTTTGGAGTCATCAAAAAGCAGACATTTCTTTTTTCAAAAATCCTCCTCTCTATTTTTTTTTTCTTTTGCTATCAACACTTTGTTATAAGGACCAAGACTAATATTATTCATATTAGAAGACTAAAGAGACAGACACATACACCCAACAGAGGGAGGGAGGGAAGGAAGGAAGGAAGGAAGGGAGAGAGGGAGGGAGGGAGTTAGTTTTTGGGGCATAATATAGGATTTCAATAGAGTCAGTAGGCTGCTAAAATACCAATGTGTATTTTTGAAATTAAAATCAAAGGGACCAGAGGTGCTGTACTACAGCAAAATGACGAAAATATGGGTAAAGTAAAGAATATAACATAGAAAGTAAAGTATCAAGAGTGGCAGACTACAATCTCTTTGCTACTGTTGCAGCTTAAAGGATAATCCAGTGGTTGATCTGCCCCAGATTTTATCTCCAGCACCATCTTTTATCCTTATCCCATCTCATATTCCAAAACACTTGAGCATCTCCATCTTACAAGTATTTGTAAGAATTTGATTCTTTCCTTATCAATAAGGGCATTCTTGTATCAAAAAGTAGCACAGTCATCCTCCACTCAACTCAGAATCATCAACAACATATGACCTTTACTAACCCTCTAAATCCAGTAAAACACCAAGTTCTGCCAATTAGGTGCTCTGAATATCCCTAGAATCTGTCTTCTCTATATACTCAAGATGACTGCCTTAATTCAGTTCCTCATTACACCTTGCCTGAATGCTATTGTCTTCTAAATGGAATCCTGACCTAAAAATTTCTACATTAACGCATTCTGGACAATAACACTAGTAATCTTAGAGCTCATGTCTAATCATGTAACTTATAAGCTTCTTTCTATTGATTATTTCCTTAAATTTTTAAACAGACTGAAATCTTTGTTTTAAAAAAGGAAAAGCTCTCCTTTTAACTCTACTTCCCATCCCCTGTACCTACCACCTCTAATTTTCATTATTTCAGAATTATCTATTTAAAAATTGCACTAAAACCCTTAACTCAATTTTGTTTCTTAATCTATAACAATCTGCTTTCTCTTCCCTCAATTCCTGACATTTTAAAAATTAAGATTATTCATTACATCTTAATTTATTTTTTATTTTCTACATCTTAATTTGAGAACAATTACTAACACAATCTAGTTCCTAGGGAAGTGGCTCTCACTGAGTAGTTGATCTGCTATAGTTAATCATTGCCTTCTTCCTGAAATGCAAACTTTCTTAATTTTAATGACATCACCCCTTTCATGTCTTTCTCTTGCTATACTGTTTATCTCTCCTTTTACATTTTATTTCTTTTTACCTCCACAATATTTCATGTTTTTTTCACCGAGATTCTATACCCTTTTTTCACCCTCATCTTATATCATATGATATTTGCCTTCTCTATGGTCTAAATTACGGATGTAGTAAAAGGTTTAACCAAATGTCAGATGCAGTGACAGAAAATAGCTTAGGAGATGGAGAGCAGTATTAAGAATCAAGTTAGAATTTGGACTCAGTAGGGAAAAGTTCCAAAGTAAATTAATGAAGTCTACCATGAGCCTGGATGGAAAGGTGGTTGGAAGCTTATTATTCCAAGATTAAAGTATTTCCTATCCCTGACTATGGCCTGAATACTAATAACTTACAAACCTATAGCTCTATCCAATACTACTTTCCAGAGTTCCAGGTTTCTAAATATATATATTCTGCTTAGTTGACAAATACTTTCATCTGGTTGTCGTGGGCACCTTAAATTAAGCAATTCCTAAGCTAAATTTATCATCTCCATCCCCAAACTTGCTTTGCCTCTTGTATCTAAACCACAGTAAACAGCATTTTCATATATGTGGGTATACAAGACAAGAACCTGAAATCTATTTGATTTCAGGTATAAAACTCAACAGATGATTGCAATTTGAGCCTATATCTCTATATAGCTTTAGTCCACTCTCTTGCCTCCATTCTAATCACTGGTTGATCCCTTTAAGTCCTCCTTCTCCTTCCCATGGAATACTTCAGTTCTCAAAATTTCTCTTCTAGACTCCAGTTCTTTCTTATTAATCCTGCATAACTGATAATTTGAACATAGAAGTTTGATCATATAACTTCTTTATAAAACAAAAAACACTAATGGCTGTCTCTAGTGTGTACTAGTTAATTTTAATATTTTGTGCATTCTAAAGCCCTTTAATAGTGTGAGATAATTTGGACCCTCTCTCCTGTAAAATGCACACACATACCCCATCCTAATTTTAAATACATGGCAATTCATGGACACAGATCAAGGATGCCTGGTTTACAGGGAAAAAATCAAAATGCCTTTGCATTAAGGATCCAAACTCCTGCTATTCTTATCCATAAGCCCTGTGCACAAGCTGCTGAAGTCTGGTGAATGTGATAAGCTTTATCTTGATCCAATGCCTCTGCATATTCTCATCCCCTTATTAGATTCTTGTCTGCCTGGTAAATGCCACATGTTCTCCAACTTTCAGCCAATTTTTAGCTTGTCTATAGAGTCTTCCTTAATTCTCCCAGACAGCTATGGGTTTTGTCTTCTTACATGCCTCTAATATGATATATAACATTTCTGTCTATATGTTGCATGAATCACTTGAAGGTAAAGATGCATATTTTAGACATTGTAAACCTCGTATCCAGTAAAGTGCCTGGAATGTTGTAGATATTCATTTTTTATGTGAGTTGTTTTAATTTTCACCTGATATTAATGGCAGAAACTTAATAAGCAAAAATAAAAGATAGAGTTTCTTAGTTTGAAAGAAATTGCTACATACAAATATTGTGATTTAAAGCTGTATTTACCCCAGAAAAACATGTCCTTTACATTTAATTCATTCTTATGGGTGTAAACCCCTTAGAAATAGGACCTTTTGATAAGGCTACTTCAGTCACGGTGTGACCCACCTCATTCAGGATGGGTCTTAATTCTGTTACTAAAATCCGAGAGGAGGGGAGGGGAAGGGAGGGGAGGGGAGGGGAGGGGAGAGAGCCAGCCACAGAAGCAAGATGCCAAAGGCAACAAAGCCCAGAGGAGAAGCCAGAGACCAGAAGATGTTACCATGTGCCTTGCCATGCGGTAGAGGAGTCAATGATTACCAGCAGCTGGTCCTTGGAAAGAAATCATTGCCTTGATGATTTGATTCTTTGATTTGGACATTTTCCCAGTCTTAACTGTGAGCAAAATAAGTTCCCATTGTTTAAGCCAACCCATTTCATGGTATTGCTTTGAGCAGCATAGGAAACTAAAACAGATTTTGCTTCTGGGAGAGTGGGGTGGTACTATTGCAAATACCAAGTATCTTATTTGCCACAGGGCTGCCAATGCAAAGTATCAGAAATGGGTTGGCTTTAACAAAGGGGAATGATTTGGGGGAAAAAATTTCTGAGGCTGCAAAATGTCAAATCAAGGCAACATCAGAGATGCTTTCTCACCAAATTCAGCTGCCACATGGTGAAGTAAGATGGTAGGTGATCTCTGCTGAAGGCTCTGCCTTCCCCTCTAGGCTCACTGTCTCCCAGAGCCCAGCTCCTGGAGCTCAGCTGTGAGCAGTCAAGCATGGGCATGTCTCCTTCTGGCCTCCTCTCTCAGTTTCAGCTGCTTTGCTCTCAGAAATTTCTGAGTTCAGTTGTGAGTTATCAGGCATATGGCAGAGCTCATCTCCTCAGCCTTGAGCTGCTCTGTGTGCCCAGCCCCTCAGGGGCCTCTTTCTGTATCTCTGTGCTCTCCTGGTTCCAGACTCCGGAACCTCTGTCAGTACTTGGGGCTTTTCTATTCTCCTACAGTCCTCTCTCTAACATGGAAGGATCAATATGGCGGCTTCTTTTTCCTCTGTCTCTCTCTCTCTGTGTTTCTGTTTATATCAGCTCCAGTAAGAGGGTGGATACTCAACCCAAGTCATCTTCACTGATATAGGCCCATCCAAAGGATCTCACAACCACAGGAATGATCAGTTCAAAAACATAATCTTTCTCTTTTCAGGATTCCTAAAAGAACTTAAAGCTGTAACACCAAAAATGTGGAAACAGCTGTGGAATAGGGTAGTGGGTAGAGACTAGAAGAATTCTGAGGTGCTTGATAGATGAGGCCTGGATTGTTTTGAAGAGTTTGTTGGTAGAAACACGGACACTGAAGGTACTTCTGATGAGGCCTTAGACAGAAATGATTACTATGTTATTGGAAATTGGAGGAAAGATGATTCTTGTTTTAAAGTGGCAGAGAACTGGCAAAATAGAGTTCTGACGTCAGATGGAAGGCAGGATTTGAGAGTGATGAGCTTGGATATTTAGCCAAGGCGATTTCCAAGCTAATAATTAAAAGTGCAGCCTGTTTTCTCCTTGCAGCTTATAGTAAAATGCAAGAGAAAAGGGATAAACTGAGAACTGGATGCCTGGGTATAAAAAACAAAACAAAACAGAAATTAATGGTTTGGAAAATGCTGAGTTTCCATAAAGCAAGTCCCCAGAGAATAGTGCTCCATGTAATGGTTTAATGGAGCATGGAACCTGTCAATAATTTCTGTGCAAGTCAGGACTGGAGGTACAGTTGTCCAGTAAGGATCTGTGGCAAGTTCTGCTGTCCAATGGTTTGGATCCCTGTGTACTACATACAAAACCAACAAGTTTCTTGCAAGAGCTGTATGAATGGAATCACTGCCAGCCTGAACTAACAGGGACAGACTTCAAGGGTAGAACCATGGAAGGTGAGGTCTGGACTGAAGACATCTTCTTGGGACAAGAGAGCAGACCCACCCATGTGTGTGGAAAAGGTGAGTCTGCCAGGGTGCTCAGAGAGGGTGGGACTTCCAACCCATTGTTCAGGAACAGAGATCCCATCCACATTCTGAGAGGGTTGAGCCTGTGCCTCATGGATTTTGAAGAGTTTGGCCATCATCCCAATGCTTAGAGAAGGTGGAGCCTTTACCCCAGTGTTCAGGGGAGAGCATGGCCATGGTGTAAGCTCTTTGTAAGGGTGGGGCTCCAGTTCCTTCATCACTGGAGGACCAAACATTTTTCCTTGAAATCTAAAGGAGTATGTCCCTAATGGAATGGTTTGAGACTTGTGACCCCAGTTTTCCTTCTAGTTTATCCCAATGGGAATGGGAATTTTATCTTATCCCTTTCTCTCCATTATATATTAGAAGCAAATAACTTGTTCTCTAGGTTTCACAGGCCATAAACATAACTGATTTTTTAAAAAAGATTTATTTATTTATTTCTCTCCCTCCCCCCCCCCCCCCAGTAGTCTGTTCTCTGTGTTTATTTGCTGCATCTTCTTTGTCTACTTCTGTAGTTGTCAGTGGCACGGGAATCTGTGTTTCTTTTTGTTGCATCATCTTGTTGTGTCAGCTCTCCATGTGTGCGGAACCATTCCTGGGCAGGCTACACTTTCTTTGGCGCTGGGCGGCTCTCCTTAAGGGGTGCACTCCTTGCGTGTGGGGCTCCCATATGCGGGGGACGCCCCTGTGTAGCAGGGCACTCCTTTGTGCACATCAGCACTACGCAAGCGCCAGCTCAACACGGGTCAAAGAGGTCCAGGGTTTGAACCGCAGATCTCCCACGTGATAGACGGACGCCCTAACCACTGGGCCAAGTCTGCTGCCACCCATAACTGATTTTGATGAGATTCTGTACTTAGCATTGTTTCTGAAATGACTTAAAGCTTTTAGGATAATTTTCTTTGCAGAGGAGCCAAGGATCACCAGCAGATTACCTTCAGGAAGAAAGCATCACCTTGATGAAGTCTTGATTTGAACATTTTTCTAGCCTCAATCTTGAGCACATAAATTCCCTTTGTTTAAGCTAACCCATTTAATGGTATTGTTTTGAGCAGTTTAGCAAACTAGAACAAAAGATAAGGCAAATTTTAAAAATGTCACCAGTAATGACATTAGCATACTAAAAAAAGTATAAAAATCTATATTATAATTGCAGAATATTAACAGGCAAGTCTTCATTAAAATATTTATAATCTATAGCGATTAAGTCATGAAAAAAAACCTTTGCAATATTTGTAAAAAGCAATCATAATGTCTAGAAATCTAAAAATCAGAAAACTTCAGGGTTGGATAGAATTTTAAATGTCATCTCTCTCAACCATACTGCCAGTATATGAATCTTCTCTACCACATTTCTGCCAAGTGAGCATTCAGCCAATGCTAGGCCACCCAGCAATTCCCCTGGGAGGCTGGAATGAGTGCCAAAGGCGAGTACTGAGTAACATCAAGACAGGCTTCAGATTTGTCTCTCATGTTCAATAAATGTGAAATGAGTTATTTAAAAAACACAATACTCAATTGATGAGTTATAAGTTATGTTTTCCATACATTTTAGTACACAGCTTTATGTAATTTCCAGTGAATAATGAAATTTAACCCATTTAGTTCTTATTTAGAATAGAAATACAGGGTGCAATAGAAAAGGAAGTAGAGTTAAGAAGTAATTGGTATCAGGCTTGTGTTGGGGAAAAGTTGAAGAAAGGAATGAATAATAAAAGTTGAATAAAGACACAACTTGTCTTTATTATTGTCAAAATAGCAAATTATTAATACATCATGGATTATTGTTGGATGTGCTTCATCTAGTAAAATCATCCTTTTAAAAACACCATTTTTCTTTTCAGAGCAATAATCTGATTTGGAGAAAATAAAATATAGGGAAAAATCTATATAGAAAAATATTACCCTAGAATCCAGTAGCACTTTAAAATATTTGTGATTTATCAGTCTTAATATCCAAATTAAAGTTGATAGGTAATTCATCAGAACCTATATAATTTCCAAAGAGAATTTTCTAAATTGTATTTATTATAATTTTGCTTCCCTAATGTTCCCATTTTTGTCTTCTAGGGACAGGTATTCAGAGCTGTCCTGCTGCTACTGATGATGATAACGATGCTGATGCTGATGCTGATGATGAAGTTAATCAAAGCCAGTCTGTAGGCATCTTTTCAGTAGTAACAGGGTACTACCCTCTCTGTGCCTGATAGGGTAGAGAACTCTCATGCTTTCTAGACAAATTAGATTTAAAAACAGTCATTTAAAGTGTTTATTCATGGAATTTAGCAACTGTGAATTCTAAAGAAGATTATTTCTTTATTAATCACAAGACCCTTCCACAAGCTAACGCACACGATTAAAGTGAAGGGACCCTCTTAACATCGCTGACCCCGAGAATACTGAAACAGCACTACTCTCTGAGGACTCCATTAAAGTCCTTTAATAGCCCTGACTACAACATTACACAAAACCATTTTCTGTGCTATTCTAAAATCATATAACAACAATATTTCTACTGATCATAGGGACACTAGAGTTTGGTCATCTATACTTTCAAGCATTGCCAACTCATGCATTAACTGCTGCATTCACAAAACATGAGAAACTGCAGTTTTCTGGAATCCTTATTATTTTATATTTAAAATTATATACTACTTTCAGATCTGTTTATTTTCGATAAATGTGTATGGCCTTAGCATCTATGCCTAAGAACAGACAATAATGTACAAAAACAATACCTAAATAAATAGAGCTATTGACAGCTAAATTATGGAAATAGTGAGCAATGGACATTTTGGAACATCTTTAATGTGATGGTTTACAACCATAAATGTTGTTTATCTTGCATTTCATTGTCATACCAGAAATCTTTCATTCTTGCTAATGGTTCTCATGACAACAGGTAAGGTTTGAAAAGTAGGGCCCATTTTCTGCCGTGTCTTGAAGGTTGGAAATCATAACAGAAACATTAAATATGGAAAGAGATAAAGAGGAGGAGGGAATCAGGTTTATTGCTACTCAAAGTTTTGTTAAAGAGGTTCTTAACAAGGAGATTCATAAAGAACATTTTTACATGAAGTTCTAGTAAAAGAGTATCGGAGCCCTATTCAGAAGTGCACTTAAAATAGTTTTGGTTATCTCTTAGTTCAGAACTTCTTTGACTCAGACATGGACAGGCCATTGCTATTGTCTAAGTCTCAGTGAAGGATAGCCAAGGACGATGATGAAATAGACAACAGAAGTGAAAAACTTGTAATATAATAGGTAATATTTGAGAACATACTATGTGTTAGGCATATGTTCAATTTTTTGAATTAATATTTCATTTGTTTATCACAATAACTAATAACTGATAGCAGAAGCCAAGGCTTAAAGAATTTATTGGACTTGGATAAGAGTAGACAAGTTCACACAGTTCAGAAATGATGGAGCCAGGGCCTTGTTCGCAGATTCCAGAACCTCTACTCTTACCAAACTGAGGAAAAAAAATAAAGATTAATGTCAACTGAAAGACAGCTGGAGGATAATCTAAGGACTAAATAATATAAAGATTTCAGTAGTAGATGAGGATTTTGGTTAATAATACAAATATGAATGTTCCTCTATTACAAGGTGTTATAATATCATTATACATGGGAAAATACAACTAATATAGGATATAGACTATAGTTAACAATAATATAGTAATATTTTTGTAGCAAAGGCAAAGAAAGAACTATATCAATACTAAAGGTAAAAAAAAAGAGAATATGGGATTTAGTTTTATCAGATGTGACAATAATCAAATTTTTTTTTTTTCATTTTCCTCATTAACAAGGAGACCTTGGTCATGTCATTTAATCTGTGCTCATTCATTCATCTTTTGGAACACTGGAGAAACAAACTGAGTTTGTTTTTAAGATAAAATCAATATGCATGGACGCGATTTTTCAAGTAGTGCTTCCCTAATGTGATAACCTGCCTTTTGTCTGACTTTATTTTTTGAAGTTGAAGTAAATTTTTAAACGATTTTACATTATGAGCAATTGCTTATTTCCAGCCAACTGTCCAATTATGTTCCATATAACAATGGGGAATAAATTATGGCTTTAAACATTAGTGACCAATAAAAACTCTAACTACAAAGTATGTGTTGTGGTCAGTGTTCAGATGTCCTGCTAGATCTCTCACAGGCTACAGACGGCCTAGGGGATGTTTGCTGTAACACCGTGAAGGAATGAAATGGCTACTGGAGGGAGTGGGGTCTGTGTTAGCACCACTGGTGCAGTCTCCCCCTCAGATCTGTGAACACTGACTTTTAGTAATATAAGGCAGGCACATACCTAAGCTCATTCAAGGGCAGAGAAAACACAACTATGAAAAAAATATGGATTGGCCAGGCCAAAGCAGGGAAGGGCATGTTGTTGGTGTAATTATTCAACACCTCTTCCCTAGGAATCTATTTGAACCTCTAAACTGATGTAAATTGACATAGACTAAAACAATTCCTGTGAGAACAGAAATTGGAAGAGTCCCCTAGATGACAGAAAAAAACTAGGGGTATGGGGGAACCTCAACATAAGGAAAAGCAAAATGTGGAATATTCCAGGGATTAGATTTTCAGAAGGAAGTGCTAGGTGTGCAGGATGCAACTGATGTCCCAACCCTACCGAAAGCAAAACCACTCTAAATGAGTGGCAGGGTGTTGAGCAAATAGTAATGGTAAAAATCATGGAAAGGCAAGTGAATGGTCCAGCATAAACTGGGCATGGCAGAGCTGGAAGGGACTTTCTGGAGATGCGCTGCCATCAAAGCCTGAACCAGTCAGCAGAGACCTATAATCGTGGCTATGGAGGTGGGGAATAATGCTGTGACTGCAGGTGTGGGGTTGCTAGCCTCTGGCCTCTAGGAGATATGGCAGCAGCAGGGAAGGAAAAGAGCTGCTGCACTATCTGGGTGTAATCATGATACCTCAGCAGCTCTCTGGAGTAACAAGCTGTCTTGGTAGATACTGCGTGGTCCTTCAGCCATGAGAAGTGTGTTGGACTTCATCACTAAGGTAATGGTAAGCAGGACTAACTGTTTCGACATGGATATGCATCCACGGGCATGCTGGAAAAAAACATGGAAGGCTCATGAAGTGAAGGAGATTGCATTCCATGCCAATCTAGGCAGGTGTGAACATGGAGTCTTTATAATTTGGATGTTAAAGGAAATGGGATTTTATTGTACTGTAAGTTGATGAGATCTGGAGATATATGAGCTACACATTCAAATAAAAACTCTGTTCATTAAGCAAAACCATGAACAATCCATATTTAGAAGATTATTATTTAATCCCATGGACTTCATTATTTTGTCCATAAGTTTTGTTTCAGCATAATGTGTTTTCATGACAGTGAAGAAACCGATGATTTTTAAACCAAGTTGATAGTAATGTAATTAGAGGTATGCCACTAACGCATTCTTCACCAAAGAATCGAGACAGACACACTTTCCTTTTTGGTTATAGTGGCACAACAAAATCCAAATTTAGAAACATAATCAAAAGCGCTGAATATTTTTATTTAAACTTTGACATAGATTACTTTTTTCTGATGTGTTAATGTATCATTAAATTATTCAACTAGAATACCAGTTACAAATTACTGTCCCTGATCTCATGTGAAGAGCAGAATCATGGAGACAATTTTCCATTTGACAGTGAACAGTATTTCTTACTCAGAATATTCACATTATTTAAATTACAAATTTTCGTGAAAAAAGAATAAATCAAAAGATCAAAATGAGCCAATTTAAATGACGAAACAAACATCAATTTATCGCCACAGGAATACGTATTGTCACAATACATTAGTTTTGAGCATCAAATCTCCCTAAAACTGAAAATATTTTGTCTGGCTGTGGAATCAGAGTGAGAGGATTTGTTGCAGATGATTGCATTTTCCTTTTGAAAGCAAAAGTAGAAAGCAAAAATAACCAAGCCAAGGTAACCATGATCAACTGAAATTTGCTAAATTACAACTGAAATCCTAAATGCATGAGTAAAAGCCCATCATCCATGCCCAGTGGTCTGCAGGCCTTAGGTGCCTAACAGAACGCAAGAAGATACTTTGAGCTCTAATAGCGGGCTAGGGAAAGAATGGCTCATCTGAAGGCTATTCCCTTTTTTCTGGTCCATAATGAACAAGATCTTAGTTTTTATATAATTTGCATTTCTAGACCTTGACCATTTTCAATGACAAAAATAAATATTTCAACAGTAAAAGTGAATACAATCCAATACCATCAATAAAGATAACCAAATGATTAATCAATTTATGAATGAAAAACCTATTTTCTTGAATTACACAGCAGGAAGACAGAACAAATAAAAATTTAAGCAAATTATAAAAAGCAAAACTATTCTAAGTCATCTGAAAAGAAAGACTCCACATGTCTTTGCAGGGAGACAAGTAAAACTCATTTGCTATTAGAAAGTGAGGAGTTGCTGGGTACAACTGCATTCTCAATTATCCTTCAACACACACACTCACCTGGAGGGCTTCGTACAAAGCCCATTGGTGGAGCCCATCCCCAGACTTTCTAATTCATTATGTTCCTATGTGTGAGGTTGAGAAAGTGGCAATAGGGAATTTGCATTTGTAATTTGTTGATGGGGGACGCTTTAGAAACCTCTGCTTTTAAGTGATCTTGAATCCTTTTTCTGATAGATCATCATTGGTCAGAAACTTTGAGAGTTAAAAAAACCTACATCAGAAAAATCCTTACGTACTGCCCATTATTTGTTAGCTGGATGCCTAAGAGCCGGTCACTTAAGACAGCTTGGAAGTACATTAAGTAAGTAATTAAATAAAATTAAAAGCACATGAAAAAGTCCTTTTTTGATGATGACGAAAATGATGATGATGATGAATAAAAGGTTTGATAGGTAACTTTAAGGAAGAAAAATAGGGAGAACTAAAGCTTTATTGTCACAATACTGGCAAAGTATCTCTTTCAAAAAATATGTAATTTGCTACTCATTATTTCCTGGCATGTAGGATTGAATTAAAATATTCATTATGTGGAAACATTTTTTTTTAAATAGACTTATTGTGGCTGAGAGATTTAAAATGGCATCAGGTGGCCATTCTGGAGGTTATGCTTATGCAGGTCTCAGCCAGATATGACAAACTGTCCAAGTAGGCACAGCCACAAGCAACAAGGTTCCTCAAAACCCTGAGTGTATCTGGACCCCATTAACAAACCACAAGATAAAGCAATCAGTAAACTATCTAACTTGAAGAATATTTGGAATGCCCAGAATATCCACCAGTCACAATTTATGTAATCTTTTTTTTAAAAGATTTATCTTCCTATCTATCTATCTATCTATCTATCCATCCATCCATCTATCTATCTCCCTCCCCCCCCCCCCCCACCCCCGGTTGTCTGTTCTCTGTGTCTATTTGCTGTGTCTTCTTTGTCTGCTTCCGTTGTTGTCAGCGGCCCGGGAATCTGTGTTTCTTTTTGTTGCATCATCTTGCTGTGTCAGCTCTCTGTGTGTGTGGTGCCATTCCTGGGCAGGCTGCACTTTCTTTCGCACTGGGCGGCTCTCCTTAAGGGGCGCACTCCTTGCGCGTGGGGCTCCCCTATGCGGGGGACACCCCTGCGAGGCAGGGCACTCCTTGCGCACATCAGCACTGCACATGGGCCAGGTCCATGAGGGTCAAGGAGGATGGGGGTTTGAACCTCTGACCTTCCATGTAGTAGATGTGTGCCCTAACCACTGGGCCAAGTCGGCTTCCCAATTTATGTAATCTTTTCCTGTAAAATCCCTTTCCTGGAAGCCTCAAGAGGACACAGGCTGCAACCAGAATCTGTGCTCCCAAATTGCAATTCTAAGACCCCAAACAAACACTTTTGTTGCTTGCAGCTCAATTTATGAGTTCCCAGAAAACAATCATATATCACAACCACAAATATATTAAACAGAGAGGAACTAGATGAAAATATAATAACAGAAAAGGCAGGGTTTCCCTTGACTGTTGATTATTCAAAAGACAAAATTAAAACAGGAGGGGGCTTGACTGCTCTCAGTTTTAAATAATTGACCTATGACCAATACCTCATATATAAAACTATGTGCTGTAAAACATCTGAATATCAAAAAGTAGGTTTCATATTAAACTTCCTAAAGTTAAAATTTATTAAATTAAATAACATAAATTAAATGAGATAAATTAAATGTGTACCACTATAAAATTTCTAGCAATCCTAAACTGATTCCATTCAATTTAAGAAAAAGCTGTTGCCCTTCCTCTCATCACTCCACAAACCTGTATCAAGGCATGTTTTTGAAAATACATCCAATGAATAGTTTTGGTAAAAGACATAGCCACTGATTTAAGAGGGAAAAAAAGTATTAAATAAATACATGTGTAAGAAAAACCAGACTACTCTAAGAAAAATCTCCATTACTTCCTTCTTTATTTTGGTTGTCTTGTCCAGATATCAGAACTACAAGTAAGGTGATAAAATGAATCAGTAACCAATTTAGTATCAATATGATTATTTCCCAAATCTTCTAAAATTTGGATGAAAGCTATCTTTATATTCCTATCACACCTCTACAAAACAGCTTTTAAGATGTGCTTTTTAAAATCATTCTTCTCCATATAAGGATATAATTACCCAAACCCTATAACTTTCCAGTTATTAACAATCGGCTGCAAGAACATCAAAAAGAAATAGTAAAATTGAATATATTCATGCAATGTAACAGAAGAGTCTGCTTTTCTTTTAATAGAATTGTGAGGAGTAAATGACCTATGAGAGTTAGAACATAATCTACACTTAAGTCTTTTATGTTTTTAATAGACTTTGTAGTCTTTGACTTTAATATGACTGGAGAAGTTGAAACATGTTCAGACAGTGCAACAAAGTTTATGAAGTAAAGGAAACAATCCTGGTAGTAAAACAGTAAGAAATAACTTGCTACATAAAAATACACTGAAGAAAAGAATTCAAGTAGTCCTTAAATTACATTTTGAGTAGAAAACTAGATCGCATCAAACTTAAAATAGCTCTTTGGGTAATGATTCAGCAGTATTTCTAGGTTCCCACTTTAGGAGATTATTCATTCACCTGGAAATGGACTATGCAAAATAACATAAATTCCTTAATATACATGACATTTATAAATCATACCTACATAAGACCCTGATTGTGTTATTCCAAATATTTGTTCTTTATACTTGATAAATCTTTTTATCCAGAAATTTCCTGCACCTGTTTCTTAGATAAAGTAAGCATTAGCGTTCCCATTTTACAGATTAGGGAACTCTTAAGAAATTATGGTAAATGCCCCAGTAAAAGTCTAGAAGTGATGGGACAAGGTATTTTAACCACAGCTGGGTTTGCTTAGAGGCATTTAGTAAAAGACATCAACAATATCTGGTACATAGTAAAGGGTTTCCAAGTAACTGGACTATCTTCAGTAGGATGTTGAACTTTTCTACTTTCATAGCCACGGAGGCTTCTCAAGTCTCCTATCAACTCAGCAATTCAGCAAAAGCTTCATTTGGTACTAACTACTAGCTGAATTTGTCTACACTTAGAGAAGGGTGTGGCAACAATGATACAAAACTATAAAGATTTGTTTTGGGAAAATGGGAACAGAAACAGCAGTGCAAATAGAGTTAATGAACCTGAGTCAGGGATTTTTGTTTGTTTTTGGCTAGGCTTTAAGGAATTGAAATGTAAACACTAGAAATGCTTTGAGCTCTGAAATCAGTAGTCAGTCTCATATGCAGCATTGCGTGCATAGAAGCATATGATATAGAAACATGGTAGCATTAGGCAGAGGCAGAATTTGGTCAGATGCCATTTGTGGTTCAAGGTCTCAGGAACACCTTAGTTTGTAGCAATTGGTAGTTAACATCAGAACCACATTAATGACTTCAGGATGCCATTGTCATTCGGTGTGTGTGTATGTGTGCGTGTCTTATGTGTCACAGCCTGTACATATTTCACTATTCCCTCTGAATCCCTGGAGCCTATTCCCTCTGATTCCTTAGAGTTGTACAGTCATGCAGCTTAGGGTGAAAAAACAAACAAGAACTTAGAGAATTTGCAGGCAGGTAGACCCATGACCAAACTAGTTTTCTACTTACCAGCAATACGATATATTGGGAATGCAAATTGTTTTCACTAAGCCTCAGTGTTTTTCCTTCAAAATTAGTAAAATCTACCCTGAATGTCCATGCAGAAGATCAGAGGACACACATACATATGTAAGTTCCTGTTATAATAATTATCATATATTGGGCAATGTGGTGTTACTACCACTGTTTTCGTTTTTTTACCATTATCTAGTAAAATGTATACGGTATTTGTAAAATTTAGTGTAAGAACAAAAGCAAGGTAGAGAGAGAAGCTGTCCCAGTGCAGGTTTGACCGATCTAATCCATAATATAACAAAGGATTTTGCCTAAATAGGAACTATTTCTTTTTGCATGTGTCATATAAATACTAAAACTAACAGCCTACCTAAAAGTACACACACACACACACACACAAATCCTAGAACTTAGTCCAATACTCTTCCACTAAACAACTCATATTTTCCTGATTTTAATAATTGACCCTATATCTGCATGAAAAAGTCAAAATTAATTTAAAATTATTTCCTTGTTCTATAATTTACATATCACATTTGAAAACAGAAAATTTTAATTTTTTTGTTTTTGTTTTTTTAATTTTGGATACAGAGCCATTATATTCTTTTATTTTTCTAAACAGTATCATTATTTCCCTCCACTTTCTCTAAATTTTACGTAACATGATTTTCAGTGCAATTTTTAATTAAATAACTTTTGCCTTACTCATAATTTATGAACTTCTTGCATGGTCCATGAGAATATCTGAACCCTTAAATATTCTATTTCTATAAACCAGATTATGAGATAATTAATTTCTGACTGGTCATTTATTTGTATACACCTAGCTGCATAAAACAGTAAAATGAGGACATCAGAACCAATAATACAAAATGTGTTCAAGAACTGCCAAATAAAATACAATCATCCAAATGTCTATGTCATTGTTCTTTGCTTTATAAACCTCGTCTGTACTTACATTTTGTATGTATCTTATTATGACTCAAAACAAACTAGTACCTAAAAAAATGAGTTAATTGTCATCTAATCCACATGAAGAATTGAAAGTTAAGTGGAGGCTTATCCATGAACAGATGTGAATCCATGGTGCTCAGTGTGAAAGAGAAAATAATTTAGGGAGAATAAGACTTTTTAAAAAGGGCTTTAGCTAAATTTAAAAAAAAAACAACGAATTCTGCTACTAACTCCACATTACAGTGATGTAAAAGTAGACTATGAGGTGGCCTTGAACAATAGTGAACAGCCTTCCAACTGTAAAGAAGAGGATGGCCAGGGTATGGTGATTGTGGATGATGGAACTATCACCAAAAGAATGATTAATGATCCCTGAGGTCTCATTTATTTTTATTATTTTATGACATCTAGAAAAGTTGAGACCCTTGTTGATAAATTTCCTTTGGTAGAAAAGGGATAAAATTTTTGAAAAAAACGTGCAAGTTCGTATATTTTCTAATTCAGGAAAGCCTTAATTATATTAAGATTTGGGACTAGGTGTCAGTATCAGATATCTAAAAGCAAGTGTTCCACCTGGTTAATTAAAGTTCATTCACTTCCAACCCTAATGCATCAACATTAACGGGAGTTTAGCAAAGATTACAAATTGCACTCATGTTTCCCTGAATAAAGTTATATCAGGGTTCGTAAAATTGTTGATGTAATTTTTTACCTCTTTCTTTATCAGTGAGTATCATTCTCACAGCAGCCAGTGTTAGACTGAAATACGTGAGCAGTAATGAAAAGCAAATTCAAGTTATAGTTTTAGACTGAACTTCAGTTTGGGTGCTAAGCTTGTCTTAGTTGTACTAAGTTATCAGCTGAACAGTACCATGCTACATACCACTCAATATGACCACACATTTTCCCCATGACTGTGATTAAACTTCTTGTATTAAAATAATAAAATAATAATAATAAAGAGGAAGAAGAAACAAAGATTTTATAAGAAGGGGGACAATTATGCCAAATTATAATTTTACCTCATTATAAATTTTTAAGATACAAACTACTCTGAAAGTGTAACTTCAAATGTAAATGTAATCATTTAAACCTTCTAATCAAACACTAACACTTCAAAGCAATGAAAAGAGAATGAAAATAAGAATGTTTGTGGTTCCAAGTTTACAGTTCTGTTAAATGAAACTATTTAGAAAATTGCAGCTTTACTTCCAAGGAGCATCTTTTTGCCTACACACCAATTTTTCATTGCAAGATACTCCATTAAAAAGGAAATTCCAGATGAAATTAGTGTAGCACACGTAGTAAAATATTTCTTATGCAAAAAGGCCTTAAACATAAGTGGGTGTATTTAAAGAAAAAAAATAGAAAGAGAGAAAATTGATTCTGTTGTGTTCCAGAAAATGACAGGCCTAGGCATACAGAGGTTTAGCTGTTGAGCTTAGATAACATGGTCCTGTGCATGGACTTCCCAGAGGAGTCAACATTTCCAAAGACTACCGACAAGACGTCTACAAACATAACAGAGATGACCGCGAAAATGACAACTGTATCATTAAGGAGACAGCTGGGAGATCACAAAGATTCCTGTACACTGAAACTGTTCACAGGGCACCTGAAGGGTCAATTTTGGAGTATTTTGTGACATTCTTGCCAAGAAAGTTTTATTTTGAAATAAATAATACAGAGAATATCTTACAAAAGATTTTCTTGTAGTAATTACTACTCCCAGAGAACATTCCTTCATTTAATGTTAACTTAGCTGGCATAATAAAACAAAAATTGTTACTGAATTTCAGAATTAAGTAATTCATAGCTAAAATCCTTTGTGAAGTTAATCCTTTTAAATGATTTATAGTTGTTCTTTGACACACAGTCTATGATAAGAAAATCCAAACCAAGAAAACTGACAAATCCACATTATTGATTTCCCACATTCATTGCCATACAAATTTGCTAATACCCTAACAGTGGTGCTTAGACTATGCCAAGATTCTGCCTCTTCTATTACCCTGGGGTTAGGGAGGAGAGAGAAAGCAGGGGATGTCTTTGATCTACCATTGTTCACTCTGTCCTTATTCAGAGACATATGGAATCATAAAAAAAGGGGAATGCATTAAGAGACCAAGTCAGAGATGTAAAAAAAAATGTAAAGAGAAAGAGAAATCAAATATTACATGCAGTTCTATGACAATAACATAAGAAAAAAGCTACAGGAAAGCGATACTCTCTCATAATTTATATTAAAAAATCATTTACTAAGAAGTGGAAAACTTAAAAAGACTGATTACTGGGTAACAGAATGGAAAGTTGACTAAATAACTATTTTTTCATGAAAGTTCCAGAATTACATGGTTTCATAGAGGAGTTCTAGCAAATATTTCAAAGGCCAATCCTATTTTAATTATCCCAGACCACAGAAGGAAACCTTCCAAATTATTTTTTAATATCAATGTTATAAGATACCCCATTACCGAGTTTTTCATATCTGCAAAATTTGCAAAATACTACAAATAAAAACATGAATGATCTTTAGTTTGAATAAAGATGCAAAAAATGAAACAAAAGCATTAGAAATAGAATATTGTAATTGAGGAAAATATAATAAAGTATATTATAATCAAATTCAGTATAGTCTAATAGTGGAAACATGCATTGATATCAGAAGATTTATCAACTTATAAATGGACAGAAAACATTACAGAAAGAAGCCATATGATTGCACTATCAGAGGTTCAAAACTATTTAATACAATATATTAATGACTTCTAATAGCATAAGGAAACTACTTAAATGATCACTTCTTAATGATTAGTAATAGTAATTACATAATAAAGGACAAAATTCCAAAAAGCCTTTACATTTAAAACTGGGAATTTAACTGAGATGTTTTTTATTCCCATTTATATTTAACATTTTATCAGAGAATCTTGTGAAGGTAAGAAATATAGAAACAAAACCACTGCTATTAGAAATAATTGGTAAAATTTCTCTTAAAGATATGGCCTATAAAAAACAAGTGACATTAGAAAATTTTTATAGATTAATAAGAATATTTGGTGAGGTGCCTGGATACATGAAAACTCTTTCAAAATCAAAACAGACTATTTTAGGAATGAACAATGAGAAAGGAGAGAATGTTCCATTCTCAATGCTATAAATCTATAAAATATATAGGAATGCATTGAACAGGAAAAGCACAAGATATATATGAAAGAATCTACAAAGTCTTATTGAAGATCAAAAATAAAACCAGACAATCAAAGTGGAATGCTATCCTATACACATGAATGGGGAGTCTGAATATCACAAAGAGCCACTTCTCTCAAATTAATTTAAAAAATCAAGCATTTAAAATTATAACTCAAACAGGTTTTGTTTTAGTTTTGAGTTAAATATAATGATTGTAAAATTTACTTTCAAGAATAAATACTAGACAAAGAAAATATATCAAAAATATTTTGAGAGAAAAATGAGAAGGGACAAAAATGGTACAATACAAAAAAATCAGATCAATCTGAAAGTAGGAATCAATGGAAGAACTGAGGATCAGAAAAGGCGAAAGACTTACAAAGTAACAAAATGGCAGAAAAATGTCCTGCATCATCAGTAGTTACTTTAAATGTAAAGGGATTAAACATTCAAGTCAAAATGCAGCTAATCCACCTCTCTTTTGGTTGCCATTTACATGGTATACTTTTCCATCCTTTCACTTTCAACCTACGTGTGTCTTTGAATTTAAGGTGTGTCTCTTGTAAAGAGCATGCATTTGGATCATGCCTTTTTATCTATTCTGCCAATCTCTGCCTTTTCTGATACATGCAAGCTACACGGGTGAACCTTGAAGACATCGTGTTGAGTGAAATAAGTCAGACACAAAAGGATAAATATTGTAGGATCCCACTGATATGAAATTACTAGAATAAGCAAATTGATAGTGAGAAACCAGAATAAAAGTTATACCAGGGCCTGGGATGGGGGTAGAGAATGGGAAGCTAATGCTTAATTGCTTAATTTGTACAAAATTTCTACTTGACTTGATGGAAAAGTTTCAGTAAACGTAAACAGATTCAGTGTAGGTATGAAGGTCTGGCAGAATATACGGCAGTATCTATGGGTAGCATATCATACAGGCAATTCTTCATAAATATCATTATTTTCAACTGAATTTTATGATAAGTATTTAGGGGCAGTGACTTTGAGGTTTCATTGAAAATTACTAGGAATGCATATAGTAGGTTTTAAAGGTCAGCCGTGATCAGCAGTTGAAATGACTCAAGGAATCTGAGGAGTCAGACAAGACTAGTGCCTGACTGAAAAACCACCGTCCTCTGTACAAAAATTGGGCAAGTGAAGCACAATAATAGGATCACAAGCTTTTCTAGAGAAAATATTGGGTTTCTTCTGACCCACAGACATAAGAACTATCAATGTCTCACAAAACCAACACCATAAAAGTTTCTGCAATTGATTTTAAACTAGAAAATAATTTTGAGCAGGTATACTCAAACACCTTCTTTACCGATAAAAAATCAGAATGCCGTTACACTTCCTGGTGTACCTTGTAAAATAAACTTGTTACAAAATGCACACCTTAATAATAATATTAAATGACTCTGTGTACAGATTAACTAATTTAGCACAGTAAAATATTAGGAGGCTTCTACACTAAAATGCTGATTGTGATGCTAGAAGAAAACATCTGTATTTCTACATTTTTGGTAATAATTATTTAACACGGTGTCTAATTAAGACATTCAGTAAAGATACTTAGCTACGACAATACAATCATGCCATCTGTACATAAAAGAAAACTTACTATTATCATCTAAAAGTGGTATCAAGTTATTAAGAAATAGCCTATAGAGAAGGAGTTCAGCATACATCCCAATTTGTTTCCACCCATATGACTAATGAGAACTCACTGAGTTCAATACTAAACTCTTGAACGTTCATTTTCCTCCTGTTGTAATCCTTGCTTTGGTAAGTATCTCCATCATTACCCAGTTTCCTCTCACAAATAGCAGCAAACCTGTCTGTCTTTTCAGTTCCCCTTCCTCCCTCAAATGAGTTAAAGAATAATGCAGTATATAGACAAGTTAATGTGGTCAAGTATTTTCTTCACAATCTGGTCCCTATCTACAATACTTAGCCCTATCTTTCACCTAGCACCAGTGTAGCAGCTATGCTGCTCTAACGTGAATTAGCAAAAATACAATATTTTTAAAGCAATTCACTGTGACTGGTTCTGTTGTTACCTCTGCCTGGAATTCTCTACTCTCCCTGTCTTCCAGTGATATACTATGCAATATGCTAAGTCTCAGCTCATGTGTCATGTCTCCTATGAAGCATCTCTTGAATCTTCCCAGCCCCCAGGCTGATCTGGCCATTCTGTTCTTGGTACCTTGCTATGTCCTATATGTAATTCTATCATTTTTTTCCTATAAAAATTATTGCATTTACTTGATTACTATTTGTTTCCTCTTTTACAAAAATTTAACACTTGGAGGCTTTGCTATGATGTTATACTGCATGCCTAGCATAGTGCTTACCGCATAATAGGCAATCAGTTAATGTTTCTCTAAAGGTTGAAGAGATTCTAATAGTCTTTAGACTTCCATAACTTTGGAACACTGTCATTTGTTCAGCTCACATTGATAAAAAGAAAATAACCACAAAGTAAAATATGTTTAATGCAATTTAATAAATGTTATTCTTACACTGGGTTCAAAATTGAAAACTGAGCATGCAACACGTACAATCACACAATTATTATGTTAGCAGTAAAACATTCATGGCATAGATTTCAGCCAATTTCTGGAAAAGGAAGATCAGATAGAGGAAGATCAGATTAATTAACAGCTGATTAATCAGACAGTTAATTAATCAGCAGAATGGAGCAATTGGCAGTCTAGAATATGTGTGGTGGGGCAACAGTCACAAATGAATCTGAACTGCTAGGCTGAGTTCTGTATATTCTAGACACTTAGGGAACAGTTGATGAAATGTGAGTGTAAAGTGTGCCCAAAAGCAGGGATAACTGCCCCTCCCAACATGACATTTAGAACCAGGAAAATAAGAGCTATGATATAGAGTAACTGTTAAATGAAACTACTGGCAGATAACAAAGACAAGTGTGTTAATAAGGAAAGAACATCATCAAAATGATACCAAAAAAATTGTCCAGAATTGAAGGAATTCATGAGCATTTAAATCAAAGGGCCTACAAAATTTTAAAATAGGTACACACTTAGACATGTCATTTTGAAATGTCAAGACACCAAGGATAAAACTAATATTTCAAGCACTTCTGTTAAAAGTTATCTACAAAGGATTGACATCAGACTGCCCATCAGTAACAGTCTCCTAGAAGGCAGCCGAACAATCATTTCAGTGTTATAAAGGTAAAATCATTTTCAACTGTGAATTCTGCATCTAGTCAAATATAACTCAAATGTAAAGGTAGAAGAGAGATTTTTAATCAGGCAAGAAATCAGAAAGTTTACCTCACAAAGATGCTTCTTAAAGTTGTTTGCTGATTATCAGAAAGAAAACCCATGGAATCCGTGAAAAGCCAGAAGAGGGGATGTACATGCCTGGTAGACCTTGAGAGCAAGCAAGAGGGGACAGAGGATAGTGTGCCAAGAGAGAAATCTCCAGAAAGAAGAGCATCCCAATACAAATGAAAGCTACAGATACAGAGCTTCAAATATGTAGAAATGGTCTAAATTCAACCAGGAAAGCACTGAGTTTCAAAACCAGAAATATAATAGGTACCAAACAACCAATAGAATGAGTAAGAATTAGAAATATATTTAGGATACAATAAGAAGCCCCATTTCTTCTTTTATAAGATTGAAAAAAAAAGGCAATCAGAAACTCTGGGGGGTAGCAGGCAACTGTAAAAAATAAGTGTGATCCAAAAATAATACTAAAATGTTTCAGTATGGGTATTTAAGAGCCATTGTCTAGAGCTGGAAAAAAAAAATCAACAATTAGCATTATCTGTCTATCCATCTCTGATAAGATAAAAGCTCTGAAGAATTATAAAGAGATCAAGTATTAGGACCACAGGAAAGGGCTGAGAAGAGGAAGTTTTATTATAAGCCCAATTTTACTCTATGATTTTAAAGAATATCTGCACAAATTAATTTGATTTTTTTATATTAGAGAAGAAAAAGCCAATATACACACATATATATCACAACATGTCTTGTCTTTAAAATTGGTTTTTGAAAATTATTAGATGATTTACAAACACGAATTTAGACTCTCAAAATGTAATTACTTATATTTAACACATTCTATAAATCTTTAGTCACAACCTCACACCAGAATGAGAGCACAAAGTATCTTCTTGTAGAATAAATGGCTCACATTTCCCCAAGGGAACACATCCTTTTGAGAATAAATCACATTCACAATGTTGCATTATTACATTTATTTTAGGACTACAGGCTAAATCCATTACACTTGTAATGATGTTGTTTACCCTCCCAGGCTTATGGGAAAAGACTTATTTTCACAACCACTCTAAGTCATTAGAAGTATTGTTAATTTACTACTATCTCAAGTCTCTTCATCTCTAATCTACATTGATTTTCTGTCCTGAACATGGAAAGTGTGCATTTTTAATGCCTTAGCTGCAATGTTTTCTTTTGAATATATTTTTTTTGCATAGAACAAAAGTGAATAAAGTGGTAAAACATAGATTAATGACTCCCTAGGAATGGCTGCAGGGAGTGAAAAAATTCTTAAGGCAGTCATTACCAGAGTTAGAAAAGCCTATGACCTGGAAGACGGGCATAGGATGTACTTTGCATTTATTGCTGTTAGTTATATTCTCTGTGTGCACCTGAGTTCCACCAATAATTAAACCCAAGTATGGCTGATTATCAGCAAATAGTAAATCTCAGAAGTTAGAGAGACTCCCCACCCCCAAAAAACTGAATATGTGAATTCTGACCTATACTCTGCCTCTTTGTAAATTTCCAAAATTATCATATCAGAATGTTTTTATAAAATGGACTGTTGTAAGCTTTTGTTGTTTAGTGCCTTGGTCACTCTGTGGTCCCAAGCCTCATGAGGGATATCACTGGCTCCTTTTCTTTAGCATTTTGGCTCAAGAAAAAGCAGAGTTAAGGAAAACAAGGAAGGTGAAACTGTCCTGGCCTCACCGTCAACTGTCTATGCTATGCCCTTCCTTGATGAGGAAAAGGAGGGGCATGTCAATTTATAAATTACCACACTAACACTGGCACAGGGCTTCAGTAATCTCTTGATATCACTGACAAGCACATGTATCACATTCACAAAAAAAGAGTAGTCAAAAAACAGAAAAGTTGAGAAAAAGAAGTTAGGTGCTCAGCAATAACAGAAATTACTTCACTACATGGACTGAAAGAAGTATTCAATTATTTTCTTTATTATTTTGGAAGGATGTGTGGTGATCTTATGACATAGTTTTATAGTTTATTAATCTTAGAATACAGGAATAAAGATGCAAGAGTACTGGTTTTGCTTTCTGATCAGCACAGCTGCACTTTATCAAATCAGATTCAACCCATAATTTTTAAGTAACAAAATATGAAACCATTCCCAATCTTTCCCATTCATTTGATTTTAGGATTAGTTATTCTAGTCTAAACTGATGTCTTAGAAAGACATTGTATAAGATACAATAAATCATATATGCACTATATGTACATATATGAATTATATGCATATGTTTATATGATACATATGTATATATATTTTGGTACTCCTATTTATTTGTGTTTTTTCCAATTAAATAGAAATGATAACCCCATCAATTACTTGCAAACCTTTATGAGTAATGTAGAAAGTGACAATAGTTTGTTCTCAATATATAAATTATATTGAATATGAATATGTATATATATAAATCATCATAATCTAAATACTGAATTTATGTTAGAAAAGAAAAAAATACTATTCTAATTCAGTATTTCTGGAGAGAAAGGATACACTGTGATATTGGTCTCCTGCACAAAGAAAATACTCATCCCTAAGGGTTTTCTGTTCTTAACCTTTAAAACATAAGATCTTTTCTTCATGAAATAGTGATCTAAAACAGTAAGTCTTGATATAGGAAAGCCAGACCACAACTGAAAATCTAAATGTATTCCAAACTGCAAGTTGAATGATGGTTTTTAAATATGGGACAAAAGCAACTCCCCACCCTTTTTTTCAATTGGGAGAAAAATGTGGTTCTATGATCTGTGCTCCCAAGGAGTTAAGTACTATGGTCTGAGAATGTGTTTAGAAGTCAAGCAGTAAAGCAAGCTCCAAATCCTAACTCAATTAATTCCTACTCATAAAGGTTTGGACAAAAGTTTCTTGAGGCTAAAGTTTACAGAATTTGTAGAGAAAGGTATCCAAGAGCACCTGTGGAGGGTAATAGACATGGTACAAAAAAGTAATATGATTCTTATAAATGTTACTGTGGGTTTAGTATTACAGTCTTCTCCATCTTTATAAAATTTGAGTAAAGGACTTTTTATCTGCTTTGGATATATTTCTGATTTGGGGCTGGGTTTCTTTCCCTGCAAGCCTGTGGATTCAGGCTTTACACCTTTATGAGGTATTTTTTTCCCTGTTCAAAATAACTGAATAACTTGATTAAATAAAAAGAGAAACATAGAGGCAGGGAGGGTGTGATGGTTGAGGAAGGAAGAGAGGAAAGGAGTCTTGTTCAGGGTTACGACAACATTCCCCTTGGCAATATTACCAAGAAAGTTGTGTGCCTTTAACACAAAGGAGGCTGCACACTACTCAGATGATCTTAGACACCTCACTAACACTTTTTGCCATTTACTATAAACACGATATCCCATAACGTATTCTGCTTGTCAGTGTCTTTTGCTCAAATGGAGATGCATTGGACAGATCCATTTATGACATAAGGTAATGCTTTATTGGGAGCCATTTGTACGGATTTATTATGGAATTATTCCACCTGAGTTTATCTAGCTTTTTCTTTGGGACTTAATATCTTGACAAGTAATATACGATACTATATTCTTTCTTTGGGCACTGGTTTTAGATTTTCTTTGCTGGGAATTGAAATTATCTATTTCTTTTTCCCTCAATAATTATATTATTTGAAGTGCCAGAGGCCATCAAGGGTACTAATGAGTTCTTGTTCCAATTAACAGTTTTTAATTTTAAAAATTTTCTTTTCCTTTGCTCCTATGAAAGGGAAGATTAGTGAAGGAAATAAAACTCATTACCGAGTCTCTCTAAATTATTGTATGTGTTGCTACTGTGCTCAGTGTTTCAGAGGGTGTCCACATTATTATTTTTCTTTGGGACTTTTTTCCATTAAATTGAATAAATGCCTTATAAATAATTTGAAACACTTAACAAATAAAAAATTTGTAAATAAACAGATATTTTGAACTTAGACTCCACATCAGGGCATCTGCCTTTTTGTTTCAGTATAATTAGGCCTAAGAGAATTGACTTTAATAAGATACAAATAATAAATGTCCAAATTAAAATTTACTCTATGATATCTATCTATCTATCATTATGAGAAACACTAAAATTCCAGGAAAACAAAAATAAGCAAAGGATGCCAAAAGAAAATCCCCCAAACAGGAAATAAAAATAGTTAATGATCATATTAAAATGTCCAAATTAACTAAAGAAATACAATTCAAAACAAAAACAACATTTTTTTCTCCTATCAAAAGATGAGAAACAGATTATACTCAGGGATAGCAAAAGGGATGCGAAATAGATTTGTACATAGATGGGAGGATACTTCAGTACAATTAATTTTGGGTAGGTAGGTATTAAGAGCCTTAAAATTCTCCAGGTAATTTGACTATACCTAGGAATTTCTCCTTAGGAATGACAAAATGATGAGGACATTTTTTACCAAGATGATTATAAGGAGTTATTTAGAAAAGAAAAACATGGTTATTCCCCAGAAAAGAAAAAGATATATTTCCCAGATATTTCATTGGCCAGACATTCTGTCATCAATGATTCTGTCCAATTCTCTCTAAATTGTAATTCCTTTTGTCATCTATATACAAACTGAAAAATCTTAACTCCAATTTTATGAATTCCCTCTTCTCCTTAATCCCTTTTTGGCTCCCAACACAGCGTCACAACCGTGGAATCATTAGGCTCCATGATTATAATAGAAACTTCATCATGGTTCCTCATGTTTACATAACAAAGTTACATCCATTTCTACTGAGACCCAAGCATTATGAATTTATCTCTGGTGTGGCAGTCAGTTACCTTGGGGCATTCACACCCTTGCATAGGCCCTTCCACACTTCTTCTGGGCTTAGCCATGTGACTTGTGTTGTCTAATGGTATATAGAGAAGTATGAGGCAACCAGGGCCTGGATGAGTAGTGCTATTTTCTTGGAATTCTCCCACTTCGAACCCACTGGCCATGTAAAGAAATCGGACCACAATGCTGAAGGCAGAAAGACCCTATAGAAAGAATCCCTGAAGGATGGGAGGCCATTTTAATATTAAGTCCAGCTGAGTTCCCAGAGGAATGAAGCCACTTAAATGACTTCTGTCTACACCAGAAGTGACAGTATGAAGCTTTCTGTGGATCCCAGAAAAGATTATGTTCCTGAAGCTAATCCATTCCTGTGGGCAGGGGTCCCTTTGATTGTACTGAATACTGGTGGGGTCCTTTGATTGGAGAACTTCAGTGAGTCATGACCCAGGGGGTCTTGGTCCTAATGCTGGAGTCCTTTATAAATGGAGGACTAAAAGCAACAAACACATGGAGAAAAAAGCCTCAGAGATGGAGAAAAGGAGCCCAGGATTTCTGAGAGGAAGCCGGGAGTAAGGAAGCCATAGACAGGGCACCCAGAAGCTAAAGCAAAGAGACCTGGAAGAGGAGCAGAGCCTCCATGTGCCTTGCCATCTGAGAGAGAATTCCAGGATTTCAAGCAGTTGACCTCTGGTGAGAGAGCATTTCTGAACTGTAAACTTTGAAGTTAATAAATTCCAAAAGCCAATACATTTCGGGTACATTGCTCTCTGCAGCCTTTAGCAAACTAAAACTCTAGAGGTCAAAAAATTGTAACCTATATATATGTTTTACAATTTTTTGACCGCTAGAGTTTTGTACAGCCTGTGAACTAAGAGTGAATTTAGCATTTGTAAATATTGTAAAATACATTAAGATGAATCTGCTCCAGAGTCTGGATATGGCCTGCAAACCCTAAAATATAAACTATCCTATCTTGGTTGTCTTCTATACTACAGGTAATAGAAGAACCACCAAGAAAAACCTGCTGAACTAACAGAATTGTGAGAAAGAGTAAGTTATTTTTGTTTAAAACCCCTACCTTCTGAGGCAGTTTTTAACACAGAAATAGATAACTGGAACTGAAATTGGTACCAGAAGTTGATACCATAACACAAATGGTTTTGAGACAGAGCGGCAGGGGGAAGCCAGAAAGACAGTGAAGAGACTGTTAATGGAGACTGGAAAAGCAGTAAGAAAATTGTTTTTGAGAACTGGAGAAAGGACAGCTCAGGATAATGACTGTCAGAATAGCTAGCTTGACTATTGCCTGCAATAACTTGGAGAAACATACCTATGACCTTGTGGATATGGCCAAGGGCTTTTCTAAGCAAATAGCTGACTGTGTGATTTGTCCTCTTTTAGTCATATACAGATTGATATTGAAATAGAGAAATAAGCTAAAGAAAGAACTAGTCTATTTTCAAGCAGAATTCAGTGAGAATATTTACAACCAGGACTTGGAGAATTGAAAAATAAAACTGTTTCTCATTTATGGCATCACCCACTGACCAAAGGGTCTAAAAATATGCTATTCTGTCAAGGAAAAGATCAAATTCAGGGTGCTGTCTCCAAGTCAAGACCCAGTGAAGGGTGGAGCACTAAGACGGGTTGTTAAGACCTGAGAAAGATTTCATATGTGGCCAATGGACCCTCTCAGGTGGACAAAAGTTCTAACAGTCTTAACGGCATCATCGCATGGCATCTTAACACTGCATGTCAGAGAGAGTGACCTACCTCAGAAACATTTGTGGAAATTCACTTTATCTGAAGAAATGTAATTATGTTTGATACATAGAAATCTCGCAAGTTGTTTATGAGTTGTAGCAGTTTGTAATGAAAGAGACTGCTATTAGTCAGCCAAAGGGGTGCTGATTCAAAATACCAGAAATCTGTTGACATTTATGGAGTATTTATTTGGGGTAGAAGCTTACAGTCACCAGGACATAAAGCATAAGTTACTTTCCTCACCAAAGTCTGTTGCTACGTGTTAGAACAAGATGGCTGCCAACGTCTGCAAGGGTTCAGGCTTCCTGGGTTCCTCTCTTCCTGTGGCTCCCACTCTTTTCTCTGCCCTGTGGTTTTCTCTGTGAGTCCCCACCCACCAATGGGGCAGGGACTCAAGGTCCTACTGGCATGGCCCAATCAAAGCCTTAGTCATTATTTAATCAAGTAAAAGTGAAACTTCTGAATCCAATATAATCTAATATGCCCAGTGGGGCAGACCAGATACAAACATAATCCAATATCTATTTTTGAATTCATAAACAATATCAAACTACCACCGAGACTAAGATAGTTCAATAGGTTGCTGGAATACCTTGCTTTTTAAATTGCCTTTCAGCCTATTGTTAGACACTATAGTTTAGTATTATTTTCAAATAACAATGATAGCAAGAAGAAGAACACAATAGCTTACATTTTTTGGTCACTTATTAAGTAGCATGTATTGTACTAAAGATATTTTATGGAATCCTCATTTACTCCTCAAAACAAACCTCTGAGCTTTTAAACTGTCCAAACATTTTGATCCACACCTAGAAAAGTAACCCAAGCATTAATCAGAAATAAAAGATGAGACATTTATATGATGATATTTAGAGCAGTATTATTTATAAGAACAAAATCAAAAAAGAGCCACAAAGTCTAATGATAGAGGCTCTTCAGTATCTTAAGAATCTAATTTAAGAATCTGTCATATACTGGGATATAATGTATCCATTAACAAAAGCATTTTGAGTTAGTATAATTATTACTTTCATTTTAAAGATAAGAAATCTGAGGATTGGCAATTTAAATTATCCAAAGTCACACAGAATTTGGCAGGGCCAAGATTTCAATCCTGATATTATGACTTGAGAAAACTTCTAACCATTGTACTACCCCTCTCTGGAATCAAAACAATGAATATAAAAAATCAGCACTATTATCATGTCCTCTCCTCACAGCTGAATATGTCCTATCTTTACAAGACGTGCTAGCCACCTGTGCTCAGTGGTAGCATGTACTCATCTCTGGGCATGCTCCTAGAGGAGAAAAGTCACGGGGTCCTCTGTCACCCTTAGCCAGACAGCAGTTGTCTTGGTTCCAGCTGCCATCTCGTTGCCTGTCAAGTCCCAGTGAGCTTTATCTGGGTTCCAGATGACAGGGAGAATGGGTTACAGAAGGTCACTAGAAGAAGAGCATCAAGGAACCTGAAAAGGCCTCCTTGTATGGTTGAATAAGACTGAGCTCCAACTCTACTACCCTATATACTATTTTACCATGAATGCACCTATAACTTCTAATAAATGCCTTCAGCCTTTTCCTTTGTCAAAAATAGAAGAAATGGAAAAAATGATGAAACTAAAAAAAAACAACCTACATTAATGAAGAGCTATAGCTGAGATCTGAGGCACATACAAAAGTAAAAAATTCTAAGTTATGGTTCCCATAGCAACTGCAACACAGTTGGATTTCACTTTTATGCTAAGTAAGTTTAATGAGAGTGGAAATGCAAAATACTTCCTCCGAGCCAAAAAAGAGAATTATGGAGAACACAGAGACAATGGCTCAGAATATTCTGACTTTCAAGCATGTCAAATGTTAACCATAACATGGTATTAATATTTTCACATCAATATTATACATTTATATGCAACAATTTTTAACTAATCTTTATCCAATTTATAAAATATAGTAATTATTTTTAAAATGGGAAAAGTCCCATTAAAATCTGTTAAGCCAGAGGATCCTAGGCTATAGCTTTATAATTTATAAAAATAGGTGCACAGGTCTACCTGTAATTACAAGAGTGTATTTGTTGAAAGTATAATTTACAGAAATATAATCAGATTACATTCACTGTTAAGTGCGTCAAACTTGACATTTCCCATTATTGTAGATGTAATCTGAAATTATGAAAACAAACACATAGTACTTTAAGTGAAGGTTATACATACAGTTTTTTCAAGATATTTGTAGTTTGCATACCTTTCTCTATTTCAATAAGACCAAAACAAAGATAGGAAGAGTACTTACTCCTGTTACGTAACGAGGTCTATATTGAATTGTTCCAAATAAACCAAGAATGACGATAATAATATGTACAAAATTTGCCAGGATAGGTGCCCACTGATATCCAAGGAAGTCAAATATTTGCCTCTCCAGCACGCAAACCTAGAATGGCAAAACAGGATAGATAGATGAGCATATGCAAGAAATATCACAGCAAGGGCATAGGGAGATCACATTGATGTTTTAATTAACAAATTAAAACTCTGTTGCCATATCTGGTATTTGTCATTAACTAATAGTGACAATGACATTTGCAGGTATATTTCACGTGGATCCAGAGACAGCTCAGATCCTTTCAGGGGTGATTTGGTGGAAGCATCAAGCAGCATTTGGAGGATGCCATGTAAACAGTCACAGGATAAATTATATTGTCATATGCACTGTCAAGCAATAGAAATGAACAGTCAGCAAGTTAGGGAAATTCCCGTGAAGGGTTTGTTGTTAGTTGCTGCTCAGATGTCGTTATATAATTGGGAACAGAACAAAGGGAGTTAAAAGGAAATAGACCTTTAGCAAGTCGAGAGACACAGATTCTGGACAAAGACCTACCACTAAGTGGCAGGGCCTGAGGCAACTCATTTTCCTTCTCTGGGTATATGTTTCTATTTGTAGGATGCAGGAGTTGAACTAGGTGGTCAGAGTCCTTCTAATCCTAATAGTCTAGGATTATAAATCAAACATGACTTTTTGTCATTCCCAGTTACCTAGAGTAACTAGGTAAAAGAAGGGCCCCAATTTAAAATATTGGAAAACAAAAATAAAAATAAAGCATCACCATTTTAAAAGCAAGCCACTTAACTCATTTCAACTGATTTATTTTCCTCTGTGCTCAGAACTTTATAATTAAGACATATGTAAAAGTCTAAGCAGTAAGAGGAAAATACAAAACAAACAAGTCAGCAACTGAGATTGGTCTTGTAAAGTAAAATCTCTATAGCTGGCAAATCTCTCAGCAGAGCAGAGGCCTGGCATGAGTCAAAACCAGTTTTCTTCTGCCTGCCTGCCCTCAGGTGGAATGATAATAAACTGTCTGTTAGAGAAAAACATTGTGAAAACACTTGATGGTCCAAGCAGTGATACCGCATTTTTATCAGCCAGGTTTTAAAGGAAAAATGATGATTTTTCAAGTTCCTAAGTTACCAACATCACTATGCTTTAATGATGTTTCTTGTCAGAAGGACATATACCTTTCAGAACAGGCAGTGTGCTTTTTAAATTAATACCTGTAGCTCAGCTGGAAGACTTATTGAATGATCTTGGTACCCACTGCAGTTCTTCAGATGAGCAGCACATCTTCCCATTAGGCATTGAAAAAGAAAATAAACTCAGAACTGTTTGTGTAACACCTCTTTTTCCTATGGCACATTGGGTACCATGTAACAGCTGCAACTGTTACAGTTCAGACTAGTAAAATCTTAGGTTGTTCACTGAGTCTTGGCAGTGATTAAAAACTAATAATGTAGGTCTGTTTGTCCCTGCATATTTAAAATTCACAATACCCACCAGAGTCTCAACAGTTGCGTGTAATATTCTGAACGGTTAATAAACATATAGTGTCACAGAAACTGTACACAACCCAGTCTCATAAACCTTGAACTGAGTTATAATGAAACATTCTTTCAACTATAATTATGCAGTCAACACTTTGCACAAATGAGATCCATTTGTGATGTTAAGTGATATTACATATGCCTGGTTGGGATCCATCCATGGTACCAAAAAAATAAATGGCTGTTCTGACAGCACCATTGCTAATCATCTATATAAATGCTCACACCAGCATGGAGCTCTCTTATCTTCTGCCTTTGAATAAACAGCAAGTAGAAATGTAAAACAGCATCAAGAAGAGTCTGAACTTTATAAATTTTGAGCATCATGACTATAGGGATACAGCAGAGAAAAAATATAGAGGATGAAACACATCAGTCAAACAGTGGGAAGCCTCTCAATAAATGCACCAATTATAGAAGAAAACAGTAATAGCATCAATAATTATAAAAAATATATAGATGACAATATACTTAGTGAGTTTTCGGTACTAAAATGAAATTATGTAAACATTTATCAGACTTTCTCATGACAGAACTCACAGTTTCATCAAACGTTACTTACAAAGCTATGCTGAATATGTTAATGTATAAATCTTCACTTATAATATTTTTGCTTTTTTCCCTCAGTTTGATTGGCTCTATTAGCCATCAAAAGTGGTTTTATCACTGGTGCTCCAATTTAGAGCTAGGTTAAGGGTGAAATATTTTCTGAAAATTCAGTGACTACAAAGGAAGTTATAATTTATAAGAGTAGTTACAGTTTTTCCAAAGAATTTCTTTCACTAGGAAGAGAGTTAGCCATGAAATTATTGGGTGGGGGAGGGGCAGGATTGTGGAGGAAGAGAAGCGAGTTTCATTTAGAGCACCCACTAGGTGCTGGATGTTCATACTATCCCCTAGTCATGTATTACCTCATTGCTTCTCCACAAAACCAAAAGACATGAATATCTGGTGATTAAGGAATCTAACATGAAGGACAAAGTGATGATCCTGAGGTCACAGAAGCAGTAAGTGTTGGAAGAGGAAAGTAGGTGTCTGTGAATGGTCCCAACGCTGTATCTCTACTGTGAAGGTTCATTCTATGGTCAATTTGGCTAGATGATGTTTTCCAGGTGTTTGGTCAAGCACTGGTCTAGTTTTGCTCTGAAGGTATTTGGGAGATGGAATTAGCATCTGCAATAAATTGAGCTTAATTAGGGAAAGATTGTGGGTGGGTCTCATTCAAACAGTACAGAGAACTAAAGAGTTGAGAATTGAGGGTTCTGGGAATCAGAAAAATTTCTGCCTCAAGAATACACTCTCCACTCCCTCCTGAGCTTCCAGCTTAAGGAATTCAGACATGAGACTTCAACATTACTCTTACTGGAATTATATCCAGCCTCTGGCCTGCCCTAAAGAATTCAAACGCGCCAGGCCTCACAATTGAATGAGCAAACTCCTTATAATAAATATCTTATGTATAGATACCAGTACAAGTATTGGTATTGGTATAGGAATCGGTATAGATACAGGCACAGACACAGGTATAGTATAGGTACAGGTAAAGTATAGTACAAGTATAGATATAGCATAGGTACAGGTACAATACAGTACAGGTATAGGTATAGGTATCCTTTTGGTTCTGTTTCTCTGGAGAACCATAACTGATACATCCACATTGTCCACTTACTCCAAATCTAATCTAAAAACAAAATAAAACTGACACGTTGTACTGTAGGCACTATGCTAGTTACAGGATATATACTAATCTATTCACTCACCCTAACCCTAACCCTTATTTTCAAACCACACAGAGAATCTACATGTTAACACCTGTTGGTTCATGACATTCTCTTGTCAGTGCTCAAGGCAAAGTCCCTTTTTGTTTTGTTTCATTATTTTACTTTCTTATTTGCCTTTTTCAACCTCTGTTTTGAGTATTACTCTCATTTTGCTCTTGGGGACCTGCTCTAATGTACTTTTGTCTTTTCAGTCACCTGACATGCAAATATGCATAATAGCTTTGAAAAACATATACTGTTGTTATTGTTTGTGTACATGTGTTAGTTCATATAAAAGTCTTATGGCATGAATATCTTTCATGCATACTGATTTTGCTATATACAAATTCTGGTTTATTGCTCTTGCCTTCTGCTTAGTAGTTTATTATGGATGTGTAACTCATGCATTTCAATTCTTTGCTACTACAAAGAATTCTGCCACCTTCCATTACTATTTTTCAGGATTTTTAAAAACCTGAATAGGGGTTAATCCTTATCAATTATCATTTATATATTTATTGAGATAATGATTTTTTTCTTTTAGATCACCTAGGTGGTTGATTTTATTGATAGCTGTTGTCATTTTGAGTTATCCTTTTATTCCTGGGAAAATGTCTACTTGAAAATGGTATTTTGAGCACATTTCAGTTTAGGTTCATAAAAATTTCATTTGGGATTTTTGACTTTATAAAGTGACCTTTAATTCAATTTTCTTTTTTTCTTTCTCTGACTTTGTTATAAAGGTAGCACCCATCTAAAAAAACAAATATAAGGCACAAATTTCATTTAAACACTTGAACAAACTTTGAAGAAACCCTCAAGTCCCACTCTCTCATTCCCCAAAAGTTGGGGAACCACCGTTAACTGCACAAATTTTCAGTAAAATATTTTATGCGTATCACCAGCATATAGTCATATATCTATGATATACATGCATATATCTTTCACATTATTTTTGTTTAAGTAAATGGAATTCCAATGAAGATACCTGGCTTTTCTTTCTGTACTTTTCATTTAGTGATGAGTTTTCTGCATTTTTCCACAGTACATTCTGCATTTATAGATCTACATTATTAGATCCTTATTTAAGCAGTTCCATTTTAAGAGATTTAATTTGTTTTCAATTTTTGGTTAAATACACATAAATCATTGGACAGTCTTGTATAGGTGAGTTAATAAATCCATAAGATAAATTCCCTAAAATGGAAACACTCAGTCAAATTCTGGTCACAAAAATCCCAAATATGATAACATGATAGTAATTTTTATATATAATCTATATACAGGTAAAACATGGAAATTATTCTTTTATTTTGCATTATAATATAAGTAAATATTGTAATAGTCATTTTAAATGTATTATAACATAATACATGTATAAGTGTATTATAGCATATATATATGCTTAAGCTGAAAAAGTTTTCAAAACATTTCTGATATACAATCTCACTTTTAATGATAACACAGGTTCAAGAGAAGTGGCATAAACTACATGCTCTGTAGCAGTGCTCCAAAATGTATTCATCAAATGCGATGAATGTAGCACACTAATGAAAGAAGTTGTTGATGTGAGAGGAGTGGGGGTTGTAGGGGTAAGGTATATGGGAACCTCTTATATTTTTTAATGTAACATTGTGTGTGATCTACATATCTTTGGGAAAAAAAGAAAGAATAAAAATTATTTTTAAAAAGAGAATGGCTATGAAATGTCTTTAAAAAATTATTGACTTTTCAAACTGAAGAGTCTACACCACTCAAACATATGTGAGAAAATTGGGCCCAATTAGTTATTAAAAATTTGTTAAACTAAGTTTGCTCCCTTAATAGGAGAATATTCAGTCTAAAACAAGTTTGTTTCAAATGTTTGCAGCATAAATGGGGAACCTTTACATTTGCTAGACATCTATTGCCATTCATCTTTTGTAACCCTTGGTAATATAGGGTTAATAATAATTACATGTTCATGAACACATTTTAAAAAAAGATGATTCGTTTACAGGTAGTTGTTTTCAACAGGTAGGACCTAGAATTGGCTTCTTGGAGACATGACATTTTGATTTTCCTCCCAAATATGAATGAAAATATCTTATAACCTCAAAATTTAACCTGCGAGTGTTACAAGAATATGCCTATAAACTTATACATACATTGCCTTTGTGAGAAAAACAATACGTTTTATTATTCCATCCTGGTAAAACACAGGTTCCCTGATTAAAAACAAATGAGTCAAACGTAAGTTGTGAAAGACTAGGAACAACAAATTCATTTTTTAGTCCTAAATTGTAAATTGGTGTCAGCTTCTCAATGGGCATCCCTGTTCTCTCTGTACCCCACTCCTTTTGATGTCTTTGCTCCCCTCAGTAGTTCTCCTAACTCTCATGTCTCTGAGGAAAAAGAAAATAGACTCAGATTCAGAGATTACGCAAGAAGAGCACTCCTATCCAAAGGCTATTTGCATTGTAAAAGAGAATTTCAGGGATTTCAGGAAGCTCTTCAAAAGGTAATAAAATATAAATTGTGGAATTCCATGAATCAATAAATAAATGATTTATGTATTTGTTGTTTGATGGGGAAGATAACTTTCCTAACAAGTAGAATTAGCCCTGTTTATTATCTAAAAAACAACATATTGGGGAACATCAGGATGAAAATCAAAATGATGGTCCTCTCATGTTCTGTGCATGACATTTTCCAGGTTGGATACAAATTTCTTAAGACTTTAATTCATAGGAACCACAGTTCAGATAAACTTGTAGCTCACCCATAATATGGTCATCCGTGTATAAGAATTTTGTTAACAGAAATTTCTGTTGACTTTATTCCTATACTCTAGTCCAGTTTTGTCACTTTCTGGTTCCAAACTGTATTCACACTTTGTCTTAATTTTCTAGGCAACTTTGACAAATACGGTACAATGGGTTCACCTAAACAATGGGAACTTATTGGCTCACAGTTTTGAGGCTAGTCAAAAATGAAGCATCAGGAAATCAATGCTTTCTCCCAAAGTCTGTAACATTCTGATCCTGGATGCTGGCAATCCTTGGGTTCCTCGGCTCGCGTCCTTACCTCACATCACATGGTGACGTCCTTTCCTTTCTCTTCCCATTTCCGTTGACTTCTAGGTTCTAGTTTCTCCCTGTAGCTTTCTCTAACTATGTCTGGCTTACTTCTGTTTGTAAAAGACTCCAGTAATCCAAATTAAGAGCCAGCCTCATTCAGTGGGGATAAATCCTAACTAAAAATAACATTTTCATGAGATCCTATTTACAATGGCTTTACACCATCAGGAAAGTAGATGAAAATGAAGAACATATCTAAATTGGGGTACACAATAGATTCTACCACAAGGACCTTAAAACAATCCTGAATCAAATATGGAAAAAGTCCTGGCACTGTCTCTTAGATTCATATAGGATTTTTCTCCTCAAGGACTCCCCTGCCCTAAGATCTTGCTTTAGACTTAGGTATGTCCTGTGCCTGTGGAGGATTTTCTATTTCCTTGTTGCCAGTTCTCTTTGATAAAGCTGCTAATTATGCTTGGGCTTTGATGTCTGTGCTTACTCTGCTCCTTCTCTGGATATTGCCCTGCTAGTTCTCATCCTCACTCTATTTAAGCTCCCCTGAATTTCTTCTGTAGTGAATTATATTCTTGAGCACACACTAGACCTATCTTCCCCAGAATCAGAAAGCCTGCACCATGTTGCTTTCTCTTATTTTTATGTCATTTCCCAGGAAAGCTGTAAAGATTTTAGAGGTATTCTGGGGATTTACAATATTGCTGAGATGCTAAGGTCGTTACAATATTTTCTGAAATATCACAGTATCACAAAGAGAAACTCCATATAAATATGATCAATTCACAATTTCTCCTTGATCGTCTGAATTGTTTGGTCAAGATGAGTGAGAATATGTATGTCAACTTGTAAACATTATAAACAGGAGATATAGTAGAGACATATTTCTTTCTTCTCACCAAAAGACCTAAGTCATGTATGAGATGAAGAGAATAAACTTGAAGTAGGATCTGCAAAGGATATATATACAAGATATGAACAAAGCCAAGCAAAGAACTTAGCTGCTATTATCCAATCCTACTTAAACAGCAAATAACAAGTTTTGACACACAGTATTTTAGTAAAAATATCATTTTACATAGAAACTCTTGCTAGACTATTTCGTGTAGAGATAATCAAATGCCTCTTATTCTATTGGTCACAAATTCAAATAATACCATGACAGACCTTCATCAATAACTTCAGTTATTTGGAAGGGTCTTTGATCATTGTTTTCCTAATTCAACACCCGAATATCTAATCTATTGTACTACCACATAAACAAAAAACAGGTGTAAAACATCATTTCTTCTGTGTATCCCTCTTGCCCCCTCTTACAAATGTGATAAAGTTCAACATTCATATTTTCAAACCCTATCTCTATATAGTTCAGAGTAGAGTTTCAGGCAGATACTGTGGAAGATTTGGCATAAGTGAAAAGGAGCCACATAAGAACAAATATTTATGTTTCTTATGGAAGAGCATTCTCTTGTAAGCTCCATTACCAAAACAGATACCCAGTATTCCTTAACAGATTTTATTGACATACTTACTCATGTTTTTCTGAAGTTTCATTAATAGGGTTATTTAAAAGCCCACATGTGAGTCAAATAGTTAATTTAATACTTTTCCCACTATTTTGCATAATAATTTCACTTATATATAATTCTATGTGTTCTATCTATTATTCTATTTGTTGTGGTAACAGAATCATTTATTATTCCTCACAGTCGTTCCTTCTGCCTGGCAATTTAGGACCATTTCATTGTTAGCGCTCATGCTATTAACCGACGACTTGGTGACTAATTTATTATATTACATTTTTTAAAAATAGAAAATGTCTTTTAAAAACATAGCACAATAAATCAACACTAGAGCTTAAGTAAAAATATTGTTTGTGGACTGAAATCCTGGATCATATGATGTCTTCATCTGTGATTTCACATGCCTAATATACATATTACATATACCATTAAGTGTTCTTTGATTTTAACTAATAGGGATTTTGAACATGCTCGTATTTTTATTAATATCTCTTTATATAATACAAATCTTTGTCCTCTGAACTGAATGGACAGTGACCATATTCTGATATAATAATGATTAAAATTTATTGAATATTTATTTTATTGCAGACATTATGATAAGCACTTTATATAACCTACTTCAATTAATGCTTACTTGAACCCTTGGACTTTTTTTCCTTAAATTTTTTATTTTGAAATAATTTCAAACTTACGGGACAGTTGCAAAAATAATACAAAACCCATAGAGAGAACCCCAATATACCCCTCTCCTCTGGGATACTCAGATCCTGCAATTTTCAAGTTTTGTCACAAACACTCCTCTTTTCTTTCTTTTTTTTTCTTTTCTTTCTTCTTTCCTCCCTCCTTCCCTTCCTTCTTCCCTTCTCTCTTTATTCTATTATCTATTAATCCATCATCTCTATCAATTTTCTAAATTTTTGAGAGTAGATTGTTTAAATTATGCTTCTTGAACACTTTATACTTCCATGTACATTCCCTAAGAACAAGGATATTCACTATGTAACCACTATAAGTACATTTATCAAGTTCAAAGACTCTAACTTTGTTATAAAGACTTCAGTCTATATTCCAATTATTTTCATATATCCCAATAAAGTCCTTTTGGGCCTTTTCTCCTCCATGATCCAGTCTAAGATCAAGAATTGCATATAGTTATCACTGTATCTTTATTTCTTTTCTTTTTCTTTCAAATTGTGGATACATATATATAATATAAACTTTCCCATTTCAGCACTCTCAAGCATACTTTCAGTAGGATTAATCACATTCACAATGTTGTGCTTCCCTTATCACCATTGATTACCAGAACTTTCCCATCACCCCAAATCATTCATTATGCATTAACTCCTCACCTTCCACTCCCCGTTCACACCTAGTAATCTGTATTTTACTTTCTCTCCCTATTTATTTGCATATTCTAGCCATTTCATATAAGTGGGACCATTCAATGTCTGTTCCTTTTTGCCTGACTTATTTCACTCAAAATGATGTCTTCAATGTTCATCCAAGTAGTGACATTTATCAGAAGTTCTTTCTTTATAAGGCTAATAGTCTACTGTATGTGTATACTACCTTTCATTTACCCATTTATCTGGTGATGGACATGTGTGTCATTTCCACTTTTTGGCGATTATGAACAACCTTCCTGTGAATATTGTCTGAGTCCCTGCTTTCCATTCTTTGCATTCAATTCTTTGGGATATACACCTCGATGGGGGATTGTCAACTCATATAGGACTTCTATGATTAACTCTTTGAGTAACTGCCAAACTGTGTTCCACAGTGGCTGAACCATTTTTACTTTTCCACCAATAAGGTATTAGGGTTCCTATGTCCTTGCATCCTTGCCAGCACTTATTTTCCTTTTCAAAAATAGTACCCATCCTAGTGCATATGAGATGGTATCTTATCATGGTTTTGATTTACATTTCCCCAATGACTAATGATGTTGAACATCTTTTCACATACTACTTACCATTTGTATAACCCATGGACCTTTAAATCATGCATCTTAAAGCATTATTTATCATAAAGATGAAAAAAATTCATGCTCAGAGAGGCTAAGTCAAAAGTCCAAGATGATATAAGCAGTGACTGCAGAGTTGCAATCAAGTTCCAGTCATTCTAACTTCAAAGTCTGTTTCACCCACATCTACAACTGATGGCATTGCTTTCATAACTCTTACAGACATCAATTGTTCTCTTTTAACCCAATTGTTCCCCAGTTCAATAAACAAGCAATGTAAAAGTTTCTTTGTTCATAGGATAAGGGAAAAAAATGTACAGTAATACTTATTTTATATGTAACTCTGTGGTTTTCAAATCTACATAATCATCCTTATAATCCTGTAAAAAATGTATTACTATTCTCTTTCTACAAATTGTACAATTCACAGTATAGGTAAGTTCCCAGGACAGACACTTTTGAAAATAAAGCAAGCTAAAAGTTTAAACTGTAGATTGCAATTAGTAGAATAATAATCCTTTAAAGTCACCAAAAAAGGGCATTTATATGCAATTGTGCTATGAAGTGGTTATAGCCTAACTTATTAAGTTTAACATCTCTCTATATTTTTACAAAATGAGCTAAAATAATTACAGCCCTAATTTTCTTGGCAGATGGCTCACTATTTTGATTTCTGTACGGAGTCTATAAGTTTACTCAGTGGAAATCTAACTTCCCAGAAAAATGAGAACACATCAAAATGACAGCAGCTCTAGGAAGTTTTCATGGCTCACTCAAACCACATGGCAGGTATAAGTTGGGGAGTTTAATGCATCCATTTAATCTTGGCTTTCTAGTATCTCCATGACAAAGTCTTACCCTAGTCAAGATAAGCTAATAATACATTAATGGGTTAAATATTCAAACATTATCATGGACTTACAGGAAGAAAATGCTTAATATACAGAAGGCACGTGAACTCTTAAATCATACATTCTACAAGCATTAATGGACTATTACAAGTATTGAGCAATGTAAAGCACTCCCTTAGATACCAGTGGGGAATGAGATTGGGAATGGGAAATAAGATGAATCAGATAATTTTCACATCATCTGTCAGAATTAGTCTGCCATTATGAGAAATGCTAACATGGGCAAAAATTCTCAAAACTCTCATGAGTATTAAGGTATGGCTCCTCAAATGATACCTCTGCTGTGGATCTATGTTTCTGGTCTGATCCATTTCTAAACTTCCTACTATTCACACAGCAACTGTAAAGGAACAAAAACATTACGATGTAACTAATACCATCATTGCATAGAAAAGAAGATGAGGGTCGAGTTGACTGTATTTAATAAGGGTCTTTAGGAATTGGGTAAAATAAGTTGTTAAGTTCATCAACAGCATAACCTCTTTTCTCAGTACTGATTTTTATTTCATCAGGAGCTCAGGAAAAGGCCAACTAACAAAAATAACTTGCAATGTACTCATTTTCATGTGTCATATGGTACTGCTTTCTCTTAGCAAATGACTTTCTCTAGAGAAAACTCCACTGCTAGTTTTTTTTTTTGTTTTTTTTTTTTAAAGATTTATTTTTTGTTTATTTAATTCCCCTCCCTCCCCCGGTTGTCTGTTTTCTGTGTCTTTTTGCTGCGTCTTGTTTCTTTGTCCGCTTCTGTTGTCGACAGCGGCACGGGAAGTGTGTGCGGCGCCATTCCTGGGCAGGCTGCTCCCTCCTTCCCGCTGGGCGGCTCTCCTTATGGGTGCACTCCTTGCGCGTGGGGCTCCCCTACGCAGGGGACACCACTGTGTGGCAGGGCACTCCTTGCGCACATCAGCACTGCACTGCTAGTTTTTAACAGCACAACATATTAAAGCTGTCATGTGGAGAAATTGAAATTTGTCAACTATGTAAAAATGCAGATACATATTTTTAAAAGCTGATAAAGATTCCACACATATGCATCACATACCTTTATCAGAGAAGCAATGTGTAGGGAGCTTTGAGTTTTGTGCTTATAAATACTTTTGAATATTGTTAAATATATTTTTATTAAACACAGTCAAATGCCACTCCAATACTCTGTGTCATCCTCCCATTAGAGGTAGTGACTCAACAAGGTCATTGCCATCATTTGCTCTTCCATGTTAATTTAACTTGACTGGAGGTAGAGCGTGCATACTGTCGAGGGGACAGAAAGGCATGCTGTCATGACCTCCTGCTCTCTGGGGTCTCTTTGTCTTCTTCTTTCCCTTGCACCTGATCTTCCCCTCAAAGGCAGGCAGAGGAATTGGGGCTCTGCTTTTGTTTGTTTCTTTCTTTTTTTTATTTTTTATTTTTGACTAGAGCCAGGCAGCTAAATGGAAGATGTCAATCAAACCTCTCAAACCCTATGTTATGTCTCTTTCATAAAATTCAATTTCATCAGGATAGGAGGTGCAATGACAGCCTCGCTTACTCTGACTGCTAAAGGCCAATCAAAAGTCCAAATGAAAGCAGAAATGTTATCAGGCTCACTCCCATGTCCTGGCAGTCACCGTGGCAGTGGGTTACATCAGAAATTGCTGCTAGGCCTACAAGAGAACACCATTTCAGATGACCGCAGGAACAGTTTAGAATTTGTCATGAGGCACGCTATGTCTGGCATGGCAACTCCCTTTTCTTCTGTGCCCTTTAAAGTAATGAGAATATTGAATTTAACACAGATATGGAGATGCTGTTCTGAAAAGAGGCAGGTATAACAGTCGTTTTCCTGTTGACAAAAAGTGTCTGTGGCTGTCCATGGGTGAATATAATAAGACGTGATATTTTCTATCAGGTGTAGAAGTTCTACCATAGACTCCATTAATGTAGCATAGGTAACTGGGTACAGGCTTAAAATGATAAATTTTGTCAAGCCATGAAATGTATTTCATACCTTCAACTGGAAAAACCAAGGCCTTACAAACACTCCTAAATGATTTATATGGTTCTACTCTGTGTGCACATGTGTTTATATACTATTGTTACTATTAATAGCACTATCAACAAGTACTTTACAAATATGACCTTATTTAATGAGATAGGAAATATTAAGAAATAGGCAATGTTTTTATCTCCATTTTAAAGATAAGAAAACTGATGCAGAGAGAGATTAACTTCCCCAAGATTGCGTGGCAATTAAATGGTGGAGATGATTTGACCCTAGGTACTCAGTCACTAGAGTTTAATTAAGATATGGTAATTAATATCAAGAACTGTCAATAGAAAAATTGGAAGTAACATGGTTGTATACCTACCAGGCACCATGACTGGTATCTTAGTTATTTGTCCAAACCTGCAAGGTAAATATTAGCTTCTCCATTTGATGGACAAGGATCTAACTAACCTAAAGATTAAAATACTTGTTTTATGTAAAGCAAGTTGCAGAAGTGGCATTTGATGGCTGGCAACTGAAGCCCATACTCTCTCCCCTATGTCTTATCACCTAACTATGCTAAACAGTTTTTAAATAATTTGGGTCTGTATACGAGACTTTGATATCTCAAAGATGCATCTTAGTTTCAAAGCAGTTACATGTCTTGGTAAGATTTGGCCAAATAATAAAATTACGGTCCTGTAAATGCATAGAGAATCAAGCAGCATCACAGTGGCAATTAGAAAGCAGCCTGGTCAGTAAAGCACATTCTACTAATTATGTGCACTGATGGTTTTTCTGTAAGAAAATGATGATGAATCTTCAGATAAAATGCAAATAAAATTGACTAAACTCCCTTCAGTTACCTTATTACAAAATAAGTTGAAAATTTTAAGTTGTCTGTTCCAATGTATCCACTCTGAAAGTTTAAGTGTGAATTATACTTCAAAATTGGGTATATTTTATGGAAATGGTACATACTAGGTTAAAATCTGCATTAAACTCATTTGAACTAATTTGATAAATAACATTGGAAATAAACTATAAGAAAATAGTATATATTATGTCCTGACACAACTAAGATTATGTGAATTTTAAAATAAGAAAATGCTCCAAAGGTTGCTTTGTAATTTTGGAAATAATCATGGATTGATATATTTCTTTAGAAATCACAAAAACAAACCTAATACACAGACCATGATGAAAAGCTTAACTTAAACACTGCACAGAAAATATGTGATATATTTCTAATCATTCTGGAATATTTGAAGGAAGTTACTACCAAAGAACCAACCAACATAGGTCTCAATGAATTCTGGAAATGTATATGAATGCATCTATACCTCTATCTATTTCTACATCTACATATCGAAAGCTAAGTCTGCGACTTTATATCTACCTAATATACATACAGTTTATATGCTCACATTTCTGGATGTGAAACAATATGCATAAAGTAGTGACATTTATGCAGTGACTGCTTTCAACAAATACTTCATGCAAATCCTAACGTTTAAATTGTAACATAATACGTACCTATACTCCAAATGTATGAAAGGCTGGAATGGATGGTTTGTCACAAATTTGTATAGCTGGCACACAAAAGTCCAGGCAATATTGATGTTAAATAGCGACCATTGGAAGATAGAGACATTTTTTAAAAAACAACTGAAAATGTTAAACTATTCTTTGATGCTGGATCTATTCAAGACTTTACCAATCATCATAAAAGTACAAAATCAATAAGGTTCTCTAATCTGCTGCTTAGCATCCTTTCTCACTGGGAGTTCAATATCATTCTAAGGTTATTGAGTAATGTCAGTTTCCACATTCCAATGTAATTGAAATATAGGGCTACAGGAGGTTTTATATCTACTTTATGGAGAACTTTCATTAGAAATATATGGGTGGATAGAAAAAATAACTATAGATTTTTTTCTAAATTGGACCTACTTTTAATTAGTAAAGTAACATGAGTGCCCTCACAAATCAAACTGAGATGTGGAAATATATGAAGAAGGAAGTTAATAATCTTAAGCAAATACTAAAAATTTGATGTATATTATACAACTATTGCTAATTGCTGTAATCCTGTCCAGTAACATTGTAGAGTTTAACTTTAATAAGAGATCTCTGGATTGGCCCTTGACAAAGGCAATGGTCTCCGTGAATCCAGAGTGGTTGCTTAGGTGAGTCATCCACCCAGTGGATATGTGGCTAAATACTAGAAGCTCTGGAATTTATGATTGAAAAGAAGTATTTAAATAAGTTGCTTTTAAGTAAAGGGTGGATGTGTAATTTCAAATATATTTCTTCAATTGTGAATAGCTTCTCATTTCACCTTTCCTTGCTACACCCAAAGATTGATATTATGAACAATTTTTTAAAAAACTATTACTCTGTGAAGTAATAGAGTATCTTCTGTGAAACCGTGATGCCTTGAACCCATGAACAGTGGAAATCCAACAATAGAACCCATAACTTAATGTTACAAAGGTAGTCAGGTACTATTCTCATGATAATGTATTTCCTTCATCTTGTACAAAGGAGATGTTTTTTAAGCAGCACCTTCTTAACATCCCTGAAAGTGTATCTGATAACTGTTTCAAATATTGCCACTTTCCATAGCGTGCCCATCAGAAATGATAACCCTTATCTACCATGAGCCACTTGACAAACCATGGATGGTTCTTGAATTTGAATTTCATTATTGACCAAGTGACACTGTGCACAGCTGAGGAGGAATAAGACAAAAATTGCATATCTTAAAAGAACCACAGAGGGCACACAGCATTTGTTTAACTGGCAGATGGTGTTGTCACCTGTTATTCAAAACAAACAAACAAAAAAACCAACTGACCCATCACAGGATAGATGGTATGCTTTATAAAAAGCTCTAATACTGAACTTAACTGCCTGATAATTTAATAGAAGGTGAAGAATTAACCACATGCTGAATATATTTTTCTTCTTGAGAAGAAAGACAGGTTTGTAAAAATGATTAACAACACTCTATCCATTGATAGATATTAACAGATAACAAACCCTTCTTTCACCTATTGTCTTATGACCTGTTTTTATGTGTATTTAAAACATAAGAAATGCAGTGATTAGCCTAAGAAGCTTTACTCTTGGTAGGCTTAGTATTTCTATCTGTAAAATGGGTATAAATGACGGCTGTCTCACGTAAGGTTTTTATAATGTTTGAATGAGATATAAATGATACAAAATCACATTTATTAAGTGGTTTTTATATATCATGCATTTTTATGGATTATTTCATTAATATTAATAATAATATGTATAGATTCTATTATGCCCATTTTATGATGAGGAAACTGAAGCGCATGGTGAAAAAACTGGTACATTACGGTAAAGTTGAAAGTCAAACCTAAACAGTTTGGATCCAGTGTCCATATTTCCAACCCAAACACTACATTGTGAGATTTCCCAGAGAAACTTTTCATTAAACTAACACAGCTGTCCCAGGCTTTGTTGTTGTTTTTTTTTCCTTTTCTAATCTGTCCTCCACATGCCACTAAAGGATCTCTCTAAAATACAAGTCTAGCCCATCATTTCATTTCCCACTAAATCCATACACCAAATTCATTCTCATGCCTGGTAATGCCCTTTAGCTTTGGGCTGAGGATCTCATTCTACTTACCTAGTAAGTTTGCAAAGGAGCCCAAACCTCACAGTAAGAATTGACAATATACATTTTCTCTCATAGCTCGACGGCTTTCTATATCCCTTATACATTTATTTCTGGAACGAACTTCCTATTCTTCTTTACTAGATAAAACAATATCCGTTCTTCAAGATCCTCCTCAAGTGTCACTTCGTCAGTGAATCCTGCCCCAGTCTTGGAATTGCTGAGCAACGCTTCTCTGTGATGCCTTCCTTTCAGTCAAACCTCTTCTAGTCACACCCCAATGTGCTGCAATGATGAGTTTTCAGATCTCTTTTTCACTGCACTGTGAATTCCTCCAGAAGGGGATGCTGCACAATGCATCCTTGGATGATAAATGACTGATATCTTGCAAATATTTGGTACTCAAAAGCCTTCATCCCATATCTGTTTTCTAGAAGTAAACCACTAAAGTACCACAGTATCAACCTGGTCAACAGTTTCACTCAATAAACATTTTTGGGACAAATTATGTCTGGGGTCTATGAGCTGGTGAGTGTATGAGCAGGTATAAATAGCAAATGCTCTTGACCTCACAGAGGTGGTAGGTTGGCTCAGGCGACTTTCCAGTTAATTTTGATATATTCCACTAACACATTTATACATGGAGTAGACAAGCACAGAGAAGCACACTCAGACCAGTCTGAGGCGGAAAAAGAGCTCATGGATATTAAAGCTGTTCCTCACCAAACTGCAACTTAAATCTCAACTACTTTCTTAAAATTTATTTATTTTTATTATTTATTTCTCTCCCATTCCCCCCCCCCCCCGCCCCCACTGCAGGTATCTGTTCTCTGTGTCTATTTGCTGCATCTTCTTTGTCTGCTTTTGTTGTTGTCAGTGGCATGGGAATCTGTGTTTCTTTTTGTTGTGTCATCCTGTTGTATCAGCTTTCCATTTGTGTGGCACCATTCCTGGGCAGGCTGCACTTCCTTTTGCACTGGGTGGCTCTCCTTACGTGGCACACTCCTTGCACATGGGGCTCCCCTATGCGGGGGACACCCCTGCGTGGCAGGGCACTCCTTGCGTGCATCAGCACTGCGCATGGGCCAGCTGCATACAGGTCAAGGAGGACCAGGGTTTGAACCGTGGACCTCCCATGTGGTAGACGCGTGCCCTAACCACTGGGCCAAGTCCGCTGCCTCAATTACTTATTAAGTAGAATGCCTTCTAACTTACAAACACAGTTCAGTTACATCCTGACAAACATGACTATCAACCAATTTGTTACCAAGGTAGTTCCCTCAGAGTCTGAGGGGTCCAAAGATGTAACAGAAGTATAACCAGCTCTACTTAAGTGTTCATTCCCTGATGATCCAAAAGGAAAAACGGTTAATCTTTTGCCAGTCTAGTGATTTGGCAAACTGATCAATTAAGGTCTTCAATAATAGATGTCAATATGCTTAGTTTATCTTCATAATAAAGAGAAAGAAAGGAAGAAAGGAAGAAAGGAAAAGAAAGAGAAAAAAAGGAAAAGAAAGGAAGGAAGGACATGAAAGGAAGGGAGGAAGGAAAAGTAAAACCTGACCAGACTGACCACAGCTTTATTTGGTCATTTTTCATATCTGAAATATTTTTTTTAATTTTTTAAATATATTTTTTACTTATTTTTAAAAGACACTTAGATTACATAAAACGATACATAAAAAAATATATGGGATTTCCATATGCCCACTCCCCACCCCTCCCACCCTTCCCCACATTAACAACTTCTTTCATTAATGTGGTACATTCATTGCAATTGATGAACACATTTGGAGCATTGCCACTAAGCGAGGATTACAGTTTACATTGTATGAAACATTTTTGATAACATTTTTGGCATGAGATCTTTTGCCAAAGACCTAAAAAACCACATCACTATAGCCAATCCTTTATGATAATTTCCTTCCCTGTAAATTTTCTAGAAATATCCATATTTATATGTGATCCTATCCTTTTGAAACAAATTCTTGAGGGCAGCCCTCTTTGTTTTATTCTGGGAATTTCTCAGTGCCAAGATAGGCATCTAACACATATTTTTCTCTGCACAATTGCTGATTTTTTAAGTGGATATAAGTATAAATGTATGTTAGACTTTCACTTCATCAAATTCTCAGACTGCAACACAATAAAGGGAGAATTTATAGAATTAGAATTCAATAAGTCTGAGCTACATTAAAAATCTCTGTGTAATAGCTCATAAATGAGAGAACTTCTACACGCCCTTGCAGTTTATTTTCAAGACAAAAGCCAGAATGATCCTCTTAAAATTAGATCATGTTACCCTCTGCTCAAAATTTTCCACCAGCTTCGCAGCTCAAAGAAAAAGCACACCCCTGTGGCTGAAGAGCCCTCTGTTCTCTACCTCACTACCCTAGTCTTTGACTTCACCTCCTGTAACTTGCTTAGTTTACACCACTCCAGGCAACTGGTCTCCTTGCTGATTCTTGAACAAACCAGGCACTCTCCTGCCTCCAGGCTTTTAGATGTTAGGTTCTCTCTGCCTGGGTTTCTGTGTGGCTTCCTTTCTTGAGTTATTTTAACTCAAAGGTCAGCTTCTCATTGAGACTTTTCTGGTCACACTATTTAGGATGGCAACTTTACACCCTACTATATGTACAAATCTCCTGTACTTGCTTCATTAATTCTCCTTAGCATATACCACTCCCTCCAATATATGTTTCCTTTTTTTTTTAAATCCTGATTCCCTGCCTTCTCCAGCAGAATTTTAAGTACCACTACGGCTGGGATTTTTCTCTTTGGCTTACTAATATATTCCTGGTGTCTAGAACAGTGCTTGGCATATTGTAGATGCTCGATATATACTGCTAAATGACAGAATAAAGCTCAGTTATGACACCAGAATATATATGCTTTTAAGTCTTAACAATGATGGAGGATACTTTCTTGTTACTAAACTGATTTATAGGCCCTGATCTAATTCTAACTAGCTGTGTAATCATTACTAATCACTTGGTTCATAAGCATCAACAAAATCATAACAAATGAGAATTAATAAACAATATCAATCACTAACACAATCTATTTTATACTTTGCCAAAAAGTCAGGAATCCCTTGGTATAGGATATCTTATTCACAGCATGGTCCTTCAAAACTGAAGTGTATAAATCTAAGGAATTGTGAATGGCAAAAGAGAGAGGTGTCCTGTGAGAGCACCTTGTTTGAGGTTATCAGGTATGTGATGGTTAGGCTGATATGTCAACTTGGCCAGGTAATTGTGCCCAGTTCTTTGGTCAAGCAAACTGTAATACAAGGACATCTATGGACTTCAGTCACCAGTGAGTTTACTGAATAGATAGCAGATTACATCTACATCAATCAGGGAGATTGCCTTCAGCAACGAGTGAAGCTTTATCCAATCACTTGAATGCTTAAAAGCAGAAGTGATTTCAGCATTCAGAGAGAATTTCCCAGCTCATCTTTGGACAGCCAGCATCTCTTGGAAAGTCATCAAGATGGGAAGCAGACTTGGCCCAATGGATAGGGCATCCGCCTACCACATGGGAGGTCCGCGGTTCAAACCCCAGGCTTCCTTGTCCTTGACCCCTGTGGAGCTGGCCCATGCGCAGTGCTGATGCATGCAAGGAGTGCCCTGCCACGCAGGGGTGTCCCCCGTATAGGGGAGCCCCACGCGCAAGGAGTGCGCCCCATAAGGAGAGCCGCCCAGGGCAAAATGCCCAAGAATGGCGCAGCACACGGAGAGCTGACACAAGATGACACAACAAAAAAGAAACACAGATTCCTGGTGCTGCTGATAAGGATAGAAGCGGTCACAGAAGAACACACAGTGAATGGACACAGAAAGCAGAAAATGGCGGAGGGAGGGGGAGAGAAATTTAAAAAAAAAATCTTAAAAAAAAAAAAAGAAAATCATCAAGGACCTTCACTGGACTTTCATCAGAGCCCCTGCTTTGCAGCCTGCCTGCAGAACCAGGACTTGTGCATCCACAAGGTCATGTGAGAGACTCTTATAAAATCTCTTACTACTGACAAATATCTCCTGTTGATTCTGTTTCCCTAGAGAACCCTGACAAACACAGTGTAGAATAGCTAAGTACTACCATATAAGCCTTCAGAGCCTGAGAATATACCCACTCTACCTTAGGCTTGGTTTTAAGGACACAGTTACATCTTCAATCTCCTGGTCTATGGTGATCCCATTTTTGCAGTCTGTTCTTTACCTATTAATACTGATAGCAACTGCAGCAATCATTTATTGAACACTGATCTATGCAATAGCTTTGAGTTATATTGGCTAGCATAATATTTTTAAGATATTAATTGATACCACTTTCCTTTCTCTATATTCCTTTATCAACCTCTCCCTAGAAATTCACCAGGCTGTAGGCATTGCCTTGGGGGAGATGTATGGAAGGGCTAGGATTAGAAATTGCAGCAAGTTGCTTGAGGCTTTGTGTTCCAATAGGCTAAGTCTTTTTAAGAAAGAGGCTTCATGAGGATCAGGTTCCATGTGTCCTCTCCCACATACACACCACCAGCACCAAAGACTAAAGCGGGCTTCCACTCAGGATAAGGCAGCTACAGAGGGAGCTCTCCAAAACACAGGAGAACCCCTTCCTGATGGGTGCTGCAAATATGGCAAGGCAGGGCCAGGAAGGGCTTCTAAGGAGATGGTGCCGCATGACACAAAATCAGCTGACAGCCAGCAGACCTGAAGAGGCAAGTGGGCAGCAGTGATGTTGCACTGAAGGAGCAAATCCTTTTCTTATTAGAGGTCACCCCCCTCCTCCAAAACCACTCCCTATAGTGACTGCTATATGATATCAATAAAGATGGGCTCAGAAGCCTCAACCGCAGTGAGAGGCTAGGCTTTAAGCTGGGTTTGAAAGGCACTTTATGGAAAATTGAGAAAATTGGTGCTCAGAGACGTTAAGTAACTTGCCTAAAGATCTGACGGGTTCCAAAGACATGTTCTTAATTTCTGCATCATGCAGCTTTAAGGCATGTCGACTTTATAGTATAGATGTTACAAAGTTCAAGTTATTGTTTTGCTTCCCATGGTTCCCTTGGCATACTGCAACAAGGAGCTAAGAAAATAAATTTAAAAAAATTAATGCCTTTAAGAAAATTATCATTTTAATTAGTTTTACATTTATCTTTTGCTTGCGGTGAAAAATCAGTTCATGAATACATGAATGAATGAAGATTCCTTCAATAATTCAAATTCTGACTCTTCACTTTGTTTTCGAAGAAGGCATAATGAAGCAACTGAATAATGCGGACACACAAATGAGCAGAGGTGTGGTGAGGAAAGATTCTGAAGCTATGCTGCCCAAATTCCAGTTCCAGCTCCACTGCTTACCGCCACATGACTTTGAACAATTTAGCTCATCTCTCTTAACTTCAGCATAGCATTTTTTTTTAATTTTTAAAGGAGTATGCAATATATATTTGAAATATATTTCAGACGCATAGAAGTACCTAGTGAGTGCTTTTTAAGGTTTGTTAGGTTCTAAAGCAAAAATGCAAGCCTGTCTATGTCAGTTTTTCTGGCTACTAAAGCAAATAACATGCACTAGGTTGGCTTCAACAGTGGGAACTTAATGGCTCACAGTTTTGAAGCTAGGAGAAATCCAAAACTGAGATGTCAGCAAGGCAATACTTTCTTCCCAAAGATGGTGGCTGCCATCAATCCTCGGTCCTTGGCTTTTCTGCACAAGGCAATGCACATGGAGGCCTCCCCCGACTTCTCTCTTTTCTTCTGGGTCCAGTTGATGTTCCCTGGCTGTTACCTCACTCTTTATCTGTGTGATTTTGCTCTCTTTATAAAGGACTCTGGTAATCCAGATTAAAGCACAACCTAATTCATTTGAGCCACACCTTCAAAGGAGTAGCATTTTGCAATGGATTAGATTTAAGATCATATTTTTCTGTGGTACCTAGGAATGTGTTAGATTTAAGATGTTTTACTGTGGTACCTAGTTCCAAGTATACTGTCTTTATTTCAATTTGTTATTTTTCTCTCACAGTCTGGAAATAAGAATAGAATTGTCCATTTCTTCGGTACATCACATTTCTTTCATTCTGCATAACAAATGGACTTACATAAATGGCTCAGAAAAATCATGAAGATTTTATTTACTCTAACAATTCCTAATTTCATAATTATGGTGACTCCAATTAAATATGGTAAGATCCAAGATAAAACACCCTGTTGGAAAAACTACTGGGCTAACAAATCTAAACATCTAGGCAAAGCAGAGGATGAATTCCCTATTTTGAGTCCATAAGAGCTGTAAAAAGTTTGGACAACATGGTCCCTGATGCAAATCTTAAACCACAGACCTGGAAAGTTGTCTATCAGATGGGTATTTCTGTCAACGGAGCAGTTTAAAAAGGTCATGCAAGAGCAAACAAGTCTTGAGAGAGTCTCAGAGTGTGTTTTTCCCTTTGGTTAGTTGACTATAGCATAACAGATGCGATTAAAAGAAATAGCTCAAAAACTTTGGTCATATGCTTTCATCCATGTTGACAATGAAATGGATTTTTTGGATGACCAATCTGATCAAGGATGTGGAAATTGGTCCTCTAGAAATGAAATCCAATCTGTGACAGAGTTTGAAAGAAAAGCATTGGTGACCTTAAATATGAGATTTTATTTATCTTGCAATTCTAAAATAATTTGTAGTTTTTGTAACTTGCTTGGATATTGTTACTTATCTAACTCAATTGAGATATTGTTTACTATGGGAGAAAGTATATTATTGAAGAAAGTATTAATAATGTGATGATGAATTCTATCCTCTTGACACATTCATGTATAAGTTCTATGTGTTAAATGTTCATTTGTGTTTATAATATCCAAGACATTTGGAATATTTTATGTCTACTTCAATCCTAAGGATTCCTATGAGGTAAGTTAGTAGGCTGTTGTACAGATGAGGAAACAAAGGTAAAGATATTTTTGGGAAATTGCTCAAATTAGAGGAAAGAAGCAAACTCAAAATTTTCTGAATTTCAAGACTATACTTTTAATAAGAATACTAAACCACTAGGAAAACATGTTTCTGGGATAAAACAGTTAAATTTAGGATTGTGTATTGTAATGGCACAAAACAAATTACATTTGATGCCTCATCATTTTTCCCCTAGTCTTAGGTATCCCTTTTGCATGAACACCCCAGGTAGCCCTGCTCTGGACATAACCAAAGCTAGCAAGGCACGTACCTTCATATGTTTTGCATGATAGGACTCGCCCTTAGCTTCTCTGAATGGCCCTTGCCATTGCTTTTCACACCGTATAGTTTAAAAGTGCCAATCACCAGTATCAGTGAGAAAAGTCCTACCCCTCCCCTCGGGGAACAATAATAGCAAGAGCCTGGGACCTCCATGTGCTAATCCTTCCCCTACTCTCCACAGACCCTCACAGGAGCCTAGGTTGGTAACCCTAGGCACCTCCGCTGCCCTCATTTTCCCCACTCCCCCTCTAGGGCCTTGGATCTATCAAGCTGTCCTTTAATGAACTCTTGACTGGCTGGCTGGCTTGTGCCTCACCACTCAAAGAACTTTCACACAACACCCAAGACATGGGTTTGTTCATGTAATTTCTCTCTCTCTTTTTTTTTTTTTTTCTGGTAATGGTGGTGAAGTTAAATAAAAGTACTAATTGTCAGCTTCTGTCTAGCTTGTGTTACCTTCCCACATGCTCTAGAGTGGCAAATGTGCTTGGTTACATTTAAAGTTGATCAGGCTGTAGCTCACATTCTGTAAGAACATAGATGTAGAAGGGCTCTCTGCAATACCCCATTTTCAATGGAAGATGTGAGAGAAAATCAGCTGTCATCAGAAACCAATGCAGTTTGGCTAAGATAAATTTGTGACCTGTGTCTGTGGCTCATGACCTTTTGGGTTTTTGTTGTGGCAATATTATACACAAATGATGATCTCTGAATGCAGGGATTACACAGCTTCATCTTTGACAACTGAGCTGAGTTGCTCAGAGCAGATTAGCATATAAACATTTCAAAAGTAAATACACTTGTAAGAGTGAGATTTAATTTGATATCTAAAAAGAACTTTCTATTCCATATTCATTTGTTCAATGGGGAAGAGCTTTCAAAGAAAGGTGATGCTGCTCCCTTATGATTTTAAAGGTTTGTTAAAATTACAGACTAAGCAAGGAAATGATGCCAGGAGGAAAGAGTCTATAACCTGGATAGATACAAGAAAAGAGAACAGAGATTGTGGGATTTCTAAGCCAAAGGATAGGTAAAAGGATACATTTTTCTTTTAAAATATTTTAGTTTCTTAATTTTATCTTAAAACATTCCATAACTACCAATAAAAGCATATTTTAATGCAAACATACCATAACTGGTCATGGTTGGGATGATGGTTTCAACTATGGTTTGAGTAAACAGAACTTGATGTGGTTTGTGCATCAAGGAGCAAGACAGAACTTGGAAGATTCTGAGCATTAAGTATTCACAGGTGAGACTTACTTTTTATTTTTTGTTCACAACAAATATGGCAAATGGAACCTTTCCTTCTATTGTTCGTGATTGGTTGCATGAAAATGCAGCCTCCTTGGCAAGATAGAAGGATCACATGATCATCTAACTCTGCCTCCTTCAAACTATCAGCATGAATTAACATGTCTATTATCATTACAGATTGACGATGTAGACAACCACTTTACTTTTTTTCCTCCAGGTTGACACAGTTCAAACAAATGTTTCAAATTAGACAAATGTTCTTTGTTCTTAGCAGAATATGGAAAATTCACCAATTCTACTATATGAACACTTAAATACTTCACCATTTCCAAAGTATAAAAGTGAGCAAAGGCTTTCATAAATACAAATGTTCCTATCTGTACACAAGAGGGGGCTGACCACTTTAGGGCAGCATGCCTTCTTGCATTTTATCACTGCACTAAAATATGCAGTTTTTTCCCTTGAAAAAGTACTACATTATTGGCATTATGAAGAAATAAGCCACAATGAGTTCTGGGCAATTATCATCCAGGAGGGAAACACGTTGATGCAATTGAACAGGAATGGCTGTTTAGACAGCAGGACTCTACTGGTTTGGTATCCGAGCCAACAGTTCTAATTCATCACCTGGACCCAATTTTATGAGACTACAATTCAGTGTGAAGACTAAAGTAGTCAGGGAACTTAAAAGAAGGCCTATTAACCACAATAAAAATATGACTATAAATAGAGGTGACTACATTAGAGTAATAACTAGACTTTCATAAAGAGATGAGGCATATGTTAGGGTTATGGTATTGTTTTTAATGTTTTTTTTAAATTAAGATTTTCATGATTTACTTTTAATTTTTCCAAAACCAGTATTTAAATATATGGGTAAACAAGAATGTTTAGGGGGAAACTGTCATCAAGTTATAGTTTCCTTTAATAATACAGTAATATAATAAGACTTCCAAGTCCTTCAGGGAGGGCTTTACCTATTCAAAATCATTATTCTAGGCTGTGCCATAGTTATATTTTTCATGTCCTCTAATTTTTTGAGAGCTCCCATTATTTTGGCTTTTTAAATGTGACAGTGAAGTACAACTGAACAGAGGAGAAAAAGAAGAGGCACAAATAAATATACACAGCACTGCTCCACGCCCCAATCCCTATAGAAAAAATTAAGTAAGAAAGCAACTCGGCAATTTACTATTTCCTAAAATGAATCTTTTTAGAAAAACAAAGTACAATATTTGGCAGATGTTTGTCTCGCAGGGATGCCATCCAACATCAGTTATAATAACAAAACAAGAGTGAGAATGTGCTAAATTGGGAAAAACACTTCAATCCAAAGAAGAACACTCAATAAGGTAACTTTGCACATGAACAATAAATAGAACAGTGAATAGAGTAAATGATGCAGAAATAAATGACAATTTTGAGTCACAGAGTGAGCTATCAGCATATCATCAGAAAAAAAGCAGGTATGCTATTGCAATTTTTTCAAGTAGCATCTAGTGTTGAACATGTAAATATTATAGTGAATGCTATTAGGAAGTGGGGAAGGTTTGCTTTAGATTCTGAGTGTAAATAACAGTAATGATTTAAATCCACACATACACATACACACACAAATGCACATACACCTATAAACCTTATGATAAGAAGTACAGTGATAGTGGAGTATGAAAGAGTTAAATTGGGCTACATACTAAAAAACTATCCTAGAGGTGCTGGCATTGAATCTTTATTCTGTCAAAGACTGCTCTAAAAGAATAACTCCTTCCCCATCTAATTTATTAAACTTCTTCCTTTGAAGAAAACATAGCATCAAGAAAAATATATGATTTCCTAAGCAGAAAATTAAAAATAACCTACAGATAATTATTAGAATTAGAAAGTGATGTGAGCAAATTTGCTGCATACATCTAGCGGTATTTATATTCAGCTTGATGAATATATTATTTTAAATGTTTATTTAAAAGTGCACTTTGATAAAAGATATAGTTTCAATAGCCTTGGAATTATCAAATAACTAGAAATAAATCAAGCAAAAAATGTGCAATGCCTCTACACTGAAATTCATGAACATGACTGAGAGCATGACCAATTTAAATTGTTACTGGGATAGACCATATTCATGAATTACAAAATCAATATATTTAAAATATCAATTTTCCCAAATTGATCTAAAGACTCAGTCCAAAAACCAATAAATATATCTGTTGGTATTTTGACTAATCTGTTATCCTACAAATTCTGAGAGGTAAAATACAAGCACAAAAAGAAGACAAAGAGATTTCATAAATTTTATTTAGCTAACATATATAGTTCTGCGTCAGTGTTAGATATTGTTCTAAGAGCTTCATTAAGTACATGAATTAGGTACTATTATTATTCCTCATTTAGAGATAAGGATACTGAAAGACAGAGAAGCCATGTAATTTGCCTAAAATCACACAGGTGGTACTTTGAACTCAGATGATAATGCTTTAGACACGCTATTCATATCTGCTTTTCCTCAATAAAAGGAAATGTAACTGTATACCTTCTCACATCCAACCTATGATAATTTTTGAATGTATCAGGATCCTCCATTTTTAATGTGTTTGAGAATTTTATCTCTCTCTATATGTGAAGAAAATACCTATCAAGACTAGGAAATAGAATGTAGCCAATAATTCAGAAGCCCCCTGTGTGCCCACCCTTCCTCACCTTCCTGCTTCCACCATCCTGATATTTGTATTAATGATTCCTAAGCCTTTCATTAAAATTTAAACACCCATATCTACCTTATTAAATATTATATTTTAATTTAAGTTCTTTTGCATTATACAAATGATTCATAGTTTATTATTCTTCTGTGATTTGCTCCTTTTGCTAAAAATTATGTATTTGACATGTAGATGTAGTTTGTTCATCCATTTTCACCAATGAATATGATATTTATTTGTCCATTTTTCTGCTACTGGATTGCTGGGCTGTTTCCAGATTCTGGTGTGTATAGGCTTGCATGAGCATGTACACGTACACGTACACGTGCTGTTTCAAAATCGCTGCTATAAATATTCTCACACATTCCTCCTTAGGCACAGGTAATAGAATTGCTACAGGATTTAAATTTAGGAGTAGAATTGCTAGGCAGTAAGATATACAAACATTCCATATTTATTAGGTAATGCTAACATTTTGCCAAAGGATTTTTATCAATTTGAATTCCTGCCAGAATTCCTTCCAGAGGAGGTTTAAGGTCCCTTGGTTTCACATCCTCGCCATGCTTAGAGACCAAGTGTACACACCAATAGCACATTTGACAACACCAACAGAACTGACTGGCTTTAAAGATGGTACTTTTACAATAGGCTTTCCGGTAGACTTAATTACCATTTTCCTTATTTCTGATGAGCTTTCTTATCCATGCAGGGTATTATTTACACTTTAAGTTTCTTCTTTTGTAAAATGCCTGCCCATTTCTTTAGCCCATTTTCTACTAATTGTTAGCATTTGTCTCATTGTATCAAAAAGTTGTTCATATATTTGGTAATACTAATCATGTTGTGGTGGTTGCTATATTATTCAAATAACTTTTCAAATTTTGACGCGTGTTTTCTTCTCTTTTTAAGTCTATTATGGATATAGATATATTTTCCTGCTAAAAGTATAGATGCATTATCTTTCTTTTGGATAGTATTTTCATGGTGTGTGTGTCTTATACTTTTTTTTTTTTTTTTTTTTGAGGTACTGGGCCTGAGAGTTGAACCTGGGAACTCATATATGGGAGGCTGGCACTCAACCATTGAGCCACATCAGCTCTCCTGATTTGGGTTTTTCATTTGTTTGCTTGTTGTGTGTGTTTTCTGTTTGTTTTTTGTTTTAAGGAGGCATTGGGAACCAAACCCAGGATCTCCCATGTGGGAAGCAGGGGCTCAACCACTTGAGCCACATCCTCTCCTCTCTCTCTTATAATAACAGAAGATAGCAGAATTTTTAATAATCCAATCCAACAGTATTTTTCTTTTAACCAGAGAGTTTAGACAATTTATGTTTATTGTTATCACTGATACATTATTATTTATACCAACTTGTTTTTTATGTTGTTTCCCTCCCTTTTTATTATCTTACTCTGAAACAATAGATTTTTCCCCTTCCATATTTTAATGTACTTGTTTAGTAAGTTTATACCATATGGCTATTCTTTTAATGATTACTTTAGCTGCTTTAAACTGTTTATTTTATTCATCATCATTTAAATTTTAATATATGCTTTTATCTCATTCATATAATACAAGGCCTTGGAACATTTCCTCTAATCCCCTCTTCTCAAGTCTCTCAGTCCTTGGTTGTTTAAAAGTTCTTGGTTGAGATTAGCATCTCTCAAAAAATTGTGGAAAATGCTCACCAATTCCCCATTCTCTCTGTTAGTGTATTTGGGACTCTGAATAGACATGAAGCAGAACTTTTCACTCAATCATGCCTGTCTTTAACTCTCTCTTTCCTATTTTCTGTATCTTTTTGTCTCTAAACTTCATTCTGCACTTACTTTGAATTTGTTTTCTTGGAAGACAATCTATTTCCTTTTATTTGTCTAATCTGCTGTAATATATTATTGTGTTTTTAACTTTACATTATATTTGAATTTTATTCCATTTTATTAGTTTTCATCTGGTTTAGTTATTCTTCCACTACTTACATAAATAAATATTTCATATACTTTTATTTCCAATATCTTTGTGTGATTATGATTTCTCAGCCACACACAAAGTTTGTGGCTATGAAATCTCAAAATGCACGTTTTTCCCCCCTGAAACCCAGCACCAAGGTCAAGACAGGAAAATTTCCTTGCTGACTCCTTCTATGTGATCCTGTTTGTACTCCTTCACCCTTATAAAAGAAGGGGGCCCTTTGGGATTCCAGCTTTTTGTAGAGATCGCATATTAGATCCCCTACCTTGAGCCAGCTCTAGGTTTTAACTCTTGCTCTCTGTGCCTCAGGCAGCGTTTAAAGTAGAAACTTCAGGTCAGGAGAGGTCAGCATAAACCCTCAGGATGAAAGCTGGCCTTGTGCTTACTCAACTCCCAGAGTTTCAAAATCCATTTTATTTCTGTATCTTTGGATTCCATGTGTGTGCCTGTGCACGTGTGTGTGCTGGTCCAGCAATGAATTTAAACAGGTTTTTAGAAATATCTTTTCCATCATCTTATTGTTTCAATAAGAATTGTTTAGGATATTTAATTCATCAGATTCTTGGAAAATGGAAGCTCCATCTTTTCTGCTTAGTTAGAGAACCTGGAACATGACTAGACATGGACAAAATATATATCCTACTGTTCCCATATGCTGGGGTTCATAAAACAAAACCTTACACCTTCTGAAAAAGAGTCATGTGCCGCAGTCTCTTCTACCCTGAGCATCAAGGACACCCCTTGATTCTTGGTAATGACCTCTGGTTTTTGCAGAATTCTTTTACTTGAAAAGAGGAAAGAGCAGGGGCTTTGCTGTCAGGCAGACCTTATATCCTAATACCATCATTCAATGTCTGAAACACATTCCCAAGTTTAGACTAATCCTTTAATAGAAGGGTTTCAAGCCAATGGGCAAATGGTAGATGCTAAAAAATTGTGTGGCAGTTGGTACTAACTTGACTTTATATACTTCACAACGCCTTGGCTCAAGAACTAGATGGAACATTCCCCCTTCACTATTTAGTGGAATTAGTACCGGAGGTTTTACCTCAGTTTTCGCTCAGAGCATTTCATTTATTTGCCTGTTATCTCATTTGTTTCCCAATATCTAAATATGGAATATGATGTAGGGCAGGGATAGCTCTGCTCTGAGGTTATATAATGTCTCACACAGGAGAAAGTTCAACACGATTTTGCCTTTCCTTTGCCCAATGTTAGTATATCAATGTCTGTAAACAAGCTCAATATATTACTCTATCTCTTGGCTTTAGATTACAAGTCCATGTGAAAAGAAACTTGCTTTATACTGGCAAGCAATTCATTGTCAACTACGAATTAGGATGTGTTGATTACACCATGATACATTACACCATGATATAAAAAAGATGGTTTTATCTCTTAAGCTACTGAGAGAGAAATGGCATTTATACAAATAAAATAATAGTTAAACATAATTCAGTTTATATTTGGTTAATAATAAATGTACAACACAAAATAAGGAATGTGTGATGGTGTTTGAAGCATAAAAAGAAATGCTTTTTTTGGTGTTTCTTTTTTTAATCTTGCTGCCTTAATATGCATAACTAGTTAACTCATTTTTAAATTATTACTAGATAAGCAAAGTACTTATTAGTGTAAGGAGGAAAAAGGAAGACTCATTAAAAAAAACAACACAGGTGTCTAATCAATCACTTAACAGTAGAAGACATGCATGTGTAACTGCTATAAATTAGCTCTGATCAAATACCAAAACATCATATCAAATAGAGGGCAATTCAAAAATCATTGTTCTGATCACTCGATTTTAAAGATGAAGGAACTGAGGTCAAAGGAAGGTTAATAGAAAAAGGGTACCTGAACCCTAATCTATCATTAGAATGAAAAAATTGAAAAGTCTCTTTAGGATTTTTCTAACATAATGACCAATGAATGAAAATATATTCTAGAGATCATTTTTTATTCTTTTTTCTCTCTTACACATGTTTAGAGTAAAATCTTCTTCATGCTAACATAGAAATGGCTACAATTTTAGAAAGAGTAGTATCATAACAAGGTCATTTTTTTAATTAAAGTGTTCTATGCATTGTTTCATTTGTAGCATCTTATATACTTTTAATTTACCTTAGAAAAGTCTTCCTATTTAATTCATTAAAAGTAATAGTAGAACAAACCCTTGATTTAAGGATACCTGCAATACAGCAATCAGAAAATGTTATAAAAGTTAGTCTTCTGAATACATACAAAATATATTCACATTAGTTTTCCATTAATATATAATCTAAGCCACAAATACAAGGGGGATAACAATGTACCACATAAATGTACATTTTAGATTCTACCCTCAGGCAGTCTTGTTAATAAATATAGAAGTAGAATATGCATCAGACATCTGTGACCACGAGCCAGTGCATTCTTGTTGTTAAGCTAAGGTACTGTATGGCCTTTATTTTAGCAGCCAGGAAACTAAGACAAGGAGAAACGTTTCTTATCATGAGCACATCCCCAAGAGTTTCCACACAATGATATATCAATGACCCCAATCTGAGGACTTGCCAGATAAATTATTTTATATCAGTGGAACTTAACTAAACTCTCTGGTTTAAAAGGTTGAATTAAGATGCAGAAGAGAAAAGAATTGAAGTATTGTTTTAGCTGCATTATCATGTCTTGCTTAAAAATTAATATCTTTTTGGTTAGTTTTCTGAAATTTTAGTGAATCCTTAAGGATGGAACATACGCAGAGTTGTTTTTTTTGTCTTTTTGTCTTTATTTTTTTTTTAATGTTACATTAAAAAAATATGAGGTCCCATATACCCCTCATCCCCCTCACCCCACTCCCCCCCCTCCTCCATAACAACAACCTCCTCCATCACCATGAGACAGTCATTGTACTTGGTGAATACATCTCTGAGCACTGCTGCACCTCATGGTCAATGGTCCACACCATAGCCCACACTCTCCCACAGTTGCTCAGTGGTTGAGTGCCTGCCTCCCATGTACAAGGTCCTGGGTTCAATCCCTGGTACCTCCTAAAAAAAAAAAAGACACATGCCACATACACAGAGTTTTGAACTTCTACTTTCTGCATAAGAAAAAAAAATCACAGGGGTGATTTTTGTGACATGAACAAATTTTACTTCAAGCACATTTTGGTTCTTCACTATGTACCTATGGTAGGTGGAAAAACAGTTCCCAAAGGTGTCCATGTCCTAATCTTCAGAACTTGTAAATGTGTTACCTTACATAGCAAAAGGAACTGTGCAGATACAATTATGATTCAGGGCCTTGAGATAGGGAAATTACTATGGATTCTGGTTGGGTCCAGTCTAATTACTGGAGTGCATAAAAGCGGAGAGCCTTTCCCAGCTGTGGTCAGAGAGGGGCGGCAGCATGTGAAAGCCACAATACCATGATGTTCCTAGTTCTGAGAGTAGGGGTTATATGAAAGGACCCAGAACTAGTCTCTAGAAGCTAGGAAAGGCAAAGCAGCAGATTCTTCCCTTAAGCTGCCAGAAAGGAATGGAGGCCTGCTCACAACTGGATTTTAGTCCAGTGACACCCACTTTGGACTACTGACCTACGGAACTGTAAAATAATAAACTTATATTGTTTTAGGCCATTAAGTCTGTAGTAACTCTTTACAGCAGTAATAGGAAAACGAATATAGCATCTGATCTTAACAGCCCTGTAGGTAGTAGGAGAAAACAGTTGGTGTTTCTCTTTTACAATAGGGAGGACTAGTGCTCAAATCATTGAAAGAGTAGCGGTATCAGGATGCAAATCCCTGCCTCCTAAATCCAGACCCACTGCACTGCCCTGTCAATCTTGTTCATTTGTTATAGAAGAGCTGAGACCATACTGATTTTTTAAACAACTCCAAAACCACCAGGCTACAAAGCTATGGAGACAACGAGGCTGCAGAATAGAGCTATGGTGACCGGTAAGTCATGGATTCTGGAGGTAGGATGGCCATGGTATCAGTGGTGTGAAGACCATTTTTTTGTGTGGGAATGCCTGGACCCCTACGTCTGGGCCCTTTGGTTTAGGGAGGAAGAAGCTGCTGACATGAGTCAGGTCTGGGGGTATTGAGTGCCACAATATATATATTTAGGGAACATTCAGCAGACCATGGAGAGCCAAAAACGGCTTTTGAAGAAGAGAGTGGCTTTTCAGACATGTGTATTAATAAGATCACCCTAGTGGCACTGTGGAGAAAGAATTTCAGTAGAAACAGACCCTAAGGAAGGAAATCCACTATTTTAGAGCTCCAGTGCACTGCAAGGAAAACCCAAACTTCTGCTAAAGCAGGAGAAATGGCAGTTTTGAAATACCACAAAGAACTCATTTGGGGAGAAGTGCTGAGTGCGGTGGGCAGTAGGGGAATGACATTTCATAATCTGAGACTTGTAACTTTCATTTCCTGAGACAAACATTCCATCAAGAGTTGACAGTGATATTTACACTCTGCTTTAAGCAATTTACATGTATTACCTCATATTTTCCTCACAATAAATTTATGAGATATGTAGATACTTTTAATATGCTCCTTTCACAGATGTCAATGCTAAGGCACAGTAAGGATTCGAAGTATGCTCATGATTACCAAGCTGGTAAAAAAAAAAAAGGCTGGATTCAATCAGAGTTATCTGAATCAAAGGTCTCAACCATTAATTTTGGCCACATTCCTCTAATTCCTGACATAATACTGTATTTCACTGTGGTAACAACAGCAACAGTTATATTTCAGAGGAAGTTAATTCTATTTTTTCTGAATATCACTTACAGAAGCACTGAGGTTATTTTTTGTTCTGGCTAATCTGCCAACTGGGGGAAAACACACGTTCAAACTGGAGAATAATAAGAATCTCTTTTTTTTTTTCTTAGCAAATGAAAATGGCCTAGTATCTTATAGTAGCTAAACTGTACGATCTGAATTGAATGAAACCATAATTATATATATACCACTCCTGTGGATTCTAAATTCTGTGCTAAATTAAGTCAAAATGCTAAAATGATGGAACTGGCATAAATTGCCAAATTTCATTTCTCTCAGAGTAAGATTCTTTACTATTCAATTAGATACTTAGTATCTTTTGAATCAAAGAACTTTTACCACATACTGAAGTGATAAAATGTGATGTGTAAGAGCTGAAGTAATAAACCACATGGATTAAATGTCTCTTGAAATACTATCAGGTTTAAAAGCAAAGAGGAACATCCTTAGGTGGAAAAAGAATATAGGAAAATGCCACTAGGATTGACCAGGAGTAAACATCTGAGAAATAGCTTGAGACATGTTTCCAAACTAAAAACACACCACTTTATCTCCCTCTAATTAATGCAGCAAAGAAGTAGAACTTTAATTAAAATATACTTTGAAGAAGGAGGCAGCATGCTGTACGAACAGATGAAGTGGCTGTGGATTGAAAAAGAGGGAGCAAAATTTCTAGGCAAATTAGGATATTTTTGTGATTCTCATGGTAAGGTCAGAAACTAATGAAAACCATCTCCCATTAAGGAAAATGGAATATCCCCTGTACATACTTTTCTACCCACCAAAATATATAGATATAATAGTTCAAGTATTTATTGGGAGTTAGACATACCTTACTTAAGGTGCCAAAATAAAACAGAAGAAAAAAAAAAGGGAGAACTCAGGCTTCAATCTTTAAAGTGCCTAAATTTTTTCATTTTAGGAACACTTTTATGAATTCTTAGAACCCTCCTGATTTGGGTAGGAGGTAGTTGGGTATCTCCGTACATTAAGGATGTGGACTCATGTCTACTGCTTAGGGATATCATGTCAGCTGAACTTTTAAATGCTAAGAAGAATGTGGTAGAAAAGGTCCTTGGGAAGCAGACTTGGCCCAGTGGTTAGGGCATCCGTCTACCACATAGGAGGTCCGTGGTTCAAATCCCGGGCCTCCTTGACCCATGTGGAGCTGGCCCATGCGCAGTGCTGATGCGCACCATGCAGGGGTGTCCCCATGTAGGGGAGCCCCATGCGTAAGGAGTGCGTCCCATAAGGAGAGCCACCCAGTGTGAAAGTTAGTGCAGCCTGCCCAAAAATGGCGCTGCACACACGGAGAGCTGACGCAACAAGATGATGCAACAAAAAGAAACACAGATTCCCGAGCCGCTGACAACAACAGAAGCAGACAAAGAAGTCGCAGCAAATAGACACAGAAAACAGACAACTGGGGTGGGGGGAAAGGGAAGAGAAATAAATAAATCTTTAAAAAAGACAAAAGGTCCTTTGACACAAGCTTTTTTGTAAATCACTAAATTGTACCTGCAAAGAAGATGCCTTCTATAGGAAGGAATGGTGTCTAATGGCCAGGTCATTTATTTTTCTTTACCAAATGGATCCTAATGCCTCCATAGTCACTAAAGCAAACAAATGTCAAAAAGATTCCAACAAACCAAAATTCTTAAAATCCATGGCTTTGTAAATAACAAGATGGGCAGTCTCACAAAAGACTTACAATATAATAGTTTGATAAATTAATAAAATTTGGGGACCAAAATCTGGCATGTTGTTTTGGGAAACTGGCTTACCTGTTCCCTATTTGTTGCTTCCTGTTATTGAAGATGTTGCCTTATCGTAGATGTTGCAGTTACTTCCTGTTATCATAAATGTTGCCTTATTGTAAATGTTGCAGTTGCTTCCTGTTATTGTAGATGATGTTGTAGTTCTGATAGCAAACAGCTGATTGTTAGTTTCTAAATAAATACCATGTGGAAACTAGGGTTGAGGCTCTCAGTTCCAGAAGCTGTGAATCCCCTGGTCCCATCTTTCTCTCCTCTCTTGTGTCTCTCTCTCTGTCCTTTATTTCATAAAGTTCTATGTTGCCTTCCCTTCAAGACAACCGATTGCTGACTTGGTGCAGCAGCATGTGATAGTAATATTCCCAGTGTATAACTTGGTTACTTTGTGGACAATGCCTACTTAGATAAGAAAAGTAATAGCTAAGCTCTACTCATTGGCTTCCTCACTCCTTGTTGCATGTTAATCACCCTTCAACCTACCCCCTTGTTTCCTTTCTTCTATTTAATTAAAATGTTTCTTAGGAAGATAGTAGCACTAAAAACCGAAAGATTATATAATTTTGTTTTCCTTTATTCATAATGTCTCTTTAACATGTGCCATAATTTAAAATCTTTCCTTTCTTGTTGCTTAGCTCCAGGATTTGCTCATTTCACAATTTATGTTTCTTCCCAGTTTCTTCCTTGGTTAACCTTCATCCATCTATCCCTCAAATATGAGAAAAAAACAAAGTGTTGCTGATCTCCATCCCCTCCCCTTTTTTTACTCTTTCTTTTGTTTTTATCTTATTTCATGGCTTCAACTCTCACCTCTACATAACAGCCATTTGCTGCTAATTCCCTGTGGGAATGACACTTCCCTTGAGCTATATAATTATTTGCCTACTGGACATACCATATAGATGTCCTTATCGCACCTCAAAAACCCTCAAGAAGAAAATCACATCATATTCCTCCTCAATGCAATTTCGCTTCTGTGCCCCTTAACCTTGTAATAACATCACCCATCAGCTGGTTATCAAACTCAAAATACAGTTATCTAAGAATTCTCTTCCTGTGTCCTACATTCTGGAATTTGCTACACTTTTAATAGAGCCCATAATGTTTAATGTTCTTTAGCTACATTTTCTCCGTGTTTTTATTTCTGTTTCTATTCACTGCTGCTTCAGAGGAAGAAGTATCTCTACCACCTTGCTAATGCTATTTTTCAGGGCCCAGGTGCCCTTAAAAAGCACACACATACAGATACTCACACAAACAATCATGCATATGTAGCCTTCACAGGTATGTTTCTATACAGCTGTGACTCCTCTCACTAGAATTTTATTATTTTTTTGCCCTACTGGTCCTTTTCACAATAAAAGAAAACATAAAAGAAACTTTCTACACACCCTGCATCTGCTTGCTAACTAGGTACTCATTTCATAACCAATTACATTTTGTTTTGGTCCAGGCTCTCAAAGGGAAAATGTAAATCCTAAAACAGTTAGCAACTGACAGCACAGGAAATCTGAAGTTTTCAATTCTTATCTTTCTCGATTGTTCTGCAGTGTTCGCATTGCCAATTATACCCAGTTTCTTCAATCCCATGACCTACATATTTACCTAATGGTTCTAATAGGTTGAAGTCTGCTTTTCATAGACTACTCTTTCTTGTTTCCTAAATGCTAGATATTGTCAAACTTCTTAATTTGAATTTTTTTCTCTTTCTAGCCCTTTGGAGATCATCTATTTCTATATTTTAGACTATACTACTCATGTGGATTATTCTAAATCTATAAAAACTAGCCTTTATCAATTTTGAGTTTCAGAGTTGTGATTACAAGGGCCTAATATAACACCTCTGTCTGGGCGGCCCTTTAACATCTTTCAATTCCACACATGCAACACCAACTTCACATTTCAGGTCAAACCAGGTATGCAACTGACTATTGTTTCTGCTATCCTACTGTCCACTTCAACTCTCTATACTTCCACTGGAAACTAATATCACTAATAGTCCACCTTCCTTGGTTCCACACTCCCAACTTCACGCCAAGCCCTATGAACGGAAATCGTTTAATGTTTGTTTCACAAGCCCTTGTTTTTGAATTTTACGCACTACAACCTGTCTTTCCCCACATCAGATGAATCTTCTAAAAGCACTCTTCTCTTTATATATCATTTACCTTTTCACAAATCTTCACTGTTTCCCCATTGCTCACCAAATTAAGGACAATTTTTTCATTTCTTACCCTAGTATTCAAGATCTCTTAAAATCTTTTACATGGACCCACTGTACAGAATTATCTGCAGTGACATTTTCAAGTTACCTCGCCCAACCCAGACCTTTGGAGGAAGAGTTGCCCATGATAAAATATAGGTATTTGTATGTTTATTAAGTTGTGCAGCTGGTCATTTTGTGTATCCAAGTTTGGGAACCACTAGAACATAGCATAACTACAAATTATCTTCCCTTCCTTATTCCTGTTATTTCCTTATTTACATTCTCCATTCCAACAACAGTGAGAGACCTACTAAATCTTCAAAAGTCCAATCCTTATCCGTAATCTAATCTTCCTTTATATTGTTCACAAATACCCATTTATATTATATTATATTGTTCCCACATATCTATTTATATCCCCCATATCCCATTTATATTGTTCCCTGGACCATGCTTTCTTCTCTCAAAAGTTATCACACTTTCATCCAAATTATGATGTTTTCTTCGAGCATTCATTTCTGGCCCCCTACCTACAACTGACTATCATTTCTTCTTGCCTTGAAATCTCAGAGTTTATCTGTATCTCTTTCACTACATTTATTGGACTCTAATTTTGATTATAGCACTGTGTTTACATTTAATTCTTTCATGTTATATTGTAGGCACCTCAAAGACAGAGATGTACTTAAATTTGCACATAATATAACACATAACATAGCAGCTAATATATATTAAATATTTGCATAGAAAAATGGAGTCAGTAGAGTTAACTCAGTCACTTGTATCAAGGTACTTACCATTAAACTTATGACAATATAGTCTATACTGTTTGCCATCCAGGAACACCACTCTAGCACTCAGTGTCAGGGATAGGAGGACAATTTCTCTTGAAATATATATCAACATATTGCTGGCTCTTTTATGATTTTTAAACTTTACTGCATTATAATGGCACAGGACAAGCCAAATATATCATGGAAAATTAAATAAAAACAAAAACACTGTTTCCATCCAACATATATATTTCCCCTTGTATATAAAATTTAAAACTGGAAGCCCTCTAGCTGTTATGTTCCTGATTAGTATTATATTCATGCTTCCATAATGCATATCATCAAAATCTAAGCCATACAAAATCATTAATAATAATGAGGTGATGCTGTCTTTATAATGCATTTAACAAATCAATGACCATGAATTATACTGGTTTTCTTTATATTTATTATGCTTATGAACACAAGAATTCTGCTTTTTGTAAAGCATTGGAAGATGAGATATTTGCCATGGATGAGGGGTAAAACCCCAAGCCAGAATTCAGCTTTTTCATAAACAATAAGCCAGTGTGCGTTCTCACAAAGGTGAAGGAAGATGAAACATGATTTCTACCTGGAAGATTAGTACAGCCATCTGTAAACTAAAGTATAACATTTTTAAAAAAATGATGTTTAGATGGGAAAAGTAAGTGTTTAAAGAGTATAGAACAAAACACACTGTGCCCTTTATGCCTTGGACAGAAAGTAGGTGACAGATGGAAAATTCCATTGTGTGCTTTCCTTGCCACCTGTCACTATCTGAATGGTAGCCAGCACTATAACTTTACCTTATTAAGTCGCATGATGGAAAGATCGGCAGTACGGAGGAAACTGCACTCCTTGAAGTGAATGATATTTAAAGCTTATAATAAGTATAAAAACACAGGCTGCATTTTTAAGGAAAACTCAGCAATCTAAGAGAATAAAATATAAAATGTCTTTTAACTTTTGTGTCAGTGTTAGAATATGATTTAGAATTTGAGTAAGGGCACCAAGCTAACTGTACAGTTAGTAAAGTATACATGGCCTGACCCCACATGAACTTATTAGGTTAGGTAGACAATGGAAAAATGAAAAGTATTTAAAAAAACTGAACATGGAGTATATGTTTTACCTTTTACCAGCACATACAGAAACATGCATTCAGTCCAATTTATCTGGAGGCTGAGGGTCTGGGGCCATGACGGATGCATGGTTAAGGAGGAAGAGATGAAGGGTAATACAATATTTACCCTTCTAAAGAACTTTTGGTATGCACAGGACAATTTAGCACTTGATAATATGACTCTGATAGAGCTCTCTAGTTGTTTTACTTGCATTTTTTTTCTCTCCCTACTAGATATCATGATTATTAAGGGCATATCAATGTCTTTAAGGGTACATCTCCATATTGTTGAATCCAGAAAAATGGTGCTGGGGAAGACATGGCCATGCTCTGCTACCGTACCATTTCTCTGGCCTTATCTAATCCCCTCCTCTTTCCCTCTTACTTGCTTGCATGGAAGTGTTTCAATTCATTTCCATTTCTCAGCCTGTGGGAGACATTAGGTCTAATGGAATGGCCTGACTATACCTTGAACCCTAAACCAGGAACAAGCAGCCCCCAGCTGCTTGCCAAGGTTGGAACTCTGCAAAAGGTTGCTTAATGCATGCTTTTTGCTCAGTGGCAGGGCCCCCTCCCATTGGGGTGTATAAAAAACCATTTCTCAGACAGCACAGGGCCCCTGGTTTCAGACGCAAAGCAGGGCATGTAAAGCAACCATTCATCAACCCTGACCTGAGCAATTGGCCTCCCCAGGGGACCGGTGATGATGGGACTTCTTCTCCTGCTATTTCGGACCCTTTGTGTGGTGTAAGCAATAAAGTGGTCATTTCCTGAGAATCTCTATTGTGCCCTAGCCTTTGTTCCTGAGATGCAATATATAGCTACTCATTCCACAGATGGTTTATAAAGTTCATGCTGAATGAAAGTCCTATTTTCCTGGAAAAATTCTGTGAGAGGGAAAGATTTGCATGAAGGGAGGGAGAAATAGGATTTGGGGACCTGTCGCTTTCCAAAGATGCTTTAGAGACAGAGATGATTAGATCAGATTTGACACTGAAAATTAAATCCAAGAAGACCCCTACAAGGAAGAACTAAACAGGAGGAAGAGCTGGAGAAAGTGGGAAAGTCAGTTTGAAACGATGCAAGGCTGGGATGCATACAGCTATGCTCTAAATCCTGGGGCAGCTCTGAAGAGAGGTATAACCCACAAATCCTCAGGCAGAGAAGAGTCAGCAAATAATGGTAAGAACTGACTTCTCAATAGCAAACCTTGTGTTGACGAAAAATGAAGGGAAACACTTTAAAAACACAGATGAAGGGGAGTGGGTGTAGTTCAGTGGTTGAGTGCCTGCTTCTTATGTATGATGTCCTGGGTTTAATCCCTGGTACCTCTAAAAATAAATGGTTGTTGAAAATTTGAAAAAAAATCACATATAAGATGATAACATCATAGCCTTATCAATGGAATAAAAAAGTATTACTAAAAAGGGGGGGAGGGGGAAGAGATGTGGCTCAAGCAGTTGAGTGCCTGTTTCTCTCATAGGAGGACCTAGGTTCTTTTTCCAGTGTCTCCTAAAAACAAAAAAATCAAACAAAAAGTAAACAAACTGAAAGAACCCACTCAGGGGAGCTGACGTGGTTCAGTGGATGACTGCCGGTTTCCCACATCTGAGGTCCCAGGTTCAATCCCCAGTCCCAGTACTCAAATAAATAAATAAATAAAAACACAGATGATAGTTCCTGTAATAGTTTGGTATGTTCATATAGTATAGCAAGCAAGTATAGTTTAACATATTGATAGATGAGTTGTAGCAGATTTCAATTAGGTTCTTTCAGAATTTTTGAAGATCAGAATAGTCTCTCAAAGATTTTAGAGTAGACATCATATAGAAATAGCAAAATTACAAGTTTAAATGGAAGGGGCCATGGAGAATAAAATATATACAGGGTCAAAATATGAAATATCTTAAAATTTAAGGGAGTAAAAATGGTTCTGTGTCCATTTTCACCACTCTTTCTTGTATGTAAATATGACTTTTCAGAAAATGGAGGAAATGGAAACAAGCAGTGGAAACAAGCAGAGCCGTAACTGCTTTCCACAGCCTTGGAATGGGAAGATGGTGCTTACACAAGAACACATTCATCTTCTCTTGACAGCTCAAAGTCACCATCAGGGCTCACTGTAGGGAAAAGAAATGCAGGGGTGGGTTCACTGGATACACAGGAAGGAATGAGCAAAATCTTCCATCTTGTTAAAGAAGAATGGCTCCAGCCAATTGTGTTTCAATGTTGGGGCAAAATATGTTATGATGGGATATAATGATGGCCGATGTGGAAGCCTCACAAAATTTATATAAAGAGATAACATCATCTGTTTTCTGTCAAAAAATATATTTGTCCTCTAAGATTATTGCAAGAAGGATCATTTAGAGAACCAACATTACAGCCTAATATTCAACGTATAATACTAAGGTCTGATATGTCAACACGCATGCCATAACCATAAGGGCTCATAAATTTATTAAGCATTAAGCCAGACAAGTTATTTCTCAGGCCCAGTCTGTCTCCCAATGTTCCTAAGAATCCAGGCTTCTTATTTAAAACTATTTTTTTGTGGTTTCTTGCCCCAACGAATCAGTATGGAAGGGTAAATCTCCCCATTTCTATCAAATAACAATAGCTTTCAGAATTTAGTTACAAAGGGTGGGGGAGTCTATATTGTTTCTCAAGTTTCTCAATAAGAAGACAGAGAAGTACAATGAGCAAAAGAATGTACTGGAAGATAGTACTTCCAGTCGCCTCATGCTGATAATATATATTTTTTCTTAAATATTCTGCCATTTGGTCAATTATAAGTGCTACTGGGGAATATTTTATGTAAGCATACTTGAGAACAAAATATATTTATTCAGATAGAAAAAGAAGGGAGCAATGTAAGGAAAACAGACTTGATTAGGGAACAGCATATTATCGAGTGTAATATGGTTTCTCTTGCATTGTGTTTCAACTTCTCTCTACAGATGTACTAAGTTCTTTCAATGGATCCCTTAACTTCTCTTGATGAACCTGCTCACTTTCCTCAAAATATTTGCTCACTTCTCTCACTTCAAACTGCCTTATTATTTCCAATGAATCTATATTCTTTGTTACAAAAAAGATTCAGTTTATTTGTAGTTTATCTGTCTTCCTCAACACTTAGGTTCTCCATGGGCCTTAAAGGCTTGCACTCTAGTTTCCTCTCTGTTTCCTTTCAACCTCAAATGCCTGCTAATAAATGTTTCATTCACTTGGCATTTTCTAGTTCATTCAGCAAATCTTTCCAGATAAGCCCATTTTATTGGTTGCTGAACAACCCATGGATTACTCATGATTGATCTATTTGCCAACTGAAGTCTAGTTAGCATGTCCAGAGGGAGAGCTGAACTGCAAGACCTTTGAAAGAGACTAGAAATTGGAAAGCACCATGGTTGACATATCTGACACTAAGCTGAGAAATTAGGGGAAAGGAAGAAAACATTCGAATGTTGACAAATCTTAAAGATGTTTGGAAGCCCTTGCCTAAATCAGACTTGCCTACTAGAAATGGAGCTGAGGAGGTTTTGATATGTAAAAACTTTATATTGTAAATAGTTATGGGGGTTCAAAGAAGGAAGGCAGATAAGATATGGGCTAATTAATAAATGAACAATGTCACTTCTAAATGTGCTTTTGAATATTCTTTTCAGATATATGTTTATTTGTGTACATCGTTGAAAATACTTGGAAATATTATGGACACAATATACTATTGAAAAGCAAATTGTATCCTTTTATACATTATGAGATAACTTCATGAAATTTTTTCAACTTTTTATTGAAGTTTATCATTCACACACGAACATCCATAAACAGTTAAGTATATCGTATAAGCTGTGAAATTACAAAACAAACATGCATATCATCATACAGTGTTCCCATACATTACCCCCCCACCACCACATTGCATGGTTGTGAAATAGTTGTTACAAACTATGACAGAGCATCATCGAAATATTACTACTAACCATAGCCAATATCTTACATTCATGACATTTTAAAATTAATATACATACTTGGGATTGTCCTGAAGGTAGTTCACATATTATCAAGGATAGGTAACATGAATCTTCAAATTTTGGGACTTAGTTGAAACTGAGTGGCATCCTACCACAATTACACAAAATCATCTTTATTTGTAAGGTTATTAACTTGTGGCAAGCTTGCATCCCCCATTTCTTTTACCTCTTGTTACTTTTATTCCATCTTCTCTATCAGAGAATCCTTATCTTCATTAACTCTCATTTGATCTAGGCTAGTTTGGAAAATAGATATATTCTGTATACCTCCTTCTGATATACCTTTTTCTTATTTTGTATTCACAATGACTTAAGAATCATAGCCACAACTGTGCCCTATTTTTCACTTGATAACCATATTATATAATTTCTCAAATTGCAATACAAAAGTATGTTCATTATATCTGCTTCCCTATGTTTTTGTATAAAAAACTGCCTACTTTAGATTGAATGATATTAGACAAAAGGTGCTATATTTGTTTATTTTCTATTGTATATCGCTTTGCATAGGTGAATAGTTTTGAAACACATTTAATGGAAAAAAACTATTTTGTTGCATATTAAAGATTAATTTCAACCAAAAACACAGGCAGGGTTGGCAACAGACCAGCAGTCAACACACAGGTAAGTAAGTGTGTGGGAGACTTGTTTTCTGTAATGCAAGAGCTCACACTCAACAGCAATGCTGAGTAAATAACAGGTTTGCAAAGGACTCTGGACCAGATGGCAGCATGTAGGAGCCAGGTAATTGGCCACTTTCATGGACAGCCTCACACACCTCTTAGATCTATTTTATTAGTCTGCCTACACTAGGAGTACTTTTATGTTCGGTATTGGTCCAGAAGGCCCATTTTCCCTCAACTATAAGGTATTACCTTTTGTAATCTAAGTCATACCTGAGCCTGGGTGGGATAAAATGGAGATGAACTAGAAAAGATATATGGGAAACTAAGTTGATCCAAAATAGCAAGTCCTTACCAGCTATAAATGAAATTTGTGGCATCTTTGTAAAACTAGGTGGTTTCTGATTATTTACTAGAAATAAAAATACTCACTAAACCTAAAATTATAACTTTAATATTAATACCATTCTTAATTTAAGGGTTTTTGGATCTGCAAATATTCTAAACATTTTACAATAAAAAACAGATTAAAAGATAAGAGACTCACAAAGCTTATAGCAACACACAGGCACTGAACTCCTGAGAGAAGAATGTGTAAATGTAAATGCCAGCTTCAATATTAGAATAGTTTTGCAAAACAGCAGTTATAGCTATACTTTCTTTTAAGTCAAGCAGGAAAAGTCTCAGCAACACAGGATCGCAGGTGAAGGGAAAGGCAGTCCACAGTCAGCACGAGAAGGATCCTGGTGGAACTGTGTTATCAAGTCCTTCCAAGGAGCATAAACACACTCAGCAAGGAGGACTGAACTTCAGGCCACTAGATTCTGAATATTCTTAACCTTCTCTTTTTTAGGGGGAGAGGGCGCAGGGGAGGATGGCCTGGACGTGAATAGCAGTGGTGAATCTTCCAACCTGAAGAGATATTTCTCTCAAAGATCTAAGCGTGCAAGAATAAAAATTGTAGTTTCAGCAGTTTCACCTATGAAGTAGAGGTTATAAATACTCCATTTCTATTTCTCACAGGGTCACTGGGAGAACTCAAAGAAATGTGTAAAGTGCTTATTACAAAAAGACTCTTGTGTGTAAGTGCTAAATTCATCATAAGTAATAACATAATAAATAAAATCGAAATGCTTCCCCAAATACTTCCTAGAATCTTACCTAACAGATTTATTAACCTTATTGAAAGCCATTCTTATTTGTTAAAAGAAGACACGGTGCACATTTGTTATGCAGGAACACTTCCAAGTAAAAAAATAATAAAACGAAAATGGAATAAGAAAAGAAGAGGGGAAGGAAAGCGAAGATGAGGGAGAGAAAGCAGACAGAGGTGCATTCATAACACGAAGAATCACATCTAGTGATTTTGCAGAAAACTTTTGCTTTTGCAAATAGTAATACCACACTACTGGCTCTTAATGGTTCAAAATGGAACCATTGCAAGGGGAACACAGGATTTGAAAATCTGCAGGAAAAAATATTCAATAGCATAAAATTACAGCAGTAGTAAATTTATAAATATACTTATAAATACACACATAAATTTTTATATATTTATATGCATATTTTCCATGTTTAATTTCATTTAAAACACATTACTATGATTCTTGACAATAATAGTACATGCTTGATAATATCATAGAGGTTCCAAAAAACAAGTTATTAATAGATGTAATTTATTTGCTAAGCCTTAAGTCAAGCTGGGATTAATGAAAATTCTAAACGACTTTCTTTGAATGGTAGGGATTTCTTAGAGAAAGGAATATAAAGTTAAAAATTTTTATTTTATAAAATGGGGCAGATAATTATACTCTAGCAGAAAAGTACATTCTCATGATTTCAGACAATCAAGGAAAATACTTAGATTAACACCTTTATGAAGATGTATCATAAATGACTAGGAAATACAAATAGAGAAATAGATTTATGGAGTTAATATTTAGTTACCACTTTATACCCTCCTAAAAACATATACACTTCGATTAAGGTAATTTCATCAATTATTTCTTGAAAAAGTTTGGCATCCTAAAAATAAGTCCATATCCTCCATTAGGAGAAAATTCCTCAGAAAATAGAATTGAGCATTTCAGCTAAATATCTTTTTTTTACATGAATAGGCAGCTCTTAACACAGAATAATCTATATTGAAGGTCCAATAAATATCTATTGAATGGATAAAAGAATGACTCATTAGATAAATGTGGAACAGGAGGTACATCTTTATTTAGAAAGGAAGTTTTCACTTAGTTACCTTGAGGACCGCTGTAATATCTGACTGAGTATAATGAGCAAAAAAGCTAATACTCCAAAGTTAGCCTTTATTCCTTTCCAAGAAAGAGCCACATCCTAATTTACTATACCCCACAGTCATGGACAGCAATTGTTCATACCTAAATATCCAGAAAGTTTTAAAGCTTACCAAGTTTTCAGAAAAGGGGGAAAGTTATCACTTCTATTAATGCCAGTGATCCATGTCTTAGGGAAACAATTTTGAAATAATGTGAAAAGATCAGGCTTCCATGAAACATTCAGACAGAAAAGAAATTAAATAATCATTCTCTATGTGTTTTTATTTATGACTGAAAGGGAAGCATCTGGAAGATTGCATACTGGTCGTCAATAGGTAATTGAAATGATTTTGTTTTTTAGAACGGTGTCTTCCAAGTATATGTTTTTAGGCTATTTCTATGATATTTCTAGATTGCTTACTATCAAACAGAAATAATACAAAAACGATAACATATGTAATTCACAAACAGGATTTTATTATTTTAGGGTAATTAGAGTGGATGTCTCAGACACAAAAACAGCCTTCACTTACCAATGTATGTGTTTAAGATTTGTTTCTCATATGTGTTAATAGAAACATTGCTATAGTAACTTTGGGGCAAATAAGTCCTCTGCAGTACGTCTATGCTTTGGTACAATTGTGATGTTTCATATATGAATAGCTTCTTTTATGGAACTAAGTATTATCAAAGAACCACAATTAATTCACGTAAATTAAATAACCAGGAGTCTCACATCCAAGTATGTAAAAAATATGTATGTATGCAAACGGACATATGTATGTGAATATATGCACATATATGCATACACATTTGTAGGTGCACATATATGTACGTGCATATTTGTTTATATGCATTCTGTGTGTATATGTGTGTGTTTAGATTTTAAACAGAGAAGTGCTAGTGCTCCAGAACTTTCATTTTTGGCTATAAGGAAGTGGAGTATCAATTGAAAGCATACTCCAAAAACCCACACTCCTAAAATTCTAGTGTTATACCCAAATTAGATGGGGGAAGAAAAATAGCCCCTCCAAACACTATCTCATTTTACCCGTTTTCACTCTGTATGAATGAACAGAGCTCAGGCATTGGAGATCTCACCAGCCCCCTGGGCATGAGGTGCCTGCTACTTCCTTGCCTTCACATCCTTCCCTCTCCTCTCTCAGGTCTTTATCCTCAGTCCCCTTCTTAGTCACTTACTCCCTGACTACCCTATATAAAATTGCTTTCACCCCATCACTCCTCCTAACTCCTTCCCTGCTTTACTTTTCTCCATAGTACTTATTACCATCTGACACACAATTCATTTATTTGTTCTGTTTGTTTTGCTTTTTGTCCTTTTCCCAAACTAGAATATAATACCATGAGGGCAATCATTTCTATTCCTCTTAGTTGACTTAAGCAATTGAAGTTTAAAGAAATGAGGCAATGGCATAAGTTAAGACATGAATTGCAAACCTATCCTATGCTGGGAACTAGAGAAGCCCTGTCTTCAACTCTTTCTGTCTCAACATAAAACACCATGGAATTTGACAAAAGAACGAACTAACACAAAAACCAGGGATTTGTACCATATTAGTATAATTGTTTCTTCATTACTGAAAAAGGAGCTCCTTATCAATTGGGGAGACACTTTCTATTGCTTTTAGCAGGTTATCCTAGTTTATGAATGTAGATTACCTTTTCTGTTAAAGACATCACTACTGTCAGGATGGCAACTTTCTTTCCTTGCCTGCATCTACATTGGTTTCTTAGAAAGGAATTCACCCTTTAACAACCACTGCATTTGCTTATTCCTCTTGCATCATAATCTAGATTTTCTAACAGTTTACTGCAACTTCCAGAGCTCATATTATCCATCACAACTGCCTATCCATATGATTCTTATGAGACGAGCAGAAGATATTTGTTCTGATAAAAATATGCAAGCCAGACCAGAAACAGAGATTTAATTTTTTTTCCCAGGCTTATCAGACAGAGTGGGAAAAATGCTCCTGAAGGAAATACTACTTTTTCAATGAAAAGCCACAAAATAAAGTATCTGATTCCTGTCTGTGAGTACGTTTTCCATGAAAAACAAGTTTGTGATATAAAGACTATATCGCATAAATAATATAATCTCACTCTAACAATGCAAGCTATAGCTAATACTCTAACTATGGAAACCTATTTAATTTTGAAAGATAGTGGAATTTTTATAATATGTATCTTCCTCAAAATGAATTCTCTTTTATATGCGTATTAACAGAAAAGAGTACAATGGAGAAAAAGATGACATCATAATCCCTGATGGATATCACCTTTACATGTATGGAATTATTGAGGTCCATGGAATTCTGTCATCCACCTTCCAGAATCATTTATTGGCTCTTTCTACACAAGCAGCCTATTTTGGTATATTAATATCTGTTGCTCTATTCTAGTCAGTATTGCTGAGCAATGAAAACTCTTTATCGTCAACTTCCTACTTAAATTATTCACTTGCTTATTTTAAAGCTAATTTTATCCTCAGTCATACTTTCTGAGCTTAGAACTTTATTTGATTCACACTAAAATTTCTTTGAGTTAATTTGTGCCAATATTTTAATTTCTCATTAGGAAGGATTTATACACACATACACACATTGTATATGTATACCAGACAGATTTGAATTTAAATATGTCAGTAGTTCAGCTTAAATATTTCTTTTCAAAATGTATTTGTTCATTCATTCATTCAATAATTATTTATGGAGCTCCTACTATATTTCAGGAATTATTCTCAGCAATGTGAATGAAACGAAAACTCCAGCTCTTATAGGGCTTACATTCTAGTGGGAGAAATGGATAATTGATAAAGAAACCAACATATACATTGGTGCAGTTCATTTATATATAATTTGGGACAACTTACCAGGAATAATTCATCAATATACATGGACGGCCATAAATATGCCCATATTTTTGATGAAGTTATTAAAATATTTTGAATGTATTACAAGGAAATAAGTAAGAATGTACACAAAGAAATTTAATACATATACGTTTATTCATCTCAACAATATTTATTAGTAAAAATTTACAAATAACATAAATGTCACACAAAAAGGGAGTGGTAAAATAAATGAAGGTGCATACAAAACTAGTATGTTATAGTAAGAAGCCATTAAAATCTATGCTGTTTATAATTAAAAGCATGGTAAAATCCTTATGAGACAAGGCTAAATGAAATAAAGAATTCTACGCTATTTTTTTTGCATTGCTTAAACTCTAGTATCTACATTTTTTCTAATGTTGCTTGCATTTTGCTATGCTTTTTAATTTGTTTGCATATTTCTTGTCTTTTAAAGTTAGGTGCAAATAAGGCTATGGGCACAAATAAGAATATCCTGCCCTTGAATCATTTCATGGATGCTGCTTCTTTTTTTTCCTTCACTTTCTTTTAAATGTTACATTCAAAAAATATGAGGTACCCATATAGCCCCCACCCCCTTCACCCCATTCCTCCCACATCAACAACCTCTTCCATCATCGTGGCACATTCACTGCACCTGGTGAATACGTTTTGGAGCACTGCTGCACCATAGGGTTAGTGGTCTACATTGTAGTTTACACTCTCCCCCAGTCCACCCAAGTGGGCCATGGCAGGAAACACAATGCCCAGCATCTGTCCCTGCAGCACCATCCAGGACAACTCCAAGTCCTGAAAATGACCCCACATCATATCTCTTCTTCCCTCTCCCTACTATCAGCAGCTACTATGGCCACTTTCTCTACATCATTGCTACAATTTCTTCCATTACTAATCACAATAGTTCCACAGCAGAACACCAGTAAGTCCACTCTTATCCATACTCTATTCCTCCATCTTGTGGACCCTGGGATGGTTATTTCCAGTCCCCCGACAGCCAGGTGCTGAGCCTCAGCAGACTTGCAACTCCTACCCTCTGGTTTATTGAACTTACCCTGGCCAGCTAACAGGGAGGTGAAGGAGGTCAACCACCACACCAGGGAGCCAAGAGTGCCTACGACTGCAAGCAGGAGAATTGCATCCAGCATCCATGTGGAATCTAAGCCCCCTCCTGATGATACAGCTTCTTAAGCTTCAAATCTACTATACATGAAAGTTAACCTTTAGGACTCAGGTATCACCCCTCCCTAGAGGTTACCATAATCATCCATCATAGCAAGATTAACACAGTATTAATCATGATTTTCTTTATTTACCTGCTGCTTATATCCTCTACTCCTATTAGATTTCTTATATCACAGCATATCTTTGCTACATTAAAATCTGACAAATTCCTACAAAAGATTTGTTTGCATGCCCAATTTGTAAGCATCATCATGAGTTACACTTGATCTACTTGAACCTTATATACTAAAAACAAGGTCAGCCTTGATGATTTGTCACAGATCTGACTAATAATCTTTCCATGGCATATTAAATTGATCATAGGTTATATCTAAACAAGTCAACTTCTTAAAAAACAATCAGTGAAAAAAAATCAGTAAAAATTTTATTTTTCAGTTTTTAGTGGTCTGAAGACTGAATTTCTCCTTACTAAATAAGTTATTGTGTTGTTTTGCAGATGCATATGTGGACTTTGCATGAAAATTAATGTGCATATAAAAAGTGTTTTATTAAGAATCAAGAATGTTTTTCATTCTTTCTTGCATAACAAGAAACTGATGTTATTATTTAAGAATAAATTCAAGATGAAACTCATTTGTTTCATCTTTATCAGCCAGACAGGCTTAAACTCTAAATTGAAAATTCAGCAATGCTTTAAGTTTACAGGTTACTCTCATTTTTTATTTTCATTAAAATAAATACTTCACACACAGGATAACAAATTCCATGTTTTATGTGATTTATCTTTTAAGCCTTAATTCCATAAAAATTACTCTTCAACTTGTACTACATAATTATGTGTCAACAAGCAAGATGTATTTATTGAATGAGGTGTTTTAGAACATTCAACTCAATAATGTCTTTTGCATTTTATCACTTATCCATATTATCTTTTACTGGAAGTGTTCCTCTTTTTCATTTTCTTTCTCTGAAAATATAGGTTTTGCGATTTTCAATGCAGATATTTCTCCATATTTATTCAAAGGACTGCATAAAAACATTTAGTGCTACTGCTGTTTTGTCCAGCTCAACTGATTTAGTTTTATGTATATCTTAATAAGTATTGGCAAGGATACCTTATAGCAAATTTGAGCTTTGTATAAGTATCTGCAAGCAGAATTTTGCCAAGGTACAACATTACTTTGTAATGCATGACACAATGGGAAACTAAATCCAGTGGAATCTTTTATTCATGTAGTGAGACTGTAAATTGGAATTCTAAAATGAGAAAGTGACCTGACTCGTCAAGTTCTCGCAAGAGCACATGCCTAAAATATCTTTGGGTAAACAAACAAAGAAAACAACACGAAAAATCCAAAAATTTATATTTTCTACCAATATCTAATCCCTAATAAATGTTCAACCATGCTCCATTTTACAAATGGTTTTTAATTTGATTTATTTCTTGATCACACCAAAAAAAACAAAACATACACACATACACTCATGAAAGATTTTCCTTCTCTACCATGATAAAAAAATTTTAAAATGGGAAAAAATTTCTGTTAATTTAAAACAAAATGTTATTTTAAACAGGAAGCTATATATTCAATTTTAATTATACTATCTATAATTTGTATATTTAAAATAATAATTTATTTTCCAAAGAAAATACATAAACATAATTTAAAACCACACATAACATCATGTAAAACAACGTTCTCCTATCTCTCTCTCCTCACACTTCTGTACCCATAAGCCATCACTTTCAAGTCTTTTAGTTGTTTCTCCTGGTACTTAAATTCATATTTTTAAAGTATATACCTGCAACAATATTTCCAAATATTGATTTTGGCCAGTTCATTTACTTCCTATTTTACCTTCCTTCCCGCCATTTTCCCAGTACAATTATACAACAAATATTGATTATATTAAAATATAATTTCTATTTATCATAAAAATTATTAATTACAGAGTCAATGAGTATAATATAATTAAATGTCTTCCTGTGCAACTTTATTCTTCCAGATGTTAGATGATTCCTGTTTTTTCCCTCCTTAGTTTCCAAGACTTGATTCTTTTCAAATCCTCTTGTGTCTCTAAACACACCCACTTCCCAATGATACTCCTAACTAGACTGGGTACCACAGGTGTGGTCTAAGGAATACCTTTTACCAACTTTCTTGGTAGTCCCTTTAATTCCTTGATCTCATGCCTTCTCACCTAACTTTGTTGAGGAGACTTCCAGTAGCTTCCCAAGAAAGAAGTTTCTAAATTACGTACTATGTGTTATATCTTTAAAATTTATAATATGCAGCACATAAAGTTTGGATTCTTCTCATTGGGGATTCTTACTCCTCAAATCTAGATTGCATGAAAATCACTCTGTATTGTCTGATCTTTCTAAAAACCTATAAATTGCATCTTAGATCTCCTTAACGGATCTATTTTTTTTTTTGTATTCATCTCTTATTTTCATCTGATTTGGTTATATTTTCCGTGAGATTTATTTTGTTTCAAATATTTATTAATTACAATATGGCCATAATATTTTAATTTTGTAAAGTTTTTTTCCCCTGTTTATTAGGTATTAAATTACTCTCTCATTTTGTTGACTGGTTGTTGTTTTTTTAATAGTATCATACTTTGTGTCATATCTTTTTTTTCCAACCTTGTATTTCTTTCTCTCACTTCTGAGTTTCTTTGTCTGTAATTTTGCTTCTATATCACTCACTCGTTTGAATCTTCTACTTAAGTGTGAAGCTCTAGAAAATGGACTGGAATCTCTGACAAAGGTACCAGCACCTTCTCTAGCAGGAAGGTAAGGACATGAATAAATATCTGATTGACCAGGAGGAGAAAAGACCTGATTATCAGACCATTTGTAGAAAAGACTGCCAAGTAATTTGCCTATTTATTTTTACTGCCCTCAAGTGTATTTTCTGTGATATCAAGTGTCTTATAGCTTTGATCCTTTGTGAGGATTTGCAGGGCAAACTGGCATGCTGCAAGTGCTATATAGAGCTGCTCATATGGGCATGTGATATGCAATGGTTAGGTTTTCAGGAATTTTGTGAGTCCAGCTATTATTAAAAATCAAACTATATAAATTTAATATTAAATAAATAATACTAAAGGCAAGGACAAGAATTGTCTTAAACTCATTACTTTTTATGTCCCTAACATTTTAATTACCATCCAGGCGCTTAAAGTTATTTACCCCGGTTTTACCTGTGGTAGAAAAGCCCATATAATGTGCATTATATAGTATTCTATGCTATTGTGTCTCTTCCCAAACCCACATTTAGTGATGTCACATTGTTAACTAGAAATTGGCTATAGTGGGGATTGGCAAACACCAAAAATCTGGAATTTTTTGTTTCGTTGATTATTGAGACTTATGAAAATGATGAAGACAGTATTTATAATACAGATTAAACTTTTAAAAAGTTTGGCATGTCTGAGGCCACTAAATTGTGAATAGAATAAAAACTTGAGGATATAGTCTTCCAGTATACGAAAACTATTATGCAACTCAGAAAAAAAAAAACCTTGGGAAGCGGACTTGGCCCAGTGTTAGGGTTCTGTATACTACATGGGAGGTCCGCGGTTCAAACCCGGGGCCTCCTTGACCCTTGTGGAGCTGGCCCATGCGCAGTGCTGATGCACGCAAGGAGTGCCGTGCCACGCAGGGGTGTCCCCCGCGTAGGGGAGCCCCATGTACAAGGGGAACTGCCCAGCGTGAAACAAAGTGCAGCCTGCCCAGGAATGGTGCCTCACACATGGAGAGCTGACACAATAAGATAACGCAAGAAAAAGAAACACAGATTCCCGTGCCGCTGACAACAACAGAAGTGGACAAAAAAGAAGATGCAGCAAAGAGACACAGAGAACAGACAGCCGGGGTGGCAGGGGAAAGGGAGAGAAATAAATAAATAAATAAATCTTTAAAAAAAAAGGAAAAAAAAAACCTTGCTTACATCATTGTTGAAAAGTTAAATTCACAAATAGGTATTCATTGTTTCATTTCCATCTTACTCACCAATATAAACATAAATGTCAATCCCATTCACATTGGAACTAAAGCAGTTCATCATTTGCAACCACAGGTTGACCATAAATACCTGAATTTAGCAAAATTCAACAAAATATTCTGTGAGAATTAAAGTACCACATGAATTTTACAATATAGCATATTTTATACTGTATTATTTATAATATTTCATTATCTGTAAATTGTGTTTGTAATAAGTTTGATCACACATATATGCATAATTTTAGATAGCCAGTTGTTAAATATTTACCAGCAAACCACTGCGTGTTTTCTACTATATCTCCTTCTGTAAGCACTTAACTTGGCGCTTTCTCCATTCTGATAAGTCTGTTATAATTTCTACAAACTCTTTCCACTCTTCAAATATTCTTTTATATCTCTCTTATGCTTTCAATACTTTACCTTTCTCTTTATTTGGGTGTGGGCAATGTTGATGTTAGGGCTATTATCCTTTGCTCTTATTTTCATGGAAGTATAGGAATGGGAACAGAAACAAAAATGTTTGCATACAGTCATATTTAACCAGGAGTCTTGTAATTAACTTAATTTAACTACAGCTAATTTCACTCATTTACACAATCATTTGACTCATATTTATTGAAAACTTCATATAGATTAATAAAATTCAGTATTTTCCTTCAAGACATTCAAAATAGAGAAAGGGTGAATACAGGCATATAAATTACCATGAGATAAAAAGTGGTACATGCCATAAGAGATCCAGATACCGTGCTCTGAGAAACTAAGAGGGGGGATTATTTATAGCTGGAGAAAGCATTGATGAAGAATGATACAGTGTAAGATCTGGACTTTGAAAAGAGGTAGCATTTGGATATGGAGAGATGGGGAGGACTCACACGCAGAAACATCATTGATCGAAGAAGGCTGAGTAGAGGCACAGAGGTCAGAAAAACATACGAGTGCATTAAACATTGAGTAGTTCAATTTACTTCGTGAATGTGCCTGGAGGAGAGATATTACTAAACTGATTTTTGTTCTCTCCTTTCCTCGAATAGACAAATTACATTACTGGGATCTTCACTACTCTAAAGAAAACCTATAGTTTAAATGTCATGATTTTATTATCTAAACTGAATGACTCCTCAGTAGAATAGTCAAATAGAAAATTAAAGATAACCTTAAAGAATGCAAGGGTTTTAACATACCCATCATTGCCTCTAATTATATGAAAAATAAATTAGACAGAAAAACTAATGCCCAAATTAGACTCCACATTCAAACTAGAGCTTTTCTTTTCAGTATCTTTGACTACTGAATTTTAATAATGTGACGTGATGAGATTTTGTGATTTAGAATTGTGGAAATACAAAACAATTACTAAGAAACTACACGTGCAACTTGTTTCAGATAGTGACCATGTTTTATTGACACTGCACAAAACTGCAAAGGGCTCCTCTGTGATGTTTTCCTCTCAGTAACTGCCAAACAACCATCCCCCAGGCAAGAATGTCATAAAGCAAAACTTGACAATGCTGCTTTAAATAATATTACTAAAAGACCCCACAAATTATACTAAGTGTTGTCTGTAAGGATTATTGCTTATCAATGCTTTATCGCATTACCACATTTCCAGGAGATTTGTTTCCTTTGATTCGAAGGTTTCAACTGAAGACATTAGAAATAATTTAAAAGGAATCATATATTACTTAATTCTTTTACCTAAAATAGTAAGGGTATTTAATTTTTAAAAGATTGCTCAAAATAAAACCACAGATAATGACAAAATGATTACAATTAATGCTTCAGGCAAATTATTGCAAATGTTGCTAGAAAACATACACTAGGTTTAAAAAGTTGATTTTATATTTACTTTTTAATAGAAATGTAATTCTATGCTAATTTTTCATATTTTATTAAAAACTAATGATCATATTCTGCTCTCATTAAACAAAGTATAAATCCCACAAAATTGGGTTAAATTGATGTAAAATATGTCAATACAAGAAAGCCAATTATGTCAAACCTTTTGGGGGGGATTATTTTTAATATATCTTTATTTTTTAATTAAAGAAGTTGTAAGTTTATGGAAAAATTATATAAAAATACAACATTCTCATATACCACATGTATTAACACTTTACATTAGTGTCGTAACTTTGTTAATATTTAAAAGAATATATTTGTAGTACTAACTATATAGTATTATGGTCCACAGTTTACACTAGGGTTTGGTTTTTTTAAGATTTATTTTTTATTTATTTCTCTCCCTTCTCCCTCCCCCCAGATGTCTGCTCTCTGGTCCATTTGTTGTGTGTTCTTTTGTGTCCACTTGTATTCTTGTCAGCAGCACTGGGAATCTGTGTCTCTTTTTGTTGTGTCATCTTGTTGCATCAGCTCTCCATGTGTGCAGCCCCACTCCTGGGCAGGCTGCACTTTTCTCAAGCGGGGCGGCTCTCCTTATGGGCACCCTCCATGCGTGTGGGGCTCCCCTACACAAGGGATACCCCTGTGTGGCACAGCACTCCTTGCGTGCATCAGCACTACGCGTGGGCCAACTTACCACATGGGTCAGGAGACCCTGGGTTAGAACTTTGAACCTCCCATGTGGTAGGCAGATGCTCTATCCATTGAGCCAAATACACTTTCCCAAGGGTTTTTTTTTTCACATATACTATCCTATTATTAACATTTTGCATTAGCGTGGTACATTTATTATAATTCATGAAAGAACATTTTTATAATTTTACTAATAACAATAGTCCATCAGTTGCAATAGGGTTGGTTCACGGTATTGTACAATCGTACATTTATCTTTCAATTTTTATTCCAGTATCATAAACAACCTAAAATTTCCCCTATCACAGTTTTCTGCTACCATCACTATCATCCATTTCCAAATCATTATAATCAACCAAATGGAAATTTGGTACAAGTCAAGAATTAGCTCCCCATTCCCTTCATCCAGCACAGAAGTTGGCAACCTATCTTCTAGATTCTGACTCTATGACTTTGCTTATTCTAATTATTTCATATCAGTGAGCTCATTTTTAGTGTCTGGCTTATTTCACTCCAAATGTCTTCAAAGTTCATATTGTTACATGATCTAGAACTTGATACCTTTTTAATGGTGAATAATTTTCCATTGTGTGTGTGTGTGTGTGTGTATCACCTTATGATTATCTATTCAGCAGTTCTGGAAACTTGGTTTCCTCCATCTTTTTGGCAATTGTGATTAATGCTGCTATGAACATCAGTGTGCATTAAATAACTGTTGGACTACCTATTTTCAATTATTTGGGGTATATACCAAGTATAGGAATTATCAGGTCATATGGTAACTCTATACTTAGCTTTCTGAGAAATGGCCAACTGTCTTCCAAAGCGGTTGCATCAATTTTACATTCCTACCAGCAATGAACAAATATTCACCCTCTCCAACACTTGTAATTTTCTGTTTTTTTTAATAGTATCCATTCTAGTGGGTGTAAATGGTATTTATTTATTTTTATTAACATTTTCCTAATAGTTAATGATATTGAACATCTTTTCATGTGAGTTTTAGTTATTTATATATCTTTTTTGGAGAAATGTCTATTTAAGCTTTTTGTACATTTTAAACTGGTTGTTTATCTCTTTTCTGCTGAGTTGTAAGATTTCTTTATATTTTCTGAATAGTAAACCCTTATCAGATATGTGTTTTCCAAATATTTTCTCCCTTTGAATAGGGTGTCTTTACATTTTCATGATTAAGTCCTTTAATGCATAAGTTTTTAATTTTGATGAGCTCCTATCTATTTTTCCTTTTGTTGCTTGTGCTTGGGTGTAGTCTTGGGAAACATTCCCTAAAACAAGACTCTGAAAATACTTTCCTACACTTTCTTCTATGACTTTTATAGTCCTAGTTTTTATATTTAAGTCTTCCATTTACTTTGAGTTAATTTTTATATATGGCGAGACACAGGGGTTCTTCTTCATTCTTTTGAATATGAATATCCAGTTCTCCTAGCACCATTTGTTGATCAGACAATTCTTTCCCAATTGTGTGGACTTGGCAGCCATGTCAAAAATCAAGACTGGGGAGAGGAGTAAGATGGCAGCAGAGTAAGGTGCTCCAAGAGTCTGGTCATTCTACAGAGCAGTTAGTAATCACCCAGAGCTATCTAAAGTACCTGTTTGAGGGCCCAGGGAACAAGACCATCCTGCAATGTCCTTGAACGAATGAAAGAAAGAGACTGGCCATCTGTAGTGAGAATTCATAAGTAGAGCACTCCATGCAATCTAGGCTGATGCCAATCCTCCACTGGCAGCACAAACTGCCTGGGGAGATATTCTGTGGCTGGAGTTGGTAGCCCCATTTCCCAATAATGGGAAAGAAAAAGATGGTTGGCCACTGACTTAGGCTACTGATTAGTAAATTCAGCTTGCTTAAGTATAATCCTAAGAAGAGCTAAAGTTTGAACCTGTCCAGGTTGGAAAGAGGGTCGTAGCCACCATTTTAACTCCACCCACAGCATGAGTGGAAGCAGGGCTGATTGAAAATCACAGTGATGGTAGGGACTTTCCACACAGATCTTTCCACAAAGATCAGATACACAGTTCTAGAATAAGTTCCATCCCCACCTTTGGCAGAGAGGAAGCTGGAGGGATCTGCACCAGTCTCTTCTGGCAATTACATGCAATTTTGGCCGGCATGGACTGAACAGATGGATACCTGGGGCTCCATCCCTGTATCCCAATAGGCTAGGATAGAAACTGTTTCCTTGGCCTTGCTGGGCAACTGTAGGTGCTTTTGTCCTGCACAGACCGATTTACTGAGTGTTTTGATTCTGTCCCTGCCCTCCTAAAGGATAGAAGGGGGCTGGTGTTTCTTCAGCCTTTCTTGGCAACTGTAGGTCCTTTTGGCTGGCACACACTGAATAGTTGGACACCTGGGGTTCCATCACCACACCCCAATAGGATAAGAGTGGAGCTTTGTTTCTTTGGCCTCTCGAGAAACTGTAGGTGCTTTCAGACTGATTGTTAAGCACCTTTGATTCCTTCAAGACTTCCCATCCCACCTCCCATAGATAGGAGGGACTGGTGATTCTTCAGCCTCTCTGGGCAACTGAAGGTGCTTTCAGTCCACAAAGATGGGATACTCATACATGTAGCTCCATCTCCACCCCCCCAATAAGATAGAAGGGAAGCTGTGCTACCTCAGGCTCTCTGGGCATCTGCAGGCACTTCTGGCTCATGTGGACTGGTTTGTTAAGCTCCTGGGACTCCAACCCCACTCCCCCTCCCAATATGATAGTAGAGGGCTGGTATATCCTCATTCTATATGGAAAACTGCAGGAGATTTTGGCCTGCATGAACTAGAACTAGAATGGATTCCTGTGGCTTTACCCCCACACCCAACAGGCAAGAGGGAGGCAGTGTCTCTCCAGCCTCTATTGGCAACTGCAGGTGCTTTTGGTCCATACTGACTGAACAGTCAGACACCTATGGCTCAGTCCCCATCTCTCCAATATGATAGGAGGAGAACTTGTTTGCTCCACCTCTCTGGGAAAAGGCAGGCAGTTTGTCCCACACAGACTGACTGTTGTATTGCTGTGGATGCACCCTGACAATCAAAAGACTAGAAGGAATCTGGTGATCTCCAGGCAATGGTGTGGCCTTATCTACACCCCTTAATATGATAGGAGATGAGCTGTGTTTCCTCAGCATTTCAGAGCAACTGCAGGTGCTTTCGGCCTGCAAAAATTAGATCGTTGAGCTCTCTGGAGTGTCCAGTCCCACCCCTGCTGGGGTAGGAGGGGTAAGTGCTACGTCAGGCTACATGGGTAAAGTTTTGACCCACATGGCTTAGTGTGCTGCCCACACCTGCAGATCCATCCCCACCCGAGGCAGGGGAGAAAGGGACTTGAAGCTTCATCAGTCTCTCCAGGCAACTACAGATAGTCTTGGCCTACATAGCTTGGATGACTGCAGACAGCTGCAGTGTCATCCATACCCCTGGTAGAGGAAAAAGGTGCAAGAAGCCTTATCAATTCCTGGGTCAATGCAGGGAGCATCAGGCTCCAGAGCCTACTACATCCTACTACACAATCAGGAAGGAAGAAAGGGCAAGAAAGTCCTAAAACTAAAGAGAGAAACTGCCCCCAGATTAAAATCATCTAGTAAGCCAGATGTCAAGACACCAAAGAAATTTACAACCTATACTAAGACACAGGAAGATATGGTCCAGTAGAAGGACAAGATGAACCTCCAGATGATGTAAAGGAGTTGAGACAACTAATTATGGATGTTCGAACAAATTTCCTTATTAAATTCAATGAGATGGCTACAGATATTAAGGATATAAAGAAGATACTGAGAACAAAGAAGAATTTGTAAGCATACATGGAAAAAAGGAGGTCTTATGGGAATAAAAGGCACTATAAATTAAATTAAAAATACACTGGAGGCATATAACAGCAGATTTGAGAGAGCAAAAGAAAGGATCAGTATGCTTGAAGACATGGCATCTGAAAGCAAGCATACAAAAGAACAGATAAAGCAAAGAATGGAAAAAATTTGAACAGGGTCTCAGGGAACTAAATTAAATGATGACACATTCAAACATATGTGTCATGGGTGTCCCAGAAGGAGAGGAGAAGGGAAAGGGGGTAGAAGGAATATCTGAAGACATAATGGCTGAAAATTTCTGAACCATATTCAAGGACATAGATGTCTGTGCCCAAGAAGCACAGTATACTCCCATCTGAATAAATCCAAATACGCCTACTCCAAGACACTTAAGACACTTACTAATCAGTATGTCAAATGCCAAAAAGAAAAGAGAGAATTCTGAGAACAGCAATAAAAAAGCAATGTATCACATATATAAAGTATAGCCAACAAGATTAAGTACTGTTTTCCCATCAGAAACCATGGAGGCAAGAAGGCAGAGTGATATATTTTATATACTTCTAGAGAAAATATGCCAGTCGAGAATTTTATACCCAACAAGATGTCTTTTAAAAATGAGGGTGAGTTTAGAATATTCACAGATTAACAGAAACTGAGACAGTTGGTAACTAAGAGACCAGCTTTGCAGGAAATATTAAAGGGAGTGCTACTGCCTGAATAGAAATGACAGAGAGAGAGGCTTGTAAGAGAATCTATAAATAAAGATAATATCAGCAAAAGTTAAAAAAAAGTGTAAAAGGAGTGGTGAAAATAAAATATGACAGATAAAACCCAAAGTTCAAAATGGGTGAAGTGAGAACTGCCTTTACAGTAATAACATTGAATGTTAATAGATTAAACTCCCCAATCAAAAGACACAGACTGGTGGAATGGATAAGAAAATATGAGCCATTTATATGCTGTCTACAAGAGACTCACCTTAGAATCAAAGATACCAATAGACTGACAATGAAAGACTTGAAAAAGATATTCCATACATGCAGTAATAATAAAAAAAAAAAAAGCCAGATTACCTATCATTATAATGGATGAAAAAGACTGTAAAAGAAAAACTGTTACTAGAGACAAGGAAGGACATTATATATTAATAAAAAGAGCAGTTCACCAGGAAGAAATAATGATCATAAGTATATTAATATATGTGCCTAACAAGAATACTCCAAATTACATGAGGCAAACACTGGCAAAACAGAAGGGAGAAATAGATATCTCTACAATAACAGTTGTAGACTTCAATACATCACTCTCAGCACTGGATAGCACATCTGGGCAGAGGATCAATAAAGAAAGGAAGCTTGAAAAATTTGATAAGTGGACTAGATCTAATAGATACACACAGAATATTGCAATCTAAAACAACAGTATATGCATTTCTTCTCAAGTGCTCATGGATCTTTTTCCTGGATAGTTGATATGTTGGGTCACAAACCAGATCTCAATAAATCCAACAAGATTGAAATTATAAAAAGAGGAATTTATCTGATTTTAATGGAATAAAGTTGGATAGAAATTCACTAATATATGGAGATTAAACAATACACTCTTAAAATAATCAGTGGGTCAAAGAAGCAATTTAGAAAGAAACCAGTAAATATATTGAGATGGATGAAAATGAGAACACAACATTTCAGAAACTATGGGATGCAGCGAAGGCAGTGTTGAGAGGGAAATTTATAGCCCTTAATGCTTACATTAAAAAAGAAAGAGCTAAAATCAATGACCTAATTACACAGATGGAGGAACCAGAAAAAGAAGAGCAAAATAGTTCCAAAGCAAACAGAAGGAATGAAATTACAAAGATCAGAGCAGAAATAAATGAAATTGAGAACACACACACACACACAAACACAAAATCAGAGAGAATTAACAAAACCAAAATTGGTTCTTCAAGAAGATTAACAAAATTGACAAGCCCTTAGCTAGCTTGACAGAGAAAAAAAGAGAGAAGATGCAAATAAATAAAATGAAAAATGAAAATGGGGACATTACTACAGACCCCACAGAAATAAAAGTGATCATAAGAGGATATTATGAACAATTGTGTGCCAACAAACTGGAAATGTAAATGAAATGGAAAAATTCCTAAGAAAGTACAAACAACACAGAGTGACCCTAGAAGAAATAGAAGACCTCAAAAAGCAATCATAAGTGAAGAGATTGAAACAGTCATTGAATGACTCACTAAAATGAATAGTCCAGGACCAGATGGCTACACAAGTGAGTTCTACCCAGCATTCAAAGATTTAATACTTATCTTACTCAAAAGCTTCCAAAAAAACTGAACAAGAGAAATGCTACAAAATTAATTCTTTCATGCCAATGTCACCCTATTGCCAAAGCCATATAAAGATATTATGAAATAAGAAAATTACAGACTCCTTTCCCAAATGAATATGGATACCAAAATCCTTAACAAAATACTTGTGAATTGAATCCAATAACAAATTAAAGTAATTTTTCATCATGATGGTGAGATTTTTAATAGGCATTCAAGGATGGTTCAGCACAGAAAAATCAATCAGCATAATACACCACATTAATAAATCAAAGAAAAAAATCACAGGCCTATTGACTGATGCAGGAAGGCATTTGACAAAATACAAAATACATCATTTTTCATTATAAAAATACCAAAAAAAGTTAGGAATTGAAAGAAACTTTCTCAACATGATAAAGCACATATATGAAAAACCCACAGCTAGCATTGTACTCAATGTTGAAAGACTGAAAGCTTTACTATTGAGATTGGGAACAAGACAAGGATGCCCACTGTCACCATTGTTGTTCAACATAGTATTAGAGGTTCTACCTAGAGCAATCAGGTAAGAAAAAGAAATAAATGGCATCTAAGTTGGAGAGGAAGAATTAAAACTTAGCTATCACAGATGATATGATCCTATAACTAGAATGTCCTGAAAAATAAAAAATGTACAACAAAGTTGCCAGTGCTAATAAATTATTTCAGCAGAGTGGAAGGACACAAGATTAATATTAAAATATCAGTGGTGTTTCTATACCCAAGTAACGCACAATCTGAGAAGGAAGTCAGGAAAATATTCCATTTATAATAGTGACTAAAAGAATCAAATATTTAGGAATAAACAAAACCATGTACATAATGTACTTATATTCAGAAAACTACAATGCATTGCTAGAAGAAATTTTTTTAAAAAGACCTAAATAAATGGAAGAACATTGCATGCACATGTATTAGAAGACTAAATATCATTAAGATGTCAATTCTATCCAAATTGATATAGAGATTCAATGCAAACCCAATAAAAATTCCACCAGCACTTTTTAAACAAATGGAAAACACAATTATCAAACTTATTTGGAAGGATAAGGGGCCCCAAATAGCCAGAAACCTCTAAAAAGGAAGAATGAAGTTGGAGGACTCACTTCTGGACATTAAATCATATTATCTAACTACAGTGGTAAAAACAGCATGGTACTGGCATGAAGACAGACACACAGACTAATGGAACTGAACAGATGGTTCAGAAACAGACACTCACATCTACAGTCAAGTGATTTTTGACAAGGCTATCAAACCCACCAAGCTGGGGCAGAACAGTCTATTCAACAAACAGTGCTGGGAGAACTGGATATCCATAGCCAAAGGAAAGAAAAAGGACCCCTATCTCACACCTTATACAAAATTTAACCCAAAATGGATCAAAGACCTAAATATAGAAGGAAGTACAATAAAGCTCCTAGAAGAAAATGTAGGGAAACATCTTCAAGACCTGGTGGTAGGTGGTGGATTATGAGATAATCCTTGTAATAAATGTTCCATAACATTGTAGTATGTTGGTGGAAGTAGTACGTGTATAGGAATTCCACACATGTTGATCATTGTTTTGTAAGTTGACAACCTCTCTAATAAAATTATATTTAAAAAATCAATCACCCCTAGATGTGAGGGTCTACTTCTGAAATTCAATTCCATTCTATTGGTCTATATATCTATTCTTGTGCTAGTACCATGGTGTTTTGACCACTGTAGCTTTGTAATAAGCTTTAAAATCAGGAAGTATGAATCCTCCAACTTCACTCTTCTTTTGCAAGATGATTTGGGCAATTCAGAGCCACTTAGACCTCCAAATAAATTTAATAATTGGCTTTTCCATATCTGTAAAATAAGCTGATAGAATTGTGACTGGGATTGCATTAAATCTGTAAATCATTTGGTACAATCAACATCTTAACAATATTGTATTCCAATCACTGAGCATAGAATATACTTCTATTTATGTAGATTTTCTTTGATATCTTTTAGAAAAGTTTTGTAGTTTTCCATGTGTAAGTGCTTTAAATCCTTGGTTAAACTTATTCCTACTTATTTATCTTCTTTGCTAGTATAAAAGGATTTTTTCCTAGATTTCTTCCTCAGACTGTTCATTACTAGTGTAAAGAAAAACTATTGATTTTTTGCATGTTTATCTTGTCACTTTGCTGAATTTGCTTATAAGTTCTGGTAGATCTTTTGTAGATATTTCAGGACATTATATACATAGGATCATGTCATCCACAAACAGGGAAAGTTTTACTTCTTTTCCAATGTGGATGACTTTAATTTTTTTCTTGCCTAAATCCTCTGGCTAGAACTTTCAGTACAATATTGAATAACAGTGGTGACAGTGTGCCTCCTTGTCCTCCAAATCTTACAGGGTAAGCTTTCAGGCTTTCACCATTGAGTATAATGTTAGCTGTGTGTATTGCATGTATGCCCTTTATCATGTTGAGAAACTTTCCTTCTTCCCTATTTTTCTAAGTGTTTTAATCAAGAAAGAAGGATTGATTTTGTCCAGTGCCTTTTCTGCATCAATTGTGATGATCATGGATTGTTTCTTTCTTTTTGTTAATGTGGTATATAACATTAATTGATTTTCTTATGCTGAACTACTCTTGCATACCTGGGGTAAATCCCACTTGATCATGGTAAATAATTCTTTCAACATGCTGTTGGATTCAATTTCCAAGTATTTTGTTTAGGATTTTTGCCTTTAAATTCATAAGAGAATTTGTCACTTTTCTTTCTTGTAAGTATCTTTATCTGGCTTTGGTATTAGGTTAACATTGGCATCATAGAAGAGTTAGGTAGTGTTACTATCTGTTCAATGTTTCAGAAGGGTTTGAGCAGTATTGTAATTAATTCTTTTGGAATGTTTGGTAGAATTCACCCATTAACCCGTCTGATCCTGGGCTTTGTTGTTGATATTGTTAGTAGGTTTCTGATGACTGAATCAATCTGTCTGCTAGTTATTGATTTGCTGAAAATTTCTAATTCTTCTTGAGTAACTGTAGGTTGTATGTTTCTGGGAATTTGTCTGTTTCTTCTAAGTTGTCTAACTTGTTGGCATACAGTTGTTCATTGTATGCTCTTAAGATCATGATCTTTTTTATTTCTGTGGGGTAGGTTGTAAGGTCCTCCCTCTCATTTCTGATTTTATTGGTGTCTTCTCTCCTTTTTTCTTTGTCCATCTAGCTAATGGTTTGCCAAATTTATTAATCTCTTCACAGAAGTAACTTTTGTTTTTGTTAAGGCTCTCTATTTTTTATTCTCTATTTCATTTATCTCTCCTCTAATTTTTATTTCTTTCCCTCTACTTTGAGTTTTTTATTCTTTTTTTATTTCCTCCTGGTGTGAAGTTAGGTCTATGATTTTAACTCTTTTTTCTTTGTAATGCAAGTATTTATGGCTATTAATTTCCCTCCCAGCACTGCCTTTGCTGCCTTCCACAAATTTGGATATGCTGTGTTCTCATTTTCATTCATCTCAAGGTCTTTACTGTTTTCCACTGTTCTCCATTGTAATTTCCTTTTAGATCCTCTGATTGTTTAAGAGTGTGTTATTTACTTCCATATACTTGTGGATTTTCTAGTTCTCAACCTGATACTTATTTTCAGCTTTACTCCATTATGGTCAGAGAAGATGTGTTGTGTAATTTCAATCTTTTTAAAATTTACTGAGAGTTGTTTGTGGCTCAACATGTGGCATATCCTGTAGACTAACCCATGGCACTTGAGAACAATGTACACCCTGATGTTTTGGGATGCAATGTTCTGTATATGTATGTTAGATCTAGCTCATTTATCATTTAATTAAAATTCTGTTTTCTTACTGATTCTCTAAGTGTTCTACCCACTGATGAGAGTAGTATAATGAATTGTCCAACTATTGTTACAAAAGTGTCTATTTCTCCCTTCAGTTTTGTCAGTATTTGCCTCATGTATTTTGGAACACTATAATTAACTGTATAAATACTTAGATTGTTATTCTTCTTGGTGAATTAAACTTTTAAAAATATATTGTGTCTTTCCTATTTCTTTTAATAGCTTTTGATTCAACGTCTATTTCGTCTGATATTAGTATAGCTACCCTAGATCTTTTCTGGTTACTATTGGCATGCGTTTCTTTTTCTATCCCTTCACTTTCACCCTATTTTTGTCTTTGGATCTAAGGTGAGTCTCTTGTAAACAACATATAGTTGGATCATGATTTTTTTTTTTTTTATCCCTTCTGCCAATCTGCCAATCTTTCAATTGGGGAATTTAGTCCCTTAAAATTCAATATTATTGCTATAAAGGCAGTACTTACTTCAACCCTTTTGCCATTTTTTTTTTGTATGTATTTCTGCTTTTGTTTATTTTTGGCCTTTGTGTCTTATATGCCAATTTATTGGTCTTTATTTTCCTTTATTGCAAACTCCATTTCTGTATAGTTGATATTTTGTAATGTGTCTGACATTTCTTTCTCATTTCTGGTTTTGAATATTAAAATATTTTCTTTGTGGTTATTCTGGGCTTTGTATTATGCAAGTTACATCTATAACCTACTAATCTGAAAAGATCACAACTTAGCTTCAGTAGCATGCATGCTCTCTGCTCCCATATCCCTCTGTTTCTTTCCTTATTTTGTTTTTGTTCCACATTACCTCTGTATATTTTGCATGTCCATTATCAGGAAATAAGCCTTTTCCTTTGTTCAATTGTATTGTGACTCTTACAGAAATTAAAGAGTAGACTTATTTGGAAGATACAGTGCTATTGGGTTTTGCATTTACCCTGCTTATTATCCCTATGGGTGATCTTCATTTCTTCACACTACTCCAAGCCTCTCTCTCTTGTCTCTTCCTTTCAACCTACAGAATTCCCTTTAGTGATTCTTTTAGGGCAGGTTCTCTTTTTTGACAAACTCTCTGTTTCTGTATCTGTAAATACTTTAAACTCTCTTCATTTCCCACCCCCACACTGAGATGACTCTCTTGTCTGCTTGTTGTTTTTGCTCTTTTTTTCATTTGGCTCATCATTTGCACTTGTTGTCTGCTCATTGTTTTTGCTCCAGGTCTACTCATTGCACACTCATTATTTCTTTGTCTTCTTTAGGAGGCACCAGGAACAAAACCTGGGACCTCCCATATGGGCGGTGGGTGCTCAACTACTTGAGACACATTTGTTTCCCCCTCAATCATTTTTGAAGGGCAGTATTGATGGATAAAGAATTTTTGGCTGGCAATTTTTCTCTTTCAGTACCTCAAGTATACCATACCATGGCCTCCTTGCCTCCATGGTTTCTGGTAAGAATTCAGCAATTAGTCTTACTGAATAACCCTTATATGTTATGGATTATTTTTCTCTTGTTGCTTTCAGAAATACCTCTATCTTTGGCACTTCACATTCTGATTAGTATGTGTATTAGACAAGTTCTACTAGGGTTAATTCTGTTTGGAGAATGTTGTACTTCTTGGTCATGTATATTTAGGTCTTTCATAAGAATTTGGAAATTTTGGCCATTACTTCCTCAAATATTTTCACTACCTCTTTTCCCTTCTTTTCTCCTGAGACACCCATGATGCAAATATTTGTATGCTTCATGCTGTCATCAAATCCCTGAGACACTGCTCAATTTTTTCTATTTTTTTCTCCATCTGGTGTTCTGACTGTAGGATTTTGATTATCCTATCTGCTAGGATAGGATACTGATTCTTTCTTCTGTCTGTTCAAATATGCTGTTGTATGCCTCTAGTGTATTTTTCATCTTCATTATTGTCCCTTTCATTCCCATAATTCATTATTTTTCTTTTTAAATATTCAAGTTCTTTTATATGCACACACATTGTCTTAATAGCCTTTAGCTCTATATCCATATTTTCTTTTATGCCCATGAATTAAGAGATTTGTTTAAACTTAGATGATTAGTTGTTTCAAATTTTGTTTCTCTTCTGAAATTCTGATTTGTTCCCTGGTTGAGCCATATCTTTGTGAGTCTTAGTATGCCTTTTTAATTTTCTTGCTGATGTCCGGGCATCTTATTAATTTGATGTGCTAACTTGGAAAGTGAGTTTCTCCCTCTTGTCTAGGGTTTTATTGTTGATTGGATTTGTGTTAAGGCTCTTTGACATGTGATACAACTTATTCTGAACCTTAAGAGTACCCCATGCTTAACTGTTCATATTTTCTGAGTAATTCATCTGTTTCTTGCCCTGGATATGCAGTGTACTTTTTAAGGCTGCATTTTTGGTGCAATTTTTTTTCACTTCCAGGAGAAAGTTTTCTTTCCTCTGTTCCTTTTCCAGGAATTTTTATCTACTCTGTAAATTTTTGTGCAGAATTTTCTTGCCAACACCTATGATTTGTTTAAATTCTCTCCCTCACTTAGTGCTCCTTTTTCCTTACTTTTCAATTTTGGGACCAGTCCTGTATTACAGCGTTCAGTTCCCCACCCCCATTTTAAAATTTTCTGTGAGGCTTTTCTGCTTCCCATTTCTTCTGTATTAGAGTATCCCAACCTGGAAACCCAGATGGAGTCAATCTAGAAAGGTATGTCAATCCAGAAAAGTCTGTTTTGTGCTTAGGTGGTCTAGCAGACAGAGACTGAATTGATTGTATGCACCTTTTGCCAACACTTCTGCATATCTCTCACTCATCTCCTTCCCTCCCTACCTCTCCCCTTCTTCCCAGAGGACCCTTTTGCATACAGTGCTCCTCAGCTGCTTGTGATCTTCAGTGAGTCTCTCTGAACTTGGGTTTCTGTGCCTGGATGTGTGGGGTTCTAACTCATTGCTGTGATGGCCTCGATAGTCTGCACCCATAGCAGGAGGGGGCCCGGGTCTTGCTGTTTTGAGTGACTCTTAATCTGTGTGGGACCAGGAAGGGGAAGAAGTCCAGAATGGCAGATCTAGAATAGAAATCCATCTTAGCTTGGAGATTATTTTTCTTTTCCTTTGATTCAGCATTTGTGGAGTCCTTCTCCAGTCTCTATCATCCTCCAGAGTTCCAAGCAGGTGGGATTTGTTCTTAAATTAGTTGACTCTAAGGGGAGACTTTTGCAGGGGATGTCTTATATCCTGTAAAACACAATTAAGCATGGCTAACATTTGTTTCTGAAAGTATGAATCATCCAAAGAAAAAAATGAATATATTAAACTGAAATTTGGAAAACTGTAAAATATTTATATACTCCAAATTATTTAAACAAAGTTCATAGTTGATTGAATTTTTATACATTTTATCCAGATATTTTTATACTATATAGACAAAAACCTAAAGGTCAAATATAGTTTTAAATATTAATTGCCACCCCCTCTTTTCATGGATCAAAATATTAGGTTATCTGTATAAATTCAAAATATGAACTATTTGCTAGTGAATCATATTGACGATAATGGGTTCTTGTAAACACAAAGACCTCAGAGACCTAGAAGGATTATGCCACCAAAAATATAATTTAATAATTTAAAAAAACCCACACCCTAACTCTCTGTTGTGATATTATCTAGCAGATATCTAGTACTCTGCTATGTTGACCATTTCTATTATTCTAGAAGAGAGTTATATAGAGTCAGGAAAGCAGAAATTTGTTAGGAGATATCTTAGTGATTTAAAGATTAAATCTATTTCAGCTTTGTATCATTTTCTGAATACCTAGTATATTCGAAGCTCATTTTAAAATACACAGTCTCTGAAAAAGGAGATTATGTCCTGGGAGAGCCTAGGTAATTTTACTGGCAGAACTTGAAGATTCTTAGGTGTATGAATCTATATAAGAGGTAAGTTTCTTTTTGGAGAATAGTCAGGAAAATGTCAACAATTTTTAATCAGTCTACAATATTTCCATTGGTTCTATAGTACTTAACAAGTGGTTGCCTTTTAATCATATCCTGAATTGTCTTCCCTATGCATGCAGGAGAATAATATACATTCAAGTTTTCATTCTGTAGTGGACTGAATAGTGGATAAGATCATCATCTTGGAAAAGGAAGGGGGTGGGGTCTAAATGCAAAGATAGGTGTCCTTATAAGGATAGAGAAGGGAAGAAGAAAGCCATGTAGAGACCTACCTGAAATGGAGGGAGGTAGCAACTGGATTTATGCCGTTATAAATCAAAGGATGCCACCAGAGCTGGAAGAGGGAAGGAAGGATTTTCCTCTAGAGTGTCCAGAGGGAGGGTGACCCTACCAACACCTGATTATGGACTTCTGGCCTCCAGAACTATGAGAAAATAAATTTCCATTGTTTTAATCCACTAATTTTGTATTATTACAGAAGACCTAGCAAACTAATACTCATTTATATACAATTCTTTAAGAAACCACCAAAAAAATAACAGAAGTAGGAGGTATTTTAGTTAAATTTTATGTAGGACAAAAATATTGTAGAATATAACAAAAACACTTAATAACAAAATGAAATACAATATATCTGGGCTTGTCATTATCTTTTAAGTGTACTGTATAAATCCTTTTACATAAGTAATGTCCATGTACAGATAGCTAAGTGATTAGAAAGTATTTTCAATTCTGGAGGAAAAGACTATATATAGGTTATGAATACTTAATTTTTCTAGCACTATACATAGGACCCTGTATTTGATTTTTCAGGTCTGACTCGATCAGTGGGCATCATAGGGAGAATCTAAATTTAAACTGAATAACATTAGATGTCTCTGTTTGCTAGTTTGGAGTATTAACAATAATAAAAACTACTGTACTGCTAGCTGAGTTATAATGAATACTTATGCAAGCCAGCGAATGTGCTAAAGTTTGGACCCACAACTTCTTTACAAAGTATGAATTATTATTCAAACTTTACAGAACAAGCAACTGAGGCAGAGATGCTAAATAAGTTGCCCAAGATCACACAGCTGGCTGGTCCTAGACCCAGAATTTGAATGCAGTCATAGCCTAATAGCCTATCCTCCCTGTTGTACTCTCAGTTAAAAGAGGAACAGTCATCAAGATAAAAACTTTACCAAGTTTTTCCTGGTAGTTTAACCAAAATTTAAATAAATTACCCAAAAGCAAGGAGCCAAGGCAGATCTCAAAAACAAGTTCATTGGCCAGTGAGAGTCACCCTATAGAAAACAAGAGCATGGAATTCTCATATATACAATATAATTAGTTTGCATGGAAAATTGGGCTACTACCATTCAAATAAGTTTACTATATTATGTTGCTTACACTGTTGTCTTGGTTACAAATAAATATTTATTGATCTTACTGAAATTAAAACAAAATAGGGTTTCTTTTATTTAGTACAAAATACTTCTGTACCACTGTCTTGCAAAATAAAAAAATATGGTAAATTATGCAGCTAAGAAAAAAATCAGTGAATTAAAATTTATTTCCATTATTCCTAAAACAGTGATTGAGCACAGTTATGGGTCAAGCACTGCACTAGGCATGAAAAAGAACAGGTAATTGAAACACAGCCTCTGTCACAGAAGTGTTCCTAAGAAAAAAACACAGAAAAATGAAATAAATGCTATAATAAAAATATGAAAAGTATGTGGTAGACAAAAAAGTATGTGAATTATTATATCTAGTGTAATAGTGAAATTGTGTGAAAACAGACAGCTTATTTAACCCCTAAATAGTTACCAGTTTACATGGAACAAAGCTTAGGAAGTAGCCCTGAAATTAGGAAGATATTATAATAGCTCTTTAAGAGATTATGTTGAATGGATTTGTAATAAAGATCCTTATCATTTTAAAGCAATATATGCTTATTCATTTATTTAAAGAACAGATGTTTGACCAATCTGTTGAGTAATATTCCCAAACTCACAGTATTTTGAAATGGAGAAAGAGGATGTCAATCCTTTATATTCAACCTAAAGCAAATACTCTCATCATATTGTCTGAAGATTCAACATACTATTTTTAAGACAGGAAGCTAAACTGGCCCTTGACTGTTAGTCACTGTGCTAAACCTTAGTTTTATGGATCATATTCTCTTTCCATTTATTTAAAATGACTCCTTTAATATTATATTAGTACAGGTGGTGATAGAAAAAGAAGTAAAGAGAAAGCTATGAAAATGAGAAAAATATGCATTGTGAGCAGAAGTAGCATATGCTTCTGAGGCAAAAAATGATAGGGATAGGATACATGTAAGGAATATTTTTCTGATACTGTTGATAATGACCCAATTTCAGGGGGGAAAAGGAATGCTAATTCAATTAAAAATAAAAACAATATAGAGAAGTGGACTTGGCTCAATGGATAGAGTGTCCACCTACCACATGGGAGGTCCAGGGTTCAAACCCAGGGCTTCCTGACCCATGTGGTGAGCTGGTCCATGCACAGTGCTGATGCACGCAAAGAGTGTCATGCCATGCAGGGGTTTCCCCAGTGTAGGGGAGCCCCATGTGCAAGGAGTGCACCCCATAAGAAGAGCTGCCCCACGCAAAAAAGTGCAGCCTGCCCAGGAGTGGCGTTGCACACACAGAGAGCTGACACAACAAAAAGAGACAGATTCCGGGAGCCACTGACAAGAAAACAAGTGGACACGGAAGAACACAAAACAAATGACACAGACAGCAGACAATGGGGGGGGGGGGCAGGTGGGGGAGATAAGTAAATAAAGTTAAATCTTTAAAAAACAACAACAACAATGTAATATATGGCAGTGTTTCAACACGTATTGGAAGCCCACAACACACAATCCTACAGAAAACCAAGGCTTATTATATTAAGGAATAGACTACTTAAACTTGGCATTTTTGAGATTTAGTCAATCTCAATCTGGAGAAGATTCTTTATAAAAGAATCTATGCTCTTACACTTTAAAATGTATTTTATTTTATTATGTCACTTTATTTTAGTCTTCACAACAGTTATATCAAAGCCAATTGTATTATAACAAAGAAACAAAAATATGAAAAATGACTAGCACATCACATGGTTAAATTTATTGGGTTTCTGCGTAATGATGAGAGAACAATAGATAACTATACTTAACGGCTACACCTAACTCTTAGGGTCAGGAGTGCTGGGGTGTCCAGGCACACTTGGGAAAATCTTATCAATTACTATATTTCAGAAAGAATCACAGTGTCCTTTTTTTCACTTTTGTTTGTTTCCAGAAGGGTTTCTAGACTATGATCATTTACTCCAGATATATCAGAATTAGGGAAACCATACATATTTTGTTCGAGAGCAAACATCTATGGTCTTTATAGAAAACCTTTACTAAAGACTTCTGCTAAATAATTTTACAGACAATGGTACCCTAGTCTTCTAAAAAAAGTATTGATGACACATCTTGTTAATCAGAGCAGGTATTTATAATTACTTATATTTGTAAGGTAAACTTAGATGTATTCACACAAGAAGAACGAGCGTGTCAGAAACAGCCTGAAGGTATCTTCCTAGCAGCTTCACCCCTTTACTTTCTGTTATGGGGATTCAAGTAGTTGAGTTAAAATATAACATCATAAATTATCTTTTTTTTTTTTAAGATTTATTTATTTATTTATTTATTTCCCCTTTCCCCCCACCCTGCCCCGCCCCGCCTCGGTTGTCTGTTCTCTGTGTCTATTTGCTGCGTCTTCTTTGTCCACTTCTGTTGTCAATGGCATAGGAATCTGTGTTTCTTTTTGTTGCGTCATCTTGCTGCGACAGCTCTCTGTGTGTGCGGTGCCACTCCTGGGCAGGCTGAACTTTCTTTCGCACTGGGAGGCTCTCCTTACTGGGCGCATTCCTTGCACAAGGGGCTCCCCTACGCAGAGACACCCCTGCGTGGCAGGGCATTTCTTGTGTGCATCAGCACTGCACATGGGCCAGCTCCACATGGGTCGAGGAGGCCCGGGGTTTGAACCGGGGATCTCCCATGTGATAGACAGACGCCCTAACCACTGGGCCAAGTCCGCTTACCCATAAATTATCTTAGAAGAGTCACAAGTTAACCAAGATGCCACTCAATTTGGCATAAACCACAGCTTGGTTTACATATAGACTTTAAGATTGAGAGGAACAGGCCATTCTGATGGTTGGGTAAAAGAATATAGAGAAAATCCTGGGGGAAATAAAGATTTGAGAGATGCTTCTTAGAAAGAGAAGCATGAAGCAGGTCGCTTGGAGTTCTAGCCAAAGAAGAGGATGCTGAAATTCATGAGGATGACATATCAGGTTGAGATAAGATAAGCTTTCAACACACTGCAGGGGCCTTATGTAAGACTTCACTAAACGACAGCTTTGCCACTGAGGGACCTTGTTTAGAATGTACAGAGTAGCCTGAAGTATTCTTTAGCTGCTGTCCAACATTTTAAAAATTGGCTATGGAAATTTTGAATATTCCTGTAAAAGCGAACCACTGAACATACTTAGAGCAGCTGTGACTTTCTCAATAGCACTGTCCATATCATACTCATTTTCCTTCCCTCCTTACTCTAGTAATGGTGCCCAGCCAGGCCATTCTTTGTGAAATGTTCAAATGAATCAACTAAGAAAATGCAGTATGCAACTGTAAAATTGTTATGTAGAATAATCCTTTCTGTTTGTTGTTGCTGTCTAAAGCAGATTAATGCTACAATAACAATAACCTCAGGTCTAAATATTGGTGTATAGCATGTTTTGCTATGTACTTTTTAGGTTTAGAGAAGACGTGTGTGATGTGTTTGATATTTTTTAAGTGTAATAATGACGAAAAACTTCTCATTCATTCCATTTTCAGTAGGTGATTAGTAAGCAGTCAGTCTTTATTATTGAAGTATTATACCAAGGGACTGTACTCTCTGAAGGACTAAGAAACACTCTGCATTCAGTTTCGATTGGTAAGCACTGGGTATAGCCTGGATTTTAATTTCATGATTTCCAGATCATGTATGTCCAGCAGAAATGTCATTCTGATAACTGTAATATGCTAGCAATCTAGCCACAATTTCAAAGTCACATCAGATACCCGATCTGATATTAGAGCATACTTCATGATTAATGGTTGCACACTGACAGTTTTATCCTATTTTCAGTATAGTTATCCAATTTCTTACATGACCAGCTAACCATTCAGACAAAAGAAAAAAATAAAGGAAAGAACCAGGACAGCTTTTATAAGCATTTATATGTAAATTGCATTGATCATTATTTTCCACTTTTAATAATTGTAGTTAACTTGCTATTCAATAGAAGAAACAATACTTTGGCCTTATGGTTTCAGACAGAAAAACTGTATTTTTCCATATTTCTCTTGTCAGCTATGCCATTAAATGAGTCATCCAAATCATCCTTCTAACTTAAAACCTATACATTGGCCATACTTCTGTTTCCATAGGTAAATGGAATGAAAATATTTTTATGGGTTTTATTGACTTCTATTGCTCTATTTATCTCATCGTGTGCCAATACCACACGCTTTAAACCCTTCAAAAATAAAGAAGGGCAAAGGAAGAAGGAAGGAATTTTAACTGTATTTGTAGTATCTTTTTCTGAAAAACAAAGCTATCTGAAGTAAATGTCAATATGTCAATACATAAATTGCAGCCATGCGTTTATGTCCATCTATTACTTTTTAAAATTTTCCTGTATATTTAAAATATTTCCTGTTAAAGCTTTTAAAAGCTCAGGTTAGATCATGTTAGACTGTATTAACAATAAAAAATTGCTAAGATTTGGCCATTCTTGATTTGCAAAAATGACCATTTTATATGGTATAATAATATTGGCAATTTTTCTTATATTTTAACATTCTCTAAGAAAAATTTTGGTTATTAGAGTGTTTTGTTTTAAATTTTGAACTTTTTAGGTATGATTTATTTAAATTTTTATGGTTTAGTTTTAATTTGTGATTTAATCTGCTTATTTAATTTTCATTTGGCAGAAATTTTTCAGGTTTTAAAAATTTTATTCAGAGACACATTTTTATATTTTTCACATTTTCATATTTTGTAATTCTTACAGTAATGGTATGCTTCTAATGGTAAGATGTTTAATATATAAGTAAACTTATTAATTATAAAATTCAATTATTTGAATATTTATTCTTATTCTTTAATTTGATCTTTCAAAGTCTGAGTTTCATGCACTTAACTCTCCCTTTATAGTTGTGCTTCTGTCGATTTTTACTTCTATTTCTATCTGATTTTTAAAAATATATATTTCAGTACTATATTATTCAGGGTATACAATTCATAACTGTTACTCTCCAAGGCGGAACGTTCCACTGTCCTGACAAAAATTATCCTCTTTTTTACATTTAATGCTGTTTGCTTAAAAATTTTTTACCTGATATTCATATTTCCATCCTGTATTCTGGGCTTGTGCTTACCTACTACAAATATATACAGCTAGCATTTTAATTTTAATATGTATGTGTCTTTTTTTAAAGATTTATTTTTATTTATGTATCCCCCTCCCCCTTCCACTCCCCCTGCCCTGCTGTTTTTGCTGTCTGTGTCTGTTTGCTGTGGGATCATCTGTATCTATTTCTCTTTTTGTCTTCTCTCCTCATTTTCTCTCCTCTAGGAGAGGTTCCCTGTCAGCTGCGCCACCTTAGTTCCTGTTTTTTGTTGTGCTTCACCTTGTCTTTTCCCCTCGTCTTTCTTTTTTGTTGCATCATCATCTTGCTACATGACTCACTTGTGCAGGCACTGGCTTGCCGCGCAGGCCCTCAGCTCATCACGTGGGCACACAGCTCACTGCGCAGACACTGGCTCACCACGCAGGCATGCTTTCTCTTCCTCTTTTTCACCAGGAGGCCCCAGGGATTGAACCCAGGTCCTCCCATATGGTAGGAGGAAGCCCTATCACTTGAGCCACATCTGCTTCCCATGTATGTGTCTTATAAACAGCATCTAGTTGGAAATTTTTTTGATTCAATCCATAAATCTTTGATTTTAATAGAAAATTTTATTGTATAACCACTGGTATCCTTGTTCACAGTCAACCTTGTTTCCTGTTTTTGTATTTTCTTTACTTTTTCCCTTCGTTTCTAATAATACCTAATATATATTGTGTCGATTACATAACCTGATATTTGCTACAAGTCCTGTCACAGAGGGTTTGTTTAATAAATAATGATTCATTTTCTTGACTTTTCCATATTTTTCTGCCTATTCTATGTTTTCTGTTCCTGATACCTTAGAAGGCTTGGACCTTTTTGTAAATGCTACTGATGGTAACTTTCAGTTTTAAGTTACATATTTGCTTTTCGATGAAGGCAAATGATCTATTTGGAAAAACTAAGTGTTGTTATAAATATTCAATAATATTTGTTTATGTATGTGATTTAGTCCCTTCTGTACCAAAACAATTTGTTTCTCCAACATAACACTTCATAATATGAAATTATTTTAATTAACCTCTCGTTTTTCCCTATAATAAAATTCAGTGACTTAATACAGCATACTTTTACAACATGGGAAAATGTCTGCTCTATTGGAGCTTGTGTTTATGTTGTCATTTATCTTGGGACGAATACAGATATGTGTGCACCAGAGACTGATTTATCCTTAATCAGAAACAAAATTGTTGAAGTCTGTGGTCTGAGTGCGATAAGAGCAGCAGGATAAGGATGTCAGGCCAAAATGTTAAATACCTGATTCACACTGAATTTATCTGTGTATCGGAGCAGATACTGCAATAATATGCTCACCAGAAAAGAGTATTGATCTCCTGTTGAATGCTTGCCTATGAGATTATGATTCACTCAGTAGTGAAGCAATTCCTCTGCAAAATCATTTAGCAGTTTTATAAATTTATTAAATGTTCTTATTACCATCTTAAAAGTGGGCTTAATTTATTACCTTTTTAGATATCTAATCTTTCATGGTGCTCAAACCTACCAAACTGGTACCTGAAAAAAAGGAATGTGTAATATTATAAATGGTTATAATTTGCCCAGGTTTCACACTGAATCCTCTCTCTAATTCTCAAACGACCTTTTCAGAAAATGCTTTCCCCACGGTTGTTACCAGGCATAACTTGGTTATTCACTGTAATAGGAAAGTTCCAGATGTGTCACTGGAACTGACCTCCTGCTTCAACCACTCCATAACACTCCCACACTCTGATGTCCTTTCCAATGGGAAAGCTTGTTTAGCTTTACTTATCAGGGCTGGATTTGCCTTAAAATTCTCTGAAGAAAAAATTAAGACAATAGAATATTTTGTAATTCATATTTCAAACTTCACTCGAGAGTTAGTCCTTATGGATTACAACTAGATGGGGTATTTTGGAGCCAGTAAAGGCCTTTTCAATTAGCTCATGAAATAACATAAAAAGATCATTTTTAACACAGCTCTTTCAGGGACAATGCTCTATTAAGGCACCACGTTTTTTTCTCTTAAGCTACTGTTTATTTGGAAATCAGACATTCAATATTACTGACAATTTTATGGATAGAAGGGCCAGAATAGTGCTCCAGTACCACCTTTTTCCTCAGTAAATCAGACTAGTAATGCATACAATTGCAATGTTAATATAAATATAAATATAATATGGAGGAAATCTCTAATACATTTTAAGATACCAAACACACAGGCAAGAGCTAGAAGGGAATTTTGAATCCTACCTAAAACTCTTTTCATATTCTTTTTACTGTGGAAACCCCACACTACATGACAAAGGGATATTTGTTATATGACAGTGTACATAAAACTTGAACTATCAAATAAATCGCATGCCTATAATGCTGTTCTAAATTAGAAAGCACACAGCAGGATTATCATTTTATGCCTTTCATAGATACCACAATCGCCACCATCTATTTTACTTCTTTATTTTTTTCTCAGTTCTTCATCATGAAAAAAATCTCATATGGCCTAAAGGAATACCATACACTGACTCTCAGAATTATCTCTTGAAGCCTTATGTTTCTTACTAGTCAGTAGATACTTTTCAGGCACTAAAGATCTATCACTTGTTGACCCCTTCTTGCAAGTGAGGAGGTGCTGTCAGGCATTTTGGGAACAATGTGTCTTAATTCTTCCAACAGCTTTGGAAGGTAAGCATGTTTATTGTCATTCTTCAGAAGGACAAATTGAGATTCAGAGTTGTTCAAAGACCTGTTTAAATTCACCCAGCCAATAAGCAATGGAACCAATGTTCCAAGCCAGTTCTATCCAAATCCAAAGTCTGGACATTTTCCCCTCAGGACAAGATCTTTCCGAAGCTCACCTTAAGTCCAATTCTTTCAAGAACTTGTTCTATGTTAGAATGACAATTTAACAGTTCAGTAGGTGAATTTCATTTACTCACTCAGTCAACAAGATTTTGTATTCTTAATGTCCTGGACTTTATGTTAGGACCTGTGCATACAAAAGAGAAACAAATCTGTTCTCTCCCCTCTAAGAAAGGTAAGTTGACTAGGGTTTGGGAACACTGAGAGGCAACTAAAGTTGGCCTAGGAGAAAGGGAAGTTTCATGGATGTGCCGATCTCCCCAGTGAGTCTTAGAGAATAAAGCAATGCACTGACAAGTGTTTTTTGTTTGTTTGTTTTTTGTCTTTAATCATTTTTTTAAATGTTACGTTAAAAAAAATATGAGGTCCCCATACACCCCCACACTTCGCACACCTCCCATAACAACAATCTCCTCCATCAACATGGGACATTCACTGCACTTGGTGTATACATCTCTGAGCACTGCTGCACCACATGATCAATGGTCCACATTATAGTTTACACTCTCCCCCAGGCCATACAGTGGGTCATGGGAGGATATACAATGTCCAGTAACTGTCCCTGCAGTACCACCCAGGACAATTCCAAGTACTGCAAATGCCCCCACATCACATTTCTTCCCACTCCCCACCCTTAGTAGCTACCATGGCCACTTTCTCCATCTCATTGCTACATTTACTTCCATTACTAATCACAATAGTTCCAGAATAGAATATCAGTAAACCCACTCTAATCCATACTCTATTCCTCCATTCTGTGGACCCTGGGATGGTTATGTTCACTCCACCTCTATATCGAGAGGGGGCTTAGATTCCATTTGGATGATGGATGCTATTCTCCTGTTTGCAGTTGTAGGCACTCTTGGCTCCCTGGTGTGGTAGTTGACCTTCTTCACCTCCCTGTTAGCTGGCTGGGGTAAGTCCAATAAACCAGAGGGTAGGAGTTGCAAGTCTGTTGAGGCTCAGGCCTGGCTATCACATGGACTGTCCAGAGATTCAGGTCCCCTGTGTATACACTAAATTCCAGCGCCAAAGACAGGTGTTATTGATTTAAAGATTTAGTGTGTATTCTTGGGAAGGATAATGCTCTCATTTTTTTCAGGGACATTTTAAAGTCCCTTAACTCAAAATAATGACCCTACCAGTTAAAAGTCATATTTTTCATTCATACAAACTTTCCATTGCTCAAGTCACACCACTGCCATTCTGCCCATTGGAAAAAAATAGCTCTAAATACTTTTTTACCGGTAGTATTAAAATTTTGGCTAACTACATTTTTTGATCAATATACAGTCAAACATGAAATATACTTTTAAAAGCTCAAATAGTAATGCATTAAGACCATAAGAAAATTGGATGTACAGAAAGTAATACCATACTCTTTCAAGGCTTTAAGTATGAAAGCAATTATGTTGACATAATATGAAAAAATATTGTTATTTCACAATTATTTAATATTATTGGCAGACAAGAGGGAAGTTATAGATGTGCATACAATCATGTTTGCCAACAATCCCATTGTCAAACATTACTAAATTTCTAAACTATAATTAACAACAATAGGTAACTAATACCCCTTAACAATGTCCCATGCTAAAGTCCCTACTAATTAGACTCAGTGGAATCTAATTTTAACAATAATATAGGTCTTAACAGGTTAATTTTTATTCTTTTTCTTCAAATTTTTATTCATAAGGCACTATGTTTAAAATTAGGAATACAATGTATCTTTTAAAGGCCAACTCTCCCTATAATAAGTATTTGGCTCATATATTTCCAGTGTTGAAAAGCAAGTAAACCATTCATGCAAAATTATTTTAATTATGTTTCCATGTATCTTTAATGTAATAGTTCACCACCCCCCTTTTTATCCTTCCTCAGGGCTTTAAGTCCTTAGAGGAAATAAGATGACAACAAAAAGGATCCAGTTATAAATATTTACTAGTATATGAAAAGGTTGGTCATTTTTATTTTGTGTTTATAACGTTATTATTTAGGCATATAAATTAGACATGGAAGTAGAGTTGAGACTAAATTTTATTTGAAAACTCCTAGGACCTTTCCAAAGTACAAACCATTATACCAAGAACCATTTCTGACAGCCAACTTTGACCCTTTCCTTGTGATCTAAGCAACATAATTTGCACCCTGTAGAAATGAAGATGACTTTTTTTCCTATGACAAGGCTGTGTTTGACACTGGTTAATTAGCACACAGATGGCAGGAGGCTACCCATTTTGTCTCATATGCTACAAACTGCACATTTATACAAAGCACACATTGCAAAGTAGAATATTTGCACAAGTCAGCGTGCCGTGATCAGGTCCTCACCTTTGAAAGTTAGAATAAAAAAGAATGTAATGATTATGAACTTCAAAGTACAGTACACTCAAATAATTGGACATGCATCATTGAGAAAAGACAAGCTATAATTCCTTATGTTGTTCTTTAAATTCAAATCTTAATTATTGGAAATGAAAATGTATATATAAAAGATATACATACATACATTGGTAATGACTAAATATTAGCAAGATTTAATGGAAAAGCCGAGAAGTACTATATGTATTTGTTTTAGGACTACATTTTATAGTTTTATTTGATGATAATGAACTGTTAGAGCTTCAAAAAAGGGAGGCTGATACTGAATAAAACAGCTAGTATCTCTTGCCTAGAGCAGACATTCTCTGTTGCTTTCTCCAGATCCAGCACAAACAGAATTCCCTCTCCAAATGATAAACATCTATGAAAAAATAAAATATTTATGCTCTTATTAAAAATATCCCTGAGTTAAGGAAATGACTCTACTTACGGCTTCAGAAGCTTTCTGCTGAGCTATGGACAGCCTTAGGCAAGTCAAAGTAAATAAGGAAGCAGTGAGGGTTCATTAACAAATTACATTATAAACTCACTTTATTGAATTGACATCTGGCTGTGCATAATCAAAACCTAACAGACCTTATATCAAACATATGTAGCATTCAAACCTTGATTATTTGTGAACAGAGCGTCTCCTTTATTGATTATTTTTAAACTAACTTTCTTTATATCTCCTATCCTAACAAATTTCCTAAGTAACTTAAAACAGGGTTTCAGAGTATCAAAGAGTAACATTTTCATACATTTTTAAAAAAGAAGTCTATAGCTTGAGACTATATTTATCCTTAAAGACATGTTTGTTTTATTTATCTAAATATAGAACCTTCTCTAGAAATCTGAAGTACCTTCTGCTACACTATGATAAAATAATGCCATGGCAATTCAATCTAAAATAATTTTTCTCTTGATTATATTCAAAATACCAAGCTTATTTTATTAACTAATTTTTAGATTTTCTGTTTTCTAGATATCTCATTCAAAATGCTGTATCCATATAATGGTGTCCCATATATTAAAATTTTACAAAATGTGACCTTTGAACAATTAAGAAAATCAAATTCTTTATGGATAAAGGCATGTTAATACTACTCTCCCTGGATTTATTTTTTGCTCCACTAAGATGAAACCTTCTTGTAGGTTTCTAATACAGCCTTTTGGGTCTGACGATATCTTCATGCTTCCCTTGCAATGACACTTTTCACTTTGAAGATGTCAAACAAGGAAAGGAAGCATCACATAATTTGGGAGTGAGAATGAATGTGAGCCGTAAGCACTGGTGACCCTTGAAGCAGAAAACCTAATGTGCATTCCAGATAAGAAATTTACTGCAGAGGGCAGGGACTTGGGACTGTGGCCAGATCTTACAGTCACCTTTCATGATTCTTTAAAAGATCACACAATATCAACCCATTTGGAAGGAAACTTCACCACTAATGAGAGGCATTTTTATTTTCCTTCTTTCTTTTTCTTACTTCTATTTTATTGCCTTGGTACATAATGATTATATCCAGCCACTTTTAGGAGAAGTATTATCACAGCCACTATCTGTGCAAAGCACAATTCTGCCATCTTACTACAATCTTTGGAGGAGACTGTGAAATATAAATTTAAAAATAGCATGATGGTTAAAAACTGTAGGATACCTGACTTCAATCTTATGAAGGAATGTTGCTGACAATATATATCTAAGTAAAAACACAGATGATAAAAAATATAAAGAGGGGGCTCCCGCTTCTACTTAGAATTTAGAAAGCTGCAAAATATCACACTCACTCCAATAATGAAAATAGGCCAGATAATCTATGAAATGATAACTCCCTGAATCCATCGGAAAGCTGAGGTTACAAGGTAACGAAGTAAACTGTATTCCAAAGATGGACAAGCCCGTCCAAGGAGATTACAGGTCAAAGAACTGTCTCTGCTCTGGAGCAGCACAGAAAGCTGCAGCCCTGGCCGCCATACCAGGGATAGAAGAAAAAGGGCAACTAATTTTGCCAACAATCCAAGATGAAGCATGGTCTAGTGTATTTGTTTGGAAAAGCTGGACCTCTGAGACACAAGGGGAGTTCACAAGCTCACAAGCTCTTTGCAGCAGTATTCACCAGGTGCTCATTAGAAAGTCTGGGGCAGGGCAGACACTGCAGGGCACTGGGGATGGCTAGCTGTGGGGAAAAGGCACAAAATGCCTTAAATTTCCTGGTCTGTTCTCTTACACAAAGCAAAAACTTTTAGACACAGAGAAGGGGCAGCAAAGATGCAATGTGGCTGGAGAAAGTAGAAGAAAAACTCCCCATGCCTGTGCAGAGGAGGAAATCACGTTGGATGGAAGAGCTGGTACCCACTCAACGCAGAGATGGACCACTGGGGCGAAGCGCAGGGAAGGCCCATTCAAGAGTAACTGCAGATACAAGGCATGCAGAGTGTGGCTGCTGAGCAGAGGAGAGGCAGGCAGCTGAGAAAGCCCCACACAGAGGCCCAGAGGTACTGCGCCTTCCTAAAACTCTGGTTAGGCCAGAAGAGAGAACCCCTGTACTCCCAAGGTGGGCCTAACATGGAGTACCAAGCAACAGCAGGCAATTCACTGCCCAGGAAGTCAAGAGTGTGGACGAAGACATGCTTGGTGGGGTGGCCATGCTGATGAATAGAAGCTGTGGGTGGAATGTGAAAGTAAGAGAATCGATGAATAGAAGCTGTGGGTGGAATGTGAAAGTAAGAGAATCCGTCATCATCCCAGTCTTCACCTTTACCAGAGGCAATGACAGTGCACTGCTGGAGGAATTTGACGCTTGTTGTATATTATCAATAAACAGAGCAACATCTAAACCAAGTCAATCCCTGACCAGAGTGACTCCATCCCCCCCACTAGCAGTCTGGCAGATGTTGAAACCTGCCATTCCCAGACGTGTACTATAAATACTATAAAGCTCCATTGCTGGTGAGTCCCTACAGCCGTGTAAGGGAATGCTATCAGCAATAAAAATGAGTGACATACTGATGAATGTAATAAGATGGCGCCTCTCAAAAGCATTCTACTAAGTGAAAAGAGCCAGACACAAAAGGCCACATACTGTATTATTCCATTTACGTGACATTCTGAAAAAGGCCAACATTTAGGGGCAGGAAACAGAACACTGTTTGCCTGGAGATGGGGAGTCAGCAGGAAATTGATCCAAAAGGGGCATGAAGGAACTTTGTGGATGATGGTCATGTATTTTTTTTACCTTGATTGTGGTGGTATTTAGATTGTGTATGTTTGTTAAAATCCACAGACTAGTACAGCGAAAGTGTGAATTTTACTGTATGAAAATAATAACTCAATAAATTTGGCTTTAATAAAAGAATATAAAGACTATTTACACTTAGTCATATGGGAGAGGGGGGAGGTAGGAAGAGAGGTGGGTAGAGGGTGGAAGGAAGGGAAAAAAGAAGAAAAGAAGATTGGAAAAGAAAATGACATTTCTGAATTTTGGGCAAAGAATATTTATTCATTTTAGCATTAGAGAAAAAGAAATAAAGTATTTTTAAACAAAAGTGGAGTATTGAATACAATGAGCTCTGAAAAGACAAATCATTTCCAAAAAATAATTTTCTGCCTTTTATAAAAAACACACTGAAAAAGAAAGTACCAAAGAATTGTTATTAGGATACCAATAAGCATGCTATTGTAGATCCAGGAAACCTTTGTTTTCTTATTCTTATTCGTTTTCTTTTCTTTACTTACAGATAATATTTCTCTTAATACTTCTACTTATTCAAACCGGGGATTTTCAAATGTTTTTTTTGCATTTCTCTATCTTATGAAAGTGAGTATGGGACTAACTGATCTTCACGTATTAAGGAAATACCGTAAATTTTAGCCTAGTTATTTATTGACAGGCAAAATCTACTGATAAAGAAAACGTGACTAAACTTGCATAAAATAAATCAAAAATCACCATAATAACAAAAACTATAAATTACTTCAGGCCCTGTTTGATCATCAATGCTAATAGAGAGTTCAATAAATTTTGCAAGCATAAGCAACATCAAAACGTAGGACTTTGAAAGCTTTGTGAATTTGAACAATGAACTTATAATTGAAGTAAAATCGTATGTGTGAGAATGTTAATGTAAAGCAAATAAGAAAATTGTTCTGTCCATGATGCAATGGTGGATATATAAACATACATGTTGAAACCTGTCTGAAGAACATGCTAGCTGAATGCTCAAGCTCAGGAGTAAAATAAAATCTGTGTAAATGATGACTGCATCAGCTACTATTTGATTAAAAAAAATCTCTCCAAGCATCATTTTCCCCATTTTCCTATAAATTGGGGACAATAATAGTACTCTTCTTGTTCACAGCATTATTATAATTAATCAATAAATTATTGCAAATGACTTAGCATAGAATATGCCACCTGAAAAGCAACGAATGAATATCGTTAATGTTGTTGTGTTAATTAACATTTTGCTAACAAATAGAAGGCAATCCAGCCTTGCATTTCAAGTTACACTTACTTAAATTAAGGTAATTATGTATTGATGATAACACTTTGTCTTAAATAGTCATTGATATATTAGGATAAGCTAGTATTGAAAAAAAAAAACTATGACGAGATCTGAATCTCAAATCAGCCAATGAGGTTTAATCACCAGTTTGCTACAAATAAAAAAATGGCTTTTCTTAAATCCATAATTATCTTTAGTGATAGATGTGTGTATATCTTCACTGAAGACTGAGGAAATTACAATCTGAATTTAAAGGAAAATTAATACTGGAGAAAATAGAGTTAATATTGCTGGTTTCCAAGCACATTGGAAGCAGTACATTTGAAGGCAGGGAAGAGGAGTAGCTTCTCTATGCAGTGCCATCAAAAAATGATGGCCGATAGTGAAATAAGAGAAAGAAGAATATAAGATATGAAGGTAAGTGGACTTCGCTCAATGGATAAGGCGTCCACCTACCACATGGGAGGTCTGTGGTTCAAACCCCAGGCCTCCTTGACCCGTGTGGAGCTGACCCATGCGCAGTGCTGATGCGCGCAAGGAGTGCCCTGCCATGCAGGGGTGTCCCCCAAGTAGGGGAGCCCCATGCATAAGGAGTTCGCCCATAAGGAGAGCCGCCCAGCGTTAAAAAAGTGTAGCCTGCCCAGGAGTGGTGCTGCACACATGGGAGAGCTGATGCAGCAAGATGATGCAACAAAAAAAGAGAGACACAGTTTCCCGGTACCGCTAACAAGAATACAAGGGGACACAGAAGAACACACAGCAAATGGACACAGAGAGCACACAATGGGGGGGGGGGGCGGGGGGGGGAAGGAAGATAAATTTTTTAAAAAAGGGAATATAATAAATGTAACAAAAACTTTTTTATTTTTAACATCAATTAGAAATTAATTTTATAATTATTTAGCATTATTTGGGAATTGAAGGACAAAAATAGTAAAAATACGTTATATGTTTTTATATTCTTTACATGTAAAAGTTCAAAATGAAAAAGTGCAATAATATTATAAGCAAATTATGTGAACCTTTCATCTCTAATTTCTTAGCCTTGTACATTGAGTGCCCCTTGTCATATACTTTTTTATATTAGATATTTATATCTCAAACTTACTATGTACAAAATTAAATTTAGGAATTCCTGCTTCTCATTCTCCAGTGTTCCCTATTCCAATAAGTGGCATGAGAGCTTACCAAAAATTTGAAAGTGATTCTTTTTTTTTTTTAAGATTTATTTATTTATTTCTCTCCCCTCGCCCCCACCCCAGTTGTCTGTTCTCTGTGTCTATTTGCTGCATCTACTTTGTCTGCTTCTGTTGTTGTCAGAGGCACAGGAATCAGTGTTTCTTTTTGTTGTGTCATCTTGCTGTGTCAGCTCTCCATGTGTGCGGTGCCATTCCTGGGGAGGCTGCACTTTCCTTTACGCTGGGTGGCTCTCCCGGGGCACACTCCTTGCGCGTGGGGCTCCCCCATGCGGGGACAACCCTGGGTGGCACGGCACTCCTTGCGTTCATCAGCACTGTGTTTGGGCCAGCTCCACAGGGGTCAAGGAGGTCCGGGGTTTGAACCTTCGACCTCCCATGTGGTAGATGGACGCCCTAACCACTGGACCAAGTCCGCCACCTGAAAGTAATTCTTAACTCCTCTCTGCCCCACCCATTATATGTAGTAAATTGAAGTTCTATTATTTACATATTATGAATAGACCTAGTAATATTGTATACAAAAAATTTTTTAAAAAGATACTATGGTGTGTTACGGAAATTTAAATAACACCTAAGTCATTTCCAGACTAACACATAAAGACCATAAAGAATATTAATAAATATATGATTCACCTAAATGAAGGCAGGAAAAAAGCAAGAGAATAACAAAACCAGAGAGGATGAATGGAAAACAAATAGTAAGATTTAAATCCAACCATATCAGTTAAATGTAATGTATCAACAATCCAATTATAAATCAGACACTGCCAGATTAGATAGAAAAACAGAAAGATACAACCATATGCTGTCAAAAATAGATGTCCATTACTATAAGAAAACAGATATAATGAAAGTAAAAAGAAAAAAAAAGGAAAAGTAACTATTTTATGAAGTTAGCAAGCATAAGAAATCTGGAAATCTGGAATGCTAAGAAAAGTAGCATTCCCCTCAAATTAAATACTCTCTGTCTCCATTTAATTTTTTATTTTTATTTTTTAAGATTTATTTATTTATTTCTCTCCCCTTCCCCCCACCCCACCCCCACCCCCACCCCGGTTGTCTGTTCTCTGTGTCTATTTGCTGCATCTTCTTTTTCCCCTTTTGTTGTAGTCAGCAGCACAGAAATCTGTGTTTCTTTTAGTTGCATCATCTTGTGTCAGTTCTCTGTGTGGGCGGCACCATTCCTGGGCAGGCTGCACTTTCTTTCACGCTGGGCGGCTCTCTTTACGGGGCGCACTCCTTGCGCATGGGGCTCCCCTATGCAGGGGACACCCCTGCGTGGCAGGGCACTTCTTGCGTGCATCAGCGCTGTGCATGGGCCAGCTCCACACGGGTCAAGGAGGCCCGGGGTTTGAACCACGGACCTCCCATGTGGTAGACGGTCGCCCTAACCACTGGGCCAAGTCTGCCGCCTATGTCTCCATTTATATAGCAGATAATGTTAGAAATCAGATCAATGATTGCTTTGGACAGAGGATGAGGCATTTTCATTGCAAAAGGGGTAAGCGGACTTCTGAGGTGATGAAAATATTCTATATCTTTGTTGGGGTTTAGTTACACAACTGTATTCACTGATCAAAATTCACCAAACCGCAATATCAAGGGCCTGTGTACTGGGCTGTCTCCTTCACTAGGCAGTGCCCATGCCCTCTAGAGATTCTTGCCATTCTATTAGAGAATGTAGTAGGACCTCCAGGATGGGAATTCAATATTTTTTCATTTATTGTGTGGGTCTCCACCAACCAAGACAACACCCCTTGACTATATGAACACCTTCACAGTCCACAGAGACATGCCCGAAGTGCACCCCTCCTCACAGAGCCTCCCACCACCGACACCCCAAACCAGTGGTCTTCTGCCACAGGTGCAATGCTTCTGCAATTCAAAACCTCCCCCAAAATAAAGCCAAAAAACCCCAAAAGAAAACATTTTTTTGCATTGTGCCTTTCAACTCCCTATGATCTGCTACCTTTTAAGTATAGTGATCATTTCTTCTATATGTTCCCCCAGAGCTTTACTCATTTTTTCACTTTATTTTCAAAGAAGCTTTGGGTTACAGAAAAGTCACATCGAAAATATAGGGATTCCCACACGCCCCACCCCTCCCCTCACATTTTCCTCTATTAATAACATCTTGCATGAGTAGGGGACATTTGTTACATGTGTTCATCAATTGAAAGAAATGTACTACACCAATGAAAGATGTTGTTAATGGGGGAATGTGTGTGGGGGGTGGGACATATGGAATCCCTTATATTTTCATTGTAACATTTATGTAATCGAAAGCTTCTTTTAAAAATAAATTTTTAAAAAGTGAACACAGAATAAAACTGCTATAAGGAATGGATGGAATTCCTGCAGGATCAGCTGTGTCCTGGCCTTTGCGTGGGTCTGCAGAGCAAGAACATCCACCCAGAGGGTCTAGGTCAAGAAGCTCCATTAACCCTCTGAAAGGCTCAGGCCAGTGGGTGAGTTCTTGCCCATAGCAGGCTGGATCCTGGGCCTGCAGGGCCCCTGTTTACCTCTGCCTGGAGGCAAATTGCTCCCTGAGGGCCACTCCTGCCCCTCAGCCCCTCCTGCTCCTAGAGACCCTGGAATCCACTTTGAGTGGAGGGTCTGGTTTCAAAGCACAGCAGAAAACAAAGAAAGCACCAAATGGGAAGAATTAGGCCTTTGACCTCAATGTTCTATCTTACCTTTAATCAGAATAAGAATATTGTTCCACTATAGTTAGTGGTAATAGTCTGAGGATATTCTTTCATAATCTGTAACCAACCTTCCACAACATAAGTTGTTGGTGGAGGGGTTCTGTATGGGAATTCTGCACATTATGCATGATTGTTTTGTAAGCTCATAACTTCTCTAATAAAAAAATTTAAAAACTCATCAAACCATAAATTCAAAATACATGCAACTTATTAAATGTATAAAATATGTAATATTATTGGCCTAAAATGTAATATTGACTCAATAAATTTTACTGTAGGCCTAAAGTTTTTGTTTTATGAAAGAAACATTCTTTTATATTTAATATTTATTCTTTGGTTAGCAATATAAAAGAATTAATATCTATAAAGTCATTTATATCTGAGCAACTAGGGAAAAAAAGAAAAACTATTTTCTAATTACACTAAATGCATGCTTTTTTTCAAACTCAGATCCTTTATCTAAGAAAGAAATAAGCAAGACTAATTCTGGATGGTTTCTTAAAGGAATCTATTTTTAAGTGATGCGTTTTGGCCAACATTCTTTACTATGTTTTGGCCAACATTCTTTACTATGTTTGAAGTTAAAAGCCATTCTATACCTGGTAAATATCCTGGAAACACTTAAGGTATCACATTCATATAATTCTCACAGTGTTACTAAGCAGAAGGCTAGAAGAAAACTTAATTTCTATACATTCATGTCAATCATTAAATGTGTTCACTAACGTGTAGGTGATACCAAGTGAAAAACAACTAAATAAATAAATGTGAAATAATACAATTACACACACGCCCACAAACACTGAGAGAGATTAAGAAACTCACACTCTATATTTTAACTGAATGTTCAAGGAAAGACACAATATTACATATTCCTCTAGAATTTGAAAAATAGTATGATTTTTATGATTTTAACTATGTTTGAGATTAGCCTGTCAAGTATTCTTGCATTGACAGAGGCACAAGTTTTATACTTAAGAATGGACCATATATTATCTAACACATAGAGGGGTGGGATAGAGGGTAGATTGGCAGAAGTGAACTTTATATTATTATTTTAATCTTACAAGTAATTTTCCTTGTCTGGCACCCTGTCATCTTACAAGATGGATAATGTTCTGGTTGAATTTTATACTGAATCAGTTACTACTATATTAACAATTTAGGTATATGCTTATTAACAATTGGCAGCTCCAACACAACACTGTCATAACAAATATATTTGATGCAAGAGGAAATTTAAAATGTTAGTTATAGAGCCAATGTAAAAAGAACTTATTCTTTCAAAAAATGTCTTCATGAAATAATCTGCTAGCCTAGAGTATATTGGACAAAATGCTTCAGTAATGTTCAAAACAGCTATGTGATGTCAAGTTTCCGAAAGAAGAGTGAGAAATTAAGTCAAACATTCATATGATTTGGCTGCATGACACAGAACATCTGTATATGTGTGGAATGCTTCAGTTTTTATCAGAACGGTTAAAATCATCTAACATAAATGCCATCTTTTGTGATATCTTTACATGCCTCATCTCATTTGAGCTTGTAATATCTAATACTAGATTTGTTTTCCAAGTAAAGAAAGTGAGGGTTAGAAAGGATAGGTTACTAATACATAGAGATTTCAACAAAGGTCTGGTAACTCCAAATTACATTAGGAGGCAAGAGATGGGACCATGGGGACACAGTCGCCAAAGGTGCATCCCACAAGTGTGCGGTTTACAGGCAGCATCTCAGTGCTTAACTATTTCCACCAAAGACACACTTAATGCAGGGGTTCTTAACTTTCTTTGTTCCACGGACCCCTTTGCCAGTCAGGTGAAAACCATGGCCCCTTTACTAAGTTCACACTGTACTATTATTTAATAAATGTATCACTCCAGCACCAACACATCCCCACAAGTTCACACTGTACTATTATTTAATAAATGTATCACTCCAGCACCAACACATCCCCACAAGTTCACACTGTACTATTATTTAATAAATGTATCACTCCAGCACCAACACATCCCCACAAGAATAAAGGTTTTTGAATTTCAATTCAAGCCCATGGACCCCTTTTTAAGAACCCCTGCTTTTGTGTGTGTGTGGGGCATGTGCAGGGAGTTCTGGAACAAGGAAACAACAGTTCGTATATGTGAATAATTAACGCTTTTAAGAATCTGATCCTTGTGGTTTTTAATGAAAGGAATAATCTCCAAAGGTAATATAGACATCAAAGTACCAAGTATTCATAAAGTGAAGGCTCATTGTGTTCCTGACGTTCTGTTTCACTATGTCTGAACTGGGAGAACAATGATGAAAAGCTTTCCTCTCTCCATGCATAACAGTCACAAGACCAGTAATTAACACAAGAGGAACGACATCCTTGTTTCTGGCATTTTGCCAACCATGGTTAATGTGTCCCAAGACAGTTTTGCATCAAATATTTTGCATTTTGTTTTAACATGGATAACCACATTTGCACAATTAACAATTGTTTTTCCAATATTAACTGTCTATAAAAGAACCTAGGTCCAATACGGAGTTCCATTTTTATGGATTTCTATTTATTTAAATTGCCAAAGGACACAGCTGTTTCAGAGCGCAAATCCTTTAAAAACCATTCGTATTTTTCACACCAAAATCATGTCACATATATTAGTGATTTATGATATTTTTCTCAACAATCTCATGTGTTGTTACTTAGGTGACTCCTGATATCATCAAATAAGTTTTTTTTTTTCCCCTTTGTACAAAAATTTTAATGCAAAAATTTCCTTATGCATGTCTATTTTCAGTTGACAACATATATGATGTGACTGTCATGTAAGCCAATAATATACTAGGAAGTTTTGTTTTTAGTTAAAATATTTTTCCAAATAAGCAAAAATCCATCACCTATAATATCTTCTGAAATTTGTCCAGAGTTCCTTGTAATTATGCTTTTCCCCTAATCAAATTGTTTTGGGAGGAATCACAACAAAGCTTGAGATTTTCTGTATCTGTTAAATATTTAATTATATTGAACATGGCATTTAAGTATGCATTTTGATGACTTTGAGAAAGCCATTAAAAGGCTGACACACAGCTATAAATTCTATCAAATTATTGACCAATCTACTCAGTAGTGTATCATGTGCTTACAGAATTCGCTGAGGAAATAGTTTCCAGAAGAACGATAAACATTAGGTGGGTAACTCAAAGGTATAAAAACTACTACTTGGGAAATAATTTGCGACAAATACTAATACAAAAAGCACTAGGTCAGGTAAATAAATCTCTGGCTAGCAGATTTATGGGTTGCCTGTCTGTGAGCCTATATGTATTTTCCAAATTCCGACAATGTATATATACTACTTTTGTAATGAGAATAAAATTCTTTGAGGCAAAAATAATCATATGAAATAGGTTGTTTGTGGTGGTCTTTTTGTTGTGTCAATCTAGCTAGGCTTCAGTCCCCAATTATTCAATCCTATACTAATGTAGGTGTTGCTGTGAAGGTATTTTGTAGATGTAATTAAAATCCAAAATCAGTTGTCTTTAAGGGTGAGTATCCTAGATAATCTGTCTGGGACTAGTTCAAATTAGTTTAAAGGCCTTAAAAGTAGGGTTGAGGCTTCCTGGAGAAAATAAGAAATTTCCCTGAATTTCAGCCAGTGCCTCAGAGTGCCAGCTACCATTCTTGACAGGTTCCTCTACAGATTACTAAGCTTGGATCTGTCTAGCCAACCTCCTGTCCCCCATTGGGTATGCCAATTCCTTGTAATAAATCTCCTAGATAATGGAGAGATGATAGACAGACAGATAGCTAGATAGCTAGATAGAGAAGACAAGAAGACAGACAGATATGTAGATATGTCTTGTGGTGGTGGTTCAGCTCTTCTGGTTGAACCCCCCAGTAAAAGGCTATAGGACCAAATTAAGGCAAAATTCACAATCAGTGCTTTTCAACATTATGTAGTTCTAAATTCTAGGATTATTGGTTAATTTTATTTCTTGGGGATTTTATTTTCCTGTATGCACTATACTCTTTTGTCCATATCCTCTGCAATAATAGTATATTATCTATATGCTATAAGACTTGAAAGAATTGAATCGATGGTGAGGAGACAGGGAAAGACATGACTATTGGTCCCATTGCACAGGGGAAAAGCAAGAGTATGCAAACTCATTTTGATTTAATGGTATTGTTCTTATTGAATAACATCTTGGTCAAGGAAAGGAAGTGATTAAAATGATCTAGGAAATAAAGGTATTCTTAACAGAGCAAGAAATCGGAATGGTGTGGGGAAATTTCTTAGAATAAGAGTCAAGAGGAGAAAGATGGTTCAGAGCAAAGGAAAGCAGAACTTAAAAAAGATAGTTGGATGGGACATAATTCAGATGAATGTAGCATGGGTGGCAATCTGTATTTAAAAAGGATGAGATGCAAGCACTGGGATGGTTGATAGAGAAACAGAAATTGAACTAAGCTGCTTTGGAGGGCAAACATCTTTTTTTGAAAAGTGGCTCTCCAACTTTCACTGGGAGGGTGTTGAAAATGCAGTTCCTGTACCCTGCCTTCAGAGATGATGATTCAGTATGCCCTGAGTAGGGACTAAAAATTCTGTTTGTAAGCAATACCATCAAAGATTCTGGTGCAGGTGGAGCAGCACTTACACTCGCAGAATCCCAGCTTCATAATCTTTTTATTTCTGAACTACACAGAGAAACCTGGGGATTCCACTTAATTTTTGACATTTTTTCACCCACATTTTATTAACTTTGACATTATTTTCACATTTCCTCACTTTCCTAGAAACACACTGTTTTTGGTCTCCACACAAATTGCCAAGATTGACTCGCCAATTCTGAGTATGGTAGTTACAACAAACAAAAGATCTGTATAATGGAGGTCATGCTTAACTTTAAAATACCACAACATCTGAGGGGCCAGAATAAAATGGAGCATGTTAGCAGAGCACACTGATGTTTATGACTCATCTTTCATGATGATTCAAGGTGTGAAATAAAGCAAAATGCCAGGATAGGTCATAAAATTATCCCTAATCCATCAATATTAGGTTCCTGAGCACTATCAGTAGCATTAGATAAAGCCAAAGCCACATTTGGAAGGAGATAAAAGAGGGCCTCTATGAAATCAAGTTAAAGCAAAGTAAATGAAAGCAATCCTTAAAGTTTTATGTTCGACCATGTTCTAATAAAGTTGCATGGAAAGGTATAAAATAGATAAATCCCATGGAAAGCTCTGAGAAAGCATTATATCACCAGTAAATCTATGGAGTTCAGATTGAGAACAAGGACAACAAAAAATAATTGCGACAAATTTATCAGTGCTATTATTACCAGTCAAAATAGCTTCTTTTACATATCCTGAAAATCAGACAATAAAATTTAACTTAACAGTTCAGAAATGCATAGTTACTGACTTGGTAACTTAGTATGTAATATCGTTTCTGATAACTTAAATATTTCATGTTGGTTCCACATATAGGTTAACATTTCTTATTGTAAAGCCTTTATTTTGGTTATACTTTCTACCTACTCAAAAATTCTCCAAGGAAGCATATTAATTTGACACTAAATACATCTTTTTTAGAGTAGTAAATTCTTTTAAATAATATTGGTTTAGGGGGAAACATAACCTATATGTGAGTCAACTTCACCAATGTTATTTATAAGGTTTCCTAAAGATAAGTTCTTACATTCAAATGTGTAATTAAAAAAATACATTTATTTATTTATTTATTTATTCATCCATTCATTTATTTTGAGCAGTTGAGTTTACAAAACAATCATGAATACTATACAGGATTCCTATACATTAATCCACCACCAATATCTTACATTATTGTGGCACATTTGTTACAATGAAAGAAAGAACACTATTATAATATTACTGCTGTCTATAGTCCATATTTTATATTTGGTGTATTTGTCCCACAAACCATTCTATTATTAATACCATGTATTAGTATTGTATGTTTGTTATAGTTCTTGAGAGAAAGTTATTATTTTTCTATAGTTAACTACAACCCATCAGGATTTTCTAGATATAGAACATATCAGAGAATAGTACAAGTTTTACTTCCTCCTTTCCTATTTGGGTGTCTGTTATTTCTTTTTCTTGCCTAATTGCTCTATCTAGAACTTCTAGCACAATATTGAATAATAGTGATGACAGTGGGTATTCTTGTCTTGTTCCCAATCTCTGTGGGAAAGCTTCCAGTTTTTCACTGTTGAGTACAATGCTAGTTGTGGGTTTTTCATAGCTGCACTTTAACATGTTGAAGAAGTTTCCTTCTATTCCTATCTTTTGGAGTATTTTTTATCAGAAAAGGATACTGTATTTTGTCAAATGCCTTTTCTGCATCAATCAAAATGATCATATGGTTTTTCTTTTTCAATTTATTAATTTTTTAATTATACTAATCGATTTTCTTGTGTTGAACCACCCTTGCATACCTGGGATAAAACTCACTTGATCATGATGTATAATTCCTTCAAAGTGTTTTTGGGTTAGTTTCCAAATATTTTGTTGAAGACTTTTGCATCTAAATTCATTAGAGAAATTAGTACGTAATATTCTTTTTTCATAGTATTTTTATCTGGCTTTGGTATCACGGTGATTTTGGCATCATAGAATGAGTTTGGTAGCATACCTTCTTATTCAATTTTTTGGAAGCAAGATTGGTATTAAATCATCTGTAAATGATTGGTAGAATTCACCTCTGAGGCCATCTTGTTCTTTTTATTCTTGGGAGGTTTTTGATGACTTATTCAAACTCTTTATTTTGATTGGTTTGTTGAGGTCTTCTATTTCTTCTATGGTGAGTGTATATTGTTCATGTGTTCCTAGGAATCTATTTCATCCATGTTTTGAGTTTGTTGGCATGTAGTTGTTCGCAGTATCATCTTATAATCTCTTTTATTCCTGCAGAGTCCGTGGTGATGTCCTTCTTATTTCTGATTTTATTTATTTGCTTAGTGTCTCTCTCTCTCTCTTTTTTTGTCAGTTTAACTGTGGTTTTGTCGCTTTTGTTGAACTTCTCAAAGAAACTAATTTTGGATTTGTTGATTCTTTCTATTGTTTTTTGTTCTCAATTTCATTTATTTCTGCACTGACTTTTGTTATTTCATTCTTTCAGCTTGGTTTGGGATTAGTTTGTTGTTCTTTTTCTAGCTCCTCAAGGGGTGAAGTTCTATCTTCAATTTTGGCTCTTTCCTCTTTTTTAATGTAAGCAGTGAGACCTATGAATTTCCCTCTCAGTATTGCCTTTGCTGTATTCCAGGGGTTCTGATATGTTGTGTTCTAGTTTTCATTCACCTCAAGATATTTCTTGATTTCTCTTGCAATTTCTTCTTTGATCTACTGATAATTTAAGAGTTTGCTGTTTAATCTATATGTATTTGTGAATTTTCCCTTTTTCCATCTGTTATTGATCTCCAGGCTCATTTCATTATGTGAAGAAAGTGCTTTCTATAATTTTAATCCTTTTAAATTATTTGAGGCCTGTCTTGTGACCCAACATATGTTGTATCCTGGAGAAAGAACTTTAAGCACTTGAATAGAATGTATATCCTGACATTTTGGGGAATAATGCTCTATATATGTCTGTTAGGTTTAGCTCATTTATCATATTATTCAGGCTCTCTGTTTCCTTATTTATCTTCAATCCAGATATTATATCCAGGGCTGAGAGTGATCTGTTTAAGTCTCCAACTATTATTGTAGAGACTTCTATGTCTCCCTTCAGTTTTGCTAGTGTGTTCCTCATGTATCCTGGGGCACCCTGGCTAGGTGCATAAATATTTAAAATAATTAATCATTCTTGGTGAATTGTTCTTTTTATTAATATATAGTGACCTTCTTCAACTCTTATAACAGTTTAGCATTTAAAATCCATTTTGTCCAAAATTAAAATTGCTACTCCAGGTCTGTTTTGGTTACTATTTATGTGAAATATTTTTTTCCAACCTTTCATTTTCAACTTGATTGTGTCCTTATGTCTCAGGTGAGTCTCTTATAAATAGCATATAAATGGCTTATATTTTTATCCATTCTCTCAGTCAATGTCTTTTGACAGGGGAGTTCAATCCAGTAACTTTTAATGTTTTTACTGCAAAGGCATTAGTTGTATCATCCATTTATTCCTTTGGCTTTCCACGATATATTTTACTATTATCTGTCTTTTTACCCTTAAGTTACCCTAACTAATAATCTCTATTTCTCTACTCTTCTCCAAGTCTCTTACCATTGTCTTTTCCTTTGAGGTTTTCCTTTAGTATCTCTTATAAATCTGGTCTTCTGTTAACATACTCACTCAGTTTTTGTTTGTGAAGACTTTAAACTCACACTCATTTTTGAAGGACAGTTTTTACAGATAAACAATTCTTGGTTGTCAGTTTTTCCCTTTTCAGTACCTTAAATATATCATACCACTGCCATCTCACCTCCATGATTTCTGATGAGAGGCTGGCACTTAGTCTTATTGAGCTTTCCTTGTATATCTTTCACTCCTTCTCTCTTGCTACTTTCAGATCCTCTCTTTATCACTGGTATTTGTCATTCTGAATAGTAGCTATCTTTGAGTAGGTCTATTTAGATTTATCCTGTTTGGGGTATGTTGTCCTTCTTAGATACTGATATTTATTCTTCATAAGTGTTGGGAAATTTTGGTCATTATTTCCTCAAATATTCTTTTTGCCACCTTTCCATTATCTTCCCCTTTTGGACACCAACTATATTTGTGCATTTCATGTTGTCATTCAATTCCCTGAAACACTATTTAATTTTTCCATTCATTTTTCTGTCTGTTCTCTTGTCCTTTCAGGTTCAGATGTTCTGTTCTCAATTTCACTTATTCATTCTTCTGCTATTTCAAATCTGATGTTCTATGTGTCTAATGTAGTTTTAATCTTATCCATTGTGTCTTTCATTCCCATAAGCTCTGTTACTTTTCTTTGCAGGCTTCCGTATTGTTCTTTATGCTCACCCAGTGTCTTCTTAATATTCTTTATCTCTTTTTTCATATAACTTCAACTCCCTGAATTTAGGATGTATGTGATTATCATTGTTTAGTTGTTTTAAATATTGTTTCTTGTCAGGATTTGTGGTTTGTACCTTTGGCTGAGCCACCTTTTCCTGATTCTCAGTATTGCTTGTAATTTTTTGCTCATGCCTAGGCATCTGATTATGTTGGTGAATTTAATCTGTCATTTTCTCTCTCTTGCCTATGGCTTTGTTTCATTGCTCTTCTTTGATTTTTGGTTCAACGTATTCTAAGTCTTTAAAATGCCCAGTTTAAATTTTCAAAATTGGGCCAGTGATTCACAAATGGGTCACAGATCAGTTGCAAGTGGTCTGGGACTCAAGATACTCCAAGAAGTGTTTTTTCTTAATGTAAGTTCCTGACCTGTCAGCAGATAGTACTCTTTGGTGAATCTTTCTGTGGAGGTGTTTCTTCTAACCTCCATTTCTTTATTATAATACTGAAAGAAGGCTCTGCTGGCCAAACTCACTGAAGAGAAACTACTCTCCATTCTCTGCTGTACCCTCCCTCTTCTCAGAGAGTAAGGTGTCTGTTTCCCTCTCTGTTGGCACAGTAGCCATGGATTTTATCTGGATGTTTGCCTTGGGGGTGGGTGATGGGTGCCATTCCTGGTCATGCGAGTCAGTAACTCACAGTTTTCATTTCAGGTATTTTGTCTCTCTATATATTGCTTTCCTGGACAATGTGCAGAAATTTCCTGGTCTGCAGATCCCCAAAGCAGCTCCCTTGGACAGCTTTTTGCCATTCCTCTATGGTTTTTGTAATAGAATTGAGTCCTGCCTACCTACTCCAGCACCATTTTTCTGGAAGTCCCAATATGAATTTGATTGAAAAGGACTGCCACAATCTTTAATAATTTTATCATACTCTTTGTGGTAGTTTGAGATTATTTTATGAATCCCAAAAAGAGAAATATTATATTTATATTCCTCTGGGTGAGATACCATTTGAATGCATTAGATTCAGGCGAGGTGTCTTTTATTAAATTAACTGTTAAGACTAGGGTTTAAAAAAATCATTTTAGAAGGTTTATTGTAGCATTGCTTTTGAATGGCAAAGATTAAATAATATGAAATACCATAATTGGGAAAATGGTTCAACAAGTATTGGTATGACCCTACTCTGGAATATACAATAATCATTAAAAAGACTAAGTTAAATTATCATCCACTGACCTAAAGGTAAATCCAAAATGTACAGTTTGTACAGTTGAACACAAAATTACAAATTACCCATAAACTTAAAAAGTATGATCCATTTTTTGTAAGAATATTAGAAAATAAATCACTTATTTGTGTTTTAATATTTAAGCATGAAGAAATATATGGGGATATACAAAAAGAATAAAATGAATAAAATGTACAGAGGGAGAAGGAGTGAGGGATGGAAGAGACAGAGATGATTACCTTTTTCATTTTATTTAATGGTATTGTTTCACTGGTTTGGGGGAAATGGGCTACCTTGTAATTTTAGAAAAAGAATTTGATAAAAGACAAATGCACCAAAGAAAATAAAATATTATTTGGCACTTCTCATTATCATTGTAATGCAAAACTTCAGAACAAAATAGACTAATAATTTCCCATTTACAGATATTTTTTTCACTTTACTTTCCTCGAGGTGATTATGAAATATTTTATTTCTTTCTGTCGGAAAAAAATAAAGTAACTCCACATTAAAAGAAATATTCAAATGAGATCTAAGGAAAAAGGGTGTGGGGCATGGAAGGAAAGACCTGTGATAACTAAATATATGCATTATTCCTCCACATAATGCTAAGGGCTTCTATGATTCAACCTCTTTGGTAAGGCGTGACTCAGGTAGAATCCCCACCCACTTGGTGGGTCTGATATAAGCAGACATTCACATGGACAAACAGACACAAGAAAACACACGGGAAGAGAGAGCTCTGTCATTATTTGATCCTGCTATGTGTCAGAAAGGAGAAAGCTCAAACAGCTAAAGCTCCAGGTATAGATGAGCCATTCCCCTGATAGTGTGCATCTACCTTGGGAAGAAAACAGAAAAGCTAAGACTGATAAAGAAGGCCCACAAAGAAGCGAGCACTTTGCCAGGAGAGAGAGGATGGAAGCCCGGAGGGAAAGGAGAGACCAAGCAGAAATCAGCGACCATCTTGCTTCAACACATGGTAAATGACTTTGTTGTCAAAGCAACATTAAGTTGGATTTTTTAGGGCCTTGAACCTGCAAGTTTTACCCCTAATTAATACCCTTTATAAAAGCTAACAGATTTCTGGCACTCATTTGGTGGACTAACATACCCTCCTTCATGTCTGTATATGCGTAACAATAAACATGAAATCTACACACAGCAAAATAATGTATTACCCTTTCCCACCCTTTTCCACATGCCGGTGTCATAGCCTTCTCATTCTTCCTCTCAATCTCCACCATGGGTGCCTGATCAAACCCTCACTTTCATTAGGGAGTCATACATTCCAGTTTCCTTTTCTGTGCTTCTGCTGTACCCATTAGGAAACAAGCAAATGATTCAAATAATAACAGAGTAATAAGCTTTACTTTCCTTCAGTAGAGAATTATAATCTAAGGAGAAATGCTTGCCATTTGCAACATTTCATACGTCCCTCTAATTTACTTGATGTTGACATTGTTCCTGTATAATATTCAAACTGTTATAATTTATATAATTTATTAATATCTAACACTTCAATACAAATAACTCACATAACTTACTTCCAAATAGCAGAAGCCTCAATAAGCAAATGGCTACTTTTAATGATATAAAGATGAATCTGACTTTGGCAATCATTAAGATCCTTTCATATAATGGAAATAAATACCAATATATTTATGCACATAAAATGCTTACTTTTTGAAATATATGAAGGGGAATGGACTGCTATATGCTTGAATTTTCTATAATAATTTCTGAAGCAAATATGCTCATTGTAATAATCATACAGATTAGACTTTATGGATTTGCTATAGCAGTATTAGTGCGGAAAGAATAAAATAGGCACTAATGAAAATATTTTATTGTTCATTACATAAAGTTCATATTTCTTTGAGCATGAAGGATATTTTTTATATCAGCATTTATTTTTATGGTTTGATGGGAGATGATGTTTCTATTAGGCTCCCTAAGGCATTGTAACAGACATAGTATTTCTGTGACTTTCATATTTGTAGAATCCCCAAAAGAATCAAAGCTCATCATTTTAAACTGCATTATATGAAAACTGAAAATGTTTTGTTTTAGATACAGTACTAATGAAATGAATAATTTACTTGCATAAAACTGTTGTAGGGGAAGCAGATTTGGCCCAATGGATAGGGTGTCCGCCTACCACATGGGAAGTCCAGGGTTCAAACCCAGTGCCTCCTGACCCGTGTGATGAGCTGGCCCACATGCAGTGCTGATATGCACAAGGAGTGTCGTGCCATGTGGGGGAGTCCCCCATGTAGGGGAGCCCCACGTGCAAGGAGTGCGCCCCATAAGGAGAACTACCCAGCATGAAAACAGTGCAGCCTGCCCAGGAATGGTGCTGCATACATGGAGAAATGACTCAGCAAGATTATGCAACAAAACAAGACACAGATTCTGGGTGCCACTGGCAAGAATACAAGTGGACAGAACACACAGCGAATAGACACAGAGAGCAGACAACTGGGGGGGGAGGGAGAAGGGGAGAGAAATAAATAAAAAATAAATCTTTAAAAAAAAACAACACTATTGTAGGATAATGATATATCTGAGAATTCCATATTGTGAAAGAGTTCAATTAAATTTTACAATATTAAATATAGTAGCATTTTGGCATAGATGTCACCATCTAAAATCAAAGGGTTCTGGAACAGCACAAACATAGACATGTTTCCATTTAAATTGTTGTGTTGGAAGCTAATGAAGAACATAGGATAAGGAAATGAGTATGTCATAAATTTAAATGTGAAGAAAATACTTCCATTTGTTCTTCTAATCAGTGATAGGAATAGAATAGATGTCCACTGTGTAATAATTGACTCAAAGTTTTACTAATTAATTCCTTTTTCCCCAGTCTACTGTTCTAGTCATTAAAATCTTTGTGTAACAGTTTTTGAAGGAATATAAGAAAATTCTGTAAGTCTATATTTAACAAGGATTTACTTTGTTTGTCCATTCCCTTTAATTTGGGAACTAAGCAAAGATATCTTGTTTGAGTTTACATTTTTTTCCAGCATTAAAAGGACATGTTAAATCACAAGGCCCTTGAAAGCTGTCTCCCTCTATAATCCAATCAATCAATTATGATAATGAGTGGTTTCTTATCTGCCCATTATCATTGTTTTATTACTTCTATCAGCTGTCTGTGAAGTCAAGAGAGAGTATGAATAGTGGAGGGTACTCAACATACCAGAGATGGATGTTCAAGGGTCAAGAGTACCTGCTGGTGGTGGTGAGAACAAAGCTAAATGGCCATCAGGAAGCCTAGAGTGACATATAAACAAAATGTTGGTAGAAGGAATTTGATAGACTGAAATAAAGGGAAGGGTCTAGAAATCATTAACTTATTGAAAAGCTTCGAAAGAATGGATAAAACAGGAAATGTAGAAAAATGTTTACTAAAATGTTTGGGGGCCTTTGAGATCTTTGAGGTAGAACAGTTTCAAGGTAGAGAAGAGACCTAGATTGTCGCAGGGCTGGGAGATAATAGAGAGGAGTGCTCAACATGGGAGATGAAGAGGAGGCATCTTGAAACTGGGATGTTTGGAGTATTCCTAAAGCAGCTGTTTGATAAGTTAAGTTCCTTTTAAAATTTATACAAAACAGTGGCTTCTTTGCATGATTTGAACATTAACAGATAAAAGACAGACTTCCCATCATTCTGTGAGCATCTGGCCATTTCTTACAGTCTGATGAGTTCTTCCTTTTCTTGTTTTGATGATCTGACAGGATACACATTAGGCCAAAGTACAAATAAAGTCATTATCAATCTGTATGTGTTCTGGTAGATGTTTGTATTCATCGCTATTTCAGCAGTTCTGAATGACAATCAAACATACATTTTTCAAAACAACTTCTGTACCCACAGTGACAGTGTAAAATTTCAATCTCAAAAAAGTAACAGGGTTTTCTAATGAGATACATGGATCTGCAAATGAAATCATCTACCACATCCTGTTACTCTCATCAGAAGGAAAAAAGTAGATGAGATTTCCTAGATGAAACCCACCATCCCAGTTAATTAGGAATGACATTAAATGAATCCTTGAAATTTATCCAAAGAGGTTACATTAATAATGTACATTTTTTTGAAAGAAGAGGCAATGTTTAAGAAAATCAACTTGAGAGAGATACTGTAGTAAACATTAACATGGAAATAATTTACCCATCAAATACTAAAATAAAAATTTATATATATATTTGAGAAAATATATACTGAGAAAGTGATGTGGGCTATGGGTGGAGGGCTCTTTGTCTCTTCAGAGATAACTAAGTTGTTTGACTTGTGGGTGTGGAACGGTGGGGGGCTGCAGTCCTGCCCTTGGGGACTGGCCATGGCTCCAGTCCCAGGAAATGTTTAACAATGCGGGGGCTATAAACTTTGGGTATTTAGGGGAAATGCAAAAACCAAATGTGCTAAAGGCTTATCTAGAATGTCTGGAGTCCATGCTAAAAGCTTACCTAAGATGTGGAAGATATATGCTAATTGAAGCCTATTGAGAACTGAAACAAAGGGACCATTTGGCCTTTCCTCTCTGTATAAAAGACGTTTGAAAATCTTGTTCGGGGCTCGGGATTCAAACTGAAAGCTCCCGAGTCCGGCCGGCCGTCAATAAACCATTTTTCCTTCTCAAAATCATTGCTCAGTCCTGGCCTCTCTATACTCAAATAATTGAACTTCTCTTAAATTCCACAACAAAAGTATCAAGTTTATTTTGCTAGAATATATCAGTTATACTTGCCATGAAGGAAACATACATTCTGGGATTAAGTTTTAAAGGGAAATAATATGCCCCACACTGGGACTATATTCAGTATAATAATTTACTTTTATATTGATCATATTTCTTAAGTTGTTTAATATAAATTAAGTCTACCCATTGCTATATTTTCATTATTTATAAAAAAAGTATAACATAACCCAAAAAATCCAAACCACTAAATTAGTAATAAACTGAAACAAATAAAAAACACATTTGTGTGTGGGTATGTACTTGAACAAGACTAGTTTAAGGGGTAGTTAACCACTGTTTTACTCCTAAATTCATTTTTCTTATGGTTGTGAGTTCTGATGGCTTTACCTGCTCCTTCCATTATTATATGCCCATTCGGCCTCTTTCATGTCAAGATCTATACAAAAACAGGATCTCTGATTGCTTAATGCCAATGTGAAAAACTTCCCAGCATATTCCAACCTTGCTACTTCCCACAGACTGGACAGTAATAACACTCAGTCTACATTTTCTAAAAGCAGAAAAAAGTTATGAATATGTAGGCCGATGCAAATTAAAATGATAATGATTAATTCCTCATCTCACAAACAACATATCCTTCACGTATTTCATATTTTGATTCCAGGTTGTCTAGGCTTTAGAAGTAGTTCTAAAAATACATGGAAGCTACTAATAGGAATATTTTGTAAACTCTAAGATTATAGAACACATTTTCAGACTGCTCCAACATTGAATGTTTCCCATATGTATTTGTCTGTCCTACATTTTCCTAATATTTTTAAAGTGCTTAAAACAGTACCTGGCATAGCTGTCTAATATAAAAGTGTTTGTTAAACAAAATATAAAAACGATTTGTCATCCAAATTATCTTTTAAATCAAGGATATTATCAGGTCCAAGACATTAAAATATGGATATAGATAGGTCTCCTCTTGATCTAACTTACAGGAAGCGAAGTTTTGAGCAATTTATTGACTTCTTATCAAGCAAAACTACAACTACCTGGAGCTGAAATTTCCCAAATATAAAAGAAAAGTAAATATTATTTCATATAATTCACTAGTATAATAATAGTAAAAAAAAATCAATTCAGTAAATATTTATTGAGGACCTGCTATATTTTAAATATTCCTGATAACTTCAAAGAATGTAAAGTTGAATAAGATGATGACTTTGTCTACAATATAATAAATTTATGTATTCATACTAATTCATAATGAATAGTGATTATTTTATATTTGAAATTATAAAGTGATTTGGTATTATATTGCTTAATTCTACAGTTATGATGGTATAATATGCCACCTAGTACAGTAACCCAACCAACTGTAGATATCTTTTACTATCTACTTATCATAGTTTTATTTAAGAAAGGAGAAAATCTCCCTAAAATATACAAACTACTGGGAAAGAAAATTCATTCAGAATTTGTATCTCTCAGCACTGTGCAACATTTAAATCTCTTGCTCTTGTAAATCAAGTAGTATGCCAAGCTCTCACAGAAAATAAAAATTCAGTTCCTACCTAAAATTAGACATAACTAATTATTAAAAATGACAAAAAAAATCTCAAGTGCTATCCATTATTTAAGAAGGTTTCCAATTGAGGAGCACTTTGATTTGTACAGAAAACTTCTTTGATGTTTGCACATCGCTTCACAGGAAAAAAAAAAACAGTATTATAGACACAGTAAAAATTCCCCTCAGAAACTGATACTGTAGTGATTAAAGACCCCATATCCAAGATCTACACTTGGATAATCAGTGTAATGGGAAAAACATGCCTAGAATACTATCCTGGTCTCCCTGTGGCCCATCTGTTGCCTACTCATTTCCTTTCTACTTCCTTGTCCCCTTCCCTTTCTTCTCAATAGTACTCTTACAACTTGTCTTCTTGCTTTGAAACTTTAGTTACAAAATAATTAGCATTGCATGGGGCTTTACATTTTTGTCCATTGTTTTTGCATGACTTTATGTTATTTGAGCTTTCCACAAGAGAAAACAGGTGTTATAACACTTTAAAACATCAACTGACTTGTTTAAAGTAATTGTATTTGAGCTTATCCCTTTGATTCTAAATCTCTTACTGCTTACACATGGAATAAATGGACATACTGTTCAATTGCAAATGCGAAAGCCAAGGTCTGCCTAGCCTATGCTGTGGAACTTTTTCCCAAATAACTTCTTATACATGTAGGGTTATGTTCCATTGTTACTTCCTGAATTGTGTTTAGATCTATCATAATTTGATACTAATTTTACAAATGGCCGGACAGTTTTGTACCTTAATTCCTTATCTTGGTTTTGAATTCTTAGATAACCCTCATATTTGCAAGTCATGCTATTATTGTCTGTGCTAATATTAATCGTTTTGTGGTACCAATACTGTGTTCCAACTGCCTTGGGTCAATGATTTCCAAATTCACTGTGTTTCATGGCCAATATCTGAAGCAACTGCAGCCGGTTACTGAGGATGGCACCTCGCCTGTTACAGGGTATTAAGAGGTTCTGCTTTGGTAAATATTTGAAAATCTAAATAAACCCTTTCTATTCTAGTAAGAAGTAGAAGTCTTTTTTAGCACATTGTGCTAAAAAATATTTCCTGATTTCCTCTTACAACCAAAACAGCCCAATTATATGGGAAACAGAGTCTAGAGTCAAACTGCTCAGGTACAAATGCTGCTCTGAATGGACTAATTCTGTGATCTTAGGCAAGTTACCAAAACCTCACTATGCTTCAGTTTTCCATCTATTACATGGAGCAGTTTAACAGTATCTGTTTCATAAGGATGATGTGAGGATTCAACAGTTAGCATATGTAAAACACTTAAAATCATGTCTTTTATGAAATGTTAGCTTTGACTATATTTACCATTTTTTTCCATGATAATTATAATAACATCTGTTACATGGTTGACATAGGAATGATAATATGCTGAGGTTATACCTCTTTATTTTAAAGGTGGGTTCTAAAAGTCAATATATGAGTCACAAAGAAATGCCAATAATAGTAATTTCCAGAACTGTGGTAGGATTATAGCAGAAATGTCAGTCTTAAGAAATCACAATGGGTCAGCAGATGCCATACTCTAAACTCCAAATGATATTTTTACAAAACTATGAACAAAGAAATACTATATTCTATAGCTAAACATGCAGATGTAATAAAATAAAGAAAATCAAAGGAATGACAAAAATATCAGTGTGTCAGTGACCTCTACTGAAGACGCCTAGGGAACAATGGCACAGGGAACTTCAACATTCACAGCAACAATCTATTCCTTAAATTTGGTAGTTGGTGCGTAAGTGTTCATTTATTTACTTTTTATGCATCAGCTCTTAATATGACAGTAAATGGGTTCCCAAATATTAGCTTGTTTACAGATGGGGCTACATTATGAAATTTTCCAACAATGCTTAGTAAAATGAGAAAACTATAGGCAATATGTTGAGTCTTCCGTTCAGCGTAATGCAATCAATGTAAAAAACTATTCTAAAATTCATTGCCTAATATATTTTTGGTATTATTTTCCAAGGATATTAACAGCAATTGCTTTTTATTTTTCAGTTTTCTATTTGGTTGCTTGCATTTTAGCGCTGTTTAATTAAAGAAGGTTTCTGAAAGGAATTTTAAATGGGTTTATCATCCTCTGCCTTCTGGTTAGTGAACTTTGAAAGAGATTCTGGAGGGAAGGGAAAGATCAAGATGTGGCTGGAGGCAAGGACTAATTTTTTTTTTTTCCTTCTGGCTTATTTTTTATCTTCTTTTGTTCTGTTTGATTTTGCTTTGCTGTAGTTTGTTTGTTTCATTGCTTTTCAAAACCAGCTAGCATGTACTACTAGGGAGGAAAAAGGAAGGTTAAAAAATGCTTGTGTCTTTTTAGAGTTTTCCTCATGATATTATAGAGTTTACTTAGACATGCCTCTTGGTTTCAATGAGCTGTGTTCTTTTTACCATGGTGTTTCATATCCTCAAAAAATGGGGAAACTTACTGTTTTCACCCTTTATTATAGAAATACTTATAATTCCATGAAAAGAGATTTGTATCACTATTTTATAATATTGTATAGTATCAGATTGTATAGTATCACATTATGTGTATATATTTAAACAAAAATCTATTGATGGGCATTGACTTTGCTATCAGTGTTTTTGATATTATAAATAACAATGTGATGAACATTGTTAAATCTCCATTATTAAACACTCACCCAACTATTCCTTTATGATTGTTTTCTGCGGGCAAATGGTAAAGAATTTCTATTTTTTAAACTCATTTTAAAAACTGGCTTTCAGAGAAGTGTTACAAATATTTTTCTTCCCAATTAATGTATAAGGATTTCTTCAATTATTTTATTACTGTTCAAATAACAGAGGAATAATTGATATTGCATTATTAATTTACCTGTAATTTACTTGATTATGTGAGGTTGAATATCTTTCATTATGTTTCTTGGACATTTGTATTCCTTAATTTACTTGTCATTCTATTTTAGGTTTTTAACAAACTTTTTCATATAATTTTAAAACTGTGACATAATATTTAGTCATCCTTTGTTTTATTGCTTGGGGCTTGGCATCCTCTTCAAAAAGCCTTTCTTAGTAAACTAAAAAGCAAGTAATATTAGATTTATCTCCAAATTATTTCTGAAACTTTTATGAACCTTTAAATCCAAGTACACATGATTCACAATTTTAGACCAATTACAAGTCATACATTTGGGATAAACAAAATCAAGATTCTGTGAAATTCCATGAGTTTGGGATTCTAACTACTTCTTTATAATGGAGCTCTTTTATGGAACATTTCCTAAGTATACTTTATGTTTTTAGCATCCTGAACATATCAAATATTGTTTACATTCTATAAACACACATGATAAATTCCCCTCTCTTTAATACAAAAGATTGACTGCAATGATATTAGAATGGAGTAATAAAAAATAAATACTTCAACATAATATCCCTTCTTGTCTTAAAAGGCCATATAAACCAAAGCTCTATTGTATGCTAGACATAAATAATAAACAGAATCAAATCCTTCAACATGAAAGTCTCAATCCTTTATTTTGAAAATGAAAATGAAATGAAACAAATAATCAATTATCAAGATATTTCTCTCATTTCTGAATCTTAAAACGTGAGGAACAGGAGCCATCAATCAAGTATGATACTAATATAGCTTGCTCTATTACGGTAAACATGAAAAACTAAATAATAATTATTATTAGAAGGAAAGGAAGCATTCAAATTATTTCACCTTTCCCTTACTTTCTGAGAAAACGAGATAAAATTATACTTATTATGATTTTCAAAAAGTCAGTATCAACATAAAAAATTTTAAGAACAATTTAGAAGGAACTGGGTGTATAGCCATGTTAATAAGACATATCCCTATTTTTTTGCTCCTTTGCAGCTTTCCATTTGAAACTTCTATAAAAGGCCTACAAATATTTTGCTAAGATTCATCTTGGCATTTTTTACAATCAACACTTTTTTGCTGCTTCTTTAGAGTCTAAGTCTGATGAAATTTAGAGTCCCTGGAAATAGGAATAGGTTGTGTCACTTTATTACCACAATTTGCTTTGGCTTATGATAAGCATATGAAGAGCTTATAAATTAATTTGATATGACTGATTTTATCAGCAAGTGATTGGCTTAATGAAAAACACAAAATATGTGACTGGATAATCTAGTCAATTTAGCTTGAGACTCTAAATTGCCATCAAATCCTAAAACAGATCTAATCCGTGGATCTAAAATACATATAGTTCTTTGCAATTGTGCTTTTGTAGTCTAAGAAAGAAAAGAAACCCATGCTCCTTTAAAGTCAAATTCACTGTATTTACAGAAAATATCAAAGGACTTTATAGAATCCAAAAGGCTACAGAGTCCCTAACTGAAGACAAAAAGCAGCTCACTAAGTGACTAAGATTAGGGTACGTGATAAAGAGAAATGTGTTATAATGAATTACTACATACATTCACTGCCTAACTCCAGCTATTAAATTTAATGATGTTCCTTGATCACCACTGCTGCACAATAGCGTTCTTTCTCCTTCTTTGTACTGTCTATTTAGTGGAGATATATCCAGGTTGGGCTAAATTGAGAGGTCTCTAGTTGGAAATAACATAGCATCCCTTTCGTTTTCTAATTCAGTAAATGCTTATGGAATACCTATCGTATACCAGGATAGTATCCAGATTTACTAAACAAGACAAACTTGCTCTGCTAGTGAAGATTAGGAAGAGCTGGGCAACAGAGAAATAAGCAACGAAGCATTTACATAATGCCAGGCAGTGCTGAAGGAACATTAAAATGGAGTAATCAGATGGAGCCTTAAGAGGTAAAGAGCAGAGTGGAAATAATTAGATGGTAAGGGAGGGGAAGGTGTTATTTGAGCTGAGGTTTGAAAAAAATAAGGAAGCAAATCACAGGAAGATCTGGATGAAGAAAGAGAAAGCAAGAAGCCTGATTTTAAAAAACTCACTTGGTTGTCTGAGTTCCTATTCTCCTTGGAAATACTTCTACTCTTCATCCCCTCAACAATGTATCTACATACTTTCACTGTGTAACTCCAGGGTACACCCCACAAAACCCAAGTTCCTGAACTAAATCGATCTAATTAAGGTGCCGACCTCCCCAGACAAACCTAATATCTTTAGGCCTGAGAGTTTTACCCTAGATGGCCCAATGAAGGTCCCTCCTGTGGGACATTTGAACATGGGACTTTGCAGTCAAACTCTGCTCTTCTCCAGTGGGTGAGGATATAGAATGTGAAACTCATGAGCAAACAGAGAGAGTATTTTCCACCTTGTGGAAAAAGCCACATACAGTTTGAAAGAATAAGCCTGGTCCAGAAAGAAGAGAAACAAGAAAACACAGTAGAATTCATCAAGTTGTTAAGTTCCAGGTTAAATCTTTTCTTGAAGTTCATTTCTGTAATTCAATGAATTTACCTTTTTGACAAAGTCTGGTCATTTCAACTATCTGTATAAAAATCAAGAAATATGGATACATGTACCGTGGATTGGAAAATGTGGCAGTTCTCAGTCAACTGCCAAGGTGGGATTTTAGCAAACAGAACGCCATTTCACAATTTAATGGGCAATAACCTTCATCCGTTTTAATGACAAAAAGGAAAATGTGAGGAAAGAATAGGATTAGCCTATTGTAATATCCAGCTTTTCTCAGATGCAAATTTCCTTGGATTTTTAAAGAAAAATGTTGATTTTTAAGGGAAAACATTTTTTGACAATGTTATTATTTTAGAAATTGTCATCAAGATAATACTAGAAAAAGTACATGTAAATTTATTAATAATGTTCACTCTCACCCTTGGTGCACAACACTGGGAAACGGACTTGGCCCAGTGGTTAGGGTGTCCGTCTACCACATGGGAGGTCTGCGGTTCAAACCCCAGGCCTCCTTGACCCGTGTGCAGCTGGCCCATGCGCAGTGCTGATGCGCACAAGGAGTGTCGTGCCACGCAGGGGTGTCCCCCGCATAGGGGAGCCCCACGCGAAAGGAGTGCGCCCTGTAAGGAGAGCCGCCCAGCGCGAAAGAAAGTGCAGTCTGCCCAGAAATTGCGCCGCCCACACTTTCCATGCCGCTGAGGACAACAGAAGCGGACAAAGAAACAAGACGCAGCAAATAGACACAGAAAACAGACAACCGGAGGAAGGGGGGGAATTAAAATAAATAAATAAATCTTAAAAAAAAAAAAGTGTGTATGTGTATCTATATAGTATGTGTTTGTATACATACATCAAAGTCTAAACCTCCAGGGTCCAAGCAACAATTGCCCATGAGAACAATAGCTGTGAGAAGTTCAGAGGAAGAGGATTTTTAATAATATTGTGAATTTTATAAAGTAGCTTTATTGAAGTATACTCAAAGACTTGAGAAAAGACTCTTAAGTCTCCAAATATTTTTGTTTAAGCAGAAATATACCTGTAATATGAACTATGAACTTGAAAATAGTAAAAAAAAATAGTGCTCTGGAATATTTTCCACCTTATGTCATTTTATAAGCTAATCATTGCCTCAGCTAAGAAATTGTTTTTAATACTCTTGATAATATTTACAAGACAAAGTTATAGCCCAATATAATTATTGTGCTTTATTTTCTTTTCAAAATAAGTGTTTTTTTTTAAAGTAGGGCTAATTTTATAAGACCTACATACCAATAAATTTAATTGATCAATACACAGTCAATATCTATGACATTGATATTCTTCAAATGATAAATAATTCTCCATGTGCAAATACCAAATAAAAAACCCCACAACAATAGACTTTAACACAAATTATAAAATTTATTATCTTTCACAAAAAGGGAAATTGTCTGTAACCCATACTTAATCTTGATTTTTAACTTTTTTTTTTTTTTTTTTTTTTTTGAGGTACTGGAGCCAGGGATTGAACCTGGGAGCCTCCTGTGAGAAACTAGCACTCAACCACAGAGTTATTTTTTTCACTTGTTTGCCTGTTGTTTGTTTTTGTTTTTGGAAGGCACTGGGGACCAAACCTGGGACCTACCATGTGGGAAGCAGAAGCTCAAAAGCTTGAGCCACACCCTCTCTCTTAACTGGTTTTAATGTTATATGAATAGCCAAAAAAGTTCTTTTTAAACTTTAGTATACATACAATAGTATTCCTTTTACATTGTAATATAATTCTTGGCCATGATTAAGCTATGACAAATGAGAGTTAAAATAATTCTATTGCATTCCCAACACCCAGAAATGCCAAACACTTCTAGAAATTTAATATATGATCACTCTGACAGCATCTTTACTGACCAACTGCATGTGGCCTATTTCAGGTAATTAGTCCCCCAGTCACCCTATCAGATTTTACAGAGTCATGGCCAGTTTGTATGGAAATAATAACTCAAACTGACAAAGATATAATGTATTACAAATTATTATGAAAAAATTTAAATGTTCAATTTGCAAAAAGTCAACAAGCCAGTATAAATACTAATTAGATTTTGCTTAAAAATTTTTCCCTTTCATTCAAAGTTAATGACAAGTAGTATGTCATTGAGACAGAATATATGCTTGGTCATTCTGTGAGCACCATATGGGTATGGAATTCTCAAAAGAGAAAGAAATAGTTGGGAGTACATCTGTATGGCCACATATACTTTGATAAACATTTCACAGCATTGTTTCAGGAGCTCAAATTCAAGAGGCCAACTAATTAGACAAAAATAAATGAATTTATAATGCAACCCTGAGGTCAAAAAACATGAAATAACTTTGAGAGTCAGAGGCTACATTTTACTAACACATCATTTTCAAACAGTCCAGCATATTAGGAATATGTTACAGAAGAGGAAATTTAAAATAGGAATTGTGGGAAGAGTGTGGAGTAGGAATCAGTGAAATCAGATGGAGGAATTAGTCCCTCCACCATAACAACCATTATATAGATAGGAACTGTCTGAATCAACTATTTTGAAACCCCCAACATCCAAGTAAAAGCATGAGGAAAAGGCTGGTAAAATACAGTGAATATGAGTAAACTGCTTTTCTGCACAGTGGTTACTGTACCCACCCCCAACTCTTATGGCAGGCAGCAGTGTGGTCTGGGCCCTGGTGTGCTTTCTGGAGTCAGAGGACATAAAAATCAATGTTCCCAAGATCCAGGGGCAGAGCACAGGCCAATAGCTGATCACACCTTTTGATTAGTGATTTCCGACTGCTGAGGGCCTGGTTCTGAGGATGGCTGCGGCCAACTCAAGAAAGCACAGTTTAGGGCAATGATGGAAGATTGTCATGCCCTTCTGGCCCCTCCCTCGTCCTCTCCCCAGGACAATTTGGAGCTGGCTGATGCTCCTTTATGGGGTTCCTCATCTAGTTCTAACTGGGAAAGACTGACTTGGGAAACTCATCTCTGGATGCATCCCCTCCCAGAATATGACCTCCAGAAAAACAGCATCTTGAAAGAATGGAAGCAGTGTAAGTAATAATTGAGGTAGGTGGCTGGGGGAAAAGTGTTGCCTGCTCTAAGTCCTGCAGTGGAATAGTCTCGAGAGGAGAAGGTTCGTTTCTTGGGAAGTAGAGGGGGCATTAAAATTCCTCTAAACAGGAGAACTCTTTATGCCATAGCAAGCATAAGTCCAGGACAAGACAGTGGCCCAGAAAAGACAGTGAGAACCCTGCCCTTTGCACATACCTTGGGCAGATATTCCTGATAAGGGCGCTGAATGCTGACAGAGAACACCAGCCAATGCATTGTGAATTTGCAAACATGGTGATAGGTATTTGTTACTTAGACTTGCTTGGTTTTGTTAGCTCCTGACACTTAAGAAAATCTGTCATATCATCAGATGATTACAAACTCAAGAAACAGACATATTATGGAATATATCCCAGGTTAAACATTTTAAAATATTAAAACGTACAGTGTGCAACAAAAGATTAAAAGACAAAACAAACAAACAAAAACCAGGAAATGATGGCCCATCCAAAGGAAGAGGATAAACATTCAGACAACAGCAATGAGGAAGACCAAGATGTACATACCAATCAAAGACTTTTAGAAGATGATCTTAATGATCTTAAAAACCCTCAAGAAGAAAAAGAAAAATTAGGAGAAAGAACTAAGGGACAATGAGAAAAGAATGAATAAACAATTTGAGAATCTCAGGAAAGAAAGAGAAAATTTTTTAAAGTAACCAAACAGAACTACTGGAGTGAAAAATTCTCAGGAAAGTTTCAACAGTGGATTGGAGCTGGGAGAAGAAAGAATCAGCAAACTCAAAGACAAGACAATTGAATTAAGTTAGGCTGAGGACAGAACGAAAGAAAAAAAATACTATTAAAAAAAACAAAAATAGCCTAAGAGATCTCTGGGACAACATCAAGTGTATCAATATAAGCATTATAGTGGTCTCAGAAGGAGAAGAGAAAAGGGGGTAAAATGAATTGTTCAAAGAAATAATAACCGAAAACTCCCCAAATGTAACAAAATTCATGAATATACAGATCCAAGAAGCCCAAAGAGCATCAAACAGGATAAAGTTGAAGAAAAATATGCCTGTCACATACTGATCAATCTATCAAATGCAAAGGACAAAGAAAGATTTCTGAAAGCTACAAGAGAAAAGCAAAATGTTACATACAAGGCATTCCCAATTAGATTGAGAGCCAGCTTCTCATCAGAAATTAGTGAGGCAAGAAGGCAGTTGTTTGAAATACTTAAAGTGCTGCAAGAAAATATCTGTCAGTCAAGAATTTTATATGTAAAAAGAATTTCTTCCAAAAATGAGGGAGAAAATAAGACATTCCAAGATAAAGAAAAGAGAGGGAGTTCATCACCACAAGATCTGCTCTGCAAACAGTGGTAAAGGGTGTTCTTCAGACTGAAAGGAAAGAGCAATGGACACAGGTTCATAGCAGCATAAAGAAATAAAGATGCCTGGTAAAAGTAACTACTTGGGAAATTATAAATGCTATTACCATCGTATTGTATTATTTGATATGTAACTACACTTCTTACTCTCTACAGGTGCTAAAATGCAAATGCATAAAAATAATTATAAATCTAAGGTTTCAGACCTACAATATAAAAATATATACTACATAACAAGTATGATGAAAAAGGTGGGGGGAGGGAAGGATATAGGAACTGCATATGTGTATGTCATTAAAGTTAAGTTGGTATCAAACCAAATATGATTTTATATATTTAGGTTGTAAAATTTTAATGTCACAGTAGTCACAAGGAAAATATACAAAAATATATACCCAGGCAGAAAAGAGAAGGGACTAAATATGATACAATACAAAAATAAAATATGAAAGTATTTGAATGACAAAAAAGGTGTTAGGCTTACAAAGACTAGAAAATAAAATCGCATAAGAAATCCTACACTATTAGTGTCTTTAAGAGAAAATAGATTAAACTCTTCCTTCAAAATGCAGAGAGTAGCAGAATGGATAAAAAAGTGTGCCCTGACTATATGCTGTTTACAATAGACTTATCTTAATTTCAAAGACAGCAGGTTGAAAGTGAAATGGGGAAAAAACCCCCACAAAACTATACCATGTAAGTAGTAACCAAGAGAAAGCAGGGATACCTATGCTAATATCAGATATAACAGACATTGTCAAAAACTGTTACGAGGGGCAACACTATTCATTATATACTGATAAAGGTGTCAATTCATCAAGAAGATATAACAATTATAAATACTGATATACCTAACAGCAAGTCTCAAAATATATGAAGAAAACATTGACAGATTTGAAGGGAGAGGTAGACGGGTCTATATTGATAGTAGGGGACTTTAATATAGAACATCTTGACAGAAGATCAATAAGGAAATACAAGACTTGACTGATACTCTAATCCAACTAGACCTAACAGATATAGATGGAAAGAACAATTAAACCAATAACAACAGAATACACATTCTTTACAACTGCCCACGTACCATTCTCCAGTATAGACCTTAGGTCATTTCTTAGGTCACAAAACAAGTCTTAATAAATTCATAAATATTGAAATCATACAATGTATCTTCTCTGAGCATAAGAAATGAAGTTAGAAACTAGTAACAGAGGGAGAAAGGGGAATTCACAAATACATGACAAATAAGCAACATATTATTAAACAATCAAAGAGTTTAAAGAGGAAATCATAAGGAGAATTAGGAAATACCTTGATTTGAATGAAAATGAAAATACAATCTAACAAAATTTATGGGCTGCAGCAAACACAGTGCTGAGAAGGAAATTAGTAGCTGTAAATGTTATATTCAAAAAAGAAGAATGATAACAAATCAGAGACCTAACATAAAAACTTGGAGAACTAGGAAAAGAAAAACAAACTAAACCCAAAGCAAGCAGAAGGAAGGAAATAACAAAGGTTAGAGCAGAGATAAATGAAACAGGGAATTTTTAAAAATTAGAGAATAACAAACCAGAAGTTTTTTCTTCAAAAAATATAATAAAATTGGCAAACATTTAGCTAAACTGATGAACAAAGAGAGGACACATAATTAAATAAGAAAAGAGGGACATTACTACTGATTCCACTAAAATAAAAAGGAGTATAAGAGAAAACTATGAACAACTATACACCAACAATGAGATAAACTATATGAAACGGACAAATTCTTAGAAATACACACTACTTCTCCAGTCTGAAGAAGAAATAGAAGATATCAGGAAACCAATAACTAGCAGAGATTTCTTCAGTCATCAAAAATCTCTTGACAAGAGAAAGAAAATCCTAGGACCAGATGATGTCATGGGAATTCTACCAAACTTTCCAAGAGGAATTAACACAAATCCTGCTCAAACTCTTCCAGAAATTTGAAGAGGATGGAACACTCTTTAAATCATTCTACAGAACCAACATCACCATTATATAAAAGTCAGGTAAAGATATTACAAGAAAAGAAAAGTACAGACCAATCTCTCTTCTTTTCTTTCTCTATTTTTTAAAAATATTACAATAAAAAAATATGAGGTCCCCATATACTCCCTACCCCACTCACCCCACTCCTCCCACATCCACAACCTCTTTCATCATCATGGCACATTCACTGCATTTGGCGAATACATTTTGGAGCACTGCTGCACCACATGAATAATGGTTTACATTGTAATTTATACTCTCCTTCAGTCCATCCAGTGGGCCATGGCAGGACATAAAATGTCCAGCATCTGTCCCTGCAGTACCACCCAGGACAACTCCAAGTCCTGAAAATGACCCCACATCATATCTCTTCTTCCCTCTCCCTACCCTCAGCAGCTACCATGGTCACTTTATCCACATCAATACTACAATTTCTTCCATTACTAATTATAATAGTTCCATAGTAGAATATCAATAAATCCACTCTAATCCATACTCTATTCCTCCATCATGTGGACTCTGGGATTATATCCACTCCACCTCTATATCGAGAGGGGGCTTAGATTCCACATGGATAATGGACGCAATTCTCCTTCTTGCAGCTGTAGACACTCTTGGCTTCCTGGTGTGGTGGTTGACCTTCTTCACCTCCCTTTTAGCTGGCTGGGGTAAGTCCAATAAACCAGAGGGTAGGAGTTGCAATTCTGCTGAGGCTCAGGGCCTGGCTGTCATATGGACAGTCCAGAGATTCAAGTCTCCTGAGTATACAAAAACCCCAACCCCTACCACAGGTCTGGTAAAAGTAACATAAGAGGCATGTGTAGAAAGGTCACATCTGATTCGAACTCCATCACACTCAAGAACACAAACTCCAAAGTAGAGCCAACTGACATGGCACTGAACTCCAGAGCCATCTGCCATGACCATAGAACCTGTGGGTCTCTGTAGTCCTCAGGGGAACCATAACTGGGCTTGTATCTACTTTGCCTGTCTCTGAGACCCTGCTGAGGCATCCATAAGCATGACCACTCTAATGACCCCCGACTCTTTTTTGGGGACTCATATCCATATAAACTCATTTGTCTTTGCCATTTCTCCCTTTTATTCAAGGTCAAAAAGCAGTTTTTAACATCTGATATTACATGTAGGCTGATATTCTGCTGGTCTGTGTTGACCCTTTTATTCAAGGTCGTTTTCTAGTTACATCATCAGCTGGTGCTTGGTAGTAATCCCTCAGCTCCAGGGAGGCTTATCCCTGGAAGTCATTTCCCATGCTGGGGGGGAAGGTAATACATTTACATGCTGAGTTTTGCTTAGAGAGTGGCCACATTTGAGCAACATGGAAGCTCTCAGGAGGTAACTCTTAGGCACCCTGCTGCTCTAGTCCTAGTTCATATTTCAGGCACACAGGCTCATAAGCATAGTCATCAGTATCAAGGGCTCATTGTTGGATCATCCTTCTTTATTGGTCTTTTCCATTGCACTTGGGGGATTGTTGCTGTTCCATTGGGGAATGTGATAGAGCTCCCCTGGCTAGGAACTCAGCACTCCCTCAGTTGTCATTTTTTACTGTAACCCACTAAGAAAATATCCAAACATTTTTAATATCTCTTCTGAATATAAATTCAAAATCCTCAACAAAATACTAACAAAACAAATCCAATAGCACATTAAAAGAATTATATACTATGATCAAGTAGGATTTATCTAAGGTATGCAAGGTTGGTTATACATAAGAAAATAGATTAATGTGATATACTACAGTAATATATTGAAGGAGAAAAAAACACAAAATCATCTCAATTGATACAGAAAAAGCATCAATTTGACAAAATCCAGTGCTGCTACTTGATAAAAACACTTAGAAACTTAACATTAGAAGGAATCTTCCTCAAGATGATAAAGGGCATATATGAAAAACCCACAGCTAACATTACACATAGTGGTGAAAGAATGAAAGCTTCCCCTTCAAGATCAGGAACAAGACAATGAGGCCCACTGTCACCACTGTTAAACAACATTTTACTAGAAGTTCTTGCAGAACAGTTATGAAAGAAGAAGTAATACAAGGCTGTCAAATTTGAACAGAAAAAGTAAAGCTTTCCCTATTCACAGATGATATGGTCCTATATATAGAAAATACTGGAAAACTCACAAGAAAGTTCCTAGAACAAATAATTTATACAGCAAAGTCATGGGGTACAAGACCAACACCTAAAAGTCAGTAGTTTTTCTCTTTACTATTAATAAACAGAGGCAGAAATCAAGAAAAATTCATTTACAATAACAAACAAAATAAGAAGGTATAATGAAGTAAATTTACCCAAGGATGTAAAGGACTTGTACACAGAAAATTATAAAACATTGTTAAAGAAATCAAGTAGACCTAAATAAAGGGAAGGACACTCCATGTTCATGGATTGGAAGACGAAATATTGTCAAGATGTCAATTATCTAGAATTACTGAGATAATGGGCAAGACGGCATCTGAGTAAGTACACCATCATCATCTCTCTTACGAAAGACCGGCTGTGTGGTGACAGAGTCCTACCAGAGCAGGCTGTTTCGGGAACCTGCAGGGTGGGAGGTGTCTGGACATCGATCTGGAGAGACTGCAGTAGAATTGGTGTTTGCTCAAGGTAGAACTGTGGGTTTCTAACACTGAACACGGAAGCCGTGGGAAGGTAAATTACTCCCCACCTAGGGCTAAGAGCCGTGGAGTTCACTGAGAACTGCTGGTCATGGGGTGGATTTTCCAAGTTCCGTGTTCCCCAAATGCATGAACCCCAAGCCTGTGTCCCCTGAACCCCCACAGCCCACACTAAATGCCCTGAATAGACATTCTCTCGGGCCTCTGTTTCCCCATCCCAGCACTCCTGGAAATCCGGCATTGCCCTACCCCTCCAAACATGGACTAACTCCAGAAGTGGGAGAGTTTAGGTGGGAGGTGCAGATTCAATTTTCTGGTCCCCTCTTTTTATTGAGTTTGGAGGTGATATTAGCTGACTTGGGGAGAGCCTAGGAATAGAGAAGAGGCAAATCTGGTGAGAGAGCCCAATTTACCTAAATGCCCTGGGATAGGAAACTTGGTCTGGGAGAAGGTGGAGTCAGAAAATTAACCAGCCCCCTTGTAGCACACCTAAGGGAGAGGGACAGTAGGACATGCTTTACAGGCTTCCAATAGCATATTTAGGGTTTCTGGCAAGGGTTGGGTGCTCTCTCAAGAAATTGAGAGTTATTATTTTCTCAGGTGAGTTTGTTCACCAGGGACCCATCTGAATTTCCTACAGGAGCCTCACATAGCCTTCCTGCTACCTTGGGAGAGAAGGAAGTGAAGAAGGGAGAATGAGGGAAGGCCAGACTCCTAAGCAGTTTATTCAATTGCAAAGAGGATTCTTGCCTGAGGCCTTGTTTGGTCTTTTTTGTTGGTTTGTTTTCTTGTTTTTCTTCCTCTTTATGCCCTCTACTGCCATTTTTATTCTCTTTCTTTTTTCTCCCCTCTCTCTGAGTTTTTTCTTCTCTCTTTCTTTTTCCTTCCCCACCCCCCCTTTTCTTTTTTATATTAGTGCTGCAGGCAACATTTCTTATTGCTGTGTTTCTTCACCCTCAATTTTCTCTTTTATGGGTGTACTGATTTTGGCTTCCAACACTATCCCCTTTCCTTTACATCATTCTCTCCTCTATCATTTATTGTTTCTCTTACATTCTACCTCTCTCTTTAGTCGCCAATATTTCTGACTTTTTATCTCTAATACCTCTAATCTGTTTTCTATCATTTATTCACTCTTTATGTTATTGTCCTCTCTTTTCTTTTTCCCTCTTTCCTGATCACACTGACCTTTTAATTCATAGTATATTCCTCCCTATATTTAGTTTAAAATCTCATTATAGGTACTTCACTTTTTTACGGTTATAACTATACATAGCTTCCATGAGTTCTATATCCATTCTCCTAGGTCTCATATGATCCTTCTGCTAGCATTCATTATCAATACTACTATTATATTTTTCTTTTCTTACCCATTTTACTTTCTCTGGAACTAATATATTCCTTCAAGGGAACTTAACCAACAACAAGGAAATAGAATAAGAAGAAAAAAGTGACAAAGAGAAGACTTAACACACACACACAAACAACAACTAATTAAATCCCAAGGCTAGAATAAGAAGATAATCAAAGGAATAAACCCAACAAGATAAAATGATGACCAGACAGCAGCAAAAAACTACAGACCATACCAATAATCAGGAAAACATGGCCCAATAAAATGAACAAATGAAAAACCAGGAAGAGAAGTGGAACACCGAACAAGTAATTAAAGTTCTCAAAACATGTAACATGGACCAATTCAAAGAAGTGAAGGAAGAGATTAAGCATATTAAGAAAACACTTGGAGAGCATACAGAAGAATTTGTGATCATTCACAAAAAGGTCACAGAGATGATGGGAATCAATAGCACAATCCAAGAAATCAAAAATACACTCTCAGAGAATAACAGCAGATTTGAAGAGGCAGAGGAAAGTATTAGTGATGTGGAAGACAGTACATCTGAAATCAAATAGATAGAATTAATTGATAAAAAGAGAGAAAAAGTCCAGCAGGGACTTAGGGACCTGAATAACAATGCAAAATGCACAGACATATGCATTACAGGCATCCCAGAACGAGAAGAGAAAGGAAAGGGGACAGAAGAGGTGTTGGAGGAAATAATGGCTGAAAACTTCCCAAACCTATTGAGAAAGATGGATGTACATGTCCAGGAAGCACAACACACCCTGAACAGCATACATCCCAACAGGCCTACCCCAAGACATACACTTGTCAAATTGTCCAATGCACAGGACAAAGAGAAAATACTAAAAGCAGCAAAGAGAAAAAAGAACCATCACATACAAGGGAGGCTCCATAAGATTAAGTCCTGATCTCTCACCTGAAACCATGGAGGCAAGAAAGCAGTGGTATGACATAGTCAAGGTACTAAAAGAAAAGAATTTTCAACCAAGAATACTCTATTCAGCAAAGCTAGCATTCAAAAATGATGGAGATTTCAAAATATTCACAGATAAATAGAAACTGAGAGAGTATGCCAACAAGAAACCTGCCATTCAATAAATACTAAAGGGAGTTCTGCAGGAGGAAAGAAAAAAAAAAACAAAAAACAGGAGAGACAGAGTTGGAGGAGAATGTAAAAACAACTAAAAGTACAAAAAAAAAAAAATCGAACAACATAAGACAAACTCAAATCCAAAGAAAATATGACTAATATAAGTAATTCCTTGAAAGCAATAACACTAAATGTCAATGGATTAATCTCACCTGTTAAGAGATACAAATTGGAAGATTGGATAAGGAAATATGACCCATCTATATGTTGTCTACAAGGAACTCATCTTAGACCCAGGGATTCAAGGAGGTTGAAAGTGAATGGCTGGAAAACAATCTTACAAGCAAACAATAAGTTAAAAAGGGCAGGAGTAGCTATACTAATATCAGACAAAACAGACTTTAAATGCAAAACAATGTGAGAGACAAAGATGGACACGATGTATTAGTGCAAGTGATAATCTTTCAAGAAGAATGAACAATCATAAATATGTATGCTCCTAACAAGGGCACCTCCAAATATGTGAGGCACACACTGGAAAAAATTAAGTGAAAGAATAGATGCCTCTACAATTATAGTGGGGGACTTTAATACACCACTATCAACTTTGGACAGAACATCTCAAAAGAGAATCAAGAAATATACAAAAACTTTGAACAGAATATTAGAAGAGCTGGACCTAATAGACATATACAGAACATTACACCCAAATACAGGAGGATATACATTTTTCTCAAGTGCACATGGATCATTCTCTGAGATAAACCATATGCTAGGCCACAAAGAAAGTCTCAATGAATTCAGAAAGATCAAAATCATACAAAATAATTTCTCTGACCACAGTGGAGTGAAGCTGGAAATCTGCCAAGTCCATAGGCCCATATTTTGCAACAAGATATAGAAATTAAACAGCACACTCCTAGAAAAACAGTGAGTCAAGGAGGAAATCTCAAAAGACATTACGAACTACCTTGAAACTAATGAAAATGATAACATAACATACCAAAACTTTTGGAATGCAGCAAAAGCAGTACTGAGAGGGAAATTTATAGCCATAAATTCATACATCAAAAAAAAAGAGCTAAAATTGAAGAACGAACTGCACAGTTGGAGGAATTAGTAAAAAAACAACAAAGTAACCCGAAAGGAAGAAGAAAGAACACAGATAAGAGCAGAACTAAATGAATTAGAAAATAAGAAAGCACTTGAAAAGATAAACAAAACCAAAAGCAGGTTCTTTGAGAAGATCAATAAAATTGACAAACCCTTAGCTCGACTAACAAAGAAAAAAAAAGAGAAGATGCAAATACACAAAATAAGAAATGAGAAAGGAGAGATCACCACTGACCCCATAGAAATAAAGACTATCATAAGAGGATACTTTGAAAACCTATATTTCAACAAGAAGGAAAATTCAGAGGAAATTGGTAAATTCCTAGAAACACATAAACAGCTGCTATTGATGAAAGAAGAAATTGAAGATCTCAACAAACTAATCACAAGTAAAGAGACAGAATCAGTCATTAAAAACCTCCCAACTAAGAAAAGCCCTGGGCCAGATGACTTCACAGGTGAATTCTACCAAACATTCCAGAAAGAACTAACGCCGATATTGCTGAAACTCTTCCAAAAAAATCGAAACAGAAGGAATATTACCTAACTCATTCTATGATGCCAACATTACCCTAGTACCAAAGCCAAACAAAGACACCACAAGAAAGGAAAATTACAGACCAATTTCTCTAATGAACCTAGATGCAAAAATCCTCAAAAAAATACTTGCTGATCTTATTCAACAACACATTAAACAAATTATACACCATGACCAAGCGGGATTCATTCCAGGTATGCAAGGGTGGTTTAACATAAGAAAATCAATTAATGTAATATACCATATAAACAGATTGAAGGAAAAAAATCACATGATCCTATCTATAGATGCAGAAAAAGCATTTGACAAAATATAGCATCCTTTTTTGATAAAAACACTGCAAAAGATCGGAATAAAGGAAATTTTCTGAACATGATAAAGGGTATATATGAAAAACCCATAGCCAACATCATTTACAATGGTGAAATCATAAAATCTTTTCCTCTAATATCAGGAACAAGACAAGGATGGCCTCCTATCACCTTTTCTATTTAACACTGTCTTAGAAGTACTTGCTCGAGCACTGAGGCAAGAACCAGATATAAAAGGCATTCAGATTGGAAAGGAAGAAGTCAAAATTTCATTATTTGCAGATGACATGATCCTATACATAGAAAACCCTGAGAAGTCTACAAGAAAGCTTCTAGAACTCTTAAATGAGTTCAGTACAGTTGCAGGTTATAAGATGAATGCGCAAAAATCAGTAGCATTTCTGTACACCATAATGAGCAATCTCAGGAGGAAATCAAGAAACAAATACCATTTACAACAGTAAATACAAGAATCAAATACCTAGGAATAAATTTAACTAAATATGTAAAAAACTTATACACAGAGAACTATACAACACTCTTCAAGGAAATCAAAGAAGACCTAAATAAATGGAAGAATATTCCCTGTTCATGGATAGGAAGACTAAATATTATTAAGATGTCTATCCTACCAAAACTGATCTACATATTCAAAGCAATCCCCATAAAAATCAACCCAACATTCTTTAATGAACTAGAAAAACTAGCTATGAAATTTATTTGGAAAGGAAAGAGGCCCTGAATAGCCAAAGACATATTAAAAAAGAAAAATGAAATTGGAAGAATCACATGACCTGACCTCAAAACATACTACAAAACTACAGTAGTGAAAACAGCATGCTATTGGCACAAGAATAGACACACTGACCAAGGGAACTGAACTGAGAGTTCTGATATAGATCCTCATATATACAGTCATAATATTCGATAAGGCCACTGAATCCTCTCAACTGGGAGAGAATGGCCTCTTCACTAAATGGTGCCTGAAGAACTGGATATCTATATGTAAAAGAATGAAAGAGGATTACCAGCTCACACCTTATAAAAAATCAACTCAAGATGGATCAAATACGTAAGTATAAGTGTTAAGACCATAAAGACTTTGGAAAGCAATGTTGGGAATCATCTACAGACCCTTGTAATAGGAAATGGCTTCATGAACTTCATACCCAAAGCATGAGCAGCAAAAGAACAAATAGATAAATGGGACTTCCTCAAAATTAAAGCCTTCTGCATCTCAAAGGAATTTGTCAAGAGAGTGGAAAGAGAGCCTACACAATGGGAGAAAATAGTTGGTAACCATATATCTGATAGGAGACTTACATCCTGCATATATAAAGAACTCCTATATCTTGAAAATAAAAAGACAAACAACTCATTTTAAAAATGGGAAAAAGATTTAAACAGACACTTCTCCAAAGAAGAAATACAAATGGCTAAAAAACACATGGAAAAAAACCTCCAAATCTCTAGCTATTAGGGAAATGCAAATCAAAACTACAATGAGATACCATCTTACTCCCATAAGATTGGCAGCTATGAAAAAAACAGAAGAATACAAGTGCTAGAGAGGATGTGGAGGAATAGGAACACTCATCCACTGCTGGTGCGAATGCAGAAGGATCCAGCCATTCTGAAGGACAGTTTGGTGGTTTCTCAAAAAAATTGGCTATAGATTAGTCATATGACCCAGCAATTCCACTGGAAACTGAAAACAAGGACACGAACCGATATATGCACACCAGTGTTCATAGCAGGATTGTTCACTATTGCCAAATGGTGGAATCAACCCAAATGCCCATCAACAGATGAATGGTTAAATAAAATGTGGTATATACATAAAATGAAATACTACTCAGCTTTAAGAATGAATACACTACAAACACATGTGATAACATGGATGGATCTTGAGAAGCTTATGTGAGTGAAGCAACCTAGGTATTGAAGGACAAATACTACATGACCTCAATGATATGAAGTAAGTAAACCAAGCTGCCTCAGAAAGGGAGAGACTGGATGATAGGTTTAAAGGAATTTGGGCGGGTAGAGAAAGGTTGCGAACTGACACCTACCTGGGTGAATCTATGATAAGCTGGAGGTAAGCATTTGTAAAGAGAAGGGATAAAATGGTGGCATAGGGATACCTTTGGGTGGGGCTTTGTAGGCTTGAGGGGGCCTAGGGATGGGAGGATGGGTAATATGGCCCAAGAAATTGGGGGGAGGGTGGGGAGACATAGGAACGTAGGAGATTGTCATGTATGTGGTTGAGAGTATACTGTTAAGAAAACTTTTTCAAAAATATAATAAGGAAAATTACCTGTTCAAGATGCTTAAAAGGAAGAATCTGACACAGGACAGGCTTCTATGGAGTGTGCAAGTGCTCATTTTGTCATAGTGGGTTATATCATTGGATGGAGACCCATATAAAGAGAGTGAAGGTATACCCACATCAAATGGAGGGAATAGCATCTCTCAAGAGAAATCTTGGCTCCCAATGCATTAGGGAAGTCAAGCATGTCAAGTCCTCAACATTGTTGCAAGTATCTCTGAACATGGCCCTTCAAGCAATGAAAAGTGATTGTCACTGTGGGCCCTGAGGGGAGGGGGAAAGAGGTATTGAGAAAGTGGATTCAGTGTAACTGTGGGGCAAGGAAGTGTTCCACAAGATTATGCAAGGATGGATAAAGGACATGTTAAATTACACCAAAAATGTATAGGGGCCTATAGGCTAAAATGTAAAACATAAGATAAGTAAAAATTTAGAAAATTGTATAGTCTAAAATATAAATCACAATGTAAATCTAAGTGTAACCTTGTTTGAAAGCTATTGTCTCAATATCTGCAAATCAGTTGCAGTAAATATAGTATGAACATGTAAAAATATTATTGCTGGGGAAGGGACAAATTGTCTGATGCTGAATATGTGGGAGTACTGTATATTGTATACATGAATTTCTGTTGTCTAAAACTTTTGTGAAGACAAGCTTAATAATTAGAAAAGAAAAAAAAAGAAAGGACATAGACACTGAGGAAAAGACGGAAGAAGTTGCGTTGCCAATTTGCATACAGGGCAACACTTATGCAGTGAAGGAAGGCAAAACATCAAAAAACAAAGCTTTTTAATTTTTTAATTTTTTGATACCCCAATTTATTTTTACTTTAATTTTTCTAAATTGGTATGTATTCTATATCTAACCTCTAAACCCATCACTTTATTCCATTTTACTATTAATGGAACCTGGCAATATATTGGGCTTCATTTTCAGGGAGGTTGGATGGTGGCATACTGGTGTGGGGTGTTATTGGTGGGAGGCGCATGGTTAGGAGGGAGTTCTCCAGGGCATATGTGCGGGGTGCATAAAAATGTTTGGATATTTACATAGTGGTTACAGTTGGAAAAGATGTCTGGGGGAGTGCTGAATTCCTGGCTGGGGGAGCTCTGTTGCATTCCCTAATGGAACAGCAACAATCCTCCAAGTGCAATGGCTAAGACCAATAAGGAAGGATGGTCCAACAATGAGCCCTTGATGTTAATGACTATGCTTGTGAGCCTGTGTGCCTGAAATAAGAACTAGGCCTAGAGCTGCAGGGTGCCTAAGAGTTACCTCCTGAGAGCCCCCATGTTGCTCAAATGTGGCCAGTCTTGAAGCCAAACTCAGTATGTAAATGCATTTCCTTCCCCCCAGCATGGGACATGACTTCCAAGGATGAACCTCCCTGGCACCGAGGGATTATGACCAAGTACCAGCTGATGATGTGGCTGGAGAACGACCTTGAATAAAAGGGTCATCTCAGACCAGCAGAATATCTCAGCCTACATGTAATATCAGAAGTTAAAAATGCTTTTTGACCTTGAATAAAAGGGGGAAATGGAAAGGACAAATGAGTTTATATGGCTATGAGTCTCCAAAAAAGAGCCAGGAGGTCATCAGAGGGGTTGCCCTTATGCACACCTCAGCAGAGTCCCAGAAACAGCTAAAGTAGATACAACCCCAGATATTGGTTCTTCTGAGGGCTACAGAGAACCACAGGTTCTATGGTCATGGCAGATGGACTTCAGTGCCATGTCAGTTGGCCCTACTTTGGAGTTTGTGTTCCTGAGTGTGATGGAGTTGGACTCAGGTATGATCTTTGTTCACAAGCCTCTCCTGTCACTTTTACTGGATCTGTGGTTGGCGCTAGGGTTTATTATATACTCAGGGGACCTGAATCTCTGGACTGTCCATGTGATAGCTAGGCCCTGAACCTCAACAGACTTGCAACTCCTAGTCTCTGGTTTATTGGACTTACCCCAGCCAGCTAACAGGGAGGTGAAGAAGGGAGGTGGCATCAGGGAGCCAAGAGTGCCTACAACTGCAAACAGGAGAATTTCCTCCATCTTCCAAGTGGAATTGAAGCACCCTCTCGATACAGAGGTGGAGTGGACATAACCATCCAAGGGTCCACAGAATGGAGGAATAGAGTATGGATTAGAGTGGACTTACTGATACTCTATTCTGGAACTAATGTGATTAGTAATGGAAGTAAATGTAGCACTGAGATGAAGAAAGTGGCCATGGTAGCTGCTGAGGGTGGGGAGTGGGAAGAAGAGATGTGATGTGGGGGCATTTGCAGGACTTGGAGCTGTTCTGGGTGGTACTGCAGGGACAGTTACTGGACATTGTATGTCCTCCCATGGCCCACTGGGTGGGCTGGGGGAGTGTAAACTATAATGTGGACCGTTGATCATGTGGTGCAGCAGTGCTCAGAGATGTATACACCAAGTGCAATGAATGTCCCATGATGATGGAGGAGTATATTGTTATTGGAGGAGTGGAGTGAGGGGGGTGGAAGGGGTACATGGGGACCTCATTTTTTAAAATGTAACATTAAAAATTAATTAATTAATTAATTAAAAAACATTTTTAAAGTCAATTATATTCAAAGCAATTTACAGATTCAATACAATCCCAGTCAAAATTACAACAACCTTCTTTGAAGAAATATGGCAATCAATTAAGACATTTTTATTGAAGGGTAAGAGTCCCTGAACAGCCAAAGTGATCTTGAAAAAGAATGAGGTTGGAGGTCTCACACTTTCTAGTCTTAAAAATTATTAAAAAGTCACAATAATGAAAACAGTATGGTATTATCACAAGGACAGTCATGTAGAACAATGGAATTGAACTGAGAGTTTAAACCTAGGCATTTACATCTGTGCACAAATGATTTTTTACAAGGCTGCCAAGTTTTCTCCATTGGGAAAGAAGGCTTCTCAACAAATGGTGCAGGGAGAACCAGATATGCATTTGTGAAAGAATGAAGGTGGACCCCTACTTCATACTGTATACAAAAATCAACTGAAAATGGATCAAAGACCTAAATATAGGAACCAGGAATATAAAACTCCTAGACAATACATAGGAGCTTGTGTTAGGAAAGTTTTCTTAGACTACCCACAAAGCACAAGTAAATAAAAAATAGACAAATTGGGCCTCATCAAAATTAAAAACTTTTGTGCATCGAAGTACTTTATCATGAAAGTAAAACAACGACCTATACAATGGTAGAAAATACTTGGAAACCACATATCTGATAAGGATTTAATATCCATAAGGGAATTCTTAATTCAACAACAAAAAGATAAACAACCCTATTTTTTTAAAAAATGGGCAAAAGACTTGAATACATCTTTCTCCAAAGAAGATATACAAATGGCCAAAAAAACATATGAAATGATACTCAACATCATTAGTCATTAGGAAATGCAAATCAAAACCACAATGAGATACTATTTCAAACCAACTCGAATGGTTACCAATTAAAAAAACAGAAAATAACAAGTATTGGAGAGGATGTGAAGAAATAAGAACACTTATTCATTGCATACAACAACGTAAAATGGTCCTGCCTCTGTGAAAGACAGTTTGAAAGGTCCTCACAAAGTTAAGTATAGAATTACCACATGACCCAGCAATCCCACTTCTAGGTATATACCTAAAATAATCGAAAGTAATGACTCAAACAGGTATTTGCACTCCAATGCTCAGCGTAGCATTATTCAAAATTGACAAAAGATGGATGCAACTCAAGTGTCCATCAATTGATGATGAATGGATAAGCAAAATGTGGTATATGTATGCCATGAAATATTTTCCATAAAAAGGAATAAAATTCTGATACATGTGACAAGATGGATTAACCTTGAAGACATCATGAGTGAAATAAACCAGACACAAAAGGACAAATATTGTATGATCTCACTGATAGGAAATAATTAGAAAAATCAAACTCTAAGATTCAGAATCTAGACTGTAGGTACCAGGGAATAGGGAAGGGGTAGTGAATAGCATACAGAATGTGCAGAATTTTTTTTTTGTGATAATGGAAATGTTTTCACAACATTGTGAACAGAATTCACAAACTGAATCATATATTTGAATGTGATTAAAAGGGGAAACTTTAAGTTGTATATGTGTTACTAGAATAAAAAATTAAAAATAAATCCATGGAACTGCACAACATAACAGCAAACCATAGACTATAGTTAATAATATAATTATAAAAACATGCTGCCATCAATTTTAACAACTGTACCACACCAATGTAAGCTGTTAATAATAATAGGTCATATATGGGACCCCTGTATTTTATGCATACTTTTTTGGTAAACCTAAAGCTTTTCTAATAAAGAAAGAGGAAACTGAATAAACTGTAGAATTACATCCATGGATAATTTTCTTATTAGTGGAAGTTTTAATTCAGAGTGAGTATTCCTGCCTATTAGCAACATTTTATTAAGCCTAAAATAAGTGATTCCAAGTTTTCATCCAAGGACATTCCACTTCTAAATTTAAGAGATCTATTATTAAGAAGAGATTCCATATATTTCATAATGTTTAAAATTGTTATAAGGTCCCAATAAATGCTTTTTTTGCACACAAGAGATAAGAGTCATGGATAAAGGATATCAATAAAGTACTCTATTTCACTTTTGAAATTCTTGACATGAAAAACTCATAAAGGACCTTAGATTTTGCAATGCAGAGCTTATTTTTTGAAATAATTAAGTTAAATTTATTCATTTTATAGTATTTTCTGATTGTAAGAAATTAGGTTTGGAGAGTTTAATTCTCAATTGGAACTACAAGCCAAAAGTTATATTAGGTATATATCTGTATCAGGGTTTCATATTAAATGAATCCATATATAAAAAAGATAAAATGATGAAATCATTATATTCTAAGATGATAATTAACATCATACTCTCCTGTTAACCATAGACATGACTGGGAGGAGCTCCTTCGGACCATGGAAACCATTTCAATGAGCAATTATGTTATGGCCCTAAATCTAATGCTCTGTTACAAACTTAACCATAATTAGGCTCAACCCATACTTTGATCAATTTAGGCATAGTTTGAAGAACAGGAGATATGACACATTGTTGCTTCAATATAAAACAAATAAAAAATGTAACAAGAGCTTACATTTTCTAGTTTCAGAGTGCCCTTAGTGCTTCCTAATTTTTTCATAGCACCCCTGAAAAAAATAACAAAAATACAAAAATCCTAACAATATGGTCTATCGGGTAAAGTCCCCAAACTCAATAAGTAATTAGTATATATAAACTTAGTAGTCATTTGAAAACATAATGCATATAAATTGAAAGAAAAAATACTTCATTTCATTCTTAAATATCCACAACTACTCACAAAGAGTATAGGTGTACTTCCTGCATGCTGCGCAAACTCTCAAACCTTGAAATCACATTAGACTTCACCATCCGCATTTCCTATTGCCATTGATTTTTCTCATGGTACTTGCTTTTTATCACAGCAGCCAATAAAAACCCAGCATTACAAAGATATGACGGCACAGAGAGGAATTAGTGTGTTCTAATGTTAAATCTGTCAACTACTGGAAGCTAGCAGTTTGTGCAGTTTCTGAAAGATACCACGCATCACTGATTCCTTTGAAAACTTAAAATGTCACATGGTACCCCTGTGAATTCCCTTGGGTGCCTGGGGCACCAGGACATGCAGTTTGGGAATCATGTGTACATGTTATTTTGTGCCAGGTTTTCAAATTTTCACGGCATGATTCAAATTTATATCATGAGTTCACTTAAGTGCACTCAAATGTCCGTTAAAATCTTTGCTACAACTCAGTCTCTAATTAAGGAGTTTACATAAAACTCTGTTACAGTTTACATAACCTTTTACATACATTACTCTGTACCTGTTGATGAGCATAGAAAATAACCAATTGCTAAGCCATCAAGTTGGTGAATGAATAGTCAAAGAGGTAGGACTAAGGATTTAATTCATTCTAAATGTCCTCAGGTTGTTTGTAACAGCCTATTCATTCCATTTATTTTCTTGCAATATCTAGTTCATTTTATCTTAATCCATCATTTGTATAAATGGAGGCTAGCTGCTCTTTTTCTTCAATATTAAAGCTGTCGTAACCAAAAACCATTTTTCCCTCTTCCCAAGCTAAATAACCCTATTTCCCTTTAATCTTTACACATATGCTTTAAATTTCATTCCTTTAATTATCTTTGTTTCTCCTCTTTTATTTCCTTCAATATCACTAAATTTCTTCAATGCAATAGATTATCAAAGAGAATTGACTAGGAATAATAGTATGGTTACAGAACACATCTTTATGATTAAATAATAAAGTAGATATGAAAGAACTTTTTAAGCTAATAAAATACCTTCCCAAGTACAAGGACTGTAAATCAGAAAATTTCTTATGACAAAATACATTTTGATATTGAGAAACATACCATATAAGAAAATTTTAGAGGATCCTAGGTTAGGAGTACAATTTTTAAAACTCTTACATTTTTTATATTCACAATTAAAATGTAGTATAGTAAATAAAATACCAAAAAGAGTTTTGTTGGCCTTTTCCATCGCTGGCCTTAACTGTTCAATCGCATTTCTTTTCTACAGATTTTAGATTTATACACAAATGTCGATGGCACTGTTTCTTATACTTGTTTAACAGCAACTATTATTTTAGTTTGTTTTCTAAACATATATTTCTTTCCTCTTAAAAAAATAATCACCTGCATTTTTTTCTTAAATATTTAGGAGTCAAATTCCCGACCTACTCTAATTCACTCTGATTCATAAGGATTTGTTATCAGCAAGGATGCGATACCAAAGCATCACTTATTGCTCTAATACACAGCAGAAAGATCAAAGACAATATGATTTATAAGTGTGATCATTTTTTAAAGAAGAAATTGTGTAATGAGGGTAGAATCAGACCAGGATAATTCCTGCAACCGGAACACAGATTCTGATACTATAATTTATTTGCACAAGATTAAGAATTTTCCTATATATTGAAAAGTAATTCTTTATGCATTAGATGCTTGCCTGAGAGGACTTCATGTCTGAGGAAATATTACCATATTAACTGTTTAAATATAAGAAATTCTTTAAAAATTACCCCAGCACTAACAAATGCTATTCTAGAGACATACATTGGCAGGCCACAGAGAATCTATGGATTCAGGTTGTTCAGCCAGGTTCTGTATGTTTCATGTACCAGGACCCCTTTCCTTTATGTCATCTGTCTGGTGGCTGACAAATTTCAGTTTGAGATCAACATTCACCACCTCCTCCCCCCACCCTACCCTTGAAATGAAACCTACCTTTTCAAGTATTATAATCATTCTGATACCAGAATTTCTGAGCAGTTGTGGAGAAGTGAGCAGTTATTTCCAGCCATCATCCAGCAAAATTCTACTCCTTTCTCTGTTATAAACATATATGATCAAACCCTTTTATGTTGTACTCTCTTTGTGCCATTTCTCCCTTCACTAGGATAAAAACAATATCAGAAGCCCTTCATTCATTCAAGCGTAAAGCTATTTCTTTCAATGGGTATCTACTTCTTCAGGTCACAAAAAAAGAAAGATCTTTGGGGAATTAGATGAAAGTGGATGATAAATTGGGTGGAAGACAGTAGTCTTCCATCATCCTGTTCTAATTGTCTTTATTTCTGTAGAGTTAATAGTATGTGCATCAGTACTCACATATATGTCATTTCAACTAGTCCCCATACATTCCTTCGAGGTAGGTACCAATATCACTATTTTATTGATGAAGCTGATGCTCAAAGAAGTTACCTGATCTGCCTAAAGACAAGTAAGTGGTATAGATGGGATTTAAAATCAGGCCTCTCTGACTTTTCCTATATATATATAATTTAATTTTATTCTCTGAAGCTATCACAAGAAATTTAGAGTGCCTATAAAACTTCAAATCATTTTAAAATCTAAAACATAGGGACATGCATTGAAAGTTGGTATTCCTATATAATGTGCTTTAATCATGCTTATTTTCAACTTTTCAATTAAAATAGGCTTTAGGTATATATCTATATCTATCTATACATACTAGAAATCCTAGGTGTCATCACTATTCCCAATGTCATGAGTATCATCACTAGAAAGCATTGCTGACATTTTACAAGTTATAGTCAGTTTGCTGTCAGATTTTTTCCACTGATACAATAATTTATGAATTCATACTATTTGGTCAAATTTCAAGTGTAATTATATTAATAGTGTAAGGTAAAACTTTGTATAAAAATGGTCCAATTAATAATCATATGTACCATATGTAGAAATTCTATTTCTAAAAAGTCCTTACCCAGCAACTTATATCAGAAAATATCTGGACCTTGGCATTTTTTTAAAAAAGGTATTTCAATTTGTTCATGTAAAACTCCTATTTAAAAAAAAAACAGCTTATTATGATAACTAAAATTTCACTGCAGTTTGATTTTAAGTTTGAGACTTCAGAAATTTCAAAACAAATACGTGAAAAGATTTTTAATGCATGCATAGATATATTTACATAAATCACACTTCTCCTGAATCTAAAGTTTAGAGATTTGATTTTTTAGGATCAACATAATAATTTGTTTTTTTATCCTTCTGACAGATCATTCATTATATAGCTAACAGTTAAATCAACTGTCTGAAAATCATTGTTTATACTAATCAGATGTATGTCATTCTAGTAACTGAGCTGTAAGCACATTTGTTTTAAATAAATATTTAACTTATACATGAGTTAAAATGTATTTGCAGGCCCAGTTTAAGATATATTCCTATATATAGTAATGACATATAATGATACATATATTTAACATAGGAAAAAGTTGTTGCGAAATGTTGCTGCTTCAAAAGAAAACTTGAATGTATTTTTACTAGTGGGATTACTCTCATACTCTCTTGATAGCTTGCAATGCAGCAAATGCACTTGGGAATGATGGGATCTTGGCTGGAGTGTGAGAATGGCACTGAGAATAGACTGCTGCTGTAAGTGTCGTGTGAAGAGAGGTGACGACTATGTGGATAAAGTGAGGCATTATTTGTCCCACCCCACTGTTCTGTCCATTTTTTGCTGCAGATCACCTTGCCCACTAGGTTTATCATCTTGAAGGAAGACTTTTCCTGATCATACCCCAATGGGCTATGCCTGCTAGTATTTACCCCCGTCCTCCTCCTGCCAATTGAGCCTCACTGCTTTACTCAGAAGAAATAGTACAGCCAATTCCCAACTCCTATGACACCTTCAAGAAAGGAGTAGTAAGAGAGAAAAGGGGGAGGGCAGATCCTGGCTGGCTGTGTGGAGCACTGAATATTCACTTCCAATTGCCAAGGTCTTGATTTGGTATTTGCAGTTTCAGATCCGGCCAGCTATATTACCTGCGCACATCAGTTTATATTTTTTTCCCATAGGTATGATAGCTAGTTATTTGGTATCGCTGTATTTATATAACTAAAATTTGACATATAAAAGTAACCTCTTGCTGTTGAGTTTCTGAGGTCACTTCAAATCCTGTCTTTCTTAGTCCCTCATTTTTGATCATTCCACTATTCTGAAACTGTTGAGTTTCTTCTGTCCTTTTGTCAAGTATGTGTTAACTCCTCAAAGTATGGGAATTCCTGAAAACAACTGGCAAAAATGATGTGCAAAATAAGCCACCACTATAAATATTAGTTAATTTGAATTTGAGGGTTCCTAGATGTTTTCACTATACTCTGTGATAATCAGAAAAAATTTCCTGTAGGTATATAATTAATGATTAATACATAAGAATGTTAGGCCACCAGTGTTTTAGTAGCCTGGAATTAGGACAAACTATAACAATAACATCTGAAAGCCATTGGCACACTGAACCTTGCAATATCTTTGCTAGAACAAGATGTGAGGTCCTTTCACATTATGTTAAGGTTGATGGATAATCAAGAATGGCAACATCTACAGAGAAAATTTGATTAAAAGTAGGTGACTAAGTAAAGACAGTAATCTATCATATTCTTGAATTCTAGTTATCCTAATATCTATGGAGTATGCAACTATATGTAGGATTTTCGCCTATGTCATCTCAATTAATACCCACCAAAACACTACCATGTCAGTACTAATATTCCTATTTCACAGCTGAGCAAACTGACACCTAAGAGCCAGTAACTGGCATGGCTGGGATTTGGAATTCAAGTCTTTCTGAACCCTGAAACCAAAGCATATGCTTCCTTCAAACACAGGCCACATGTTGAGTACTTTCTGTTAGAATAGCTATTAAAATTGTATCTTATGGACTATTTTAAGAATTTGGCAAGTAGGATAAGGTTCTGAACTATAGATGCAGAGTAAAATTAGGTTTGTTTTGCCCAACTGGATGTCTGTTATTCATACTTGTTTCATGTTCGTCATTCGTCAAGAGGACTTAAGAGTTAAATCCCAAGATCTTCTATGTATCTGGACAGGCCAAGAATACACAGTGAATGAAATTAAAGTCAAGTGCCCAACCTTACCCATACTCATTGTGGAATTTTGGAGAGAAAAAGTAACATTTTGAGTCTGGTCAATAAATTTTCATTCAACACAATTTTCTTGCACAGTCACATTTTTAACTAGCTCTATTCTGTTTTTTAGTGGGAAAAAATACATAAAAGAGCTTGATAGATACTTCATATTGGCCTCTGTATAATAATTGAAGTATGCAGACATTTGCACAAAACTACATGTGTAGGCAGGTTGAACAAAAATGAACACAAATGAATCACTTTATCTCTAATTAAATTGTTTTGAGTGCATAGTCACCACTTCAAAATGTTAAAGCAGGTACTATGCATTAATATTTTAAAAAATTAACTATCATGAGGAAATCACAGCTTAAAAAGAAATTAATTCTCCTCACATTAGTTTAATTGCATTTACAATAATGAGATCAACATAAATAATCTGAGAGAAAGATAAACATCTTAACTAGGTTGCTAAAAAAGTAAGGAAAACAACTGAGGAAGCTGAGTGTTAGAGACAGTAATGGGAAAGACTAAAAGCATACATACATTATCAGGAATGGAGTAAATAAGACACTAATGGGAGAAGAGTGGACAAACTCATCCAATCAGGTGTCCACTGTTCTTGGCCCTTCACAGAAATCTCAAATATGAAAGACTGAGGTTTTTAATTTCTACACTGCCACCCGCACACACAAGTCAATGTGAAAACACCATAATCACTTGCACAAAAAGAAAGCATGGTTCTCCCTTAGAGAATTACTTCTTTCATTCATGAACAGTGTCAGATGCAAAATGTATTATACAAACTAAATAAACCAGCAAAGCAGAACTAGTTGGTTAACTTTTGTCAAAAGCTAAGAAAACCTTAATCTATAATCAAGATATCAATCTACAGTAGATATACAGAGGCATAGGGTTCTGATTACTATGAAAGACATGCTGAGCTCTGGGGTGTGGTGCTCTATACACACTGATTGAACATGACTACCACCCTAATTATATGCAATTCCTGGTTGCTCTTTTGCCAATTTGTTATTTCCATTTATCTCCATATTATGCAATAGTTTTATCAAATCAAAATTTCCTCTCTGATGCCATATAACATAAAAGACAGCATATTGTGTGTGCATGTTTTTGTTACTGATCTTGAATAAGACTCTCATCTTGTGTGCCAGTTTCTGATGTTTGGATAGCCAAGAATAACCAAAGAAATATTCTCAAAACCATCTCACATTCTAGTAGTTTAAATTCAAATGGCTTCTAATCTAGAATTGTCAGCAATTTTTAAATGTCAGAACTCATAACACATCATCACTCTTTTGTGTCTGAAACAACCCTTTTCCTCCCATGTGACACGGTATCGTGTGTGAATTATTATAGCTCTGATTAAAAAGCATATTTTCCATGAAGCTCTCTTAATTAATTCCTGTATGATCACCACCCTGTCACAAATGATTTGGAACATGCATTTTTGTAATTATTTATAACAGAATATTTCTGGTTTTAGATGGTATTATTTGTCAGATAGCGTTCCTTTTCAGTTAAGAATATGTGACTTCCAAGCAGGTCCTAGAATTTGGCATTAAATCTAAATTACTCAGTCCCACGGTGCTCTGTGAACTCATGAATCCTTTGTCAGTGGTGGCTAGTGCTTGAAGAAAACTTTCAGAATGAGCACTCCACAACAAGGAGGCCGATGCCCACCCTCCACTGGAGACACAAGCCTCCCTGGGAGCTGTTCCACAGCAGGAATTGAAAGCTCCACTTCTCCAAAACAGGAGAGGAAGAGACGGTTGGGCACCAATTTCAGCTACTGATGAGTAAATTCAGAGGGCTACAGTATAATCCTGAGAATAGCTAAAGTTTGAGCCTGTCCAAGTCAAAACAGGCCGGTAGTCCCATCTTAACTCCATGCCTGGCATGGGGGGAAGAGGGGTGGACTGAAAATCACAGTGCTGGTAGGGACCAGCTTCTTTCCATCCAGATCAGATTGCAGGTCTAGCCTAAGCCCGAGCCTCACCTCTGGGAGGGAGAAAGCTGGGGGAACCTGTACCAGCCTCTCCAGGAAATTACTAGCCAAGCTGTGGAGGCTGGTGATTGTCCTACTTTGGCAGTGCAAGCCACCCCACTAGCTATTCTGTGGCTGGAATTGGAAGCTCCACTTCCCAAAAACAGGGGAGGAGGAGACAGTTGGCCACTGATTTTGGCTACTGATTAGTAGACTCAGCTGGCTAAGGAATAACCCTAGGAAGAACTAGGATGTGAATCTGTCTAAGTAGGAAAGAGGCCAGTAGCTACTATTTGACTCCGCCCCTAGCCTGAGGGGGAACCAGGACGGAAAATCACAGTGATGGGATTTTCACCCAGATCAGCCTGCAGTTCTGGTCTAGGCTTCAGTCCCACCTCTGACAGGGAGGAAGCTGGCGGGCCCTGCACCAGCCTATCCAGGTAACTGCAGGTACCTTTGGCTAGCACACACTGAATAATTGGAAGTCTACCGGGGCAACTGTGGTCATCTTGGACCCGAACTGCATAGATTGCTGCCCACACCTGCAGCTCCATCCCTGCCCCAGGCAGGGGAGGAAGGGGCATGAAGCCTCATCAGTCTCTCTAGGCAACTAAAGTCTAGGCCTCCATGACTTAGATTATTCCACACAGCTGTGGCTTTGTCCCCACCCCTGGCAAAGGAGAAAGTTGGAAGAAGCTTTATTGGTCCCTGACACAATGAGGGCAGTTTGAGTCTCCACAACTTATAGCACCAACTACATACTTGGCTCCTACTGCACAACCAGGAAGAGAATAAGGGCAGGAAATTCTAAACTAAGGGAAAAAACTGCACCCAGAGTAATTACTCTAGTAAGCCAGATGCCAAGACACTAATAAAAACTTATAATCCACACCAAGAAACAGGAGCTATGGCCCAGTTAAAGGGACAAGATAAACTTCCAGATGACATAAAGGAGTTAAGACATCTAATCATAGATGTTCAAACAAATCTTAGTAAATTCAATGAGATGGCTAGAGATTAAGGATATTAAGAAGACATAAGATGAGCACAAAGAAGAATTTGAAAGCATGCATAGAAAAAATAGCAGATCTTATAGGAATGAAAGGTGCAATAAATGAAATTTTAAAAACATTGTAATCTTATAAGAGCAGATTTGAGGAGGCAGAAGAAAGGATGGGTGAGCTTGAAAAAATGGCCTCCGTATTAGTCAGCCAAGGGGGTGCTGATGCAAAATACCAGAGATTGGTTGGTTTTCATAATGGGTATTTATTTGGAGTAGGAGCTTACAGATACTGGGCCATAAAGCATAAGTTACTTCCCATACTAAAGTCTATTTTCACGTGTTGGAGCAAGATGGCTACTGACATCTGTGAGGGTTCAGGCTTCCTGAGTTCCTCATTTCTCAGGACTTGCTTCTTTCCAGGCTTAGGGTTCCTCTCTTCCCAGGGTTCCAGCTTAAGGCTGCAGCATCAAACTCCAACATCAAAACTCCAACATCAAAATCCCCTAAATTCTGTCCTTTGCCATGTCTTTTATCTGTGAGTCTCCATCCACCAAGAGGTGGCGAATCAATGCCCTAATGACATGGACTAATCAAAGCCCTAATCATAATGTAATCATGCCCAGGTACAGACCAGATTAGAAACATAATCCAATATCTATTTTTGGAATTCATAACCATATCAAACTGCCTCTGAATGTGAACATACAAAAGAACAGATGAAGATAAGAATGGAAAAAATTGGACAAGATCTCAGGGAACTTAAAGACAGCAAAAGACATGGAAACATATGTGTCATGGGTGTCCCAGAAGAGAAGGGAAAAGGGGCAGAATATTTGAATAAATAATGGTAGAAAATTTCCCAATCCTATTGAAGGACAAAGATAGGCATATCCAAGAAGCACAACATACTCCCATCTGAAAAAATCTGAATAGACCAACTGCGAGACACATACTAACCACAATGTCAAATGCCAAAGACAAAGAGAGACTTCTGAGAACAGCAAGAAAAAAGCAATGCACAACATAGAAGAAATACCCAATAAGACTGAGGGCTGATTTCTCACCAGAAACTATGGAGGCAAGAAGAGAGTAGTATGATATATTTAAGATACTACAGGAGAAAATTTCCAGCCAAGAATCTTATATCTGGCAAAACTGTCTTTCAAAAATGAGGGTAAAATTAGAATATTCACAGATAAACGGAAACTGAGAGAATTTCTAACCAAGAAACCAGATTTTCAGGAAATGCTAAAGGGTGTACTAGAGCCTGAAAAGGAAAGACAAGAGAGAAAGGCCTGGAAGAGAGTCTAGAAATGAAGATTATATCAATAAAAGTAACCAGAAATGTCAAAAGAGTGGGGAAAATAAAATATAACAGATAAAACTTAAATAGGAGTAAACATAACCAATGATGTAAAGCACTTGTATTCAGAAAACTGAGACCCAATGTTAAAAGAAATAAAAAAAGACCTAAATAACCAGAAAAACATTCCATGCTCATGGACTGGAAGATTAAATATCATAAAGATGCCAATTCTATTCAAATTGATATACAGATTCAATGCAATCCCAATAAAAATTCCACTAGTTCTTTTTTTTAATTGAAAACATGATTATCAAATTTATTTGAAAGGGTAAGGGGTCCTGAATAGCCAGAAACATCAGAAAAAGGAAAAGCCAGACTTTAAATTATCTTACCTAGCTATAGTGGTAAAAACAGCATGGTACTGGCATAAAGACAGACACATAGACCAATGGAACCAAATTGATGGTTCAGAAACAGACCCTCACATGTATTGTCAAGTGATTTTTGACTAGCTTGTCAAACCCACACAGCTTGGGCAGAACAGTCCATTCAACAAATGGTGCTGAAAGAACTGGATATCCATAGCCAAAAGAAGGAAAGAGGACCCCTATCTCACACCTTATGCAAAAATTAACTCAAAATGAATCAAAAACCTAAATATAAAAAACAAGAACCATAAAGCTTCTAGAAAAAATTGTAGGAAAATATTTTCAAGCCATGGTGGTAGGTGGTGGATTCTTAAAGGAGAGAAGAGGAGGACTGAGATGGACTACTGATATTTAAAGTATGTAGAAGTTTTAATTAGCTTTAGTGTAAAAGTGTGGAAATGTATATAGTGAATGGTAACAAATAGTGAGTAACAGCTAGTTTATAAATGGGGATGTGGCTGGAAATGGTAGTTTAGGTATGTAAATGCCAACTGACAGAATGCTAGAGAATAATCTGGGAACTGGATAGCACAGTAAACCAAGAAGTGGATGAGAATTGTAGTTGATGGTAGAGATGCAAGAGTGTCCTTTGTGAGCTAGAGCAAATGTACATCACTGCAGCAGGATGGTGGGAATGTGGAGAAGCATGGGAAAAATACAACTGGAGTGACCTATGGACTGTGTTAGCAGTAATAAAGTAATATGCTTGCATCTATGCCAAAGATGTAATGTGTTGATAATGGGGCAGTATGGAGAATGTGTGCCAAATGTACACTATGAGGTGGTAACAATCAGATGATATTATTTTATCTGTAGCAAATGTTCCACCACAGTGGGGTGTGTTGATAGAGGGGTGCTGTTTGGGAATTCTGCACATGTGCATGATTGTTTCATAAGTTTACAATTTCAGTCATAAAAATTATATTTAAAAAATAATAATAGGGTGGGTTTGGGGGAAAATGCACCAAGTGTATGGTATGATAAGGACTATAATTAGTAGTAAGATTTTGATGATATTCTTTCATAATCCGTAACAAATGTCTCACAACAATGCAAGGTGTTGGTGGAGGGGTGATGTATGGGACCCCTGTATAATATTATGCATGTTTGCTTTCTAAGTCCACAACTTTTATTATATACTTATTGTTTATGCATGTTCATATATAAATGATATAAAGATAATAATAATAATAGGTTGGGTTGGAGGAAAATACTTTGGTTAGTAGTAATATTTTGACAATGCTCTTTAATCATTAGTTTAAAATGTTTAACAATAAACCTAAGGTATTGGTGGTAGGGTTAGTTATGAGAGTCCTGTATGATGCTATGTGTGTTCACTCTGTAAGTTCATAACTATTACTATGTGCTTATTGTTTATATATGTTTATATGTGAGTGATATACTTCAATAAATTTTAAAAATTAAAAAGAAAAAAGAGAAAACTTTTAGAAAAGTACTAATTATATATAACTCTTTCATATTTATGCATAATTATATATAAAGGCCATACTATAAATTAAGATTTAGTGGGACTATTATGCTCACTTTCAGCCTTAAAATGAAGCATAAAAATCACCTTGTTTATAGAAAGAAATTATCATGGGTCTGAGCAAAATTTAAGGACAGAAAAGTTAACTGTCTTATGATTTGGGAGGAGTTTCTTTAATGAATATCCAGACATATTCAAATAAAGTATTGACATTTATTATCAAAGTAAATATTTTATATCCCATGGAACTTAGCTATAAATGTGGAATTATGATTTCCAAGAACTTCTTAGAAGAGTAAATATTCTATCTGAAATTAATTTTAATTTGTCTGTCAATTATGGAAGAAAATTTGATTCCTCACATATTTGAAATCTTATTTCTCTCTTTGTAGTTATTTATGTCATTTCAAACATCATATACAACCTTGTAGCAAACTGAAATACACCATAACCAAGGATATAACATCAAAACCAACTGGGTTTTATTCCTCAAATGCAAAGATGGTTTAACATTTTAAAATCAATCAATATTGTTTATCACCTTAATAGAAAGAAAAATCAGATTTCAAAATATAGAAAAATAATTTGATAATATCTAACACCCAATCATCCTAAAAATTCTTAGAATAATAGGAATAGAAAGGAACTTACTCAATCTGATAAGAGTTATCTACGAAAACATATCTAGATAATATATTTAACGTGTTTTTTTAAAGATTTTTTTATTTCTCCCCCCTGCAGTCTGCTCTCTGTGTCTGTTCACTGTGTGTTCTTCTGTGTCCACTTTCATTCTTGTCAGCAATGCTGGGAATTTGTGCCCTTTTGTTGTGTCATCTTGCTGCGTCAGCTCTCCGTGTGTGGCGCCACTCCTGGGCAGGCTGCATTTTTTTCATGCAGGGTGGCTTTCCTTGAAGGGTGCACTCCTTGTATGTAGGGCTCCCCTATGTGGGGAACACCCCTGCATGGCATGGTACTCCTTGCATGCATCAGCATGCCAGCTCACCACATGGGTCAGAACGCCCTGGGTTTGAACCCTGAACCTCCTGTATGGTAGATGGATGCTCTATCAGTTAAGCCAAATCCCCATATTTAATGTTGATATGTTTTCACCGAGGATGGAAACTAGGAAATAATGTCTACTATATCTATGTAATATTTTGTGGTAGTTTTTAGCCAGTGCAATAAAGTGAGAAAAGGAAATATAAGGGATAAAGAAAGAGAAGGAACAGTAAAACTAATATTATTTGCTCAAAATAAATAAACATTTAGAATTATGTAAATTTAACAAGGTTGCTAAAAAGTGTCAATATAGAAAAATAAAAATTAATACAATGTATTTGTTCCAGAAACAAGCAGCTAGAAAATTAAAGAAAAATACGTAAATGACCCAAAACACATCAAATACTTAGGAAATAGGTATAATAAAATATATGAAAGACTGTGACACTGAAAATTACAAAATTCTTTCTAAAAATTAAGGAAAACAAAATATAACAAACTTAAGATTCAAGTATTCATAAATGGCAAGAAGTTAACTGTCACAATATAAATTCAATACAATTTTAATTAAAATAGTAACTTTTTAAAAAGAGCTATTTATTTCTTCTACCCCCCTCATTGTTTGCACTTACTGTCTGCTCTCTGTATCTGTCTGTTGTGTGCTCTCTGTTCTGCTCATCTTCTTTTTAGGGGCCCTGGGAACCAAACCTGTTATCTCCCATGTGGGAGGCACCCAGTCACTTAAGCCACCTCTGCTCCCTGCTTTTTGTGTGGCTCACTGTGTCATCTTGTGTTTTCTTGTTACGTCATCTCGTTGCATCATCTCATTGCATCATCTTGTTGTGTCAGCTTGCTGCACCAGCCTGTCATGCCAGCCCCTCATGTCAGCTTGCTGTCTTGCTCGCCTTCTTTAGGAGGCACTGGGAACCAAACCTGGGCTATCCCATGTGGTAGGCAGGTACTCAACTGTGTGAGCCCCATCCACATCCCAAACCAATAACTATTTTTGTTCTTGCTGGTGTTTTAATTGTTGTAACCATGTTTGTTGTTATTCGGGAAATTGAGAATCTAATTCTAAAGTTGATATAGAAATTCAAGAGAGCTGGAACATCTCAGGCAAACTTTAAAAAGAAAAAGCTGGAGATACATGCTATCAGGTTTCAAGACTTACTATGAAGCTACAGTAATTAAGCAATGTGATTTTAATAATTAGACCAATGAAACAGAATAGAAAGGCTAAAGGTGGCTTTTACATTTACAGTCACCTGATTTTTGACAAAGGTATCACAGTAATTCAGTGGCAAAAGAAGGGTTCTTTCAATATATGATGTTGGGTCCATTGTATTTATGATGGGGGAGAAAACAAACTCTATCTCAAACCATACACACAAAAAAACAATTGGAGAAAAATCATAGACCTACATGTGAAAAGTAAAGAAATATATTTTCTACAAGAAACTACAGGGACTCTCTTAGTGGACCTAAGTCAAGATTTAAAAATCAGAACAGATAAAACACTAAAAAGAAGATGGAATATTTGGATTTCATTAAAATTAAAATATTATCTTTCTCCAATAAGTACCATATAAAAAGGCAAACAATCTAGAAAATAGAAATATATATATATATATATATATATATATATATATATAGTGCTTGTATCTAGGAATGTACAAATCAATATATACAAAGTCAACCCAATTAAACAAAACAACAAAACTGGAACAAATCCTTCATAAAAGACAACATCTAGATGGCCAATGAACATATTAAAAAGTGCTTATATCATAAATAATCAGGGAAATGAAAACGAAAATAGCAATGCAGTACTATGACCCAATATTTAGAATGTCTAAAATGAAAAATGACAGACAATACAAAATGGTGGCAAGAATGCAGTGCAATTTAGAAATTTCATGCATTGCAGGTGGCAAGTGTACTATAGGAAATCCTTTGGATTTATTTACTGACGCTAAACATATAGATACCCTATGACTCAGCAATTATATTACTAATGGATACCCAAAAGAAATTAGTGCATATGTCCACCAGAAGACACTTGAAGAAGTGTTTGTAGCAAATTTATTTCATATACACTCCCAAGCTGAAAACAACCAAACATCTATCAGTAGCAGACATGGAAGGACAAAGGAGGGATCTAGAAAAACTGTGACTCTTGACATTGGAAGTGTTATTTGGGTAAGTACATATGAGCAAATTGATTGAGTGGACACCTCTGATTTGTATGCATTATATATAAGTTATAATTTGATAAAAGTTTAAAAATCAGGTAAAGATTCATGTAAATATTGAAAGAATATGTGTGTGTGTGTGTTTTGTAACTTTTGGTTTGTTATTATAGATGACAAAATTCCCCCCCTGTACCCCAAACCCTGCCACATGCACATGGATAAGCAACCTTCTGCAAGGGAGGATATGAAGACACCATCAGAGAATCCCTCAGGAGGTTACTGATGTTGAATATTAAGACTATAAAGTTCCTGAAAGCTTGCTGGAGTGTAATTTGCCTGTATCTGTAAAAATGTAAACTATCCGTATATTTGATTCAGGAATTCTGTTAATCCAAAAACTAATCTTACAACATGCTTGCACACATTTACAAAGATATATGCACAAAACATGCTCATTACAGCATTGATTCTAATAGCATAAAACCAAATAATCTAAAAAGCAATCATTACGGGAATGGTTGAATGCATTATAATTCATGATTATAATGGCATTCTTCACAATCATTTAAATAGATTAATGATTTATATATGGCAAGAACTCTGAGTGATAAGTCATAAAACAAAGTATAGAGAAATCTGGACAATAAAACATTGTGAAATAATGCATATGTACAAATTTATGGAATGATCTGCTGTACATTAGTGTTTCCAGTAAACAGGCACACTTGTATTTTTGGATTGAGAAAGAGACATTTGTTTTTTATTAAATTACTCTTTGCAGTATTTGATTTTATTATATTATTTTACATGGACTTTTCCAAATAGAACTGTAATTGGAAGCTGATAAAATGCTAATTCTCTTGCAAGGAACCCAGAAATGTAAAAAAAAAAAAAACAAAAAACAAAACTTGAAAAATTTGCAAAATGGGAGACCCTAAATTTCTCAATTTCCAAACTTACTACAAAGCTTTAGTAAACATGACAGTGTCTTATGACCATAAGAATAGACACACAGATTAAGGAAATAGAATTAAAGTTCCAGAAATATAGTCTTACACTTACAGTAAATTGATTTTCAACAAGAGTGTCAAGACAGTTTAATGGGGAAACAAATATTCTTTTCAATAAATGGTGCTGGAACAACTGGATACCCACATGTGAAAGAATGACATTGGAACCCTACTCATACCATCTACAAAAATTAACTGAGTCTTGAATAGACATTTTGCCAAAGAAGAAATAGAAATGGCTAAAAAGCACATGAAAAAATGTTCAGCATTACTAACTAAGAGGAAAATGAATATCAAAACTACAATGAGACAGATGGAAGGAACTGTTTTGCTTGCAGGTATGGATGTTATTGATAGAGAAAGGTGTGGGAGGGGGGTGGGGTATATGGGAATGTACCTTTTCTATAATCTAAAAAACTCTTTAATAAAGTTTGTTATATGAAAACAATTACAATGAGGTACCATTTCATACCTTATAGAGTGGCCATTATTAAAAAACAAACAAAGAAACAGAAAACTACAAGACCTGGAGAAGATATAGAGAAATAGGAACATTCCTTCACAGTTGGTGGGAAAGTACAATGGTGCAGCCTCTGTGGATGACAGTTAGGTAGTTCTTTGAGAAGCTAAAAAAGATCTGCCATGTGATACAGCCATTCCATTACTAGGAATACATTCAGAAGAACTGAAAGCAAGGACAAGAACTGACATTTGCATACCAATGTTCATAGCTGCATTATTCACAATTGTTAAAATATGGAAACAACCCAAATGTCCATCAACTGAAGAATGGATAAACAAAATGTGGTAATATGCATACAAGGGAATACTATTCAGCTCCAAGAAGAGTGAAATTGGGATGCATAGAACAACATGTACGACAAACCTTGAGGTCATTATGTTGAATGCAAAAAGCCAGACACAAAAGGACAAATATTGTATGACCTCACTAAACTGAACTAAATGCAATAAGTAAACTCATAGAGGTAAACTCTAGAGTATAGGTTACTAGGCAATAGAATGTGGGCTGAGATGGGAACTGATGCCTAAAGTATGTAGAATTTTTAAAAAGGTTTATTGTAAAAGTGTGGAAATGAATGGAGCTGATGGTAACACATAGTGACTATAACAAACACTGCTGATTTATAAATGCACTTGTGGATGAAAGGGGTTTTATAGGGACGTAAATGTTAATTGAAAGGAAGGCTAGATGATACTCTAGGGACTTTATAACAATGATTTTGGTGATGGATAAAGATTATGGTAAATAGTATAAATATAAGGTTGTTCTATTACAAAGTATAAAGAATATGGTAACATACAGGAAAATTACAACTAACATAACTTATGAATGATAATTAACAGTACTATTGTAATATGTTTGCAGCAATGGCAAAAAAGATATATCAATTTTAACAGTCAACAATAAGGGGAAGAAGGGGTTGGGGAATTCTCCTTTTGGAGCAATGAAAACGTTCTATAATTGACTGAGCTGATGCCAGCACAACTCTGTAATGAAAATGAGAGCCTCTGATTATACAGTTTGAAAGGACTGGACAAGAAATGGAAATGTTTAACGAAGTAAATCCTGTGGTGAATGATAGACTGTAGTTAACAGAACAAATTTGAGAATGTTCTCTCATGAACATAACAAATATTTAATACTAATTCAGGGTGTTAATAAAAGGGTGGGTTTGGGGGAAATAAACCAAATGTAAGATATGGACAATAGCAGTGATATTTTTAAAATGTTTCTTTATCATTTGTGACAAATGCTCCACAACAATGCAAGATATTGGTGGCGGGATGACGTCTGGAGCCCTAGACGATACAGGTTTGTTTTGCAAATTCACAATTTTTACTATACACTTATTGTTTATGCACATTTATATAAGAGTGATACACTTTAATATAAATGTTTTAAAATGAAAAAAAAATGTATAGAGGATTCCCATATAACCAACCCCCCCCAAATACATTGCCCTATTATTAACATCATGCATTAGTGTGGTACATTTGGTACAAGTGATGAACCAATATTGATGCACTGCTACTAACCAAGGTCTATAGTTTACATTATGGTTTACAGTTTGCACTGTACAGTTTTACAGACTTTGGCAAATGTAAAATGTTATGTATTGCCATTGCAGTATCATACAGAACAATCCCAATGCCCCTAAAACACCCGATCTTCCATCTGTTCATCACTCCCACTCCCTCTGAACCTTTGGTAACCACTAACTTTATATCAATGCTACAAGTTCTTCTGTTACCACAAAATAACAACAATAACAATAAGTCTACTTTAGTCCATGAAAAAAATTAAGAGGATCATAAACTTACATGTAAGAACTAAAAATTACAAAATCTTAGAAGAAGAAAGTGTAGGAGTAAATCTTGTGACTTTGGGTTAGGCAATGGTTTCTTAGCAATGACACCAAGAGTCCAAGGGACAAAAGACAATTTAGATAAATTTGACTTCTTCAAAATAAAAACTTTTGGGCTGCAAACGGTACTATCAATAAAGTGAAAACACAATTCAAAGAATGGAAGAAAATATCTGCAAATCATGTACCTGATGAGAAACTTGTATCTGGAATATATAAAGAACTCTTAGGACTCAATAATGAAAAGAAAAACAATCCAATTAAAAAACAAAAGAAGGATCTAAAAACTCATTTGCCAAAGAAAGTATATACAAATGCCCAATAAGAAAATGAAAGGGTGCTCAACAACTTTAGTTAGAAAAATACAAATCAAAACTACATAGAGATAGCACTTCACATCCATTAGGATTATAATCAAAATGACAAACAATAACTAGTGTCTTTGAGGATGGAGAGAAACTATAACCCTAATCTCAACTGTTGCTGGCAGAAATGTATAATGGTGCAAACCACTTAGGAAAATAGTTTGGCAGTTACTCAAATTGTTATACATAGAGTTAACATAGCAATTCTACTCCTAGGTATATAAACAAAAGGAAAGAAATCATATCTACACAAAGTTTGTCTGGATTATTATAGAAGCATTATTCGGAATAGCCAAAATTTGGAAATGTCCATCAGAAACAAAATGTAGTACATTCATATGCTGGAATATTATTCTACAACCAAAAGGAATAAAGTACTAATGTATCAATATGAAACTTGAAGACATTATGCTACATGAAAGAAGCCAATCAAAAAAGACCATTACTACATTTTTATATTTATATGAAACAGCAAAATAGGAATATCTATAAAAACAAAAATGTAGATTGGGATTTGGATGGGGGTGATGAGAATGAGAAATGACTGCTAATGAGCATGGGGTTTCTTTTTTAAAGACTTATTTATTTCTCCCCACCCCCTCATTGGTTGCACTTGTGTTTCTTCATCTTTCTTGTTTCTTTAGGAGGCGCTAGAAACTGAACCCAGGACCTCTGATGTGCAGGAAGGCACCTAATCACTTGAGCCACCTCTGTTCCCTGCAATGTTGAGTCTCTCATTATGGTTTTTCTTTGTGTCTCTTGTTGCATCGTCTTGTTGCATCACCTTGCTGTGCATTACCATTCCACCAGTTCGCTGTCTTGTTAGTGTTCTTTAGGAGGCACTGGGAACCTCTACTCCATCATGTTTTTCTTCTTGTGCCTCTTGTTGCATCATCTTGCTGTGTCAGCTTGCCACTCCTGCTTGTCATGCCAGATTGCTCTCTTCTTTAGGAGGCATTGGGAACTGAACCATGGACCTCCCATGTGGTAGGCAGGTCAAATCTGCTTCCCTGGAGTTTCTTTTTGGTGAGATGATTGTACAACTCTGTGAATACACTAAAGCCTTTGAACTGTATAAATTAAAAAGGGTTAATTTTACGGTATGTGAATTATATGTCAATAAAGCTGCTGCTAAAAAACAAAAACATCAATCACAAAAAGATAATTTCTCTAATACTTTATGATTTCTTGCATAAAGTAAGTGCCTAACAGAGACTTCCCCAATGTTTAAAGGACTTAACTGAAGAAACAATGAAGACCTTTATTCAATATACACATGTAGGGGGAAATTTAGGGGGTCAAATTTAAAATAGAAAATGAATGATTATACAATATCAGTATCAAATATTGTAACCTTAACTAACATATCAGGCAGCTGCAGACGAAACAACAGAGAGTAGAAATGCCATTTCCAGGGAAGTGGACATGGCTCAACTGACAAAGTGTCTGTCTACTATACGGAGGGTTCAGGGTTCGATCCCCAGAGCCTCCTGGCCCATGTGGTAAGCTGGCCCATGTGCAGCACTGCCGTGCGCAAGGAGTGCCGTGCCATGCAGGAGTGCCCCCATGTAGGGGTGCCCCACGCACAAGGAGTGTGTCCCACAAGGAGAGCTGCCCCACATGAAAAAAGCGCAGCCTGCCTAGGAGTGCCGCAGCACACATGGAGAGCTGATGCAGCAAGATGATGCAACAAAAAAGAGACATAGTTTCCCAGTTCCACTGGATAATGCAAGTGGACGCAGAAGAACACAGAACAAATGGACACAGAGAACAAACGATGGGGGGGGAGGGGAAATAAATAAATAAATATTAAATTAAATTTTTAAAAAAGAGATTAGGCACCTCTCTTCCACATCAGAGGTCCAAGGTTCAGCTCCTGGTGCCTTCTAAAGAAACAAGAAAGACTAACAGACACAGCAAGTGCAAACAACAAGGTAGTGGGAAAAATAAACAAATCTTAAAAGAAAAGAAAAAAAAGAAATGCCATTTTCAGAGTAGGCATTACAGGGCTCTGGGGTTTTTATTCTAAGGTAAAGAGGGGCATTTTTTATGCATGTAAATAAATATCCACTGGCCTTCAGATGAAAAAGAAACACAACTGCGATTTAAGTATTCCATTACTTCAAAATATCTTCCTCCTCATAGCTTTATTAGTGCAGGTAATGGCCAATTAAACTAAAAGAGGAAAAGAACTAGCTGTGGAGGTAAAATGAACAAGCTTCAACAGCAAGCATGCCTCAGCTAAAGATGTTTCAAAATTACCAGAGTTAATAAAAAAAAGTCACTCTGAGAGCATCTTTCTTTGAGGAGCGTAGTTTTTTGTTGTTTTTCTTTCCCAGTCATTACCTAATTAAATCTCAAAATATATAAGGTTGTATAATAAACTCAAGGTTTTTGAAAATCTTATTGGAAAAGTAAACCTTTCATCTAAGCATTTATTTTTGTCTTTTTATCTCTTTTGTTCTAGGCAGAAATTGGATCTTATTATACTGTGTGGATTTTTTTTTCCTTCCCCTTCCATATTTGCAACTTGCTCATGGATGGTGGAGATTTTCTTGAAGTGACCCTTAACAAGTTCTGGTCACAAGGGAAACTGCAGCCACCCCTCTGTGCGGTCTTGTTTACTGTTCTCAGGTTAGTGAGGATGACCTGAACGCTCATATTGATGGATTGGAATGTCACACGTTTCAGTGTATCCTGAATGAACACACAATGTGCTGGAAAAGGTTAGCGAAAATGTTTTCTTAAAAACCCCAATAGACCCCATCCTGTGCTAATAAGCATCCATCACATAATAAAGTACAAATGTACTGAAATCTGTTCAAACAAAAGTGTTGCCAGAGAATGGAAGACTTTAAAGCAGTGGCTCTCAACCAGTGGTGATTCTGCCTCACAGGGGACATTTTGGCAACACCTGGTTATATTTTTGGTTTTCAGGACTCGTGGAAGGGGTCCTAGTGGCATTTGGGGAGTAAAGTTGCTGCTTACCATAATAAATGCACAGGGCAGCCCCACACACAACAACAATATCTAGCCTGCCTTACTTTGCCAGAAGACTAAAACGATTACCTCACAATGAGCTGGCTTAAACAATGGGAATTTATTGGCTCACGGTCCAAATCAAGGCATGTTGCCAAAACTAATCTCCCAGGGACAGGAGCATTCTGGGTTGAATTCAGCAATCCTGGAGTTCCTGGGCTAGCAGCTCCTGCTTCCAGCCACATGGCACTGCTCTTTCCTTTCTCTTCTGGGTTCTTGCCGAGTCCCTGCTTCTGGCTCCTCTTTGTGGCTTTCTCTTTATAAGGCCTCCACTAATCTGGATTAGGGCCCATTGTGTTTCAGCTGGCCACATCTTAACCAAAAGCAACATTTTCAAAAGGTACTATCTACAACTGGTTCATACCCAGAGAAATGTAGATTAAAATAAAGAACATGTCTAAAGTGGGGAACATAATTCAATCTACTGCACAGCCAAAATGTCAGCAGTGTTAAGTTTGAGAAAACCCTACTTAAAATTTAGTCAAAGAGCATTGCCATGTGCTATGATCATTCTACAAAATCAGGAAGGGTATTTCTATGATACATTTTATTATGAAATACAACATTCTTAAGAGGAACAAATGTAACATATGTATTTGGAAAATAAATGGTAATAAATCCAACAGACTTATATTCATTCCCCAATTTAAGAGATAAAACATTAACATCACCCCTGAACCTCCACCTTGACCCCTCCTCAATTACATCTCTATTTTTGCCAGAATACATTCTTGAATTTTACTATTAATAACCTCCTGGCTTTTCTTATTAGTTTTCTTTTCACTTGTTCTTGTATTTCAAAACAGCTTACATTTAGTTTTGCTTGCTTACTACCTTTTAATAGGTAGACTCATACTGTAAGTATTTTTTATGGTTTGCACTTCTTTGCTCAATATTTTGCTTGTGAGATTCATGTAAATGTTTTTCTTTTATTTTTACTGCAGAATAGTATCCAATTGTGTGAATGTAGCTCAGTTTGTTTATTCATTCTAATATGAACAGCTATTTGCAATGTTGTATCAACATCCCTGCACATGTCTCCTTGTATATGTAAGTAGGGATAGTGCAGGGGTATACACTGGAGAGTAGAATTGCTGTGATAGTGTATGTATCAAATTATTTTCTGAAGTGGTTGTACCATCCTTGCACTCATGCTAGCAGTACTTTGTTTCTTTTATTCCAAATCCTCACCAACCATTCAGACTGTCCCATCTTTGTTAATGTTGCAATCTGGAGGGTAAAAAAGATTATAAATTTATTTGCATTTGCTTAATTTTTAAATAATTATTACACTTTGATAAACTTATGGTCTATTTGTCTCTTCTTCTGAAAAATGTCTTTAGATTCTTTTGCTCACCTTTGTCAATTTTTAATTGATTTGTTATATTTCTTTAAATATTCTGGATATTAATTTTTTTGTACTATTTCTCTCTCTTTTTTTAATTTCAGAATTTTAAAGAAAAATCATCTTTGCAATACAGGATTCCCACACAGCACCCTACTACCAACGCCTTACATTGTTGTGACAAATTTGTTACAAATGATGAAAGCAAATCATATTACTTCTATCTAAAGTCTATAGCTTACATTTAATGTATTTTTCCCACAAACCATACTATTATTAATCATAGTAATGTATATTTATTGAAATTCATGAGAGAATGTTCTTATATTTGTTCTATTAACCACAGTCCATTATTCAACATGAGGTTCACTGTGGTACATACAATTTTTTGTTTAATGCATGTGTTGTGATTGTTTTCTATTGACACTTTTTGCAGTTATAGGAAATAATACAGAGACATCTTGTGTACCCTTTACCCAGTTTCCTCCAATGGTAACATCTTGCAAAACTGTCAATGAAGATACTGACATTGATATAACTCCCTGATATCATTCAGATTTCTGCAGTTTAGATTTTTGGGCTCATGCAAGCCTGTGTGTTTAGCTTTATACAATTTGATCATATATGTAGGTCTATATATTCACCTTCACAGTCAAAATGGCAAATAGTTCCATCACACAAGGATGACTCATATTGCCATTTTATAATCATATCCACCTCCCTCCTGAGATCTCCACCCCTGTCCCTCATCCCTGGCAATGCTAACCTGTCCTCCATTTCTAAAAGGTTGTCATTTAATAAGTGTTACATAGTTGTAGGCACTCTTGATTCCCTTGTGTGGTGGTTGACCATCTTCATCTTCCTGTTAACTAACCTGGGTAAATAGAATGTCCAAGAGCACAATCACTGGGTTGTGTGGTAATTGCATATTTAGTGTTATAAAGAAATGCCAAACTGTTTTCCAGAACAGTTATTCCCACCAGCAATGCCAGATCCAATTCTATGTATCCTTTCTGATGTCACTATTTTTATTTTAGTCATTCTTTCAGGTTTACAGTGATATCTCATTATAGTTTTAATTTACTGTTCCCTCATAGTTAATGATTTTGAACATCTTTCACATGCTTATCTGGCCTGTATATATATGCTTTGCTGTAATATGTGTGCCTGTATTTGCCGATTTTCTAATTGGATCACATATTATTATTGTTGATTTTTACTGTTGAGTATTGAAATTATTTACATATTCTAGATTCTAGTCCTTTGTTCGATATGTAGTCTGCAAATATGTTCTCCCAGTCTATAAGTGTGTCTTTTCATTCTCTTCTCATGGGTTTTTACAGAGAAGTGTTTATAATTTTGATGAGGTCCAATTCATCCATTTTTCTCTTTATAGACTGTGTTTTTGATGTCCAGTATAAGAACTTGTAGCCTAGCCCTAGAACTAAAAGATGTCCTCTTATCTTTTTTACTAATTTTTAAATAGCTTTACACTAAAGTCCATTATCAGTGTGAGCTGATTTTTCTAAAAGGTGTTAGAACTAGGTCAAGGTTCTTTCTTTATTTTTTTTTTAGACTATGGCTGTATGGATGCTCCAGCATCATTTGTTGAAAGGGCTCTCCTCCCTACATTTAATTGCTTTTGTATTTTTGTCATAAATATGCTGAGCATCTTCATGTTCATCTTTCCTTGGGTCTATTCTATTACATTGATGTGGTATGTGTCATAGATGAATCACATCCCCTGCAAAGACATGTTCAAGCGCTAAACCCCAGTCTTGTGGATGTAAACCCTTGGTAAACACTATATTTTTAAAGGTGAGGTCAAACTGAATCAGGATGGGACTTAATCCAGTATGAATAGAGCCCTTACAAGCAGAGGAAACTTGATATAGGAGGCAAACAGTCATATGATGGAGGCAAAGACAGAGTTACAGATTGCTAGGAAGCCACCAACAATATGCTATAGACTTCAGAGAAAGCATGGCCCTGTCAACATCTTGATTTTGGACTTCCAGCCTCCACAACTGTGAGACAACAAATTCCTGTTATTTAAGCAAACTAGTACATGGCACTTCATTAGAGCAGCTCTGGAAATTAAGACAATGCATCTATCCCCTAGTATTGCCTTCATCAGCATCTTTTAATGAACAGGTGTTCCCAATTTTAATTTTGAAAAGTTTAGCAATTATTTCCCTTAATCAATATATTTTCTTTCTTAGAAAAGGAGCATTATTATCGCAATCATAAAGATATTGCCCTAAATATATTGGCCTTTCATATTTAAATGCTTGATCCACCTGGAGCTGATTTATATACATGGTCCAAGGAAAGGCTCTATTTTCAGGTTTTGTTTTCATTTATTTTCTCACCCATAAGGTTAACCTATTTGCCCTGGAGCCATTTAATGACTAGCCTAATATTATTCACTGAACTGCAACGTCACCTTTTTCACATATCATCTTATCTGGATTTGGGTTCTGTAGTCGATCCCATCAGGCTGTTTCTCTCCTGCTAGAAGACTACACTTTATAGGAAGTGCCCATTTAATAATGCAAGTTGACCAGGTTGTTCTGCCTTAGAGTTTCTAAAATATTCTAGCGAATTGTTCTTCACATAAATTGAAGAACAGCCTGTCCTATTTCCTAAAAATTATTTTGGGATTTTGATTAGAATTACATTGACTCTATAGCTTAATTTGTGGTCAATTAACATCTTTACAATATTAAATATTCTGATTGATATGAAACTGATATATCTCTTCATTTTTATCAATTTGTTTAATTTGTTTAAAAGAACATTTGTTCAAATGAATTATTTGTTTATAATTTCCAACATAGCCATCTTCAAGATTTATTAGATATGGTCCTAAGGACCTTATACTTTCTGATGCTATAACAATTTTTTTGACTCATATTTGATTTTATAACTTCATTTCTAGTAATATCATACTAGCATAAACCATAGTATGATTAGGATAATGAAAAACAATTAACCTTTGCATATTGAGCTTGTCTTAAAACCTTGCTATCTAATTTATTCAAATAATAGGTGTATAGATATTATGAGTACTTCATATAACCCATCCTATCAGAGGAAAATAATATTAGTTTTATTTTGCTTTCCAATCTACATATAATTTATTACTTTTTCTTATCTTATTGTGCTGGATAGAATCTGTAAAAACCATTGAATAGATATGGTACAACAGGCATTCTTGAATTATTCCTGATTTAATAATTTTAACATATTGCAATAAAGTCTGATATGTAATTGTAGATTTTAAATAAAGAACATTTCTCAGGAAAAGAAATTTCTATTCTATTCCTAGTTTTCTTAGGGAATATTTTAATCATGAATGGTTGTTGTTGAACAATACAACAATTTTTTGTTCAATTTTGTCTAATTGAAAAGCATTGCATTCTAGAATCACTCAAATATATATGTGTATTTATTTAATATGCCTAGGATTTTGATAAATGCTACAGAGGTTTAAAGATGTAAGATGTCTTCTATAGAAAGATGTCTTCTAGAGCTTCTATAGAATATGTAAGTGTTCATTTTGACATAGTGTGTTATATCAGTGGGTGGAGACCCACACAATAATCAAAAAAAATAATCAGACTCCCATCTTGGGGAGTCCTGCTTTGTTCTCAATTAGAGGGACATGAATCCCTAGAGAACATGAGCAGTGCCTAATAAAAGAAAACAGACCGATATGTGAAACTCTCAATATTATTGCAAGTAACTATAAATCTTATTCTTCAAAAATTGAAACTGAGTGATTACCATAGGTTTTACAGGGAAAGGGAGGGAAGAATATAATAGATGGAATATAGGACATTTTTAGGTCATTAGAATTGTTCAGCATGATCTTGCAATTACAGATACAGGCTACTTTAAATGTAGTCAAAACCTATAAAAGTGTATGATCCAAAATTAAACCATAATGTAAATCATTGACCATAGTTAGCAGCAATGCTTCAATATTTGTACATCAACTGTAACAAATACATCATCCACATGTAAAATGTTATTAATAAGAGAGAGGGGGAAAGGGGGAAGGCATTGGGTATATGGGAATCACGTATATTCTCTAAGTGACTTTTTTGTACCCTAAATCTTCTTTGAAGACAAAATGAAAAAAAAAAAAAAAAGAAACTGGGGATGTGGTCTTTGCTTTTAAAATATATGGAAATTTCATAATGAGACAAAATTAAGGAGGTTAGTCATTTTCTTGGAATACAGTTTAATTGTTAAGAGCATGGATTTTGGAGTCAAGAGACTATTTCTCACATTGGCCAATCACTTCTTTTTTGCCTAAAATCTTCATCAATAAAAGGGAAAAGTATTTTATCTTTTTATATAATTTCTGTTACAGTGTATAAAAATGTAAAAAATGATATTGAGACAAAATGAACACTCTATAAATGATGGGGTCTGTTAAAATTAGAAAATAGGCATTCCCTAATGTATTCCCTAATGTATGGTCTAATTAGTTTCACTTACTTCCTTTAGGCAAAATATAATAAATTGGGTTTCTGTTCTTGAAAATAAGAACTATAAAACTAAATTCTTTATGAAAATGAGTGAAATTAAAACACAAAGATATAATTTCACAAACACTTATTGAGTATGTAAATTTAACTGCAGCAGCATAATGTTTCGATATCCAAAGAGGTAGTTTTTCCAGTTAATTTTTCCTTCCCATATATTCTTCTTACTACATATACTATCTTCAGGAATAGATGATGAAGTGAGAACAATAGTCACGCACTTGATTTTTTCACCCTTAAAATGACTTGGGTACTTAGTGTAGGCAATGAAAATTCCTGAATGCCATGGATTTCAATGATAACACAAGGACTTGAGAGAAAAAAATGTTTTGCTTTTGATTTATTTCTGCATCCTCTAAGTCTCAAAGTATGGTAACCACATAAAAAAACCTAGGGTGGGAGAAATCCTTTCTAATGTAAGAGTGTTTTTCTCATCCAAAGGGAAATAAACTGACCAGTGAGTAGGTAAAGGAGAGAAAGTGCAAGGACATGATGATTTCTGTCATGGGTTCTAGGGCCCCTCCCACTGTCAAAGCCCTCTGTGGAAGTGGGCAGGTCCAATGAACCTCCAGCATATACCTCCATAAGTTTTGGGATAATCACAGAGCAAAAGACTGGTCCAGGATGCACCCAGGATGCTGCAAGTCTCACAGAAAAATTGCAATTTATATCATAGCACCCATGTGGTGGAGGAAAATTCCTAGATAGGACTGAATGCAAACAGCCCCACTACATTCCCTCCAAATCAGTCTAATGTGGTGTGCAGAGGGGGAGGGCTAGCTGGGGTCTGAGATCTTCAGGAGAGTTATGAACTCGTTGAGGGGCACTGAAGTTGGACACAAGAAGAAGTGACACCTATGGATCTGAGAATGGAAGTCCATAGCAGGAATTTGCTACTAAGCAGTGGATGCATCAGGACCAAGGAAACCATTCATGATTTGGTAGGATGAGTCTCAATTATGTGGAAGCCAGCAAGTAAAGAAGACAACCAGGACACAATTGCAAACATTACTCCCACACCTAAAACATTTAGTAAAATTTCCCTGAATCCAGAAGCTCCTAAAAGAGGGGGGGATAATTGAGAGGGAATCATAACAAGGCAGAATACTAAGTTGTGTTAATATAAAATTGATTAGATTTTATACCAGAAATGACTAAGTTATCATAAATGGCAAGACCAAACTTGCCTCTACAGAATAGAAATGTAAATTCACATGTTATATTGAACTTTCTGATAGGTATTATTTTATTATATTTTTCCCATACTTGAATTTTTTTTCTGTATAAAATTCAAATCCACTACATAAAGGAAATAAACTTTTATGAAGGTTGGTTGGTTGTTTTTTTCTTAGGCTAGACTGGCTAAAACATTTTAACCTTTGAGTCTTACAGGATGCAGAAATAAATCAAAAGCAAAACATCATTTTTTTCTCTCAAGCTCTTGTATTATCATTGAATGCACGGCATTCAGGAAGTTTCATTAAACTTCAAGAAGTTTAGAATAAAATTGTCATTTTCTTTGCAAATGCCCCTGAAATAATCATAGACATTCTTCACTGTTCCCAGAAAACTAAAGTCATACATCTTCATTATTTTTTCCATTTCTGATTCACGAAGGACAAATACTTCCTGATATCTTTGAGTAATAAATGCTGGGAAAGGGTCAGTTCCCCTATTGGCTTAATTTCCAGTGATTTTTGCTCAGTTAACTCATTCAGCATTGACAGCAATCACATACAGCAGTGGTCAATACAAGTTTTAACATAACTGTGGAAATATTATTCTCCGTAAGAAAGAAGCTGAAAGTTTCAGGTTGACCTGCCATAAGTTAAATCTTATCTCAATATTATTAAAATATTATTAATGCCTGGAGTTGAGGTTCTGGTTGGCAGAAATGAATTCATTTCTGAATGCTAGATGATTGTTAGTCAAGCTAGAAGGATAATCATAGAATCAGAATACTTTATATCACAGAATGGAATGCAATATAATGGAATGGAACTAGAGATGGAAGAATATGGAACTACAAACTCTTCTCCCTTTTAAAAACCTTATTTATTTTTTGTATTCTTTATATTTTTCTACAGTGAATGTGCATTATTTGAGTAATAAAAGAAAAATTAAAAAGCAAACACTATTTTAGAGTTCGATAGTAATCTAAGAGTTAGCTGGTTCTTCTGCCACAATTTGGGGGTCAGCTATTAAAGTCAAGAAAGTATCCTGGCCCTACTCAGTACTAAGCAGTGAAAATGATGGCATTTATTCCAAAATGTTCTTTTCATTAACCCAATCTAGATAGGATATGGTGGAGTAGAATTAAAAAGCACGTTTGGGCAAATTTCTTGGAAAGGAAGGCAATACTTCAATAACTGAACTCATAAAATCCACTGCACAAATCATATCTTTAATGTTTCTACCTGCATGTGGTAACGGATAATGAATTGTCCATTTATTCACACCAAGAGAATTGTCAACAACTTTTCAAATGATGAAAAAAATATACTGTGCATTTTAAATTCACAATTTCAAATCACTGAATAACGTAGTCATTTGTTAACTTTCCAACCTATATACATATATTTGCACAATTCTTGATGCCAAAATAAAATACCATATTTGTAACCATAGCAACATTTTAGGTTATGCAAAAGGAAGATCTAGGGCCAATTGATGTCTAATAGTCATTTTGCTGTAGCTCATCATTCTCATATTCTATTCAAACTAGTTTCAGCAAAAGGGGTTTCAGTATTCCAGTTTTCCTCTGAAGTTCCAACTCATTTCAAGTAAATTTACTTGAGAGAGTAACTGGGAAAGTGGTGGCTAAAACTTGGAACCAATAGCCTCCCAGATTCTGTTTTCCAGTGAATAAAATGAAAACTATTGAGCCCTAAACTTTTGGAACTGTGTCAACTTATGAATCACAGATCTTAAAGTAAAAGCAACTTTTAGGCTGTGAAGTGTTTATATTTTAATAAACTTAGGTCCTCTCTTGTATTTTCCAAGAAGGAGGAAAGGGAACAGAAATGCCTTGCTACTTACAGCTCCTCCTGTTTTCCACACTTCTCTTGTATTATCCAGTCTACTGAACGAAGAAGGAGATGAAGTATATTTAAGGGAATTTTGAGGAAAAAATTATAATTAGGCCCTTAAATAGATGAAAAAGTCATAAAGTAGAAGATTTTATAAATAAAACATAGTAACTTGGTAATTTTAGTTATGCATTAAATTTAGTTGCTTAATTTTTAGCAACTGTGATGGGAACCTTTTATTTTTCAAATGAAATATCTATACAGCTTATTCAGTGAGACCATTTTTCCCACCCCTGCTAATTTCTAAGTGTGATTTATTATATAAATTGTTATACAAAGGATACTGAACAACAAGCTAGCTTTTAGGTGAAAAATATCGTCCTCACTTAGCTTCTACTTATATCAAATTACAATTTGGCTGAGGACATGAATTTAAAACATAACTCAGATAACGGTATCTTGTGGAGGATAAAACTAACGTAAGTCTGGTTTATCATCTTAAGATGTTCTATCATCACAGAAGAATGGAAATAGAAAAATCATGAAAAGTAATAACCAGTACAGTTCTTAGCACACCTTTGTCAGTATTGATTATCTTAAGTAAAATGTAACAGTACCTGATCATATATTAGGCCAAGGCAGGACACCAGTAAGTGCTATCCGTCCCAGGTGGGATCACCTATCTCTGGTTTCTACCCATCATCAGCTGGAACATATAAATGAAACTATTTTCTATTCTCTAGATAATTATTTTATATATTTTAATACAAATGCAGTTACATGCTTTAAAAATATATCATCTGCTTTAGCATTCCAAAAGATAAGTGAATAATAATAATTCACAGAAAGTAAAAACAGGCTTGAAGATTGATCTTAAGTACTAGATTTACATACTAAAGATTAACATTCTACAAAAAGTGAAGGAAAATGAGGGCAAAGATTTAATTCGCTCATCATGCCTATGTGATACAGTAATGCATGAAAATCATTTCCATTTCCCAATATCTTATGATCTGATAGAAAAGCAAATATACAAATAGAAAATTATTTTTATATCTGGTGAACAGGAGATATATTTTAATAAAATACCAAGGAAGTTAAAGGAGAGAAAAATATTGATTTTGGGCAGGGATTATACATGGATGAGTTTTATGAGATGACCCATGAACATGGTGGGGCAGACTGAATTATGCCCCCACAAGAACATTTCCGAGTCCTAACCCCTGGTCCTATCTGTATGATCTCATTGGTAAATAGCATCTTTAAAGATGTGAAGGCCAAACTGAATCAAGGAGGGCCTTAAGTCAACATGAGTGGAGACCTTTTAAGTAGAAAAAATTGAGATGCAGTTAGTCAGTAGAAGCCAGGATGAAACTGAAACACAAGAAGACAGATTGTCATGCAATGGAGTAAAAAAGGGCACCTATGTTCAAGGAACACCAAGAATTCCCAGTAAGCCAGCACCACAACTCTACAGACTTCAGAGAATGCATGACCCTGCCAGTACCTTGATTTTGAACTTCTAGCCCCCAAAACTATGAGCCAAAAAAAATTCCTTTTGTTTACAGCAATGCTTTTGTGCTATTTGTTTTAGAAGCCCTGGCAAACTAGGATTTATAGATTTGTTTGATGAGATAAGTATATGGCCACTGTATTTCAGATTAAAAACATAATTATCAAAATCACAGTTCAACACATGTTTTTTGACCATATCCTGTGGAGTGGATACCTAGTGCTGTTGCTTGCCCAGAGTCCTACTCTCCTTTCATGGGTTAGAGCATCTTGAGTTTACTTGGAGTGGCCAGTATTCTCATATTCTCCTAGGGCCTCTTCCTGTTCCCCAACCCCAGCCATCGTTGGTAGAGACGTGAGTGCTTGGCTAAAGCTGGGCCATTCAGAATTAACCACAGGATTTTGCAAAGACAACTGGAAAAGTGATTTTTTTTCACTAAGATTGCAGAAACCAAAATCATGTAAGCCTGAAGCTGAAAAAGGCCATCATTGTTGGCAAGTTGGGATAGTCTGTGTGTAAATAAGACTTACTCCAAGGAAGAGAAAACCAAGAGATAGGGAGTAACCAAGTAATGATGCCAACTTTTTGTTGTCTTAAACCTGGAGGAGCAAATTCAAATGCCTCCAGCAGACAAAGAGGTAATATATATGTATAGCAATGCCTGTAAAACAAAATGGACTGGTGGAATCTGTGGATAATGAAGGTGACATACTCTAATTGCAATCAAACTTGATTTTTTCAAATAATATTCTTGTCAGAATAGCTTCGTGGTCTGATTTGTCCTTAGGGACACCAGGTGCCAACTCAGAGTACAACCTTAGAAGGTTTGATGCGATCTTCATCTGGCTTTACAGTTATATGAATCACTTTCCTGTTTTCTCTTCTTTTTTTTTTTCCTAGCTTCTATTTTTCTCTTTCCATTTTTACTTTCTTCTTTTCTTCCCTTCCTTCCTTTATTGTTTTCAGTTGGGTTTTCAACTCTTAACAACACAAGAATTTACTATTTGTACAACATACAAGGCAAAAAAGGTAATGATGCATGAATATGTCTTTCATTGAAGAAATCTGAGGAGTATTGATAAAAAGCCAATTAGTCTGGCCAGAGACTTGCAAAGTGGTTTAGAGCAGTGGTTGTCAAAGTGTGGTCCCCAGGCCAGCAAGGAGTATCTGCATGAACTGGAGACTTTTTAAATATGCAGATTATCAGGCCCCACTCAAAACCTGTTATATCAAAAACAACCATCTGTTTTCCAAGTAATTCTGGTGCACACTAAAGTTTCAGAATCAAAGTTTCAAGTGGTATGATGGGAAGCTATCCAGTCATTCACTGATTAAGCAAGCCTGTGCTATTTTAGTGGTAAAGGAGCAGTATGTCAAGGCTCAAGAGAAATAACATACCTCATAGATAAATAGACGTGCTAATAACATGCATTAAAAAATGAATACAAGCATAGGGGGACAACCAAAATTGAGAAGACACACTTAGTGGTTCAAGGTTTACAAATATACAGCCAAGGTTTAGATACCTACAGTGCCATTTCCTCTCTATATAAAACCTCACTTTGCCTCAGTTCCCTAACTTCCATAATGAGGGAAATGATACTGACTACTCTTATGGATTGAGTTGTGTCCCCCCATAAGTTAGGTTGGAGCCCCGACCCTCTGTACATCAGAACGTAACTTTATTTGGCTATAGGGTCACTGCTAATGGATTTATTTATGATGAGGTCATCCTGAAGTAGGGTGATCTCCTGATCCAAAATGACTAGCGTCCTCATAAGAAGAGAAGAGACAGACCCAGGGAAAATCCCATGTGAACGACTGAGGCTGAGATAGAAGTGTTGCAGCTGTAAAACCAAGGAATATACAGGATTGTACCAGGAAACCATCAGAAGCTAGAAGAGGCAAGAAAGGATTCTAGAGGAGCACGGTCCTGCTGACATGTTGTTTTTGGACTTCTAGCCCTCGGAAGTGTAAGGTGATGCATTTTTGTTGTTTTAAGCCACCTCTTTGTGGTACTTTGTTTTGGCAGTCCTAGGAAACTAATACACCTACGTCTTATGATTCTTTTGGGGTTTAAATGAGTTAATACATGTAAACTTTTTATATTAGGCAAGGCACATGGTATATACTCAATAAACATTAGTTACAGTTTAACTCGATAGTTCCCTTATCAAATTCAGCTGCCAATAGTCACATGTGACTATTTTGATTTAAATGTAAAAGATGAAAACACAAAACAAAAATAGAATAAAAAATAAATAAAAAGCTTCATTGCTTGGTTGCACTAGTCACATTTCAAGGGCTCAATAGCCACATATATCATGGAACATTTCTGTCTGTAGAGAAAGTTCTAATGCCTCTAGGCTATGAGATTTGCATGCTAATGATTGGAGGAAGGAGAAATAATTACTCTCAGGCCTCCCTGCTGCCATTACATGGAAAAACTATCATGAATTCCTCATTTAAAAGACTTAATCCCTTTTGATGGGGCCAGCTGTCTCCTCCTGAAATTTGGAAGTCCAGGTAGACAGAAATGCAATTAAACTTCTGCTCTGGAACTGTTCACTAGGATATGTTCCTTTGTTGACCAGGTCTGTTCTTCAAGGGTCACTTAGGTCACTAGATATGCCAAGTTCCTTCCCACTGTTCACCAAACCTTCTGCTCTGATGTTGCCAATGTGTCTTTTTCCAAAGACATGGCATATGACAAGTGAATTCAGTTTTAAAGTGCTAAGTATAAAATCAAAGGAGACATGAACCTAAGTGTATTCTATTATCCAACCTCAGTTCAAAACTCAGAAATTAATTATTAGATATTTTTACTTGGATGAGTGGTCTATTATCATCCCATATTCAATTTAGCCTGGAAGTCAGGATCATCCTCAAGCAGGATGCAAGCTTCTTTTCATGTCACTCTTTGAGAGCTCTTTCATGAAGCTTCTACTCTAGTCAGTCAGGTTTCTTTCTGTTCCCAGATCGTACCATTCTCATTCGTACCTCTGAACATATGCCATACTGTATCTTCTATCTGGAATGGCTGATTTAATTCTCTTCATTTATCCAAATCTCTCCATCCATAAAGGCACAATTAAAATCTTACCTTCTTGAAGACTTGCCTGAATAGTTCTCATATTGTTGATACTCTAAAACTTTTGTTTTTAGCACATAATTCAGAACTTGATTATATAACATATATTCTCCTCTTTACAACACTCAACTTTTTCTAAATTAGAAATAAATTACATACTTCATATATCATCCTTCATTGAAGGTAAACTGATCTTGAATTTTAAAAAATAACCTGTGAATATGCCAATTGTATTGAATTATATTTGTAAAATGCAATGAAGGACTGGAAAAGATTTCATTGCTAGAGCAGTATCTTTGAGTGGGCATGATGTGATTGATTCTAGAAGATATTTGGAGGGGGTGGTATTTCATAAGAGAATAAATAGTTCATCAATAGCAGGTAGAGTTTAATCACAGATGGGTACTTAAACATAATTATAGAAGCTGGTGGAAGTTTGTGATCACTTTGATTTCTCAGTGAGGCAAGAACCAAGTTGTCCCGGTGAGAGAGAGGATGGAAGAAGAGATGGTAGATGTTTAAGAAATCACTAAGTTTTCTGAATGAGTGGAGAATGGAATAGGCTATATAAAGTTGACATCTTTTCTGGAAAGTGAGAACAAGAAGAACTTGAAAAAAGTTACAACATGATAGAATCAGATTCCTGGTGAGGTTGAAGTCTTGGAAGACAGAATCCTAGAAATAACAAGATGTAAATGTAGGAGAAGTTATGGAGTAGTTACAGGAATGGCCAAAGAGTGAGTGTCTAAATTAGAATAAAGGGTAAGATCACTGAAAGAGAGGAGGTCAGTGACCTTTGATAATCTACTTGCATGTTGAAATCACCGATAATTATGACAAGAGTAGCACTGGAGAAAATTATAGAGATCTAGGAACGAAATATTTCATGGACTTAACAGGCAGTGTGATCTGGGGTTGACAAGAAAGGATAGTGGGTGGTTTTAAAAAATGATACATGACCTACATCTGCATGTTTTTGTGGAAAAGGTGGAGAAAACAGACTCGAAGGGGAAATGACAGAGAAGAATAAGGCAGGTATCTACCACCACCCAAGTCCACTGAAATGAAAAGTGTGAGAGAAAATAGCCACAACCTGCAAGTGCTGCTGAGGACACAGTGTTGTCAGGACAGAGTAAGAAGATGGAGTTCTCACAGAAAAGGATGAAGACACAGTTTATTTTTGCTAATGACTGTCCTTTTTGTTTATGGTAAAAACTGTGCATAATGTTTTAAAAGTGTATGAACTATGATTCCTACTTCAATGCAGAAGTTCTGTAACAAAAATTCTCTCAAATTTGTAATGCCTGCTGAAGCTCAGCCTAGAAAACATGTGACTTATAAAGCAAAAAGGGTAAACAGCTCTAATGTAAAATTTTAATTGACATAAATATTTAATAATGTAGTCTTTTATTTGTAATAACTATTTTAAAATAGCAGCTTTGAAGGGGAATCATTGGCTCACTTTTTAATTTTCATCAGCTCATACTTTTTTCCACCATCCTATTAGTCATTTTGACTAAACTGTTTGCCTTCTTAAAATACAAAGGGGATAAACAACTGACAGTTCATGAACACATATCAAAGAGTAATTTGATCAAAAATACAATGAGATATCATCTTACACCCATTAGACTGGAGGCTATTTAAAAAACAGGACTACAGGTGTTGGAGAGGATATGGAGGCATGGGAACACTTATCCATTGATGGTGGGAATGCAGAATGGTGCAATCATTGTGGAGGACAGTCTGGTGGTTCTTCAGGAAGCTAACTATAGAACTGCCATGTGATCCAACAATCCCACTACTGGGTATATACCCAGAAGAATTGAAAGCAGGGACCCAAACAAATATATGCACACCAATGATGATAGCGGCATTATTCACTATTGGCAAATGTTGGAAACAACCTAAATGTCTGTCAACAAATGAATGGATAAGCAAACGTTGGTATATACATACAATGGAATATTACTCAACTGTAAGAAGGAATGCAGTCTTAACACATGGGATAGCATGATAAATCTTGAAGACCTATGTTTAGTAAAACAAGCCAGGCACTGAAGAACAAATATTACATGACCTCACTGTTATGAATTAAGCAAATTGAGCAGATTCACAAAGCTAGAGTCTGGAAGACAGGTATATAGGAGACAAAAAGGGAGTAGAAGGTTATGAGCCAATGCCGATATGGGCAAAATCTATGGTAAGGTGGAAGGGTGTAGTTGTGCAGTGAATGGGCATGACAATGGTACAGTGATGCTACTGAGTTGGGGAGTGCTGGTCTGTGAGGGGGGTTGGGGGGTTCACTGTCCGAAGAATTGGGGGGAGAGAGCAGGTGAACTTGGGGACTTGCAGATATATGGTTAAAAGTACAATGTGGGAAATGTTTTCTGGCAGATATGGCAGGGGAGAGTTACTGGTTTAGGGTGTTGGATGTTGGGGGCATGTGTGACAGGGTGCACCTGGGGCAGGCTTCATGTGTGAGTGGTCATCTTATCATAGTGTGTTGTATCATACACACTATGTGTGTTCATATGACCCATACAAAGAACGGGACGATGTTGGACTCACATCCTGGGGAGTCCTGCCTTGTTCTCAAATAGAAAGGTGGGAGTCTCTTCAGAGCATAGGCAGTGCCTATTAGGGAAGGACAGTCCACTATGTCAAGCTCACAATGTTTTTGGAACTATGAATCTCATCCTTCAAGGAGTGAAACTTGGTGGTTGCCATGGGTCCTGAGGGGAGGGTGAGGGAGAAATAGAAAAGATGGAACATTGGGCATTTTTAGGGCATATGAGTTGTTCTACATGATCTTGCAATGATGGATACAGGCCATGTTAAATTTTGCCAAAATTTATATAAGTGTATGGTCCAAAATGTAAACTATACTGTAATTCACTGACCATGGTTAGTAGCAATGCTTCAATATTTATACATCAATTGTAACAAATGTACCATCCACATGTAAAAAGTTATTAATAGGGGGAAGGGGAAAAGGGGGAGGGTATTGAGTGTATGGGAATCCCCTATATTCTGTAAGTGCCTTTTCTGTAACCTAAAGCTTCTTTGAAGATAAAGTGAAAAAAATTAGGCACTGGGGGAATAAATGGAAGAAAATGTCACTGTACATACAAGACAATAGATCTTAGTGATGAAAGACATAATGCCAAAAAATTGTTTAATTTTCTTTTTGATTATTTCAAATTTTGAAAATTTTTTATATTTTGTTATATTTAAACCTATCATTATTATTTCATTTTATTATTAATTTTATTCAGTTATTTTGTTGGCTTCATTTTTGAAGATGTTTTGGATCACAGAAGGGTTACAACTGTGGCAGGGGAGGATCATTGGTGAGGGTGTCAGTGATGGTGAACACATAGGAGGATGTTCACCTGAGGCTTACCTATAAGGCATATGAATGAGTTCAAGAGCTCACCGGGCTTTGTCATGGTGGGTGGAGGTCCACACAATAACCCAAAGCATATCGAATTCCCATCCTGGGGAGTTCTGCCACATTTTCTAATGGGACAGCAAGAACTTCCTGAGTACAGGGGCAGTGACTAGCAAAGGAGAATGGACCATTGACTGGCCCTTGATATTAATGACTGTACTTATGAACCTTTTCTTCTGAAATTGAAATTTGGCCTAGTATTATAGGTTGCCTAAGAGTTACCTCCTGAGAGCCTCCTTGTTGCTCAAACGTGGCCTTTCTCTAAGCCAAATTCAGCAAATAAATGCATTACCATCCCTCCAACATGGGACATGACTCCTGGGGATAAGCCTCCTGGCATTGAGGGATTACTACCAAGCAACAACTAACAACGAACCTGGAAAAAGATCTTGACTGAAAGGGGGAAAAGGTATAGACAAATGAGTTTATATGGGTAAGAGACTTCTAAATGAGTCAGGAGGTCAAATCCAGGGTTTACGCTTATGCATGTCTCACTAGGATCTCAGTGACTGCCACAGTATATTTTACCTCAAATATCGGAGCTCCTATGGGTTCTGGAGACATCCAGACGCTATAGGCATGGCTGACAGCTCAGGAGTTTGGTGTCCTGCCAGTAGGCCCTACTTTGGAATGTATGCTTCCCCATGTGACAGAGTTGGACCCAGTTGAGGTTTCCCAACACATGGCTCTTCTGCCCCTTTTATTTGAACCTAGAATTAGTACTATAGTTGATAGGCTCATGTCCAACAGACTTAGATCTTTGGGCTTTCCATGTACCAGGTGGGCTCTGATTTCCATAGAGTTGCAACATCCACTCTCCAGTTCATTGGACTCACCAAGGACAATGAACAAGATGATGATGGACAACGACCATCCCAGGAACAGAGAGAGTCTACAACTACAAGCAAGATAGTCCCATCCATCTGCCTTATGGGATCTAATCCCCTCTCAATTAGAGGTAGAGTGGGCATCATCATCCCAGAAACCTCGTTATTCTTCTATAGACTTATTGTTATTATAGCAATGGAAGAACTGTCATTGAGTGGAGACAGTGGCCACCAGAGATTCTGAGGGAAAAGAGAGAGAGAAACAGGTGTAATATGGGGGCATTTTTGGGACATTGAAACATCCTGAATAATGTGGCAATGACAGATACTGGTCATTATATATCTTGCCATAAGTTACAAAATTGTGTGAGATAGTTTAAACTAAAATCTACACTTAGTGGCAATGCTCCAAAATGTGTTCATCAATTGTAACAAATATACCACACTTATGAAGGATGTTTTTAATATGGGAAAGTGTGGGAGAGTTAGGGAGTAGGGCATAAGGGAATCTCTTATATTTTTTTATGTAACATATATGTAATCTAATTTTATTAGTTAGGGTTCTCTAGGGAAACAGAATCAACAGGAGATATCTGTCAATAGTATGAGATTTTGTAAGAGTCTCTCACATGACCATGGGCATACACAAGTCCAGGTTCTGCAGGCAGGCTGCAAACCAGGGGCTCTAATGAAAGTCCAATGAAGGTCTTTGATGAGTTTTCCAGAGATGTTGGCTGTCCAAAGATGAGCTGGGAAATTCTCTCTGAATGCTGAAATCACTTCCCCTTTCAAGGCATTCAACTGATTAGATAAAATGTCCTCCCTCATTGCTGATGGCAATCTCCCTGATTGATGTAGATGTAATCAGCTATCTATGCAGTAAACTCATTGGTGACTGAAGTCCATAAATGCCCTTTGTATTACAATTAGCCCAGTGCTTGCTTGACCAAATAACTGGGCACAATTACCTGGCCCACTGACACATTAACCTAACCATCACACTAAGTATCTTTAACAAAATTTTTTTTAAAGTGTACTTAAAAATTAAAGAGTAATTTGAGGTTTATAGGAAAGAAAGAAGAGAATTGGTCACTGTGGGCATTGCTACGTCACAGGTAAAATAAAATAACCCACAGAATAGTAAACAGTCATTCATATGTTTGTACATGCACACACATAAATACTTGAGTTATGACTAAGCCAAAGGTACTGTGGAACCTTCATAAAAAAATAAAATATACTTTTGAACATAATTTTTCTCATTACACAATGGACCTTTTCTCAAATCCCACAAAGCCACTGCTGTTTAAATACATTTGGAATCAACAACCTAGCAGGTAGAATATGATTAGAGTTAAACAATGGAATGATTTAGCTATAAATGATGCTTCATCTAAGTACGGCTTCCTCTTCTCAAACATCAGTCTAAATTAAAAAGAAATTTTTGTGATATTTTCATGATAAGATGGAATAGATACAAGGATGCCTGCATCTATTATTTGAATAAGTACAGATATGGACTCCATGTAAGAGTAGAGAAACTGACTCCATGTTATTAGGTAGGTCTGGTTATGATGGAAGTGCAGAGAAGAAAAGGTGATAGTGAAAAAAAAAATGAAAAAAAAAAGAAAAGGTGATTGTGGCAACACTGACAGAATAAGACTGCAGACAATGATGAAAAAGCCCAGACTCATCAACCTCAACCTCTATAATATTTAAAAAGCAAATGTCACGTGCATGTCCTCACTCAGGGGAAGAATAATTACTAGACCAAGCAGTGAAATATAAGGAAACTGAAGGAGAAAAAAAGGGCACAGACAGACACCAAATTAAAAATCACTTATTTCATTTCTACCTTCTGTTTTAACTCACAAGGTAAGAAATGAGACTATATGGTAGAAATGAATAGGAAGTATATTTACAAATTCAGTCTTGTGTCTCCTCTTCTACTGTGGGGAGAATTATTATGGTTGACTAACCATTTGTTTAAAAAAAAAAGCAGCTCTATTAAACTGTGATATTATTTGTAATAAATAATAGATTTGTCATTTTGAAATTCTGGATAATTGGATGATTCAAGTTTCCATTAGCAATATCCCATAATGCTGCTCTGTAACTGGAAATGCAATAACTTATAAAATCTAAATAGATGATATTAAAACAGGTGATTTATTGAGTAATTTAAAAAAAAAAGGCAAGACAATGAACCTGCATATGATAGATAAATGGAGATGCTGTAAAATATTTTCTTTCACAATTACAAACAAAATAACACATCTATTCCATTTTATAATTGAATTAATTACTATTTTAATTAAATTTATCATTTTTGCAATTGGTAGTAAATTAAACATGAAATTAATATGTTAATTTTTTTAAAAAATCAATAAATTGTGAACATTTTCAGACTGAGCCAATATGACCACATCATAGCTGCATCCTCCAGTGCAAAAGGTAGTTATAAAGCAAAGTATATGGAGAGCTGTGACCGTTCATCCTTAGCGGTGAGTGATATGGATGAATCAGTATCCTGTATCATGAGAATAACTGGAAAATCCAATTAACCAAGCTGTGTATTAGATTTCCCTCTTTTAACACAGATAAGGCAATCAAATATCTTAAAATACAAAGCATCTCTTTGCAGTTCTGTGAGTTTTGATATATTATGTATCTATCTAGATAGATAGATAATATATATATCAAAGGATAACAGGCTAAAGAGCTCAGTTCCTGCTCTTTGATAGCATATAATCCAAGGGACAATTTTTTACCTACAACCATGGCCACATTGTCAATATCAGAACACAAAAAGAGAGAGAAAAGCTATTTCTTTTATTTTGTCACTATCCCATCTCAAAAATAGATCCCTGATAATTTTTTTTATTAATCCCTTAATGATTCATCTATAAATCTTTGAAGTAACAGAGTATAAGATTTTGTTATGATTGTGTAACAAATATATATCCATGGCAAACCTTTCACTTTCCCTAATATGTCTAGGCCACAAGAAAAATTTTTAAAAATACAAGTAAAGAATATTTTAAACATATTGTCTCTAGAAAAAAAGAAATAAGAATTTGCTAAATTTTACATACTGATATTTCCTTATGACTCTTTTTTGAGTCCTCCTTGTTCTTTTTCAGCTTATTTTCTCTCCCCAACATAACCATGTTTTCCTAAGTGCCCTGCCTCATTCTCCTCTCCCAGACTCCCCAACTATTTTCCCCCCTTTTTCGAGTATATCATAGCAAACTTCCAGCAGGTAATCAGTCAAGCATTCATGGAGCATCAATTACTTGTCCAGCACCATGAATTTTTAAAGTGACCATTAATACATTCAGTCATAGGTTGAAGGCAGTGATTTTTAGGACACACTGTTCCATCAGTGGGCAACACATACTGATTGTGACAACTTGGCTTTGTTTTGGCACATCTTAACTCCTACTGTTAAAGCAAGATGACAGTTGCAAATTAGTAAATATATATATAATCAGCCACATTTGTACTAGATACAATTCTAAATGGTCAAGCAAAAACAAAGAAACTGATTTTAAATATGGCACCTGGTAGTGATCAAAATGAGTTTAAAACTATGGGATAAATGGTAGGCACTATAACCCATCTAAATTAAATTTATTTCTAAAAGTTCTGTGCAATTTTCCTATTATTTTTTTGGAATATTTTTTTTTTTCTTTAGCATGCGTGTAGTTACCAGATACTTTTGAAAAGGGAATAATGAAAATAATAATGATATGGCAACTTCTTCAATCAAGAGTACAGACTTATAACTTAAAGAGTTTTATTTATTTGGAATATCTTACTGATCTTTAAGGACCAGAGACTCTATAGGCAATATAAGTTTAATGGAATATCTGAAAATAACTTGAAATTATAGAGTCATTTTTTTCCCCCAGAAATCTGGGACCATCTGAGCTAATGGTATTGCAAAACACAGTGAAAGAGTGTAAGTATGATAACTAGGTCTTCTTTCTTCCTGCTGTGTTTCACATAACAATAAAATTCCTTAAAATTATAGGTTCCAAAACTCTCCTCTCTCTTAGGTTAGTCCAAGAATACTGATGAAACGAGCTGGATGAAATAAGCAATTATTTCACTGAACCAAACTATTGAATATGTTTATCTACCTACCCAGACTAAACAGTTTTTAATGTCAGGTTCACAGTGTCAATTTAAAATGAGATATCTTTAAAACTATATGTATTACATGATATCAACTGTATATGAAAAAGATATATATGTCAAGTAAAAAAGTACAGTTCAAATTGTTAAGTATTTATAGATAGATGTGCAATTATGAATGATTTATAAATTATGTTTTTATACAAACATTTTCCAAATTGCCTTCAATTACCATGCATAATTTTCAGAACTGGAAAAATACACCTTATTTAAGGAAAAAAAACCTATTTTTTCTGGAATAATATGTTTTGATTTACTAGAAAAATCTCAGTGAACTAAGAACATTTAGGCATGGTCATAAATCCTTCAAGTAGATATCAGTCTGTAGAGAGGGAGGGAAATATTGCTCTGAAAAACTCATGGTTAAGACATTTTTGGGACAATATAATTAAGAGATACCTAATGATGCCCATCCATCTTGAGTACTTGTAAATATACCAGAGAGACAAATAAAGCAGGATTAGAGGTTGACCCATTTAAAGGCAACCCCAGTTAATTCAACAAAGCTTTGAACTTGATCCATACAATTAAGAACTTCTTAAATAAACTTCACAGCATGTTACCCTCTCAATTTGCTTTCCAGGTTCACTAGCCTTCAGTGTTCATCCATCTACCTAGAATAACTTCAACTTCTCCTTTTCTCTCATTCTAGCATACCCCAAATCTGATTATTTCACAAGCCATCAAGTCCACTTCAAACTCCATTTTAAGATACACTTAAATTCTCAGAGTTCCCAAAATCTGAATACATCTTATAAAGAACAGTATGATTGATATAAAATGTATTTTCTCTCTGAAAAGCTATGATTACCTCGATGGCATGTATTACAGTTAACAGCATCTTGTTGTCAATAAAATGCAGCATGCAGGTATGTATGTATTTATATATATGGATATATCTATATACTTAGATCAGTTATACTGATATTTTATAACAATTATTTTGCATATTTCTTCTCTACCAATTTACTGAATAACTAATGTTTTCTTGTTTATGGCCACTGTTGGACCTTACTGGACATCTTCCTAACATTGTCACATTTTGCTCCTTAATAAATTGAATGTATTTCTTATAGCAAATATATATACAAGACCCTAGGGTGAAGAGGGAAGTGACAACATGGGGAAAAAGGGAGTTTAGATATATGTATTTCTCTAGTAATCACTGTTAAATATCTATCACCTGGAAGAAAAGATTTCAGGAACATTAAATTACATGTAGCTTTTATTGATCTTTCTTAGCCTTTACTGCTTCAAATAGGGAACAGTTTGGGACTAACCAGTACCTTCAGGGACTGATATAAGAAATCTATGCCTTAATAGGCCCACAGGATTCAGTGCCTTTAGAAATGGCCTCATCAGATCATATACAATTTTTAAAACTTGCATAAAATATGTTTCATTACCTCTTCTTTTAAAGTTTTACCTCAATTCTGTGAATCTACTGAATTAGCCAAATGCATGTCTTGGCAAACAAGAATTGAATGATAAAATAGACATTTCTACATGTATTAAGGTTTTATACTTAAATGCTACAGGGATTCTCAATAGGTAATTAATCTTCAAATAAAAATATGTAATAGAGAAGAGACATGGTGCAAGAGCAAACTAATCTAAACATAATTTATGGAGATGCCTTCTGACTCAACAATTTAGCCAAGAGTGGAGTTCAACATCTAAGGATGAGGGCAAAGGATCTTGGCTGCCTTACTCCACAGCTCTGTGGTCTTCAGCAGATTACTTAGTCGTCTACACCTAGTTATCATCCTCTGTAAAACAGGGATGATAAGAGAACCCACTTCACAAGATTGGTATGAAGGTTAAATAAGAAACCAGTTCCTACAATAAGTGTTCAATAAATCTTAGCTATTTTACTCTTGATACTGTTACTAGCTAGTAATTTTATAAAGTTCAATTATTACCTAATTAATGGGTACCATTTGCAATCAATGTATTTAGAATCTTTGTCTTAAACTTAAAAGCACGATGGGTGTTTTGGTTTTTTTTTTTTTTTTTGAATGATAAAATGTTCTATGGAATAAAGCATGTTCTATGGAAAGCAAAAAGTTAATGGTAAAGTAGCCTCTAATGCACGGACAATAAAACTGAGTGAATTTTGAAAAATAATTACTGATCCAATAAGTTGGAGAATACTGTAGAGTATATTTCCTCCTCAGAGACTGAAACTACCCATTAATAAATTATCCTTTAATATACCCCGATCAAGATGGTGGAGTGAAATGCTTCAGGGTTCCATCCCCCACAAGAGCACTGGACAACCACTGGGAACTGGAGCTATGTCTTTTTCAAAGCTCCGGAAAACAGTTAAAGGATTTCAGTAACAGGGTGAGCCTCAATCAAGAAAAAGCCACTTAAAAGCAGTAGGATCACTTGGTCCCCTGACAGGTCCCTCTCCCAAACCCAGATTGGCAAGGAACCAGCCTGCACTCCCAGTATGGATCTCTGGCCCAGTTAGAAGGGAGCAGAGTTACCCCTCATGCACAGACTGGGAGCATGTTTGTCTGGCCTATCTGTCTGATCATGGACTGAGGGGCCCACAGTCAGTGAATGTGCCCTGTGTATAGAAGGCAGCTCACAGAGCTCCCCTACAGAATGCTGGGGGACAACAGACAGGTTGTACTGTCTAGAGCAAGGGTTTGCTGGTTATAGGTCATATAGTGCAGTAACCGGACCATGAAGAAATGGTTTCTTAGTAAAAGGGGGACATTTGGAAGTATGGAAACAGAAATTCCTAGGGACACAGAATACCTGTTGAATACAAAAGGAACAGGTGGAAAGGATTGGGGGGGCGGGGGCAGGGAGAGGATCCTAAACTTTGGCCTGAGCTATTCTCCAAACTCATAGTATGGATAAACCCTGAAGGAGGGCACTCACGCAGGTATATCTTCAGGGACTGAGAAAAGTTTCTTCTCCCTCTCTCCCCCACCTTTGCCCCTCTTCTCCTTCCCCTCATTCTCCTTCTCTTTCTTTTTCTTCTTTATATCGTGACATTCAAGGAAAGTTCTATTATAACACTAGTTGGATACAAGTTTAAGGAACATATGACTCAAAACAAGAAGTAATGGCCCAGGCAGAGAAGATTAATATATTAGAAACCATCAATGAATGAGGAGTCTCAAATGTGGGACTTTCAGACAAAGACTTTTAAAAAATGGAACTAAATATGCTCAAATAGCTATTTAGCAAATCAAGAAAATGGCAGATAAACACGAAGAGAATATCAGTAGAGTGAAAGAAATCATGGAAAGGAATCAAACAGAGCTGAAGACCACACTAATATATATTAAAACTTTCCTAGAGTCATTCAACAGTAGATTTTATGCTCCCAATGCTATTTTAGGAAGAGGGAAGACGAGCCTAAGACCTGGTAGGAAAACATGGCCAAGAAACCTGTAGCTCTGGAGCCTCACCTGGAAACCCCCTAAGGGAAAGACGAACAACAAGGAGGACCCCATGAGAACCCCATTTGGAATGAGATCTCATTCATGGTCAAGGAAAAGCCCCAGGTATCCTCAAGGAGCCTCATCATTGGGCCCCCTGGGGAACTGATGGGGGAGTCATCAATCAGAACAGCAGACAGCTGGGACCCCTCCCCAAACATCAGCAGGGGAGGAATAATTAAGAGCTTAAAAGGTAACCAAGCAAGCCAAATCTCACTCTCTGCCTAGAGGAAAATGCATCAAATCTTGGTACCCATTTCCATCTTTCTCTCCCATTTCTCAGCAAGTTCTGTTCTTTTCTCCTATTTCTCAATAAATTCTTTTTCCTGGCCTAACTAAACTGACATGTTCTTAAATTCTTTTATGTGACATAGCCAAGATCCTAGAGGAATCCACACTTCCCTGGCTTCATTTGATGAGACAGGCAGGAGTTCTAGAGGCAGGTAACCCTCCCCGACGCCCCACAAGGACTGGTGGGTCTAAACTTTTAATTTGGGTAGCTGGCCTATACTCTCTTTTGGTTCTGCCATTTTAAAGGAGTTCCTGGATAGTTTCCCACAGGCCATAAACTCAGTCTGTCCAGAATTCTGGCTCCCTCTTCTGAGGTGGTAGGGGTGAACCCCTATGCTGTGTAGATCCACAGAAGTCCTTGGTGGCAGGTATAACTGTCCTTGAGACCTGACTGGGCATGTGGCCTCAGTCAAGCAGGAGTCTGCCAGAGGTCTGCCAGGCCCTCTCTGTGTGTTCAGAATGGCTATCATCCGTTGTATTGCTTCCTTAGACCACTTTTAATTAGAAGTGCCTTTGATCTTCCAGCTACTGCTGTCCTCATTTTGGGTCTATGAGATGCTTTAGAATGCCTTAGAAACTGAGAATGCATTTGTTAGTGAGGCATGAGATTGTCTCAGGGGGTTCCTGAGGATGTTTGCTAGCAAATCACAGGACAATTAACCTCTAGTTTTTTTAAAGGGCATTTAATATCAGGTTTAACTGCAGAACTCGAACCCTGGGAGTCACCAAGAGGTGAGCTCTCTCATAGCCACCTACAAAGGAGGCAAAAGAAAGGTCCCTAAGCAGTCCCTTTCCAAGGGTCAGCCAGGCTTGGGTGTTCAGTCTGGGAGCTGGACCCAAAAACCCCCAACACCTCTAAGGCTCTGAGGATGCCCAGAGACATAAGACTCCCTATCCCTAGAACCGGAACATGGGGACAGTGAGTAGGTCTCCCTGATTTCGTGATGCTGGCTTGCCAAGCAATCCATTCAGTCAGGTCTAGCAGTGGGACACCATCCCGACTGACAAATGCATTTTATCCTCCCTTAGGATAACGGGCGGCTCTTTCAGCATTCCAGCAGACTCCTCATTGGGATGCCTTCTCAGAAACTGGTACAACCTGCCTACTGATGGTCTAAATAAAAAGAAGCTAATCTTTCCCTGCCATACCAGATGGCCACATTATGGCTGAGAGTGGGCTCTGTATGTGACCCTGAGGAGACGACAGACAGATCTGAGAGCCAGAGACTGCGTAGCCATGTCTCCTTAAAGGAATAAGGAAATGTCCTACCAAACTGGTCAATTTTAAGTAAGTTCATGGAAGATACAGACCAGAACCTAGAAACCTACCCTTATTTCAAGAACAGCTCATAGAGGCAATAAAAATACCCCATTGGTAGATCCTAACCCTAGAGAAGGAAAGATCCTCCTAGGAACTCCAGTCTGCCTCAGATATCTGTACAAAGCTGCAGAAACTTTCCCTGGGCCCCCACACTTCCATTAACTCCCTTTTAGAAATAGTTTTCAACAATCAAGGGCATGCCACCAAGATGGAGAAGGTAAGTAGGGTCAGGCACAGGTCCGGACAGGCTCACCTTTTACCTGCCACCATTAAAGGCACCATCGCCTCAGGGTTACCCAAATTCAGGCTCCATGTCAGAGGAAACTGGTCCCAAGCTGCCTCACCATGCAGATGGCTGGGGCCTTGCCCCAAGGGAGGATGGAAGGGCCTGAAATGAACCATGAATCAGAGTCACCCTGGGTGACCCTTGACATGGCTGGAAAGATTATTGATTTCTTAATTCACATGGGAGCTAATTGGTCTTAGCCTGCACTCTGGACCTCTCTAACCTCGGCTGTGCCTAATGAGGGGAGTGAATGGGAAATTAAGATCTAGGCTATTTTATTAATCCTCTCCCCTGCAGAATAAGGAACTTCCTCATGTGCCATCAATTAAGCTTAAAAGGTTCTTGACTATTTCTGGCTCTTTCCTTGGAACATTCCAAATCTCCCAGCAAAAAAAAAAAAAGTCCTCACAGGGCTTTACCCCTTGCTAACTAATGGGATGTAGCCCCTGGAGCAGCCCCAATTCATGTCCAGCGGGGGCAGGCTTCTCTGTACCCCTTAGCTCAATACTTATCAGCTGCCCAGGGATTTTCCCTAAGGAAGTAAGCTGGAGGGTCCTGCATGAGGTCTCTTCCATGGAAAGACACTGGGAGTTTTGCGTCTAGGTGATCCTGGAGTGAAGTCTTTCCCTAAGCTAAACTAGGTGTGTAAAATACTCCTTTCTGTTCTAATCTTTGCTTGCTTTAACTTTGTTAGTCCGTTCATGTCTGGGAACTCATAAATCTGATTTTAGGTTTGCCTGTTACAAATGGGATAACTGTAAAAGGTAACCTAAAAATAAGACTTTAAATGTCAATACCATCTTTTTTTGTTGTTGTTCCTTTTAATTTTTATTTATTAATTAAATGTTACATTCAAAAAACATTAAGAGGTCCCCATATACCCCCACACCCCTCACCCCACTCCTCCCACATCAACCACCTCTTTCATCATTGTGGGACATTCATTTGGTGAATACATTTTGGAGCACTGATGCACTACATGGATAATGGTTTACATTGTAGTTTACACTCTCCCCAGTCCACCCAGTGGGCCATGGCAGGACATACAATGTCCAGCATCTGTCCCTGCACTACCATCCAGGACAACTCCCAAGTCCTGAAAATTCCCCTACATCATAGCTCTTTTTCCCTCTCCCTACCTGCAACTGCTACCATGGCCACTTTCTCCACATCAATCCTACAATTTCTTCCATTACTAATCACAATAGCTCCATAGTAGAATATCAGTAAGTCCACTCCAATCCATACTCTATTCCTCCATCCTGTGGACCCTGGGATGGTTATGTCCACTCCACCTCTATATCAAGAGGGGGCTTAGATTCCACATGCATGATGGATGCAAATCTCCTACTTGCAGTTATAGGCACTCTTGGCTCCCAGGTATGGTGGTTGACCTTCTTCACCTCCCTGTTTGCTGGCTGGGATAAGTCCAATAAACCAGAAAGTAAGTGTTGCAACTCTGCTGAGGCTCAGGGCCTGGTTGTCACATGGACAGTACAGAGATTCAGGTCTCCTGAGTAAACACAAACCCCAGCACCAATCACAGGTCCAGTAAAAGTGACAGAAGAAGCGTGTGTAGAAAGGTCACATCTGAGGCAAACTTCATCACACTCAGGAACGCAAACTCCAAAGAGTACCAACTGACATGGCACTGAACTCCAGAGCAATATGCCATGACCACAGAACCTGTGGGTTCCTGTAGCCTTCAGGAGAACCAGTATCTTGGCTTCTATCTACTTTGGCTGTCTCTGGGACCCTGCTGAGGCGTGCGTAAGTGCAACCCCTCTGATGACCTCCCAACTCTTTTTTTGGAGACTCATAGCCATATAAACTCATTTGTCCTTTCCATTTCCCCCTTTTATCTAAGTCATAAAGCAGTTTTTAACAACTGATATTTCATGTAGGTTGAGATATTCTGCTGGTCTGAGTTGACCCTTTTATTCAAGGTCTTTTTCTAGTTACAGATCAGCTGTAACTAGTAATCCCTCGGCACCAGGGAGGCTCATCCCTGGGAGCCATGTCCCATGCTGGTGGGGAAGTAATGCATTTACATGCTGAGTTTGGCTTAGAGAGTGGCCACATTTAAGCAATATGGAGGCTCTCAGGAGGTAACTCTTAGGCACCCTGCAGCTGAAGGCCTAGTTCATATTTCAGGCACACAGGCTCATAAGCATAGTCATCAGTATCAAGGGCTCATTGTTGAACCATCCTTCTTTACTGGTCTTTGAAAAATATGGAATGCTTCACAAATTTGTCATCCTTGAGCAGGGCCATGCTTATCTTCTCTGTATTGTTCCAATTTTAGTATATGTACTGCTGAAGCAAGCACTCAGTACTATCTTGAAATTGGATTTGATGGAATTAGTTCAACTGCAGGAAAAGGGGAAAAATTTAGCAAAGGTGTTACTAATAAAATTGTTTTAGTTGCTTAGTTAATAAAGAGAAGTGCCCAAATAGTTTTTTTTTTTTTTAATGGAAACTTACTAGAAACTCTAAGAGTTAAAATCATTATATAGATGGCTTTATATTATAAAACAGTAGAAGGATAACATGAAATTGCTATAGCTGGGCAGATTTAGCCTAGAACCTACAATTGTAATGATAATTCTAAATTAAGTTTGCCTTTGTTTATGGTTACTCCAGGTCTAGCCACACCTTTGCTTTAGCTCACTAACTTCACCTCACCCTTAGACTTCAGCTATTGTAAATAGTAATTCTAAACCAGGGGTTCTTAGCCTTTTTTGTTCCATGGACCCCTTTTCCAGTCAGGTGAAAACCATGGACCCCTTCTCAGAATGTAGTGGCAGGTAGTTTTATGACACTCAACAATAGAAGTCAGAGAAAATAAAGATGGTAAATTGATTTTTTTCCAATTCAAGCTCATGGCCCTCTATTAGTCAGCCAAAGGGGTGCTGATGCAAAATACCAGAAATCTGTAGGATTTTATAATGGGTATTTATCTGGGGTAGAAGCTTACAGTTACCAGGCCATAAAGCATAAGTTACTTCCCTCACTAAAGTCTGTTGCCATGTGTTGGAGCAAGATGACTGCTGACGTCTACAAGGGTTTAAGCTTCCGCTTTCTCTTAAGGTCCTGTACTCCCAGCTTCATCCAATATCAGCTGTAGGCTGGTATAAGTCTGTCTCTCTTCTAGGGCTCATCTCTCCAGTTCAACTGCTCTGTTGTCTCAACAAGGTCAATTGTAGACTATTAGGCTATCTCTCTTCCTAGGGCCTCTGCCATGTCTATGGATCTGTCTCTCTTCCTCTGTGTTCCTTTCCTTTGTGTTTACATCCTGAGGCTCTGGCATCCAAAAAACTCTTACTCTCTCCTCGGCCATTTAGTTTTCTCTGTGAAAACTTGGTGGGTGGGGACTCGATATCCCACTGATGTGACCTAATCAAAGCCCTAATCACAACTCAATCAAGTAAAAGTGAAACCTCTGAATCCAATACAATCTAATATGCCCAGAGGAACAGATCAGTTCACAAACATAATCCAATATCTATTTTTGGAATTCATAAACAATAATAAACTGCTACATTCTACCCTTTGAATTCCAAATCAACACTACAATATTCAAGAAGAAAATAAAACCTTTTGTGTGAGCTATGTATTTTTAAAAAAAAAGATAATTAAAAAAAATTAAAGGTAAAGAAAAAAACTTAAATAATTAACAATGCTAAATACAAAATCATCATGATCAGTTTAAAGAAATAGTTTGTCTTAGGGCAAAGTCCAATCTGGCCATAGACCTCAGAAATTTACAAAACCATTTTTCTGTTTCCAATACATAAATGGACAAAGGACAACATTTGCATTACCATAAGAAGAAACTGGGAAGGGCACAAGAGTCATGGGTCCCCTACAGTTCTGTAAACATGCAGGGCATACTTTATTATGTTAGAGTCATTCTTATGATGATGGTTTCTTCTTCCTGGAGCCTCAGGGGGACCCACCTCTGCCATGTCTATGAGGCCATCTCTGTTCCTCTGTGTTCTTTTCCTGTGTTTACTTCCTGGGGCTCCAACATCCAAACACTCTCTCTGCTCTGCCATTTAGTTTTCTCTGTGAGTCCCCACCCTCCAAGGTGGCAGGGACTTGACATCCCACTGACATGGCCCAATCAAAGAAAAAGTGAAACTTCTGAATCTAGTACAATTGAATATGCCCAGAGGAACAGACCATGTCACAAAAATAATTCAATATCTATTTTTGGAATTCATAAGCAGTATCACACTGCTCAAGACGCCCTGAAATATTTCCATGGCCCCTTGGAGTTTGGTGGACCCTTAGTTAAGAACCCTAAACTTTGTTCTAAACTTTGTTCTAAACTAAGTTTATCTTTGTTTATGGTTACTTCAGGCATAGCCACCCTTGCTTTAACTCACTAGCTTCACTTCAACCTTAGACTTCAGCTATTGTGATGGTAATTATAAACTGAGTTTGCCTTTGTTTATAGTTACTTCAGGTATAGCCTAACCCCTAGCCTTTGCTTATGGTTATTTCATGACAACTTCTGCCCCCAATGGCTCACGGGAAAGCAAAATTGAGAATACTGCTGTTTTCTGTCCTTCCACTGGTGCCAATCACCCTGCTTTCTTTGTAGTGCCTACAAATGTGGACTGAATTGCTGCCTGGTGGAATTCTTGACACTTGGGATTGAATGTCCACTCTTCCAGTCCAGTGGTCCTATTATCTCTGAGGATTGGGGGGGGTAGAGGAGGCCTCCTACCTCGAGTGTTGAGGTTCCTAAAAGAAGCAATTCATGAGAGAAACCAGTCTTTCTCAGATTTCAGTGACCTCGGTAAGTATATACTAGAATTAGTGTTTTTCATCTAAGATCTGCCAAAGTCAAAATGGGAAAAAAGCAAAGTTCTGAAGTAAAGGAAAATTGTATTTTAAAGCATTGGGGACAATTTGATTATAAGCCAATAATTAAAAGGAACAAAATTCTTGTGCAAAACTGCATGGTCACAGTGCAAATCAGAGTAATTAGACATAGCTTTCAAAGAAATCTTTTAAATGTTATTTTACAGTTAAAATTATTTTGTAAATGAATGAAAGTTATAAGTAACTTTAGTAAGTTGTGTTTTTGCATCCAACTCTCTGTTTGTGTCTGCCTATTTACTCAGTGTATATCTTCATATGTTGGGATGGTAATATCAAATTAACAAATGAAAATTCTTAAAAGAGCTCTATTCAAATTGTTAAAAAATTAAATATGCTGTTACATATGTGAATGAATATTCCTGGACCCCAAATTAGACTAAGCAGGATGGAGAGGTCATATAGAAATCTGAACATAGAAACTACTGGGAAAGGGAAAAAGATTTTCCTGAGCTTTTTGGCCTACCCAGCCCCCCAGGGTCTTCTCTTTGCAAGAATTATGAGGGAGGAGTTAGATGTGACAAATTAAAACTCTCTCTTCTAGAATGGGGAATTAGGAATCAGTTTGCTCTGTAATTCCCCAATTTAAACCTTTTACCAGTTTTAAAATAAGGGTGGATAATAATCCAATTGTCAAATTTTAGTAAGTAAAAATCCTTAAAAGCTATGGAAAGATCTTTTCTGAATTATGATTAAAACAAATTAAACAATTATAATAAATTCCAGAACCTAGCAGTTAGAATGATTTTAAGATTATTCACAGTTTTAGAATTTTATTAAAGAAAAGAGGTTTTAGTCTCCTGTAAAGGAAGAAAAAGAACATTCCCTGCATAAACAATAATAATTTCAATTTATTTAGTTCGGATGTTATCTCCCTAGGTTTATAGAATACCAAGAAAATAAATTAGCAGTATATGTATTAAATCTTTAAGATGATGAAAATTGTAAGTTCACATTTAATGAAATTAAGTTAGATGAGGAAATGTAGATATAGCTTATCTTAAATCGATTAATTTCATTGGTTGCTAATTTTAATTTAATAAGTTTATTTTAAGGTACGGTAACTAGTCTATGTGGTTATGGTTAATTACAAGGAGTTTATAAAATCATCTTCTAAACTGAAACATTTAAACGGCTAATTCCAGGAAGCCATTATTAATTAGAAACCTAAACTGATATTAATAACAAAAAGAAACATCATAACACGGAAATCTATCAGAGGCCACTTCAATCTGCATTAGGAAAGATAACCTTCCTGTAAGGAAAAACAACTCGACTCCATTGGGAATCTTCAGTTTTCATAAAATAATTGAGAAAGCAGTTTTTCCTGTACAGCTAAAGTAAAATACCTTTTAAATAGTATCATCACGGTAAAGGTGTAGAAGTAAAAAGCAAAGTACTAAAATAGTTAAGTTCATTTCATACATTGTACATTGCATTGGAAGCGTTTAGAAAATGTATAAAAATCAAAAGAGATAGATTTCAATATCATCAAACTCTCTTGTATATTCAAACCAGGCCTTCAGAACATTGCATGTTCCCTCTCCATTTGAGTCATTTGTTAGGTTGGCCACTAACCCCTAAAACAATAAAAGTGTCTACTACAGCCCTAAACTTGCTCCTGAAGTGGATGGCGAGTATGTTGTAGTTTCAGGCTCCTGCAGCAGTTGGTGATGGCTCAAAATGGCCAGATGTATAACGAAAATTTCTTCTAGACTGGCTCTGTTTCAAAGTGCCGAAGGGTGCTACATACCAGGTTGGTGAAACACTGGAGCCTTACTTTCCTAGTCTTTCTCTAGGATCAACTCTGCTGCAGCATGCTAGTTGTGTGAAGGGCATACCAAGTGGAGCAACAGTTACCAGAGTACTATGCATAGAACTTAATAAAACACAATTGGCATTATAGCCTGCCCCCACGGAAAGATAACATGTATGGTATTACAAACCTAGAGCTTAGATCTATTAACTGCAGCTCAAAGAGGAACTTGTGCATTAAATAGTTTAAGTACTATACCTACATACCTGATGACTATGATATCTTTTCTATTCTGGATCACATTCAGAATGATATTGAACATGTTAAAGTACTGAATCAATGTCTCCTTAGCCATGTGGGGATTTCATCCATCTCCACCCATGCTGCCAGACTCATCTTCCTCTGACTGCAATAGAGTAGCAAGAGGGTTTTACACCTTGTCAGGTAGGGCCTACTGCCCCTAACCAGCAGGAAATAGTTACAGAAGAATGACCATTGTCCCTCAGCACCCCCTTAAGAATAAGGGTGAAAACCCTCTGAGGAGGGAGTTGAATAGTTTAGGATAGGAAAAAGGAAGATGAGTCCAAGGTCTGTTAGAAAAACATGGCTGTGAAACATGTGGTCCTGGAACCCTGCCTGGAAACCCCCTAAGGGAAAGACTGCAAACAAGGAAGCTACTGGAAGCATCCCATGACAACCTATTTGGAATGAGATCCCCTTTGGGATAAAGGAAAAGTCCAGGATATCCTCAAGGGGCCTCATTATTGGGACCCCTGGGAAAGTGACTGCAGGGTAATCAATCAGAACAGCAGACAGGTGGGGCCCCTTCCTTGAACAATAGCAAGAGGAGGAACAATGAATAGCTGGAAAGGTAACCACACAAGCCAGATCTCTCTTCCTGGGGGAGCCTGCATCAAATCTTGGTGTGTATTTCCATCCTTCTCTCCCATTTCTCAACAAGCTCTGTTCTTTTCTTCCATTTCCCAATAAATTCTTAATACTGGCCTAACTAAACTGGTATGTTCTTAAATTCTTTTATGCGACATAGCCAAGAACCTAGAGGATTCCAACACTTCCCTGGCTTCCACTGGAGCTGGCAGAAGAAAGAATTAGTGGAACTTAAGACAAGACAATTTAAATCATCAAGTCTGAGACGGAGAAAGAGGAAAGAATGTGGGAAAAAAAGTGAACAGAGTCTGAGGAACCTGTGGGACACAACCAGGTACACCAATTTATACACTGTAGGACTCACTAGGAGAAAACAAGATATAAAGTAGCAGAGAGAATATTAAAAGAAAAATGCCTGAAAATTTCCCAAATTTAACAAAAGATATGAATATATATATATACAAGATGTTCAGTGAAACAAACAAACAGATAAATAAATGGCAAAGATGGTAAAAATGTAAAAATGATGGATATGGATATCTGGGTGGGTGGGTTATGCTGGATTTCTCTGTATGCGGTTTCAATTATTTTACTGTCCTGCATGTTTGAAATTATTTCAAAATAAAAAGTTAAAAAAATAGGAAAATGAAAGACACACAGGGAAAACACGTGGTTTACTTTGCTTCTGCCAACATCCCAAAATGTACTTAACAATAGAATTCTTTCATCATAGAATCCTGTTAACTTTTTGGTTTACCTAGTCTCTAAAACATTGCTCTAAAACAGGGCTTCTTAACAAGGGGTCCATGAGCTTAAACTGAAATTCAAAAAAACTTTATTATTGTGTGGATGTGTTGGTACAGGTGTGATATATTTATTAAATAATACACCATATAGTGTGGGCTTAGTAAGGGATCCATGGTTTTCACCTGACTGGCAAATGGGTCTGCAGAACCAAAAAGATTCAGAACTCCTGCTCTAGAGCACCCTAATAAGAACAGGGAAGAGTAATATAAAAAGGAAGTGTTTATGAAAGAAAGAGAGGTGTAAAAAAGAAAAAGAAGATACAGACATGATACCAAAAAGGATTTACATTTCTTCTAGGTGCCATGGAAAGGAAAGGAGCAGCTCAAGCTGGATTACAAATGGAAGCAGAGCCTGGCCTGCATGTCAGGGAGACAAGGTGTGTTGATGGGGCAGCACATAGCCCTGCTAATGTGGACAGTGACTGTTGCCACAGGACATGGCAGGCTAAAGGCTCCTAGAGCTTCTACTTCTTGTTTTCCCCAAAATCTATATTTTCATGTAAAGTCATGATAGTTTTTCAAATTTACATTCCAGATGCTTATGCAGGCCACGTTTTACAGGACAAAATAAACATCTGCATGTGTTGTACAAATGCACTGGTGAATAGTTTGGGACTTCTGGCACAGACTTTCGGGTCTTAATTACTTCCTACTGACATACACAGAGCATTCAGTTGCTGGCTACACTGTTTGCCTTATAGTAACTTTACAAGGTAGGGATCGTTATTCCCAGATTCCAGATAAGGAGATCAAGGTATAGACATGTGATGTAACTTGTGTAAGCTGACAGATCAGGCAGGTGGGAGAGCTGGGATCCACACCTGGCCATTCCTGGGTGTGTATTTATGAATGCCCTTGTCATGTGTCACATACAAGTCCACATTTGTTCTTCTGTAGGATGCAGAATTTCTTGGGGAAAATGTTGACCCTGCTTGCTATATTTGCTCAATCTCCCTTATTTAGAGGTGAGGTAGATCGGGGTAAATGCTTTACTTTTCTTTTTAAAGATTTATTTATTTCTCTCCCCCCCCCCCCCCCCCCCCCCGTTGTCTGCTCTCTGGTATCCATTTGCTGTGTGTTCTTCTGCTTCCACGTGCATTATCAGGCAGCACTGGGGAACTATGTCTCTTTTCTGTTGCATCATTTTGCTGTGTCAGCTCTCCGTGTGTGCGGCACCACTCCTGAGCAGGCTGTACTTTTTTCACACGTGGTGGCTCTCCTTGCGGGGCGCACACCTTGCACATGGGGCACCCCTACACGGGGTAGCCCATGTGGCATGGTACTCCTTGTGCTCTGCAGCACTGCACGTGGGCCAGCTCACCACATGGGTCAGGAGGCCCTGGGAATCGAACCTCGGACCCTCCATATGGTAGACGGGTGCTCTATCAGTTCGGCCACATCCGCTTCCCTGATTTACTTTTCATAAGATGTCCACTGGTCTTCTGCTTGGGCCCTATGTCATATATACCTTAAGAGATAACAGAATTTTTATCCTTCAGGTTCTCAACTTGAAAGACATACCTGAATTTCTTAATTCTTATAAATAATTGGTTTTGAGGAATAATAGACATAGAGGAAACTCTGAAGGAAATAAAGTCCCAATTTCTCAAGATCAGGCATTGGTGAACTAAGTATGGCCCATGAACCAAATCTTGCTCACTGCCCTAATTTTGTAAATAAAGTTTTAGGGATGCTCAACCACACCCATTTGTTTATGTATTATCTGTGACTACATTCTGGCTTCAAGGACAGAGGTGAATATTTATGACAGAGACCAGATGACATGCAAAACTAAAAATATTTGTTTGACCTTACAGGAAAAGTTTGTTAATCTCTGCTGTAGATATTCTAAATTTTATCCTGGGAACCTAATCGGGCATAGTTCTGAGTGCTTGAAGAACACTATGTTTAGACTCTCTTACAATTGCTTTTTACTGATTTCCATGTTGCTATCACCCACAGATCCATGTTAAATACAGATAATAAGAAAAATGCCTACCATAATTTTTACTGTATTTACTGGGGGTGGGAGTAATTGGTGAAGATGTCATTAACTGCATCAAAATGTTCCTTATGCAAACAACACATCAAGAGTTGGGATATACACACAAAAACATCTTTTTCCTCCTGAGAAATAAGTTAGCATTAATAATATAATCACTTCAAATCTTGTAAGTAAATTGTTTTGTCTTCAGCAACTAGAAAACTTAAAGATAAAACTGCAGTCATCTAAGTTACATTTCTGAGTACACATTTACCATTGGTTTCAATTTACTTTCCTAGTGTTGTTTCCTTTTTTTCCCCTGGTTTCTTTATTCATCTTACACTATTACAATGTATGCATTCTTTCTGCTAGCCCTCATCTTTCAAAAATCAAGATAGGATATAAATAAATGAGAGTATCAGTTATACAGGGGGAAAAAAAAGACCTGAAAGAGAAGACGCTTGAACCTTCTACCGCTGTCACAGGGATCTATTCCTATGATTGCATTATGCCCTATCCCCAGGGTTCAATTTAAACCTCTAGAAAATAAGAAGGAAAGAAAATACTCTGACCCCACAAAGACCTCAGCTGAAAAAAACGGCAGCTACAGGGCTACATGTGGAGGAGAAAGAAAATCACATTAGTTATTTTAGTTAGAACATCTCCTAAGATATGGCCACCTCATCCTGATAATTTTTAGGACTTTATAGAGAGAACTGATGAAATTTAGGGCAGAGTATATGCCAGAATGGCAGCTTTATATGGCAACATGACATAAAGTTGAAGGGGGATGATGGCAAAATTGAATTATACTGATGCTACTAAAATGAAAATAGAGTAGAACATGGGCAGATGTTCAGGTCAACTTGCTGTCTTATTGCCAAATAAAACAGGAGGGATGGTGCTGACCATGCTGCCAAGTGCTTCTTGGGCCACCCAGGTATTGGAGTGAGGCTATCAAATGCCTCTGGGAGATCGCATGGGAGGAACTGCTTTGTCTTTTGCTGATATGGAGGTAATCAGATAGTGGGGAAATTCAATTTGTGATGCTAACAATGGTATGCAAATGCAATGATATTAGTTTTTCCATTGTATGTACCTAGAGAATTTTTTTCAATGAAACACATTTTTCTAACATCTGAAATTGAATTCATTTCTAAATCAGTTGGAAGAATGCAATTCCCCCCTTGTCTCTGGTGCCTGCGTCCCTATCTCCTGCTGCATCTTTTATTATGGAGGGAAAGCAAAGAATTAGAAATGAAAAAATGTTCAAATGAAGTGTTTTATACACATTCACTTCCAAAAATAAACAGTTTCATGTTATTCCTATGGTCTCCAGAAAATTCTTCCAAAATTACTGGTACCAAATACTTCCATAATTATCAATGGAAGTCTGTATTTGAGTCCTATTTAGTGGTTTTTAAATTATATTTGTTTCATTTGCAAGAAGTGGTAATTAAATAAGATTAAATAATACCTGGATCTTAACCATTTTCCATTATTCTGACCTTCAGAAATGGACACCTAACTGCTACGCTTACATGAAACCAGCATTCAGTAATTAGAAAACCTTCAACCCTTATTAGGAATACCTGCTTCCTGAAGTGCTACCTCCTTTATTCTCTACTGAATTACTTAGGGTTCAAGTCCAGTTTTATACTTGATGTTTACATAACAACAATGTTCTTTCAACTGTATTTTTGCAACCAAGTTTTTATAGGCCTTCATAAGACTCACAGGGGGGAAAAAACCTGCAATAAAGTTAAACATTTTAAACTCAAGCTGTTTTTAAGCTAAAGCACTATTATTTCCACAAAAGTTACCACACAATATCACATTAATCAACATTACAGAAACAGCTCATAAGCATGCTGTTCTTGTGGTGGTACAATAACATCTCAAAGAAGAGCTCATGGTAATAAAGATAGAATGCATTGACAAAATCCACCCATAAACTGTAAGGTAGAAGTGCTTGAAATACTTTACAGTACAGCCAGAGGGTCTTTTTAGTGCAAACTGCTGATGGCACCCCAGATGGTGTATTAAGGATATATGATATTCTCTAACATACTTTGACAGCAGTGTAACTAAAGAGTGACATTGTGCCTGGATAATAGGTATCATTCCAACAAGAATGTTGTTACGATCTCAAAGAATTGAAAATGCTCTGAAAAGTTACTTGGAGAAAATTTATAGCTATTCTTTTAAATGTAATAAAAAATGAATTTTGTATAAAAATAATTTGATATTCATAAGACAAGTTTGGGCTGTAATATGTTTTTATGACAATTTAAGATATCTGAAAGAGAGCTTACACATAAAATAAGATACAGACATTATTAAAAAAGAGTAAGTTAAGGGACTATACTTTTTAATCACTATCTTTTGTCAGTTATAAGGTTTTATTTTTTCCCATTCCAACGCTTCTGAAATAGGAATGGTTCTTCAAAGTGAAGGCAAGTTCATAGTTTTAATGGCACCTTGGTAAATAAAATAATGGTACATCCTTACAATTGATGCTATCTTAGAATCAACAAAATATTGTATATCTTCACAATAAAGTTAACTCCGACTTAAGCATTTTTCAAGAATTTTCAAAGACTGCATTGCTGATGAAAGCAGTCAATGCTATTAATCATTCAAATAGAAAATTCTTACTGATTCCATGAAGGGGTATTTCTACATTTTCTAATTGCCCCCCTTCAGAAAGAAAAGAAGAGGCTACCCATTTGCTTTACCTTAATTTCTTTTATCTTTTAGAGGACATCACTGAAAAGCAGACACTATCTGACACTGTGTTCTGATTAAACATATCCAAGAAGTCACAGAGTTTAACAGGGAGAGACTATTCCTCTCACACATATCTCTCTGGGTAATGGTAGCCATCTCCACACACTATCCTTATGTCAGACTTCATCCTTTACCACGAGTTTTCCTTGTCGGTAAACTTGTTATAGTCCCAGAATCTCCCAGCGACAGTCCATTGGATATGTTTGTACATATCTTAACCCAAACTGTAGATACAAGTAATGTCTCCTCCAATGCCAGGAGTTTCTGAGCCTCCATGTAAATCAGCATATCCAAATGGATTTTGGAGAAGGGGATGTTGCCTGCCCCCACATACTAGCTCTCTGTGCCATACCTCAGGGCCAGGGGCACACCTGTTACAATGGGAAAAGAGCTAGTTGCATATCACTTGGCTATTGTAGACTAATGCTATGGAATAATTATAAAACATGCAAAAAAAAAAAACAACTATGCAGAAATAAGAATAACCTCATGTAGAACAAAACTAATTTCTCAATTTGATCATTAATATGGGCATTATAGGCGGCGGACTTGGCCCAGTGGTTAGGGCGTCCGTCTACCACATGGGAGGTCCACGGTTCAAACCCCAGGCCTCCTTGACCTGTGTGGAGCTGGCCCATGCGCAGTGCTGATACACGCAAGGAGTGCCCTGCCAGGCAGGGGTGTCCCCCCCGTAGGGGAGCCACATGCGCAAGGAGTGCACCCCGGAAGGAGAGCTGCCCAGTGCGAAAGAAAGTGCAGCCTGCCCAGGAATGGCGCCACACACACGGAGAGCTGACGCAACAAGATGACACAACAAAAAAAAAACACAGATTCCCGTGCCACTGACAACAACAGAAGTGGACAAAGAAGATGCAGCAAATAGACATAGAGAACAGATAACCAGACAACCGGGGTGGGAGGGGGGTAGGGGAGAGAAATAAATAAATAAATCTTTAAAAGAATAATATATATATGGGCATTATACTTATTTATAAATTGCCAAAGCTATATTTTTTCCCTTTTCAGTTTATGTTTTTAAAACTAATTAAAATAAAATTTATTTTTATTAAAATTAACATACTATGGAATGTGTGTGTGTATATATATATCTCAAAGAAAAAATTTAAAATATCCTTAATTCCCTAATCCATATGTAATCCCTGTGTCAGAAATCCCATACTTAATTTGAGAAATCACAGAAACATAGAAACATGTCACCTATTTGATGAGGGAAAAAAAGTTTCAGATGAGCATTCATTTTTAAATTTTATAAAACCAACCATCATCATTATTACCAATAATATCAGCAACAAAAACAGAGCATACTTCTTCAAGGAACTCAGGCCACATGAACTGACAATATTAGAGTTAAAGCTCAATGCAAAGATTATTCCTTGAAGACACTAAATACAAAATTTGGAAAGAGCAAAGAAGGAAATCAAGATGAGAAGCTTTCCTTTACAGATTTATATTACCACATATGAAGAAAAGAGGAGCATGAAATACAGTGAACACATGCTATAGCATTATCTTTTTT